>NC_060128.1:168585983-169903483 GCF_021461395.2 Schistocerca americana | reverse complement strand
AAGCCAGTAGCAGTTAGCTAAATTCATTACCATCAGTTGAAGGTACAGTCTGTACCTCCCCACTCCTGCCATCATATCAAAATCTGTTTTATGTAACTTTGTTGACAGCTTATTACATGGACAGAAACAAATATTACTGTGATGAAGAAATCGAAATTGTCATCTGAGCCACAACTGGGCACTGAAATAAATTCAGTTGTGCCATATCTGGATTTGAAACTGTATTTAGCATAACAGCTTTAGCTATCTGAGACTGCTTCACAGCCAACCCAAACCCCAACTTGTCACCTACAACAGATGTAGTGTCCTGTGTCCATTACCCTCATTCCTCACAACCTTGCCCTGATTCCTGCAAGAGTTCGGACAAAGAGTGCAACTGTACTGAGTGATCGTCAGTTGGGTACATAAATTTGTGTGTGTGGTATCTGTTCTTTCCGACATGTCCATTGAATGCCACTGAATTTATTTCAATGCCTGATTGTAGCTAAGATTGGAATTTCAGTTTCATCATATTTACATCCAGCTGTGGGGTCGTGAAAAAGTTGCTTGTTCTTTCAGACATGGTCTTTCTGGACATCTCTGAAAGAACAGACACTGCACATGTATTAGTGTATCAGATGTGAATATGACGCTGAGCCAGAAGTAAATACATCACCACTTAAGACAGTGGCCAAAATGCTGCTTATAACAAGATGATGAGTCACTTACGTATGTAAAACAGTGATATTAAACAAAAATGAGCATGCTATAAATAAAGAGCAATTGAGAATAAGTACAGCAATTACAAACGGTGAGAACTGTGTAATGCATAGTGATACCAGAATAAAAATGGTTTAGAATGTAAAAGAAGGCTAAAACTTTTTTCTTGCTTTTTAGGTGTCCAATAGTGTCCCCCCCCCTCCCCCCCTCAATCACAAAGACATCTAAGTGGTAATCTATTTCACACCATGTGTTCTGAAGCATCTCTGGAGTCAATGAGATGACTACATTATAAATTTACATTTTGAATTCTGCAATAGAGTTTAGCAAACGTAGTCACATAAGCCCACCTATGCCATGAATGGTTTTTTGCAGTAATACCAGTCTATGGCCATGTTTTCGTATTTGGAGAAGCTTATGACAGCTGCTGGAGGACTGGTATCCTCTACGCTCTACACATGTGGCTTGCCAATTCCTTCAGGAATTTTTAAAGGACGGGGTTTTAAGGTATGTGTGGGTTCTGTCTTGTTGGACACCTTTATCCACCAAAACGGTGTGCCGTAGGATTCTGTCCTGAGCATCGTTTTCTTTGCTATCACTGTTAACCTATCCTGGCCTGTCTCCCACCGGCATCTCTGGCTCCCTTTTTGTTGACGATGCCATCTATTGCAGTTGTCCACAGACTTGTCTCCATGAGCACATCTTCAGCATTGACTGTCTTTACTTGTGGGGCACCGACAATGGCTTTCGCTTTTCCAATGACAAAACTGTTTTTATGAATTTCTGGTGGCACATTAGATTTCTTCCACCATCTTTACATCCTGGGCCTGTTGATCTTCTGTTCATTGAAACTATGAAATTCCTGGGTCTCATACTCTATAGGAAGCTTTCTTATTCCTCCCACGTGTCTTACCTGGCTCGCCCTGCTGTACACAGTCCCTCAATGTCTGACATGTCCTCAGTGGTACTTCCTGGGGGTTGGATCAGGCCACCCTCCTCCATTTGTATTGATCCCTTGTCCATTTGAAACTAGGCTATGAGTGTTTCATTTACGCATCTGCACGTCTGTCCATCTTATGACGTCTCAATACAATCCACTGTCATACCAGCGTGACTTCCTCCTCAGCAGATATGCATGCTGTTTGTTTGCCATGCCTGGCCACCCATCCTAAGACTCCTTTGACCACCAGTATGGGGCACGTCCCTCTCCTCTGTTACCTCCTGGCATTCGCTTTCAGCTAACACTTCACTTCACCTACCTGTCACTTTCCCGATGGGTGTGAACCGTTCACCACCTTGGCTTTGTGCAGTGTCCCGTGTTCACTGTGGACTTCATTCGCTTCCTGAGGACACTACTCTAGACTCGCTGTATAGCTGTAAGTTCCTCGACCTTCGCACGGAACTCTGGAGTAGCACCTTTGTTTACACTGATGGTTCTCGGACTAACCGTGGTGTCTGGTGTGCCTTCATCATTGGCACTGATGATTTTTTGGTATCAGCTTCCAGAATGCTGCTCAGTGGTGCTCTTTGCCCTGTCTCAGTCCTTGCAGTACATATGGTGACAAACGCTTTTGAATTGTGCCATTTGCTCCGACTCTTTGTGCCCATCAGAACCTGTGTGTGCTGTACACTGTCCATCACTTAGTGCAATGGGTTAAGGAAAGCTTTCACTTGCTCATTCTTGATGGAGCTGCTGTGCTGTTTATATGAGTCCCTGGTCACATCAATCCGACAGGAAATGAGGCTGCTGATGCTGCTGCCAAGGCTGCAGTCCTCCTACCTCGGCCTGCTAGTTCTTCCATTCCCTCCAGTGATCTCTGTGTTGCCATCTGTCAGTATCTAGTGTCACTTCGGTATCATTCCTTCATGGGAACAAACTCTGGGGAATGAAACCTCTCCCAGTGGCTTGTCTGACAAGCTCTCGGCCCTCTCGCTGCGAGGAGGTCATTTTAGATAGGTTGCGTATTGGACACTGTCTTTTTAGCTCTTACCATTTGTTAATTGGTGATCCCCTGCCACATTGTGCTCATAGTCCTCAACATTTGACAGTTCATCATTTCATGACAGAATGCCCCCTTTTCTAACCACTTATATTCCATTATGTTAGCCATCTAAGTTATCAGCCGTATTAGTGAATGAATGACGTGTCAGCTGTCGACCGTGTTTTACTTTTTACCTGTTGTAGCAATGTGGTGAAGAATATTTAATCTTTAGTTCAGGACCTCCATTGTCTCCATGGCATACTTTATGGCCCTTTATCCAAGAGAAAGTCCTTGTTTTTAGCCTTCTTTCCTTTTGTTGATAGGGCTTTTAACTCATTTTTTTTGTCTTTGTGTTCCATGGTTCTGACATGGGCACATATGACCTAAAACAAAACATAATGCAAGTCCACAAAAAGAGATCTGTGTCAGGTCTTGAGACCCAGGTGAGCAGTAGCAGAACACAGTGTCACCATGTCTGTTGTGCAGTGTTGCAGCCCAAATACATCCATGTTCAGGAGAAACACAACACCTTGAACAAATAGAGA
Organism: Schistocerca americana; assembly: GCF_021461395.2. Classification (NCBI taxonomy): domain Eukaryota; kingdom Metazoa; phylum Arthropoda; class Insecta; order Orthoptera; family Acrididae; genus Schistocerca; species Schistocerca americana. The sequence goes on along the minus strand of NC_060128.1, from coordinate 169,900,257 downwards.
TTGGATGCTCATATTCACAAGACGTGTACATCTGTATGTTCAGCAGAAATAATTAGACTTCCAGTCACCTTGGTTCAGTATGTGTTCTTCTGCCTAGCAGGCACGGGGTCTGCTATGGGCCCTGAAAACTTGTTCCTTGCGTAATGGCATCGACATGTATACATGTGTAAGTTGTGAATGGTGTCCTGTGGTATAGCTGGCCATGCTGTATTTACCTGGTTCCAAAGTTCATCTGTAGTGGTTGACATTGGGTCGAAGTGCTGCACCTGTTGTTTCACCATATCCCAAACCTTTTCAATTGGCTAAAAGTCTGGTGATCTGGCAGGCCAGAGCAAAAGGCTGACATCCTGTAACACCAAGAAGGCACATATTCATGGAGCAACATGTGGCCGTGCATAGTCTTGTTGAAAGTTGGTGCCTGGAGTGCTATGCAGAAAGGGTATGGCTACAGGTTGCAGGGTGTCATTCACATAGTTCACACTTGTCACAGTGCCCTGGACACACACCAACTGCCCCCCCCCCCCCCTCCCCAGGGTATCCACTACTCTTTTGTGGATACGTGCATAGCGAGCACGGGACCCCGAGCTAATGTGGCCTTCCTTCCTTTCCGGGCTGCATACCTTCCCTTTCCGCATCCTTCCCCATCCCCCATCTTCGCCCCCCCCCCCACCTCTGGCTCTTTCCTTCCCTTTCTCCCCCTCTGGGAGTATGGTTTGTGCCTACGTCTACGTCCGGAGACGGACGCTTGTAAATGTACCGCATTCTTCGCCTTCCTTGCTTGTATGTCTTCATCCTTCCTTTGTCCTTCTCTTTTCCTTTCCTCTTCTCTTTACCCTTTTCTCCGCTGCAGTGTTTGGCAACCTTTCTTCTTTCTTTTCCCTTTCTCTTTCTTCCTCCCTGTGCGTGTCTGAAGGCCGACCCATGCACTTCCATGCGTAGCTGGTGACGGGGTAACGCGTAATTCCCCGCCCCGGGTAGACAGGTAGGACACGTACGTACCCCCTGGTAACGGCCAGGCCCAGGGAGGGGTGATTACCCGATCTGATACCTTCCGAAAGTGCCGATTGGTCCCTCCGTCCGTTTGTCGGGAGGTGTGAACAATCACCTAAGGCGGGAGTGCCCTCAGAGAGGGCCCCCACAAAGGAGGAGCGCGCCATCGGAGACGCCGGTAATCATGGGGGATTCTTCCGCAATGGTTTCCTCACCTTCCACTATGTCTGTTCACAAACGTAAGTTCACTGAGTCTCAGCCACAGTCAGTTCTTCCATCGTTGCCACTGTTCCTTGTTGTTTCTCGGTCTGACGAAGGTCACGACTTCTCCACGGTCAACCCTTTCATTATTCAGAAAGGTGTCGACGCAATTGCATGTCCTGTAAAGTCTTGTTCCAGATTACGGAATGGCACCCTGTTGTTAGAAACAGTCAGTACCCTCCAGGCACAAAAATTGCTGCGTACCTCACTACTACACACCTTCCCTGTCTGGGTGGAACCGCACCGTACTTTAAATTCCTCGAGCGGAATCGTTTATACACGCTCCCTCGATGGATTGTCTGACGAAGAAATTCAGCACTACCTGTCTGACCAGGGCGTAACGGCTGTTCATAGGGTTATGAAAAGGGTTGACACGAACATCATTCCAACCCGCACTGTCTTCTTGACATTTGACAAAGTTCAACTCCCATCGAAAATCGAAGCAGACTATGAGATAATTTCCGTTCGCCCTTACGTCCCAAACCCTACGCGTTGCTATCGGTGTCAGCGGTTCAATCACACCAGCCACTCCTGTTCCAATCCGGCCAAATGTGTTACATGTGGCAAGGATGCCCATGAGGGTGCTTGTCCACCTCCATCGCCTCGCTGCATCAACTGTATGGGTGACCACGCTGCATCCTCTCGAGATTGTCCCGTTTTTAAGGACGAAAAGCTCATCCAGGAAATTAGAGTAAAGGAAAAGGTGTCGACCTTTGCTGCTCGAAAATCATTCGCCAGTCGACAGCCCACCGTGCCTCAGAAAGGAAAATACAGCACCGTCCTTGCTTCTCCTCGGCCACCAAAGGAGGCGGCCACACAGACTTGCTACCTCACCTTTAGTGCCACGGTCGTCAGATCGGCCAGCACAAAGATCGCCCGTTCAACCTCACCACTTTCACCTGCCCACTCTCTGGCTCACCCTTCGTCGAGTTCTGCTAAATCTCGAGCCCAAAAGTCAGACACCAAGACTTCGAAAAAAGAGCATACTCGTGAAGAGTTTTTACGTACGGCAACTTCCCAAACATCGGTTCCTCCTTCCTCTAAACATCATACTTCCAAAAAGGCTACAAAGAAACCTAGTTCCTCTCCTTCTCCGCCAAGGCGTGTCCCATCTACAGCACCACCTGGCGGAAATCGCCCTCGGCCGTCCTCTGTGTCACCGAGGCGCACTACTGGCGGCCGCTCAACTGGCCGATCGCTGGTGGCAGGAGCTGCTCCTGACCAACCTATGGATCAGGATCTTCTGCCTTCGGCTGAATGCCATTCGATGCTGTCGGTCGCAAGCTCTGAGCAGTCGTTGAGTTGACATCGACCTTGGTCACATTCCTCCATTTTCTGTTCACCCTAAGTCCATTATCCACTGGAATATCCACGGCATTCGAGCCAATCGGGATGAATTGTCGGTCCTCATACGATCCTACTCGCCGGTCATCTTCTGTCTTCAGGAAACAAAGCTGCGTCCCCATGACCGCTTTGTTCTCCCTCATTTTCAGTCCATCCGATATGATCTCCCCTCTGTTGAAGGCACTCCTGCACATGGAGGACTCATGATTCTTCTCCATGAAACTCTCCATTATCACCCAATCCATTTAAACACTTCCTTCCAAGCTGTCTCCGTCCGTCTTTCCCTTTTCGGATACACGTTCTCTCTTTGTACTGTATACATTCCATTGTCCACACCAATGGCACGAGCTGATCTCCTTCATCTTCTTGGTCAGCTTCCACCCCCATATTTGCTGGTTGGGGCTTCAATGCCCACCACCTGCTTTGGGGATCTCCACATCCTTGTCCACGTGGCTCACTATTGCTAGACGTCTTCCACCAAGCAGATCTAGTTTGCCTCAACATTGGGCTCCCTACATTTTTGTCTGCCTCCACGACAAATTTATCTCGTTTGGACCTTGCGGTCGGTACTGTTCCGCTAGCTCGGCGCTTCGAATGGTTCGCCCTTGATGATACACACTCGAGTGACCACTTTCCATGTGTCCTTAGACTGCAGCCTCAACTGCCCTACATGCGCCCGCGACGCTGGAAGTTTGCCCAAGCTGATTGGACACTTTTTTCGTCTCTAGCGACTTTCGATGACCGTCACTTTCCCAGCGTCGACGATGAGGTCACACATATTACCGACGTTATTCTTACAGCTGCGGAACATTCAATACCACGCACCTCTGAATTGCCCCGGCGCCCCCCAGTTCCTTGGTGGAATGAGGCATGCCATGCTGCAGTATGTGAGCGGCGACGTGCTCTCCGCATTTTCCGCCACCATCCTACTTTGGCCAACTGTATCCGCTATAAGCAGTTCCGAGCGCGATGCTGTCGTGTCATCTGCGATAGCAAGAAGGCAAGCTGGAAATTCTTTATTAGCTCATTTAACACCTTCACTCCCTCCTCGGAAGTTTGGAGTCGGCTTCGACGGTTCTCAGGCGCGCCTAGTTTCTCCCCGGTCTCTGGGCTCACTGTCGCGCATGACACATTAGTGGACCCCGTCGCAATTTCTAACTCGTTGGGTCAGCACTTTGCTGAGATTTCGCGCTCTTCAAATTACCCGCCAGCGTTTCTCCCAAAGAAACGTGCAGCGGAAGTGCGACCTCTTGCTTTCTCCTCTCAAAATCGCGAAAGCACAATACTGTTTTCTCCTTGCGGGAACTCCAACATGCACTCTCTTCTTCTCGCTCCTCCGCCCCAGGACCGGATGGTATCCACGTCCAAATGTTGCTGCATTTATCAACCCATAGTCTGCGTTACCTCCTTCGCCTTTATAATCGAATTTGGACCGACAGTACTTTTCCCAGACGATGGCGGGAAGCTATCGTCATTCCTGTTCCGAAAGCTGGAAAGGACAAACATCTCCCCTCTAGCTATCGCCCCATTTCTCTCACGAGTAGTGTCTGTAAGGTTTTGGAGCGTATGGTGAATTACCGTTTAGCGTGGTGGCTGGAATCCCGCAGTCTTTTAACACCTGCCCAATGCGGATCCCGAAAGCATCGTTCTGCAGTTGACCATCTTGTTGCTCTCTCCACTTATATCATGAACAATTTTCTCCGGAAACGCCAAACAGTAGCAATATTTTTTGATCTGGAGAGAGCATACGATACCTGTTGGAGGACAGGCATCCTCCGCACACTGTTCTCTTGGGGCTTTCGAGGTCGGCTGCCCCTTTTTCTTCGTGAATTTATGGCAAAGCGCACATTTAGGGTGCGGGTGAACACTACTCTCTCCCATACTTTCTCCCAAGAAAACGGGGTACCCCAGGGCTTCGTGCTGAGTGTTGTACTGTTTGCCATTGCCATAAATCCAATTATGGATTGTCTCCTTCCTGATGTCTCGGGCTCCCTCTCTGTGGACGATTTTGCGATCTACTACAGCTCTCAACGGACCAGCCTTCTTGAACGACGTCTTCAAGGATGTCTCGATCGCCTCCACTCTTGGAGCATCGAAACCGGCTTCCGTTTTTCTCCCAGTAAGACCGTTTGTGTTAATTTTTGGCGACGTAAGGAGTTTCTCCCGCCCTCCTTACATCTAGGTCCTGTCAACCTTCCGTTTTCAGACGTCGCTAAATTCTTGGGTCTTATGTTTGACAAAAAACTGTGCTGGTCCTCACACGTTTCCTATCTTTCGGCTCACTGTCTGCAATCCCTCAACACCCTCCGTGTCCTGAATGGTACCTCCTGGGGAGCGGACCGAGTGGTCCTTCTCCGCCTCTATCGCGCCTTAGTGCGCTCGAAATTGGTCTATGGAAGCATAGTTTACTCCTCTGCTCGGCCGTCTATTCTTCGGCGTCTCAACTCTATCCACCACCGTGGATTACGTTTAGTGTCTGGAGCTTTTTACACCAGCCCAGTGGAAAGCCTTTATGCTGAGACTGCTGAACCTCCGCTGTCCAATCGGCGAGCAGTCCTTCTGAGTCGTTATGCTAGCCATCTGTCTTCCATGCCTGCTAATCCAGCCCATGACATTTTTTTCGACGCCTCCTTTTATGTAGGGTATGCAGGCCGCCCCTCCTCCCTACTACCACCGGGAGTCCGCTTCCGTCAACTGCTCCATTCTCTTTCCTTCCGCTTTCCTAAAACCTTCTTGACAACTTGGGGTACAGCACCGCCTTGGCTCCGTCCCCGGATCTGCCTGCTCCGTGACCTTTGTCAATTTCCCGAGGATGGTACCCCTTCACTTGTTTATCGTCGGGCATTTGCTGCTCTATGTGCACAAATGACGGACGCCACATTTATTTACACTGATGGCTCGAAAACATCGTTAGGTGTAGGGAGTCCCTATAATGTTGGCGACACCCCAAATCACTTTCGGCTTCCCGACCAGTGTTCGGTTTATACTGCAGAGCTTTACGCTGTTCTCCAGGCTGTCCACTACATCCACCGCCATCAGCGGATACAGTACGTTATCTGCTCAGATTCTCTCAGCTCTCTCCTCAGTCTCCAAGCTCTTTATCCTGTGCACCCTCTGGTCCACCGGATTCAGGACTGTCTGCGCTTGCTCCACCTGGGGGGCGTCTCGTTGGCGTTCCTCTGGCTCCCAGGACACGTTGGTATCTGTGGAAATGAGGCGGCCGATATTGCAGCCAAGGTTGCAGCCTCTCTTCCTCGGCCAGCTATTCAATCAATTCCCTTCGCCGATCTACGGAGCGTTCTATGTCGACGTGTTGTTCATTTATGGCACACGCATTGGTCGACACTTACCCATAATAAATTGCGGGACATGAAATCTCTTCCTTGTGCTTGGACCTCTTCCTCCCGAATGTGTTGTCGGGAGGAAGTAATTTTAACTGGACTCCGGATAGGGCACTGTCTTTTTAGCCATCGACATCTTTTAAGCGGCGATCCTCCCCCACTCTGTTCCCACTGCTCTCAACTGTGGACGGTAAGACACCTTCTAATTGAGTGCCCCTATTTTAATCCGTTACGCTCCCGTCTACAGCTATCGCCTGATATATCGTCGATTTTAACAGATGACACGCGCTCAGCCGATCGCGTTCTCAAGTTTATTAGTGCCAGTGAAATGACGTCAGTCATTTGAAGCTTTTTTTGGGGACAACCAACCCCTTTCTGTAGTGGATTTTTAAGCCTTCCTTCTGCTTTTAGTTTCTCCAATTTTATGACTTTCGTTCCCATTGCTGCTGGTTTTCAGTTTCGGCTTTTTACTGTTTCCTAAGTCACGGACCAGGCGCTAATGACCGTAGAAGTTTTGCGCAAAAAAAAAAAAAAAAAAAAACACCAACTGTGATTTGTCGTCGTACCGTGTAGCACCCCACACAAAAGGTCTTGAAATGGCACTGTATTTCTTATTCGAATGAAGTCACTGAGATGCTGCTCCCTGTCTGTGGTCTTTGGCAAACCAAAATGCAGCCATTGTTTTCAAACAGGACATCGATTCGTCCAGAAACACCTATCTGATGGTGTTCCTGTCCCCAGTGCCGTTGTTCCACATGTCATTGCTGTATAGCATGTTTCTGCACATTCGTCAAAGGTAGATGGAGAAGTGGACAACACAGATGTAACCCATGCCATAATAAATGGCGACAGGCTGTCGCCCCTGATAGTATATGATGTGTTACACTGTTCCACAGCACCATTTTACACACTACCTTTGCACTGTGGAAACACTTCATCCCACATGAGTAGAAATTTCCAGGCTAGATGCATCACATTCTTTCATGCCAATCATGCACCCTTCTTGAAACTCACTGATTGGTACAATTCGTGCACATTGTAGTGGTAAGTGGTGTTGCGCCGTGATATCGATATTGGCCTAGAACCTGTAAACGTGGTTCAAATGCTAACCATTTGTTTAGTACATACTAATGTATATGTCCTGTGAATATGAATGACCTATGTATAACTGTTCAAGGTGTTTTGTGTTTTCTGAACATGACTGTGTTTAAAATGTGACACTTGTTTTATTAGTTTGTTGTTAATTACTATCTGTGCCACATTGTATATTTACCTTGTAAGGCCGTAACTTTTAGATTGTATTCTGTATGTATTTGATGTAGTCAATGTAATGCTAAACGGAGGCAGTCTTCACATTCATGTGTTATTACTTTAGCATCAGTAAATAGCAGAGCACTTAGATTAGTGTGTTTATGTGATTTAATTTTTGGACTCTTATGTGATTTCCTATATTTAAGGGCACTGAAAAAATAAATGTTAAAGAGTGGGAGAAAGAGAACACCCCAGTCACAACCTTCCGCTGACTTATCTCGTATGCCCTCTTCTGTGCTGTATTTATCATCTTTATGATGAATATATCTGGCCTTGTCAGAATAGGAGAAAGTGACTGTAAAAGATAATCAAATGTAAAATTATAAATTTTAAAAAATTTCTCTATAATTTTTTAAAACTTCCAAAATTTTCTATATATTGTCTCAATTGCATTTAACATTAAATTTTTTTACAAATTGATGTCTAGATGTGGTATCTTAACTACCATCTTAACTATATATTATAAATGCACATGCAGTGTGAAACACGATTGCATTGTCCATAACATTCTTATTTTAAATCTTTAGATAGAATGTGCTATGTACACAATGCTATATGCTGTAACCATGAGATGTCGGCCAATGTCTTGTCCCTCCAGAGTAAATTTGCCTTTAATGTTTGTACAAGTTACCCAATGTGATGATGATGTACATATATATCGTGTTTTGCTTTTGACTTAAAGTACAGCTTACACGGCAGATCTCTGCTTGCTGTTACTCACTGTAAGAGAAATAATTGTATGGATGTTTCAATTGCTGTCGCAGAGAAATTGACTGTGCCAAGCACGTTTAGCTGAAGATTTAAAATAATAATGTTATGGAAGATGCAACAGTGTTGTACACTGTGAATGAATTTATCGTACATACTACATGTGATCTCAAGATGGTAGTTATGCTACTGAAACTAGTAATCACTTTGTAGAAAAAAATAAAAGTGATGGTGGTGGTGGTGGTGGTGGTGATAATTTTTTTATAATTATATGTTTGATTGTCCTTATGAGACATAGTGGGTAACCACTGTCATTCATTTTATCCCTTGAATATTTCAATCAACCTGATTGTGAGCCTTTCCAAAAATCTATAAAAGCAATAAATTGTTTGTTTTTGTAAGATTCCTTTTGTTGTAAAGATATTGTGCCTATAGAAATGCCATTTTCTAATTACATTCTGATTTTCTTGGAGAAGTGCCTTAGCTAGAACTGTTATTCTATTCAATAAGGATTGAAGCTGAAGGCATGAGTTAAAATTTGTGCCAAGGCCAAGACTCGAAAGTTCTGTTTACTAGGCAGATCTCATTTGTTACACCATCTTAGTCTGTGGCTGACAGTTGCATGGACTACCCTAGTCTAGGGCCCTCCCTAACACAAACTTCAGCTCACACCTCAGCCTACTTTTCCCTTCTTAAATCTCCAAGAAAATATAATTATATCAGATCAATAGATAACCTATGTTTGAGGTACAGGTATGATTTCACAATTACATAAAAGACTGGCGTGCTCTGCAAATATTGGAGAGTCTCAGCAACACTGAGAATTTAAGAAGAGGAAAAAGGGATGAGGTGTGAGTTAAAGTTTGTGTTAGGGAAGGCATTGGAATAGGCTAGTCCGTGCAGCTGTGTCGGCCACAATGCCAGGGTAAAGTTGTGGATAGCACATCTGCCTAGTAAGCAGGTGACCTGACTTCATTTTGACCTTGGCACACATTTTAACTAATTCTTTCAGACTCTGTCCTTATCGACGATAAACTTGGGACTCAGTATGTCTCCGGGAAAATATAATTACATGTTATTCTATAGTTAAAGATTTCTGAGTAGATCTTATATGCCACCTTTAACAGATTAATGCCTCTGTAGTTTCCACACTCGTATCTGTTGTCCTTTCTGTACGGGGAGATAACAAGATGGGATTTTGCACCTTTTTGTTCTTTTAGCCAGGAAACTGTGGTTTGCTAGCAAGTGCTGAAGAACTTAGTTGAGAACTGCTCCAAAATAAACTCACTGAGGATATCTGGAAGCGTGATGAGTTCAGAGGCAAGGTCTCATTTGCGGCACCCCTGTGCTCAGTCTGGAGGATTACAGCAACAAAAGCCCGCTCATGCTGTGACCATTGGCTGACAGATGTGCATCTGTCAGCCAATGGTCGCAGCACGAGAGGGAAGAAATTGACTTCGTGCAGACCTACCTCAATACTTCCTGGATACTAAGAAGCAGAATACCCTTAAGTCCACAGGAATACATTGATCAATGGCTGGAAAAAGGTGAGTGTTAATACGTCTTCTTGTAGCATTGTCTAGCTTCTCATTAAGTAGTTTTGTTTGATCATTCTGCTTTATGTGCATCCATTGTTGTGCATTACACAATATTCAAAACGTTCAGATCAGTCTTTAGTTATTGGTATGGCACTGTTAAAGAAAGGCAATTTTGTGTTCATAGCACTTGTAGATTTAAAGAAAGCTTCTGACACTATAAATTGGAGTACACTCTTAAAAATTACGGCACAACTTGACTAAAAGGTGGATGTGGTTCATAGGACACATTTTGAAGCAAGAAGAATCATTACCTCAATATTAGAGGAAGTGTGTGTGTGTTTATAATTTTTAGGGAGGAAACAAAGGCATGAATACAGTAAGCAGGTTCAAATACACTGACAGAAATAAAATCGCAACACCAAGGAGTTGTGAAATGTAAATGAAAGTTGGTAGACGTGTTTCAACATCTCAAACATATCTGTTCAAATTTTGTGTTGGTCACATAAGAGTGGTGCTAGTAGTGCCACCATTAGGATGCAAATCCGGTTTACTGTAAATGCATTGTACCAGTCACGAGCATTAGCTATCTTCAGATTTCATGTGGTGAGTTGATGTTTGCCAAGAATGACTTTAAGGCAATAAGGACGGCATGATCAACACCTCACTGCATTTGAATGAGGTCGTGTAATAGGGCTAAGAGGAGCTGGATATTCCTTCTGTGATTTTGCAGAAAGACATGACAGGAATGTAACCACTGTACACTATTGCTGGCAGCAGTGGTCATGTGAATACATGGTCGCAAGAAGGCCAGGCTCTGGACAGCCATGTGGCACTACCGAGAGGGAAGACCATTGTATTTGGCGTATGGCTCTGGCACATCATACTGCATCTGCAGCAGCAATTTAGGCAGCAGTTGGCACCACAATGACACAACAAACTGGTACAAATCAGTTACTTCCAGGACAGGCTCCAGCCCATATGTCCCATAGCTTGCGTTCCACTGACCCCAAACCGTCGCCCTTTGCACTTCAGTGGTGTCAAGTAAGAGCTCATTAGAAGGCATGGTGGAGGTCTGTTGTGTTTTCTGAAGAAAGCTGGCTCTGCCTCGGCGCCAGTGATGGTCATGTATTGATTAAGAGACCAGTTGAGGGATTGCACTCAACGTGTCTGCATGCTAGACACACTGGACCTACAGCTGGAGTTACGGTCTGGGGTGCATTTCATATGGCAGTGGGAGCACTCTCGTGGTTATCCCATGCACCTTTACTGCACATTTGTATGTCAGTCTAGTTGTTCGACCTGTTGTGCTGCTATTCATGAGCAGCTTTCCGCTTTTCTCTCTCTCTCTCTCTCTCTCTCTCTCTCTCTCTCTCTCTCTCTCTCTCTCTCTCATATATATATATCTTCCCAACAGGATAACGCTCGGCCAGTGTCATAACTCGACATCCTGTACACAGTATTGACAAATTGCTTTGGCCTGCTCGATCACCAGATCTGTCCCAAATCAAGCACTTATGGGATGTCATTGGACGACAAATCCAGTTAATTGTCCCTGTATTGACTGAACAAATGCAACAGGAATGGGAACCCATTACACAAATTGACATCCAACACCTTTCTGGTGGTTATACCAGTTACTAATGTACCAGCATTTAACTTTTGCAATGGCTTTTCTCGTGCTTACAGTAACCTGTGACCTTGTGGCATTAATGTTACCTAGACAAATGCAATTTCAACATTTCGTTACTCTATGTTAATTATTTTTTGGTGCTGTGATTTTTTCCATCTATGTAGGTTACATTAGTTATTCAAGAGATAGAGGCTTGCACAGGATCGACTAGCATGGAGAGCTGCACCAAATCAGTATCTGGAGTGAAACCAACAACAATAATAATAATAATAATAATAATAATCTTCTTTGGACGGGAGACCACAAGAATAAGAAGAAAGCTGTAGATTAATATGCTGTCAGACTCTTCGCATTGTGTGTTACTTCCACTGTAATCTGATCATGGAAAGATTTGCGATAAACCAGTCGTCACCATAAAGTACCTAGAAGTAACTATATGCAGCGAGCAAAAGTGGAAAGACCATATAAAAAAATTAAAGGAAAAGCATAAGTTGGGCTGACATTCATTGAAAGATTGTTTAGATTAGATTTACTTTCATTCCAATTGATCTGTAGTGAGGAGGTCCTCCAGGATGTAAAATATGTCAGAAAAACAACGATACATATTTACAACTCAAACAAAGAAGCTAATGTACCATTTCACAGGTCCCAAGTGGCATGGTCGTCATTTTTTAATGAACCCTGTATGAAAGAATCATTTTACAAATACTAATGCATTGAACGTACGTACACACACACACACACACACACACACACACACACACACACACACACACACACACATTTACAATGAACACATTACTGCACTGAAATTGTGCAAAGTCCTTTTTTCCCCCTAAGGTAGGTCTTTCCACTCCCGGGATTGGAATGACTCCTTACCCTCTCCCTTAAAAACCACATCCTTTCGTCTTTCCCTCTCCTTCACTCTTCCTGATGAAGCAACGGTTGGTTGCGAAAGCTCGAATTTTGTGTGTGTGTTTGTTTGTTAGTGTCTCTATCAACATACCAACGCTTTCGTTTGGTAAGTTACATCATCTTTGTTTTTTATATATATATAATCACACACACAAATCAGTTGTTTCTACTGAGAAATTCATCAATGGAGTAGGAGGAGTTGGCCACCAATAAATCCTTTAGGCTTCTCTTGAACTGAATTTCATTGGTTGTTAAGCTTTTTATGGCTGCTGGCAAGTTATTGAAAATGTGTGTTTCTGAGTAATGCACACCTTTTTGTACAAGAGTAAGTGACTCTAAATCCTTGTGAAGATTATTCTTATTTCTAGTATTGATTCCATGAATTGAGCTGCTGTTTTGAAAAAGTGATATATTTTTAATGACAAATTTCATTAAGGAATAAATATTTTGGGAAGCAGTAGTTAGTATCCCTAGCTCCCTAAACAGGCCTCTGCGAGATGTTCTTGAGTTCACACCACTGCATGTTTTTTTGTGCCTGGAAAACTTTAGCTTGGCCTGATGAATTGCCCCAAAAAATAATCCCATATGACATTATGGAATGAAAGTAAGCATAGTATGCCAGCTTTTTCATTTTTATATCCCCTATGTCTGACACAATTCGCATTACAACTAGAGATTTGTTAAGACGCTTCAGCAGTTATGTGGTGTGCTCCTCCCAGTTGAATTTATTATCAAGCTGTAATTCTAAGAATTTAACACTGTCCACTTCTTCTATCTGCTTGTCATCGTATGTTAGCCATATATTCGTAGGACACCCCTTACAAGTTCGGAACTGCATGTAGTGTGTTTTTTCAAAGTTTAGTGACAAAGAATTGGCTAGGAACCAGTGATTAATGTCCACAAATATTTTATTAGCTTACCTTTCTAAGACTATACTTGATTTGCTATTTATTGCAATGTTTGTATCATCGGCAAACAAAACGAACTTGGCTTCTGGTAATGTTACTGATGAAAGGGCCCTAAAATGGAACCTTGTGGAACCCCACATGTAATTAGTTCCCAGTTGGATGATGGCTGATAGCTTGATACATGTCTCTTTCCTAATAACACCCTTTGTTTCCTACCAGAGATATAAGATTTGAACCATTTTGCAGCATTTCCTGTTACACTACAATATTCTAATTTACTTAAAAGGATATTATGATTTACACAGTCAAATGCCTTTGACAGATCACAAAATATACCAGTTGCCTGCAATTTTTTGTCTAATGAATTAAGCACATTTTCACACCTAAGTGTAGATAGCCTTCTCAATATCGGAACCCTTTAGAAATCCGAACTGTGACTTTGACAGTATGTTATTTGAGATAAAATGGTTATAAAGCCGATTGTAATTACTTTTTCTAAAATTTTTGAGATTGCTGGCAAAAGTGAAATTGGACGGAAATTTGATGCTATTTCTTTATCTCCCTTCTTAAACAGCGGCTTACCTTCAGCATATTTCAACCATTCAGGAAATATTCCACTGATAAATGACTGGTTACACAGATAGCTTAATATGTTACTTAACTCAGAATCACATTCTTTAATTAACTTCGTTGATATTTCATCATACTCTCTAGATGTTTTCCATTTTAATGATTTTATGATGGATATTATTTCTACTGGGGTAGTGAGGGTCAAATTCATATTATGGAAGTTACTTGAAATGTCTGGTTTGAGGTATTCCATAGCAGCATCTACAGAACCTGACAACCCCATCTTGTCAGTAACAGTTATAAAATGTTTGTTAAAAAGTTCTGCAACACTATACACATCTGTCACCAATGTATCATTTACTCTTAACGCTATTTGTCCCTCTTCATGTCTGGTTCTACCGGTCTCCTCCTTCACTATGTCCCACGTAGCATTTATATCTAAAAACAAAGATGCTGTAACTTACCAAACAAAAGCATTGGTATGTTGATAGAGACAATAACACACACACACACACACACACACACACACACACACACACACACACTTCAAGCATTCACAACCCGGTTGCTTCATCAGGAAAGAGGGAAGGAGAGGGAAAGACGAAAGGATGTGGATTTTAAGGGAGAGGATAAGGAGTCATTTCAATCCCGGGAGTGGAAAGACTTACCTTGGGGGAAAAAAGGACAGGTATACATGACAGGTATACATGACAGGTATACACTCGCGCTCACGCATGCGCGCGCGCGCCCACACACACACGCGCCCACACACACACACACACACACACACACACACACACACATCCATCCATCTGCACATATACGACACAAGCAGACATATGTAAAGGCAAAGAAACTGCATCAACAAGCCTTACAATATAATAATTGGAAGCAGGGAGCAGTGGGAAAAAGCAGTTTGGCACCATATGGGGGACATTGTTTGGTTCACTGATAAGTCAAAATCAGGCCAAGGTGGTGTGGCAGGAGTGTATGGGTATCAGCCAAGACTGGATGGCATCATGTCTCTAAGAAAATTGGCCTTGGTATTCCCAAGATGAAATTACTGCATTCAGGGCATGTGTGGAGGAGAATATGCATAGGTGCTACAGGTACCGTATCATCTACATCTATTCAAACAGCCAAGCAGCCCTGACATCATTGGCAGCTCCTGCAATGAGACCTAAGACTGTTGCAGAATGCCACAAGGCTCTGGTGGAGCTAGGGGGAAGCAGTAGGGTAAACCTAGTGTGGGTCCCTGGCCACTCGCGGATCTGTGGCAGTGAACAAGCTAACAGTTTGGCCAGGATGGGGGGAACGACACCATTCATTGGATCGGAACCTGTCCTGACAGTCAAAAGGGCTATGATCAAACTAGAACTACGGAGCTGGCTTGGGAAACAGCATGTAGAATACTGGACCCAGGTCTATAAACAAAAACATGGTAAGGTAATGATGCCTAAACAATATTTTTAAAAGAAGCTCTGTAATCCTGGGATTGAACAGGAAAGAGATTAAACTTGTGACTGGACTGATGACTAGTCATGGGAATTTCAAAAGACACCTACATACAGTGGGTGTAATGGAAGAGGACCCTTAAATATAGGATCTGTGATGAGGGTAAAGAAATTGCATCACACCTAATCTGCGAATGCATGGCATTGGAGAGCAAGAGATATAGAATTTTCAGGACAACTAAACCTGAAGAAATTGTGTCTAACAAAAAACTGGTAAAGGGACTCGTTGCACTATTTAAGGGCATTGGTTGTCTTTACTAGATATACAGGGAGTGATACCGCACAATAAATTCAGTTTCGGTGCGGGCAGTGGCGGGTTAGACCAAAGCTGTTTTAGCTTCCCTGTAAAAATCAAATCAGTGTGGGAACCTAAAGCCTGCCTAAATGTTTCTGATGCACAACGATGCCTGCGGAAAAATTTTGCAGTGGAGTAGGAGAACTGCTGTTGTCAGAACACATTGTGTGGGTGTACATAGTTTTTGGCGGCAAGCTTCCCTATTGTAAGAATGCTTGTATGCCATGACTAAGAGGGAGTTCTGATGCTCTGTTTTGCCATTACCGCAATTTACACATGCTGCTCAATGATTAGAGATCATAATTTTTTGGGGATGCATCCTGTGGAGCAACGGCGTGGAGAATGGAAACAGAGGAGGATTTTTCTTGGCATTTGGCCAGGGTCCCCTAAAGAGTACAGTTTTGGTTGTCGTCGGGCACCAGCTGGGATTCTGCACTCAACTTGGTGTAAGGGTGCAATGATTGTGGATTTAGCAGTTACACACATATGAGCAAACTCCTTATCATCCATTCAACAGTACATTGGTGACAGTATCTGCTGCCCGTGCCTATTAGAGCAGATTTTTATGAGTTGAGTCTTCACTGTACTGAGATCAGCTAACTTGCAGCTAATGTATTGAATTGCCAACTACCTGCTATGTAGCATTTACAGTGTGATTATTTTGTAGGAGGCACTATGTCAACTTTTCACCCTCTTCCCATTTAATAACCTTGTCAACCGTTGATATCATCTGTAACTGTGAATTTTGATTCGTCTTTTTTTTAAATCATTTTGACAAATGTTTTATTTCTGTGTTTTGATATGTTTTGTATTGTAATAAAACAAGTCTGAGATCAATTATTCACTTCAGTATCTAGTTCTTCTTGATCATTTACAAATTTATTAATTTTCTTGTGGCTTTAGGAGATGTTAAAACAAATCTTACACTAAATTGTGAACTTAGGGTCAGTGCTAGGGGCCAACAGTTTGATTGTTAGCATTGTGAAGTTCATTGCACAAGTATTAGTGATGAGCCTTAAGGGTTGTTCTGATAGAAGGAATAGTTTCCGAGTCAGGTATTCTAGTAACATAAATGGAACTTTACCTCTTACTACTTTCAAACCATTTTGTGGATTTTGTAGGTATCTTAAAGTATTTTGTAAAATTTCTAAACAGTGGTTGCAAAGTGGCCTCTAAAAAGAAAGAAAATGCAGAAAAATATGACTAAAAGTCGAACAAAAAACATTCAACTAGATCAGAAGAATTAAATGATGCTTCACTGATGAGGGTTGTAATATTTTACAGTAATGTCTATAGAGGACTGGCATGTGGCACACAGAAAAATGCAATAATCAATGGTTTCAACTCCAGATGATGATGATGATGATGATGATGATGGGGTGGATACAGCTATCGAAAGCTGCGGTGTTTTATTCGAAATGACTTGACTTGTGAACCGAGAAGATTTTGTTGAAGGATGCCACCATGAAAGACTTGGAAAATGAGTTAACACTAGCTTTTGAGGTTTTACTGTTTTTCTAGTTAAAGCACAGATAAAACTGTGTGCCGGACCGAGACTCGAACTCGGGACCTTTGCCTTTCGCGGGCAAGTGCTCTACCATCTGAGCTACACAGTTTTAATCTCCCAGGAAGTTTCATATCAGTGCAAGGTGAAAATCTCATTCTGGAAACAACCCCCAGGCTGTGGCTAAGCCATGTCCCCACAGTAGCCTTTCTATCAGGAGTGCTAGTTCTGCATGGTTCGCAGGAGAGCTTCTGTAAAGTTTGGAAGGTAGGAGATGAGATACTGGCAGAAGTGAAGCTGTGAGGACGGGGCGTGAGTCGTGCTTGGGTAGCTCAGATGGTAGAGCACTTGCCCGCGAAAGGCAAAGGTCCCGAGTTCGAGTCTCGGTCAAGTACACAGTTTTAATCTGCCAGGAAATTTCATATTAGCACACACTCCACTGCAGAGTGAAAATCTCATTCTGGAAGCAGTCCAGGCTTCTTTTCTTTTTACATACCACTTTTTTTGTTTGGTTTCAACTTTTATATTTGTGTGTGTGTGTGTGTGTGTGTGTGTGTGTGTGTGTGAGAGAGAGAGAGAGAGAGAGAGAGGAATGGTGTGTCGAGTGGTGTGCTACTCACAGTTCAACGCAAAATGCTAGTCAATCTGGGAGCCAAGCCTCATTCCAATACAGACAAGTGGAATACACTTGAACATGCCCCCAGTAGTCTAGACCTCTGCGTATGCGATCGTCACACATTAGGTCCCTTGAAAAAGACCTTTAAGGATTCTTGAAGGGTTGATGATTCATGTCAGATGAGAGTGTGCAGCAGGCAGTTACAGACTTTCGCGCAGCAGGACGTAGGGTTTGCCAAATGGCTATATTCAACATGGTGCATCATTGGGATGATACGTCAGTGCTCATGACTATTTTCCCTGATTGTAATAATGATTCTGGACTGTACTGTCAAATGGAAACTCTGAAATGTATTTTTGTTTATTTTTTATTTTATTTATTTACTTATTTATTTATTTCCATCTTGTAGACTGTTTGAATATAATCTCTAGCTTGTCTGGAGTGACGGGTTTGCTATTGTAACTGCTTGAAACACTATTTACTGTTTTAATTATTGATACATATTTTCTTCCATAACATTTCTTAGAAACAACATAATGAAGATACCGATCATAAAACACATTTTTACACAGCTTATTTTAACAAGAAAGTGATTGAATAACATTGAATGCATCCTCAGCTGACCTAACATCCGAAGCAGCTGAACTATGGGATAGGCATTTGATTCATATGAAGTTGGCATGCACTTAGTGTATTTAATACAAAGGGCATGATGAAAAGTAATGCCTCTGAGTTATTTATGTGAAAACTTTTAAAGCTTTTTAAATAAAACAAACTTTATTAACATTCTACATCTTTATTCTCCATGTCTACATAGTTATTTCTCAAAATAGCCATCCTGATGATGAACGTATTTCTCCCACCGAGAGAACAGTTTGACATTGTGTCTGAAGAGACTCTGTTGAAAGAGCCACAACCTCAACTCTGCGTGCACCACTTCATCACTATCCGAGTGAAGTCCGTGAAAGTCTTCTTTAAACTTTCCAATCCAATTTTTCTACCCACTGCATTCCCTCCAACTCTTATTTATTTTACAATAATGGAAATGTTGGAATAATTTGACACGAGAGCTGTAGCAGAAAATTGTAATGTTGGATGCAGTCAGATGTTTGATCTGTAAGGGTTAAGTTTTGAAAACATGTGAAATTGTGTGTGTGTATGTGTGGGGGGAGGGGGGCTAGACAGGATTGTATGGAGGATGATCGATGACAGTGAACCCATTGTGTCAGATTATTGCATATTTCCCACATTACTTATGGCAGTTATCACAGTACACAGCTTTCCTCCTGTGTATTTCAGCTGGAGACATGTTTTCAGCAGTCAGAAACTCAATTATAGCATAATATTTGTCATGCTCCAATGTGGTTACGACAATTAGGAGCCCTCTAGTAGCAGATGGTTGCAACTTGTCATTGGTGTGGGAAGGCTGATCAAGTAATATGTATGACACTAATACCTCAAACGGTACTGAGAACACAATAAAAAATTTGGAGGCATTACTTTTCAGTATGCTCTCGTAACGTCACTGCACATGCCAGAATATTCTAGAACATTAAATTTGATTAATTATAACAATTTTTTGATTAAAGTGCAAATTACAACAAATGTATACACTTTGCAATCGATTGTTTCAACATGTTGAATGATATTGTCATTGAAATCAATTTCAAATATCAGAATGTTCTAGAACTTGCAACTGTCTTTGTTTTAATAATCTTTGTAATAAAAATAATCTTAAACAAAACTATTTATTCTTTAGTCAGCAGATAGCAGAATGCTTTGATTAATATATGTGACAAGTAATTTAAATAACTTTTATTTTATATAGGAATTTTATGTAACTCCTGGTTTGTTGACTTTTCAATAACACGTTTTTTTATGAAACTAATTATGTACTTATGACCAGGTAACAGTTTCCTTAATCTTGAATAAGTATTGTTCCAAACCAACATGAGAAAATATTTAATAATTTTAGAAATTTGTGTGGCATTCATTAGATTGAGTAATAGAAAATTACAGTGTTAAAGAAATAGTTCTATTGTTTCTAATTAAGTTTGGCTGTTTAAAGTAATCTGAGATGATGCACTTTGTTGTGTATGTTATTCACATTGTAATGTTATGTGTGCCTCATTTTTTCTTTAACTAATTTGTGCCTGATTTTATTCCAAGAAGCTCAGTAATGTATGTAAATACCGTAAATGTAAATGTGATTCAAAAAGTACTTGAAGTGAAGCGCAGCTGGACAGCAAGAAACTCTTTAGCGCACAATCTCCGCAACAATAGTGTTAGAGAATCTTTGAGTATGGACTCTAAAAAAAGGCAATTGATTTATTTAAAAAAAAAAAGAAGACTGTTAATCTGTATCTTGTGGAAAGAAGAAGTGTTGCTAGGCCATCACTCAGCATGTATTGTTACATTGAATGAAAATTTATACTTTAGTGATAAAACCGAATGAAGTATTTGTAAGAGTTCCCAAACATGTATGTATACAAATTTTTCTGGAAGTGAAGAATAGAAATATCTTGTTTTTGGAAAAGGAGGTGAACTTCATTGTCGTTGCCGTCTATCAATCGACAGAATTGTAAGTACACAAAGTTCACTAAAATACAGGAAAAGAAATGCATTCTCTATAGTTTTCATTCAATAAGTAACAATCTCTCATAATTTCTTAATTACAGTAATTTGATTTGATTATGTTCTTATACAATAGTATGGTGCTGAACTCCACTGACCAATTTTCATGTGGCAGGACGTGTAGTTTGAAGGATGTTTGTGTGTTAAGCAATCTCCTTTTCTCACGAAAAGAAGATTGTTGTTTGATCTTATTTACCTACGACAGTGGTTCCTTAGGTATGTAAAGCTACGAAAACTTGGGCTCAAAGCTATCCGCAATACGGCCAAGTAACTAACAGAGTCGTATTTTAAACCTTAAAGAACAATAACTTCCTCCAGATTGCAATACGTCAACAACTGGTGCAGAAACTGATCATTCAAGGAGGCACCAACCAAAATTCAGGTACCAGTTACGACTTAAAGTAAAAATCTCAATCAAAAATCAGTCTCTCTCTCTCTCTCTCTCTCTCTCCCCAAATACATCTATAAATATTGATATTATTTTTAAAAAGTCATTTTTATAACATGTATTGTGCATGATAACTGAAAAGAAACCCTTCTGTTAATTGAAACGCATACTACATTAAATGATTACCGTTACATGGTCAGCTGTGTTGTGTTGCATGCATATGATTTTGTATGATAAAGTATACCAATGAGTTGCAATTGACTTCAGCATTAATGGAATTTTGCTTAGCCCGAGGTACTTCACAAGCTGTTATAGCTGAATGACGTGAGAGGAGGCAGTAATTGAGAAGGGAGTGAGAGAGTTGTAGCCTATCCCTGATGTTGTTCAGTCTGTACATTGAGCAACCAGTAAGTGAATCAAAAGAAAAGTTTGGAGAAGGGATTAAAGTTCATTGAGATGAAATAAAAATTTTAAGATTTGCCAATGACATTGTAATTCTGTCAGAGACAGCAAAGGACTGGCAAGAGCAGTTGAACAGAATGGATAGTCTCTTGAAAAGAGTTAAGATAAATATGAATTAAAAGAAAAAAAGTGCGGGGAATGTAATGTTGTCAAATTAAAGAAGGCATTGCTGGGGAATTAAATTAAGAAATGAGACACTAAAAGTTGTAGATTAGTTCTGCTGCTTGCGCAGCAAACTCAGGGTGATTCTTCTGGAAAACTTGGAGTTCTCAAGGAATTACATTTTACCTGGAAAAATTGGGGAAATCTCAGGGAATTCTATATTTTTAAGACTCAAATTTTATAACACTCGCTATCTTAGTGTCTTTATTTATTGTTCAGCTAATTCAATCTATACAGGATGTAGCCTCTTTAAGTTATTAAATACATTTTTAAGAAGTGTTTCCATGCATCTTTGTCTGCTGCTGTCTTCTACCAGTTGAAGCTCGCAACTTTCCAGAGTTCCTTATCCCAGTGATCAGGTTAGAGTCTTAACCCGTTCTATAATATCTTTTACTCCTCTTGTTGCTCGTGTGTCTTCACTTTTCTGTCGATCTTTCTTAGTGAGACCTAACATTGACCTTTCCATAGCTCTCTGAGCAGTTCTAAGCTTCCTTTGAAAAATTTATTTAAAGCCAAAGGTTCACACCTGTACATTAAAACTGGTAGGACACACTGATCAAAAGCTGTCTTCTTTAAGTAGATTGGCATGTTAGATTTGAAAACTGTTGCATTCCTTCTGTAAGCCCTCCAACTCAGTTTAATTCGATGAAAAATTTCAGGTTTCAAATCCCCTTGTGTGTCAATTAATTGCCCCAGATAAACGTATTCTGTAACATTGTTTAGGATGTTGCCATTCAGTGTTACTTGTCCTGCAGCTACCCACTTATTATGCACAACCTTAGTTTTAGAGTGATCTATTTTAAGTCCAACTTCCTGACAACGATCTGTTAAGTCTTTTATAGAGGACTGCGTTTCCATTTCGCTGTTAGCTAGAACCACTGTATCGTCAGCAAATCTCAGGTTGCTGAGCCTTGTATCATTTATCCTTATTCCCCTGTTGTTCCAAATAATTTTGGACACACCCATCTCGAGAACTGCTGTAAATAACTTCGGGGATATAGGTTTGCCCTGCTTTACTCCTTTTCCAGTGGGAAATTTGCACTTGTAGAGAGCATATAAAATGCAAACAAGCTACAGCAAAAAAAACCTATCTGAGAAAGAGGAATTTATTAACATCACAAATATATTTAAGTTTTATAAAGTGTTTACTGAAGGTATTTTTGTGGAATGTAGACGTGTGGAACCAAAATGTAGGTGATAAGCTGTTCAGACAAGAAGAGAGTAGAATAGAAGCTTTCAAAATGTGTTGTTACAGAATAATGTCAAAAATTAGATGGGCTGACAGAATAACTAATGAGTAGGTACTGAACTGAATTAGGAAAAAATGAAATTTGTGACTAAAAGAAGTGACTGGTTGTAAGACATAGAATTGTCAGTTTGGTGTCAGAAGAAAGTATAGGGGTAAAAATTGCAGAGAGACTGCAGTTCTAATATAGTAAGCAAATGAATGTATGTTGTAGTAGTTAGCTGGAGATGAAGTGGCTCATATGGGATATACTACAGGGTGGCCCTGAGTACAGACTGCTCGCCAATTACGCGCAAATTGTTGCCCGCCACGAGCAGGTACAACCACAAATAGATATACACAATAATAAGACACAAAAAAAAGACGTAATGCAGAGGTCTGTATTTACTGAATTGATATAGTCTTCTACATTACATTCATTAGGTTTTGAAAATGACCACCTCGTGTTTCAGAGCACTCTGATGTGTGTGCTATCATGTTAATATGCACTTTGTGCAACTCTGCCGTTTCTGCTCTCAAAATTTCATTATGAATTTTGTCCTTACAGTCTTCTAACATTGTATATGCTTTTTTCTTTATGTTGTTCCATATATATATGTCAGTAGTGTTTAGAGCTGGCAAACATGACAGCCACAGTCCCATGATGACAAGCATTTCTTCTGAATTTTTCATGGATTTGTGAGATTGATTTGCGTGAAGCGTGACAGGCCACCCCATCCTGTTGAAAGACAGTATACATACATTTGATTTGTAGGGGGGTGGGTGTCAGCTGTGCATAAAATCCCTCAAAGATCCACATATACACAGCAGTTTTAACTGTTGTTTCAAAACATATAGGATCCCCATCTAACTTGCTTATATAACACTCCTCACTGACTTTTTTTCTCCTTGGAGAGGTTCCTCATTGATTGTATAAGTATTGTTTGTTGACCTGTATCTGGTGTTCTGGACATCCGCATTTCCTATCATATGGAACCAGGCTTTATTACTCGTGAAATACAGCAGCGGAACTCCCTTCTCAGTTGTTTGACATAGCCATGTACAGTAATTCACACATTTTGCCTTATCTTCTTCCTTCAGTTCTTGGACACATGTAATTTTGTAGGACTTAATCACTATATAATGTGAAACACATCGACAAGACCTATGTAAAACGTTCACTTGTTGCGACAGGTTGTGTGTCAGTTTCTTTGGAATCTGGATCAATCGTGCTTGAATATCTCTGATCACAGCAGGTGTATGAATGGAAAGAGCTACATTCTTTTTTGCGTTTGCAACTGACCTTGTAGCATGCCACTTTGTCATCAAATCCTGTATACTGCTCTTTGCTGGTATGGAAAGACCAGAAAACTTGTTTCCTTAAATGAACTGGTACACACATGCACCTCAACTATTGCAATTTTTTTCCTAGAAGAGAATCCATCTCACCGAGATATGTACTTCACGTGTCTTAACCGAATCGCAATGACTATACTACTGACAATGCAAAAATGGTCGCAGCAGCTTCAAAGCAAAATATGATGATTGGTCTACGAGATTGAGCAGTATCCCAATATTGTGGAGTGCTGCATCGAGGAAGAGGTCTTCATCTTCTATATCTTTGCTCCTTGTAGTATACATGACAAAGAAGCCTCTTAAAATTTGAACATGAGTGTAGCTTGGAGATGAGTAAGAACATGGAAGTAATGTAAATAACAAGACATAAAGCATTTGCTGAAAATTTGAGAAAAAACAAAGGTCAGAAAAATCAGTGAGTTAAGTTTCCAAGGAACCAAGAACAGTAGAAGTACTTAATAACAACAGGCTACAGTGAGCTATTAACAACTCCAAAAATAACCAGATACATAAATATTTCTGTTCCACTACTAGTTCTGCATAGGAGAGGTCCCCAATGGTGGAATCTGTTTTGAAACCATCTATATTATTATGTAGGACAAGGTCCCATGTCTCACACCGTGCATCCATTCACCACTGTGGGCCCTCACTAAAAAAATTTAAGAATTTTGCATGATTCTCAATAGCTTAAAAAAGTATTATTGTGTAGACTGGTTGTGGTGTGTAGTGTTTATTTTTAAATTCTTATAAAAATGACGGATCATTATTTTTATTCAGTGAAGCAGTTTAAATGTACATTTTTATTGCTGTTCCTTTGTCACGTCATTTTAATCATCAAATCAACTTTTTCATTTGTTCTCATTTTTTGTCCTATCATTTGTCCACGTGATTTTATATAATTTTACAGTTTTAATTTTAATTTATTTTGTTTTACGGTCCTGTGTTTATGTCCATGTTATTGCAGTCATTATTTTGATTTCTCATTTTACTTGAATTTCGTTTTTTACTTACAATCCCTTCTTTCATTTAAATCTTCACTTGTGATATTTTGTCCATAGTGAAATAGGAATTTGTTTTAAACATTTGTATGACAATTACCATCCAACAAAAATCCACATCTTGTAACAAAAATACATTCTTGACAACTTTTTTACAGATAGATCACCATTTTGAACTGTTTAGATATAATAATAAAATCAAACAATGGAAAATCCAGGATGGAATATAACATATATTATGAGAAGGAAAGTTGCTGCTCACCATATAGCGGTGATGCTGAGTCGCAGATAAGCACAACAAAAAGACTTTCACACTGAAAGCTTTCGGCCAACGGCCTTCATCAACACCACACACACACACACACACACACACACACACACACACACGCACACACTGCAGTCTCAGAAATCTGAATTCCTTTCCATAATATTGTTACATATTATAATGGATAAATATAACTAAATTCACATTCACAGCATTTCAGATTGGAAAACGGAATGATATAAAGGAAAAAAATGGGAACAAATGAAGTTCATATGGCGATTAAAATGATACAAAGGTATAGAAATTGAAAAATTAGATTTAAATCAATTAATTGAATAAAAGCAATGATCAGTCATTTTAATAAAGATGTAAAAATAAAAAAGAACTGTAACCATTCGACAAGAATCGACTTGACAACTTTCTGCATGTGGGGTACTTACCCAACCATTGCACTACACGACCAGTCCAGATAACACTTTTCTAAAAGCTATTGAGATTTGCAAAAAATTTCAATTTTTTCCCGCTGTAGATTACTCGCAAAAGAGGGCCAACCAGGGTGAGTGGCTGCAGTGTGTGATACCTGGGATGTTAACCTACATCACTGTACAGATGGTTTCATAAATTTGATCCCACTACTGTGGACCTCTCCTTGTCAGTACTTAATTTACTTATTTAGTATGTGCAACACACCCATTTATTGTGATAAATTACACATTGCTACTAACTGAAATGGTTATGTGTCAATTTAGCAAGGTTACAATGTGAACAGCAGTCAGATTGGTTCAGTCAGTCTGTGACAGCCTCCTTCACAAACATCATGTTGGGTAGGTGGAGATAATCTACCTCTACGTCAATACTCTGCAAGCCACTGTATGGCGCGTGACAGAGGGTAGCCCGTACCACTACTAGTCATTCCCTTTCCTGTTAAACTTGCAAATAGAACGAGGGGAAAATGACAGGCAGTAGAATCTTTCTGCAATCAGCTTCAAATGCTGGTTTTCTAAATTTTCTTGATAGTGTTCCTCAAAAAGAATGTTGCCTTTCCTCCAGAGATTCCCATTTCATTTCCTGAAGCATTTCTGTAACACTTGCATGTAATTCGAATCTACCAGTAGCAAATTTATCGCCCACCTCGAATTGCTTTGATGTCTTTCTTAAATCCGATGTGGTATAGGTCCCAAACATTCGTGCAGTATTCAAGAACAGGTTGCACTGGTGTCCTATGTGCGGTCTCCTTTACAGATGAACGACACTTTTCCTAGACTTCTCCCAATAAACCGAAGTCAAACTGTTCACCTTCCCTACCACTATCCTCACACGCTTGTTCCAATTCATATTGCTTTGCAACTTTACGCCCAGATATTTAAACGACATGACTGTATCGAACAGGACACTACTAATGCTGTATCCGAACATTTGTTTTTCCTACTCTCCTGGATCTGTGGGCACTTGGGGAGGCGGGGTGTGCTAATCAGCAGATACAGCAGGTGAGGAAGCCTATGAGAGCCCCGCAGTATTGCAGCCTCACTGTGGGAGTAGGAATGACTGGAAGAAAGGAAGAAATCGTTGCAGCTGGTGAGCTGAGTGCCCTGCTCGATAAGTGCTGAACGGAGACTTCTCTCTGGAGTGGCCTCTACCCTTAGATGATCAGTTTCCTACTCCACTGTGAGGACGTAATCAGTTTGCGATGTGTGTGGCATATTAATATCACTGAACATTGCTGACACAAGATGTGTACACCTCAGGGAATCTGGGACAAATGAGGGAATTTTTTCATCCAGGAAAAACCTGGAAATTTTTTAGAATTCTGGGAATTTTTCATTGTTTTATGTTACATTTAAACTTTTTAAATTTTGACTGGTAAGAACTGATACTCCAATAAAGAATTTTACTTTCTCTCATTACTGCAGAATAGTACTGCTGCAATCAAACATAAACGAGAGAATAACAACAAAATAAATTTTAGTTGCCACAAAAATTTGCCATTCACAAATAAAGGACAAAGACTGTGCAGTACTTTGTAACAGCAAACTGCTTTTGGTTAGCATGGCACCACAGCTGTTTGCATTTCTAACAGATCCCGGGAAAAGATTGCGAATGGTGGTTTGAGAAGTGTTACCTTCAAAGTAAATTTCCGATTTAGAAACTTGACTTACGTTACATGTGAGAATGTGCAGTAAATTTCTCAAATCATGCAGCATTTGACTTTCATTCAAAACTTAAGTTTGAGGATAAGCCACTTGGCAAAATTTGGGCCCAGAAGACCAGTCTTTCAGGCCATCATTTAAAATTTCACTGGTGTATTTGTATTTGATACATCTTAAGGGTAAAACATTAAAAAAAGACCAGTATTATATGTGAAAGCTTAGCTCTTCCTGTAGCTATACTGTACGTATATGAATTGAAACCATTAACTTTCCTAGTTGTGCATTAACAAACATAACAGTGATATTGTTATTGGCTGACTACATAATGTGTCCAATGCCCTGAATATCTGCTGTCACGTGCTGGTAAGATCATGTGTCATGAGCTATGATTGCCCAACAAAAGTGCATTGTGCAGCACAATCTCGATTTCAGTGCTTCGGAACCTACCTTGCTGTATTTAGTGGAATTTGTATGTGTACTTTCATAAAATGAAAATATGCAGTATTCATATTGATGTGCATGAAAGATGTTACTAAACCGTGTTTTTTGGAGTGTTTCATTTCCTGAAGTGCCAGGAAGTTATAGCCCAGTGTATAAAACCTTCACCATTGAAATGATTGGTGACTTTTACAGTTCCAGGGGAAAGTATAATGTTGTCACTTGGCATCGAGAAAATGTACTTTCACACAGAAAAAAAGTGTACTTATAACTGGAAAAATTGGGATTTTTTCCTCCTCCTTGTCACACATACACCCTGTAAGATGAGCCCATGGTTTTGATTGGCAGTTGCCCTTTACTTGAGGCGATTACACATAGTGTCATGTGACTAGTAAGTTCTTGCATGTCTCATCCATTGACTATTTTCAGTAGTATCCTTCAAGAAAATGAATCTTCAGGAATGCAGCACAAATTAAGGTACACATTAGAAGTAGCTTTTTCTGTGTAGTTTTATAGATGTAAAAATATTTTCTTTGAAAAATACCATTATACTCAAGTAAATATTTAGCTACAAAAGGAGATAAACAGCAGTTACAAGGACACACTGAAAAGTAATGCCTCGGCATTTTTATTTTGTTCTCAATATTGATTGAGGTATTACATGTCACTCATATTACTTGGTTGACTTTCCTGCTTCATTGATGCAAGTTGCAACCCTCTGCCACTAGGAGGCTCTGGATTGTACATGAAGAGTGTAATGTAACTATGTTGGGATACTGTGAGAGCCTCATAAAACTGAAGGCATGAATTTGAATTTGAAGAGTTGATCCACACGTGGAGTACCATCTCCTTCAGCATGGCACTACCAGACCACACAAGAGTGCTGCAACTGTCAGATGCCTCAGGTTCGCTTCATTGATCATCCTCCCTACAGTCCTGACTTCACCTCATCTTATTTTCGTCTGTTTCCAAAACTTAAAGAATTCCTTTGTGGACCTCACTATGAAGTGAAGTGGTGCTAGCAGAGGTGAGGTTGTAGCTCCATCAACAGTCAAACATTCTACTGTGACAATATCTCCAAACTGGTCTCTCGCTAGAAATGTGTTTGTCAAAAGGGTGACTACATTGAGGAACAAATATGTAGATATGAAGAAAAGATACAGAATGTTCAATAACATTTTATTTAAATAGCTTTGAAAGTTTTCACATAAATTCAGATGCATAACTCCTCAGCACACCCTCCTTTATAATGAAACTGAAGAGGCAGCAGTCTCTTTACAAAGTTTCTTCCTTTTTATTAATAACTCAATTAGATTTAGATGGCACCTGCATGAGTAGCATCAACTAGTGTAGTGATAAATACTGATCATATTTATATTACATTATTGCTTGTCATCCAGCTTTATAACAAACAGCATCACTTGCTATGTAATCAATGGACCTTTTCAATCACTAAATCCAGGTTTTGAGGTTATTTGTAGAAATTATAGGCAATGAGGTAAGTTTTTAATTTTCATTTGAATTGGTAGGGTTTCCCAGTTTCCTCCTTAGATCTGAGTTTGTTGAATAGCTTTGCATCAGGGTACATACCTATATATGCCAGTAAATGAAATGCCACATACTTTTACTTCAACCACCTACGTTTTATCAGACCTTTCCTGTGCTAACCACACCCAAACATGTGGTGTGTAATACAACACAGAACTTGCATTTGTTGAACATTGTAACACAGAACTGGTTAGCACAGTTTTTTTTTTTTTTTTTTTTTTTTTTTTACAGCTTTGCTCCATATTTCCTTTTTCTGTGTTGTTGAAATATTTTGGATGTTCAGCTTGAAGTACCAACTGCAGTCTGCCATGTAAATAAGTTTTTTTAAGTGGCTGACAGCTATCATTTTTCAGTGTTGGCCTGTCTTTCTGCCCACACATGCCTCAGTATTGAGTGTTTCCTGCTCATTTCCTATGGGCCTTTCTTTTCTGTTGCTGTGTGGAAAAACTGGTATTGCTGAAAGTAAGCATTTGTTTTGCTCCATAACCCCACAAGTTACCATTTTCTATAAAGAAGTGTTTTTACATATGCTTGTGGATCTATATAGCGAATAGCCATCATTACAGAAACTATAAATAGGTTGCCACAGAGTATTGGCATTCTTATATGTTGCAGGTAGTATTCAGGAATGAGCAGTCAGCATAGTATTTTGTGACAGGTGATATGGCGTCTGACCAGGAGGCAATAGAGATTTTCCGCAGGTTTTGAGCAGTGTGGAGAAACTCTATTGCCTCCCGGTCAGACGCTGCAATGGTCCCTCCCGGTCAGACTGCAATGCTACAGACATGCAGAAAATATGTATGTGGTGCCCCATCACATCTCGTGTTCTCAGTACGTTGTTGTCTCACCAGGCTGTATCACACACAGACCCTCAGCAACTTGGTAAGTGTTCAGTTTTCAGATCAAAGAGTTGTTGTTTAATACTGCAGGTTAGTTAACAGTGACTACAGTGGTTGTTATTTTTAGTAAATTGTTGCAAGTCACATTTACACTTATTTTACACTGTGAGGTGACAAGTCGTGGGATACTTCCTAATATTGTGTCGGATCTCCTTCTGCCTGGCATAGTGCAGCAACTTGATCTGGCACGGGTGCAATGAGTTTCTGGAAGCACTTGCAGAAAAATTGACCTATGCCACCTCTTTAGCTGTCCGTAATTGCAAAAGTGTCACCAGAGCAGGATTTTGTGTACAAAGTGACCTCGATTATGTCCCATAAATGTTCTATGGGATTTGTGTTGGGTGATGTGGGTGGCCAAATCATTCCTTTGAACTGTCCAGATGTTCTAATCAGTTACAAACAATTGTGGCCCAGTGACATGGTGCATTGTCATCAAAGAAATTTCTGTTGTTGAATGGCTACAAATGGTCTCCAAGTAGTTGAACATAACCATTTCCAGTCAATGATAGTTTCAGTTGCCCCAAAGGACACAGTACACTCCATGTAAACAGACCACACCACTATGAAGCCACCACCAGTGTGCACATGGCCTTGTTGACAACTTGTGTCCATAGCTCTGTGCATCTGCATCACACTCTAACCCTACGGCCAGCTCTTACCGTGTGAAATGGGAACTATTCTGACGTGGCCACAGTTTCCCAGTAGTCTCGAGTCCAACTGATGTGGTCAAGAGCCCGAGAGAGGCACTGCGGGTGATGTCGTACCGATAGCAAAGGCACTCGTGTTGGTCTTCTGCTGCCATAGCCCATTAACAACAGATTTCGCAGCACTGTCCTAATGGGTATGTTCTTTGTACGTGCTACATTGGTGTCTGCTGTTATTTCACACAGTGTTGCTTGTTTGTCAGCACAGGCAACTCTACTCAAACACTGCTGCTATCTCTAATTAAGTGTAGGGCATCAGCCGCTGTGTAGTTCGTGTTGAGAGGTAATACCTGAAATATTCTCAGCACTCTTGACACTGTAGATGTCTGAATATTGAATTCTGTAATGGTTTCCAAAATGTAATGTCCCATGTATCTAGTGCTACTGCCATTCCACATTCGTAGTCTGTTAGTTCCCACAGTGCAGCCATAACAATATTTGGAACCTTTTCACATGACCACAAATGACTGCTCTGCCAATGCAGTGCCCTTTTGTACCTTGGATACATGATATTGCTGCTGCTGTCTGCATATGTACATATTGCTATCCCATGACTCTTGTTACCTCAGTGTAATTTAAGTTATCACTATTTGTTTCAAGCAGGTGTCATGAGTGTGTAATGTTCACATCTGTAGACAAGAGATGGTCAGCAAAAACTGAGGCTTTTTTTTTCCCCCCCTCTCTGTAACTTTCATGATATTTTCCTATCTGTACCATGAATATTTGAAAAGAGTGGAGTTTTAAGTACAACTTCTTTAGGCAGCAACACTCTTGTATGAGTAAGTTGGTAGTAATGCCCTATTTTGTAGACAAGAGTTTGCATTTCACATACCAAATGGAGGTGGCACAAGCGGAGCAGTATTGTTTGTTTAAAGCATACAGCCACTGAAACTTAAGAAAAGCTCTAGCAAGTGTACAGTGAAGATGCACTACCTCGTACTGCAGTGTTTAGGTTGTTCCAGGACTTCAAAAAAGATTGTTGTGTCTGTGTTAAGTTGTTCCATCTGCAAGGAAAGTGATGATTACATTTTTGACAGTCGTGGAATGATTTTCCAGCATGCATTTCCCCTCATGTATGTGCATGTGGGCGCGTTGTCTGCTTTCGACAAAGGTCTTATCAGCTGAAAGTTCACTTTCTGACAGTCTTTTTGTTGTGCCATTCTGTGACTCAACATCTTCGCTATATGGTGAGTAGCAACAATTCTTTTCATAATACTGAAACATGTTATTTTGTGTGATTCTGTAGTTTTTGTCAGTATGTGTCATGGTGTGTGGGAGTCTAGTCAGTCTCTAGTGTTGAGATGGTTGTGTACAGATGTATAGCTTTGGAACAGTCAGTATATTGAACCTGACAAAGAGGAATTGGCAGAATAGCTTAGGATTGACTTTACTCATTATTCTGATTACTTTCTATTTGAATTTTCTGAATTTTACAGACTTAAGAGTGCTCCCATATCAATGTGCCATCAGAGATGTGTGACTGGAGGAGGCCAAAATGGCTGTCTTCAGATACTCTTTAGTGACTGCATCTTTGTTTCCACAAGAGAGAGAGAGAGAGAGAGAGAGAGAGAGAGAGAGAGAGAGCACACTCAAGCTGGTTTGTTGCAGAGATGGCCTGTCCCAGTTTAATTTGGAATCAATGTGAAAGCCTAACATTTTTACTGATTTACTTTCTACATTGATAGTTTGCTCCAAAATGAATGCATATGTTTTATCAAGATTACAAAAGAATTCTGTAGGAGAAAATCAATTCATTGTTAGTTGTAATTTTTCTTGAACGGCATGGTGCAATAAATTCTTTAGTGTCATGGGACTTAGTGTGCAGTGTAATGGCATCTGTGTATCACACTACTGATTTAGCTCCTGCCCAGTAAAATAAGTCATTAATTACAACACCAAACAGAAATGGGCTGATGACTGACAGTCTTTCAGGACTCCAAACTCCCTTTAGTGAGGAGCATCTATTTTTAATAGAGTCAGACTGCCTCCTGTTGCTTTACCATTGGCTTTTACAGCCGGCTCACAGCTGGCCACAGGTTTCAAGTCCATTATTACATTGTTGGCTGTTAGATGGGCAGAGCAGCTATAGCTTCTCCTTAATGTTTCTTCTTTTCTGTAAATAGATGGCATGACATCATACCTCATTGGCAAGTTGAAAAATCAATCTATTTAGTAATGTATAACTCACTGGATTTCTTTAGATACCATGAGAGTTATGAGTAATCATTTTCAGGGTTTTTCACCAGCTGCATAGTAGCAAGCAATGCCATAAAGTACAAAGTTTCTCTCATACAAGGATATCTAAAGTTTATTGAATAAAAGTAAAAGTGGTGACAGTGAGGCAAATGATGTTAATGATGACAGTGATGTTGCAGCAACAGATGAAACTGTTGCTAAAAGACAAGGTAGAAAAATGGAAATGAGAATAAATCAGGGTAAACCTTCCAAAATTTCATTTTTTGGTTCTAATGGCATCAATCCTAGGGTTCAAGGACAACTTGCTCAACAACTAACCCCTTTACATATGTACAGAAAAATGGTTCTTTGCTCTTTCTAGGAGGCTATAGCAGTAGAAACAAATAGATATGTAACAGATAACTATAAAAAATGTCCTACTTCAAAATCAAACTGTACTTGGTTTCCTGCCATATCGGATGAAATTAAAGATATATTTTGCTGTATTAATTCTAATGGCAGAGCTGAAGTAGCCAACATTTCAGACGTACTGGTCATATATAAAAAAAAGCCATTCTTTTCTGATGTCATGCCATTTAGAAGGTTCATACGTATTGCCAGGTTCCTACTGTTTGTAAATGATGAAAATGCTATCCTGGAAACTGTCTGAACAAATTGCAACCTTTTGTTGGCCATTTCAAACAAAATTTCCAAAGTGCTTATTATCCTGAAGAAGACATAGCAATTGATGAAAGCCTAGAAATTCAGAGGTAGACTGTGATACATACAATTCAATCCCCAAAAAAGGGAACATTTCAGAATGAAGGTCTTCAAACTTTGTGAGTCAAATAACAGCTACTGTTCAGGATTTGATATGTATACAGGAAAAAACTGAGCCAAGCAATAAAGAAATCCCGATTAGTTAAGCAGTTATGCAATTTTATTTGGACAATTGCCATATAGTGTACTTTGACAACTGGTACACTTCATCGTTGTAAGGCTCAGCTGAAAGGGGCACAAATGCTGTAGGGACAGTTAGATCCATAAGGCGAAATATGCCAGACCAGTTCCAAGAACCTAAACTAAAAAAAAGGAGACATGTTGTTTTCACACATGCTCCTGGCTCTGAAGTGGATGGATAAAACAGAAGTAACTGTTCTATTCAGTATCCATACAGATATCAGTATGAGAGCTGAGGAAAAAGTGATAGGAAAACCAAAAGCTCAGTCCAGAAGCTGATGAACATCGGGATTTTCAATTCATGTAAACTACTAAACAAAATGACAGGAATAAAATATTATTTCAATCAGTTTAGAATTCGGCTGACTGAGGATATAATAGTGGGTCACTCTTCCAAACAACCCTGGATGTGGGCAACCCTAACCTGGAATATCCCGTTAGACTGCAGGCAGCAAATTGGGCACATTTTGTTAGGGCTCCTCTTCCCCTCCCCCTCCCCAAATCCTGCAAAGAAAACACCCTCCAGAAATTTTATACAGTGCAAAGCAAGGAAGAAGAAAAGTGACACACTATATGAGTGTGAGAAATGTCTAGTGGTGCTGGACGTGCCCGAATGTTTCCAGGTATACCAAACCAACAAGAACTTCTAAAACAATGTTATCTTTACTCCTCAACACTTCAATAAATAGTAGGTAAGATTTATAAAGAATTCTTATCAAAAAATTTTATAATTTTGAGAAAATTGTGTAAGACAAAATATGCTGATTCTCATAAATGTAAATTGTAAACATAGGGTCAACTGTGAGGCAAATATTAGTAAGCCAACGGGTTCATAGGGCTCGGTTAGAGCGAAGAATGAGTTATATACACTATACTATTTCAGTTTTGTGGTATGTTCAGAAGTCAGCATAAATGACAGTGAAAGTTTGAGTCAGGACCTTCAGCATCCTGATGGTAAAGACAACTGCTCCGAATAAGCAGGAATTCCAGAGTAGAGTATCGACCTGGTACAAGTTTCAAATTGTCTCTACATACCTATTAAACCAAGTCTTTTGTGTACCTGTGTACTGTTATTGTTTGTTAGAAACACAGTCAAGTCTAAATATCAAGGCAGCGCCTTCAGTGAAATACATGTTTTTTCTCCACTTGTTTGCAGCCAGAACATAACTGACCTTCTAGATGGGGCTGCAGCTAATTATAAAAACATAGAATATTTGTGAATATACACACATTACAAACATGATATTGCAAGGATCTTCCAGAAATGGATACTAAGAAAGGGAGTGTCCATTAATTACATGAGGCAGTTTTTCAAACCACCTCCTTCAGTGAGATGTTGAGAGATTTGATTTGGCTTTACCCCTCCTCCCCTAAAGTAATGTGAGATTTTTCGAAATGCATATTTCTAGTGTAAATACATTAATCTGTACTTGATAGCATTGGATTTATTTAAAAAAATTATTTGCTTGATTATTTTTATGTAAGGCTAGTTAAGGACAGTATTTAAGACATAATCACAGTGAGCAAATCTAACAATAAAATACTTAAAAGCAACAACTAAAATTCGTAAAACAATATTGATTCTAAACCAGTCCACAGGGACTCGTGCGTGGTCTCAACATAATAATCATAATTCATTTTGAATGAGCAACAGCGATCACTGAGTCATAGAGTGGTAAAACATTTACATGCATAAACACAGCAGGTTGGGATTTGTCCACGCATCACTGCCACCCAGCTCGTATGCCGCAGCATTCCTCGAGTCGTGCTTTTGGCTGACTGGTGGAATCTAACAATAAAGGAGCTCTTGTGCTACTTTATGGCGTTTGCATAACCAAGATAAATATTATAGTGTAGGATTTGGCCCTATTTTAGTGGAGAAACACATTTTGCTTAATTTAAGCTAGTTTTCTCACAGTTTTACACTGTTTCTTGTGGGAAAAATTACATGATAGTTGCCAAGAATCCCCCCCTCCCCCACAAGCTTGGTTGAGATTTAGCTTGACCCTCCCCCCTAATTGCCTCATGTATGCACCCTAATAAATGCCAAACAGGGTGGCACAGTGGTTAGCTGACTGGGTTGTCATTCGGGAGGACAATGGTTCAAACCTGCATCCGGCCATCCTGATTTAGGTTTTCTGTGATTTCCCTAAATCACTTCAGGCAAAGGTCAGTATGGTTCTTTGGAAGGGCATGGTTAATTTCCTTCTCCAAACATCCCTAATCCGATGGGACCAATGACTTCGCTGTTTGGTCCCCTCTCCCAAATAAATCGACCATTCAACCCTAACAAATAACTGCTAATGTTTGGGTTTGAACTAGTGACCCACAGCATGCCAGCTGGTGATGCTAACAACTATGCTATAATGCATGCTTCGTAGGTCATGGGATTGCTAACTATCCTGGAGAAAGAGCGACCCACCATTTCAGAAATTTTCATTGGAGCTAACCGCAAAACCGTGTATGCAGATCTTGTCAGTGGTCATCTGTATTGCGGCATTGGCAGATCCTCGCATTCTGGTTCTGTTGTTTGATCACCTTCACTGTGATGAGCATCGAAGGTAGCTTCTTCCATTGAAGATTCACAATTGTTGAGTGGGTCTTCAGTTTCCTTGAATCTCTCATTGTTGATTTGTGCCTGTGGGTGGTAGTAGGGCTTCATACAGAGGATGTTAACTGGCTGGTACTTGGCATTGTACAGGGTGAGACAAAAATAGCTTTATAATTTTGAAATGATGTAGAAATTTATTAAGATAACTTACAGTATCATTAGATGTCACTTTGTAGCAAAAAAGTCAAGTTTGCTTCTTGTAGTGGATCAGTACCCCATTCTGCCACCAGGATTGCCAATGTAGAGCACAGTTAAGGCGGTGTGGTGAGTGCTTGCCGTATGTTTTAGTTTCATTAAATGAACTCTGCAACAACTATTTGATGTAAATTTTGCATAGAATACAGAAAAGAAACTCCAGGCAGGCTTACAATTTGTTCTTGGCACAATAACTTGATTGAGAAGGGTTGTTCACTGCAACACAATAAATCATCAGGTCGCCTGCGTGTTGATAATTATGTCAAACGTGTTAGGGTACAGGCCACAAAAAAAAATCAATACAATGCAAGCCTCACAGGACTAGCATTTCACAAAAGACTATTTGGTGAGTGTTGCATAGACACTTATAATTGAAACCATACAGATTCACAATGGTACAGCACAGCACATTAGTGATGATGCAGATAAGGTTCTTTGTGGGGAATTCTGTGTGGAAATGTTGCATCACATAGAGGACAATGAGACATTTATGAACACTGTAGCCTTCAGCGATGAGCCAAAATTTCATATCAGTGGCATGGTGAACAGAGCCAGTCTCCCCTTACTGGATCTTTGGACTAGCCAGCCAGCATAGATAATAGTTGCCCATCACAGTGATGGATGTATAACAGACCTACACTTTCAGATAATTGATAACAAATGTTCCTTAATTCCCTATCGCCCAGGAAAAAAAAGTCAATTCTGAAGAATAAATTAAATAAAAAAAGTACAATCAGATATAGCTGAATCGTTGTGCTACTCCTTCTACACAGTAATGATACAAATGATAAAACCAGCTAAGTAGTTCGTGAAACTTGAGATAATGAAGTTAGATATTTCTTAGTTTAGATTGCGAAGGTTATAGAGAACGGTTGCTGGCTCACAGTGTGAGTGAACAATATTGACTAGTTGTTAATTAGTTTGGAAAAGTATTTATGTAATAATTAATGCAAGGAAATCAGCCCAGTAACACTGACTCAAAATCACTGTTAGCAACGTGGAAAAAAATCTAATAGTGAAATCAGTAAAGCAAATTGCGATAAACTTTTGCACTTGACTGCTAATTGTTTGGCATTCAATTTGTACAACCTACCAAAATCCCTACTGCTAATATTATTTTCCTACATATGTTTATCTTATCTACAACAACTTTTCTCAAATTCTCTCTCTCTCTTTCTTTCTACAAGTAATTTTTCCTTTACATCTCACTTCTCAATATGGTGAGGTAGCGTTGCTCGCGTCCATGGGTTTAACCTCAAAATACCCTACACGTGCCTCCTGGGTGGCGCTAAATGAGCAACAGTGATTACAGGCAGCCAGACTATCCAAAGGATCTCCTGGCAATGACATATCAACTAAATAGCAGAAGCAATTCTTTTCAGAGCTCATTAACATGAAACATTGGACCAACTATCAGACTCCTTCAACTGAATATCAAAAACATCAGCATGGAAAAGTCTGACTTTTGTTTCCTGTGAAGAAATATTCCAAAGCTGAGGTCGAATTCATGGATATTCTGCACTTTGCTGTAACATAACATGAGCTGTATGGAATTGCTAGGTATATCCGTTAACAACATAAATGTAGCTTCACTGATTTTTGTAAGTGTAGAGGCAGATGCACAATATTACTATTACAAATGTTTACAAACCACCCTAAACAACATGGCCTGATTTTGTCCTACATGCAGCAGAACATCCTGCAATTTACATAGAAGACTTCAATAGTCACCGTGAACTATGGGAGTGTGGTTGCAGAATGGGTTTAAGAGAATAATCTCCATCTCGTGTTTGATACGAAAGATCAAGGCGCTTTCAGGTCAGCTGCTTGGGGCAAGGATTCAAATCCTGATTTATGCTTTATCTGCAATGAAAGTGGCGTTCCCAGACGCCTTTTCTCAACAGACCTGTAATAATACAAATTGGCTGCACAGTTCCTGTCATACGATCAACCCCGCATGCTCGATGGAATTTCCAGAAAGCTGACTGGATGAAGTTTTCAACGGAACTGGGTAAGACCATTTGCTGGGATCCTTCCATCACATAAGAACTATCAACACTTCATCGGTGCAGTAACAGCAACAGCTAAAAAGTTCATGCCAAGAGGATACGGAAAAGAGTATGTTCCAGGATGGAATGATGAAAGTGAAACACTGTACAAACACTTCCAACAAAGTAGTGACCCAGGGATAGCTACGGAACTATCGTCCACCTTGGACATGTCTGAGGCAGAAAGAGTCGAAAACATGGACCTTACCGACTCGAGCAGGGAAGCATGGAGTCTTTTGAGAAGACTGGGGGGAAGTGCACCAGCTTCAAAAAAAAAAATTCTGAAGTAACACCAGACCAAATTGCTTCCCACATCATTACTACCTCAAGAGTGCCTCCCTACAAGAAACATACAAGACCCATCAGACGACAGCTTCGTGACCTGAAAAAGACGGCATCTCTCTCATCGGAGTATGCACATCCCTTCAGTTTGACATTGACTCTGGGCTGAAGGACCTAAAACCTATTAAGGTGCCCGGATTCGATGGTATCCATCAAGAATTCCTGATCCATATGGGAGGAAAAGCTAAGAAATGGCTGGCAGAATTCTTCACTGACATCCTGCTGACTGGTCAACTTCCACTGGAGTTTAAAAAGGCAAAGATAATATCTGTTCTGAAATCTGGCAAACCCAGCAACATTGTTGAAAGCTATCACCCCGTTGCCCTACTTAGCTGCTGCTACAAGCTTTATCAAAGGCTTGTATATAACAGAATAAGTAATGCTATTCTAGAGAATGTTCCAGTTAATCAGGCAGGCTTCAGCCAACAGCGTAGCTGCTGTGACAAAGTAGTGTCTCTCGCATCCTTCATAGATAGGATACTAAATAAAGCAGAAAAGATCTGTGGCATTTGTTGATCTAACTACCGCCTTCAACACACTGTGGAGGGAAGGCCTTATCTACCAATTTCTCCGCATCATACCCTGCAGAACAATGGTTTGACTGGTTAACAGCATGCTAAGCTATCTGAAGTTCCAGGTAATCACTGGAAGCAACATAAGTAAGAAGAGGAAGCTTAACAGAAGATTGCCACAAGGATCAGTTCTCTCACCATTACTGTTCAACCCATATCTATCTGATCTACCTGACACTTCGTCCAGAAAATTCTGCTATGCCGATGACCTGGCTTTAGCTGTACAACACCAGAAGAGATTCTAACCAGTGACCTGTCTGTATTAGACAATTACTTCAAAATCTGGAGACTCCAACCCAGTGTGAGTAAAACAAAAATGTGTTGCTTCCATTTAAATAATCGGCTGGCAAAGGTAAAACTGTTTGAGTCAGAATTCATCATCATAATTGAAACCCAAAATATCTTGGTGTTATCCTGAACCATACACTATGCTTCAAACACCACCTTCTTAACTTAGCTCAAAAGTTGATGACTCAAAACAACACCGTCCATAAGCTATGCGGAACTACGTGGGGATCTTCAGCTCTGGGTTTGGTTTACTCAAGTGCTGACTATTGTGCACCTGTTTGGGTGAACAGTCATCATACAAGACCTGTTGACACCCAGCTGAATACGAAAATGCGCATAATATCTGTCAGAATCAGATCTACTCCAGTTTATTGGCTTTCACTGTTAACCGGTTTAATGCCTCCTGATCTATGCAGATGTACTGCCCGTATCAGGGAATCCCACAAGATCTCAAAGAATTCTAACCAACCCGTGCATAGCAACCTGTCACTTTTAGAATGTAAGAGACTGAAATCATGCTATCCAACTCTGTGTGATGCTGCTGACATGGTTGCTAAGGATTTCAAACCCCTTGAAGAATGGAAAGTTCGGTGGGAAGCAGTGGCAGATGTATGCCTGCATAACATCTTCACAGGTGCTAAACTTCCAAGTGGATTCGACCTACCATGCAAGACCTGGGCTACCCTCAGCAGAATCCGTACTGGCCATGGCCGATGCAGGGATGCTCTTTTTAAATGGAAAAGGCTGCCTAATCCAGCTTGTGACTGTGGGGCTCCATACCAGACTGTTCACCACATTGTCAGTGAACGCAGGATTCGAGCCTATCACGGTGCTGCTGAAGAGGACTTCCTGCTGGCAACACCAGATGCAGTGCGCTGGATTGAAGGACTGGATATTCAGTTGTAAAGCCAAACTTGTGTGTATTTTATGGTATGTCTGTATCTCCAAATAAAATCTTCACACTTTTGCCTGGTGGCCCGTGTTTCTTTCTGGAGCATCTTCTTCCTTGCACTTTTCTGTTCGTCAATAGTCTTCTCGCAGCCATAATATCACCACTCATTAATCTAACTCTGTTTTCCAGCCACAGCTTTGATCCCATCACTGCCATACTATTCATTCCATTAAATGCCACCGCACTTTGGGGCTTCATGAATAATGTCCAAACTCGGTTACTAATTGTATGTGTTATCACAGTGGTCCCACTAATTATGCCTTTCAACACTGAGTCTGGTAACCGCATGCTGTTTAGTATGTATCTCAATGCATTATAATAATAATAATAATAATTATATTATTATTATTATTATTATTCTTTCCTTTCTCAGACATTGTCTGGTTAAAAATGGAAAGTGACGCGGACCTTGATCAAGTGTGACTTTCTTTTTACTGTACGATATGTTACATTGCATTTAGGAACTTTCGAGTAATTGAACATGTATCAATAATTACGGATTTCTGTAGTTGTATGTATACGTTTGGATGTAGCTGTATCACGTTGATGTACTGGTGGATATTGTGTGGTATGACTCCTGTAGTTGATAGTATAATTGGTATGATGTCAACTTTATCCTGATGCCACATGTCCTTGACTTCCTCAGCCAGTTGGATGTCTTTTTCAATTTTTTCTTCTGTATATTTGTTGTATTGGGTATGGATATTTCGATTAGTTGTGTTAATTTCTTCTTTTTATTGGAGAGTATGATGTCAGGTTTGTTATGTGGTGTTGTTTTATCTGTTATAATGGTTCTGTTCCAGTATAATTTGTATCCATCATTCTCCAGTACATTTTGTGGTGCATACTTGTATGTGGGAAGGTGTTGTTTTATTAGTTTTTTGTATGCAAGTTGTTGATGTATTATTTTTGCTACATTGTCATGTATTCTGGGGTTGTTGTTGTTGTGGTCTTCAGTCCTGAGACTGGTTTTATGCAGCTCTCCATGCTACTCTATCCTGTGCAAGCTTTTTCATCTCCCAGTACCTACTGCAACCTACATCCTTCTGAATCTGCTTAGTGTATTCATCTCTTGGTCTCCCTCTACGATTTTTACCCTCCACGCTGACCTCCAATACTAATTTGGTGATCCCTTGATGCCTCAGAACATGTCCTACCAACCGATCCCTTCTTCTGGTCAAGTTGTGCCACAAACTTCTCTTCTCCCCAATCCTATTCAATACTTCCTCATTAGTTATGTGATCTACCCATCTAATCTTCAGCATTCTTCTGTAGCACCACATTTCGAAAGCTTCTATTCTCTTCTTGTCCAAACTATTTATCGTCCATGTTTCACTTCCATACATGGCTACACTCCATACAAATACTTTCAGAAACGACTTCCTGACACTTAAATCTATACTCGATGTTAACAAATTTCTCTTCTTCAGAAACGCTTTCCTTGCCATTGCCAGTCTACATTTTGTATCCTCTCTACTTCGACCATCATCAGTTATTTTACTCCCTAAATAGCAAAACTCCTTTACTACTTTAAGTGTCTCATTTCCTAATCTAATTCCCTCAGCATCACCCGACTTAATTAGACTACATTCCATTATCCTTGTTTTGCTTTTGTTGATGTTCATCTTATATCCTCCTTTCAAGACACTGTCCATTCCATTCAACTGCTCTTCCAAGTCCTTTGCTGTCTCTGACAGAATTACAATGTCATCGGCGAACCTCAAAGTTTTTATTTCTTCTCCATGAATTTTAATACCTACTCCGAATTTTTCTTTTGTTTCCTTTACTGCTTGCTCAATCTACAGATTGAACAACATCGGGGAGAGGCTACAACCCTGTCTTACTCCCTTCCCAACCACTGCTTCCCTTTCATGTCCCTCGACTCTCATAACTGCCATCTGCTTTCTGTACAAATTGTAAATAGCCTTTCGCTCCCTGTATTTTACCCCTGCCACCTTTAGAATTTGAAAAAGAGTATTCCAGTCAACATTGTCAAAAGCTTTCTCTAAGTCTACAAACGCTAGAAACGTAGGTTTGCCTTTCCTTAATCTTTCTTCTAAGATAAGTCGTAAGGTCAGTATTGCCTCACGTGTTCCAGTGTTTCTACGGAATCCAAACTGATCTTCCCCGAGGTTGGCTTCTACTAGTTTTTCCATTCGTCTGTAAAGAATTCGTGTTAGTATTTTGCAGCTGTGACTTATTAAGCTGATAGTTCGGTAATTTTCACATCTGTCAACACCTGCTTTCTTTGGGATTGGAATTATTATATTCTTCTTGAAGTCTGAGGGTATTTCGCCTGTCTCATACATCTTCCTCACCAGATGGTAGAGTTTTGTCAGGACTGGCTCTCCCACGGCCGTCAGTAGTTCCAATGGAATATTGTCTACTCCGGGTATTCTGGGGTATTATTATTACTGTGGGCGCAGCTTTGCTATGAAGGGTCCAAGGCCGTATGATCCAGCGGGTTGCACAATGTAGAGCATCTGAGGACAACATATTCTGTTGTGAAGGTCATGCGGTCATTAATATGGACATTACTATTGTCACTGGTGGCTAATGTGCGACATATGAGCACTCATATTACATGTAATATAAATGACAAGTAGATGTTGTGTTGTTGTACTGTGCTGTGCTATCATATTTAGCATCGTGAAACAGATATTGTTTTTGTAGTTATTCTGTGCTGTGACAGGAAATTAGTTTCAACTGTCTATTTCTTATTTGTCTAACCACATATTTGTTATGTTCAGCATTACAAAATGTTGTAAATTTAGGATACATGTAACCTAAGAAATGATGTATATTACAGTATGAAATGTCAGAATCTGGACGAAATTTTGAGAGAGACATTCTTTTATCCCTGACATGTGAGTAGTTGCGAAGCCCGAGTGCGTGAATTTTGCTTCACCCTGTATAAAAGTCCGTGCAGTGAAGATGTTTACAGGTGCAATAAAAGCCTTAAAAGTTCAGAATTGTCAAGTCCTATGTTTTGTAAAATTTAAGTTATTCTACAGATAAGAATAATATTTAACAAGTCGGGGTTTCATAGACTACTATGAACTGAAGATATAATGAAGTAACATAAAATATTAAACATACCTCACAAAGCTGCATGAGTAATTTCAGATATTCCTCTACTTTTATTATGCTAAAGTATGGTAATCCTGTGGGGGAAGGCAATGAAAGATATGATCTCATTTTTAGCATTAACTTGAAATTGCAGTTCTCTCAGAGTAATCTAGTTTAGTATTAAAAGTACAAGTAATTATATGTAGGGTAGTGCTCCTGACTTTTTGGGTGCTATGCTGGTTCAGAGGTGGAAAAGGATATTTCCCGAGAGATTAGTTTGGGTCATCAGTCTTCCGATTGGTTGCAGCGTGCCACGAATTCCTCTCCTCTCATTCATCTCAGGGTAGCACTTGCAACCTTGATCCTCAATTATTTGCTGGATGTATTTGGATCATTGTCTTCTACAGTTTTTGCCCTCTACAGCTCCCTCTAGTACCATGGAAGTCATTCCCAGGTGTCCTATCATCCTGTCCCTTCTTCTTGTCAGTGTTTTCCACATATTTCTTTCCGTGCCGATTCTGTGCAGAACCTCCTCATTCCTCACCTTATCAGTCCACCTAATTTTCAACATCCCTCTGTAGCACCACATCTCAAATGCCTCAATTCTCTTCTGTTCTGGTTTTTCTCACAATCCACGATTCACTACCATACAATGCTCTGCTGCACCTCAAAGACACCTTCTCAGACATTTCTTCCTCAAATTAAGGCCTATGTTTGATACTAGTAGGCTTCTCTTGGCCAGGAATGCCCTGTTTTCCAGTGCTAGTCTGCTTTTGATGTCCTCCTAGTACTGTCTGTAATTGTTTATTTTGCTGCCTAGGTACTAGAATTCCTTAACTTCATCTATTTCATGAGCATCAATCCTGATATGTTTCTCGCTCTTCTCATTTCTGCCACTTCTCATTACTTCCGCCTTTCTTTGATTTATACTCAGTCCATATTCTGTACTCATTAGACT
This sequence comes from Schistocerca americana, assembly GCF_021461395.2. NCBI lineage: Eukaryota > Metazoa > Arthropoda > Insecta > Orthoptera > Acrididae > Schistocerca > Schistocerca americana. The sequence continues at coordinate 169,855,416 of NC_060128.1, read as the reverse complement.
GTTCATTCCATTCTGCAGGTAGATCATAATTCTTCTTCAGTTTCACGCAGGATAGCTAAGCCGTCAACAAATCGTATAATTGATATCCTTTCACCTTTAATTTTAATCCCAGTCATCCAACAGTACTACAGATCAGGTAGTAACAAATATGGATAAATATTTATACAAAACTGGAAATATAAATACGGGCTTCAGTGATTATTATACACAATTTATTAAATTCCCAATAAAGACCATGGGCAATACTGAACCACAAATAAGAAAAGTCATAAATTTTAGCAAACAAAACTTAGAACACTCACTTACTTACTGAAAAAAGAAACAAGGAATGACACACACAATTGTAAGGACACATGTAAAAAACTTTGTCATGTACATGGAAAAAATTAAATAAAATATTTCTTTTCTAGTAAAAAAACAAAAATTCAAAACTAGTAAAAGAAATGTTTCTTGGCAGACAAAAGGCATTAGAATATGTTGTGCTGAAAAGGAGACATTATGAAATTTCAAAAACAGAAAATGCTATTGAATTTCTGGTGTATTTCAAGAATTATAAGACAGGCAAACAAATGGCAAATGATCACCATATGATAACAGCCAGGAAGAAAATGAAAGCCATGTGGAAGGGAAGATGGTCAAACAGCGCATTGGAAATGAACCCCACCTGGCACACATGCAAAATGTAGACCTCCAGCTTGGCAAACAAGTTACAAATCTAGAATAAGTAGTCACTTTCAAATAAAAATTCTACCACATCACCAGTAAATCTAAATAGAAACTTTGACTCCCCATTTCTTCCCCCAACCAATCCTAAAGAAATACTAGCAATTAGTAAGTTCAGGACAAAATTTTCAATAGTTATGGATGAGATTCCAGATTATGTCATTAAAAATGCAGCTTACCTCATTGCAGTACCATCAGCCCACTCTTTTCAGAGTTCGTTCACAACTGGAATCTTTCCTTCCTGCTTAAAACTTAAGCCACTGTTCAAAACAAGTAAGATGACATAACAAACTACAGACCTATTGCTTTTCTGTCCGTGTTTTCAAAAATACTAGATAAAGTTTTTCATAAGAGGGTGCTAGATTTTTTAGAAAAGGGCAAAATATAATCTACAGCCCAACACTGTTCCCATAAAGGCTGATCAACAGAAACAGCAATAGCAATACAGTGGAACTTTGATTTTAAGTTTTACATGAGTCTACGCCATGAATCATAGCCCCTGTAAGAAATCTATAAGATCAATGCTAGAAAGTCCCTGATTTTACAATTCTTCCTAGTGAGGTTTACCTCGATTCTAAATTCTAACTCGACGTCTCATTTGAGGGGGTTTGCACCACAGTTCATGTTGGAGTTAAGGGAATATTTTAGGCTCTGGTGGAGAAGCGAGATGAGACAGAGAAAATGCTGACATAATCCACAATTGGTATTGCCAATGCAACTTGCAATATTTAGCTTCACTGCATAATTATGATACAAGTACTACTAGGTTGCAGCAGTAATAGAAAAACAACATAGTCAACGCGAAGTGTCCCAGACCATGCCAATACGTGATGGAAGGGCTCAGCCACCACCTATAATTTAGTTTCATCTTTTTGCATGTATTTTATTCAGCAACAATATCAATCGCAAACCTTTTAAATTCAAACACTGGAACTTGATGCATATGCTCGGTCATGAGCTCACCTACTGGATGTGTGGAGAGGGAGGCATGGCCCTTCAACAACGGGAGTACAGTTAGTGGTGAAAGCATTTTGTGAAGTGCTGAAAATATACTTTTCGTGCAGATGATATGCTACGACAGAGATGTCGTACGGAAATAGAACAAGAGTTTTGCAATAGCACATTTTAGAATTTTCTGTTCAAATCTGATGTGATAAAATTGCAACAACTACCTACACTACTCGCATATAAACTTTGCACCACACACAACACACACTGTAGATCGTAAAGATTGGCAACAGTGATAGAGGGCATGACGCGAAAATGTAGCATCTGAGCTTTCTTTCACATTTACATTTTACACAGTGTACAGAAATTCAATGGGCTGACTTCTAATAAGCTCGAAACATCAACTGAGGAAGTAAAATAATTTTATCGTGTCTTGTTTTCTCACATCAGGCCTAAAATAATGCTTTAATAACAGCAATGGTGACAGAGTTTGTCATTAAGCAGATATCCGCGTTTATGCTAATGGTTTAACTACTGTGATGTTTTTGGTTTAATTCAACATGCCCATCAATTTTTGCTTTTTACTGGGCAAGCACAAAGGATGATCTCTCAAAAAGGTGTGTTTTGAACGTATAATTTGTAGTTGTAGCACATCGGAAAATACCTCGATTACCTTGTACCCAGTTACTAATTTCAATTTTTTGATCAGTTTTTATTAGCTGTTACACATCTGTGATCTTTTTAACTGATGAACTTCATTACCACAAATTATTGTATAAACATTGCATTGTACATTTAATTTCCTTCACTTAGATTTTATACAAAGTATTGGAAAGGTTTACGATTTTTCATCATTTAACATTTTCCTTGGTTCTGCATTTTTTAAGTCTGGACTGTGTGAAAATGTAAACTAGGGATTTCACTGTGTTTGAATTTTGTGAGTCAAATGCTCCAAAAACTTGGTAGTGGACAACAAATAACTGGCATATGTCTTGATCTATACAGGCTTTCATAATCATAGACCATATCTTCTTGTTGCATAAACTTTGATAACATTGGTATCAGAGGTGCACCCAACTGCCATATTTTACTGTCAGCAAGCAAATAGTAGAAATACGGTTTCAATAAAATAATAAATCAACCGCACCATTCTCATTACAAATAAGTATGGTGTACCACAGGGCTCAGTACTGGGTCCCATTCTATTTTTGATCCATATAAATGACCTAAGCAAACAAAACAAACACTGTCCCAATAGGTCTTGAAGGGCCAATGGTACTGACCAGCCGGTATGTCATCCTCAGCCCTCAGGCATCACCAGATGTGGATGCAGAGACGCATGTGGTCCGCACACTGCTCTCCTGGCTGTTGTCAGGTTTCACGAGTGGTGGCTGCTACTTCAGCCAAGTAGCTCCTCAATCGGCCTCACAAGGGTTGAAATTGCACCCTGCTGAGACCTGGATGGTGACCCATCCAGGTGCTAACCAAGCCCGACAGTGCTTAACTTTAGTGACTTGATGGGAACCAGTGTTACTACTGTGGCAAGGCTGTTAGCATATAAATGACCTAGCATTAACCCAACACTGACAGCACTATCCAGTTTGCGGATGACAAGCATTTTAGTCAGCATAAATGTTACAGACAACACAAAACGAGACATTAACAAAAGTTGTAAACCGGTTCAGCTACAACAAACATAATGAAAGTATAATAGTAGCACTAAATTTTCATGTCAAGAGAAAATGCAAAGAGGATATAAAAATTCAGATATCAAAGATGCTGCACATCTTTGACAGCATATTTAAGAGACTAAGTACCACATGCTTTTTAATGAGAGTACTTGAAAACTGTTGTCATAAGGACTGTCTGATTGTTTACTGTGCTAATATACATTTTGTTCTGAAGAATGGGATCACTTTCTGGGGTAGCTTGCAATCTTGTCTAAGACTCTTGAAAATGCAAAAAAAGAATAGTGAGAATCATGGTTGGAATAAAAAGGAACAAACCTTGCAGACTATGTTTAAAAGGATGGGGAGTCTTGCTCTTCCATGTATTCACCATTTTGAAAGTGCAATGTTTATTAAGAAATATGCAAAAATAAATCCTAGTGCCCTTCTCAAAAATTAAAATCTTCATCATCGTTGTCATCTTAATCAATATCATGATAAAACAAGGCAAAAAATCTGACTTTTACATGCTCAAAATAATAACCAGTTTATGCTGAAAGGAACATAACACCACAGTAAAATTATTTCCAGAAAGTTGCTAAAACAAAATAACTGATCTAAAAAATTTACAGCAATATTAAAAGAATATCTATTAACAAGTTGCTTCTATAATCTGTTAGAGTTCCTAGAAAATCTTTTAGAACCCAACAGAGTTAATATGAAGTGTACAAACTACAATCTTCTTCACTTACAAAAATATTGTGAAACCATGACTATTTACTTGTATCATGTAAAGACTGACTTTATTAATATTAGTTTATTCATATTTTCAGTTGTAATTTTCTAGTTAACATGGTATAATTATAATCCAGGGTTGAAAAAATTGTATTTATTAATACACAGATAACATCAGGTAAACATGAAGACATACTTGCATTGGTCTGTCCAGTATCTGATGTGCTGTACTGTACATGTACAATTTAATGGACCAAATAAAAAATATCAACAAAATACATGTATATGGTGTCCACCATTTAAAGAATAGCAATTCTCTAAAAATTTACTCTTCTGTCTTTAACTGCACTTTCTATTATTTTAGATAAGACAGGTGTAATAAATACTGGTCAATAATTGTCTGGACCTTCCTTGCTGCATGCTCTGAAAATAGTGATCACTTTACTCCTTTTTTTAAAAAAAAAAAAAAAAAAAAAAAAAAAAGGTAGAGTACAGTTCAGGAATATTCCTTGTTCCATGGTTAAGTTTATGAGAAAAGCCAGAGGCTTCATCACCCACTGCAGGCAGCATTTAATTACTCTACTGGACATACTATCTAACCCATCAGTATTTTTTTTTTTATCTGTATTATTTTTACTAATTCTGGTTCATTTGTTGGGAGAAGGAACATGAGGAGTACTTCGTATTCATTATGTGTCAGAATTTGCCCACTACCTCAAGATAATGTTGAGTTAAAATATTACCGATTACTTTAGAGTTCGTGATTTCCTTTCCATTTTTGTTGATAGTCATATTTCCACTGTTTTTCATGTCTACATTTTCCCTCTCTTTCATTGTGTGTAATCGTATGGTCTTTGTGATGTTATCAGAAGCTATAATTTTGTTTATCTGTAATTGGTTTTGGTTTCTTTTATCAACTTCTTATATCCTGCCCTATAGGCATCACGTTTTGCTTGTGCTGGATTTATGAGAGATTGTACGTAGTTTTTAATGCTTCCCTCTTCCAGTTTACATTTGCTGAGACCCAATTTTTTTACTTCTTTAGGGCCAGCAGTGTAATAAGTGTCAGATAATGACACCAGTTATTAGACAGGTGCCCCAGAATAGCTGCTTATAATAAATAATCTTTATTTTCGACAGACTGTTTTGCCATTTACCATCTTTTTCAAATACTTGCGAATAATACAATTTTGGTGAGACTGTGCATAAAAGTGAATGTCACATATATGAAAGTGACTATATTGTATTCACGTCTAGAATGATGTAATGTCCACATTACGTCATTAGCGAACTGTCTTATAAGTTTTACTGCTTTGATAAGATGATAAATGACAAATATATTGAAATTAATATGTTAATTATGGTTGGCTGATCTACTCTTAAGACATTATGTGTTTAACAGATATTATACAGATGAATAGTGATATTATTTTACTAACTAAATTTTGTCTTGATTATCTTTCGTAGTTGCATATGTTATTTCCAATTTATCCGTTTTCGTGTTCTAAAAGTTCAATAAGGTATTTGAGGTAGTACTTGTGTGTACATTCCGTATGCTTGTTTAACATTTCTTGTGGAAATTCTCTCATGGGTATATAGATTTACAATTCTTCAAGACTGTTCATAGAGACAGGTAGAATAACCAGTTTAGCTTTTTTCTACATTTGAAAAATCAAGCCCAAACTGCAGATATAATTGACAATACACTCCAAATTCTGCACGGAATACCAAAAGGTTTTGCAATGAACATTCTTGAACTGGAAATCTATGTACATACGAGAAAATATCCACACAAAGTATTAAACAAGCATACAGGGTTTAGACACAAGTACTATTTCAAATACTTTTTTTGAACTTGTAGAACTCTAAAATGGATAAACCGAAAGTAATGTAAGCAAATGTAAACAACAACCAAAGAGAACTGTAAAAAAATTTAGTTAATAAAATAATATTGCTGTTCACCTGTATAATATTTGTAAATATATAATGTTGCAAAAAATAAGTGACAGTTATAAGACAGTTCACTGATGACCTGACATGGCATCATTCTAGACACGAGTACAATATAATTACTTTAATATAAATGACATTTACATTTATGCATCTTCTCAACAAAACCGTGTTTCCACCTACTTGATAATTGTGATAAATGCTAAAAGAGTCTGTCGTGAATAAAGATAATAAAGATTAGTTGTTATAAGTAGCTGGTGCATCTTTTGAACAAGCAACTTTCACTTACCATCGGTATTCCTACATACTAATGAACATGCGACATCTAAGTAACAGATTAATGTTTTGGAGAAGCTTTCCCCATTAGGTATATACCGCTCCAATCTTTAGATTGTATTTATGTTTATTGTCGCCATATGTTTGATTGCTTTTTTTGTTGCAATGCTAAAGATTTTTCCTGTCTGATACCTCTATTAATGCCCCATGGTGTTCAGCAATGTCTGTGCTTGACCTGTAATTATTTTCTGTATTGTTGTATATTGGTAATTACATCATCAATTAATGTCTCTTATCTTTACCGCTAGATTTAGACAAATGTTGTATGCGTGTACGATAGAGTATGCATCATTCTAAAATGCTGTTTCCAGATGCAATTACATCAACATTAGAAATGTGATTGAATTTAACTGTCTTACCTCTTCAGCATACTGATACATGCAGAATAATCTCTCTCTCTCTCTCTCTCTCTCTCTCTCTCTCTCTCTCTGTCTGTCTGTCTGTCTGTCTGTCTGTGTGTGTGTGTGTGTGTAGGGGGAGTGTTCCAATAGCTTATTCATTCTGCTACTCTGTATGCAATGATGTATGTTTTCATCACAACCCACCTTTTATTTCATTCGGTCAAAACATTACCTGTGGTAGCGCTTATCCATCTGCTTTAGCTTACAACAGAGGTGTGACATCTTCATCTATGATCATTAGACTTTTTCTCTAAGAGTGGTGTATATAAAATAAAAGAAGCTAGAAGACCACAACAAAATACAACAAGACTGCCAATGACATTTCGCAGTAAGGTGGTATTTATCTGGTGACCAGGACCGAAGACCATCTGCAGTCATGCGCATTCTTCTTAGCTGTTTCCTACACAGTACATTCTAATTCTGTGAGTGCTATTTTAGAGTTGCTAGATCATTAATGTTGCCATTTTATCACTTCAAATAAATAAAAGATATTTCAAATCCAATGTGACTAGAAGAAGGGATTGGTTGGTAGGACATGTTTTGAGGCATCAAGTTATCACAAATTTAGCATTGGAGGGCAGCGTGGAGGGTAAAAATCGTCGAGGGAGACCAAGAGATGAATACACTAAACATTCAGAAGGATGTAGGTTGCAGTAGGTACTGGGAGATGAAGAAGCTTGCACAGGATAGAGTAGCATGGAGAGTTGCATCAAACCAGTCTCTGAACTGAAGACCACAATAACAATCATTGCAACAGAGACTGAAACAACATTACTGTAAATGATTATATTCCACCTGCATGTTCCTTAAACATATTTGTAATTATCTTACTTCAAAACAGTTTTTATCATTATTAATACGATTTTACTGGAATGTCAACTTAATAACAATGTTAAAAAAAGCAATCTCGGGTTTCACAGCACTAGACAGCTTAAGAGTCCACTATGACACACACAGCCCAGTAACAATAGTTGAGGAGTATTAAATTTTCATCCAGTTACACAGGTAAAGCCAAGATGTAGTTGGTATTAAGAGTTAAAGTTCCCTTTAAATATTGTATCATCTAAAAAGGGAAGAAATAGGCTGTTTTCAGCGCAAATACTGTTATTTCACTCATTATCACTGCTGATACTGGTACTATAACCGTCACCATCTTCATCACTCTCAAAACTGTCATTATGTGCTTCACCTACATCACCAGGTTCGGCATTCTCTTCTTCTGCAAGTTCCTCGTCACTCTCGTGATCCTCCATGTTGTAAACTGGCTCCTCCTCTTCAATGGTGCCGTGGACTTCAAGACTGGGCATCTGCTCACTCAGACCATCAACAACTTTAGGGTCACCTCGACACCCTTTGATTATCAGCTTCCTGCGACACGAATGGAAGTACTATTGTTAATGTGACAATGATTCCATCCAACAGAAATATATCTATATGACAAATGTTTGCACAATAATATTGCTGGCAGACTGCAATTACTTATGTGCAGGATCTTATTTACGCTCAAAAAAATAATCTGAAAGAAGGTGCAAAAGAGAGAAAGAGAGTAAACAGGGACAGAAAGAGGGTAAAAGTCTGCAAAAGATGCAAGTGTAATAATGCAAGCTAAATGATAACTTTGTGAGACTACTCTTCTGTACAATGTACGTATTTGGAACACATGACTCCTTGCAAACCATCGAAATTACAGCTTCAGTTGACGGAAAAATATATATAAAAATGGTATTAGCATGGGAAGTGCCATATCAGGTCTTTCTAGCAGATATCTTCATCAATCATTTACAAATAAAGTGTTTTCACCAGCACCTCAATTATGCTAAGAAGATAACATATTATTACAGATATGCAGGTGATACACTCTTGCTTATCAAAGGCAATAGATCCGATATTGATGAAATTCTGAACAAATTAAATTGTCTTCATGAAAAAATCGTCTTCACAATGGAAATTGGCACAATGGGCTCTATCAGTTTTCTGCATCTAACTATAAAGAATGATAATGGCAGGCATGTATTCAGAATCTTCAGAAAAGCAACATATAGAGATGTTATTCTAGACCAATTCTAATCACCACTATTCACATAAGAAAGCCTTTCTCCATTTTGCCTTTAACAGAATTTTTAAACTACCTTTGTCAAACTCAGACTACGAGTCGGAACTTAAAATAATACAGTATACTGCTGGAAAAAATAATCATCCCAATGAACATGTACAACAAAATTGCAAAGAGCAAAAGAGCAAAAAAAGAATCCTGAAAATAATGTAGGGCAAGCTAAGAAATATCACTATGCTGTATTATGGGACTATTGGCATGAGAACAGCTTCACTTTTTAAGAAACAAAATATAGTGGTTTCCTTTACAACAGAAACCTCTTAGTCAATAACATCCACATATTCAACTATTTGCAGGAATCGGGAGTCTATATAAGTTCTCGTGCTGAATATAATGCTATTGATATAGGACTAACAGGAAGAAAGCTAGAGGTGAGGTATTGTGAGTATGTGGCTTTAAACAGAAAAGGTACAGTGGAGGGATCTAATTTTGTGGCACATTTGGCATGCTCTCCCAGATTTAACATCACAGCTTAAATTGTTGCATACAGGGTTTAAGGGCAGATATCTAGAACCCCTCAGACATGGCGATATTCTGCAGTCAAAAACTGCCTGACAGTGTCCTCTCGGAGTTCTTCATGGGCTGTCTGGCTCCTGAAGTTTAAAAATTAGAAGTCCATCAGTCTCCCAGGAAAATATTAACGCATCTTTGGGTGAGTACTTATACAGTGCCACTATAGTTGCTCACAATATGAGAAGTTTACCGTACGGATTATCTGTACACCTTTGTTTTGCTAACTTGATACACACTATTTCTAATGATCAGTAACATCAGTGTAGGTTACAATATTTTTCATAATTTACATTTGTTAGTATAAACAGTTAATATTAACATCACAAAAAGCAAACTGTATCAATACATCTATTGGTCAGCATCTGCAAGTAAATATTTTTGAAACAGTTCGTCCATAATGCAAATATTGGTTTACTGAAAGAATAAAAGTTCTTGCATCTATAATTTTTTCACACTAGCTTGTAAATAATTTATAAAATGAAATTGAAATAGATTTATTTGGATTTGACACACCAGAGGGCATAGTTGTATGATCTTGTTTTGGCTTTCAGTTCCAGATGGACAAAATATTTTAATAAGAAAGATATGTATTTTTTTAATATCTGCTACAGTGTTACTAATATCATGGTTTCGTTGACACATATTTCTAGAAAAGACAGGTCTATTGGTACACAAGCAATTTGAAATTGTTTGTGTTTGTGTAATTTTGCACTATGTTTTTTTACAAGATACAATATTTTTAATTCTATAATTCTGTATTTTGATTAATATAAATCTCTGTACAACCTATTTTCTTCAGACGTACTAACAAATACTGTGTACTATAAATATATTCAATACAGAGGACACTGATGGTGTCCATACAAACATGGAGCTTAGCTGCATAAGTTTTTGTAAGCAGCTGGCTTAATTAGAATCTTTTCACTATTAACACCTATGTTTGAAGTTATATTTGGTGCATTATTATACAAGTCCATTGGATTTAGTCTTAGTATGCATGTTCCCTTGTGAAACTCAAATGTTTTCTTTTGCAGATTGATGGATGTTTGCGCATTGATTGTCTACGTTTGACTGTGTGATTTATTTCATTTTAGCACTGAAGATGAGCAGTCCGATTGAAAACAATATGCAATAATAAAAAAATAGTTTAAAATTTATACAACCAATACCGGAGTTTCCCTGGTTTGCAGTACTTGTGTGGTTGTGGTGCACAAATTTCCTAATGTAATCCAATCTCAACAAATGACACCTGTTCCCTGGGCTTCAAGGTCATACTTTAATCATTCCAATGACTAGCAGAGACAGATGAGAATATCAGCCTTGCTCACAAAGTTTCAATGAAGCTCACAATTTGCAGCATTGTCCCCAGAGCTGACTGTGGACTCCTGGTTCTGAGTCGAGTAGAAGGCTTGAATCACATTCTCTGTGACAAGTTAGGCTGCGAGTTCCTAGACTTGCGCTCTAGGGTCTCCTTAAATGGATCAGGTGTGCACTACACATCAGAGGCTGCTAACCAGGTAGCTGACTGTGTGTGGGGTGCAACAAAAGAGCTTTTTAGATTAGGCAACTCTACATCCAATCCAGATTATAATAGCTGTAGGAAACTCAGAAGTATCAGTGCAAGATCAAAAGAAATGCCTGCCACAGTGAGAGTATTAAAATTCTTGTGGTTATCTGCCAAAGTATTTGCAATCAAGTGCCAGTTTGAAGCACTCCTAAAAAGCACTAAAGCTCATATAATACTATGCACAGAAAGCTAGTTAAAACCTGAAGTTGACAGTAGTGAGATCTTTGGAGAAAATTTAAGAGTATACTGAAAGGACAGCAACATGAGTAATGGAAGTGGAGTATTTGTCAAAGTAGACAAGAAAGTCAAATCCACTGAGACAGAAACTGAAGCTGCATGTGAGGTGGCTTGGGCAGGACTCAGTGTCAAGGGTAGGCATAAAATTATAATAGGGTCCTATCAAGCACCAGACTCACCTCATGATGTAACCAGAAGCTTTAAAGAAAACCTCAGTTCATTTGTGCATAAGTTTGCTAATTGTACTATAATCATTGGAGGAAACTTTAATCATCAAACAATCAATTGGGACAGGTATAGTTTTGTTAGAGGTGGGTGTGAGAAGACATCCAGTGAAACATTACTAAATGCTGCACACTACCTACAACAGGTAGTTCAGAATTCCGATCACGACAGATATATTTAGATCTAATGGTAGCAAACAGACCTGACCTCTTTGAGGAAGTCCACATCGAAACTGGTTTCAGTGATCGTACGGCAGTTATGTCAACTATGATTACCCAAGTACAAAGGGCAATTTTAAACAAGAGAGAAAAAAAGGAGTAATGTCACACCTCAATGAGAAACTTGAAGCTTTTAGCATGGGACAAGAGCACATAGAGGAACTAGGGTCCAATTTTTTAAAAAAATAATAAACCTTGCACAGGATAGATATGTACACAGCAAAACGCTTCATGGTGGGGGAGAGACCCCCCCCCCCTGCTACACAGTCACAGTAAAGAAACTTATAAAGAAACAAAGGCTACAGAAGAAAACGTGCAAAAAAAATAAGTTTAGGGGTATAGACAGAGAGATGCTGAATGAAACAAGTTTGATAGTCAAGAGAGTAATGCATGAAGCCTTCAGTGACTACTGTAGCAGAATATTGTCAAAATGATGTTTCACAAAATAAGAAATTCTGGGTGTTTAAGTTAGTGGCATCAAAGTTAGCGTGGAGTCACTCATGGGCAAGACAGCAACTGAAATAGAGGGTTGCAAAGCAAAAGCAGAAGTGTTTAATTCTGTTTTCAAATGTTCCTTTACAGGAGTATTGCCCCAATTTAATTCGCATACCACTAAGAAGATGAGGGAAATAGATGTTTGTCACTGACACTAACAGCTGAAATTGTTAAAACTGAACAAAGCTCCAGGGCCCCAATGGAATCCCTATCAGACTCTACACCAAAACTGTGGCTGAATTAGCCCCTCTGTTAACTAGAATCTCTTACATCCCTCAAACAATAAACCATGTCCAGTAGCTGGAGGAAAACAAAGGTCCCACCTGAATGAGATTTTCACTCTGCAGTGGAGTGTGCGCCGATATGAAACTTCGTGACAGATTAAAACTGTGCACCAGACCGAGACTCTAACTCGGGACCTTTGCCTTTCGCGGGCAAGTGCTCTGCCAACTGAGCTACCCAAGTACAACTCACGACCCGTCCCCACAGCTTCAATTCTGCCAGTACCTCGTCTCCTACCTTGCAAACTTAACAGAAGCTCTTCTGCGAACCTCGCAGAAGAGCTTCCGTGAAGTAAGGCATAAGTCAGAACACAGGTCAGGTTCAGGGATGCCCATCTCCAGAAGCAGTTTCCACGTAGCCTGTTTGGCCAGCCTGTCGGCAAGTTCGTTGCCTGGGATTCAGACATGTTCTGGGGTCCACACAAACACCACTGAATAACGGGACCATTCCAGGGCATAGATGGACTCTAGAGTTACGGTAGACATGCAGAATGTTCCCTGCCATGTTGATTTGCAGTGTGTTACCTAGTCCTACTTAGTTTCACGTGAGCTCCAGAGGCCCACTGCACAGCTTCCATGGAGACGAGGCGCACGCCAGAGCTTAAGTCAAGTCTTGATGTTGACGTAATACTTATGTACCGCATTTTTAAAAAGTTTAAAATGCGTATTCAGGCTGTTTTAGTTTTATTTCTAGTCCATGCCCAAGACAAATTATAGATTCAGGTATATCTTTGGAAGAAGGCTAAATTATTTGGGATGAAACCCAGATAAAGGTTGGTTTCATTACCGCAATCGAGACTGATAGTTTCTCATATATTAAATATGGAGATAATGGAAAGATCATGAGGAGGACAAAAAGTCCCCGGAAATCCAAGAAGAGATGGCACAAATAATGATGGTCCATTAACATAGAACAGTTGTTACACCAAGTCCCATAAAAAGGAAGAAGAAGAAGAAGAAGAAGAAGAAGAAGAAGACGAAGACAATGATACGGAACTGAGCAGCAGTTGCCAGCACTGAAATTGCAAAGGCAAGACGACAATCAAAGGGGCTTGTACAGAGGCTAGCCTTACCACACAATGGCAAACTGGATCAAAGAGACATTGCTGCTGAAACAAACATCTGGCATCTATAGTTCAGTTCGTACAAAATCAGTGCCGTAAAGGAGTTTAGGACAGTGAAACAATTTGCATTTCAGGACATGTGGGAAAATTAAGCTTCCTCATACAACATGTTGTAAGCTGACATATAGGATAACAGCATTTATTTTAAGGGGGGATGTAATGGATTTTGGTCCAAAAAATCAATTTTTCAAAGATGTTATTTTCTTGATCTACACAGTTTAATCTATGATGTGTGTGAATTTTATCATGATAGCAGCTTTAGAAATGCCTTTAAATTGTTACACTGACTAGCTCTGCACTGGCAGCCAATCCCACCTTTTCCAACATTTGGGAAACTGCTTGCTTCAGCAGAATTTTTGTCAGTGTAAAGGCTATTTTCTTTCTATGTCTCTGGCTGACATCTTTATCTTTGCCTGAAACCTTTCTTGCATGCGGTTTATTTATTTTTTGACAATATTAACACATTAGTAGGTGGAAGGTTGAATTCAGAAACCTTTACCTGGAAGTCAAGATTTATGCATAATGTGTGGTGGAAAAACAGTGTTTAGGAAATGGAGGGTTTCATGGAAATCAGTTTAACAACAAAAAAAGAGGAAGCCGCTCAAAATGAAGAGCATAAGCTCTCAGCCGCAACACTGAAACTTGGGGCAGGAGAATTGTACAGGTGCATGAATGATGTTGATATGGATTCCACTGGATTCAGTCACTAATTTAGAGCTTCTCTGACAAGCTATAAAGTTGTCATGTTCATCTGTTAGGTGTAAAAATATGGAATGCTTGATTGTTGTTGAAGAAAGATGAGTGGGAATAGCTTGTGATTTTAAATTAATTTGTGTGACGATGAAAAAATTTTCATTTTCCTCCTCTAAAAAAAACTGACACTTACCTATGAAAGCAATTTTAGGTTAGCATCTGCTATGAGATGCCTTGGACAGGGCAGGGAAGGAGGTGATTTATTGTGTTTTCTGAACATACCTCTACCTCGTACAAGGTTTGAAAAAATAATAAATTTCTGATACTGTATGCGATACTGCCAAAGTTTCTATGAAGCAAGCAGTGGATAAATTGGTAGAAATAGACCAAAAAGAAATAGATCCTGGGGTAGATATTCATGACAATGAATCTCCTACAAATGTTACTGACCTGTGTGTGTGTGTGTGTGTGTGTGTGTGTGTGTGTGTGTGTGTGTGTGTGTGTGTGTGTCTATAGATGGGACCTGGATGAAAGGGGGTCACACATCTCTGTATGGAGTTGCATCTGTTATTAGTACTGACACAGGTACAGTTTTAGATGTAGAAATTATGTCTAAATACTGCCACCAGCGTGCAACAAGGAAAATGTCCAACAATGAAGACAATGAGAAACTGTGGCAAGAACAGCAGGCAGTAGCATTCTCTAAAAATTATAGTGGCTCAAATGGGGGCATGGAGGCTGCTGCAGTTGTGAGGGTGTTCTCCAGATCTGAGGACCATTATGGTGTTAGATATACTAAACACCTCGGTGATGGGGATTCCTCTTCATTCAAAGCTGTAATAGATAAAAATCTGTACAATATAACAATAGAAAAGTTGGAATGTGTTGGCCACTGCTGAAAGAGAAGAAAGGTGAAGTGCTTGAGGCTGGAAAACTGCTAGGAGGAAAGGGCAGGCTTACTCTGAAAGAAATTTATTCTCTTTAGTTATTTTTTGGAAAACTAACTAGAAAAAAATTAGAGGCAATGAGGCATACTGTGTGGGAAATTTTTTTTCCACAAACTTTCCACTGACCAAACACCAATGCACAATCTGTGTCCGAAAGACGATTGGTGTAAGTTCAACAACAGAAATGATATGTATTCTCATAAAAATTCATTGCCAGAACCTGTTATGAATGCAATTAAGCCCACATTCAGGTTTCTTGCAAACCCTGATTTATTGAGGAAGTGTCTTCACAGAATGACACAAAATGCAAATGAAAGCCTCAATAATTTAATTTGGATTAGATGATAAAAAAGGACATTCTGTGTTCTTGAAGTACTCAAAATAGGTGTCTACGGTGCAGTTTTATGTTACAATAATGGAAATAATAGCAGAACTGAAGTGCTGAAGAGAGTTGGTATAGGTCCTGGTGTGTTTACAACAAAAGCATTTTACACCATTGATGAGAGCAGGGTCAAGAAAGCCAACAGATCAGTGTCTTACCTGCAAATACAGGCGAGGCAGAGTCAAAGAGGAGAGAAGAGAAGAGAAACCTGGAGGATGAGGAGTATCAGTAAGGACGATTTTAAAATTGAGCTAAGCTTATTACATGTAGAAGTATAAGAAGAAAATCTTTGAACCTCATTTTCTCTGTTTTACATTTTTTATGTTATTACAAGCCTTTTCTCAAAAAGTATATGTGCCAATGCTATCAAATTTTCAGGAACTGTTCACAACATGTTGCTGTCTCCCTGGAACTAAAAAATATGAGATCCTGCTATCACATTCTTATTTTTAGATGACTGTATGTAGGGGAAAAAAAGAATTTTGGATGTGCAAAATTAAAATCTCTGTTAATGATATAATTTGTACCATAAATTAATAACTGTAGCTCAATGGTCTTATAACCTTCTCAGGACACTACAATAAAATTTTCAGATTAATTGCATGATTAGAATTTGAGTTATGTCTTTTTATAAAAAGACAATAAAAAAATTCAAATTTCTGCAAAATATTAATCCTGCATATTTTATAATATATTTTCCGTTAAAACACAGCTTTTTTTGCTTTACACAATCAAATTTTTATGTTTGTACATTAATAAATATGGCTTTAATGATTTTTTAAATAAATGTTTACATTTTCCATTACATCCCCCTTAAGAGAGGAACCAAAAAACAGTACTGCATACCTCAAGGCATTCATTCTCCAAACAGAGCTCCTATCTGAATGGAGCATGATGTGATAGCAAAAAGGCACCTTCTGTGTTTTAGCGAGGGGAAAACTGAAAGCAACGAAAGAGAACCCAAGGAGACTTCTGTACAGCTGCTTGAAGTTAATGCTCAGCTAAAGTCACAGGAGCTGAAACAAATGCAAAAGTTCTCAACACAGAGAACAGGTGCACCCACCACACTCACTGATTGCACAATTACATTGATGGCCATAAGGAATACTGTAACACTTAACAGCAATCCCTGAATGATGCTATTCTTCCATATATGAGACAGAAAGTGCCTCTGAAATCCTAGCGGCGGAGTATGGTCAAGATATGGTGATTCCAGGTGATACTGCAGCTTTATGCATGTGGAAAAAAGACATCAGTAAGGTGCATGTAGCTGTAGTGGAAAATTAAGAAAGACAGGATTATACCCTATCCTTGATGTTATTCAATGTGTATGTAGAGCAAGCTGTGAAGGAAATCAAGACACATTTGGAAAGGGGAATTAAAGTCCCGGTAGAAGAAATAAAAATTTTGCAAATTGCTGTTGACACCACAGTAGCTCTGTCAGAGACAGCAAAAGACTGGGAAGAACAGTTGAACAGACTTGACACCACCTTGAGAAGAGGTTATAAGATGAACATCAACAAAAAATAAAACAAAGATAATGGAACACAGTTTAATTAAATCAGGCGATCTTGGGAGTATAATACCAGGAAATGAGATACTAAAAGTATCAAACAAGTTTTGCTATTTGGGCAGCAAAATAGCAGACAGTGACAGAGAGGATATAAAATGCACTTCTGCAAACAGAAATTTGAGCACTGAGTACAAATATAACAGGCAGGAAATCTTTTCTGAAGGAATTTGTCTTCAGTGTAGCCTTGCACATAAGGGAAACATGGACAGTAAACAGTTCAGAGAAGAAAATAACAAACTTTTGGAGTGTAGTTCTGCCAAAGAATGCTGAAGATTAGATCATATACCTAAAGAAGAGGAATGGTATTAAACTGGTGGGAAAAAAGGAAGTTATGGTAGAGGTCAACTTAAAAAAGATATTGGTCGAGAGATCACATCCTGAGCTTTTCAGGAGTTATCAGTTAGGTTATAGAGGGAAGTCTAAGACATAAAAACGGTACAGAGAGACCAAGGTTCGAATAGGTGGTTGGTAAAAGCATGCCGGGCTGCCAATTCCAACAGGACAAGGTGATCAGTTGTTGACTGACTATTCAGGAAGTCACAGTGATAGGTGGACAAAAATTTTCATGATTCTTGATCCACAATTCTCTACAGTAATTTGCAAAGCAGATTAGTGAGACTGATTGGTCTACAGTGGTTAACAGAAGATGGAATTTTTGCCTGGCTTACAAACTGGGACTGCTGCATTTTTTCCTCGATTTTAAGAAAACTGTTTGTGAAAGAATGCGATATTTCCATATCTTACAGAGTGATATCGTGGTTAAATAAAGTACTGAATTCCTTTTTGTTATTTGCAAATTAAGTAAAGCACTGCAGAAAATTTTAAAGACTTTGTGGTGGTAAAACCGCATTGTGTAAACTTCGTGTCTGGTTAATTTTATTTAAAAGTGAGAGAAGAATGGTATTTCATTTCATTCTTGTGTTATTAGTTTTTATATTTGCCAGACGGTCACGTGCAGCAAGAAAAATTTGTACCTGCACATCGAGAATCATGTGGTCCAAACAATTGTCATATTTCGTGATTGTTTCAAGATAATGAAATGAGGATTTTTGCAAATTTATGGACTGATAACTGAGGTTTACAGTAATGTGATGAATGATGCATCAGTTCAGAACTGGTGTATTATGTTTAATGGCAGACGGAAGAATTCTTGACGAAAGTCGCTTGTACCAGCCCTCAACGGTGACTGACGGACTCAAAGCAAAATCGAAACAAAGAAAATGCAAGAAGACAGGCATTTCAAAATTAGTGGACTGCACTCATTCTTTCCAGATATTTCCTCAACGGTGACTGACGGACTCAAAGCAAAATCGAAACAAAGAAAATGCAAGAAGACAGGCATTTCAAAATTAGTGGACTGCACTCATTCTTTCCAGATATTTCAAGAACTGTGTTGTAAGAGATTGTTAGTACAGATCTGGGCTATAAAAAGAAGTGCATGCCAGGTAGGTCCCTCGAATTTTGTCAAACACAAAATCTGGTATCGCAGCCTAGCAGTTTTGAAAGCTCACCAGAAGACGTGGATTTTTGTGACAGGAACTGTGCAGCACTTCCATGAGTGTTGGTGTTGCTGCTGCAGCACAGGCCACTACAGCGCGCCCATCTTGCTGGCTGATAAGTGCTTTCGGCTGCTGTTTAAAGCTGGCAGTGCAGAGGCTCTGTCCTGTTGTGATTGCACTTCTCCCTTGTATTGTTCTCATAACCCAATGATTGTTTAATATTTGCTACACCCTAGGTTGTCAGTTTGGATTACACATTAGGACTTACTACTCTGCAGTGATGTCTCCGTTGTCTGTTGTCTTGTGTTGTTTACCTCCTGTTCACACTCAGTGACTTGCTGTTGATGGCTGTTAGCCTGTGTCTACAGGTTCCTGAGTAGTTCTCTGTCCTGTCACAATCATCGAGTCACTATATTTATATTTTTGTTGCTCAGCCATCGCCTTGTATGCAGCTATGAAGGACTTTCTTTCTTCTTTGGGTAGTTATTGCTTTAAGCAAATATAATACAGCTATGATAATTTCTCTTGGAGAATATATGAAGAACTCCTGTGTGTGTGTGTGTGTGTGTGTGTGTGTGTGTGTGTGTGTGCGCGCACACACGCATGCACGCACACACATTGTCCATAAACATATACAATATCAACTGGATAACATCAAACTTCTCACAGATCATAATATTCAACACAAAACATACACATATAAGTGTATTCAAAGAAAAAAATAAATCTGAATGACATTTTATTAACCTCATCAGAGAGAGAGAGAGAGAGAGAGAGAGAAGCGCCAAAGAAGCTAAGAAATTGGTACATATGCATATTCAAATACAGAGATATGTAAACAGGCAGAATAACAGCGCTGTAGTTGGTAATGCCTATATAAGATGACAAGGGTTTGGCACAGTTGTTAGATCGATTACTGCTGCTACGATGGCAGGTTATCAAGGTGTGAGCAAGTTTGAATGTGGTGTTATAGTCGGTGCACAAGCGATGGGACATGGCATCTCCAAAGTAGTGATGAAGTAGGGATTTCCTGTACGACCATTTCACGAGTGTACCAGGAATCCAGTAAAATATCAGATCTCCGACATCACTGCCGGCAGTAAATAATCCTGCAAGAATGGGACCAACTACGACTGAAGAGAACTGTTCAACATGACAGAAGTGCAACCCTTCTGCAAATTGCTACAGATATCAATGCTGGGCCATCAACAAGTGTCAACGTGCAAACCATTCAATGAAACATCATCGATATGGGCTTTCGGAGCCTAAGGCCCACTCGTGTACCCTTGATGACTGCACGACACAAAGTCTTATGCCTTGCCTGGGCCTGCCATCACCGACAATGGACTGCTGATGACTGGAAACATGTTGCCTGGTCAGACGAGTATCATTTCAAATTGTGTCAAGGGGATGGACGTGTACAGGTATGGAG
This sequence comes from Schistocerca americana, assembly GCF_021461395.2. Classification (NCBI taxonomy): domain Eukaryota; kingdom Metazoa; phylum Arthropoda; class Insecta; order Orthoptera; family Acrididae; genus Schistocerca; species Schistocerca americana. The sequence goes on along the minus strand of NC_060128.1, from coordinate 169,835,357 downwards.
ACAACCTCATGAATCCATGGACACACTGTGTCAGCAGTTGGAGTAATATGGGACCCCCGATATGTCTAGATAAGATTTTGGCATGTGACACATACGTAAGAACCTTGTCTTACCACCTGCATCCATTCATGTCAATTGTGCATTCCGAGGGACTTGGGCAATTCCAGCAGAACCGTGCAACACCTCACATGTCCAGAATTGCTACAGAGTGGCTCCAGGAGCACTCTTCTGAGTTTAAATACTTCTGCTGGTTATCAAACACACCATAAATGAACATTATTGCGCATATCTGGGATGCCTTGTAGCATGCTGTTCAGAAGAGATCTCCATCCTCTTGTACTCTTAACAGATTTATGGACAGCCCTGCAGGATTCATGGTATCAGTTCCCTGCAGCACTACTTCAGACATCAGTCGAGTCCATGCTACATCATGCTGCGGCACTTCTGCATTCTCGCAGAGGCCTTTACACTATATCAGGCAGGTGTACCAGCTTCTTTGGCTCTTCCGTGTGTGTGTGTGTGTGTGTGTGTGTGTGTGTGTGTGTGTGTTTCCTGAGGACTTTGTGCTTCTTCAAAGTAGTCCAACGATGCTAAGTGTTTCTACTTGTTTTACAGTTTTCATTCACGAGCATCATTCATTGACAATGCAGTAAGTAACATGACACAGTCAGCATCCACATCTGTAGGTGGGTAATCTGAATGTCTGATTGCAATGTGGAGGATTGAAATTCGAGTCCCACCAGTGCCAGGTATTTTTCCATGTTGGGAGTTTTGTATCTGACAGTGATTCAGATGCCCTACCTAGCAAAGACATGGACATGTCAGAGGCACTACGGGTTCAAGCGGGTGGCTGCAGGCCACCGTTGTAAGGGCACCCACTGCCGAGGTATGTGCGTTACATGGCGCCACCCAGTGTCGAGTGTCTGCTGCCGAGTTGTGGTCTGGGCTTATGGTGCATCTCACTCCTTGCTGTACTTCGTAGCTGTTCATATCGTGCCACTGCACAGCCATGTTGTTTGTTGTTTCCTGTCTCCAGTGGTTACCGATTTGGAACTGTTGTATTGCTGTGCAACTTCGCTACATCCTGCACTTGTTAGTGCTTTGTTCAACTCGTGAGCTCAGTCTCTTGCGGACTTGTAGGAATGTGTCTTCATTCCACTGTGGTTTGCTATATCCACCGGAGGCCACAACATTGGGATCACAAATTTACTTCAAACTATGTACATCTTTACTAGGTTATTAAAACAACATAATGTACAAGTAGTATGGTGCACTACTCTGGCAATTCCAAGAAAATTGCAAGAAATGTTTTATGCATCTATTATATGGCACACACATCTGTGATTAGGTGCCAGGCGTTAGAGTTCGTGGTGGTCAAGTGGTTAGCGTTCAAGCATCGTAAGATGATTGTGCATGAGGCGACACTTCAGCTACCACTCAAATTGATTTTTAATCTGAATTATTGGAAGAAAGAGAAAATTTTCCAAATGTCAACAAGGTGTGGCTTTCTTTAAAAACTCTGAACATACCCCATAAATGCTGGATAACGGCATTCATTCACTGTAGTTGATGCCATTTCAATTTATGTTTCCCATGTCCATATGACAAATACCATCCTGCAGCATGTGATGTTGAAAGCACATCCGACGAGTAATTGTACATTACTCTTGTGGTCTAGCACATTGTGACTTACTACCTTACCGATTGTAAATAATGTCATTCATATCATTATTTATAGAGGTTTGACTTTGGATTTCCATGCCTGTTCCTTGACCTTCAAAATTTAATTAAAAATAATAAATAGTCAAATAATAAATGAAATTCACTACAACTTCATGAAAATGCACGTAGTTTTTCTTTCCACCATATTACCTCTCATATGTCATATAAGTTAAATAATGTGACCAGTGATGACACAAATATAGATTAAAAAGTATTAGCAAGATTTGGACTGTCACCTTGTCCACGGCTCTCTTTCCGAGCAGCACAAATGCTAACCACCTGACCACAATTACTTCTTTCAGCCAGTCCCTCCGCAAAGAAATATCAGTTACATAACAGACGTGTAAAACTTCTCTTGCAGTTTTCTCAAAATGTCAGAGTAATGCACATTACTACTTGCACATTATGTTGTTTTAATGGCCTAAAGATGCACAAAGTTTGACGTAAATCCATGATCCAAATGCCGTGGCCTTCCCTTGTTAGTAAAATGTTGCTTCGGAGGGTTTGAGCCCATGATTACAATCCTCTCCACGTTTCTGGATCCTTTCATTCATGGTGTTATCCTCCCATTGTCCAAGAACATAAATGGTGTCACATACCTGCTTATTTACTAAGGAAAAATGTTGCTTAGACCCCTTGACTTGTCCTGTGACCATGCCCCTGATTAGACAGCTGAATGTATCTGTTAACCCTTTGACTGCTGTGGACAAGTTAACTCACTTTGCTCTGCCACTCCCAAGGTCCTGAGGATGTGTTTAAATGTGGCCTCTGTGTTTTCCTTAAGTGCTATCCATGTATTTACACGTCCTGTTCCAATGAACCTCTTACTGCTGTGGATGAATTACTCCCATATCTCATTGAATAAAAAAGTTCAAAGTATTTATATGCAACATATGTGCCTCTGTGTTGTATAATGCAAATTTCAACAGATCAAAATTTTTGCGCGTTTAAACAGCTGATACCACTGAGCATCTCACACATTTTAAACTCACACAGGTAAGCAGTAAGCTGCCACCAAATTGAAGCAAATGAGTACCAAGGTCAGCGGTAGGTTAGCAGATGTCGTGAGGGGGCGTGCCCACATGACAAAACAAAATGTTCTTTACTTCCTGAATAAACCTGATAATAGTGCTGCCTACGGGTTGTCATCGAGTTCCATGTCTTCCGGCAGGCTTTCAAAAAATGTCAGGCTTGGATATTACAGTAAAGAAGAAACAACATTTAATCTCTATTAGAAGCTCTCCAATCCAACCAAACTGAAGTACTAAAATGAACTTAACTATTCTCACACAAATTTTCTCACTTTTCTTGCTGTGTCAACTGAGATTGGGGCATCGTGTGATACGGTTAGAAAGCCAAGAACATTTTATTCTGTTATGCTGATGCGAAAGTCTCAGAGCATACACAACTACCCTTGTATAAAGACATTCAGAACATTGCTCACAGTTGTCACAGATATGATAAGTGAGTTGGGGGCAACAATCATTATAAAAAACAGGATTTTTTTCAGCAGCAACAAGTCTTCGTGAAATTACAATCACCAAATTTCTCCTCCAAATGTCAAAAACGCTTTGTGACTCTGCCTACAGAGAGATAAATGAACATCATCGTGAAAGTGACAATCAATAAGCTACCGTTTGAGGGCACTGCTGCAGCGTATATGCAACGCAGTGCAACTCTGACATGGCTATACAAGCCCTGACATCTAGGCAAGCGATTAATGTGGCATTCGTGTCTTTCTGACATGTGTCGCAAATAAGGAGATGTGAGCTGTGGCAACGTTATTAACAAATGTGGCCAAACATGACCAATGTGCTGTTATTCTTTTCTTGCCCGGTGAAGGATGAGCACTAGTAGGCATTCATCAGAGAATGAAGAATGTTTATACGGCAGCGCATCTGTCAAAAACCTCCACTGTGGAAAACTGTGACAAGGGGTGCTGCTGCATCATGATAACGCACATTCCCATATCACAAATGTCACACCGCAGAAGTTACGCCAGCTCTAGTGGGAGACACTCGAGCACTCACCCTATAGTCCTGGTGTCTGACAAGGATGTGCAGCAGGCAGTTATGTACCTTTTCATGCAATAGGGCATAGTGTTTTACCAAGCACTTATCTACAACACGGTGCATCGGTGGGACGATTGCCTCAATGCTCACTGTGATTCTGCCCGATTGTTGTACCGATTCTGGAGTGCGCAGCATTCAAACAAACTTTTTAACTGTCTCTTATAAAATAAAAGAAGTCTGAACTTAAAGGGGAATGTTAAGGTGTTCATTTCTCACATGTATTATTTGAAAATGGAATGGTAGGAAAATAGTCTGACACCAGTTCTGTCAACCCTCTACCTACCACTTTTGTGTTAAATGCAAAATGCTCATGTGGATGTAGTTCCTTACCTGAGACTGACAAGCTTTCTCGGAAACTTGGCAAACGGCACTCCAGTAACGAGGGAATAGCTGAATATCAGGCAGCGCACACTGGACAATTCGAGGATACTGCTCAGACCTGGTCGTAACTTCTGAAAATCCAACTGTTCCATCACCAATGTGCGAAGTCTCGGTAGCCCAATGAGGCAGGGGACGAAGGCTCTGCCGAGACCTATGCAACCTGACACGTCCAGTCTGGAAAAAACAAGTGTGCTATCATATATATCTGGGAACACGTTGGCAGAGGAAATTTAATGAATTCTATTTCTAGTTGTAATCTGTGAAACAGAGTTACAAGAAAAAGTGTTGCAAAATTAAACTCCAATCCAATGGAGATGAGGGGTGGAAGGAATGACAGATATACACGGTGGCCAAAATAAAGAGGCCCCACGTCTCGTAAACAACATGCAGGCAATTCACTCTTTTTTTGAAAATACAGAAAACCAGTTACTAAATTATTATTATTATTATTATTATTATTATTATTATGAAAAACAATGTACTGAACATTTCATAGGTCAACAGTTCACAGGTGGTGCAGAAAATGTTCAGCAGAAACATTGCTAAACAACTCAGCACGATTCCACACATTTGTGGAAACTTAATGCCAATTCATTTGATGTGATTTCTGCAATGGCACTGAGAATGTTTGTTTACAATTCTTCAATTGTATGTTGGTTGTTACTGTAGACATTATCCTTTAAATTACTCCACAAATAAAAATAATGGGTAGACAGATTGGGCGATTTGGAAGGTTATAAACCTGTGGAAACAGTACATTATTGTCCCAAAGTTTCATCAATGTATGACATTGAAAACCATGTAGTATGTGCCAAATGAATGTCTGCAACAATTCTGTTACACACATTTGAGATTGTGTTGTTACAGAAAATGAGGTCTACAATCCATTGGCATAAAACTGCACACAAAATGCCTACTTCCAAATAATGCAGAGGCACCTAAAAGCATTCCCTGGGATTGTCTGTTTAACAATAGCATGTGGTTTGAGAGTTCATCTACTCGCTAAGGTGAAATTGTGCTTTGAGTTGAAATAGAGATTTGGTTCAAGACAACTATCAGTGATCTGTAGGTTTTAATGTTTGCATCATTCTTACTTTGTATGCTCGAATATGTAACAGCTTCAACATGTTCTGGCATGATGTTCGTTTGATGTTTGGTTGCGAGGACTGCATCGACTACAGGGACTTATCCCTTGCATGCTTCCCGTGAGACCCACATTCCCAACTGCCCACAATCTACATACATAATGTACTTAATAGATATTTGCCCATCCACTCATTAGTGTGCACGAGTAGTGAGTGGATGGGCAAATATCTATTAGGACAGTTGGGAATGTGGGTCTGCAGTCGCGCTATTCCTCTGTGTCCTCGGTGGCTCAGATGGATAGAGCACCTGCCATGTAAGCAGGAGATTCTGGGTTCGAATTTCAGTCGGGGCACACATTTTCAGCTGTCCCCATCGAGGTATATTAACAACACCTGTCGGCAGCTGAGGGTTTCAATTAATTATCATTTATGATTTGTATAGTTTTTCTGCATGGCGGACAAATGGCATGCGTATCTGCTGAGGAGAAAGTCACAGTGGTAGTTTGGCAGCTTCTGCATACAGATCCTTAACTGAGCTAGTGTAAAAGGTGTCAGTGGCTACATGGATGCCATGATGGTGGATAGTATTGAGAAGACATAAGAGGTATGGACATGCAGATGTATAGATGAAACACCCATAGTCTAGTTTCAAACGGACAAAGGATCAGTACAAATGGAGAAGGGTGGCCCAATCCACTCCCCGGGAAGTACCATTGAGGACATATAGGACATTGAGGGACAGCATACAGATGGCGGCCAGGTAAGACACATGGGAGGACAAAGAAAGTTTCTTATTGAGGATGAGCCACAGGAATAGCAGATATGACCGGACTGAGATAACTTCATAGCCTGCTTTGATCTTTCAAGCACTGCTCTATCGAAGGTGAGAAAAAGACTGCATGTGGGCACTAAGGATCCAGCTACCTTTTTCATAATCCAATAGATGGCAATGACACCCTGATCAGAGAGGTATGTTTGGATTTCTGCCTCAGTCAGACTATTGAGCAGCCTAGTGTAAATAACACTACAGGAAGAATTCAGAGTTGTATGGGCCTCAACACGTACGGGATAGCTGTGGAGAAGCAAAGTGGCAAGTAGTTGTTGTGCGTGAGAATTAGAAGTAGTCTCCAAAAGCAAAGTGCCATTGCATAAATAAGAGCAGGATTTCACAGGGTTAGCAGTTGCATTAACACCTTCCTGAATAATAAATGGATTTACCATGACAAAGGACTGACCACCTTCAGTATGTGAAACCACAAAGAACCGTGGTGAAGCTGGGAGAGTCTTTTGAATCGGGAGCTTCATTCTGTTAACATTGGTAGACATGGACTGCGAAGATGATTGGCTCATTGCGAGAAAATCCACCACGATTGCCAGCTTCTCCAATGGTGTGCTCCTTCCAACTGGGAGCCCACCCTCAGAGGGTGGGCTCACCCACCTTAGGTGATTGTTTCATACTTCAGGTCATGCATCCTGAACACCTGACAGATGGACCAATGGGCAATTTGGAAATGTAGCAGCTCAGGCAATCACCCCTCCCTGGGCCTGGCCTGTACCAGGGAGTACGTGCAAACCCTACTTGTCAACCAGGAGCCAGGAATTACACATTACCCAGTCACCTGTTATGCGTTAGACGCGTGGGCCAACCTTCAGGAGTGCACATGGAGGAAAAAGAAAAAGAAAAAGAAGAAGAAGAAGAAGAAGAAGAAGAGCCTCAAATGACAAAGTGAAGGAAGGATAGGAGAAAAGGAATGAAAAACAGTGGGGAGACTGTTCTCATGGCAGCTATTGAAAATGTGGAACACATTCCCAAAAACACCCTAGACATGTTCCCCAAGGAAGAGGAAAAGGAATAGCAAGAGGACAGACTTGCAGCACAGAAGAAAAAAGATGCTGAAAAGGCTGGGGCCCCACAATAGCCAAGCACGAACCCGCCAAAGAGCAAAAAAATGGTTCAAATGGCTCTGAGCACTATGGGACTTAACATCTGTGGTCATCAGTCCCCTAGAACTTAGAACTACTTAAACCTAACTAACCTAAGGACATCACACACACATCCATGCCCGAGGCAGGATTCGAACCTGCAACCGTAGCAGTCGCGCGGTTCCGGACTGAGTGCCTAGAACCGCTAGACCACCGCGGCCGGCACCAAAGAGCAGCGAGCCCCTGCGGGGAGGGGGGTGGGGGGTGGGGGGGACTTGTAGGCTATGTCAGCAACATGGCGATCATCTTAAAACCTGCCATCTTGGATTCAACTCAAAAATTTCCAATGGGAAGGTGGTCCTGTGACATATAAACAGCTAGAGAACGTCACCAGAAAAATGATGACGTTATTTTGAACACAGCTTTATTCATTCTGGAGTTATAACCAGTTATGTGTGGCAGCATGAGTGTTATGTATTGAAAAGGCATTAAGCCGACACTACACACTCCCGAGAGAACACCAACAATTACAGAAATGGTTTAATATGCTGTCCATTATGTCTGAGTATTAATGCTATCCTCCAAGCCCAGTCCTGATGAATTCTGACCAACTTATCCAGCTGAATTTGACCACAGACATCAACAATGAGCTGCCACAGACATCAACAATGAGCTGCTTAACATGAACAATAACCCATACTTTCACAGCATAAACCAGTGCTTTAACATGACACCACAGGTAGAAATCCAAAGGAGTTGAACTTGGTGAATGAGGTGGCCACTCCACTGTACCCCTATAACCAATCCCCTATTGGGGAAAGTGCTCACACAGGTATGCCCTCACACTGTGTCCATAATGTGATGGGGCTCCAACTGCTGGAAGAATTCTGGAAATGTCCCATCCTCCATTAATAGCTAAGGAAACACCTTGATCATATAACCGTTGGCTGTTAATGAATTTTCAATAGAAAATGGTCTCACCACTTTGGTACCCCACACACCACAATAGGCTGGCTGTCACTTTTTGTGAGCCGACTCAATCCAGTGCAGATTTGTGTCTGATCAATATCTGTGATTCTGCTTTTTCACCACAACATTGATAAAGAAACTGACTTCATCACTGAACAGTACCTGATAAGGAAAACCAGGATCTATCTGCAGTTGCTGTGTCATCCATTCTGCAAATTGTACCCGACGGTCTGGGTCATTATCATTCAGTTTAATTTTGTACGGGTGCCATTTGCGCTCCAATAAAATTCACAGGATTGAGATACAACTAACCCCACACTCTCGCGGCAGGCAGTAAATGCTCCATTGCGGTCTCTCGCCAAACAATGCCAGCACACTCACTGCTGCTCCTTAATCGGTGGCAGCTTTTGGTCTTCCTACTTTTGGTTTATCTGTGATGGAACCTGTTGCCTGGAATTTGGCCAGCAGTTTGGCAACTGCACTGTCTGGTCGGATGACAACTGTCGAAATCATCAGCAATGACTAATGCACGTCTTTCTCCTGACACCAGGATGATTTCGATCCGTTCTTCTTGTGTTAATGACATTTTTGTAACCTGCAAATGAGGGAATGACATTTAAAACGTGAGCAGGAGTAAATGTTACCTACCATTTAAACACATGTAACTTGTAAGGCATGGGATTTGCAATGTTTAAAACTCCCTTTGATGCCTTGTAGGTACATGCTACACAACTCGTTATAACTTGAGAATGAATGAAGCCATGTTCAAAATAGCAACATAATTGTTTTTCTGGTGAAATTCTCTACCTGCATGGTATATCACACAACTACCTTCCAGTGGAAATCTTAGAGCTGAAACCAAGATGGGTGCCATGTTGGTGTCATAGCCTATTAGTTTTTGCCCCTCCCCTTCCTCATGTGTAAGGACTTTTGTTTTACTGTTTTATACTGTGTTTGGATTTTATGAGGATGTTGCCAGACTTTTGGACCATCTGTACTATGTGTGGTTGTGCTGAAATACTGATCATTTGCATATCCAAATGTTTCGTACACTACATGCCAATCTGATATTTGTTGGAGGCTGCCTTGATAGTGCTGCAATTTTAATGGCCACCAGTGTATTTTTATTTAATGTCATTACTCAATGACTCAACACAATTTCAGTCACGGCATCAGCGACTAATTATTACAACTGTTGACTGCTTCACCAGTTTTTTCCATTGCTGAGCCCATTACTTTGTATGCTCTACATGGAAAAGTCAGCAACATAACTGCTCACATATCAAGATCTTCCAGATGGTAGATCTGGGAGAAGGCAGCGTCAGACAGTTGCACGACATTTCTGACAATGAGTTCCCGCAAAGCAGGGCATCCGTGGCTGATGGCAATTACTGTCTCGTTGTCCAGATAAAATGCTCCTCGCAGATCCAGCAGTCTCAGTTTTGTCAGCCCACCAGTCCTAAAAAACACAATCAAGTACGTACAGTAGCTCATGTTATGGAATGTTAATTTTTCTTCAATATGTAAAAATTAGAAAGAAATCTCTGAAGCTCCTAACATGCACCCTGCCTACCAACTTTTGCTGCTTTGGTATGCTAATAAGATACCACTCTAAAGTAACTTTTGCAAAAATATTTAGGTGACAATGCTACCATTTTTTGAAATATATAGGTCACAGATCATTTATCGCATTTGGACCAGGTAGAACTGTTAGAACACTTGTGTTCTTTACAAGTATGGTTGTACATATGAGGGGCAAAGCCTGATTGTGTATCAAATGTCAACAATGTAGGAAAAGCCAGATTGCTACTTACCATAAAGAAGACATGTTAAGTTGCACATAGGCACAACTGAAAGACACTTACACAAAGATTTTGACCACAGCCTTCACCAGCAAAAGAGAAACTATGAAACACATGCCATTGATACCACAAGCAAACACACCTCACACGCACACAGCTGCCAACTATGGCAGATCAGGCCAGAATGCTTGAGCTGCCTTAGTTGGCAATCATGTGTGTGAGGTGTGTTGCTTGCGTGTATGAATGGTGTGTGTTTCTCTATTGGTGATGAAGGCTGTGGCCTAGAGCTTAACTGTGCCTGTCTGCAAAGTAATGTGTCTGCCTTATGGTAAGTAGCAATCTGTCTTTTCCTACATTGTTGATTTTCCTACCTGGGTTTCCACTGTTTGAATGTATCAAATATTGAATACTTAATGTAGATTGGTTTTAGACATACCTGAGCAATTACCAATTGTGAATACTGAGAGTGAAAAAAAGATGATTATAAAGGGTGCTAAAAAAGAAGCTGATCATTAGGTCAGAGAAGGATAGACAATATCAAACTGAACAAAAATTTCCTAACTATCACAGGTCAGAAAATGGCAGCCAATCAGTGGCAGGCATGCATAAGTTTGTTCAGTATGGGCATGTGTTTGGGTGTGCCTTGCACTGAAAATTTGTCATAAGAAAGCTGTTACTGTGCTTCTTAGGATAGAAGTTCATTCAGACTCTCTGTACACTAGCAAACAAACAAAAAACATGTTGCTTTAAGGTACCATTATTAACGAACATCATTCCTTACATCCACCATCTTAGGGCAATGCCAATTCTCCAATAATGAAAGTCATCTTAACAAATTAATGCCACTACAGGACTGTTAGCTGAGTCTCTTTAGTAGTGACACTTTACTCAACAAATTCCACAGAAAATTTGTGTCTAATGTAATTAGACCTGGATAATAATTTAATGTTTACCTAGTAAATATGGTAGTGAAAGCTCTGGCAGAATGTAAATAATTTATGAGTAAAGAACAGAAGTCACTGGATAGTAGACGTATTGAGTTGTCTACAGAAGGGGAAGAAATTAATTAATTAATTAATTTAAAGCTTTCAGGTCAATCTTGAGAGCTGGAGTACAAATACACTCTCTGATCAATACTATTCAGACACCCCTATGTAACACAGAATCTACATCTACATCTGCATCCATAGCCCGCAACCCACTGAAGTGCATGGCAGAGGGTACATGCCATTTACCAGTTATTAGGGTTTCTTCCTGTTCCACTGATGTATGGCGCACAGGAAGAATAAGTCTTTAAATGCCTCTGTCCATGTCTTAATCTAATCTTGTCCTCACAATCCCTATGTGGGTGATACATGGTGAGGGGGCGGGGGGTTCAGTATATTCCTTGAGTCATCAATTAAAGCCAGTTCTTGAAACTTAAGGCAGTTTAGGTGCATATTACAAAGTCTGTCAGGTCATTTTCTTCTGCAACTCCATGACACTCTCTCATGGGCCAAACAAACCTGTGCCATTCATGCTTCCTCTCTCTGTATACATACAATACGACCCCATTAGTCCTATTTGGTATGGGTCCCACACACCTGAGCAATATTCTAGAACACGTTGCATGAAGGACTTGTACACTCTCTCCTTTGTAGCCTAATTGCATTTTCTCAGTATAGTATCAATAAACTTAAGTCCACTGCATGCTGTACCCTAAACTGAGCCTATGTGATCATTCCGTTTCATTCCCTACAAATCACTAAATCCAGGTATTTTTACAGGTTGGCGAATTCAAACTGTGTGTCACTGATACTATGGCAATAGGACCCTACTTTTTTTGTTTTGTGAAGTGCGTAATTTTACATTTCTGAACATTTAAAACAAGTTGCCAATCATTACACCAGTTTGAAATCTTATCAAGATCTTATTGAATATCTATGTCTCCTTTGAGACAGTGGTTTATTACAGATAACTGCATCATCCGCAAAATGTCTGAGGTTTCTATTAACATTGTTCACACGGCCATTATGATACAACATGCACAGCAAGGGTCCCAACACACTTCCTTAGGACAAATCTGGAGCTACTTATACATCTGACGACATCACTATGTCCAAGGTAACCTGCTGAACCATCCCCACCAAAAAATTCAATCCAGTAACAAATTTCGCTTCATACACATATACGATCACATTTTTGCAATAAGTATGATGTGGTACTGAGTCAGATGCTTTTCAGAAATCAAGACATACTGAATCTATCTTACTGCCTGGCAAAAAGGTTTCATTATGTCATGTGAGAACAGAGTAAGTTGAGTTTTGGGTAACTGATATTTCCGTGATACACGCTGGTTGGCTTGGAGGTGGTCAATGTGTTCAAGATACCTCAGTACGTTTGAGCTCAGAATACATTCCAAGATTCTACAACAAATTGATGTCAAGGATTATTGGACAGTAGTTTTGTGGATTACTTCTACAACCCTTCTTGTGGACAGGTGTGACCTTTGTTTTTCCAAGAACAGTGCCTTTTTTTTTTGTTGGAGGGATCTACAATAGATTACAGTTAGAAGAGAAGCTAACTAGGTTGCAAATTCAGTACAGAATCTGACAGGGATTCCACTGGGCACTGGAGCTTCGTTCAGTTTCAATGATTTCAGTTGTTTCTCAACACCACTGACAACTAACACTTATTTCACTCAACTTTTCAGAGTGAAGCTGTTTAAACTGTGGCAATTCTTCTTGGTGCTCCTTAGTACAGGAACATTTGAAAATGATGTCATGTATTTCAGCTTGTGCTTTGGTGCCCTCAATTTCAGTTCCTGTCTTATTTGTGAGTGACTGGATGCTAACTTTACATACGACCAGAATTTCCTTGGGTTTTGCAAAAGATCGTTTAACAATATTCTGCTAAGGTATCCACTGAGGGCTTTGTGCATTGCTCTCTTGACAACCAAACCTGTTTCATTCAGAAACTCTATCATCTATCATCTCTAGTCCTATTATGCAGTAGTTGCTGTTTCTTTAGAGGAACTGACCACTAGATGTCACAAAGTGGATGCACCTGTACACAAGGTGACAGGGATTATTTCATTGTGATACAGCTCAGTGAATTTGAACATGGACTAGGTACTGGATGTAAGCTTAGTGACAAACCCATCAGAGACATTTTCAACCAGTCTAACGCTTCCCCAGCCGACTTTTGGCAATGTGATTGTGAACTAGAAACATGACAGAACAACCTCAACTAAACTAACATAAGGCGTACCTCACGTACTGGGACTGCCGAGCGGTATGGAGGGTGGTTATAAGAAAATCTATGAAATTAGTGGAAGGGATCACTTGTGAGTTACAAACTGCTACCAACAGATCAGATGGCAGAATCAGTATGAATATGGAGTTAAAAAGAATGGCATACAATTATTTAGCAACTCCTCACAAGCCACAATTTTCTGTAACCAGTGCTAACAAGGTAAACTACCCATCCCAACCCCTCAGATTTACAGGTAAGATGGCCCAGTGGGTAGTCCATCAAAAACTAAACATGGAAACATCCATGTCAGCACTGCTGCTATCAGTGAATACCTGCGTTTACCAGAAATCCTTCGGATGGCTTCCCACACTTTCGTAGAACCAGTGGTACGGTTGATGGAGTCGAGGTACGCTTGCCATGACTGCTTTTGCTCTCTTTAATGATGCGCCGAGTGTTGGCTCTTTTAAGTCGAAAGGCTGTGAGGTTGTCTGCAGTCGGACAGCATTTAAACTGTCAAAGAGCCGCACATGTGTCATGGATGGCTAAGCAATACTCACCTGTCCACCAAGGTACAGATCACCTTCTAAGATGACCTAATGACTACTGTGGATCATACACTTTATGTGGTCCACCCATTCCTAGCTGAACAGCACCCAGTTAGCCCTACTGATCATCCATTTTAGTGGCATCTGGTCCAGCAGTCTTCCATCCAGTGGCTGGATCCACAGCAGGAAGGGGTCACTTGAATGGAGTTCTTCAGTTGCTTCCCACTATGCTGAGTGTGCTAGGGCTGGAGAGCAGAAAGAGAGGTCAGTGGCAGAGGATGACCCAGTAGCAGCCGAGAAATGTGTGGGGCTGCCTGTGCTGAGGATGCACAGCTCCTGAGACATCATGAGGTTTTCCAACACTTGACCCATGGGGAAGTACCGTGTGAGCTCCGTACTACATTATGGGCATTGAAATCACCCAATAGGAGAAACGTGTGGGGAAGTTGTTCAATAAGTGCTGTGAGAGCCTCAGAATCTATTGCATCCTGCGGAGGTAAGTACAGGGAGCAGACAATGATCATAGGACTCGCATGGACTGCAACGGCTACTATTTGTAGGTCAGTAACTAAGGGGAGAGCAGAGGAGTAGTGTGTGTTATTGAAAAACACAACACTACCTCCCTTGGTTTGTTCCCCAGTCAGGTCATCCTTACGGTGGAGGGTATTGCCCCACAGCAAAGGCGCATCACTAGCTTTAATATGTCGTTCCTGCAAGCACAAGCACAAGCAGAAGCAGAAGCACAAGAGTTGCGGCTCTGCCAAGAGTTTCACTTCCTCCACATGAGTCCTGCACCCATTCATGTTCTACTGTAGTATGGGAGCCATTTATCATGGTGGTTGGACTTTCACCAGAGTGGGAAGCCCACAACGGTTGGAGTTTCAGCTTTGGGGCAAGATCATTGCCCAGACAGACTTAGCAGTCCATTAGCTCTGAAGCAGAAGCAGCAGAGCCATCAAATTGAATGACATTGATATGGTCTGACTGTCTACCACATATTTTTGCTCGTGACAGAAGCTTCTCATTTCCTTTCTTGGGCTGGGATGGCTTTGTGGGAACTACTGCAACAGTGGCAAAGACAGCATTGGATTTTTTCTTACAAGACTCCACCTTTGGAGGTACCGTGAGCTCCACAATGGCAGTAACGGTGGCTTTCTCTGATGTTCTCAGAGGGGCTATGGGCATGAAAACAACTGCAGCTTGACACTAGCAACTTCGATTTGTGTAGAAGCGTTGGCTGTCTAAGTAGCCTTATATGTAGTGAATGCGGGAGGCTGCCTTGTACATCATCTTGGCCTCTCCATATGGTATTCATTTCAAAGTCTTAATCTCCTGTATCTTCCAATCTTCAGGGAAGAATCCCTATCCCAGACAGGGTGATCCTCAGAGCAGTTTACACAATTGGGACAGGAGGAGCAGCCAACACCGTCATGGGCAGCCTTGCCACATAAGGCTTCATCCTTACATCCTAAGGTGGAGGCCCCAAAGTGCTGGCGCTTAAAACAGAGCATTGTGTTAGGGACATATGGCCATACACTTAAGACGGAGAAAACCAGCCTTGATATGCTCTGGGAGTTTCATGCTATTGAAGACAAGGATGAAGGAATTAGATTTTATGAGATCCCCCATCTACCCTTTTGAATATATTTTGCACATCAACAATCCCCTCCTGAGCCCACTCATTCTTCAATTCCTCCTCAGGAATGTCAACAAGATCTCTACAGGTCACAACCACTATTTATGGTTCAAGGAGTTGTGAAGCTCCGTGTTGATGGCATATTCTCCAAGGCCCAACAATGTGCCATTATGCAGTCGTTTGACAGATTACAGTGAACCTGTGATGCCCTCCAAACCTTTCTGAATATAAAAAGGTGAAACCTTTTTGAAACTGCCCTCTTTCTGTTTAATAATTAAAAACACATTTGACTTGTGGCATGTGTTCTGTTACTATTCTTGGACAAATTCTGTATAACCCTTGAGTCGAGAGGACTGGCTACATGAGCCTTTGTATTTGACTGGGTGTTAGCACCTGCCAGCAGCTCACCCATTCTGCTGGGAGGTGGAAGAGGAAACTTCAAAGGATCCATCATGGTCCCACGAGCAGCTAGGGAAATAAAAGTCCACGTAGACAAAATTCCACGTGCTTAGGTATGGCTTATACAACTGATGTGTGGCAGATTCCTCAGAGGTTGCCCACTAACAACTGTTCCATCACAACAGCCACGCACCTCATTAGTGCACAGCACACTTTGAGATTGAGATTTTTTTTTTTTTTTAAGAGGTTTATTCCACCCTCACAATCCGGACATTCAAGCCAAGATCCCCATTCCCTGAGACACACAATGTTCCACTGTTGCACTGCTTGGTGGTCACTGAAGCATGCCCAGAGCGTATGGTGACAGTGAACGGGGGGCACTTACCAGTTCCCAGCTCAGGAACCTCAGGGTGGCCAAGCCCATACCCAGCAAACGAAAATAGCAATTATACAAAGAGCAAAAGTAGCTGAATGTAATTGTTTGAGAAGCTCAATAATATGCTTCTTCCACTTCACTGCGAGTTTTCATTAACATGTATGCCCAAAAATTGGAGCATTCCACACTATTTATTGACTCCTGCTCACACGCTGGGCAACTCAGCACTGGAAGGGTAGAAAATTTTAGTGACTTGAGATTGTGGTTGTAATCCCTGATCAGGGCTGCCATTGTGGGAGATGGATCACTGTGTTTGGAAAGATGAGATGGAAGTTCGGATGCTTAGGGGAGCTGTGAATGTGGGCAGCATAATTGACAAGCTGTTGTTGGCACCTGATTCGCAATGGAGGGACCCCAGCCTCCATGAGTAAGCTGTTCACAGGGCTAGTTCAAAAGGCTCCTGTCGCTTATTGAATCCCACAGTGAGGTATCAGATCCAGTAACTGCAAAGATGAGGGCGATGCCGAACCATATGCCAGACTCCCATGATCAAGGCAGGATTGTATTAGGACTTTGTAAAGCTGCAGAAGGGTAATGCGATCTGCTCTCCAGCTGGTGTTACTCAGGCAGCAAAGTGTATTCAGGTGCAGCCAGCACTTTTGCTTAAGATGGCAAAGATGGGGAAACCATGTCAACTGAGAATCGAAGACCAGTCCTAAAAAGCAATAAGTCTCCACCACATTAAATAGATGGTCATCAAGGTAAAGTTCTGGTTGTGGATATATATCAACGTTGACAGAAGTATATGAAGCAAGTCTTGGCGGCAGAAAACCGAAAGCCATGGATGAGGACCCATGCTTGCACCATTCATTTTGTGCCTTGAAGTGACGCCAACACTAGAGGAGGAATAGTAAGAGGCAAAAGTTGTCAGCATACAGTTTGACATTGCATTGGTATTCCATCACCTTGGCCTTTTCAGGCAATGAATTGCCCTCAAAGGCCAAGATAAAGGCACCTTAGCAATCCTATTTTCCTTCAGTCCCCATATACATGACAGACAAAGTGTACACCCTGTCGCTCAAAGTTGGCCCGTAGCTCCTCATCATATTGTACGAGCAGATCTCTGTGGAAAATGATGCCCTGAACTAAATTTAGACTGTTACGGGAAGTGACGGTCATTAGTATGTCACTCAGCTTGTTACAAGAGGGCAGTGTCTGTGATAGGGCAGGGGATGCCATTTTGATCAGAATTGACCCACTATTCATTTTAGAGGTGGCTGCCACTTCCCCAAACTTGTCTTCCAAGTTCTCCACAAAGAACAAGGACTTTGTGGCTAAAAAGGAATCGCCATCAGTCCTTGTACAAACTAAGTATTGCTGGGGATATTGCTCTGCTTGCCGCTTAGCCCTACGTTCCTCCCATGGCATAGCCAGGGAAGAGAACATTTTAGGGTCGTATCTCAATGCATTGAAAGAGGACCGTCCTTTCGTAGAGACTGGGCCCCATCATAAACCAGGTCCAAGCAAGGTTGGCACCAAGAAAACCATCCAACAGAAAGGCAGAGGGAGAAATGGATAGTGGACGTATAAGCATTCAGAACAAAAAGGAAATAATGTTGCCAAAGCCAGGGCCCCATGAAAGCCAGGCACCTACTCAAAAGAGTAGTGAGCTGCCTTGGGGGCCAATTTTGGGTTCACTCCTATTCCTTATATATGTGAATGACCTTCCACTTTGAATTGAACATGTGGAATTGGGCCTTTTACAGATGATACTAGTCTTATAATAAAGCCCATTAGAACAAAAGCAACAGAAGAGATTGTTAATGATGTTTCTCAAAGAATTAGCAAGTGGTTCTCTGACAATGAACTCCCTTAATTCTAAAAAAACCATATCATATTCAATTCTGCACAACAGACAGTCATACAGTAGGTATTTATTGCAGATGCAGGGGAAGCAGAGAAATCTGCTGCACAGTGGATGACAGCTATCTTCCAGCACCCAATAAGCATAGGAAAACTAAGTCATTTTTCATTTAAGAAGTCACTACGCTTGGAGGCTAGTTTCATAATGTACCCTGCCCACTAATATACAAGGGTGAGTCAGATGAAAACCTTAAAGTTCTGTACAATTCTAAAAAGTTGTGAGATAAGAGTTGTTCGTTGGCAGTAGTGTTCCTTGGGGTTCAGAGAGTGACTGAGCAGCGATCTGTGATGCGTTTTTTGTATAGTAAAAGTGTCAAAAACAAATCTAAATTCATTGCAGAATGGCAGTACCAGGGTGTATATGCGGACAAGGAAAAAAAATTCCTGGATTTCCCGTTTAAAAATACCTGGGCTAACATATACTTTTTCCATGTTAAGAAAGTATATTTTCCCTTGTAACTGTAAAACTTATCACTCCTTTCAATGGTTAAGGTTTTATACACCAGCATAAAGCTTCCTGGCATTCTACAAAATGATGGCTCCCCCCCTCAAAGAAAAAGAAAGAAAGAAGGTGTTTTGGAAAGATCTTTGATGTGCAGCAACATGCACACTGCACATCTTCATATTACAAAAGTATAAAGTCGAATCCCACCAAACGTAGCACATTAGTTTCCAAAGCGTTGAAACAGAGATTTCGATGCATTTTGCAAGTCAATCACAGCTCATGTCACGTGATCTCGCCAGCCAGTGGCAGCAGATATTCAGAGCATAGGACACATGATGTAATAAGCCAATAGCAATACCATTGTTAAGTAGCGTGAACACACAAATTAATATTCATAGTACAGCTACTGGAAAAGCTAAGCTTTCACATATAATTTTTTTGGGTGTTACATCACACAAATGTTCCAGTAAAATTTTAAATAATGTCAGAAATGTCTTGTCTTCTGTGCCCAAAGTTCTTGTAAGTGGCTGGTCCTCGAAGTGTTAAGTTTTAAATGAGAGTCAAATGCTATTTGATTCAAGACATTCGAACATTCACACACGTAGCATAATTCATCTTGGGTAAAAGGAAATTCACTTTGAAAGTAACTCTTTTCAAACCACCATTTGCAATATTTTCCAGCTTCATGTTAGAAATAGGTGCGTTTCAGCAGTTGCCAGGGAGCACCAGAAAACAGCTGTTACTGCATGTGCGCAGCTACGATAATGCAGGAAGCTCATATGTTTGCATGTATGTAGCATTAACAGGTATTACATTACGTCACAAAAGAAACAGGACATATCAGAATACTCCAAGAGCATCAGAATTTCTTAAACTATACTAAAATGCATAATTTGGCTTAAAATGCTAATTCGTATGTTGAGATTCATAGAGCTTACTTTTAAGAAAGTTAGCAAGTAGCCACAATTTTCTTCTACTATCACACATTTTAATTCCTTGCTCACTTCATATAAATATTACAAAAAACATAAATTTTATTATAAAATTAAGAGAAAATAAAAAAGGTAAATGGAGGTAAATCGTTACAGTAAAATTCACATAATTACAGTAATTTGCATTTACCTAAAATTTTAATACAAAATATGTAGAAAATTAAGAGAAAAATGAATATGTTTGTTTTCTGACTTTCCCTTTTTCAGAAAAAATCAAGTCTGAAGAAAAAAGGTAAACAGAGCTAAATAAAACAGCAAAATAAAATTATTCACTTTTACTTAAAATTTTTCATTTAATAAGATTTCAAAAAAGTGGAAAACAATCCCCACATTACCCACAACACAACTTCTGTTTGTTTTGGACTCCTCTGACCCTATGGACACAGCAGTACGCAGAGGCTAACTTCTGAGTTACCATTTATTTGGGAGACTATTAAGTACATGAGCGAGTGTGTTGGATGTTTTAGACAAATGGAAGCTCCAACCTGATATTAAGTTTTTCAGTGTGGTTTTTGGGATGTAAATTTTCTTTATTATGGCATAATGCCATACATGCCAAAGGATGAAAACATGCACTTGAAATTCAGCAAACAGTTGAAACTAGCCAAGAGTGTGGAATGAAACACTTCATTTCAAATAAATTGACTGCCTCCACAGAAAAAATTAATAATGTTAAAATTTCTTTAGCAAACCAACAAAAATAACTTCATTTTTCTGCAAGACAATTAATGCTTGACTGCTAGAAACACGGAAATAAAATAAAATCAGAAAACTGTGAGTAATAACATATTTTAGCCTTCTGTAATTATGTGAATGTATTTTAATTCAGTTGATAACTACCGGCCATAGAAAGCTGTTTTATTTTCGTTTGCTGTGAGAGCTCTAAACAAGCAAAAATGGCAAATCATGAAACATAAACATGGGTCACATGGAGAAGATTGGGTGCATAAGAAAAATTTTTCTGGGTAGCATCTGACAGCTTGTTGCTACTACTGATACAGCTAACAGCCCACTTCAAGTAGTAAGAAACAGAAGGTACCGCTCATATGCGACTCAATTGCTCAAGTGCATGGGCCCGCTGGCAACCGCTCAAATGAACCTAAAGTAAATAATTGTGATGTCAAGCCTATCGAAAGCAGTTTGTTGTTATGTAGTATTGCATAGTCTTCATTCTTTAAGCCTTTGACACATTCTGCTGTTTGCAGACACTTGTGTGCAATCGGGAAAAAATATCAGGAATAAAAAAACGAGGACTTCTGGCATCATCGTGTATCACTACAGCATGACAATACCCGACAGCATACAGCCTGTAAGACAGCTGAGACCATTCAGGAAATTAAATCTGAATGTCTGGTACATCATCCTCATTCACCAGACCTTGCTCCTAGCAGCTCATCTGTTTGGTGCATTCAAAGAAGCAGTCATTTTAGAAGAGACAAAGAGGTGAAAACTACAGTGCATGACTGGTTATACACATGACCAAAGGAATTCTTGCAGCATGGTAGCAATGTGCTTCTGAAGTGGTGGAATATGTGGATACAGGGAGACTGTCAAAAAATGACACATATGTTTTTTGTTCATTGTTACAATTAAAAATATTATAGGACTTTTAAAGTTTTCATTTGAATCACCCTCATAGTTTGAAATATTAGTATTTTAAATTGATAACATGCAATATTATGGGTTTTAATGAAACTGGGCTTTGTATCATATTTATTTTTGTGCATTTTATGATACATTTCTTATGTTTGTTACAAATTAATCATTTGGACTGAAATTTAATCTCTGCAGACTCCAAGTGCTATTACAATATTTGTACATTCCACTGAATTACTATCATGTATTCACACACATTATTCATTTAATGTGAAAATTATGGTAATTTAAAGTTTCACTTCATATACTTCAATAACAATCGTTCTGAGCTCAGTGCTTTTATATTTCATCAATCATAACTTTATCAAGAGAGGCAACATTTTCTCTAAATTAAGATACCATTTGAACCTGAATGTACTTGTAATAGTCTTCTCTCATACCAACATTTATTTCATATTTTGTACTTAAAGATTTGTGTTCTTCAAAAATTAGCTTTTCATTGGCTATTTATCACCTCTTCAAAATGTCATACGAGAGTGAGTCAAATGAAAACCTGTTATTTGGTTTTTGCGTATTGAAGGCGTGAAACCTATTGCAATTCAATGACGAATGAAGGTTCAGAACGGTGATGCACATTTGTCACAATAGCAAGTCTACGAATGGAGTAGGAAGTTCGCAAATGGTGTGACTTCAGTGGAAGATGCTCCTCGTCCAGGTCAGGCACAACGAGTTGTGACTCCACAGAACGCTGCAGCAGTTGAAGCCATAGTGAAGGAAAACCGCCGAGTGACACTGAATGACATTGCAGCACGTTTACAAATTAGTCATGGGTCAGCACACCACATTGTGCATGATGTGCTCCAGTTTCACAAAGTGTCTGCAAGATAGGTGCCACGACAGCTGCCTCCTGAAATGAGAGAACGACATATTGATGCTTGTGAAGAACTTCTTCGGCGCTTTGAATGAGAAGGTGATGGCTTCCTTGCAAGAATCGTTACTGGGGATGAAACCTGGGTTCACTTCCATCAACCGGAAATGAAGAGAGTGAACAAGGAATGGGGCCATTCATCATCACCAAAACCAAAGTAGTTTCGTACAGAACCATCAGCAGGGAAGGTTATGCTGACTCTCTTTTGGGACGAAAAAGACATCATTTTGGAGCATTACATGCCTAGAGGGACCACTGTCAACAGTGCATCATACACAGATCTTCTAAAAAATCATCTGCGACCTGCAATCAAATCAAAGCAATGTGGATTGCTGTCAGCAGGTGTCCTTTTGCAACATGACAATGCTAGGCCCCACACTGCCCATACAACAGTTGCAACAATCACAGACCTGCATTTTAAGTGTCTTCCTCATCCACCATACTCATCAGCCCTTGCCCCAAGTGACCCTCAAAGACGCAATGGGAGGAAAGAAGTTCCGTTCTGATGAAGAGGTACGCCACGCGGTGCATGAATGGTTGCGCGGACTACTAAAAGAATTTTTTTCTAAAGGAATTTGTGCACTCTGTAAGCACTGGAGGACTTGCATTGAGCGTGGGGGAGATTATGTTGAAAAGTGATACAGCTTTGTACCACTTCTGCACAATAAATAATATCTAAAAAATATTTAACGTTTTCATTTGACTCACCCTCATATTTTGGCAAGTTTATATATATATATATATATAAACATTAAAATGATTATTTCTGTACATCTGGAAACAGTCACGATTAATTATTACAGCCTGTTGCACAATATATGAGGGCTATCCACAAAGTATATTACGTTTTGGTATTAAAAATAAATAAAGTATTGGAAATTTTTTTTTATTATATACAGATGAAAGCCACACTTAAGTACTACTTTTCTACATAGTTGCCATTTAAATTAAGGCACTTATTGTAGCGATGGACGAGCTTGGAAGTTCCTTCGTCATAAAATTCGGCCACCTGCGCCTTCAACCACGTGGTTACCTCTTCTTGAAGCTGTGCGTCCTCATCAAAACGCTGCATAGCCAACCACTTCTTCGTTGCTGGAAATAAGAGGAAGTTGCTCGGTGCCAGGTCAGGACTGTACGGCGGATGAGGAAACAACCCCCACTTAAAAGATTCGAGAACTGCACGAGTGGCATTTGCCGTGTGGACCCGGGAGTTGTCGTGAATCAGCAAGATCTTTGAGCCCAACTTTCCCCTGCGTTTGTTTTGTATTGCTCTTCAGAGGTTGTGCAGAATTTGGCAATACCTTTGAGAGTTTATTGTAGTGCCTCTTTCCAGGAAATACACAAAAATCACACCTTTTCTGTCCCAAAAGACAGTCATTACGTGGTTGAAGGTGCAGGCGGCCGAATTTTACGACTAAGGAATTTCCAAGCTCGTCCATCGCTACGATAAGTGCCTTAATTTAAATGGCAACTATGTAGAAAAGTAGTATTTAAGTGTGGCTTTCATCTGTATATAATAAAAAAAAATTCCAATACTTTATTTATTTTTAATTCCAAAATGTAATGTACTTTGTGGATAGCCCTCATACTTCAATGCTACAAAATAAACTTTGCAAAAGGTATGCCTCAATTTGACTTGGTCTCCATTTATGGCGTTTAACAGTACCCCAGCAGACAGGACAGCATTCAGAGACTTGAGGGAAGACAAAGATATCGCCTCTGACACAGGAACACCACCGTCGTTTAATCACATAGTAAATACAATAGTGAGGTTTTGAAATATTTTGATAGGTACCGTGCTCCTGAAAACGGGCACTGAATTATATTCAATAAAAATCTCTTGTTAGAGGATTAAGTGACTACTGGGATTATAACAGAAGCTATGTGCATTAAAACAACCTAATACTGGCAGTTGTTGTCAGTCCAATACAGCATGCGACCCAACCAACAAAGCAGACAGGGTGAAGAGACTGTCCAACTAAGAGAACAGCTCTACAGGAACGATGCTGTAGAAACTTCACTACAATGCATTTCCCAATAGACTATACATTTATGAAAAATTGTGTGTGTTCACCACGTTAACTTACTTAAATGCTGGAGCAGCTGCACCAGGCTGTACTAGTTTGAGAATTGGCATCCTAAGTTCCTGCAAGTTCTTCAGGCTTCCCAGGGCAGTAAATGCCTCCCTTGCATCATTGCCGAGTATGCAGTACTCGTAAAGTTCCAGACATTCCAAGCTGTCAGCACAGACTGTCAGCAACGGCAGGACAAACCAGTAGAGAGACAGAACTGGCGCTCGTGGAAATCTATCCCTCCTGTCACATTTCAGAAGTCCAAAGAAATAATGCACCATTTATTATAACTCTAATTGTTAATACCTAGGAACAGGAAAATTTCTCAGTAATGTAAGGTGCAAAATAACGCAAAAAGTAACAGGTTTAAAAAAACGGCCATTTTTATGAAGTATCATGAAAATTGTAATTTTGCTGTAAAAATTTTTATAACTCTTAATTGCACTTTACTAATATTTGTAACTGGTAGTTACTAAATATTAACACTGCATTTTGACCTCTAATCTCCTCAAGACTGTGGTTCATGTATAATCTTAAAATGACAGTAAATTTCCCATTTAACAAAATCTGATAATTGAAAATGGCGCAGAAATTTGTCAAAAACTTAACACCCGATTTGTGAAAAATAAATAAATAAATAAATAGAGACCCTTTCAGCTTTTAAAAGAAGGACCACCGAAATAGGGGAAAAAATCCAAATTTGGCAAAAATGACATGAATATGGCAAAAAACAAAATGAACTTCACAAAAAACCTCTGAATTTGGGAAGAAAAAAAAAAAAAAAAAAAAAAACCAACTACTCTGGCAAAAAATGACACTGAATGTGGCAAAAACACCAAATATGCTAAAAAATAACAATTTGGTAATAATAACTAATTTGGTAAAAATAACAACTAATTTGCCAAAAATAACATGATATTTGATACAAAACAGCACATGATTTGACAAAAAATAAAGCCAAATGTGGCCATAAAATAAAACATTAATTTTCCATCAGAAGTATACCCATCATTCAGAAATTATATAATAATAATAATGTATTGTTAAAGTCTTGGAACAAGTCTTTCAATTGGATGCCCTAGTAACTTTGTGTCTGGAAAGACTTAACACATGTGAAGCATTCTCATAAGCCAAACAATAACTACCAAAACTAGACATGATTGTCTTATTGGGATTGCTGCAATCGTTCTTCGAATAAAAATATGGCATTTCAGTCATTGTCCGCTATTTTTTATTCTCAATAACTGGTTTCAGGCTAGCTGCCCATCTTCAGATCTGTTAGGTAAAGTTAAAAATATAATTAACAAGAGAGATGTAGTTGCTGATAGAACTATCTTAGTTTACAAAAAGAAATTTTGGAATGTATTAATTGCCAATGTACTATATATTGCAGTTACAGAGTAACCTGTCAATACATAACTATTGGTTCGCTGTCATAACTAAAGTAATTTTTAATCTATTAAAACATTATCACAGTTTGGAGAAACCTGACTGGTAAAAGTGAAAAGTTCCCTCTATCTGTAAGAATTGTGCATATGTACTAAGATGTTATTTTTTCACCATACATATCAATGGCAAATATACTTTTTAATAATAAGACAATTTTTAAAGAAATAACATTTAAATAATCTTTTTTGAGTGGACCATGAACTGAAATAATTTACATTAATTTAAATTTTTTTAAAGAAACTTTATATCCTTACTCTCTCCCTTAAAACCCACATCCTTTCGTCTTTCCCTCTCCTTCCCTCTTTCCTGATGAAGCAACCGTGGGTTGCGAAAGCTTGAAATTTGTGCGTGTGTTTGTTATTGTCTCTATCAACGTACCAACACTTTCGTTTGGTAAGTTACAGAATCTTTGTTTTTAGATATATTTTTCCCACGTGGAATGTTTCCCTCTATTATATTCATATATATGTCTGCTTGTGTCTGTATATGTGCGGATGGATATGTGTGTGTGTGTGTGTGTGTGTGTGTGTGTGTGTGTGTGTGGGCGCGAGCGAGACTGTATACCTGTCCCTTTTCCCCCCTAAGGTAAGTCTTTCCGCTCCCGGGATTGGAATTACTCCTTACCCTCTCCCTTAAAACCCACCTCCTTTCGTCTTTCCCTCTCCTTCCCTCTTTCCTGATGAAGCAACCGTGGGTTACGAGAGCTTGAATTTTGTGTGTATGTTTGTGTGTCTATCAACATACCAACGCTTTCGTTTGGTAAGTTACTTCACCTTTGTTTTTAGATATATTTTTCCCACATGGAATGTTTCCCTCTATTATATACATATACTTTTGAAAATGTGTGTTTCCCTATGTCAGAACGTATACAGCGCCACGTCAAACTTCGGCCGCGCCCAATTCACCTAGCCGCCAGTAGGCTGAGGGCCGTTCCGCTGCAGCTGATTATTACTGGAGCGTGCTGCTGCATTCAAGAGTAAGCCTAAAACATGTCTTTAAAAATCTCATAATAACTCCTGTGCATAAAATCACTTTGATCATTAAGTAGTAGCTCTGAGTTTTTCATTTGATGAGCGTATATTTCAATCTGTTCGAGCACGTTGAGATAGAGACTTTTTGGGCCTTTATGTAGGACCTACATTTGTTCATTTATTTTGCTCACTTCATGTTTACTATCCTTTACATCCGCTCTGTCTGCCCTATTCTTACAGAAAGAGGGCACTTTTTACTTTTACCAATCAGGTTTCTCCAAACTGTGATATAAGGTTTTAATAGATTAAACATTACTTTAGTTATGACAGCGAACCAATAGTTTTGTACTGACAGGTTACTCTGTAACTGTAATATATGGTACGTTGGCAATTAATACATTCCAAAATTTCTTTTTGTAAACTAAGATAGTTCTATCAGCAACTATATCTCTCTTGTTAATTATATTTTTAACTTTATCTAACAGATCCAAAGATGGGCAGCTAGCCTGAAACCAGTTATTGAAAATAAAAAATAGCAATCAAGGACTGAGATGCCATATTTTTAAACAATTACTCTCCAACTCACCTTTCAACAACCATTGTCCATTTTATATGCAAGGACTTAAGGGTGTTCCTCTTGGCATTCAGGAAATACTTCAGATCATACATATCGACAGCTGTGAATCCAAAGTCAACCTCGGCCAGTTGTGGGCACCCATCAGCCAAAGGTCGCAGTGCAGGAGGGCTTTCTGTGGAATATCCTTCCAGAATCAGTACATGGAGGTTTTGCATATGTGACACCGCCTCCGAAAATTTCTCAGATACCAGCAGTCTACTGGATATCCTCAGTGTGTGTATTCTGGAGCACTTCTCTACCAAGTTCTTTAGCACCTGCAACCAAACAACAGTTCCCCTTCTACACAAGCACCTGTTTAAAAGATTTTTGTGTGTGTTCTGAAGCATACAATTAATTGCCAGCCATAAAAGTTGCACAGCAACATTACAGGTGGAGCACTCTGTAAAGGCAAGTAAGTCAGTATTAGTTGCAAATAAAAGACATGCAGCTACACCGTCCACACTCACCAGACTGACTTCTTGTCTGGTAAGAAATGTCCAGTATTCGCTAGAAACCTGTTTTAGTCTCATCTGGTGAATATAGAGAGTTCCAACTGTGAATGTCATAGCTGCTTCCTCCCCACCCATCTTTGGTCAATGCCTGGTTACTGCACGATTTTTATTAAGTCATCTTAAGCTTCATCATTAAATCAATAGCAAAGGCACAACACAAGCAGCTGAAGTTCTAACATTTTCACAATTACAGCAGGCTACATATATGTGTAATGGGCCACCCCTAAACTAAAGATTGCAAAAACTGACTGGTTAAAACCAATACCAGTTTTTAGTTCTGAATAGCCCATATTTTTTGAGGTTTGTTTGGTCTTAGTTATAACAAGGTTTTTTTTAATTATTAACCAGGTAAAAACTAATGTATCAGTTATACAAGCAGTGCTAAAATTTTTGTTTTTTAAATAAATCTTTTTAAAAACAAGTAACTTATTTGTAAAATATCCACTGCTTTGAAATTTTGCATTACCACAGAAAATGGGAAAAGTGATCAGTGCTATTTTAATACAAACACCAAAAGAAACAAGAAACAAACACAAGACATGGGAACTGGCGTAGCATTGGTGAGACAATAAGGTAGTTGTAACCATGTGGCATGGCCTATTACAGGGCTTCCTAACATGTGGTCCGCGGACCCCTTCGTGGTCTGCCGGCTCTTTCTAGGGGGCCTGCGGCCACCTTTCACCAAATCGTGTAAAATAATAAGTAAAATTATTGAATAAAAATGTGAAAATCAAATTTATCACTGTGAAAAACATGTGTACTTTTACTTCAGGTCGTATTCCCAAGCAGCCTTTGCGGTTCCTAAGTGAGACTGCATACACAGTTTAGTGCCGGAGAATGCGGCTTCTCTGATCGACCGTTTGGCAACAATACGGGGGTCATTTGTGCGCCGGCTCATGGCACTAGATGCACTGAAACCTTTTACGCATGTGTGGAGCGAGCTTAGTCAATCAATCACAGCGGTCGCTTGCACGTATGCAGCCCAAGGCATCATTAAGTGTTAAACTTGCTTTGTCAGTACACTACCTATTTCATAAGTCGATTTTTGACCAGATTATTACTTCTAACATTGATCGGTGGCTGAAGTCAGGATCATTGAAGAAGGGTGCAGTTGCTCCATCGCCTTCACAACAAGGGAAGTTTCCAGTTGAAATGAATGAGGAGGGAGGATGACCAAAGGAAGAACAATCACAAGAAGCTCCACAGCTGGATTTATCATGTGAAAACGCTGCAAGTACTCCATTGGTTGCAATATCCTGTGGAAGTGGAATAACCAAGAAGCGTAAGCACAATGAAAGCTATTTAGAAATGGGCTTTATGGAGACAAAGGAGGGTAAGGCTCAGTGTGTAATTTGTGCATGAGTCTTTCTGAACAGTTCAATGCTTCCAGTTAAATTGCACCATCATTTTGAAGGTACTCACCTGGATTTACAGGCTAAAGACATCGATTTTTTCGAAAGGAAGAGTGCTGAACTAGCTGCTTCTCAGTATTGCATGAAACCTCATGCAAAAACAATTAATGAAAATTCATTAAAAGCTTCTTTCTTGGTTAGTTATCAAGTGGTAAAAACAGGCAAAGCTCATACCATTGCAGAAAATCTCAAAGCCGTGTGTTAATGATATTGTTTCTTGCATGCTAGACGAAAAGGCAGTAAAGCTTGTATCTTCGGTGCCATTATCAAACAATACTGTCAAGAGACACATTGTTGACATGTCAAGTGATGTGGAAGACACTCTTGTTTCTCGCATCCAACACAATTCATTTTCTCTGCAGATAGATGAATCCACTGATGTTGCAGGATTAGCGATTTTATTGGCTTTTGTCCGTTATGAATATTCTGGATGTTTTGAGGAGGACCTCTTGTTGTGCAGACCACTACCTGCCAACACAACTGGTGCTGAAATTCCCGCTATTGGATGATTTTTGAAGGACTAACGAGGTTTGCACACACCTATTTGCATAGGTGTGTGCACAGATGGTGCAAAAGCTATGATGGGTCCTACAGTCGGAGCAATAAAAGAAAATGCCAAGAATTACAGCAGCAGTCATTGTGCTCTCCACAGAAATGCTCTAGCTACAAAACGAATCCATTCAAATCATTAACTACATAAAATCAGGGCTGTTGAAGTAAAGAGTTTTCACAATACTGTGTGAAGATATGGGAAACCATCATTCCCTGCTTCTCCACACAGAAGTGAGGTGGCACTCACATGTGAATGTACTCTCTCGGTTGTACGAATTAAGATTGGAAGTCTTAGCTTTCCTTTCGGAGCATAACACCAAATTAGCAGACCTTATTAATAACGAAAATTGGCAGTGTATACTTGCCTATTTGTCAGATATTTTCTCCAAAATGAACTAAATGAATATTTCACTCCAAGGGCAAAGTGAAACAAAGGTCACTGCTATCGACAAAGTTCAAGCATTCAAGAGGAAAATCAAATTTTGTGCAGAGAGTGTCAAGGAGGGGGAGGTCAAGTGTTTGCCTCTTCTCAAGGAGTTTATGAAAAACAAAACATTGGCGCTTGGGAAGAATTTGTTTCATCAAATCCTGGAACATCTCCAAAGCTTGATGTCATTGTTGGAGCATTATTTCCCAACAGCTGAAGATGAGAAGCTGCAGAGATACGAATGGGTGGTCAACCCATTCACTGTATCCAAAAATCCGAACATTGTATCATCAAATGAATATGAGTTGTTGATAGAAATTGCCACAGACCCTACCTTGAAATCAAGTTTTGACATTGACGGTTACTCACACTTTTGAATAACAAGAAATACTACCCCCTTGTTGAAAAGGCAAAACGTGCACTTCTTCCGATTGCCACAACATACGTGTGTGAATCTGAATTCTCGATCTATGCTGCCCACAAAACTAAGTACCGAAGCTGTCTAGATGCGGAACCAGACACCCGTCTCCAGTTGTCAAGAACTGAACTTTTCAAAATTGTCAGCAGAAGCACCCTCAACCATCACATTAGGATTCCATTATTTATTCCTACAGACTCATATATAGTAAAGAAGAAAGCAGTTTTCTTCGTAGATGCTCAGTGAACGTACCTGAACTATAACTCTATAGGATTTTTTTTTTTCTATCTTCTATCACATACAAAATAATTATTTATTGAATTCTGTTGGAATTGATATTTTTGTTACGAAAATTAAAATGATCTCTAAAGCTAATTTATTTTCTTTATAATATATTCCGTCCCCTCAGTTAAAAATATAGCCTGCCTATACTTCAATTACAATTACTTGCTATTACTCTGACACTATTGTGACAACTGGCAGCGAGCGTAAACAAATGAGGACTTTTCACATGCCACCTTCGTAAAAGGTAAACCACCTCTACCAGAATTGTTTCCTTTGAGAAAAAAAGTCTTACGTTCTGTGAAATGCTTTGTCTTCTTATATAGAAATAAGAGTCTGTTTGTTTGTTTTCCTAATTTGTTTACAGTTGAAGCTGACTGCTATGATATAGTGTCCAAGTAATAGTTGAAGTTGTCTGCTGTGGCTAAACTGTTGCCACGCCGCCTGCCAGTTGCCAGCTACCAACTGACAGTACACTGTTGCAACACTGCCTGCTAGCTGCTGGCTATGGGCTGACAGCTGCCGTTCAGTAGATACGTAAAGACCCAAAAATAACTAACCTTTCTGAGCTGTTTACATGGGCACGAAAAACGATTGTGGAACTGGAAAACGGCTTTATAAATCCAGATTTCCACAATCGATTTTGAAGTGTTTACCTGACCAACCAAAAGCGGAACTGGGACACTGGCTTACAAAATCCGGTTTTGGAAACGCATGTAAACTGGGTGAATGTATTCCCACACATTGCACAACAGATGTCACAATAGTCCTTTAAAGGCAATTCCTTGGCCTCTTTTCTTTCGTGATGTGTTTGTATCCCGAATCATGAGTCTGTCTCTTTTCTTCACAGCCAAATGGAACGGCTGCGCAGTCTAGGGCGCCATGTCGTCGTGGATTGCGGGGCCGCTCCCGCCGGAGGTTCGAGTCCTCCCTCAGGTGTGTGTGTGTGTGTGTGTGTGTGTGTGTGTGTGTGTGTGTGTGTGTGTTGTCCTTAGCGGAGGTTAAACTTAGGTTAATAATGTGTAAGACTAGGGACTGATGACCTCAGCAGTTAAGTCCCATAGACTTTACATACATTTGAACATTTTTCTTCGGATTTCACAAAAAACCACACACACACACACACACACACACACACACACATACACGGCTGTTATAAAATATGCATGCTCCTTACACAACAGTAGCCAAACAGTGGAAGTGAACAAACCACAAGCGGCAGCTTGTCAAGAGCGAACGGTTTGGATGTGACATTGATTGCTCTTGGAGGAAGGCAGCTCCAACATGTGAAATGTCAGTTACCAAGTAATTTTAATCAGGCTATAGTGTGTTGAACAAAGGGAGTAAATCCACTTGTAAGTGTCTGGATACAGTGGGACTTCAAATTTGATCGTTAATTTCAAGTTGTTTTCATTCATCTCCAAACGAAAGACTATTCATACTTCGGGGGGAGGGGGGTCGTTAGGAACATGGCACTTGCATTAAGAAGCTTTCAGTTCCCATGGGTTTTGCTCTGAAACTTTAAAGTTACAGTTCTCTTGACTGATTAGTGGTCCGCCATGGATTTTCGACTGAAAAAGGGGTCTGCCAGCTGAAAAGGTTGGGAAGCCCTGGCCTATTAGATTGTTCGCTTGTACATTCGGTGTGTGACACTTGTTCCGTCTGGTCTATACAGTGGTTTCTCAGTGTCATCATCAGATGTCAGCACTACAGAATGGCACTATCTTTAGTCTGGAAGTATTTTACTAAGTGTGGTTTCAATGAAGTACAACACTCCATTTACTTTGAAAGATTAAAAACGGGAGGAGCCACAACCAACTTGTGAAATAACATAAGGAGAAAGCATAAAACTTAACAGTTCATTTATAGTTTACAATAAAAATAGAAAGCAGCTAATCTGCTGTCTGATGTCTTCATAACATACTTTTATCTGCCTGTAGCCCTGATGGACAAATTAACACGAGAAATAGAGTTCTGCAACCATAGTTTTTACACTTTATCATTGACTATTCGTAATGTACAAATAATAGCGTGATCCCAATTACAACTTGTTTTTGAGCAGATGTTTCAAAAAATTAGAATCAACAGGAGAACACTGGTGATTTTTTGTAGTATTACCACTTTTTGAGAAAAGCAGATAATGGGGAGGGACTAATTTTTCTTTTACTTTCTTATTTAATTCAATATTTTGATTCTATGTATCCTGAAACAAAGGGCCTCAAAATTTTTCAGACTTTGTTCGATTTCCATGTTCATTGCAGGAATGAGGCCAACAGGAATTTTAAAAAAGTAAGGGATGCAGTAAACAGAAGACCAGGTTGTTTCAGCGATAATTGCTATCCCTCCTCTAAATTAAAATGGAGACCAGATGGCAAACAGATTTTTGTAATGTTTTTTATCTACAGTATGTGAAATCAAGTACACAATTATCAGCATTCCAAAGCACATCAATGCAGCTGTTAAAAATTATCAAAAAATTTGACTTTTTAAGTTTTCGAATTCACTTTAAGTTACCAAAAATTAGGACAATTTTTTGATGCAAGCTAGCATGCCAAGCACATGGCTGGAGTTCATGTCCCTACCAATTAAACTTTTAAATAAAGGAGCATGTTCTACGAGAATTTCTGTGGAACGTAAAATATATAAAGATAAGAGAAAAAAAAAATCTCTAGCACTCAAGATCCTTAATCGCTGCTTTGTGGCTCCTTTTGGTAACTTTTTTTTTGCTCCTCCTTTCAGCTGGAATACCTATGTAATTTAAATCTGTACTGCTATATGACTAAGTTTACCAAAATCTGGAAAGTTACCAAGTGATTTACTTTAATTTTTTACATGGTATAAACTTTCAAATCAATAGAGAGTACATCCAGGGTAGAGTGTGGTAAATTGCTTTTCTATAATTCACACCGTGGTGGCACTGTTGATCAAATAGAGGGGAGAGTAGGCGTGGTTTAAAATGACCAATGGGAGGTTTGTACTCAATTGTTGTTCAGCTGGGACAATACATTGAACACATGAGAAGCACTCACTTTGTGTTTAAGTGTGTTTCTCGAATTCCAACTCTATCATTGCAATGCAGCGTGCTTTTCATTTGTGATTTGCAGCACCCCCACATGGACGTGTTCCTGGATGGCAATCAATTTTAAATTGGGTAAATGCACTCAGAACAACAGGGAACGTGTCACCGTTATGAAGATGGCCTGATAGAAGCGTTACAACACCACAAAATGCCTAACGAGTTAGAGGAGCAATACTGCAATCTCCGAAATGCTCAACTCAGAAACAAGCATTTGCTCATCGCATTTCAAGATGTTCTCTGCACCGGATTCTTCATAACGAACTGAATTTTCACCCGCATAAAATGTGAATGGTCCAGCAATTGTCACAACGGGATTATGTAACATGAAGAACAGCTTGTGGAGACACGCTTGCAACCATACCCCGTGACGCAAATGTGTTATTTTCTGATGAGGCACAGTTTCACCTCAGTGGGTGTGTAAACAAACAGAATATGCGGTACTGGAGCAACAAGAACCCCAGGCAAATTCACCAGAGAGCCCTGCACTCAGACCGTGTCACTGTGTGGTGCGCCATATCACGAATAGGCATCACTGGACCTTACTTTCCCAGGAAAATCATCGTGCTGCAACTGTGAATTAGGATCGTTACTTAACTATGCTGCAACAGTTTTTCCAACTGGCTTTGTAGGTGATGCAATTACAGGATACCTGGTTTCAACAAGACTGTCACTGCGCACACACACAGCGGGCATTACCATGAATTTTTTTGAGGCAAACGTTTCCTGGATGACTTGTCTCTCGGATGGGGGATCTCAACCGACCAGCACGATCATCAGACTTTGCACCATGAGACTTTTTTTCTTCGGGGTTACTTGAAGTCAAAGGTGTATTGCAACCGTACCAACACTCTGGAAGACCTACAGAACAATATTAAGACTGAAACTGCAAGAATACCAGAAGACATGCTTGAAAGAGTGCATGAAAATTTTGGAAAACAACTGTGGCAGTGTGTGGATTGTGAAGTAGACATTTGCTAGATATAGTGTTTAAACAATGGGGGTTAGAAACTTCCATTATTGTCCAATATGAGAAAAATAAAAATGTAAATTTCTAAGTGTTCATTATTTTTTTTATTTCATTCCTAAATCAGCAAATTATCGCGTTCCACCCTTTATTTTTTTTTAATATATTAGGTAACTACATATACATGTAACACGTAAAGGGGAGAAATTAGCAAAACTCTCAACAAAAAAAAAAGTCCTTGACCATTTTATTTCATGTTGTTACACAATATTCTACTAACATTCAGAGGAACATAGGCTATGTATTTCTTTTAAACACACACATACAGATTTTCTATTAAATCAGGCTATGAGAAAGAAATTGCTGTACTCTGAAAATGCATGGCTTCATTTTCTTCCTCACAGTCAGTTTTAACTTATATATCAGGGTATTTAAACCATTAGACAACTGTGTCTTTGACATATATTCATTGTCTTTATACATAATTTTAAATAAAAATTGTAGACATAAGAGTGTGCCATTTTGTTTCCTACATCAGTCAGCCTCA
The DNA here is from genome assembly GCF_021461395.2 of Schistocerca americana. Taxonomy (NCBI): domain Eukaryota; kingdom Metazoa; phylum Arthropoda; class Insecta; order Orthoptera; family Acrididae; genus Schistocerca; species Schistocerca americana. Next base: position 169,800,028 of record NC_060128.1, on the reverse strand, counting down.
AGAAAAAAGAGGAATGTTTTATTTGTGGGTTATCAACTTATAATTATGATAATACTATGGAATCTGAATCATCCAAAACTTTGTAGTCTTACCCATTCACACATTAAAACTGTGAGAAATATTGTCACTAAAGCTACTATCCTCACAGATCCAGCAGCTGGTGAGATCTCTCCAATAATCCTTATGTTAATGATTCCAGCAGATTTACCCATTCATTTTCAGTGACTTCTTTTCCCGATTGAGTTATCGTTTGCAAAAACAGTACATGAGGCTCAAGGTCCGAGAGAGGGGGGAAGAGGACATGGACAGAGAGGGGGAGGAGGAGATGGACAGAGAGTGTTGGGAGGTATTGGACAAAGGGAGGGCGGAAGACCTGGTGTTGAACACAGAGCTGGGAGAAGAGAGGTGGACATAGACAAAGAGAGAGGAGAAGAGAGGAGGGGGTGGACATGGAAAGAGAGAAGAGTGGGAAGAAGATTAGGATATATAAGCAATCCTTATACATATTTAGCAATTGCAAAGCATTGCAAGGTTTGCTACAACAAAATCGATGCTATTTGACTCATATCTAATTGTAATTTTTATGATAATATTATGAGAAGGAAGGTTGCTACTCACCATATAGCAGAGATGCTGAGTCACATATAGGCACAACAAAAAGACTCTCACAATTAAAGCTTTCAGCCATTGGACTTCGTCAACAATAGACACACATGCATGCATGCACGCGCGCGCACACGCGCACACGCACGCACACAAGACTGCAGTCTCAGGCAAATGAAATCACATTGCGAGCAGCAGCACCAGTGCATGATGGGAGTGGCAACTAGGTGGGGGTAAGGAGGTGACTGGGGTGGGGAGGGATAATATGGTGGTGGTGGCGGACAGTGAAGTACTGCAGGTTAGACTGAGGGCAGGGTAGAGATGGGGGAGGGGAGGGGGAAATAGCGGAAAAGAAGAGAAATAAAAAGACTGGGTGTGGTGGTGGACAGCTGTGTAGTGCTGGAATGAGAACAGGGAAGGGGCTGGATGAGTTAGGACAGTGGCTAAAGAAGGTTGAGGGCAGGAGGGTTACAGGAATGTAGGATGCATTGCAGGGAAAGTTCCCACCTGCACAATTCAGAAAAGCTGGTGTTTGTGAGAAGGATCCATATGGTCCAGGCTGTGAAGCAGTTCTGAAATGAAGGATGTCATGTCTGGCACCATGTTCTGCAACAGGGTTGTCCACTTGTTTCTTGGCCACCGTTTATTAGTGGCCATTCATGTGGACAGACAGCTTGTTGGTTGTCATGCCTATATAGAATGTAGCACAGTGGTTGCAGCTTAGTTTGTAGACAACATTAATGTTTTCATTGGTAGCCCTGATGGGATAGGTGATGTTAGTGACCAGACTGGAGTAGGTGGTGGTGGTGGTGGTGGTGGCAGGAGCATGTGTGGGACAAGTCTTGCAACTAGATCTATTACAGGGGTGTGAGCCATGGGGTAAGTGATTGGGAGCAGGGGTTGTGTAAGGATGGGCAAGTATGTTGTGTAGGTTCAGTGGACGGCAGAATACCACTGTGGGAGGGGTGGGAAGGATAGTGGCCAGGACATTTCTCATTTCAGGGCATGACGAGAGGTAGTCAAAACCCCGGTGGAGAATGTAATTCAGTTGCTCCAGTCTTAGGTGATATTGAGTTACAAGGGGAATGCTTCTTTGTTGCTGGATGGTGGGACTTTAGGAGGTGGTGGGAGACTGGAAAAATAAGGCGCAGGAGATTTGTTTTTGTACAAGGTTGGGCAGATAATTGTGGTTTATGAAAAACTGATGTCTCCTTATTTCTAATTGCATATTACATGCTAAGTTCCATTTATCATTCAAACTATACATTCTAAATTACTGATCTTTTTAAAATATTGTTAAAGATCCTTTAAATTAAAAAAAAAAAAAGAGAGAGACCGCATGAACTGCATTCATTGTTTTAATACCCAAGACATCTAACTTGAGACAGAGTGATAAGCATAATTAAACTCTGAAAACAATAACTTCCATCGCAGTGAGCACACCATACAAATGCATTTCCCCTCAACTCATTTGCAATTTTCATAAAAACTACAGATGTGGTAATTGGCATATATTTCATTATTTTATATTTAAATCATTGATTCGAAATGAACTGAGGCAGTGGGGGGAGGGGGGGAGCGGTGTTACCTGACTAGAAGCAGTAATTACCAGTCTTGCGCAGTCCCAACTTGTTTCCCCCCCCCATCTTTATGTACTTTATACTTCACGAAAATGCTCCATGGAATATGCGCCATTGATTAAATATTCTCATCAGCTGGGAATTGAATCCTTGCTGCCTGCAGATGGGCATTCTACCACAAAGCTATTTGGTCCATTGAAAAATTGTCCTCCTATTTGGGAAATTAAAGACACTCAGAAAACTTCAAATGCAATTTTCACGCGAATTTTTGAGAGTTGCTTCAAACTGCTTTGGGAAATTAGTATTAGAGTTCTGGACTTAATGCATCATAAATATAAAAAACTACAAAAATCCAGTTGCCACATGGTCTCTCTGTCAATTTTACAAAATCTGCAACACAATAACCAGTTTGAGCATAATGAAACACGCAGGTGTTTGCTGTTTAATCTATAATCTTTTTTATTAGTTTGCAGCCTCATAAATGCCCAAGAACAATTTAACAACAATGAATTTCAGCAGTGAGAAATTCCTCCAACATACTAAGGAGCTGATCTGGTGGTCCACAATATACAGCTTCATAAAGAAGTGAAATAAATCGTAGATTGGGTTGATCATGGGTAACATGTTTATGCGATTGTTTACAAAACTGGTCCTACACTATACCTAAAATGTGACGTCACATATGTAGAAAAACTAGAGGAGGAAACCTGAATGTGAAATTATGCTGTATTATTTCCTTGTCAATCTCGTTTTTCGGAGTTTGGCACATAATTTGAGGCACAATTTTCTGTCTACTGTTGTGTCTTCTACTGTCATAAGTGCAGCGGCTACTACGGACGAGGGGCTTGACTCCTCTGAGGACAGACAATTTTAAAACAAAAAATTTTAAAAGTTTATGCATAGATACTCTTAAGTATTCCATCTTGAAGTCAATAATTACTGGAGAATTTACACACTTATATCCAAAGCCTCTCAACATACCTTGTAGCACTATGAATTTTTGTTTCATTGCCAAAAAGGTGAATGTGTAATACTGAGGCTATTGATAAATATACACGGCGAGTCAAACAGGGCTTTACCATTTTAGAATGATATAGAAATTTATTGAGATAACTTACAGAACTTATAGATTTGTTACTTTGTAACAAACGACTTAGAGTTTGATTCACGTAGTGCATTAGTACCCCGTTCCACCAACAGGAAGCATGGTGCACATTTAAAATGGCTACTTTCACTGGTGTGGAGTATGCTCATTGTGCGTTTTGGTTTCATGGAGTCTGCAACAACTGTTCAACATAAATTTGGCACCAAATATGCTAAATAACCTCCAAACAGGCCTACAATGTATTCTTGTCACAAGAACTTTATTGAGATGGGTTGTTTACTGGAAATGATAAATCATCAGGTCACCTGCGTGTTCTTGATTATGTCAAACAGGTTAGGGAGAGCTACGCCAGTCCAGAAAAATCAATGGGATGTGCATCTTGTGAGACTGGAATTCCACAAAAGACTGGTGAACACTGCATAGACATTTACACTTGAAACCACACAGATTCACAATGGCACAGCGCATTGGTGATGCAGATAAGGTTGCTCGTGAAGAATTCTGTGCAGAATTGCTGCAATGGATAGAGAATGACAAGACATTCCTGAACACAATAATTTTCAGTGATGAGTCAACATTTCGTATCATTGACATGGTGAACACCCACAACTGCAGAATATGGGGCAACGAAAATCCAGATGAAACCCTGGAACATGTTCATGACAACCCCACAGTCAATGTGTTTTGTGCCCTTAGCAAGTAGAAAGTGTACAAACTGCCAGTGGTATTGTGAATCTGAATATGTTAGAAAACTTTTTAATTCCACAGATCAATGAAGATGACTCAGATGGGGTAGTTTACTATCAGCAAGACAGCGCACCACCTCATTTCCTCCCAGAAGTTTTGAGGTTTCCCCAATAATCACTTCCCAGGTCAGTGGATTGGCCATGAAGGACCAACCACATCATGCCTGACTTGACACCACTGGATTTCTTTCTCTGGTGTTTCATTAACGACCATATGTATGTTCCTTCCCTACCAAAAATCAGATCTATGCTAACATTGCACAAGTTATGCTCAATATGTTGCAATGAGTGTGGGAGGAAATTGATTACTGGCATGATGTTTGTTGCATCACAAATGGTAGTCACATCAAATCAAAATGACACTTGACACTTTTAACTGAAATGTGAGGTTATTTTCTACAAAATAACATATCTCTAAATCAGTAAGTTATCTCAATAAATTTCTATGTCATTCCAAAGTTGTGCAGTCATTTTGACTAACTTTGCATTTTTTTAAACTGTCAATGATGTGAGCAAGGGAGATAACAGAGAAATGGTATCAGTGCATACCTGGTGACACAAGGCTCTTGGTTGCATATTATAAACAATTTTGAACAATGGTCATTTCTTGCGACAGAAAGTGAGAGCAAAGCCATTAAGTTCAAACTTGGTGGAGAAGATAGAAATAATGTCAGTCTTGGGCTTCGTGCAAAATCAAACTGACCAGGGAAACATTCTCCTGTCATTCCTAGTTGGTTGTTGGAGTTAAGGGACCAAACAGAGGAATGTGCCTCCAAGAGCCAACTAGATTGACAACCCAGAAGCTAGCATATCGGCACATTCTCTGAAGTCAACCACCAAAGAAGGGTCAAGATTGAAGAAGGGCTCTCTTTTAAATGGATACCGTTGAAGACGAGAAGTGTCTTGTGGCAAACTATTAAGGATGACCCCCTGTTTCTGGCACCAAATCTGTGTACTGTTGATCTCACTGTTGCCACAGCAATCCACATTGCAGTATGAAGGTAAAGTCTCTGTGCACAGCTCTGATTTCTATTACACTTGTTGGATTTAGGTTTGTTTTTATCATTAAAGCTTGTGCATTTGGGGGAGTAACAATTAAAGTTCAGCAAGAAGAAATAAAATTGTTGAGGTTTGTCGATGACATTGTAATTCTGTCAGAGACAGCAAAGGACTTCACAGAGCAGCTGAATGGAATGGACCGTGTCTTGAAAGGAGAACATTATCAAAAGCAAAACAAGAATAATGGAATGTAGTCCAATTAAAATAGATGGTGCTGAGGAAATTACACTAGGAAATGAGGCACTGAAAGTAGTAGATGAGTTTTACTATCTGGCAGCAAAATAAACTGATGGTGGTCGAAGTAGAGAGGAATTAAAATGCAGACTGGCAATGAGAAGACATTTGATATCATCAAATACAGACTTACATGTTCTAAAGTCTTTTCTGAAGGTATCTGGAGTGTAGCCATGTATGGAAGTGGAACAGGGATAGTAAACAGTTTATACAAGAAGAGAATAGACAATTGAAATGTGGTGCTGCAGGAGAGTGCTGAAGATCAGACGGTCAGATCAAGTAACTAATGAGGAGGGTCTGAGCAGAATTGGGGAGAAAAGAAATTTGTGGCACAACTTGACTAAAAGAAGGGGCCAGTTAATACAATATTTTCTGAGACAACACGGGATCAATAATTTAGTGGAGGGAAGTATGTGTGTGAGTGTGGGGGGGGGGGGGGGGAATAGGGGGAGAGGGAGAGGGGGAAGAGAGAGAGAGAGAGAGAGAGAGAGAGAGAGAGAGAGAGAGAGAGAGGGAGAGGGAGGGAGGGAGGGGGGGGGGGGGAGGTAAAAAATCACAGAGGGAGACCAAGAAATGAATACAGCAGTAAGCAGATTCAGAAGGATGTAGGTTGAACTTGAAGATGACGAAGCTTGAGTAGCATGGAGAGCTACATCAAACCGGTCTTTGGACTGAAGACCACCACAACAACAGCAGCTTGTGCATTGAGGATATATGCAGTTTTTACCTGGATTCTTGAGTTTAGAAAATATTTTGCACACCAAGTATAAATTATACAAATCTGTGTGTTGCTGCTGACACCTCTCCCCCTCCCCCTCCCCATCCACCAAACATCTCCGGAATTAATCCACAATCACAATATTACTGTTAAACCCTGTGAGCAAAATTAAAGTAATGCCTCTTGTTCTGGAGCATTTCTATTTTGAAAATTTGCATAGATCTCTTCCAGAGCAATCATCTCTTCCAGAGCAATCACTGAGTAACATTAATCTGACAAAATTACTTTGTACAATTATTGGATCTAACCATTCAGGCACAGTCAAAGTAATTAGCCATGGGCAATTAATTAATCTCAAGCATAGAAAGAAAGCAGGTTACTACCACAGCCTCTTTCTACAGGTGACCACATTTTAGACAGAAAGTTATGGTTTTAACAAAGTTCTGGCATAAAAATTGTGTATCAGCTAAGAAGCTAGTAGAGGCCAGGAATGGTTGGAACTTTGTAACCATCGGCATGTTGACTTACCTAAGGATATTTGAAAGTAAAAATTGGCAGCAAAAGATAACCTCCAGTATAAAGCATCAACACCTTAATCTAAAAAATGTAACACTTACCGAGTAGCTGAGCTTCTGTGTGTAATGGAGGCGTAGTTCTAAGAGTCGGTGGCACTTATCGTAGAGTGCACGGAAGAGAAGGGATGAGGCACTGCGCAGCATACAAACTTTCTGCAGGTTTGGGGCATCACAGAAAGTCTGTATTGCCTCCTGGTCGCTTGTGTGAGAGCTAAAAAATAACAAACATAGGCACAAAAATGGTGGGAATTGGCAACAACATTAACATTCAGAACTCAAGGTTACTTCAAATGACAACAGAAAGAAATCACCCATAGGAAGTGAGAAAAAAACACATTAAATTTGGCAGTACAGAAGCAGTAACAGGGTTAATCAAAAATTTAAAATGCAAATAAAATAATAGCAAACAGAAGTTATTTGCATAATTCTTAAGATTTTTTATGGCCGACAGCAACCAACACCTCGTGCAGAGCAACAATAAAATTTAAATGTGGAGCAAGGCAATGACCTCAAATTATGCAACCAGTCTTACTGTCAATCACTTCTTCCCTCTGTCTCACAACCTTCCCCCTCATTACTGATTTTATTTTGGTTTTTCATTATTTTAATTTTGTCACTACATTTTGCAGGTATTTTGAATAACCACCTTATTCATTGCACCCACCACCTTACCAGAATATGATTTATTGTGACTTTATTTATTTATTTATTTATTTATTTATTGTATCTCCAACTTACCATTTAGGTTGTAGTTGTTGGAAATACGGGAAATGCAACTGCTACTGCAACAACTGATGTAGGAATATGAAGAATCGCAAATGACAATTAACATCCAGAATCAATTTTCAGTCTGCAGCAGAGTGTGCACTAATTTTAAAACTACCTGTTGTTGTTGTGGTCTTCAGTCCTGAGACTGGTTTGATGCAGCTCTCCATGCTACCCTATCCTGTGCAAGCTGCTTCATCTCCTAGTACTTACTGCAACCTTCAGCCTTCTGAATCTGCTTAGTGTATTCATCTCTTGGTCACCCTCTACGATTTTTACCCTCCACGCTGCCCTCAAATGCTAAATTGGTGATACCTTGATGCCTCAGAACATGTCCTGCCAACCGGTCTCTTCTTCTTGTCAAGTTGTGCCACAAACTCCTCTTCTCCCCAGTTCTATTCAGTACCTCCTCATTAGTTATGTGATCTACCCATCTAATTTTCAGCATTCTTCTGTAGCACCACATTTCGAAAGCTTCTATTCTCTTCTTGTCCAAACTATTTATCGTCCATGTTTCACTTCCATACATGGCTACACTCCATACAAATACTTTCAGAATGGAGTTCCTGACACTTAAATCTGTACTCAATGTTAACAAATTTCTCTTCTTCAGAAACGCTTTCCTCGCCATTGACAGTCTACATTTTATATCTTATCTACTTCGACCATCATCAGTTGTTTTGCTCCCCAAATAGCAAAACTCCTTTACTACTTTAAGTGTCTCATTTCCTAATTTAATTCCCTCAGCATCACCCGAATTAATTCGACTGCATTCCATTATCCTCATTTTGCTTTTGTTGATGTTCATCTTATATCCTGCTTTCAAGACACTGTCCATTCCGTTCAACTGCTCTTCCAAGTCCTTTGCTGTCTCTGACAGAATTACAATGTCATCGGCGAACCTCAAAGTTTTTATTTTTTCTCCATGGATTTTAATACCTACTCCGAACTTTTCTTTTATTTCCTTTACTGCTTGCTCAATATACAGATCGAATAACATCGGGGAGAGGCTACAACCCTGTCTCACTCCCTTCCCAATCACTGCTTCCCTTTCATGTCCCTCGACTCTTATAACTGCCATCTGGTTTCTGTACAAATTGTAAATAGCTTTTCGCTCCCTGTATTTTACCCCTGCCACTTTCAGAATTTGAAAGAGAGTATTCCAGTCAACACTGTCAAAAGCTTTCTCTAAGTCTACAAATGTTAGAAACGCAGGTTTGCCTTTCCTTAATCTTTCTTCTAAGATATTATCTCACGTGTTCCAATATTTCTACGGAATCCAAACTGATCTTCCCCCGAGGTTGGCTTCTACCAGTTTTTCCATTCGTCTGTAAAGAATTCGTGTTAGTATTTTGCAGCTGTGACTTATTAAACTGATAGTTCGGTAATTTTCACATCTGTCAACACCTCCTTTCTTTGGGATTGGAATTATTATATTCTTCTTGAAGTCTGAGGGTATTTCGCCTGTCTCATACATCTTGTTCATCAGATGGTAGAGTTTTGTCAGGACTGGCTCTCCCAAGGCCGTCAGTAGTTCCAATGGAATGTTGTCTACTCCCGGGGCCTTGTTTCGACTCAGGTCTTTCAGTGCTCTGTCAAACTCTTCACGCAGTATTGTATCTCCCATTTCATCTTCTTCTACATCCTCTTCCAGTTCCATAATATTGTCCTCAAGTACATTGCCCTTGTATAGACTCTCTATATACTCCTTCCACCTTACTGCTTTCCCTTCTTTGCTTAGAAATGGGTTTCCATCTGAGTTCTTGATATTCATACAAGTGGCTCTCTTTTCTCCAAAGGTCTCTTTAATTTCCCTGTAGGCAGTATCTATCTTACCCCTCTGCTTCCCTTTCATGCCTCTACATCCTTACATTTGTCCTCTACCCATCCCTGCTTAGCCATTTTGCACTTCCTGTCGATCTTATTTTTGACGTTTGTACTCCCTTTTGCCTGTTTCATTTACTGCGTTTTTATATTTTCTCCTTTCATCAATTAAATTCAATATTTCTTCTGTTACCCAAGGATTTCTACTAGCCCTCGTCTTTTTACCTACTTGATCCTCTGCGGCCTTCACTACTTCATCCCTCAGAGCTACCCATTCTTCTTCTACTGTATTTCTTTCCCCCATTCCTGTCAGTTGTTCCCTTATGCTCTCCCTGAAACTCTGTACAACCTCTGGTTTAGTCAGTTTATCCAGGTCCCATCTCCTTAAATTCCCACCTTTTTGCAGTTTCTTCAGTTTTAATCTACAGTTCATAACCAGTAGATTGTGGTCAGAGTCCACATCTGCCCCTGGAAATGTCTTACAATTTAAAACCTGGTTCCTAAATCTCTGTCTTACCATTATGTAATCTATCTGATACCTTCTAGTATCTCCAGGATTCTTTCACATATACAACCTTCTTTTATGATTCTTGAACCAAGTGTTAGCTATAATTAAGTTATGCTCTGTGCAAAATTCTACCAGACGGCTTCCTCTTTCATTTCTCTCCCCCAATCCATATTCACCGACTATGTTTCCTTCTCTCCCTTTTCCTACTCTCAAATTCCAGTCACCCATGACTATTAAATTTTCGTCTCCCTTCACTACCTGAATAATTTCTTTTATCTCATCATACATTTCTTCAATTTCTTCATCATCTGCAGAGCTAGTTGGCATATAAACTTGTACTACTGTAGTAGGCGTGGGCTTCATGTCTATCTTGGCCACAATAATGTGTTCACTATGCTGTTTGTAGTAGCTTACCCGCACTCCTATTTTTTATTTATTATTAAACCTACTCCTGCATTACCCCTATTTGATATTGTATTTCCTAACACATTAAAATTGTGTGCTGTACTGGGAGTCTGAGGATATACCTTAACATTCAGAGAATAAAATATAATGCTTTGCAACAAAAATTTAGTAGATCCAAACATGAATTGACGTAAATCAAAGGATGCATCGGATTAACAAAAAAGAGCACTTTTCTGGAATAGCAATATAACAAAAAGTATGAAGAAAATCATTGTTGATAGTACTGCTACATAAATGTGTAAACACACTGCATTTCAAGGAAAGAGCATATGAAGAGTAATGAAATAAGAGATTATGGGATCAAGCAAGATGATAACTGATCTAATAAAACCAAAGCTTGACCATCTAATAATAATGGCTAATGACAGGTGGCTAAAATTAATTTGGAAACTTAGTCAACAAGTGAAAGGAAAGAGAGGTTGCTATTGAGACATGCTTAAACAGCACATTTGGTCCAAGAACAGCATCATCCAGAATGACAAACTCTCAACGAGATTCAAGTTCAGAACTGAAGAACTGCAGAAGAAAAGCACTTTGAAAAATATCTGTATTAAATTTCAGATTGTCTGCAATATCATAAAAGTTATAACAAGAATGTAACACCCCATCAAGCCTGAATCTAGGAGGAGGCAAACCGGCGTATCTGCCCCGGGCAGTAATTTCAGGGGGCGCCAGATTCATATTCTTGAAGAGAAAAACCTTGTTTCACAAAGCACCTAGCATCCAGCACACGTTGGTCTATTGATTATTCATATGATTTTGAAACAAATCCCCGTTGGTTTTTCAACATTTATGATCACATTCTAAGTCGATTTCTGAACAAATCATAAGTTGCCTTTTGAATGCATGCATTGTGTACATGAGTGAGAAGCGCCTGACTTGCCGTAGAATTGTTAGTTCCGGGGTTTGGTGTGATGGATGCAGTAGTTTTTTTCACTGGGGGGACTGCAGTGGCGTGGGTGTTGGGAAAGTGGATCAGGCTCATCAGTGGTTATGTAGGATTTGCAGCAGAGATAGGAAGATAGTGGAACAGGAGGGGAAAATTGCTGCCCTTCAGGCTGAGCTAGATCAGGCTAGGGAAGATCTGGACAGGTTAAGGAGGGAGAAGGGCAAAGAGAGGTGGGAAGTGGCAACAGGTAGCAGAAGGAACAGGCCTAGAACTAAGTCTGGCAGTTTTGTGGTGAATGTCAAAAATAAGTTTGACCTGTTGCTTCAGTTAGAAACTGATGAGCCTCAAGCAGAGGTAGGTGTAGACAGGACACAACAAACTTTCAATAGGAAATTGAAAAAGAATGTAGGAAAGTCATCGAAAAGGAAGAAAGTTTTGTTGTTAGGCAGTTCTCATGCCAGAGGTGTAGGCCAACTTCTGCAGGAGGAATTAGGACCAGAATACCAGGTCACAAATTTTTTCAAACCAAGTGCTAGTCTGGATCAGGTGACAGAGGATTTAGGTTCACTCTGTAAAGGATTTACCAGGGAAGACACCGTGGTTATTGTGGGAGGGCCAGGGAACAGCATCGACAGAGATCCTGGGTACAGTATAGAGTGTGACCTGGTAAAGATTGCGTCGGCATCGAGACACACCAATGTTGAATTTGTATCTGTCCTGAGACGCCATGACCGGCCTCATTTGAACTCTTCTGTTGGGAGAGTTAATTTGGAGTTGGAACGGCTGCTTGTGTCGGGTGCGGGGGCTCATATTGGTGTGGTTCCTGTTGATTATCTCAGTAGGTGGGACTATACCAGGCACGGCCTACATCTCAACAGGAAAGGGGAAAGGGAAGGGGAAACTGGCTGGGGTAATAGCAGGAAATTTAAGGGGGGGAGGCACTGCCATGAATGGTAAAATGCCAGTGGTTACAGGTGTTGGAGCAGCACCTGTTTTAGGATAGGTAAGACAGAAAGATGTCAAGTTCTACGAGAGGTCAGGATTGAAACAAATCTTCAGTTTAGGAAAGAAATTAAACAGCACAATTCTAGCACATTGGATCACCAATCACAGTTATCAATTATAAATTTTCACCAATCACCAGAAATTTTATCTCCACCAAGTTGTATCTCAGTCCTAGGTAATTGCATTGATGAACTAAAGTCACCCAACCCAATTGACATAATCTGCCTCTCTGAACACCATGTGACCACTGGTATAGGAACTAGGCCTAAGCACAATGAGAAACTCAGACAGGAGAGTACTGCAAATGTTAGAATAAGGAAAGGTTCTCATAAAAGTATAATTAAAAATAATGTAAGTATATTTCATCAAAATATTGGGAGTTTAAAGAATAAAGTAGATGAGCTTCTGGTTTGTTTAGAAGATTTAGAAGCTGAGAATGAAATAGATATACTATGCCTGTCTGAGCATCACATTGTTACTGATATGGATAAGGTAAATGTAAGTGGTTATAAGCTCTCTGCACATGTAATGATAGAAAATATGGAGAAAGGAGGAGTTGCCATATATGTCAAAAGTTATCATTGTGCAAAAAGTATAGAAACAAAAAAGTTTTGTGTAGAGAAACATATAGAAGCATGTGCCTGTGAGCTTAAATTAAATAAAGGCACATTTATAATTGTAACTGTATATAGGTCCCCATCAGGAAATTTTCATCTATTTCTGAAAAATTTGGACTCCTTGTTGTGCTATCTGTCAGACAGGGGGAAGCAAATTATTATTTGTGGGGACTTCAATGTAGATTCTCTGACAGAGGGTAATAGGAAAAATGACCTTGAAGTATTACTCGGTTCTTTCAATTTGACACCCGTTATTGATTTTCCTACTCGGGTGGTAAAGGATAGCAGCTCACTGATAGATAACTTCTTTATAGACCAAGATAAGTTTAACCAGATAAATGCTCAGCCTGTTGAGAATGGTCTTTCTGATCATGGTGCACAGCTAGTTACAATATATGACATAGCTCCATTCAGCAATACTAAACAGTCCTCCAAAGTAGTACGTTCAGTCAACGATTTAACAATTGCAAATTTCAGGGAAAGCCTACAGCAGTTAGACTGGGATGAGGTGTACCGTGAACCTGATGCCAATTTAAAATATAATTTATTTCATGACATTTTTGTAAATGCATTTGAAAACTGCTTCCCCAAGAAAATAGTTAAATATACTCGTAAGAAACCTTGTAACAAACCATGGCTTACTAAGGGTATAAAAATATCTTGTAACCGAAAAAGGGAAATGTATCTGACAGCAAGAAAGAGTAGTGACCCAGAAACTATCAAAAATTATAAAAACTACTGTGTTGTATTAAGAAAAGTTATTAAAAAATCCAGGAGTATGTGTATCATGTCTGAAATCAGCAACTCTGATAATAAAATTAAAACAATTTGGAATATTATTAAAAGAGAAACAGGTCAACCAAGAGCAGAGGAAGACAGTATTACCATCAAATTGAATGAAAACTTTACGAACAAAAAGTCAGAAGTTGAAAATATTTTTAATAATCATTTTCTAAATGTTGTGGATATAGTAGGATCCAGGTGTTCATTAGAAGATGCTAGGCTGTTAATGGAAGAGGCCATACCTATGCAATTTGATACAATTGAAATCTCACCCACTTCTCCCTCTGAAATTAGGAAAATAATAAACTTGCTTAAAAGCAAAAACTCACATGGAATTGATGGCATTTCCAGCAAAATACTAAAAGCTTGTTCTCAACAGATAAGTAAGATTCTCAGCCACCTGTGTAATAGCTCTCTGGAACAGGGCATTTTCCCTGATAGACTGAAATATGCCATTGTTTTACCTTTGCATAAAAAGGGGGATAGATCTGATGTCAACAATTACCATCCAATCTCCCTTCTAACAGCTTTATCCAAAATTTTTGAGAAAGTAATGTATTCAAGAGTAGCTTCACATATCTGTAAAAATGAAGTACTAACAAAATGTCAGTTTGGTTTCCAGAAAGGTTTTTCAACAGAAAATGCCATATATGCTTTCACCAGTCAAATTTTGAATGATCTGAATAACCGAACACCACCCATTGCGATTTTTTGTGATCTCTCAAAGGCTTTTGATTGTGTAAATCATGAAATTCTGCTAGACAAGCTCAAGTATTGTGGCATGAGTGAGACAGTGCACAAATGGTTTAATTCGTACCTAACTGGAAGAGTGCAGAAAGTTGAAATAAGTAGTTCTCGTAACATGCAAAGGTCAGCACATTCCTCAAACTGGGGAACTATCAAGAATGGGGTTCCACAAGGGTCAGTCTTGGGTCCTTTGTTGTTCTTATTATATATTAATGACTTGCCATTCTATATTCATGAAGAGGCAAAGTTAGTTCTCTTCGCTGATGATACAAGTATAGTAATCACACCTGAGAAACAAGAATTAACTGATGAAACTGTCAATACTGTCTTTCAGAAAATTACTAAGTGGTTCCTTGTAAACGGACTCTCACTGAATTTTGATAAGACACAGTACATACAGTTCCGTACAGTGAATGGTATGACGCCATTAATAAATATAGACCTTAATCAGAAGCATATAGCTAAGGTAGAATATTCCAAATTTTTAGGTATGTCCATTGATGAGAGATTAAATTGGAAGAAACACATTGATGATCTGCTGAAACGTTTGAGTTCAGCTACTTATGCAATAAGGGTCATTGCAAATTTTGGTGATAAACATCTTAGTAAATTAGCTTACTACGCCTATTTTCACTCATTGCTTTCATATGGCATCATATTTTGGGGTAATTCATCACTGAGGAATAAAGTATTTATTGCACAAAAGCGTGTAATCAGAATAATAGCTGGAGTCCACCCAAGATTACCCTGCAGACATTTATTTAAGGATCTAGGGATATTCACAGTAGCTTCTCAGTATATATACTCTCTTATGAAATTTGTTATTAACAACCAAACCCAATTCAAAAGTAATAGCAGTGTGCATAACTACAATACTAGGAGAAAGGTCGATCTTCACTATTCAAGATTAAATCTAACTTTGGCACAGAAAGGGGTGAATTATACTGGCACTAAAGTCTTTGGTCACTTACCAAATAGTATCAAAAGTCTGACAGATAACAAACAATTATTTAAGAAGAAATTAAAAGAATTTCTGAATGACAACTCCTTCTACTCCATAGAGGAATTTTTAGATATAAATTAAGGGAAAAAAAAGAAAAAAAACAAAAATATTAAAAAATAAAAAAATAAAAAAAATAAAAATAAAAAATAAAGAAAAACAAAAAAATAAAAAATAAAGTTGTTATATTAACTTAAGTATGTTGTTAAATTAACCTAATTATGTCATGTATTGGAAAATTCGACTCGTTCCACATCATTATGAAATATCGTATTCATGATCCATGGAACTAGTATTAATCTAATCTAATCTAATCTAATCTAATCTAATCTGTCTGCCAACAGAATCCCCATCGCATCTAGAAATAATAATAATAATAATAATAATAATAATAATAATAATAATAAAACTACTGTTGTTATAATTATTGGCAAAATCCATAGAGTCAGACTACCAGAGTGGAAATAAATGACTAACGGGAATTACAAGTAAGAAAGATTATGGTGTATCCAAGAAAACGAAATTTTGATGGAAAATTTTTCCCAGATCGTTACATTACCAAGGGCCAGTTGTACATTCCCCAGTTAGCAGCTGTTTAAATTCTGCTCTCGGAATAGCGCAGAAAATGCGTTGTATGAACAAGTCATAATGCCTAACCGGAGAATAAATGCTTGATAACTAAACTGGAACTGGCAAGATTAGTGAAGCTAACCAGAGAATAAGTTTTGACAGTGGCAGGAATAGTTACAAAATTAGTGATGACAAGATTGTTAGAATGAGGAAGGAAAAGAAACGGGGACATCACACAAATTATAAGGAAGAATATGATGAGTCCAAATTTATATAAAGATTTCATACTACTACTTTCAGATCTCATGCTTGAGAACTGGAGTGTATGAATGAAATGTGAAACTATTTCCTAACATTAAACCTTTTGCTTGTAGTAGGCCTAATAGGCATTTGATATTGGTACTTTGTGAATTATATTCTGTCTTGTTATTTATGTAAATGAGGTAGATAAAAATGATCATCTGGGCCAAAACAATCTAACTTATTTGGTGTGTGTTACAACTGCTGCAATATTAGAAAGGCCTATTTCATTTTATCTAGCAGACAGTGACAAAATAGACGTAATCAAATCGAGAAACCACACATTCAAATTAACAGCTTTTTCAGTATTAGACAACAAGATTTTGATTTTTCATGTAGCAAAATCTTTGATGAACTGTGATAAGGTATTAGACTTTCGCAGAAAGGAAAGCATGCTATGTAAAGCTGTATCAAGATTAGAGAGAAAAAAATGCTGGGACCGAAGGACTGAAGAAACTGTGTGCTGTCTTGCTTGTCTCTTGTCTTGCTGGTTTTATGTTTTCTATATTTAATTTTGTGTCACACAAAAGAGAAAGTTACTAGCTAATAGCCAATAAAGAGTGCAAATTTTCTGAATAGTTCTTTTTACCACAGTTACAAATAATCCCACCCAGTATTAACTGTCAATTTTTTTAAGATGGATAGGATGTCAAATTGGTCAACTGGAACCAGGAGAGAGGCCACAAGAGCAAATAAGGTCTTATATTTCCTCAAATACATGTGTTTCATATGTCCAACTCTTCAGAAAGATTTGTGCTACAAAATGCACTCCCCCCCTCCCAGATTAGGAATATCGTAGATCTAGGGCTGCACCCCATATTATATCGAAGTAGACAAAAACTTTGTAACACCTATTCTGCAGGTACCCCGTAATTACTTCATTAATTACTAGCTAATTTCCCATGGTTTCACCCGCAAACACATTTGATATATATATTGCCCACATCGCTGCCTCCTCACTGTGTGTCCAACACCTCCTTCTCTCTTCTGACTGCCCATCTCCCTCCCCCTCTCCCCCATTTCTCTGTCCTTCCTCTCCTTTCCCCCTTACCCCTGTGTCTGCCCATTCCTTCCTGCCACCACTTTCCCTATCTGCCCATCTCCTCCTGACTCCCTATCATCACTGCATATCTGCTTATCTCTTCCACCCATCTCTCTGCCCACCTCCTCCTGATCCCATTCTCCCCATCACCTCTGCACCTCCCTCCCTCCCTAACCTTGCCTCTTATCTGGTAGCCCTGTATCGTCGCCCATCTGCCCCTCCACCATCTATATACTCCTTCCAATCTCCCTATGCCCATTTCCCACATCTCTGGCCATCCCCTCCTCCCACCTACCTCGACCCCCCTCCTCCTCACCCCCCTCCATCTCTCTGACCGTCTCCTCATCCTGCTTTTCTACATCCATCGCCTCCTCTCATCAAATCTCCGGCATCGCTGCGGATGGAAAAAGATCCTGCAAGAAAGGGACCAATGACGACTGAAGAGAATCGTTCAATGTGACATAAGTGTAACCCTTCCCAAATTGCTGTAGATTTCAATGTTGGGCCATCAATAAGTGTCAGTGTGCGAACCATTCAATGAAACATCATTGATATGGGCTTTTGGAACTGAAGGCCCACCTGTGTACCCTTGATGACTGCACAACACAAAGCTTTATGCCTCGCCTGGGCCCACCTACACTGCCATTGGACTGTTGATGACTAGAAACATGTTGCCTGGTCGGTCAAGTCTCTTTTTCAAATTTTATCGAGCAAATGGATGTGTACGGGTATGGAGACAACCTCGAGAATCCGTGGAACCTGCATGTCAGCAGGGGACTATTCAAGCTGGTGGAGTCCCTGTAATGGTTTGGGCATGTGCGGTTGGAATGGTATGGGACCCCTGGTAAGTCTAGATATGACTGACATGTGACATGTACGTAAGCATCCTATCTGATCATCTGCATCCATTCATGTCCAATGTGCATTCCTACAGACACAATTCTGAGTTAAACATTTCCACTGGCCTCCAGACTCCCCAGACATGAACACTACTGACCATATCTGGGATGCCTTGCAACATACTGTTTATAAGAGATCTCTACCCCCTCGTACTCTTCCGGATTTATGATCAGCCCTGTAGGATTCATGGTGTCAATTGCCTCCAGCACTACTTCACACATTAGTCGAGTCCATGCCAGGTCATGTTGCAGCATTTCTGGGTGCCTGAGGGGCCTTGCATGATATTAGGCAGGTGTAGCAGTTTCTTTGGCTCTTCAGTGTAGTATAAGGCTTGCTTTGCTGTCTTCTCATGATTGTCCTATGAGTGATGTCAGTCTCCTACTCTACATTAACAGAATCAAACACTTACTAAATCCTCCCTCAATACAGACTTTTCTTCCGATGTTTTGTAGAGAAATTCCAACTGCTAAGCAAAATTTTTCACCTGGGGTGGGTTGAAGACATGTGTTTATAACACTGCAAGCATCATTTAGTACAATGAAAACCTTCTCTGCACATACTAAATTAACCCACAAGTGGCAAGCAAATTCAGCTGCAGATTAGCACAGTCCAACACCATGACTCCACATCACTGTGAGGCCAGCTTCCCACATGGAACTGCCACGTTTACAAAGTAATTTTCTCTTGCCTGAATCCGTTGTATCCAGTTCTCATAGTGCTTCTCGAAGGTGCGTCACCAGCTAAAGATGGTGATAGCTGCTAAGTCTGTATTCAGCAATGTCAGTCAATTTATGGTGATGTTTAGTTTGCCCTCCACCAACACTTATTTAACCGATGTACACTGTCAAGTGCAATGGATTGAGTGTCAACTGATAGTTTTTTTTTAGTATTCCTGGAAATCACAAAGCATGAGCATCAGTGTACAGAAAACGTTCAGTGTTTTGAGGATGAGGTTGGTCACTGGTATACACATTGAGACACATGGGAAATAGAACACTATCCTAAAGTACACAGTTCCTCAAGTCTCTCCATCTCTGAAACTCAAAGTAAAATTTTCTGTTATCTTTTAATACAGATATGATTTTGGTAAGAACAACCTTCTTTGTTATTATGAAATGCACACTGACAAATATTTCATGTTGTACTGTGTCCTAAGAGGCTGTTACGCCAAGAGATACCTACAATTATTCACATCAGCCTGTACCTGTTAGCTACATTTTGGATATGATTAACTATATGTTCTGAAGAATATTACACCTCCTTCACTTACTGCATCATCAGATGCAGTAAGTGAAAGAGGGTCCACAGTAGGCACCCATGTAGCAGCTCCATCGAGCTCGTTGTCCCCCATCAGAGTTAAACACTATGAACTCAAAAAACAGCCTAGAGCAACTTCAGGGTACCTGCCGGATACACACTTCCACATCTGAGCTTTAAGCTCCAAACTATGTGTTAGGCCTCACCTTTTGACTGAGGATGAAACGGGGGTGTTGTGAGATGGCTAACACCATTAACCTGACAAAAAGGTGCAAATGCTTGAGAAAAATTGAGGGTTGTTATCAGTAAGCACAGTATACGGAAGTCTCTCAAATGCGAACATCTTAGACGGGACCGAAATAGTGGCTGCTGCATATGCAGATGGACAACGTGCCACACAGGGTGAGTTTGAAGAAGTGTCCACTGCAATGAGCCAATAGTGATTTAGAAAGGGCCCAGCAAAATTGACATGTAGAAGCTGCCGCGGGTGCTGCAACACTGGCCAGCAGGAAAAACACACTCGTGGGGCCGTCTGTTGCTGAACGCAGTGAATGCAAATGGTGATAAGCTGTGTAATTTCCCCACCTATGCCTGGCCAAAGCCACAGTACAACACGGGGAGCTGCGTCCTCCATAGCTAACAAAAGAACCCCATGAAACACAGCAAGGTGGTACTGGAGGGAGAAGTAATTATGCAAGGGATTCTAGATACTGCCTGGGTGTTTCTCCGACCAACCATGTTACACAAAAGAGACGACCCAACTAAGTACAAGACCCGCAGCAATGGCTGATGCTGTCATGGCACTAGTGATGGGAAAACCATCATCCATGCTCAGGTTCTCAGTATCTAAATAGAAACAAAGCAATTCGTCCTGACTGAATGCTGGGTCCAGCCTGATTAGAAGGCGAGATATGGAATTTGTGTTAGTGTACTGCACTGTCTGCCGGAAATGGATCTAATAATGATAACGGGAGTGGAAGAGAGCCCACCACAGCAAACGATCCACTGTCTTGTCTGGCACAGAAGCTGAAAGGTTAAAAAGAGTGACCAATGGCTTCTGATCCATGATTAAATGGAACTTAGAACCGTACAAGAACAAGTGAAATTTCTTGAGGACAAAACACAATCGCTAAATTCTCCTTTCCAATATAAGAATACTGCTGCTAGGCAGGAATTAAAGTCTTAGAAGCATAAGCAATGGGTCATTCAGACCTATCCATATATTTGTGTGCCTACATCATGCGATGGCCTTGCTGAGAGGCATCTGTAGCCAATGCAAGATGCAGACTAGCTGAAAAGTGGCCAGACACAGGACTGATTGAAGCTTAGATTTAAGCAAAGCAAACCCTGCTTCACAAATGAGGGACCAGAAAAAAAGGCATATTTTTTGGGCAACAGTAGATGCATAGGGCAAAAACTTACAGTAGTATGCAACTTTACCTAGAAACATCTGCAGTTCCTTAATGGAGGCTGACCGCAGCAAAGCCGTAATTATATCAATATGGTGACTCAAAGGCTTGACCCCTGTTCGAGAAACCTCAAAACCTATGTACTCAATTGATGGCCGAAAAAATTGAGATTTGGCAAGATTGCACTTCAGAACCATAGACTACAAACAGAAAACAACAATCTGAGATTTCTAAGGTGGTCTTCAATGGAAAAACCTGAAACAACAATGTTGTTGAAGTAACTGATGCAGTTCGACACACAGGTTGTCAGCTGTTCTAAAAAATGCTAAAAAATTGCAGGTACACTAGCAGCACCAGAAGGCAAGCATTGATATTGGTATAGGCAGAAATATGTATTGACAATGAGAAGACGCCGGGTGGCCTCATCCATTGGGAGCTGGAGGCAAGCTTCTGGCAAATCGGTCTCGGAAAAGTAGTGGCCACCTGACAATTTTGTGAGCAACTCATTAGGGTGGGGCAAAGGGTGTGTATCTATCAAGGACTCAGCATTAATCATGACACAGAAGTAGCTGCAGAGACGAAGCTTATCCATCCGTTACTTAACAATGACCAGTGGTGTAACCAATTCACTGGAAGAACTAGGTCGAATTACATGAAGCGACATCACACGGTCCCTTCGCTCCCAGCTTCAGGCAGTGTTGGCTTCGGTCACACAGCTTGAGGCTGTTGCCAATGGGCATCACTGTGGGGGTCCGGATGGAGGTTTGTCGGGGACGGCCAGCTCGTCCCACGCATCCCCCGATCGGACTACGACTGTGGTTGCCCGGGATACTGCCCGCATTGAGGCTGATCCCTCACCTGTGGTAGAGTGGGAGGTCGTCTCAAGGTGTGGCAGGGGGCGAAAGACATTCCGGAGGGCTGAACGGAAGGCCTCTCCAGTTTGTCTGACGAACCGGTTTCAGGCTCTGTCTCAGGCTGATACTGATCTTCGGCCTGACATGGCTGCTTGTCCTGTTCCAGAGGTTGCCCCTCAGTCTGCAAGATCTGGGCGGTCGCAGAGGGTGGGCTTACTGGTAGTTGGGAGCTCCAACGTCAGGCGCGTAATGGGGCCCCTTAGGGAAATGGCAGCAAGAGAGGGGAAGAAAACCAATGTGCACTCCGTGTGCATACCGGGGGGAGTCATTCCAGATGTGGAAAGGGTCCTTCCGGATGCCATGAAGGGTACAGGGTGCACCCATCTGCAGGTGGTCGCTCATGTCGGCACCAATGATGTGTGTCGCTATGGATCGGAGGAAATCCTCTCTGGCTTCCAGCGGCTATCTGATTTGGTGAAGACTGCCAGTCTCGCTAGCGGGATGAAAGCAGAGCTCACCATCTGCGGCATTGTCGATAGGACTGACTGCGGACCTTTGGTACAGAGCCGAGTGGAGGGTCTGAATCAGAGGCTGAGACGGTTCTGCGACCGTGTGGGCTGCAGATTCCTCGACTTGCGCCATAGGGTGGTGGGGTTTCGGGTTTCGCTGGATAGGTCAGGAGTCCACTACACGCAACAAGCGGCTACAGGGGTAGCAGGGGTTGTGTGGCATGGGCTGGGCGGTTTTTTAGGTTAGATGGCCTTGGGCAAGTACAGAAAGGGTAACAGCCTCAACGGGTGCGGGGCAAAGTCAGGACATGCGGGGACCAAGCAGCAATCGGAATTGTAATTGTCAACTGTCGAAGCTGCGTTGGTAAAGTACCAGAACTTCAAGCGCTGATAGAAAGCACCGAAGCTGAAATTGTTATAGGTACAGAAAGCTGGCTTAAGGCAGAGATAAATTCTGCCGAAATTTTTACAAAGGTACAGACGGTGTTTAGAAAGGATAGATTGCATGCAACCGGTGGTGGAGTGTTCGTCGCTGTTAGTAGTAGTTTATCCTGTAGTGAAGTAGGAGTGGATAGTTCCTGTGAATTATTATGGGTGGAGGTCACACTCAACAACCGAGCTAGGTTAATAATTGGCTCCTTTTACCGACCTCCCGATTCAGCAGCATTAGTGGCAGAACAACTGAGAGAAAATTTGGAATACATTTCACATAAATTTTCTCAGCATGTTATAGTCTTAGGTGGAGATTTCAATTTACCAGATATAGACTGGGACACTCAGATGTTTAGGACAGGTGGTAGGGACAGAGCATCGAGTGACATTATACTGAGTGCACTATCCGAAAATTACCTCGAGCAATTAAACAGAGAACCGACTCGTGGAGATAACATCTTGGACCTACTGATAACAAACAGACCCGAACTTTTCGATTCTGTATGTACAGAACAGGGAATCAGTGATCATAAGGCCGTTGCAGCATCCCTGAATATGGAAGTTAATAGGAATATAAAAAAAGGGAGGAAGGTTTATCTGTTTAGCAAGAGTAATAGAAGGCAGATTTCAGACTACCTAACAGATCAAAACGAAAATTTCTGTTCCGACACTGACAATGTTGAGTGTTTATGGGAAAAGTTCAAGGCAATCGTAAAATGCGTTTTAGACAGGTACGTGCCGAGTAAAACTGTGAGGGACGGGAAAAACCCACCATGGTACAACAACAAAGTTAGGAAACTACTGCGAAAGCAAAGAGAGCTTCACTCCAAGTTTAAACGCAGCCAAAACCTCTCAGACAAACAGAAGCTAAACGATGTCAAAGTTAGCGTAAGGAGGGCTATGCGTGAAGCGTTCAGTGAATTCGAAAGTAAAATTCTATGTACCGACTTGACAGAAAATCCTAGGAAGTTCTGGTCTTACGTTAAATCAGTAAGTGGCTCGAAACAGCATATCCAGACACTCCGGGATGATGATGGCATTGAAACAGAGGATGACACGCGTAAAGCTGAAATACTAAACACCTTTTTCCAAAGCTGTTTCACAGAGGAAGACCGCACTGCAATTCCTTCTCTAAATCCTCGCACAAACGAAAAAATGGCTGACATCAAAATAAGTGTCCAAGGAATAGAAAAGCAACTGGAATCACTCAATAGAGGAAAGTCCACTGGACCTGACGGGATACCAATTAGATTCTACACAGAGTACGCGAAAGAACTTGCCCCCCTTCTAACAGCCATGTACCGCAAGTCTCTAGAGGAATGGAGGGTTCCAAATGATTGGAAAAGAGCACAGATAGTCCCAGTCTTCAAGAAGGGTCGTCGAGCAGATGCGCAAAACTATAGACCTGTATCTCTGACGTCGATCTGTTGTAGAATTTTAGAACATGTTTTTTGCTCGAGTATCATGTCGTTTTTGGAAACCCAGAATCTACTATGTAGGAATCAACATGGATTCCGGAAACAGCGATCGTGTGAGACCCAACTCGCTTTATTTGTTCATGAGACCCAGAAAATATTAGATACAGGCTCCCAGGTAGATGCTATTTTTCTTGACTTCCGGAAGGCGTTCGATACAGTTACGCACTGTCGCCTGATAAACAAAGTAAGAGCCTACGGAGTATCAGACCAGCTGTGTGGCTGGATTGAAGAGTTTTTAGCAAACAGAACACAGCATGTTGTTATCAATGGAGAGACGTCTACAGACGTTAAAGTAACCTCTGGCGTGCCAGAGGGGAGTGTTATGGGACCATTGCTTTTCACAATATATATAAATGACCTAGTAGATAGTGTTGGAAGTCCCATGCGGCTTTTCGCGGATGATGCTGTAGTATACAGAGAAGTTGCAGCATTAGAAAATTGTAGTGAAATGCAGCAAGATCTGCAGCGGATAGGCACTTGGTGCAGGGAGTGGCAACTGTCCCTTAACATAGACAAATGTAATGTATTGTGAATACATAGAAAGAAGGATCCTTTATTGTATGATTATATGATAGCGGAACAAACACTGGTAGCAGTTACTTCTGTAAAATATCTGGGAGTATGCGTGTGGAACGATTTGAAGTGGAATGATCATATAAAATTAATTGTTGGTAAGGCGGGTACCAGGTTGAGATTCATTGGGAGAGTGCTTAGAAAATGTAGTCCATCAACAAAGGAGGTGGCTTACAAAACTCTCGTTCAACCTATGCTTGAGTATTGCTCATCAGTGTGGGATCCGTACCAGATCGGTTTGACGGAGGAGATAGAGAAGATCCAAAGAAGAGCGGCACGTTTCGTCACAGGGTTATTTGGTAACCGTGATAGCATTACGGAGATGTTTAATAAACTCAAGTGGCAGACTCTGCAAGAGAGGCGCTCTGCATCGTGGTATAGATTGCTCGCCAGGTTTCGAGAGGGTGCGTTTCTGGATGAGGTATCGAATATATTGCTTCCCCCTACTTATACCTCCCGAGGAGATCACGAATGTAAAATTAGAGAGATTAGAGCGCGCACGGAGGCTTTCAGACAGTCGTTCTTCCCGCGAACCATACACGACTGGAACAGGAAAGGGAGGTAATGACAGTGGCACGTAAAATGCCCTCCGCCACACACCTTTGGGTGGCTTGCGGAGTATAAATGTAGAATGAAGATGTAGATGTAGGTCTACTTCAGCACTGACAGAGTCACACAACGCGACAGGCAACTGATGCGCCTGAAAAAAAACTGGGACGGACGAACTCTTATCGAAATGTAGGGCTGAAAACTGCTAGCACAACCAGGAAAAAACCGAGATGTGAACTCCGAGCTGTGGGACTCCGACTGCTGATACAGAACTCGATCCGGCACTAAATTTACCTCATTGGCAATGGAGAAACAGAAAGCATTAAATGCATCTAACCCTAAAAGATCTGAGGTACGTGGGATTATCCACAACGTAGGTGAAAGGGTGAACAACACATTTGCAAGAGGCAGGAGCGGAGAACTGACCTAGGACCAGAATCTGCTGTTTATTATAGCTAACCAACTTCAATGAAACCTGCGGGAGGGGAGGGGAGGGGAGACCAAGTCCATGTATGTTTATGCATTCACTAACGTCACTGCAGCTCTGTGTCTACTTGCATTTTCTGCAGTTTATTAAACACACGTAAGTCAATAAACTATGGGAAATCCAGGATGGAATGTAACAATACGAAAGAAGGAAAGTTGCTACTCACCATATAGAGGAAATGCTGAGCCGCGATAGGCACAATAAAAAGGTCACACAATCATAGCTTTCGGCCATTAAGGCCTTTGTCAGCAGTAGACACACACACACACACACACACACACACACACACACACACACACACTCTACATGTGCAAGTGCAACTTGCACACACATCTTCAGTCTGAGAGAGCTGAAACTACACTGGGCGGGGGTAAAGAGGAGGCTGGGGTGGGGATGGGGAGGGATAGTATGGTGGGAGTGGCGGACAGTGAAGTGTTGCAGTTTGGACAGAGGGTAGGAGAGAAGGTGCGGAGGGGGGAGGGGGTAAGTAGCGGAAAGGGGAGAAATAAAAACAAAAGAAATTAAAAGATTGGACGTGGCAGTGAAATGACGGCTGAGTAGTGCTGGAATGGGTACAGGGAGGGGGCTGGATGGGTGAGGACAGTGACTAACGAAGGTTGAGGCCAGGAAGGTTACGGGAACGTAGGATGTATTGCAGGGAAACTTTCCACCTGCGCAATTCAGAAAAGCTGGTGTTGGTGGGAAGGATCCATTTGGCACAGGCTGTGAAGCAGTCATTGAGATGAGGGGTATCATTATTTGGCACAGTGATCCCATTCCAGGAATCCAGCAGGATCTCCAACCATTACTCAGATCCTCTCACCAGAGTCCATTACTCTACTTACCTTTACCACTCCCTGCACTCCCACCTTCTACATGCTTCCTAAAGTCCATAAACCCAACCACCCAGGACACCCCATTGTGGCCGGTTACTGTGCCCCCACTGAGAGAATCTCTGCTCTCATAGACCAACACCTTCAACCTATTACCTGGAACCTATCCTCCTATATAAAAGATACCATCGAACACTACCTTTCCAGACGCCCTATGGATTCCAAACCAACAACCTCCTTCCTAATCTCTATGACCAACTTACCCCCTCCTCCCTCTGCACCTTCTCTCCTACCCTCCATCCAAACTGCAACCCTTGACTGTCCGCCACTCTCACCATACTATCCCTCCCCCTCCCCACCCCAGCCTCCTCCTTACCCCCACAGAGTCACCACTCCCATCATGCACTGGTGCTGCCGCTTGCAGTATAGTTTCAGCTCTCTCAGACTGCAGATGTGTGTGCAACTTGCAATTGTGTGTGTGTGTGTGTGTGTGTGTGTGTGTGTGTGTGTGTGTGTGTGTGTATCTACTGCTGACAAAGACCTTAATGGCCGAAAGCTATGATTGTGTGAATCTTTTTATTGTGTCTATCGCGGTGCAGCATCTCCGCTATATGGTGAGTAGCAACTTTCCTTCTCTCATATTGTTATAAGTCAATA
This sequence comes from Schistocerca americana, assembly GCF_021461395.2. Classification (NCBI taxonomy): domain Eukaryota; kingdom Metazoa; phylum Arthropoda; class Insecta; order Orthoptera; family Acrididae; genus Schistocerca; species Schistocerca americana. The sequence continues at coordinate 169,772,955 of NC_060128.1, read as the reverse complement.
AACGATTTGTTCAGGGAGAAAGTCATTGTAGAGATAATGATTATGTCCGTTAGTACTAGTGCGTCCACTACATTTGAAGCGGAGTTACACAGCATTGTAATGTGACCTTTCTTTCGACACTTGTTGCAAACATCCCAGTGTTTAGGGCATGCAGCACACTCATGTTGGACGAAGCAGTACAAGCAAGACAGATGGGGGCATGCAGCTGTAGTTGTGACATGGCCTGTTGCTGTGGCTGTAACCAACGCTGCCCTATGTGATGCTGAGTCAAAGGTTGTACTGCTGCAGCAGCTTTCCCGTAATCCTGAAAGCTCAGTGTGCCTAAGAGGCGTTGACTGAGCAACTTTCAATACCTCCCCCCATGCAACAATCTCATAGCCTGCAGCCCGTGACACTTCAAAGGACTGTGTAATATTGAGCACTTCTGTAAGTGTTGGATTCTAATACTTCAGTGTTTTTTCGGGGACTTCCCTATTGGGGCCAGATGAATAATAACATCACACATTAGCTATGTGATCAGCATAGGATTTGTAATGGGTACTAGTGACAAATTTACTACTACTCCTCAATCCGTCTAATTCTGCAGCCTAGGTGTTTCTTTTTTTTTTTTTATATATATATAGTGCGCAGAAAAACTAGGGTCATATGTGTCTATGTCAGAACCATAGAACACAAAGACAAAAAAAGGAGTGTGCCAGCATACCATAAGGCATAGAGGTTACAAGAGTATTGACAGAGGCCAACAACAAGACTCACTGGAAACACGCCGCCAACGCCCTCTCAGCTGCCAGTACTTAGGATCGCTGCCACAGACTGGATGGCCAATTTAGCCAGTTAGTTTGAGTGTGCTAAGTCAGTTAGTTTGAGTCTGTATGCCGTGAGAGTTCCAGTGCGTCGCCGAGATGGAGTCGCAGACTTAGCCTCTAATACAAAGACAGGCAGCACATAGCAACCCCATTGTGAACATAATGGATTTCTACTTCAACAGCATTGGGGCTACATGGACTTTACAGAAGAGGGCTTGTACCACAGCACACAGAAACTTAAGTTAAGTAGCTCTTTGTCTATGAATAAAGAACCCAGTTATTAATTGCACACATTTCGTGTTACAGAACCGGGACAACTGACCTCCTCTCCTTGCTTCCCATGGTACACCTCTACAGAGACAACGAGACGAGATACAAGCAGCTACAGAGAATACAACAAAAATAGCTACACATTAAGCCCAGTTGACGGAAGGGAATACAGCTAAAAACAGGAGCTTGAAGAAAGGTCCACAAAATATGCCATAGAGACAACAGAGGTCCTGAGCTAAAGATTAAATGTCCTTCACCATATTGCTATGATGGATACAAAGTAAAATGTGGTCGACAGACTGCACGTAATTCACTAAAATGGCTGATAACTCAGATGGCAAACATAAATGAGATCGCAAGTAGTAAAAAGGGCATTCCATCAGGAAATAGCAAACTGTCCAAGGTTGAGGGCAATGAGCAAAAGATGGTGGGGGATCATCACTTAACAAATGGCGACAGCTATAAAGACAGTGCCCAATACACAATCTAGCTAAAATGATCTCGGGGTGAGAGGACCAAGAAGAGGTCGTTGGAGCTGCTGGGAGAGGTTTAACTGTTTAATTCCACGGAGCTTGTTCCCATGAAGGAAGGACCAGTGGTGTTGCCGAAGTGACACCTCCTGCTGACAGACAGCAACACAGAGATCATCAGAGGATGGAAGAACTAGCAGGCCGAGGTACAAGGACTGCAGCCTTGGCAGCAGTGTAGGAAACCCAGTTACCTGTCAGACAGACGTGAACAGGGACCCACATAAACATCACAGTAGCTCCATCAAGAGTGAGTAAGTGACGCATTCTTGGTTCCGTTGCACTAAGGGATGGAGAGTGTACAGTGCACAGAGGGTCTGAAGGGCACTGAGAGAGTCAGAGCAGATGACAATTGAAAAGCCTATCTCCAGATTTACTGCATTGCCTAATACAGGGAAAAGAACTTTGCTGGAAATACTGAGCAGTGGTCCAGAAGACGATACTCAAAAATGTTGGTGCAATGAAGAAGGCACACCGAACGCCATTGTCAGTCCGAGAACCATCATCAGTGTACACAAATGTGCTATCGTGAAGTTCCATCCGAAGATCGAGAAACTTAAGGCGATAGAGCGAGGCTGGAGTAGCATCCTTAGGAACAAATGAAGACAAGGGAAACATCAGCTGCCACACCAAGCCAAGGTAGTAAAGAGTTCACACCCATTGGGAAAGTGGCAGGTAGCGTGAAGTTAAGCTGCCGGAGCAATGCCGAAGGAGAACTCCAGGAGTTAACAGAGAATGGGGCATGCCCTATACTGGTGATCAAAGGAATCATTGAAGGAGGAGGCATAGCACGGGTGGCCAGGCACGGCAGACAAACGGCAAGTGTATCTGCTAAGGAGAAAATCACAGCAGTGGTTCGATGGCTTCTGGATACACACACTCAGCCAGGCTAGTGTAAAAGGCATCAGTGGCTAAAAGGATGCCACGATGGTGGATTGTATTGAGACAGCATAAGAGGGGCGGACATAAAGACGCATAAACGAAACACACAGTCTAGTTTCGAACAGACAAGGGAACAGTACAAACAGAGGAGGGTGGTCCGATCCACTCCCCAGGAAGTGCTACTGAGGACATGTAGGACATTGAGGGTACAGCAGGTGGCCAGGTAAGACATGTGGGAGGACCAAGAAAGTTTCATCTCAAGCATGAGCCCCATGAATTTCGTAGTTTCAATGAATGGAAGAGCAGGCCTAAGATGTAAAAATGGTGGAACAAACCAAATGTGCCGGCAGAAATTCATACAAACGATTTTGTCAGAGGAAAAGCAAAAATCACTGTTGGTGCTCCATGACTGAAGACGACTGAGACAACACTGAAGAAATTGCTCAAGAAGACAAATCTGTGGAGAACTCAGTTAATTGTGATAGCACATAGGACAACGCTCAGGACAGGACCCTGAGGCACACCATTTCCCTCGATAAAGGTGTCCGTCAGGGCAGAACCCACACCTACCTTAAACACTCTGTCTTTTAAAAATTCCTGGAGGGATTGGGGCATCCAGCTACAGAAGCTCCACACATTGAGAGTACAGAAGATATCAGTCTCCAGCAGGTGCCACAGGCTTTTTCCAAATCGAAAAACATGGCCACAGATTGGTAGGTCCGCAGAAAAACATTCATGAAACGAGTTCACAAAGTGATGAGACAGTCAAATGCTGAGCGGCATAATCGAAATCCACATTGCAGAGTGATTAGTAAATTGTGAGATTTGGGCCGAGACACCATACCAGCTGGGCATGAACCATACGTTCCATCACCTTGCAAACACAGCAGGTGAGAGAAATGGGGCGATAACTAGAAGGAAGGTGTTGGTCTTACCTGGCTTGGGTAGGGGTATAACAGTGGCTTCACAATAGCGGCTGGGAAACAGGCCTTCAGCCCAGATGCGATTTTACTTATGAAAGAGAAAGAGCTTGGCCACAGGAGAGAGGTGCTACAATATCTGAATGTGAACGTCGTCTGGCCCTGGGATGGAGGACCGGAATGAAGTGAGAGCACGATTTAGCTCCCTCATAGTAAGGTGGGATTGTGGCACTCACAATTCTGGGAAGGGCATAGTGTCGCCTGAGCCTCCTCCACTTGTTTCCTATGGAGGAAGGCAGGATGATAGTGGGTGAAGCTCAAAATCTCCACAAAATAACAGCCCAAGGTGTTGGAGATAGCAATAGGGTCCACTATGACAGCATCCACTGCACCCGGCTAGAAATTGAATGATTGACCTTGGCCTCAGAGATCTGTTTGAAGTCGGCTCACACGACGGACGAGTGAGCAGAACTGTTAATAGAAGTAGTAAGCAAAATCCAGCTAGCTTCTCCACCATCCTGAAGAACGTGACGATACTGTGCACCCAACTGTTTATAACGAATGCAGTTTGCCATTGTAGGATGACAGTTAAAAACATGGAGAGCATGTCTCCGAGAGAAAATTGCGTCACAAACGCCTCAGTCCACCAATGGACCAGGACATGGCATGGTAAAGAGGAAGTGTGATGACCGGAATGTTCCGTGGTGGTAAGGATAACATTTGTAAGATATTCTACCTCGTCATCACAACTGGGGAAAAGTTGTTCATCAAAGGACACCAGAGAGGAGTAAACCCTGCAATCGACCTTAGAAAGCTGCCATTTGGTGTGACCATAGGTTGGGTAGGAGTCTGCAAACGAATAGCACACGGGAACTCGGCACTCGAGTGTGTGTCAGAGAGAACAGACCGCTTGAGACAGTGGGCAATCTGGGCAGTGCACAAGGAGAGGTCCACACAGGAATGGTTTGTGTGGAGTCTGAAAGGAATGTGCATGCTCCCATGTTAAGGCAGATGAGGTTAAGGTGATTGAGAAGGTCAACCAAAAGGGCACCTCTCTGACAGGTTCTGTGAGAGCCCCAAAGGGGACAGTATGCATTAAAGTTACTGAGCAGCAGAAAGGGGTGAGGGAGTTGTCCAATAACCTGCAGGAGGTCTGCCCTGGTGACACCAAATGATGGAGGGATGTAAACAGTACAAGGGGAAGATGTCAAGTGAGGAAAGAAAATGTAGGATGCAACAGCCTGAAGCTGGGTAGTCAGGTAGATGGTTTGATTATGAAGGTCATCCTGGATGAGCAGCTTGTCTCATCCCCATGAGATGGAATGCCATCCTCAGGAAGAAGGTCAAAGCGGACTAGAAAGAAATGCAAGAGCTCAAAGTGGTCGTGAGGACACAATTTTGGTTCCTGGAGGCAGACAACAAGTGGACGCTGTGATTCCACGAGTGGCCGTAAGTCCTCTTCATTGGATCCAAGCCATGAATGTTCCATTGGATGGGAGTCATGATGAGGAAAGGGGAGGAGAGAAAAAAATGAAGGGATGTCACCTCAGTGGTTGCCGAGTGCCAGCCTCCAAAGACGCACTACTACAGGGCACAGAGGCTGGAGGACCCTGCTCCATGAAACCTACAGAGGCGTTGGCATTCTCCCTCTGTCGGTCTGCAGAGTCCAGAGCAGAAAAACAGTTCGCGTTGCGCACTGGCGACACAGAGGTCAGCTGGGTGAGCATATGATGTGGTGACACCATAGAAGAGGACCTCCGAATCTGTGAAGGAGAAGACCATCTGCCTTTGTTCGATTTCCTGAAACCTTTCTGGTTGACAGAGGAAGACTCGGATGTTTGTTGGCTGGAGGGACGTAAGAAGTCTTGGTGTGAGAGTTCCTTCTGTCCCTTCTGGCCTGCCAGCTGTGTAGCAGGTGACTGCACCCTGGGAGGTGAAAGTTTGGTGACTTGTTGCACTGCTGGTGGAAGTGATGGGGATGCTACCATGACACTGGGCGATCAACCACAGTGCTGAATTTGAGATCTCATATCTGCCTGGCCATGTCCTTCATGGAGTGAGAAGTAGCAAGAACAGTACTTTAAGTGCCAGACAGTAGAATGAAGGGTTTCTGACTAGCCAACTTTTTCCTTCACCCAGATCTCCTGGACGGCCTGCTCACTGAGATACATGAGACAATTTCAGGAGGAGGATGCATGGTCGCCATTGCAATTGAACAGTGGGGAGAAGAAGGTGGGCAATCACCTTCTTGGGGGGTATCCCGGCCACAGGCTACACATTTGGCTGGACATTCAAGTGTGATTGTAACGCTGACATTGGTAGCAGCGGATCATGTTCGGAACGTATGGTCGGGCTGTGATAATTTCATAGCATGCTTTGATCTTTGGCGGAAGCACCACTCTATCAAAAGTGAGAAAAAGAGAGTGTGTGGGCATTACGGATGCATTTACCTTTCTGATCACCCAATTGACTGGAATGACACCCCGATCCGAGAGGTACGTTTGAATTTCTGCCTCAGTCACACTATTGAGCAGCCTAGTGTAAATAACGCCATGTGAAGGATTCAGCAGTTGATGAGCCTTGACGCGAACAGGATAGCCATGGAGGAATGAAGCTGAAGCAGTTGTTGTGCTTGAGTATCAGAAGTAGTTTCCAAAAGCAAAGTGCCATTGCATAAAGAAGAGCAGGATTTCACAGGGCCAACAACTGCATCAACACCTTTCTGAATAATAAATGGATTTGCCGTAGCAAGGCACTGACCATCTTCAGTACATGAAACCACAGCTGGGTGTGTCTTTGAATTGTGAGCTTCACTCCGTTTACATTTGTAGACGTTGACTGTGAAGATGATGATCGGCTCATCGTGAGAAAATCCCTCACGATTGCCAGCATCTCCGATGGTGCACTATTTTGAACTCGCCTTGGGTGATAGTGCACATCTCAGATCACACCTCTCTAATACCTGACAGAGGGACCAATCAGCAGTGTGGGAGGGTAGCAGCTAAGGCAATCGCCTCTCCCATGTCCTGGCCTGTACTAGGGGTACATGCAAACCCTACTTGTCAACCCGGGCTGGGAATTACGCATTACCCAGTCACCTGTTATGCATCAGACACTTGGGCCGGCCTTCAGGAGCACAAAGGAAGGAAGGAAGGAAGGAAGGAAGGAAGGAAGGAAGAAGAAGAAGAAGAAGAAGAAGAAAATGAGGAACCTCAAATGCTGAAGCAGAGGAAGGATAGGAGAAGGGGAACAAAGAAAGGAAAAAAACTAAAAACAGTGGAGAGACTGTTCTGATGTCGGCAACTGAAAACGCAGAAGACATTCCCAAACACATCCCAGACATGTTATCCAAGGGAGGGGAAAAAGAACTGCAAGAGGATAGACATACGAAAGGGAAAAGATGCTGCAAAGACTGGGGACCCATGGTTGCCAATCATGAACCTGCCGAAGAGTGGCAAGCCCCCCCTAGGAGCTGCAACATTAGCTTTGTAAGATTTGTTTGGGCATTTCTGACAATGGTAAAATTCTACATGTGTCGCAATGACATGCATTCATCACAGTAATAGGTTGAGAGAAGCTCGAACATTTCATCACATGCCAAGGCACAAGTTGGTCCAAGAACTGACATGTGTGGCGAAAGCAAGGAAAGAAAGAAATACAGGTTTGCATTGCCTATGCAAAAAAACCTGGAAATGTTGGCATAACAGTGTCTCTTAAGCATCCCAATCTTTAGCAATTCATTATATGCTGGGAAAGGAGAGTGTTAAACCAATCAGGAGAGTAACCTGGCATGAGCACACATATGCCACTTGATAGAGGGCCGTGGTGAGAACCTGCTGATCTTCCACAAAAGCTTGCTGCTGGGCAATGATACATTGGAGTGTATCTTCCATCGATATGTTGGTTGGGTGACTTTGCACTGACACTAATATGCAGAGGAAACTTAACCCTCACTTGTCACCAAGTTTGTTATGGCAAGAATGAACACTATTTATGGAACATAGTACTTTATAGAGCAACACGTACGAGATAGTGAAGTGCAGGTTGTTCACAGCACTGAACGCATTGACTGGGCAACAATAATTCAGGTTACAAAATACGCCAAGCACTCATTTTCAATCCCTGTTTCTTTGGCAGCTCACTAGAGAACACCAGGAGGCTTTTGTAAGCAGGCCTGTGAACTGCTCGGACAAGCAACCACTGAAATCGCCCATGTCAAAAGTGAAGATACATCACAGCTAATCCCTAGTCCTTCAGAATTTTCTAGAATTTCATCACGATAAAAAAAAAAAGAGGGCAAGAAAAAATGAATGTGTACATCCTCACATGCAGAAGTAAAGGAGAAAAACCTTAAAGAAGAAAAAAAATCACTATAGACCGTGGTTTAGAAGTGACACATGGGGATACTGGAAAGGATACAGTAGATTTTTGCATTACAGCATCTACACACCACATGCAACAATCGAATTTACCAAACACATCATCAATAAAAGAAATATACAGTGTGCAAAATACATTATATTCAAAATTTGGAATGCATTTTGAATACAAAATAGTACACTACAATGATCTAAACTAATCTGACATTACTTTCGGATCCCAAGTTTCCCACATTCATAATACAATATAAGAAATAAAGACAAGAAATAAAGACACCATCTTACAATATTTCTTTAATGTGGAATGACTGCGTAACTTATATTTTATGTAAGAGTAGATTTCTTACCCAATACGGTATTCCTTGTCAGCCCACAACTCCAAATCTTGAGATACATTTTTCCAGCGAGGGCACACTTTCTGCACCACATATACTAGTTCACTGAAAGACATGTGAGAGAAGATCTTTATCAGTACCTCATCAGGCAAGTCATCAATGCTCACACGCCAGGTGCCCATGTTGTCCACTGTGCTACCAGCCAAGTCAGAAAACGCAATTTCTGACTGCTGTGGGTGCAAACTAGCTGCACTCACACCTGACTCACAATGCACACTGTTGGCACTGCCTGCAGCAGAAGTGACTGTGGACTGAGGAGCTTCAGATGGTGCACTGCTCGAACACACGGCGATGTCTTCACCAGCCATATGGCACTCTCCACTGTGCACAGATTCTGCAGCCATTTCAATGACAAATCTGTCTTCAGACCTCTTTGTGTTGGAAGGTGCTGGGGAAGGGGTTGTCATATGGAATCGATCAGATATACTTCCAGGCACTGAAAGAAACACAGAAGAAAATTAATGTCCAAACCCGTATTATAAACATAGCAATTATATAACAACTGATGTAGACACTCGCACACACAATGTCATACCACTGTAACAAAAAGTGATGTCATTATAGCCTGTTGGAAACTGAAGAACAAGCAGTGCCAGTGGAGGTGAAAAAAGTGTCCTTTTCTGAAAGACAACTACAACTGTTGTACAGGACAATTAATAATGATTTTACCATTTAGTAGTGTAGTGTGGCTTGCAGTGATTTATGTATATTCTGTTTGTGTTCCTTTATTCCCTTAATTACACTGAGGTGACAAGTCATGGGCTACCTCTTAATATCATGTTGGACCTTCTTTTGCCATCTTAGTTCAGCAACTCATCAGAAGTCTCCTGCTAAAATACTGAGTCATACTGCCTCTACAGCTGTCCATAATTACGAAAGCGTTGCTGGCGCAGGATTTTGTGCACGAACTGACCTACATAAATGTTCAATAGGACTCGTGTCAGGGATGTGTGTGGCCAAATCATTCACACGAACTGTCCAGAACGTTCTTCAAACCAATCGTGAACAGTTGTGGCCTGGCCCATTGTCATCCATAAAAACTCCATCATTGTTTGGGAGCATGAAATTCATGAATGGCTGCAAATGGCCTCCATGTAGTCGAACATAACCATTTCTAATCCATGATCAGTCCATTCTATATAAATACAGTGCACACCATTATGGAACCACCACAAGCTTACACAGTGCCTTGTTGGCAACTTGGGCTCATGTCTGTGGGGTCTGCATCACACTAACCCTACTAACACCTCGTACCAATTGAAATTGGGACTCATCTAACCAGGCCACGGTTTTCCTGTCATGTAGGGTCCAGCTGATATGGTCACAAGCCGAGGAGGGCTGCTGCAGGTGATGTGCTGTTAGCAAAGGCACTTTTAAGGCGTGTGCTGCCATTCCCAATTGACAACCAATTTCACCACGTACATTCATCGTACGTCCCGTACCGAGTTCTGTGGTTATTTCACACATTGCTGCTTGTCTGTTAGCATTGACAGCTCTAAGCTAACACCACTGCTCTCGGTTGTTAAGTGAAAGCCGTCGGCCACTGCGTTGTCCGAGGTGAGGGGTATTGCCTGAAATTTGGCACTCTTGGAACATGCTTGACACTGGTGACTCTCAGAACATTTAATTCCCTAATGATTTCCAAACTGGAATGTCCTGTGCATCTAGCTTCAACCTCCATTCTGCATTCAAATCCGTTAATTCCCATTGTGTGGCCATAATCGCACTGGAAACATTTTCACATGAATCACCTGAGTACAAAAGACAGCTCTGTCAATGCACTGCCCTTTTATATCTTGTGCCATCTGTGAAAGTGCATATTGCTGTCCCATGAATTTTGTCACCTTAGTGTGTATGAGTTACTAATTTCCATATATATATATATGCAAATCAAAATTACTTTGCTATTGACAGATTGCAGTGGTGGTCAGAGAAGGGATGGTGTTGCTGACATGGATAGTGTCAACTAGCAGAAAAATGCCTCTGCTTAAAAGACTGACATTCTTCAGCACCTTTAAAAATGTTCCCAAAAATTTTGGCATGCAAACATATTCACACTATATTCAACGTGTTTCTTATCTCTCACTCCCATAAGCTTCTCTAACAGTTACTTGCTCACATCCTCCAGTCCATCACTACATCACTCATACCCATCCACTCCCCATTTGTCTATTCTCACGCTGAACGCATTCTGTGTCTCTCTGTCACAGTCTCCTCTCACTGCCAATGTCACTGTCTCCCTCTTGCTCTTTCTTACTGCTAATATCTCATTCCTTCCTTCCCACTGTTGCTGCCTCTTCTCACTGTCACTATTTCTCTCTTCCTCACTGTCATTGTAATAGACAGTCTCATTAGCACTGGCTCTTACCCACTTCCACTTTTCCCTCCTCCATTCCTCTCCCAGTGGCATTGCCTCCTCCACTTTTTTCCTGGCACTGTTCTGTCACTGTCTACTATGTTAAACTGCCACTGTCTCCCCTCTTTCTCTCATGCTGCCATCATATCCTTCTTTTTCTTTTCCACTGAAACTGTCTTCTCTCTCAGTATAAAAATGTTTGAACTGTCCTCACACCTCTTTGACATTCTTTTAAGGTGGTGAGGAAGGTACAATGAGGCAGCTGATACCTCAATTTTCGATCAGAGTCTTTTAAACAGGAGCACAGCAACTATTTTTGTGCCCCTGATAGGAATTTTGATACTTTACTTGTGTGAAATTGAAATGCATAAAAACTAACTTTATACTTCAGACCAGATTTTACATGCACAAAAATTTTGCATGTGCTTCAGTGCTACAACATGGGGTCCCAGAATCCTTCCAATGATAACAGATACATTTTACAGCATGGGACATTTCACGGTATTTTTTTCCATTACACATGTGACGTCTAAAAGTTAAAGTTACCATTGCTCCTGCAATTTAACGGTTATCACATACTTTTTTCGTTATAAATTATTATAGCAGTTAATACAGTCAGGATAACAAATAACAACAAGTGAAAACTTTTAATTTTGCCAAGTAAAATATATTAGTTTACATCTGTTACATCCGTAACAAAAGGCATGGAAGAAAAGTTTTCCTAATTTGAGAAAATCCCCTGAAGTTTTGTTACCAGTGTGAAATATAATATTTCATTATGATTGCATGGTAATGAGACTTTATATTTCTATTACCTGTTACACATTATTATGGGTAATAGTGCATGTTAGGCAAGTGACTGTCAGGAACACTATGTGATCAAAAGTATCCGGACACCTGCAAAAACATATGTTTTTCATATTGAGTGCATTGTGCTTCCGCCTACTGCCAAGTGCTCCATATCAGTGACCTCAGTAGTCATTAGACATCATGAGAGAGCAGAATGGGGTGCTCCGCATAACTCAACGGACTTCAAACGTGATAAGGTGAATGGGTGTCACTTAAGTCGTATGTCTATATGCGAGATTTCCACACTCGCAAACATAACTAGGTCCACTGTTTCCAATGTGATAGTGAAGTGGAAACGCGAAGGGACACGTAGAGCACAAAAGCATACAGGCCGACCTCGTCTGTTAACTGACAGAGACCACCAACAGTTGAAGAGGTTCATAATGTGTAATAGGCAGACATCTATCCAGACCATCACACAGGAATTCCAAACTGCATCAGGATCCACTGCAAGTACTATGACAGTTAGAAGGGAGGTGAGAAAACTTGGATTTCATGGTCGAGCAGCTGCTCATAAGCCACACATCATGGTGTGTGTAGTGCCAACAGTAAAATTTGGAGGTGGTGGTGGTGTTATGGTGCGGTCGTGTTTTTAATGAAGGAGACTTGCACCCATTGTTGTTTTGCATGGCACTATCACAGCACAGGCCTACATTGATGTTTTAAGCACCTTCTTGCTTGCCACTGTTGAAGAGCAATTTGGGGATGGCGATTTCATCTTTCAACACAATCATGCACCTGTTCATAATGCACGCCATATGGCAGATTGGTTAATGACAATAACATCCCTGTAATGGACTGGCCTGCACAGAGTCCTGACCTGAATCCTATAGAACACCTTTGGGAACACCGACTTAGTGCCAGGCCTCACCGACTGACATTGATACTGCTCCTCAGTGCAGCACTCCATGAAGAATGGGTTGCCATTCCCCAAGAAACCTTCCAGCACATGACTGAGCGTATGCCTGCGTGAGTGGAAGCTGCCATCAAGGCTAAGGGTGGGCCAACACCATATCGAATTCCAGCATTATCAATGGAGGGCGTCACGAAATTGTAAGTCATTTTCAGCCAGGTGTCTGGATACTTTTGATCGCATAGTGTATGTGCAATCAAACAGTGGAAAATTCAGGATGGAATGTAACAATAGCGACTCAGCATCTCCGCCATATGGTGAGTAGCAGTATTGTTAGTGTGTGTGACACTTTGTCCATAAGAAATTTAATAGCCAAAGAGCTTAAAAATAGTTTAAATATACCCTCAAAACAGTATAAAAAACAGTAAACGCTTATTTATTCTATGAATTTATTAAGAAACTCTTTGACAATACCTACACTTCATGAAAAGACATTGGACGAAGGCTCTAATTACTCTGTAAGATTACCTTCATAAAAAGACACAACAGCATACTTAAGGCTACAGTTATAAACAGACATTAAATATCAAACAAGGCAACAGTATACTTAAACCAACTACTACACACATATTATACCCAAAAACCCCAAGAACAAAAATCAGTTCATTTCTCCTGCCAAGTGTTGGGTCACGTAAAACCGACACTTATGTCAATATCATCAGATAGAACATATTCATCCTGGTCATTTGGTCACACAAAGGTGGCTTCGTTAGTTTTTACAAAATTAGTCTCATCAGTTTCATCATCTACATTTGACATAATGGAGATATCATGTATGCCTATATTAGATTGAGAATTTATAACTGCTTGTATCTTGGATATAGAAAGTCTCAGTCACCATATAGTGGAGATGCTGAGTCACTCTCTTTTTGTTGTGCCTATCTGCGACTCAGCATCTCCACTATATGGTGAGTAGCAACTTTCATTTTCATAATATTGTTACATTCCATCCTCAATTTTCCAATGTTTGAAAGTCTCAATCACATCACAGATATTTACAATGTCATCATCATTCTCCTTGCACGATTTTTCACCAACGACTATGTCTCTTTTTGTTGGTGACAGTGTGCAGTAAGTTTGGTGTAGTACCAATGCTTTTATACTGCACGACTTCAAGAGTGCTTTCTTTGCTCTGCAAACTGCTTTTCCCAACAGTTGAGCAGAAATTTTATGAAAATATGTGTCTTGTTGCTGGTTTTTAAGTTTTTCTCACTTTCAGTGACAACATTTCCTTTCTGCAGCACTTTTGCATTGCTCTTTCTTTTCTGCAGGAGTTGCATTACTCTTCTTCTTTTTGTGATACTCTCTGCATCTCTCTTACTGCTCCACTTTAAAATGTTTTTCTTCGTCACCTGTTAACTTTTTCCTCCAGTTTTGCCAGTGTACTTTCCCAGGTATTTGAGGTATGGCTTCTAGATTTGGTCAATGTTATGGAATAAGAACAGGCTTGTCACATGCCTAACAAAATGAAATTTACAGAATGCTACACCTCATTGAACATAATTAGATGTGAACTGATTGTATAAGTAGACTCACTTGATGAATAAAAGTTCTCAGTCCAGAAGGCACTGTTTCACAGCTTCAGCACAGAAAAATTAGCTTAGATTGTTTGACATGTGACTAGGTTCACACGTCAAAACAGATTGCTGGCAGCCATGTTGAATAATTTGGGCAATATTGCCATATAAGGTTCACGAATACTAGGTCCAACTACCAATGGTATCAATTTTCGAAAACACTCTTTTCTTGCACTGAGGAGAAAAAAAAAAAAAAAAAAAAAAAAAAAAATTAATATCACACGCCTACCAGGAATTTTAGTTTTCATCTTCACTGTTACACCAGCCTTGGTACATGAATTTCTGATGATTAATTTTGTTATATTTGGAAAATATTGCTTTTCATTTCATATGCTACTTTCATTAGTTTCTTTAAACTTGAAATACACATACCTTGTCCAAAATACTGTGAAATGCTCTGAATATTTCTCTGTGCTACATCACTTTATAAACCACATTTCACCCACACACCAGATTTTAAATGTGTCTTATGTGTATAGGTAGCTTAATTTTGAACCTCTGTGTTTCGGAAATGGATAAAGATATCAACAAAGCTTTCAAGGCTGAAGATCATGATCTTAGGAACAGATCATAAAAATTACACCCACTTGCTATGCATAGCCATGTTGGAATATGTGGCTCGGTTTTATTTGCGTGGGGGTGGGGGGGGGGGGGGGGGGTGGGGGGGGGTGGGGGGAATTCAAAGGAACCGCTCTTGAACTAATGGCGCTTGCATAAGCCCCTTAACGCACATTGTACACCACATCAAACACAAAAAGAACCAACTGATTTGCTCCATTTACCTAAGTAGCAGGAAGTGTGTAACAGTCATACTTTGAACCTGTACTAGAGGATAGTGACACTAAGGTGATCCTTCTGTTGCATATACAGATGGTCCCTAGCCCAAGGGCTATTCAAACCACTTATCCCTACCTTTCTGTTACCAATAGAACATGAAGTATGAGCCCCAGAAGTATCCTCTTTTTTATGCAGGGCATTTGGAGCATATTTCAATGCATTTAGTCAAAAGTAACACTCCTCAACAATGTCTGCGCACTGTGTCATTACTGATTCAAAAGGCAAGCTGCAGAAGGACTAGTCTAATCTCGTGTAACAGCCTCTGGGTGCTCCTAGTGGCATTATGGGATAGAGAGTGGGGATTCGCCTGCTTGCTCTCCACTTTACCAACAGACTATGCATGGCCAAGATAAAAGTGTAAAGAGATAACAACGGTTGAAGTTACCGAGAACATTAAATCTTAGAAAAATAAAATCTAACAAATTAATTGGACCTCCATAGGAATAGCAGTTGGTTTTGGGCCAGGAAATCTTATCTTATTAAAGTCTTCAAATGCTAAAAACTTGAAAATATCAGACACAGTGGAAAAACAGATCTTTTGATCAGAGATGCAGATGTAACTATGGAATGCACAATGTATACAAAAAATTGTCTTGGCACAGTCATAGACTTCACTAACTAAAGTCTGACCCTCCAACCTAACTTGGACCTCTGGTACACTGCAGTTCAGTTTGTCACTGCAACTTCATCCAAATGATTGTTCCTCCCTATATATCAGCACCACCAATAGATCTACTTAGGTCTACTGAAATGATGTAAGCTGCCATGCACATGAAGTGAACAACATAAGGTATGCAGGACTTCTGTGAAGTTTTGAATGTAAGGGAACTGATACTGGTAGAAGTAAAGCTGTGAGATCAGGCTATGAGTCTCTCGGACAACCCAGTCAGTTAAGTGCTTGCCCACAAAATGCAGTGGTTCAAATCACAGCCAGGCACATTCCAACCTAATATAGGCCTCAGGCTGCAGTACAGTTCAGTGTCACTACAACCAAGATTTTAAGGGGGGCAGATGCATAACGAGCTATCCAGTAGCTACTAAGAAAACTTCCAAGTGCTATGACACATATCAGAGCAAGAAACTTGTGCAGGTAACAAAGTTATTTTGTGTTTAAATTTGTTTGAATCTTTCTTAAGGGCAATTACAGTTGATAAAATTCTCCTGCTGAGAGGATACCATGATACTTAATAAATACACCAAGTACCCAGATTATTTTATTTTTTTAAGCTTCTTTGCCACGTGACAAACACACATCGAAACAAAGCTGCATGTCTCTTTTAGAAGCAATTTACTAACCAAAATTATGGAAAATTTACTGATACCAATTTTCGTATTGCAGGTATGGGTTAAAAGCAGCTGTGATTTACTTAGTTTTGCCACTGAAGAAGGATTTCAAATTTGGCAAGCAGGAAAAGCATTTCACTATGTAAGCTTACACTATCTATTACACTCTCACTATAGACAAGGGGATTATATGCTACTGTAATTCCGTAAACAGTGCCCTCTCAGGCACGTCAGAAACTAACGTACGAGGAGCCACAATGTTGAATTAACAGTAACCTGTAGCTGCGGTGATGTGAAACAAGGGTTACTATCAATAACACAAAATGTAACCGAAATTCCGGGACGAAACTGTAAACAAATCACATCCGATGACATTCTGGCGAAGTTACAGGCGGTGACATTCAAATTATGATTTCTTTGCAAAATTACTCTTTCACATAGAAACTCATTTGCAATGAGAACAGCTGTCTTGTTGCTTCCACTACACCCACGACAGGGCTATTGTCTTAAGAGCCATACGTACAAAATAAAATCAGAAATAGAAAGTAAACCATACTGATCGAAGAGAAGTGTTACACATGCAATGATGAAAATGTGTAATCATAATACTAGTACCTTACATCCTGTTATGCTCGTGTCACCGCTATTGTTAAACAATCAACAGATCGAAGAGAGGCATTTTCTTATATTCTTCCGGTGAGCCCGCTATTCTTGGATGTGCAACTTGCCGCATAGTGACATAATTCCCTCCGACACCTCTTCTACGAACTCGACTGATCAAACCACATTTTTCTTGTAGTTCTAAGAGGAAAGCTCAAGAACGTAACCATACACCATTCCCACCACGTTCATCTAGCAAGGAATAGATTGTATTTTAACACAGCGAAATAAGCACTCATTGTAACAACAGGGCGACTGATATCAATTTATGAGCAGCAAATATGCATATCGATAATTACGTACCTTTGCCAGACACTCCCACATGACATGTCGAAGAATTTAAATCGCGTAATTTACCCAGACATCGCACAGTGACAAAACAATTGAGTACTGATAATAGAACAGCCAACATAAAGCAACACAAAAGTACTGTAACATTTGTTAATTATGCAAATTTTACTTGAAATCTCGTATTTAAATACCGAGTAAATGGGCTAATATGTGTATAGTTGACATGTATTGCAGAACGTCTGCAAGAAGAACGTAATGCAACGTGTTGTTTCAATTTTGGCTGTTGTTTATTTGGCGACTTTGTACATGTCGCGACAGGAGATGGTTTTGGGGGCGTTCAAAAGAATTTGCACGTGCATCTAGTTTCAATTTCTGGATTTGTGTAACTAATACACATTACTCAAGCAAAATTGGATAACAAAAATGTTTTGTATTTATTACGTTCGAAGTATGATGATAACGGTTCTCCCAGTCGGAGTTAATTTCTTCCTCAACCTTGTATTATTAGAAAAGTTGATTAAGACGTAATTGCATTATAAGTCAGAACAAACATCAAAAGAAAAATTGCTGCAGAAAACCAGTAGTACAATATGAAGATTGCATTTATGGTAGCGTCACTGTTTTGTTGTTGCCATTAAAAATGTTAGAGTGTGATTTTATAATAAATATGCAGCGCTGTTTCTTTGATGGAGCAACATGCTAATATCTTTCCATCACAATTTCTCCAACATCTCTTTGATATTAACGTTGTAGCGACATGGGGCGTGAGCCGAAAGGGATGTCAGATAATCAGCTGATCGGAAGGCGCATGTCAATAGGGTTCGCGCTATGACCGCCAGGAGCGCTGTGAGACGCCTTCTCTGTGTTGCAGCGCGCGCTCAATGAATTTAATAATTTCCTTTGACTTTTTTTAGCATCCGTGTTACTGTTACCCTCACTTAGTTAGCAAATTCCGGTAATACTGGTTGCACTGGAAATGTTTCATAATGTTTCTCCTGCTGTTACGTGAGCATAAAATAAACTTCTCGTCTGAATAGTGTTGAACAGAATTGTCGCGCGTATCTTATTCTCGCTGCCGACAAGAACACGATAACGATATCGCTAGCATAACACACACAACTTGCGACAGTGGTGACCCCGACGTGATCGCAGCTAGAGGGGCAATAAATCAGCAGCACAAAAGGCTAGCACCGAACTTCACGAATCAGAAACTGGTGCGGGGACGGACCTACCAACCATATCAAGAGCGGTCGTGCTCCTACCGCCGTTTTGGTCCCACAACCCAGCATTATAGTTTGCACAGGTGGAAGCGAGTTTCCTCTACGCTAGAGTGACCGCCGACTCCACTAAGTTCGCACTGTTGGGCAGTTAGCTGGACCACCGCTTCGCAGTTGAGGTTCACGATTTTATACCTTCACCCCCGAACACGGAATCATAGGGGAAATTAAAGACTGAATTAATACGAAGTGTGCCTGCTTGACAGGCAGGTTCTCACACAAGAGGATGTCTGTGACAGAAAACCATCACAGTAATTTCTTTCATTTCAGAAGCAAGGTTGATGCACGCACGGTGCACACGTTGTGGAGCAGCCGTCTGCCGGAACAGGCGAAGGCCATTATAGCATCACAAACGGACATGTCACTTGGTGCTGTTGTGGACCTGGCGGATCGAATTCGAGATGCCATCGTACCGACCTCCTGCCCCGAAATTACGACGGGCGTGAAAATACCACGTCGGTGATAACGCGAGCGGATTACGACAGTCTCGCGAGCAAGGTCGACGCGCTGAGTAAGCAGATGGGTAACTACTTTCCGACAGGTACAATAGAGGACGATTCTGCAGAGGTTCTAGAAGTCGTTCCTCGGCGACCTCGGCCGTGGCTGAAGATTCAACCCGGGCAGACATGTGTTGGTACCACAGGAAATTCTGAGATCAGGCGCACAAGTGTACTTCGTCGTGTACCTTTCTCAGTTGTAAGCGACAGGCAGAAGTAATCGTTCCGGACTGCCGGTCGCCGTCCTTGCGTCTCTTTATGACAGATCACAAGACAGGGCGCATGCTTTTGGTTGACACGGGTTCCAACTTAAGTATTTTGCCACGGATCCAGTTACACAAGTATCGGCCAGACACCTTGTTTTGCCTCTCCGCGGCTAATAATTCAACCATCCCAACGTATGGAATGCAGCATACCGAGTTGGACCTGGGATTATGTCGCGCCTTGAAGTCGAATTTCACCGTGGCGGACGTAATCGAGACTATAATCGGAGCCGATTTCTTAGCGCATTATCAACTGCTGCCGGCCGTCGCCAACGTCCGCCTAATACACGTCAGGCGACCACCTGCCTATGGATTCCGACATAGCGTGGTAGTATACAACGCCAAATTGATCCAGTCGAAGAGCGACGAGTATACAGTACTTCTACAATAATTCCCGGCTATCACGAGGCATCCTGTGGCCCCATAAAAGGTATGTCAAAACACTGTACATTATATCAATACTACCACAGGCAGGACAGCTTCTTGTTGCGTCCCTTCGTCCGATTTTAGCAGGGTGATTTGTCGGCGCATCTTATCTCTGTGGCATGCCGATTGGGCTGCACTTACCGACAACAAGCTTCGGGCCTTAAAACCTCTTCCCGTGGCTTGGACGTCCTCCTCACGCCCTTCTCGGCGGGAGGAGGTCGTTTTAGCCCGGTTAAGAATTGGACACTGCCGGTTCAGCCATCGCCATCTGCTGACGGCTGCGCCGGCGCCGTTCTGCCCATGTGGGCACTTGCTGACGGTTCGACACATTTTAATGTCCTGTCCAGATCTTAACACACTGCGCCTCGATCTTAACCTGCCAGATACTTTCGATGCCATTTTAGCGGATGACCCACGAGCAGCTGCTCGTGTTCTTCGTTTTATCAATTTGACAAACCTCGCTAAAGACATTTGATGATGATGTTTTTTAATCCTATGCCTGTCAGTCTGTCTTTTATCGTGTTTTCCCATTTAGTTGTTGTGGTCAACTTGTGCCTCGCGGTGCATTCTTAGAGTAGTCAGGGCGCTAATGACCATTGAAGTTGTGCGCCCTAAAACCACAAAAAAAAAAAAAAAAAAAAAAAAAAAAAAAAAAAAAAAAAAAAAAAAACAGGCCCTCCGATTTCGTGTAGACCCAGGCGTCTTACTCCTTATCGATACGCTGTTGCCGAGGAGGAATTTAATACAATGTTGAAGGAAGGTCTCATTCACGAGTCTGGTGGGCTTTGGTAGTCACCCCTCCAATTAGTGACAAAAAAGAACGGTGCCTGGCGTCCTTGTAAGTATTACCGAGTATAGCATCCCCGGTGAAATAATAAGAAAAGACTTAAAAAAAACAGTATTTATAAAGAAGAGACATTTAAAAATTGAATAATATACATTTATCTCATGTATCCGTATTATAATAATTTCTCTGTGTAAGTTTCGAGGGCAAAGAAATATAACAAAATGATCTAAAGAGACGACAAGATACGCTCTTTTGTTAATTTTTTAGTTGTCTTCACTTCTTCTCTTGTCTTGGTTGCGTGTAGACGGACATGTTGCGAGGACTGGCAAATGTACTAATTAAGCAGATAATATATTGATTTAATATTATTGCTCACTTTTAATTTGTAAGGGGTGATCCCGATTTCATGTCCACCTTCCTTGAATTAACCTGCATTCGAGCAATTTACAGTGCAACAATCGCAGCGGCCGATGCAGCCGACGACGCCATTACTTGGCGATATTAACTTATAAAAATTAGCGGAAGCGAAAAACTCGCCCGCTATTAACATAATACACATTTTTCTCCACAGCCGCCCGACGTTGCAGAAAATACGTAGCTTTAAGATTCTTATTTTCAGTACCACAGCCGAGAGCCAGAACCAGGTCTCCGACTACAATGCAATGATTAACGGAGGTAAGAAGAAATACTCTCGCGCGTGTGTGGGTCGCAATTGTAATTAATAACTAAAGATTTTTGCTTTAAAGTGAACTGACTACCTGAGGAAATTAATATGAAAAGTTTATTCTATTGTTCAGCTTATATGTTCATGCTTTAAGATTCAGTGAGTCTAACGTTCATTAACGTAAAACATAATTTCCACCCAAGTTTAGTATTGTTAAAAAAAGAGATCTTCACAAAAGCATTTAATTGTAAATCAAAATTGAATGAAATATCGTTTTGATTAAGGCCCACCACGTAAGTCGGCAACAATCAACATTACCAATAAATAATATATTAAATTACGACGGCCGACGGACGTAAGAAGAGCCTTGAATACTAGGACAGTACCGGATCGGTACCCTGTTCCTCTCGAAAGATTATAATTACACATTATGTGGGAAAAAGGTGTTAGCGTATTAGACTGCGCAAAGGCATATTCACAGATTCCTGTTGGCGAAAGAGACATTCCGAAAACGGCTATTATAACGCCGTTTGGGCTGTTCGAAAGCCTGTTTATGACGTTCGGATTGAGAAATGCTGCCCAGACATGACAAAGATTTATAAATTCCTTTTTGCAACGCTTGCAGTGTTGTTGTGCATATCTTGATACTACACTCATCTTTTCAGCGGCCCCAGAAGAACACAAACACCATCTGATTGAGGTATTGAAATGCCTTGACGAATATGGAGTAGTGTTGAACACCCCAATGTGTGTTTTTGGCCAGACAGCGGTTACCTTTTTAGTCCACCGAATTTCATCGAAGGGTCCACTGCCATTACCGGAGAAAGTAGAGACTATATTGAGTATTCCACGGCCAAAAAACTGCTGACGATCTGCGACAATTCTTGGGAGCCTTCATTTCTACCGACATGACCTACCTCGTGCGGCAGAACTCCAAGAGCCTCTTACTGCAGCTTTAACTGGTCCTTAGGTTAGAGGCAAAACGTCGGTATTGTGGACAGAGTCGATGAAAAACGCGTTCGAAGCGGCCGAGAAAAGCATAGCAGACTTCTGGAGCACCTCTCACGCTGGTAGTAGACGCTAGCCAGATGGCAGCCTCTCGCATTCTTTTGACGAAAGCCATCTCCTGCGCAGCAACAATGGAGCGCCGACGACCGCGAATTGTTGGCGATTTATGAGCCCACGAAATATTTCCGTACACTGTTGGAAGCCAAAATTTTTGTCATTTTTACAGACCACAAACCCCTCACCTATGCCTTTCAGCAGAATAATGACAAATGTTCTCCGAGACAATGTAATCAACTGGAGTTCACTGTACAATTCACTACTGATGTACGGCATATATCGGGAATCGACAATGTCGTTGCACTGCTGGCTATCCTGGGTGAGCAGTATCACGAGGACTGTAGATTTTGCACAGCTAGCCCAAGCACAGGAGTCTGACCTGGAACTTCGAGATTGTTTACAAGATGCCACGTATGCCCTTCAAGTTCAGCCAGTCATCATTCCAGCAACAAACGCAAAGCTATATCGTGAGGTTTCAACTGGGAAAACTCGTCCGTTCGTTCCTACGGCGCTACGCAAGCAAGCCTGCGAAAGTCTACATAATTTATGTCACCCCAGCGTGAAGGCAACAATTAGACTAATAGCTAGCCATTTTGTTTGGCTTGGAATAAAAAAAAAAAAGATGTCGCACATGGTCTCGCGCATGCGTGCAGTGCCAGCGAAACAAGATTTCTCGCCATGTCTCTGCGCCGGAGGGCAAAATTCCAGACACAACAGCATGGTTTGCCCATGTTCATATTGATGTAGCAGGTCTGCTCTCCCCTTCAGAAGGACAATGTTACCCACTGACAGTAATAGACTGATTCACGCACTGGCCAGAAACCATTCCGGTAGATAACATTTCTATTGAGACGCTAGCCACTGCATTTGTGTCACACTGGATTGTCTGTTTCGGTTGTGCGCTTCGTATAACCACGAACGGAGGATGGCAGTTCTAATCTGACCTATTTGCCCAACTAAGTAAATTTTGCCGTGCATTGCATCACACAACAAGTTATCATCCTGCCAGTAATGGCAAGATTGAACACTGGCACTGATCACTTAAAGCGCCTTAATGTGCCGTGGGATTGACGGAGGACATCGAAAGGGTGCAAAAAGGGCAGCTCGTTTTGTATTATCACGTAATAGGGGAGAGAGTGTGGCAGATATGATACGCGAGTTGGGATGGAAGTCATGAAAGCAAAGACATTTTTCGTCGCGGCGAGATCTAGGCTATTTACGAAATTTCAGTCACCAACTTTCTCTTCCGAATGCGAGAATATTTTGTTGAGCCTACATAGGTAGGAATGATCATCAAAATAAAATAAGAGAAACCAGAGCTCGAACTTTTCCCGCGTGCTTTTCAGGAGTGGAATTGTAGAGAGATAGTATGACTGTGGTTCGATGAACCCTCTGCCAAGCACTTAAATGTGAATTGCGGAGTAATCATGTAGATGTAGATGAATCACAATGGACTTACACCTTACCACTAGTTTTGCTCGGCCTACGTAACATGTATAAAGCGGATCTACACACCTTACTGGCAGAACTGGTATATGGAGAAGTCCTACGGCTTCCTGGTGAGTTCATGGACCCACATGCGATTTTGTTGGATGACAATAATGCACCAGTATTTGTCGCCCACCTCAGAGAAAGGCTGACACAGATCTGATGGCGACAAGCATCACACAGTGGTACATCGCAAACATTCGTACCCCAAGAGTTACGATCCTGCATACACGTAATGTTGTGCGTAGAGGGCGTCAAACCGCCACTCGTACCACCATACAGGTGGTCCGCAAAATGTCGTCATTAGAGGTGACAAAGCATTTGCTATCATCGTCAATGGCACGATGAATACTGTTTCCATTGATAGAGCGAAACCAGCGTTCGTCTTTCTAGACTCTTCACATTCACATCTGCATTGCAATCAGGCGAAACCTCCACCGGCACCAATTGAACGGCAAGTGCGTTCCGGTCGACGGGTACACTCAGCACCCCCTCTATAGAGGGTGCTGGTACACTTCCTGGCACGCTTCAGTGATGTCACTTCTGGCTTCATCCAAGGACGGCGCTCTGCTTTCCCGACGGTGTCAGCTGAAACAGATGTCAGTTATAAGCTGATCGGCCGGTGCCTGTCAAGAGGGTTCGTGCACTGACCGCCAGGTGTGCTGTGAGAAGCTTTCTCCTTGCTGCAGTGCGCGCTCTATGAATTTAATCATTTCCTTTGACTTTTTTAGTATTACTGTTACTGTTTCCCTCACTTAGTTACCAAAACTGGTACTATTGGTTGCACTGGAAATGTTTCATAATGTTTTTACTGCTGTTATGTGAGGTTAAAATAAACTTATCATCTAAATAAAGTGTTGAACAGAATTATACGTCGCTTGTATCTTATTCTCGCTGCCGACAAGAACACAATAACGGTATCGCTAGTACAACATACACAGCTTGCGACAATGTTGTACATTATCACATATGCATTGTTCCCGCAATATTTGCACATGATATATTTCCCGTGAACAACCTCAGTATGTTAACCCCGCACTAGTATCATCTGGTTTTAAAACCATCTTTAGGCGGTTGTGAACTTGTCTTAGTAACACTAGTCAATCCGGCAGGTGTGATTCCAAAGCAAAACTCACCCAATGTACACTTGTTGATCAGCTGTTCCACATAAAGACAGGCAATTGCTGATAATGAGTATTGAAAACATATTTTATTCATCCAAGTCTTGTGTACAGAGGTGTATACCCGTAAGTTTCGAAATTTGGAAATTTGTGTTAATTTCCTATGGGACCAAACTGCTGCGGACATCAGTCTCTGGACTTAAACAAAACTAATATAACTTAAACCAACTTCTGCTAAGAACGACCCATACACTGATGCCCGATGATGATGATGATGTTTGGTTTGTGGGGTGCTCAACTGCATGGTTATCAGTGCCTGTATAAATTCCCAACCCTTGCTCAGTCCAATCTCGCCACTTTCAGGAGTGATGATGAAATGATGAAGACAACACAAACACCCAGTCATCTCGAGGCAGGTGAAAATCTCTAACCCCACCGGGAATTGAACCCAGGACCCCGTGCTCGGGAAGCGGGAAGTAGACTTCTCGATTCACCTTATCAGCGAGAAATTCGGTCCCGAGTTGACACAACTGTTCAGGCATGTACTTACATCCACCAACTTCGTCTTCAACGGCCAATACTATGAGTAAAGCGACGTGTAGCTATGGGGAGCCCTCTCTCACCAGTGGTAGCCAACTTATTTATGGAGAGTTTCGAAGAGGAGGCACTTCAAGCGGCCAAACGGAAAGCCATGTGTTTTTAATTATACGTGGACAACACGTTTGTCATCTGGCCCCATGGACCTGATCATCTATACACGTTTTTAGAACATCTAAATTTCGTCCACGACAACATACGGTTCACCATGGAGATCAAGAAGGAAGGGAAATTACCCTTTCTTGATGTACTCGTAGAGCGGAGATCAAATGGCAAACTGGGTCATAGCATGTACCGCAAGCCTACACATACGGACCTATATCTACATGCCTCGAGTTGCCACCATCCTGCGCAACCCAACGGGATGCTCAACACATTGGTTCATAGGGGATACTCGATATCGGATGAAAAAAGTCTGCACAAAGAGCTCAAACACCTAGAAAATGTGTTTCACAAGAATGGATACAGCAAACGACAGATTCAGACAGCCCTCAGACGACGGAAACACTGCAGAAACCCAGATGAAGAACAGTCTAAAGATGAGGAAACAAGCCTTGACTTTCTACCGTATGCGGGCAATGCGACATCAAAAATTGGGAGACTGTTAAAACAAAACAAAACTGACACAGTCTTCTGACCACCATCCGAGATACGGGCCCTACTGGGGACAGTGAAAGACGGATTTGGCCTCAAGAAAGCGGGTGTATATAGTATTCCATGTGGTTGCAGCAAATCCTATATCGGTCAAACAATCCAAACAGTCGAAGACTGCTGCAAAGAACACCAATGCCACACACGCCTAGGCCAGCCCACCATATTGGCACTGGCAGAACACTGCTTGGAAACTGTACACAATGCAAAATATGAAGAGACCGAGATTCTGGCTCCTACCAGTTTCTACTGGGGCAGCACCTTCAAGGAGGCCATTGAAATTCGTGTAACGGACAATCTCATAAACTGAGACACAGGTTTTCAACTAAGCAAGGCATGGCAACCATAACTTAACTCCATCAAGGAGTCACGCCACAAGCGGACACAAGACCCTTCTGTGACGCCCGCAGAGGACACTCGATGGGATTCTGCATCTTCCACCACCCGGCGTGACACCTGGGTGGGCGTGGACCTGGGTCGGCGCCCGCAAACGGATTGTCGGCGGCCACAATCGAAGCACCGGCGCTCGCAAACGGAATGTCGGCGGCCGCAACCGGACCGTCGGTACAGGGAATTGAAGCCCAGCTGACGGACATAAAAAACACTGACAATGATCAGACAGACCATTCCGTCAGAACCACCTAATGATGGCGGAAAGGTTATTCACCGAAATATCGTGCAACTTCAACGATCGTGTCCGGCTGGACACCCGAGAGCCCTGGAAACAGCATTAACTGTACCTATATTGACTGACCAAGTTCAACAAGCATGGATGGAACAATGCCATCCCACAAACTAGCATCTGGCACCTGAACAACACATGCATGCATGTTTGCATTCAACATTCTGGCCATTACACTGATTATTAATATACTAGCATTTCACACTTGCAGTGGCTTATCTCCGACTTACATTAATCTGTGATGTTGCAATGTTAATCACTTAAATAAGTTACACATACAAATAATTCCTGAAATTAAATTCCTATACATTAATTATGTTTGGTTGCAATTTTTTTCCATCAGTGTATTACATTAAGAGAGCCTAACACACTTTGTACTGTGTTTGTTGTATGAACATGAATAAGAACTATATATGAATTCTTAGTCTCTGAAAACTCAGGTCACTTGTGTTCAATGAGTAGGTTCTATAACACAGTTTGTTCTTACTTTATTTCTCTGGTTCTATCTTCTCCTTCTCAGCTGCTGGAAAATGCTATTTCCTAGTATTAATGTTATATGAACATGCAATGAGGGAAAGCACTTTCTTTACTCTTACGAGAGCAAAGGATAGATATAGTGTGTGTACAGCGTTCAATGGAAGGTGGACAACAGCTGTAGATATTAGCTGTATTGTGGTAAAAAGAATATTCTGGATGAAAGAATCTTATTTCCTGATGGAATTAAGAAAAGGCTTGCAGGTTCTAGCTGTCATCCACTATCTATTGTTCATATGTGATCTTAATGTAAGCCAAAGTGAAATGTTCATGTACACAGAATGACATTGATTAAGAGATGTATATCTTTTGTAAACAATGATATATTCTGCAGTATTTACAGCACAGATTCTGTATTTTACTTTCATGAGATACTGAATTCTCTGTCCGCAGAGGCAGGTTACCATATAACGTAATTCACTTTTTTTTACGGTTTGGTGCTTATACAACAATTACCCTATCCATGCTGGACTTCATATTTACTTTCAGCATGTCACTTGTTAATGAGTCACTTTTTTGTGTTGTTAAAAGAAGACCCCATCCATAATATGGAAATGCCAATAACATCAGCATTGTAATTTCTCTATCAGGATGTTATAGTCTTCATAACGAAATACTGTGGGAACGCTGGAACGAGGCAAACAGAATTATTTATCTTGCTTAATTCTACTAGAATTGATTTATGAGATTAAACATTGCTTTCTTTGCAGCAAGTGCCTTACAGAAGCTCAACTAGCTGCTATAAAAGGTTGTTATCAGAAAGGTGGTTGAATACCATTATAATCTCTTGTCTCAGAACTGACAATATAGGGTCTATAATTGTAGATCACAGTTTATCTGTTTTATAAGACATTTGTTACTAATGGATTAAATACCAATCAGTTTCATCTTGAGAGTGAAAATGTATCTCAAAATAGGGAGCAAGGAAAGGGACAACTGTGGGTTGGGACAGAAGGAATCAAAGGGGGGAAGAGGAGAGAAGATTGACAAAAACAGAGCAGATAAATTAATCTTTACAACAAAATATATATTGTAAAAAGTGAGTATTCCATAACAATACAATTCAACAATACAAAAATATTATTCAATAAATAAAAAATATATTCACATAGTTCACTAACATTACACAGTGATACTCTACACTGAATCAACTAATGTGTTAACCACAATTTCAATCTTAAAATATCAAACACATGTTGCAATGAAGGTGTAATAGTTTCAGTCCCCACAAGTCAGCATTTACTGACTCACTGATGTACATATCTAATGTTACTCTGCCTGTGAAATGTTGCTCTTTTTTCATATGAGCCTTTCTACGACATGTGAAATATCACATTCTTATGAGATGGGAGGTATGGGTTTCTTGTTGTAGTAGGAAAGAATAACTATTTGGGGTGTGGGGTGGAAAGTGTGGTGGGAGGTAACTCGGAAACCAGGAGGCTAAACGGGTCACTGCTTGCCATGAGCAGGAGAGGAGAAGGAGCAAAGCTAATACAGCAGCACTATGTCAGATTGAGTTTAAAAGATGGTAGACAGGACATGTTGAGAAACAAGGGAATGTATGAGTTTAAGAAAATGCAAAGTGGAATGAACAAAGTAAACATAGAAAAGATAGAATAGGTGGAAATGGGTTGCCTTCTCAGGGGGGAATAAATACGATCACACCGCTTAACCAAAATTTCTAACATATACCATGTAGGACAGGGAGTTACAGATGATGGGTTAATGGAGATTAAGTTCAGGAAGGTTAAAGTCGGGAAGGATATGTTGTTGGGAATTTTTGTCTCCAGGGTTCAGAGCTTAGAGGAAAGATTCAACTCATTCATGTGGTGTAACAGATAATTAAGTCTATTGAATCAAGCTGGTGATCATGTTCAGCAACTGTGTACCCAAAGCCGGTAGTTTCCTCTGTGACCACTCAAGTACTTGACCAGGATGGATGGGCAGAGGGTGTTGATCTTATACTATAGCCATCATTTAGTAAGGGCTTGTTTGGAATTCCACCCATAAGGAGGTGAAGAATGGGATGAAAGGTATTTTGAAAATATTCACTATTAAGGAAATTTTGGTATTCAAGTTCTCTTTCAGAAATTAAAGTATATGCTTCAGCATTTTTGGAAATTCAACCACTAATGGGAACAATGGTGAGTGACACCTTTTTTTTGGAAATAATCATTACTAAAGTTCTAATAAAACATTTTTTAAAGCTACATCTATGAAAATTTGTTTTAACTTCTAAGTAAATGTGTGTTAGCAGATGAAAATTTCTGTGGAAATATCATGACAAGAACTCAAAAGGCCGGATTAACAACGATCTCTGACTCTAGAAGTTGCTCTGCCTTTAGTATACTGGAGTATGTGTGTGTTGTGGGGAAGGTAATAGATGAGCTGATCTCATTTTGAGCATAACTTGAAATTGCATCCCTGGCAGAGTAATAAATTTTACGTATTAAACTGAGTGGGAAAATGGAAGACAAGACTGCCCCAGAGATTGGTTTGTAGGGAAGATCAGAGGGTTAACTGTGGTAGATGTGCCATTTTCTGGCTGGCACTTATACAAGTAATTCAGCGCAATTAAGTTTAAGAAATCTATACATTTCAGTTTTATGAAAATGCTTGTGCTCACTGGCTTTACAAAAATATACATTAACATGATAACAATAATCACAGCCAATATGAAGCTTCAGTTATAACACTGGGGTGAACATTACATGTTACTACTAACAGAGACCAGTTATGGGACACACAACAACAATTTGTAGCTTTCATAAACCCGTCCCTACTGCAGTAGCAACATTAAAAGTGATTGCCACATACTTTGTGATAAATAAGTAAATAAACAAAATGGCTGTGAATGTCCAACACCCATGCATGCTACAGATACTGTCGTCTGGACATACATGCACCGTTTAGTTTGACTCAAAACATTTTTACTATTAACAAGCGACAACTATACAGGTTCAGAGCCCTTTTGATGTTGCTAACATCTGTGATGTATTCATGCAGACTGAAGTAATGTATTAAAACTTATATCAAGACTGGGATTTGAATGCGGATCTCCTACTCAGTAGGCAGATGTGCTAATTGCTAATCCAACTCGGCACAGTAGCTTTGCACGACTTCACAGATTACCCTATCCCACCTCCCTCCCCAAGCCAGTTCGTCCATCTGCCCAGTGAGCAGGAGACCTGGGTTTGAATCCCAGCCTAGGTATAAATTTTCATTCATCACTTCAGTCTGCATGCATACATAATTTTTACTGGACATTTCACAGCTAACAACTAAATTTCATTTTTAATGATAGCTTCAGCTTTTCCTGGACAGTCACTATTAACATGACAAGATGGTGAATACTGGGGCAACACTGGCTAACTGAATAAATAACCTCAATTCTACATAAATTAGCCCCATCACAGCATCACCTGGATACCGAAGTCCCACTAGTATTATGAAATGTACAAATGACTTCTAAACACACATCACACAACAGGATAACAGCTGTCAAATTTATGAGTTGCAACATTTTATGCAAAAAAGTAAATTAACTTTCAACAGTGAATTTTCATTTTACAGCGGAGATCTGACAAGGAGTTTCAAAGTAAATTAAGCTCACCACTTTGTACTTAATATCCCTTTATCTGTAGCATTATTTTAGCATTATTTATTGCATTTACAGGCCTTTAAGGCCTACAGCAGAATAAAAAGGACACAAACCACAATATAAAAAGAATACAACAAACTGCATATTATAAAGATTTGCAAAGGTACACACTACAAAAAACAAAAAAGAAAAAAAAAAAAGACAGACAGTCACAATCTCAGCATAGGACACATGCATTGCAGATGGTGGTCCATCGCTGTCGGTCCCCGGCCTCATCATCTATCGCTGTCGGTTCCACTTGTTTGAGTATTGCCAGTACCCAATCCTTCCATCACATCCTCGGTTGTCCCTTTGGGTATCTCCCAGCAGGTTGGGAATGGAGAATGCGGTTAGGGAGTGATCCACTGGCTCAGAAGACGTAGCCTCTCCTGCCCCAATATTCGGCCAATGTGTGGCTTTACATACCACTAGTAAAGGTCTTCTTTTATTCTTCATTCCCATTTACCTTCCATGGTATTGTGGACAGGTCCATATATGTTTTGAAGTACTTTCCTCTCCAATGCACAAATTGCTTCTTCAGTTGTTCTGAAGTTGCCCAGGTTTCACAGTCATATAAAAGTACCGGCAGTACTAAAGTCATGTACAGTCGAATCTTGTTTTTTAGTGATATCAACCAGGATTTGAATAGAATGTTTAGGCTGAAGAAAATGCAATGAGCATTTGTTATTCCTCTGTAGCATGCTGCATAAAGTCAAAGCAAGAAAAAAATAACTATCACGAACACATTACTTCACAAAAGAAACAGCAGTAGCAACAAAACTAGGCTGTATATACGGATGAGGAAAAAAAAACAGATTTTCTGGTTAAAAAACCTCAGGTGAAAATACACAATCCCCAGATGAAAGTACATTTTTTTCTGTGTTAAGTGACAATATACTCTCCCTTGGAGCTATGAAACTTACAAATCCTTTGAATGGTGACGGTTTCATAAGATGGCGTAAAACTTGCTAGCACTTTAGGGGGGGAAAAAAAACAGCCAGCAAAAAACATGTTTGAGAAAGTGCTTTGATGTGCGGCGACATCTACACCGCATATTTTTGTACTACGACAGTATAAAAACCAAATTCCACCAAATACAGAACGGCAGCTTCCGAACCACTGAAATCAAGATTGCGATGCACTTTTGTTGGACAATCATAGCGCATGTCATTTGATCTTACCAACCAATGACAGCATATATTCAAAGCACAGAACATTTGATGTAGTTACCCAATAGTAACATCGCTACCAAGTAGCGCAAACACACAAATAGAAAAAGTTAATGGTTTAAATTAATACACATACACTGTAGCTACAAGGAAAGCTAAGCTTTCACTTTTAATATTGGTTGTCAAAAAAAATTTTCCCCCATTTCCAATGGCGTAGTTAGACAGAATCCTAAGAGCAAAGCTTAAATCGTAGCAGCCGAATATTTCCAAAATGCATGATTATTAATTTCACTGCTGTATACCAAACATTTCTTAGGTTACCTGGCTGAATAAATGTTCAATCTAGCTCTGCAACTTTTCCATAGAAAAGCCAATTACATGTGAAATTGCTCAAGAATTCACCGCAGACTTTTTTTCAAGTATAATTATACTTTTTGCCATCATTATTCCATAATTTGTAATATATGAAAGAAATAAAATAAATATGAAAAACTAGCCTTGGAGCTTAGCCTTTTTTAGTGTGTGTTACCCTTTAACATACATCAAAGGTGTGTCATTATTCTTTTAAATGCTGTCATAAATGGCTGGCGTTCTGGGCCCAAATTTTTCTAAGTGGCTGGTCCTCAAAGTGTTAGTTTTGAATGAGATAGTCTTCCTTCAGGGACTCACACCTAGTGAGTACGTGGCTGGCGACCACGGGGTCCCGAGCTGAGTCCTGGCATTGCTTCCACTTACTTATGCCAGGCTCCTCACTTTTATCTTTCCTATTTGGCCACCATCGACCAACTCTTGTTCTTTTCCGACCCTGACGCTATTAGGTTTCGAGGGCTAGGGGTCTTCCATTACCAACCTATACTTCTACTGAGCCGAATATCTCCCGGGATAAGGAGATTACCTTCTATCAAGTGCCAACGGCCTTCTAGGAGGGCGGATGAGCGGCTAGAAGGAAGGGCACTCTCTTGCCCTTGGGGTGGGAAACTGCTCCTAAAGGCGGAGGAGCCACAGGGTGGCCAACGGCATATAATGGAGAAGGCAACGGGAAACCACTCCATTAAAGACCCGGGCAGGTATCCCAAGTATCAACAGCTTATGATGGAAAGCTCTTTGGTTAAATTCTCCGGAGGTAAAATAGTCCCCCATTCGGATCTCCGGGCGGGGACAACTAAAGAGATACCAAAACCCAAAAGCATTAATGTAAGAAGGATAGCAACATGGAACGTCAACTCACTTCTTAAATGTGGTAAACTGGAAAACTTGAAAATGGAAATGAAACGAATGGATGTTGATGTACTGGGAGTCTCAGAAATGAGATGGCCAAATGCTGGCGACTTTTGGTCTGGGGATTACAGAATCATACACACTGGAACAGCACAAGACAGTCCCGGGATTGCAGGAGTGGGAATTATTCTCAATAAAGAGATGGGGTTAAGAGTAAAAGGATTTGTTCAACATAGTGAGAGAATAATTTATGTCCGACTGGAAACTAAACGAAGAGACACAATCATAATCCAAGTATACATGCCAACTACGAGGCACGAGGACGATGAAATCGACATGATGTATGACCACCTTGAAGAAGTAATTGGCAGAATTAAAGGAGCTAAAAACCTTGTCATCCTGGGAGATATGAATGCCGTTGTTGGGGAAGGTAAAGAAGAGGATGTGGCAGGGAATTTTGGATTAGGATTAAGAAATGAAAGAGGGGATAAACTTGTAGAATTCTGCCAAAGAAATAAACTTTGCATTACAAATACCTTCTTTAATCATCATCCAAGAAGAAGATATACTTGGAAAATGCCTGGTGACATTAACAGATACCAAATTGACTTCATATTAGTGAAGCAAAGATTTAAAAACCAAGTTAAGGACAGCATATCATATCCAGGCTGTGATGTGGAAAGTGACCACATACTCGTTATGACGACGACTGAACTAAAATTCAAGAACATTAAAAGAAGAAGTACATGTAAATGGGATTTGACAAACCTGAAAAACGAAAATACACTGAAGCACTATCAACTAGAAACAGACAAGAAAACAAATACAAAGGGCTGCAATGACATCCAAAGCAGCTGGGAAAAAATAAAAACTGGTTTTTTAGAAGCGGCAGAAAAAGTAATAGGAAAAGAAAGGACAGAGAAAAGAAAGGAACGGATCACTAATGACCTACTACATATGATGGAAGAAAGAAGGAAATTAAAAAATTCTGTGAAGAAGGAAGACCAAGAGAAATACAAGAGTCTGAAAAACAGAATCAACAGAGAGGCAAAACAAGCAAGAGAAAAATACCTTGATGATCTCTGTATTTCAGTTGAGGACAACATGAGCAAGGGAAATATCAACAAGGCCTATAAATGTGTGAGACATTGCTTTGGAGACAGAAGAAACAAGTGTAGGGCTGTGATGGATGAAAATGGCAATATGTTGGATGACGATGATGAAGTTGCAAGAAGATGGAAACAATATATAGGAAAACTGTACAGCGGACCAGACCTGTCTGAAAACATCATGGAAGAAGAAACAGAAGTAGATGCACACAACATAGGTGAACCTATATTAAAGGTAGAGTTTGAACTAGCTCTGAAAAAATTGAAAAACAACAAATCGCCTGGTATAGACAATATCCCAGCCGAACTTCTGAAATCTGGAGGAGCAAAACTGAATCAGGAGTTGTATAATCTTGTTTTCAACATGTACGAGCAGGGTAAAATTCCTACAGACTTTGAGAAAAACATTATGATCCCCATTCCAAAGAAGGCAAATGCTACAAGATGTGAAAATTATAGGACACTCAGCCTAGTTACTCACGCCTCTAAAATATTAACCTCAATTATCCTAAAACGCATAGAACAAAAAGTCGAAGCTACACTCTCCGAAGACCAATTTGGATTCCGGAAAGATAGAGGAATGAGAGAAGCAATATTTGCTCTAAAACTAATAATAGAGAAATGACTAGATAAGAACCTGAAAACATACATAGCTTTCGTAGATGTAGAGAAAGCCTTTGATAATGTTAAATGGGATAAGATGTTTGAGGTACTCAAAAAAGTAGGAATAGACCATAAAGATAGAAAAATGATATGGAACCTGTACAAAAACGAGACAGCAGTTATCCGTGGACGGACAAAACAAGAAGAGGTGCAGATATGGAAAGGTGTCCGACAAGGTTGCGCACTATCCCCTGTTATCTTTAACGTATACATTGAAGAGGCGCTGAAAAAAGTAAGGGAAAATTCACAGACAGGTGTAGTAGTTCATGGCCAACAGATAGATATGATAAGATATGCCGATGATATAGCTGTCCTGGCTGAAAGTGAAGAAGATCTTGTCGTCCTACTGAATAGAATGGATAAAGTTATGGGTGAAGAATATAATATGAGAATTAATAAAGCAAAAACAAAAGTAATGGCATGCGACAAAGAAGATCAAGTGAAAGTCCAAGTTCACGTAGGCAATGAACTGCTTGATCAAGTTGATAAATTTACTTATCTGGGCAGTAATATTACCAGGGATGGAAGGAGCAAGGCAGAAGTGAGAAGTAGAATAGCTCAAGCAAAGGCTGCTTTTAACAAGAAGAAAAACATATTAACATCTAAGAGCATCAGCCTTGAAAGCAGGAAAAGATTTTTGAAATCATATGTGTGGAGTGTGGCATGCTATGGGTGTGAAACATGGACTCTCGGGACAGAGGAACAGCAGAAGCTAAATTCTTTTGAAATGTGGTGCTATAGACGCATGCTCAAAATAAAATGGATTGACAAGGTCACAAACGAAGTGGTTCTGGAAAGAGCAGGTGAGAAGAGAAGCTTCTGGAGTTTCATTGTTAAAAGAAGAGTGCAATTTACAGGCCATCTATTAAGACATAAAGGACTCCTGAACACAATCATAGAGGGATATGTCGAGGGAGAAAGACCAAGAGGAAGACCACGACTGAGGTACATGGATCAAATCGTGAAAGATGTGGGATGTGACACCTATAAAGAAATGAAGAGAAAAGCTGAAAGACGCACAGAATGGAGAAAAGCTGCCATTGTAGCTGTTGCAAACCAATCCTTGGATTGACCACTACAGAAGAAGAGACAAACAGTCTGTGATTTCAAAAATTCATTGCACCGGTCAAAAAAATTTCAGCAATATCTTTTGGCACCTTTCAAAAGGAAACTTGGCAGGGTTTTTTTCTGATGATACTCTCTTCATTTCATTTCCCAACCCCCCCCTTTTTTTTGTCGAATGTAACTGTAGGACTATGACTTGGATGCGAATTGTCGTCCATCCATCCATCCATCCATCATACCACCACCACCACCACCACCACCACCACCACCACCACCACTATATCATCATCTCTTCCTCCTCCTCCTCCTCCTCCTCCTCCTCCTCCTCCTCATCATCATCATCTTCTTCTTCTTCTTCTTCTTCTTCTTCTTCTAGGAGCGTATTGGGGCAACTTGTGTAGAGGGTAGAGCTGCTGACGACAGATGACCTTGTCTTCTTCAAATGGGCTCAAGCAGTGAACAATGATAGCAAACAACAATAGTATAAGACTGGCCGAACCAATACATAGCTATTCAGCTGTGCCCCACATGGCAAGAAAATAATGTTCACAAATCACATATATAGTTGGTATCTGAGAAATCAAGTTCATTCGAGAACAAAAATGAGACATGTGTTGGCGGTTTTCTGAACCAGCTCCAGCTGCTAAAACTGTTCAGGAAAATGTGGCTCAATGGCATGGCATGACCTTCTGATCACACCGGATAGCGGTCCCAGACTGTAGCGCTTAGAACTGCTCGGCCACCCTGACCGGCTCAGCACTGGGACCTCAAGTAAAAATTACAGTAAGATCCTCTTCCCACAAAATTTCGTTATAGTTCCTAATGAAACCAACAAGCATATTCAGTGGATAAAGCACTTCGTTTTTCTTTCTCTTTATTTTACCATTCTTAAGTGTATGTCCTTCCATACTTATTTTATCACTAAGCTCTATTCTCGACATAACATTATTTCCTTTCTTTATTGTTATAATATCAAATAGCTTTGCCACATAATTATCAAATAATTTTTTATTACATTTTTCCATCATAAGTTGGATAATCTGTACCATCAGCTACAATAATACTGAAGCTCATGTAAAACTGAGTATGATTAGGATGAAGCCATCCATCTCCTATACTTATGTTAATTTCTGTATCCTTGTCAGAAATATTTAGATTATCTTTTGAGTTCTCATACACAGGGAATAAGTAGAACTGACAGCTCTCTATTTTGTTCATTGTTTATTAAAGATAAAAATTTATCAAGCCATTTCTAAAATAACTGTTACAGCAGCACCATTGAAGTCAACAAATACTCATTTTAATGAGTTAAAGTTATTTCTAATTCCTGTATAGTATCAAAAATTGGAATATATACAGGCTAATGTGGTTCATGAATTATTGGTCCACCAAATCTAACATCAGGCTCAGATGAAGCTATAATATTCGTTTCTCGATGAAAATGATCATTATGTTTCACAAACATTCCAACGGCAACATTAAAATTAATTCAAATGGAATACATTTAGGAACATCATTAACAATTGCCTTTTCATTAGCTTCAAAAGTCTGACCACTAAATGCAAACACACTTCCAATACTATCTTTTATATCCATACAATTTAACATCACTCTCAATAACACTTATATTTAAAATTTCATCTGCTTTAATGTGTACATTAGGCTTTTTGGAATGAATAGATATTTCCAAGCTTTTCAAACTACATTGGCCAACAGGAATTTCTATCGTTTCTTCATCACAATACAATTTATTATTGTTTTGTGTAATGTTTGGAGTTACTAATGTTGTCTAAAGACCAACTAGTGCAACATTGCTATAACTTTCTCGTACAGGTACAGTCAATCTTTTTTTGAGAACAGGTGACTTACCACTCAAATGAAATAGGTGACATTTCATATTAATAAAAATTTATGTAATTAAATGAAAATTGATAGAGATAAAAATTCCGGAGAAGAGATCAAAACATAAACAAGGTAAGCTTTTACCAAATTCTATTTGATGTGCTCTACATAATAGATCCAAGTAGTTGTGGAGAAACAACATTAATGATTGACAGTTATATTCTAGCTCTAGGATGATCAAACTGGATTAAGATAAATCACTTGTAAGTTTATTCAAAAAGTTTAGACCAACTGAAATATCAGGAATTTATAAAAATCAGTAAACAAGTTGAAGACAAAAATAATGAGAAGATTACTACGTTTATTGAAAACAGAGAGGAAATTACACCATTAGATCAATGCAAAGATAACTCGCTTCTGGTATTCGATGATTTCAGTCTTGAAATCAAGATGCAGTTACAAAATATTTTATTAGAGGAAGACATAAAGGAATAGATGGTCTTTATTTAGCCCAGACATATTCAAAAATACCAAAACAATTAGTAAGGGATAATCCAAATTTATAAAATATTTTTAGATAAGATAATACAAATTTAAATCATATCTACCATAAGTTTGTTGGTGGTGATTTAAAATTTGATGATTTTAAAGATATTTAGTAAATGTTGGAATGCTCAGTTTGGATTTTTTACAATATATATGACTAGAAAAACCTAATAAAGGGAAACACAGATATTGTATAATATATTTCCTTATTAAATGAGTTCTTTAAAAGATAATATTGCATATCTGTTAGACCATGATGATGGTATTTTACTTGAACATATAAATGAATTTAAAGAAGATCTTGAATATATAAAAGAACATGAAAAGTCAGAAAAAATAGGTCAACATCGTACTAACTGTTCATGGGCTAGGGAAATGCTAAATGTAAGCCAGATACAAGTGGTTGCTATTTTTTTTTATAAGTGTAAATGCAGAATGCATTATCTTATTAATTTTTATATATCCATACATAAAAAACATGGAAATTATAAAAAAAAGATCAACC
Organism: Schistocerca americana; assembly: GCF_021461395.2. NCBI lineage: Eukaryota > Metazoa > Arthropoda > Insecta > Orthoptera > Acrididae > Schistocerca > Schistocerca americana. The sequence continues at coordinate 169,734,200 of NC_060128.1, read as the reverse complement.
TGCTATTGATGGAAATGAAAAAGTTGAAGAAGGAATCCGTCGTTCAGGTAATAATGTACTGAAAGTCATTGAAGATAATGAAGAAGTTGCAAACAAAGGGTTCCATATCATACACATTTAGAAGAATTTGTAGATGTACCAAGATATGCAAGTCCAAAATATGAATCCTCTGACGATCATCCTCTTAAGTATGACTATACTTTAAGTCAATCAGAAATACAAGATGCACTGAAGAAGAGATTAAAAACAGAAAAAAGATAGCTCAAGCTAAAAGTGTGAATAGAAAAATAAATATAAGTGAAAGACTGTTAAAGTATATTAATCATAGTGAAGATAAAGTTTATAGATTGAAACCTATTGGTATGTTTAAATACGCTGGCAATTTACCAGCAAAATTTAACGTAGATAAAGTAACTGTTAGTGGTAAAGAATATGAAGGTGCAGATGGATTAATGAATATGTTAACTAAAACACATATTACTGTAAAACGAAAACAATCAATTATTGACAAAATTATTTAATTTGACAGATAAAAAACCTACTCACCAAGCAGCGGCAGAACACACACATAAAAGATGGCTGTATTTGGCAATCTTTCGGAGCCAGTGGCTCCTTCTTCAGGCAGAAGGGTCAAAGGAAAAGGACTGGGGAGGTCTCGGAAAAGGGGTAGATTTTAAAAAAGTCACTCAGAATGATGGGTCAGGGGAGACTTAACGCACAGGATCAGAAGGAAAGACTTTCCCTCTCATCTGGTAGAGTAAATCTCTCCTGATCCGCAGTTCTGGGTGACTTTCCCGAAACCAACCCCTTGAGGGAAAAGTTCGGATCAGTTACACCAAACAATACTCCCATTTTGCAATAGTTCATTTATTCACCTCTTTACACAAGCAAGGCTTACAAAGAACTGGCATGGCGGTTTCGTTAAAAAATAATCTTAGTTTAGTTCAGACGATACTCAGATCGATGCTGGGGTCAACCTCATCGGTGCCACATAGCCCACCCCCCCTCCCCCTCAGTACGGAGTACTATTGAGAGGCCGGGGGGGGGGGGGGTGACCGGAGTACTATTGAAAGGCCAGGGGGGGGGGGGGTGACTATGGTGTCGACAGTGTCGTCGGGGAGCTGTGACGGTAGATGTCATGAAGGAATGTTCGGCCACCGAACCTGGAAGTCGAAGCGCACCAGGCGTTGTACTGGGCATGCTGGTTGTGCAGCGACAGGGACGCTGGCGGTTTGAGGGTGGAACGGAGCGACGATGACGATGTCTCCGGTGGGTGTGGCAAACACACAAAACATGTCCAGGTCAACGTCGGGCAAGAGGGGAATACATTCACCAGGTGGCAGGGAATGGCGGAGGTTGTGTCATGAGCACCGGATGAAGGGAAACACACGACGAACAGTGTGTCATCACGTAGTATTATAGAGGTGTCGTGGATTATGTCCGGGGGGGACAGGCACAAACACCTCGAGCGAGGGCACGTTCAAGATGGAGGGGTGTGAGAAACCTCGACAGAGCAAGTCAGGCGACAGGGGAGAGGTCGAAAGGACCGGCTAAGGGCCTGGCGGCGAGGGTGTGATCGCGGGTAAGCTAGATGTGGGGAGCATGTGATCACTCGACGGAGTGCGTGAGATCAGAGTAGAGGGCGAGCTTGGAGAAGAGTTTGACGAGTGGAGCTGGAACTCACTCAACCGAGTGTGTAAGTCCGACGAGGGCATGGTCGGAGCGTCATGAGCCACGACAGTGAGTGGCGTGGTCATGGCCTGAAGGAGGTCAGAAGCGGGCTAGATATGAGCAGGCTTAAGTCTGTTGAGAGAGACTGTAACAGCTGAATCTTTTATCTGGATGTCATAGGTGTTGACTGAGCGCCGGAGAACTCGGTACGGGCCGGTATATGGAGGTTGGAGGGGAGCACGGACAGTGTCATCTCGGAGCATGCCATATTCACAATTGTACAGAGATTTTGGGATGTGGACCTTAGGGTGGGAGTGGCTGGCAGGCAGAGGGATATGGAGGTTGGTGAAGTGGCGTATGACACGGTCCACGAAGGAAGGTAGGTCAGACTGCGGGAGAGAAGCGGAAGGGCTCACAAGTTCGCCAGGGAGAACAAAGTTCCGGCCGTATACGAACTCGGCTATTGTGCCTTTGAGGTCTTCCTTATAGATAGCACGAATGCCGAGTAGCATAAGGGGAAGAGCCTCCGTCCATAGAGAGTCGTGGCATCGAAGAGCCACTTTGGAAGTGTGGTGCCAACGCTGAACTAGCCCGTTACTTTGCGGGTGATATGCTGTGGTATGGATGTGCCGGATGCCACAAATGTTACAAATCTCGTAGAACAGGGCCGACTCAAATTGTCTGCCCTGGTCAGTCATGATGATAGTTGGACATCCGAAACGCGATACCCATGACTTGACAAAAGCTCGAGCAACAGTTTCTGCCGTAATATTGGGGAGGGGGGAGAGCCTGGACCCAGCGAGTTGTTCGGTTGATAGACGAGAGAACATAATGAAAGCCATTGGAGGGGGGGGGGGGGGGGGCGAGGGCCGACATTGTCAATATGAATATGCTGGAAATGCCCAGGAGGGATCGAAAAGGTGCCAAGGGGGGGGGGGGGGGGAGTGTGCTTGTGTACTTTGCAGCGCTGGCACGCGACGCAGGAGAGTGCCCATTGCTGGCAGTCCTTGTTGACATTTCTCCACACAAAGCGCTCCGCTATGAGGCGGGCGGATGCACGAACACCGGGGTGGGTTAAATTATGCAGTGCGTTGAAGACAGCTCAATGGAGCGTGGTTGGGATGAAGGGGCGTAACGTGCCCGTACTGTTGTCGCACCAGATCTCACCAGAAATGCCAGGGATGGTGGTGCGGATGAAGTTCAGTAAAGAGGTAGAGTCTGAAATCAGGTTTTGTGCGTCCTCGTCGGCAGGTTGGAGGTTAGGCAGTTCAGAGAGGTCTAACAGCAAGTGAACGGCGTCGACTCATGAAAGGAAATCAGCAACTATATTGTCAGCAGCCTTTGTGTGTCTGACATCAGTGGTGAACTGAGATACGAAGTCCATGTATCTGAAGCGGCGAGGAGGTGGGTCAGCTGGCGGGTTTGTAATGGCCGCAGCCAGGGGTTTGTGGTATGTTAAAACATAGAAAGGGCGTCCCTCAACGTCAGTCTTAAAATGCTTGATTGCTTCATAGACCGTGAGCAACTCCCTGTCAAACGCGGAATATTTCTGTTGTGCATTGGTGAGCTTGTGCGAGGAGAACTGCAGAGGCGAAGTTTGTCTGTCGACTGTCTGGTTAAGGTCAGCGCCGATGGCAGTATCGCTCGCATCTGTGGTGATGAAAAGTAGCTCATTGGGATGAGGACGCGCGATGGTGCAAGCCTTGGCAAGAAGATTTTTGAGGGCAGTGAAAGAGGCAGTCATAGTAGGGGTCCATGGAACGGGCTTAGATCCAGTAATGTTGGTGCCTGCCAAGGCATCCGTCAGTGGAGCCTGAATCTCCACAGCCCGAGGTAGATGTCGTCGATAATAATTAACCATCCCAAGAAAGCACTGGAGCTCTTTGAATGATGAAGTGGTAAGTGTAGTATTGTTTGTACTTTCTCAGGGAGCGGTGAAATGCAGTCTGCAGAGACCCGAAAACCAAGAAAAGTGACAGCGGGTTGATGTAGCTGCAATTTATCCTGGTTAGTTTCGATGCCTGCTGCCGTGAGAGTGTTCATAACAGTTTGCACATGTCGAATGTTGTCCTCGACGGAGGAGCTGAACACAAGAATGTCATCAAGATATGCAAAGCAGAATTTTAGTTCGAATAGCACTTCGTTGGTGAAGCGTTGCCAGGTCTGGGTTGTGTTTTTCAGACTGAAGGGCATGAATCAAAACTGAAATAACCCAGTCGGGGTGGTGATTGCTGTCTTCTCGGTGTCTTCAGGTGCCATGGGGATCTGGGGGTAGGCCCGTTTGCAATCAATGACAGAGAATGTGGTTGCACCTGCGAGGGAACTGGTAAAGTCGGCAATGTTGGGTATGGGGTAGGTGTCCATGATTGTTCGTGCGTTTAGTCGACGGTAGTCTCCGCACATGCGCCATGACCGGTCTTTCTTGGGTGTCATGTGTATGGGCGTAGACCAGCTACTGGCAGAGGGTTCAATGACGCTGGAGCTTAGTAGTTCAGAAATCTGTTTTTTAAGGTCGGAGAGGCGCTCGGGACAAAGCCGACATGGTTTACTGGAGATCAGGGGGCATGGCATGAGGTGAAGCTTGTGAACCACGCCGTTGGTGACGATGGAAATGTTGCCTGCGGCACGGGAGGCGGTTTGTTTACAATGTGTGGCAGGAGGGGCAGGCGAAGTGTGGTCATGGTGTTCAGAGCCACTCGGCGGATCCAACGGGAGCCGAGGCAGCGAAGTGTCCCAGGAGTCAACATGGCAAGATGGTCACCAGCCCGAAGCAGTGGCACCGTGGTTGGGTGGGCTCGGTAGAGCTCGTGAAGCGATAGTGAGTCCATTGTCCGAGGGCGCGCAGCCTGTGGCAGCACAGTCGTGGGCAAAACGCTTGGCGCGAGTGCACTGTTTGTGTTGTCAGTGGCGTTCGCATCTCGTGGTCGTGCGGTAGCATTCTCGCTTCCCACGCCCGGGTTTGATTCCCGGCGGGGTCAGGGATTTTCTCTGCCTTGTGATGACTGGGTGTTGTGTGCTGTCCTTAGGTTAGTTAGGTTTAAGTAGTTCTAAGTTCTAGGGGACTGATGACCATAGATGTTAAGTCCCATAGTGCTCAGAGCCATTTTGTTGTCAGTGGCGGTCGCATGGTGGCATGCAGGAGCCGAAGTTGCATTGTTTGAGGTGCGGTCCGCGAGGGGTGGGGTAGGAGCTGTCAGTTCGGGAACACATGACACTCATCGCGCACGCACACTTGTGTCCGTCCAAGTGCCAAACGCTGTCGTGTTAGGAGGGTGAGGCCCTGCGGAACCATCAGTACATGTTATGGCAGTCTTGATAACACAGTTGCGAGGGGTAGCGGGAGGTAAACACATGGAGGCTTGATTGCTGGGATTGCAACCAGATTCAGCACACTTACTGACCTTGCTTTGTCCTTGCTGTAGTGTCTGTAATTCCTTTGCTGCATTGGAGAGCTGGAGCTGTGTTTTGTGGAGTCGGAGGGAGAGCTCGAAGTTTTCCTTGTATAGGCAAGCACCGTGCTCGAACTCAACAAGGCACTTATATGTGGTTTCTTGTAACGTCGTCGAGAGAGACGAGCATGTACAGATCAGACGAGCCCAGATCGATTTGTCACGGGGGGTGGGGGCGGGGGGGGGGGATGGGGGGGGGGTTTGCTCGACAGAGCACAGGGGAAGCGAGTCTTGGAAGGGTGATGAAACAGTGTTTTTCACTAGGTCCGGTGAAAGTTTGTGGTGTCGCAAGAAGTCAATGCATAGTACAATTTCGTCAATTTCGCACACTAAAAAAAAAATCCACTCAAGTTTGCAGTTTGCGGAGAGTGAGACGACGTGTGAAGTTGAACCCGAGCATTGTAGTTTAGTTGAATTCACGGCTTGCAGTGAAGTATGATGAGGGCGTATGTTCGACGACGCTAAGGACGTGGGCAGCAGTGAAACATCGACGCCTGTGTTCACTAGGAAAAGGTATCCCGACAAAATGTCTTTAATGTGAAGTCGTCCACAATTATCCGGTCATTCCCGGACAGAATGTAGCACTGGGGAGTGCCTGTCATGTTGTGCACAGGAGACCTTTGAGAAGTAGCAGGGAGGTCTGCAGTTCCGTGCCGCCGCACCAAACTGTGTGTGGAAGTAACAGTGCGGTTGCATTTCCTGCGGAACGTTTTTTGTCAGTGGTGGTGGCTGAGGTTCGGTGGCCGCCACATGCTCAGTTGCAGGAGGGGGCGTGACCATGTGCGGAGCCGGTGACGTCCCAGTAGCTTGTTTACTGCTTCCCGGAGCGAGCAGAACGGTCGGCACAGTGCGGCCCCAGCCGCGTCTGGCCACAGGATGAGAGCCTGAACCTGAGACTTGTCAGGTAGGCAGTGGCTGGCGAAATAGAGCAGTGATGCATCGTCTAGCTCGTCAGCAATTGTCACTGTTTGTTCGACAGGTTCGGGAGACCTCTGAGCCAGAGCAAAGCGGATGTGAGGAGATAGTTTATCTGACCAGATGGCGAGGAGAGCTGTGTCAGAGAGTAGATCAGCGCTGACCAGGGCACGTAGCCGTCTCCAGAGCTGTGAAGGTTTGTCGTTGCCTAGTTGCTCGACGTGGAGCACTTACCGTATTGCTGCCTCAGTTGAATGTGCAAGCCGACGTAGAACTGTCTCTTTGGCTAGAGTGTACCAGGTAGACGAGTCCGGAGCGTCGACCAGGTCAGCAATCAAGTCCTCCTGGTCGTTCAGGTGGGTGATGATGCACAGAAACCTGGTTGACTCGTCAAGTTTGTAATGGTTGTCGTGGTCACCAGTGAGGGAGAGGTTTGGGTCAGTTACACCAAACAATACTCCCATTTTGCAATCGTTCATTCATTCACCTCTTTACACAAGCAAGGCTTACAAAGAACTGGCATGGAGGTTTCGTCCAAAGATAATCTTAGTTTAGTTCAAAGACGATACTCAGATCGATGCTGGGGTCAAACTCATCAGCGCCACACCCATTTCCTAGGCCTCTCCAGTACCTTTCCTTCGTCCCTATTTCTTCCCCTTCAACCCTTCTACCTAAAGAAGGAGCCATTGGTTCCGAAAGCTTGCAAATTACTACCACCTTTTATGTGTGTGTTCTACTGCGACTTGGCAAGTAGATTTTCTATCTATCCACTTAATTCAACATATTTCTATGGATTATATGGATGAAAAATTTGATGCTATTGATTTGTCAAATTATGCAGAATTATTATTATTCAACTCAGAAACATTATATTCTGATAATAATCCAAACAAAATAAGATCAAGTAAAGGTCAAAAATATAAAAGTTCGAGGAAATAAATTGCCGATGATTTTCCAAAAAATAAGACAACCACTTTCAAGTTCAGATTTTTCAGATGAAAAAAAGGTGAAGGCTTAATAGAGAAATATACAGGAAAACCCAACTGAATATATTTGAATGAATGATATTAGAGATTTAATCTATAGTTATCAGTTATTCATGGAGAAGAATTAACTGGAAATAAAACTTGTCACAACAAATAAGTCGTAATAACAAAAATGCGAACAAATACATTTTGTGATTTTAATATCAACAATCAAAAAGCAATTCCATATTTGATCAGATTTTTTAATAACTTGCCACACACATTCCGGCAAATTGAAAATTATGGAAGAGAATTAGTTAACACAAAACTTAATAATTACCTTTTGAAATGCTTCTAGCTGGCTACATAAAAGATTAGATAGAGGAGATCAAGGAACAAAATCACTAGATGAAGCTTTGAAAAAACACAATATTGCATAGAGCAACAATAAAGATTTAGAGAAAAGACATGAAGCAGATAAACAACTTCTGTTGGCTGCAAAAGAAAGAATGTATGCTTCTGATGCAGCAACTGGATAGTTAGCCACTAGAGCAGTTGGAGGAATAATGTCTGGAAAGAGAAAATTAGGAATGAGGATTGAACTTTATGATAATGGTTGGAGTCTATAAAAAGTATTCACTCTTATAAAATTTTTAATTACACTGAAGCGCCAAAGAAATTGATACAGGCATGAGCATTCAAATACAGAGATATGTAAACAGACAGAATACAGCTCTGCAGTTGGCAGTGCCTATATAAGACAACAAGTGTCTGGTGCAGTTATTATATCGGTTTCTGCTGCTATAATGGCAGGTTATCAAAATTTAAATGAGTTTGAACGTGGTGTTATAGTCGGTGCACGAGCGATGGGACACAGCATTTCCGGGATAGCTATGAAGCACGGATTTTCCCGTACGACCATTTCACGAGTGTACCGTGAATATCAGGAATCTGGTAAAACATCAAATCTCCAACTCACTGTGGCCGGAAAAAGGCCCTGCAAGAATGTCACCAATGATGCCTGAAGAGAATCGTTCAACATGACAGAAGTGGAACCCTTCCGCAAATTTCTGCACATTTCAATGGTTGGCCATCAACAAGTGCCAGCGTGTGAACCATTCAACGAAACATCATCGATATGGGCTTTTGAGCCGAAGGCCACTCATGTACCATTTATGACTATACAACACAAAGCTTTACGCTCCGCCTGGGCCTCATCGACACCAACATTGGACTGTTGATGACTGGAAACATGTTGCCTGATCAGACAAGTCTTGTCTCAAATTGTATTGAGTGAGTGGACGTGTATGGGTATGGAGACAGCCTAATGAATCCATGGACCCTGCATGTCAGAAGAGGACTGTTCAAGTTGGTGGAGGTTCTGTAATGAGTTTAAACACATCCACTGGTCATCAACGTCCCCAGTCATGAAAAATGCCTTGTAATGTGCTGTTCAGATGATATCTCTGCCCCCTCATACTCTTACGGATTTATGGATAGCCCTGCAGGATTCATGGTGTTGGTTCCCTCCAGTACTACTTCAGACATTAGTTGAGTCCGTGACACACCATGTTGCAGCACTTCTGTGGCTCGCTGGGGTGCTACACGATATAAGGCAATTGTACCAGTTTCTTTGGCTCTTCAATGTATATAAATGAATAATTTCAGCATTGATCATACTGTGCAACCTAGTGGCAAAACTAAACCAAAATCAGTTAAAATTAAACTCAATAATCAACAACTAAACAGTACTGACAACTTTTTTTAACTGATGCTTAACAGAGAGAGAGAGAGAGAGAGAGAGAGAGAGAGAGAGAGAGAGAGAGAGAGAGAGATTTTACAACACTGGGAAGAATTCTTTCTTTCTTGGCAGGAACTGTTGGTTCACTAGCTGGTAGAGCAGCTGGTATTGCAAAAGCAGTAATGGACAAGAAATAGGTGATACAGTATTAAAAGATCAAAAAAGACATAATTTAGCAATGGGGAAGAAAGCTGGGACTGGAATAAGAAAACTGCCAAAAGTAATTCATATGTATCCTAATGCATTAAGTAATTTTGACATACAAAGACTTGCTACACAATTAAAAATCAAATACTTTTGTGGTGTTTTTATGAGTGATGAACTATCTAGCCATCCTAGAGAATATGAATCTGCAATAGTTAATTTATATAAGTCTTATCACACTGGCTCACATTGGAAAAATAAACATATACAAATCTGTGTTTGATTCATTTGGAGGAAATATTTCTAAAGAAGTGGTTAAATATCATTGCACAGGCAACAAATAGAAAAATTTAATGAAGTAATTTTTGGCTATTTGTGTATAATTGTTTAAAAACTGAGTCAGATAATTACAATTTTAATGAAATTATAAATATAGTAAATGGACACTTTTGGAAATAAAAAAAAACTTAATGAATTTGGTAACATTGATCCAAAAATAGATAATTTCAGAAAGAATTATGTAAAGTTTTTTTAAAGCAACTAAAGGTTATATTGATTTTAAAGAATGGAGGTTAGTAGATTTAAAAGATCCAATAGGTGGTTATGGCGCAGTTACCAAACAATACTCAGAAAAAAATATGTTACGAAACCTGAATATACACATATTCTACAACAACTTAATAACTGTGTCACTACAACACATCTTATTGAAAAAATTAACCAACTTCGTAGTTATAACGCTATAATAAATTATTTTACAAAAAAGGAAGTAGAAAAAGCTTTTATAGATTATTTCTCAAACTCAGATATAACACCATACTTAAACCAGTTAAATAATCTTCAAGCAAGAATGTGTGACAAACAAACTGAAACATAAGTTTGCTACCGGTGTCAAAGTATGAAAATACACATTTAGGTATGATGTGAAAATCAAGAGAATTATTTTATTTGGAGCAATTGTAAATGGTGACCTGGCACCTACTAATTTTCAAGTAGAGATAAAAATATATAATGATGATGAACTACAAATCTTATATCCACCACAATTCAATAAACCATCACTTGAAATGAAAATGAAAGAAAAAATATTTATACCTTTAAATCAAACTGTTAAATCTGTAACTGTTTCAGGCGAATTACTCTTGTTGAACTGTTTTTAGAATCAAATAATGATAATATAATAGAGCAATAAATTTAAATCATTTTAAATTTTTTATCTACATGAATGGACAATCACATATGGTGCTTTAACTGTAGAAAATTTACTGAAACACAGAATCCTCAAAGACTAACAACTAAAAATGGAAGTCAAATGATTGAAGAAATCTGTACGGTTTGTAAAACTAAAAAAAGTACATTGGTTAAAATTTGTTTATAGGTATAGGGGTGAGTGATTCATCCAGACCAGAATTATTAATGAGTTACATAAACGAATGAGAAAAAAATTAAAAAAAGAAATGTTGTTTCTTTTGGACTAAAGAACTTATGGCAAGCGGATTTAACAGAAATGGATTCAGTTAATTTGAAAGGAATTTAAAAAATAAATAAACATAAATATTTAATAACTGCAGTCAATGGTTTTTTTTCAAAATTTGCTTGGTCTATTTCAGTTAAAGATAAAACAGGTAGAAATGTAGTAGATGCCTTTGAAAAAATATTTAGAGGGAGAGAACCGCACGAAAATTTACAAACTGATAATGCTAAATAATTCTATAATTAAGAATTTCTAGAATTTATGCAGAAATATAATATTAATCATTATTCAACTTTTACTGAATTAGAAGCATCTGTTGTAGAAAAATTTAATAGAATGCTTAAAGAAAAGATGTGGAAAAAATTTGGCTTAAAAGGAAATCATAAATGGATTGAACTAGTTGAAAAATAGGTTGATGAACACAATAACACAAACATTGAATAATAAAAATGAAGCAAGTAAAAGTTTATGACAAAAATTATAAAGCAGATGTCAGTGTATCTAATGCTAAACCTAAATATAAAGTCAGTGATAAAGTTAGAATTAATAAACTTTAAGGAATTTCTGAAAAAAGTTGTACAGCTAATTTCTAAGCAGAAATGACTTGGGATGGAGAAAAGGTAAAAGCAAATTTTTATGAGTGTGAAATACAGAACTTAAAATATCCAGATGTATATCTTCTTTAGAGAGTTTTAAGAATGAAAGGAGATAAAGTATTGTTAAGTGGTTGTGATATGATAATTCACATAATAGGTAGTTGAGTAAGTAAGGACAATGTCATTTTTATAATTTTTTATTTTAGAATTAAAGAGTATAGTCCAGACATAGTCTAAAGACTGCTTTAACTGTCACAGATTCATTAACATAAATTGCTTTTTTATTTTCATTATAACTTACATACAGTGAATCACTGGGCCTAAAATTATTTTCTATTAATTTTGTCTTTGTAGGCAATGTTAATTGGGGGGGGGGGGGGGGGGGGGGGAGGGGGTTGGGAGAGAGATGATTTGTCCTCCTTGAAGTTTCTCTATGTTTAGACCAGATTCATTGATAAATATTATTTATTTTTCATTACAAGTTAAACCTGGTGTTTTACTGAATCTAAAATTTTTTCATTAATATTCCAGTGGTGTTTTTCCCATCTATTTCTCAGTTATTCTTCTTCACTTGTTTTAAAATATCTTTATGCAATCTGTTATCATAAATATTTCACTTTTCTTCATCAAGATTAAAGTGATAAATTTACACTTCAATTGCTTTTCTATTAATTTTTGTCTTTTAATTTCTTCTGTTATATTTTGATCATTATGACAATTTTCATCACACTCAACTGCAGTTCTATATTTTGTGAAGTATAGATCAATTCTATATTTACCAATAGAGATCTATGTTTCACACTTTTCATTCTTGAAGCAAATGATGATGATTCTGCTAAATTCTTGTTCCTTTGTCTTTGTGACTAAATTAAGATTCAAATCAAACTTATTAGTAAGATTTTCTGTCATTTTTTTGCTGTTGTCCTGTGTTTATACACCAGCAGAGTAATTACATTTTTGTTGGTGCATACAGTGTGATGTTATATATTTTTAGACACACTTTAAGTCAATTAACACACTAAGTTTTCTTGTCTTCATAATTTACGTGGTCACCAATTGTCGTTTGAGGATTTTCATGTTCCTTCTTTTCTGCAACATCTTTAGCTTTAAACCATAGATTATTCTCTTTATCAATGATCACAGGAACTTCTTTATTGATTATTGGAATTTTAAAAAACTGCAGGAATACTATGAAATTGACACCTTTTTTCTGGATTTTTCCAGGATGAAAAAATTCCTGGTTATTTCCAGATCTGCAGGTTGTCCTGTGGCATATACGCCCTCAAAACACATGAGGCTCAATATTGTGCCTTTTTTCCCTTTTCTTTTAACTGACAGACCTGCAGCAATAAAGATGGTGCCACACTACCAGGGAAGTAACAGTTACACATTCACTGAGCAAAATGCAAATCAAAATAAACAAAAGTTACAAGCAATGACTTTAGGAAGTGTGATATTGAGGAAAATTGAGTGCAATTTTCTGCCACTACCTCCCCCTATTCCATTCTGAGACCACATGTTCTGGTGTCAGCTGGTGCACATAATGGGGTTTTCATGGTAGAAAGTTTAATTCTTTATGCCACACCTAACACACCGTATGCCTTGCAAGTCTGCTCTCACGAGCTACCCGGCATGTCGATTTCCCCAGGCTATGATTGAACACATTCTGCACAATCGCCACATTCTCAGGACACCAAGATGTAGATGGACGATCTGATTTTGTTGCATCCCTCACCGAACCTGTGGTCATTAGCTTTGCGTGACAATTTCTTTATTGTCTCCAGGCAAACTGTGGCATTCCTTCCCCTCACCATACACCACCATCTCTGCACAACAATGGTCAAATTCCACACCTCACAGTATAAAGTGCTCCGTGTTCATTCTCTAACTGTAGGGCAATCGGCCATCTTTGTTGTTGTGAAGTATATTGCCCCTCGCAGCCACTGTTGGTACTACACAGCATTAAAAAATCACTATCCTATTTAATGTTATTTCCAATATTATTCCATAAAATTTCGAACTTAACAGCCATTTAATGGTACCTAGTTACTTCCCACCCAACCTATACATCATACGAAAAAACTTTCTGAAATGTACTTTTCTCTAATGTAATCTAATTCTAGAAACTTCAAAAATACAGAATATTCAAGCAACAATTTAGACACTGGAGAGAATAAATACAGAAGACAACAACTTGGTGCAGTTAGTGTTGCAGTGCTCAATGCCACATCATGCCCAGCACGGCAAGCACCACTGCATTGAGCGTCCCGAGTGCAATGCACACTGATGCGTGCACTGTTATGGCGCATGCAGCAGTGAAAGAGTTAAAGGCCTAAATCACGCTTCCAATGTTTAAAATTTTCTGCCCCCCCCCCCCCCTTTCCCAATGCGATAACAGACAGTCTTTTCCCAAGGTTGGCAGCTATGCATCTCTAGAATAATTTATAATTATCTTACTTCAAAACACTTTTCGCCATTGTTAACATGACATTACAGGAAAGTCAATTTAAGGAGGAGGAGGAGGAGGAGATTAGTGTTTAACGTCCCGTTGACATCGAGGTCATTAGAGACGGAGCGCAAGCTCGGGTGAGGGATGGATGGGGAAGGAAATCGGCCGTGCCCTTTCAAAGGAACCATCCCGGCATTTGCCTGAAGCGATTTAGGGAAATCACGGAAAACCTGAATCAGGATGGCCGGAGATGGGATTGAACCGTCGTCCTCCCGAATGCGAGTCCAGTGTGCTAACCACTGCGCCACCTCGCTCGGTAAAGTCAATTTAATGATAATGTTACAAAGGCCACTAGTTTTAGTCTGACAGCATTTAGCTGTCCATTATGATGCTATGCTCAATCCAATAATGGCAGTTAATTTGATCCAGTTATACTGCTCCAGATGAAATACAATCAGTACTGTGTAAAAATCACACCACTTTTATATATCCTCTAAAAAGAGAACAGATATACTACTTTCATCCCAAATAATGTTATTACTTTCACTGTCACTGCTACTGCTGCTATCATCGTTACTATCTTTGTCATTCTCCCAACTGCCATCCTGCGATTCATCTGCATCGCCAGGCCCTGCATTCTCTTCATCTTCTTCCTCTGCGACTTGTGCGTCACTCTCCTGACCCTCTGTGTTGTAAGCTGGTATCTCCTCTTCAAAGCTGCTGTGGATTTCAAGGCTAGGCATCTGCTCAGTCAGCAGATTTGTGACATTAGGGTCACCTCTACACCACTGGATTCTCAGCTCCCTGTGATAAGAATGAAAACACTGCTGTTACTGTTACAATGTGAAGACCCAACTGAGATATTTTAATTATGTACATGTGAGCTCATACACTGACAGAAAAAAAAATTGCAGCACCAAAAAGGAGTTGTGCAACATAAATGCAAGCTGGTACGCATGTTTCTACATCTGAAACATGACGTACATACAAATTTCGTGCCAATCACATAAGAGTGGCATTATTAGCATCATTATAAGGATGCAAATCAGGTTTGCTCTAAATACACACTGTAACAGCTGTGAGCAGTAGTTAACTTTGAGATTGGATGTAGTGAGCTTGCATTTGAGGACTTTACCAACACCTCACAGAGTTTGAACAAGTTGTGTAATAGGAGTATGAGAAGCTGGAAGTTCCTTATGCAATACTGCAGAAAGATTTGTCAGGAATGTAGCCACCGTACACGATTGCTGGCAGCGGTAATCACAAGAATGTACAGTCGCAAGAAGACTGGCCTTCGGACGGCCATGTGGCACTATGAAGAGGGAATACTATGTTCGGTATATTGCTCTGGCACATTGTACTGCATTGGCAGCAGCAATTTGAGCTGCAGTTGGCACCACAGTGACACAATGAACTGCTACAAATCGGTTACTTGAAGGACAGCTCCGAGACAGACATCCTGCAATGTGCATTCCACTGACCCCAAATGACCGCCACTTGCTACTTCATTGGCGTCGTGTGAAAGCTCATTGGAGGGAAGGGTGGAGGTCTGTTGCATTTTCAGAAGAAAGCTGGTTCTGCCCCGGTGCCAGTGATGGTTGCGTGTTGGTCAGGAGGAGGCCAGTTGGGTAGGTCACTCTTGAGATTTTGAACTTTTTAGAAGGCAAGGATCGAGTGGCAAGAGGAAATTTATTAAAAATTTTGAGGGGATTTATTTTATGGGAGTTTCCTGTAATTGCTAGCCTGTGCCTTGGAATGTCAATGTTTGCCTTATTTCTAGTATCGTGTTTGTGAATTGTTTCCCTGACAATACATTCTTTAATGTTATTCCTGACAAAGTGCAGTGTTCTACAGCATCACACATTATACAAACAATTTTTTTTTGGACTTTTCAGATATTACTAATATGAGGAGAATGTCTCCATATTAGTAGGCCATATGATATATGTGATTGAAAGAGTCAAAAATATGCTATATGGAAATAATTGTTATTGACCATATCTCTCAGTTTCCATATGAGGTAGGTCACTCTTGACATTTTTTTGCAGATTTGGCTTATATGCTCTTCCCAAGTTAGTTTGGCATCAATATGTATTCCAAAGAGCTTGACATTTTTATTTCCTATATTCTCTAAGTACTCCCAAGTGAAAGTAATGCACAAAACAAAATATTTCTGTCATGTGGAGGTTTTAATAGTGGTTTGAAACACTACTGACAAACCATGTGAGCTCCAATTAAAATAAATGAAAATGTTATATCAGCTCTCAAGCACATTTTTTGTAAATATAAAAAAATTAATAATATCCAATTTAAGTCATTAACAAAGATTGCTGCATTAGTGAAGCCCAGTTACTAACAGGAAATCTGAAGTCCAGAAGGAAAGACATAATTAAAAAAATAATGTAATAATGAAAGTGATACTATGAAATGTTTGTTGCTTTTCATAAAACACTGCTTGAACATTACATTTCCATTGAAACCAAGGAAACCTGGAAACAAATGTAGAAGTAGATGAGTAACTAAAGGAATAAAATATCTCTAGCCAGAAAAAATGGTACCTAATGAATATGCAAAGCATTATGAAGTAAGTTTAAACTTACTGAAGATTTTCCTGTGCAAGCTACAAAAACTTAATACAACCAGCTAAGAAGTTATGTAACCAAATACTTATTGAGGTATGTAATAAGACAATGAAAGACATCTGGAACATTGCAAAAATGAAACAAAGAACAATGCACTAAAAAAAATTTTAATGATGTGATGACCTCAGATCCTGAAAAAAATAGTAAATGCTTTCAATGACTGTTTCAATAATCTAGCTGAAGATCTATCAAGAATGAACTACCACAGAGCTAATACAGTCACAATTTGTAAGTAGCAACCATCACGTGTGTCCACAGCAATGGAATATACAGGGTGATTATAATTAAAGTTAAACTTTCAAACTGATGTAAAGATAACACCACTGTTCAGAATGATGTCAAACTGCAATGGAATATTTTCGGAAAAGGGGGAAAACTTATGGCAAAAGAAAAATAAACAGTTACAAAATGTAGCAACAGATGGAGCTGTAAGCATCATAATTTAATAGTGGTCAACTCCAAATGACAAATGAATCATACGACAATGACTAAGGTGTACTGTTGACGTTAAACAAACTGTATTACTCAGTGTGCATGGGTGTACAGGTGTGATACTGTTAGTTACGTAAGCCCATCCACCACGGCATGGTCATATCACATCTGATGGG
This sequence comes from Schistocerca americana, assembly GCF_021461395.2. Taxonomy (NCBI): domain Eukaryota; kingdom Metazoa; phylum Arthropoda; class Insecta; order Orthoptera; family Acrididae; genus Schistocerca; species Schistocerca americana. The sequence continues at coordinate 169,717,486 of NC_060128.1, read as the reverse complement.
AAAAATAGGTTTTTAATTGTCCTGAGGCCAAAAACCCCATAAAAAGCATCACTCACATCAGTTTTTGATTGTCCTGAGGCCGAAAACCACATAAAAAGCATCAATCAAAATCAAATCAGATTATTAATTTTTGTGGGACATGTTCAATGCACTGTCCACCATTTTCTGCAACAACCTGAAATCGAGAAACAGCATGTTCCACAACTGATTGAAGTGTTTCTGGCGTCACATTCAGAATGTGTTGCACAATGCGTGACTTCAGTGCAGCTAAGTCTGCAATCGGAACACTGAACACAACATCTTTCAGATAGCCCCACAGCCAGAAGTCACACAGATTAAGATCACATGATTGGGAGGGCCAGGCTGTATGGAAATGGCAGCTGAAAATCCTAGCGTTTCCGAAATGGTGCTTCAGTGGCTGCTTAGCTGGAATTGCAATGTGCAGAGGTGTGCCATCTTGCATAAAAATGATCCCATCCACATATCCCCGCTGTTGGAAAGCTGGAATGACGTGGTTGACCAAAAGACACTCATAGCGCTTACTAATGATGGTACATGAGCGGAAGCACCTGTCTCTTCGATAAAATATGGCCCTATGATAAATGATGCCGTAAACCCACACCACACAGTGACCTTTTCAGGATTAAGTAGTACTGGTTGATTTGCATGTGGATTTTCTGTTGCCCATATTTGACAATCCTGTGTATTGACATATCCTGTCAGATGGAAGTGAGCTTCATCTGCCCACAAAATCTTCCACGGCCAATCACTGTCCACTTCCATGTGAGCAAGATATTCTAAAGCAAAGGTCTCTCTTGCCGGCAGGTCAACAGGAAGCAACTCGTGCACATGGCTAATTCTGAATGGATCACAAAGAAGGATGTTTCGTAGGATTTCACACACCGCGCTCATGGGTATGTCCAGTGTTCTGGCAATTCTCTGTGCACTACACTTTTGCATGCCACCACTTGTCTCCTCCTGTATTGCTGTGCTCATTGCTTTCACTGACATCGAATCAATTCGTTTCCTCCCTCTACCAGGTTGCACACCAAAAAACCCATCTTTTCAAATTTCTAAATCATTTTCTCCAGACCCATGGCAGTTATCGGACCAACGCCTTTTTTTAAACCTCTGCAGAGCGACATGTGCACAGTCATCATTCTTTTAAAACAGCTTTACAAGCAGAGCACAATCATGCATTGAGACAGTCACGGTGAACGTCGCAGACACGAAAGGAAGAAAAGCCATGCATCCAGAGGGTTTATACCAACTTCAATGGGTTGTGCGCATGACAGGTGTTTTCATTTACGTATTTTGACAAAGCACTATCTACTGATCAATTTTCACACCTTTTTTTCCCTTCTGCCATATGTTTTCCCCCTTCTCTGATAATATTCCATTACAAGTTGATGTCATTCTGACCAGTGGTGTTATTTCTACAGCATTCTGAAAGTTTAGCTTTAATTATATCCTGTATATGAAAAAAAAGGCTGAAGATGTGGTTAAGTTGCTCTACTTCAGTATGATAGTGGGTAATAATGGTCGGTTGGTTGGTTGGAGGGGGAGGTTACCGAACATCGAGGTCATCGGTCCCATGATTTAAGATGGCAGAAATCAAGGGAGGAACAACACAAACACTACAGTCGACCAAGGGGATAACGGGCGAACAAAGAGGAAAAAAGGAATGTCATGGCAGGAGGAAGAGCAGGTGTGCCCCAGAAACACTACATGTTGTGGGGCATCAGCACTACCACTGACCAGTCCTGATACCCACACTATACCATTATCACGACAGAATGGGGAAAGCACAAAACAAGGGGAAACAGAACAGCACAACAGATCAGCCAAAATGTAGGGAAAAAACTGAGGAGAACCTGCCTGTTGTGGAGGCAAGGTGAAGGCCTCCATAACCAATGCCTAAAGCTAACTGAGGGACTCAAATTCCAAAGGAAAATTCAAATTCCAAACCTGAGAGGACGAACCACTTTCATGAAGAAAACTGAGGACAGATGTAAGCATGCAAGGAGTGTCCACTAACATCTGAAAGAAGGAAGGTGGAAAGGTATATTTAGTATGAAGAGCCAAATGGCAGTGGCAGTCCAGCAAAATATGCATTACTGTGAAGGAAGCCCTTCAAAGGAAGGGGTCAACCTAGTATGGCCAATAGGAAGATGGCAGAGGATGGAGATTCCCGCCAAGAGAGGCGAAGGGAAGAAAGCCACGTGGTGGGAGTATCCTCAATTGCACAAAATTTATTTGACAGGGGGTAGATCCCCAAGAAGCTTCCCACATTGGAGCAGAAAGGGATTTAATATAAAGCCGCAAATCCATCGCCAGAGGAGTCACAGAGAATGGGAGGGGTTAAGATGCCATTACCAGCCAAACAATCAGCAAACTTATTACCCAGGATCCCTACATGGCTGGGAACCTAAAGGAAATCAACCAAACAAACAGCATCACAAAGATGAGTGAGAAGGTTGTGGATGGCAGAGACCAAGGAGTGGTGGGAAAAACTCCGGGTGTTAGCCTGAAGGCCACTCATTGCATCCATACACATCAAAACTCTGGTGAGAGAGGACTATTTAATGAAGCAGAGGGACCAATAGGGGGCCATCAATTCCACAGCAAACACCCCACATGTGATAGGCAAGAGAGAGTGTTCCGTACCAACAGAAGACGTGTAGGTATATCCCACATGATTGGCAGATTTGGAGCCATCGGTATAAAAAAACAACCGCAACCTGAAACTATCATGAGAGAATCTGGAACGAACAGTGGAACACCATGGAGGCTTCCAGGTTCCAGAAAATCCGGGGCTAAGGATCTAACCAAGGAAGGCTGTTTGGGAAAGAACGTGAGGAAGAGGCCAAGGAGGGGAGATGGAAATCATGGCAGAGAGAAGTGGGCAGAGCCCAACTATTAAACCCACTCAAAGGAGGACAGTGGATGAGTGACAGCCCGAAGCCACAAAAAGAATGCAGTAGGAAATGGTGAGCATGGGAAGAGGAGATAGTGATGGCACAGGAAACCAGGAGCTGGGACCGCGAAATCAAAAGGGGAGGGATCCCAGCTTCACCCGAAGACTACTGGCATGGCTAGTGCGAAAGGCACCAGTGGCTAAATGGATACCACGTTGGTGAACCAGGTCCAAGAGGAGCAGTGTGGACGAGACAGCTGATCCATAAACTTGACAACCACAGGCCACACAAGACAGAACTAATAGTCGGTAAAGGCAGAAAAGGGTCAAACCATCTACGCCCCAACAGATGTGGGCAAGGAAGTAAAAGACACTGAGTTTATGGGAACAGCCAACCTTCAGATGATTGATATGGGGCAACCAAACACGCTTGTTGTTAAAAAGAAGACCCAAGAAATGGAAACGCGGAATGGAATTATCAAATGACAGATAAACAAGATTTAAGTGTTTGAAAGAGTGCAGAAGGGATGTGCAAAATGATATAAAACAAAAATGTAGAGACGAAAGTTGAGTCAATAAATTGTGCAATGCATGAATATAGAGCTAAATGGAAGGACCATGAGGAAAGACAATCAAAATGGTGATTACCATTGCAAGCCACTAATCATGTAACACATGTAAAAAACAAGTCTCTGAAGACAAGTCATTCCAAATCAAGTGCTCAAAAAAAAAAAAAAAAAAAAAAAAAAAAAAAAAAAAAAAAAAAAAAAAAAATTGGTAGTGTGACCATCTCAGAAAAATTTGATATTCACTGGGTAAATTCCGTAATGTTTAGTGGGCTCAAAAACATTTTCTTTAAATTTTTTATTGTTTATCACTCAGAAACAGCGACCATTTTTGTTTCAGGCTGCAAACGGTTTTTTGCATTTACAAGCTTCTACAGTTTTTTAAATTATTCAGCAATGGGTTGTCCCAGACCTATCAAATAAGAAGTATTTAGTGCAGCACACACTGGACTACAAATTAAAACCATGATCGTCTAGCTGAATGTATTTCTTAGTATGTTTTAATGGCTCAAAGTTATTGGTCACAAATTAAAAAAACTCCATTTTTGAACAGTACTTTTCCAAAGAAGGAGTAATTTCTCAGCCTTAATGTCTTTTGTGCTCTTACATTACACAGTATAGTTACTTTTTATACAGTACCAATGGTGACAAGCTAGCACTTAAAAACATACGCTACTTAAAAAAACAAATTTTTTGTAGTTTTTTATCCTAAGTCTGCAGTATCTTTATTAGGGGACCAGATAAAAATCTGAAAATTACACACTTAATAGACCTTTATGGTATCAAACTTCAGTATAAAGGAAAGTTATGAAAAAAATTACAAATATGAGTAAAAAAATACTTTTTTTAATATCTGAAACAGAATTAATTATATAATTTAAACACACAAAAAACACATGAATTAAAGTAATAAATGATTATTTGTTGAAACAATCCTCTGCAGAAAGTTTCAGCAGGCTAGAAGATAGCGTCTGCAAGTCTGTACAGGCTCACAGACAAGCCTGTACAAATCTGTGTGTTGTCTTTCCTCTTCTGTTCATTCGGCTCAGTTAACAATGAACTCTTGAAGTGGGCAGTTTAACAATGGAGTCTCTGTGTTCTATTCATGTTATAATTAGTGAAGCATACCATAGGAGTGTGTATGGGGTGTTTCCTAAAGATATACTTTAATTGAAGATTACAGTGAAGGAACGTGTTGTTTAACTTACAAGTTGGCTCAGGGGTTAACTCAACTTCCAAGTACCATGAAATTAAATACTTAAAGAAATTTCATCACTCTTCTGGCCAGTCTTTCTTGGACACAGTTAAGAAACTTAAGAAGCCTATAACAAAAGGTCTGAGAGAAATAATGTTAGATTATTACTCTAAAAACGAATGCCCTTTTCTCAACATAATGTCAGGAAATTCATTGTGACCAACATGTTATTCTACAATATTTGTCATTAACAAAGAAAGAGAGAAAGAGTGATAATTCAGGTAAACAAATTTGTGACTCACCAGAAAATATAAAAAAAGTAAATTTAACTTGTGAAATCTTAGGTGCATCACCTGCTAGTAAAATTAGAAAAATAAGCAAAGAAAAAATATCTTTTACATTGAATGCAACAATTAAGAAAGTGGCAACTACTGTGAAAAAAAAATTTCGAAGTTCCATTTCAAAAGAAAATTTGCACTAAACCAGATGGAAGTCTGAAAATTCTCTGACCGAATATGACGACTTGAGAGAAAAGCTAAAAACTAAATGACATATTTTTTTTAAAAAAAAGAGGATAAAGTTACGATTATCAGTTTACTACCAAATTCTTGGAGAGGAGAAAAAGTTAATGGTGAATTTAATGTGTCAGAACATTTGGTTAAATTAACAAGGCAGTTAGTGAAAGAGCAGAGAATTCTACTTGCACTTAAAAAGAAAAATGAAGCTAATGAAAAGGTTGTTAGCTTTTATGAAGATGACAATAACTGTTGTTTGATGCCTGCCAAAAAATATTCTGTGTCTGTGAAAGAAAATGGTACTAAGGTTCAGAGACATGAAAGGGTAACATTGTGTAATTTAAAAGAATTATTCACTAAATTCAAAAAAGAAAACCCTGACATTAAAATTGGAAGGTTGAAATTTTTGTGAGTTGAGACCAAAATGATGTGTTGTTGCAAGAGTATCTGTCACCCATACAGTTTTGTTTGTTTTCATCACCAGAATGTAAAGTGAAAGAATGTAAAGTTGATGATGGATGGGGCCAATCTTAGAGTTGACTATAAAGACCATTTGGACAGTTACAATTATATGATAATGAGATAACTTCACGACTGTCCAGGCAAGCAAGCTTTACTTGGCATAGTTGAAGAATGAGAAGAAGGTGGTTTGATACCTGACAATACAGAATACAAACAATGGGTGACGCAGGGCAGAATGGAAATGGCAACAATTACAAAACCACGAGAAGAGTTTTTTGAAGTGTTGGTAGCTAACCTTGAAAACCTGAAAATGCATCCTTTTACTGCCCAAGTTAAGGGTAAATTTCTGGAAGACAAAAAGCAAATCTTGACAGTTGACGACTGCTTAGTTCTTGCCAACTGTTCTTGGAACTATTCGTTTGTTGTTCAAGAGGAAGTACGAAGAAACCACTGGGTAAACAAACAGGGCACAGTTCATCCGTTTGTATTCTATTATAAAGATTAACATAAACTAAAGAGTCACCGTTTTTATGTCATATGTGATCACCTTGGACACAACACTACAGCAGTGCTTTTCAACTACAATTAACAAACTACATAAAACAGCACCACCCTTAAATAAACAAACTGATCTTCTTTCCTGATGGTGCTGCAAGGCAATATAGAAACAAAACTTATTAACATCTCCTTCCTCAAAGAAGACCATGGACTTTATGCAGTATGGCACTTTTTGCATCATGCTATGGGAAAAATGTGTGTGATGGGGTCGAGGGTACAACAGAGCGAGTTGTCACAAAAGCTAGTCTGCAGCGGACCTATGAGAACCAGATCTTGACAACTCAAGAAATGTTTAAATTCTGTAAAGAATGGGTAAAGGGATTACCTGTGTTTTTGTAAAATGTGAGGAAATACAAGAACTCTATGCCAATGTCTTGGAGGAAAGATTCAACACTTGTCAGAAGATTAAAGGCACCCAATATGTTTTCATTGTTTTATACCTGAATTACACAACTTTCTCAAGTGTAAGTTCACATCAACATCCGCCAATAGTGGTAAACTTTTACCATTGATACTTTAAAATAAGGATATAGCGGCTCATGTTTAAGGCAAAAAGTGGTGGATTGCCGAAGTCGATAATATTGATTGTGAAAACCAAGATGCGCATGCTACATTTTACTACTCACCAGGGCCAAGGGACCCGTTTAAAAAAAAGTTGAAAAGGGTATAATCAGGATGCCTGTTAAGAATGTACTGAAGAAGCTGTCTCCTATCAAATTTATAACTGCAACTGGGCAAATTTTTAATCTAATGCCCAAACTGTGTGAACTCTGTTCAATGAAGAGAGTAGCAAAAACAAATAAGGTGTGAACAGGATAATGTAAGTATGTGGCTCATTTTTTTTAAAAAAAAAGTGACCATAGAAATGTTTAAATTATGTAACTTATACACACTACCATTAGTCCAAATATTGCAGATATTAAGACAGTACGACTCATATTGGTAATTTTTGTTCATAACTTCTGCTTCAATCTCACAGTTGAAATATGTACTGAAGTTTGATACCACATAGATCTATTAAATGTTTAGTTTTAAGATTTTTATGTGGTCCTCTAAGGATGTTATCACAGGCCAAAGAATGAAAAAATTCAAAAACTCCTTTTTTAAAATAGTTTATTTTTTCAAGTGCATTTTTCTCACCATTGATAGTGTCCACCCTGATAGCTGAGTGGTCAGCATGATGGATTGCCGCCCTATGGGCCCGGGTTCGATTCCCGGCTGGGTCGAAGATTTTCTTCACTCAGGGATTGGGTGGTGTGTTGTCTTCATCATTATTTCATCCCCATGCGGCGCACAGTGTGGTGTCGAAAGTAATAAGAACTGCACCACGGCGACCAGACCTGCCCCACAAGGGGCCTCCCTGCCAATGACACCAAACGCTCATATCCACTTACCATTGATAGTCTATAAAAAGTAACTACAGGATGTGGCACTTAAGATCAATTTGAGTTTTCCACCATATCATATTTCTGCCAGAGGTCGTGATTGGCATTCTTGAAAGCCATAGGCATCTGGTAAACAGTCAGAACCTCAAAATGGCTGAGCTGTTACACACAAGTGTAGAGTACAACCGAAGAGCTGCGATTATCTAAAGTCTTCGTGCTGGTCATTCGCCCACTGAAATAGTTTGATACTTTGGGTACCCAAGATCAAATGTTTATGATATTGTTGCCAAGTATAATGCTTTGGAGAAGTCTGGGGAAGGTTCCACCAACCCAGTGAGGAAACCTCATTCAAGGAAATGCATGTCACAAATTGCAGAAGTGATCAAAAAGGCTCAGGTGCTGATTTCGAAGAACCCGTGGCAATCATTGAGGAAATTGGCATCAGTAGTGAATGTCATGAGCCATTTAGTCCAAAACTGGCTCTCTGATAACATTGAAATGTTCTGGTCAAAGGAATTTTGGCTCCTGAATAGTCCACATTTGAACCCTCTAGAAAACTATTTTTGGAGTGTACTCGAAAGAGGTACCAATAATATGAGGCACGCTAATGTCACATCTCTATGCACTGCTATCAAAGCAGCATTCTCAAATATGAACAGCATTGTTTTAAAGAGTGTATGCAATTGCTTCAGGACAAGACTGGAATGCGGTCACTGTGGCCGAGGATTACATCGAATAATGTTACTCCTGAAAGATACCACTACTTACATGTAAAAGTATTTTCATTTTGATTTTGTGTTAATTTCTCTGGATTTAAGCAATGCAACCTGTACACTGTGAAGTGCAACAGCACAAAAAATATTAAGGCTGAGAAATTACTCCTCCTTTGGAAAAATACTGTTCAAAAATTAAGTTTTTTTTAAATTTGTGACCAATAACTTTGAGCCATTAAAAATATATTAAGGAATACATTCAACTAGGTGATCAGGGTTTTAGTTTACAGTCCAATGTGTGTGGAACTAAACCCTTGTTATTTGAAAGGTCAAGGGCAACCCATTACAAAATAATTTAAAAAATCATAGATGCTTGTAAATGCAAAAGAATGCTTATGGCCTGAAAGAAAAATGGCTGCTGTTTCTAAATGAGAACCAATAATTTTTTTTAAAAAAATGGAGCTATTCTACTGCGCAAAGCTGTAGTTGGGTGGCCTCTTAAATGCTTGATCCATGACACCAATTGTGGCTCAACTCAGAGGGTGCCGGTCGGCATTGCTGCCGAAACACAGCAGAACCTCTGTACCCGGAATGATTCCCCCGCTTTGTGGTGCCACATACTATGATACCACACTGATCCTTTAAGAAAGAACAAGCCTCATTCCTGAAAGTGAAGAAAATGATAATGTAATTGAACAGCAGTTAGCAGCAATTAAATTGCAGGGGAGGTTTTCAGATTCCGCTAAAAGATGGTCAAATGTTTTCCAACGTGGAAACATAAAATGCATTATCTATGCTATTGCATTTTAATTAACAGATAATCAGGCCATTTACCACTCTCCTTTTATGTGCTTGGGAGGAAGGTGGATGAGAAGTAGATGCAGGCATGGATCTGGTGTATAGGGGTGGAGAGTTGTGGGGTTATGACCCCCCCCCCCCCCCCCCTCCATATTTCATGGACGACAAGGAGCTCTAGAAATTACACGTTATGTTCGATTCTGATTTTGATCACAAGAATTTTCTTTCCATTCCAGTCATCTTCCAGGAGAAAAACCCTGTAACTGCTGGGAATCAAACTCCGGTCCAAGACTCAGCAAGTTGTTTGACGTCCCCTGCAGAAATATTGAGCCACACTGCTTCTACAGTCTTCCAATAATTAAATAGTGTTGCCAGTGCAAGATTTTGTGCAAAAACTGGTCTCTCTATTATGTCCCATTAATGTTTGATGGGATTCATGTAGGGCAATCTGGGTGGCCTAATCGTTTGCCTGAACTGTCTAGAATCTTCCTCAAATCAATCGCAAATAATTGTGACCCGGTGAAATGGTGCATTGTCATCCATAAAAATTCGTATTGTTGTTTGGGGCATGAAGACCATGAAGGGCTGCAAATGGCCTCCAAGTAGCAGAACACAACCATTTCCACTCAGTGATCAGATTATATAGCTGCTGCCGCCAGCTTGTACAGTTCCTTGTTGACAACTTTGGTCCATGGCTCTGTGAGGTCTGCACCACATTCTCTTACCAACTGAAATTGGGACTCGGCTGACCAGACCACAGTGTCCCAGTCATCCAGGGTACAACCGATACAGTCTCGAGCAAAGGAGAGGTGTTGTAGGCAATGTTGTGCTGTTAGAAAAGGCACTTGTGAAAATTCCTGGCAGATTAAAACTGTGTGCCGGACCAAGACTCGAACTCAGGACCTTTGCCAAGGAAGTTTCATATCAGCGCACACTCCGCTGCAAAGTGAAAATCTCATTCTGGAAAAGGCACTTGTGTCGGTCATCTGCTGCCATTGCCCATTAACGCCAAATTTTGCCGTGCTGTCCTAATAGATATGTTTCTTATACATCCCACACTGATTTCTCTGGTTATTTCACACAATGACATAGTGTTGCTTGCCTGTTAGCACTGACCACTCCACACAAATGCTGCTGTTCTCTGTCATTAAGTGAAGGTCATCGGCCACTGTGTTGTCTGTGGTGAGAAATAATGCCCAAAATTTGGTATTCTTGGCATACTCTTGACACTTCGGATTTCAGAATATTGAATTCCTTAACGATTTCAGACAAGGAGATCTATCTCCAACTACCATTCTGTGTTCAAAGTCCGTTAATTTCCACTGTGTGACCATAATCATGTCGGAAACATTCACATGAATCACCTGGGTGCAAATGACAGCTCCACCTATCACTGCCCTTTTAAATATTGTGTACACGACACTAGCGCCATCTGTACATGAGCATATCGTTATCCCATGACTTGTCACCACAATGTATAAATACATTCAAATCATCAGTCACACTTCTCACAGGTACAATAAATAAGTTAGGGTGGTAATTTTTGTTATGACAAAGGGATATCTTGCTGCAGCAATATCTCTTCACAAAATTATAATCATTAACTTTCTCCTCTGAAAACCAAAATATTTTGTTGACTCTGACCTATATAGCGAGAAATGACCAATACGATAAGACAAGAGAACAAAGAGCTTGAAGGAAAAGATTAAGGTGTTCATTTTTCCTACATGTTATCAGAGTGGAACGGTAGGGTAAGTGTGAAAGTCATTGAATGACTCTTCTACTTGGAACTTGAGAGTGAATTGCAGAGTAATCATGCAGTTTTAGATCTTTCCTTACCTGAGACTGACAAGCCTTCCTGGAAACTTATCAAAGGGCACTCCTGTAATGTTGGAAAAGTTGAGTATCAGGCATTGGATACCCGGCAACTGGAGGATACTGCTCAGACCTGGCTGCAAATTGGGAAACTCTATTTCCTCCATGACCAATTTGTGAAGTCGTGGCAGCCTGGCAAGGTAGGGAATCAGGGCTCCACCGAGCCCTGTGCAATATCACACGTCCAGTCTGGAACAAACCACAAGTGTCCTATCATTTGTATGGGAACAAGAGGGGAGGGGGAAACATAATGAATTTTACTTCTGGTAGTCATATATCACCCAGAGCATCTTTGATGTAAATCATAAAATTATGAACAACAACTAGAAAAGGTATCACAAAATTAAACTGCAATATAATATAGATTTCGGTGTCGAGGGGGTGAGGGTTCAGAAGAGCGTGCCAGACCAGAATTTGAACCCAGGACCTTTGCCTTACCAACAGAGCTATCTGAGCACAACCCACTCTCAAAGCTTTACTTCCACCAGTACGTCATCTCCTACCTTTCAAACTTCAAAGCTCTCCTGTATAACTTGCAGTACTAGCACTCCTGGAACGACTAGGCACTGCATCACCAATGACACCCTAAGACACCTTAAGACCAGGGCAATTCAGCTTTAGCAATCACTACCCAACAACACAACAACTCCTCCGCATAGTCGAACATCCTAACACATGGCTACAAAATGAACAAAGCCACAGTGGTCGTGTTCCTGGACATCAAGAAAGCTTTCGACCATCTCTAGTACAATGGCCTTATATGCAAACTAAGTGATGCTGGCTTCCTGATGGACTCGTATGGCTCATACTCATATCTCACAAACTGATGTTTCAACACTGACGTGCAGGGCAAACAATCGACACAACATGGTATCTAAGTTGGGGTACCCCAGGGAAGCATTCTGGAGCCCTTCTTGTTCAACCTCTACATTAATGACTTTCCAGCAACACAAAACACGACATTAGCCATCTATGTGGATGGCACAGCCATCCTTGTGCAAGACTGGAAACCATCAAATGTAAATTCATGAATACAGGTAGCTCTCAGAACTGCTGAGCCTTGGCTGGAACAATGGCGTATTAAAGTAAACGTTGACAAGTGTGCAGCAGTTCTGTTCACATGCAGACCGAAGCTACTGCACAAGCAGCAACACTGTAGACAGGAAACACTACATGCATGCCCAATATGTTTCCGAGAGAAAGCCAGATGCCTCTGTGTCTGGCTGGTCTGGAAATTTATATTGGGTGACCACATAGAATACATTGCCAACAGAATGCATGTGACACTCAAACAACTGTACGGAATGCTCAACAGGGACTTACACTGAATAGGAAGGTGTGTAGGTTCATAGACAAGGCACTGATTACACCTCTGATGATGTACACAGCTCACATCCGGAGATACACGGTTCCTACATGCCTGCAATCTTGCAGAACAAATTGCTAGGCATCATTAGTTGTGCTTCATGCTACACCTGCACTGTGGATCTTCACAATAAAAACTGCCTTGAAACCCTTAAGGAAGTATTCAAAAACTCACCACATGACTATACAGGAGCTCTTAGGCACTCTAACAATCCTTTCAGCCTTACTCAGGGAAACTATGATCACAACCATAGGTAGAAACATAAGTGGCCAAAAACACTGTTAGCAGAGGTGACAGAAGGTCTTTTTGGATGGTCACAACGCAACAGTGAGTGTAGAGAGGCTCCACTTAATATTTACAAAAGCACACACTACAGTTTAGAATGGCATTTCCCTTACTTCACCTGCCTTCAACCTGCACCACTACCGCTCTCCCCGGGCTTGCCCCGCCAACTGCGCATCTATCGGCCACATTATTCTGCGTGCACTCTACCTACATTTAGTGTGACTGCATTGAAATAATAATCATCTACATATCCAAGTAAGTAGTACACTATATATCACTGACAGCACTGATCAGAAATCTTTAAAATAATCACCTCGCAGTTGTCAGTACAAATACTGATAAATCTTACATCTTCAGTGTATCAAAAGGTTTAAGAAACAGTTGTCTTTTATCCCCCAACTGTAAAATATATATGCAGAACATGTCGTTAGGAATGCTCTTGATGGATGAATTAAAGGCATCTCAATTTGTGGAAGAACTATTAACAAACTCCAATTTGCTTATGACACCGTACTTTTACCAACAACAAAGATGAACTTGCTAAGGTACTAACAAAACTAAAGGACATTAGTCTACCATATGGATTGCACCTAAATCTGAGAAAATCCAGACTCACAATTCATTGAGGAGCACAGTTTCAACTCACAGCTTGATTATCGGAACTGGAAGCCACGCATTCTTTCATGTATATTGGGTCAACCATCTGTGACACAGGAAACTGAAGATGAAATAAAACGACAGATAATGCTAGTGTTACTGCCTATGGAGAAGCTCATGAAGATGTGGCAGAACAGAGCACAAAGGTCTGATTTGTTGAACACCTGCATTTTCTATCTTATTTTATGGTTGTGAAACATGGACACTTAAGCCCAGATACTAGCATACCTACGCATTTGAGCTGTGGTGCTCACGTAGTATGCTGCACATGAAATGGACCGAAATAAAGAACTAATGTGTCCATTATTGAGCACTTCAGTGTCTCAAGGTGCCTTTCTTCTCTTGTCAGCCAAAATTTTTTTCATTTCTTTGTTCACATTGTTAGAACAGATTGAGAAAACCTACAGAAAATAATCACACAGGCAAAGAACAAGGACAAGAGACTGAGGGGTAGAGCAGCAAGCAGGATTGATGACAATTATGTAGCTAAAAGACTAAACTGCTGGGTCATTAGTCCCTCCTTATCACGAGAGAAACACATAGAAAGACAGAAAATGGGGACTTGGCTGCTCAAACTAAATATAAGCAAGTAAAAGAGTTTAAAAGGGCATGACAGTGGTTTTAACACAATAGGTAAAAGAAAACAGAAATAATCTGCAGCATCTTGCACAAGAGAATCTAAAGACACAACAAGGAAAGAGGGGAGGAGAGGAATCTATGGTTGCTTGGTGGGTACCAGCCACAGGGGATGCTCTTGCCCCCACTTCGACCCCTAACACTTGAAGTGGAAGAATATTATAGGTTAGAATAAAATCTGATCTCCCTAAGGAAATGCAGATTTTGGTAGTGGCTGTCACACCATCTACAAGCATCTGAGGTAGCAAGGCAGGCAAGCTGAGAGAGTGCCGCAGATTGGCCAGCAGTGCACACTTGATAAGAACGTGCATTGTCGTCAGTAGACTACCGCAGCTACAGTGAAGAGGATCTTCCTGATGCAGAAGGAACGCGTGGGTAAGCCTCGTGTGGCCGATGCGTAGTCAACAGAATCGCACCTTTCCGAGAGACCTGGAAAGATGTATTCTACACCTTTCTCACCCTTAAATCACTTTCAACTTGTTTTGGGTCATAGTAGCCTGCCATTCCAATTCCCAGAGCCTAAAAATATTGCGTCGAAGTTCTAATCTTAAGTCTGAGCCCGACATTCTGATGTCAAGTTGATCTCCTGCAGTTGTGTCTTTAGCTAGATGGTCAGCAAGTTCATTTCCTGGAATACTTATTGGGCTCAGTGTCCAGATGAAGGTCGGTCACTGTCTTTCCAGAACTGTAGAGGTCAGCTAGTAGGTCCTGGATATTTCGACCAAAAGATTTTTGGGATAGCACGGGGTTATACCTTTTAAGCAACTCGTGGAATCGCTACAGATCAGAAAGTTCGTCATAGCCTGGGATTTGACATACCGCAAAGCCTGAGAGATGGCAACCAACTCAGCAGCGTATGCACTGCAGGCACTCAGCAGAGAGTGCTTCGCATGCCCCCTTGCACGTGCAAAAGCGAAACTGACACTGTCGTTGACTTTCGATCCGTCTGTGTAGATGCATACTGAATTAGAATAAACATGGAAGACTGAATGGAAAAGGTGTCAGGGAAGGGTAGTATCAGCATTCTTTTTGAAGCCACAAAAGAGGTCCATCCGTATAACAGGGCAGGGTACCGCCCACAGGGAGGGGGTGGAGGGAGAGGCACGGGGTTGTCAAGAGGGAGTTCTAAGAACACAGGCTAACTAACGGAGGCTGCTGGAGGTCCTCCAGCAGAATATCAAGTCGGATCACAGCCCGTCTTCCCAGTTTTGAGCGATACGCAAACAGTTTGAAATGCTGGTTGTGGAACAGAGTTGAGTGACGGGTGGGCAGTCATCTGACAGACTGTGACTACGTAATTTACCAGAAGCTGCTGTCATCTAACCCGCAGAGGTGGGACACCAACTTCCACCAGGAGGTTGTCAACAGTGCTCATACGGAAGGCCCCCGTTGCCAACCGCATGCCAGTGTGGTGAAGAATGCCAAGCAGGCTCAATACAGACGGTACTACTGACCGGCGGGCAACATATCCATTGTCCAAGTGGGATAAAATCATCGCTTTGTAAAATCTCAGATGAACTGTGTGCGGTCCACGCCCTATGAGGAATGTCTAAGTACAGCGATGGAAGGACTGCGGGACCCACTGCATTTACAATAACTTTGATGTCGATAGCAAACAGCGTTACCCTCAGAACCGATCCCCGAGGGACTCTAGTTTCCAGGACATACGGTTGCTGAGAGTCGAATCTATCTGCACCCGAAAAAAATCTGAGAGATAGGAAATTCTGGATAAAAATGAGTAAACAGCCCCAGAAACCCCACTCATGCAGTGTAGATAGGATGTGATGCCACCAGGTAGTATTGTATGCCCTCTGTACGCAAAAAAAACACAGCAATCAGATCTTGGCTATGTGCACAAGCATTGCACACTGCAGATTTCAAACAAACAAGATGATCTGTAGTGGACCGGAAAGCTCGAAAGCCACTTTGGAATCGTGATATATGCTTCAAGACACCAAGAAAGTCAGTGGTTGACCATTCGTTTGAATAGCTTACACAGCCCATTTGTCAGAGAGGTTGGCCAGTAGTTAGTAAAAATATGAGGAATAATGATATGTTCCTGCCATTGAGAGGGAAATATTCCCTCCTGCCAAATGTGATTAGAAAGCCCAAGGATATATTTCATGCTGTCAGCACAAAGGTGGTCTAGCATTTGGTTGTGGATGTTGTTGGGTCTATGGGCCATATCGTGACACTCAGCCAAAGTGCTGTGAAGTTGCCATTCACTAAAAGGGGCATTACATGATAGAGAGCTGTGTGCATGGAAAGATAGTGTATGGCATTTAAAAAGGTGTTTCTAGGTCGGGAAATGAGGATGGTAATTACTGTAATCAGTGAAGTGTGCAACAAAACATTCGGCAAGTACCATGGGATCAGCGCAGATGTAACCACTGACAAGGATGCCAGGAACCACTGTGGGTGGTGGATGGCCACAAATGCAGCAGAGTTGGGAGAATGGGGTGTGGGATTGTATGGTTGAGACACATTGCTCCCAACCCTCCTGCTTCCTTTTCTTTATTAAAAACCATGCTTTCGCCTGGAGTCTCTTGAATGCTATTAAATTATCCATAGAGGGCAGCGCTTGTGCCGTTTAAGCACCCTGTGACATTTCATTTCCTAATAGCTGTTTCTGTATCTTCAGACCACCGTGGCACTGGCAGTCGTCAGGACGAGCCAGAGGAGTAGGGTATTGTTGCTGCTGCAGCATGAGCAGTAGTATCAATAGTATCCTGTACCAGTTTGTCGATATCTGTCACATGACTGGCTGCAAAAGTGGCTGCAGAGGAGAAAGCCTGCCAATCAGCTTTCCAAAGTGACCAATGTGGGGCATGTTCTAGATGCCTGTGAATGGAAAGGGAGAGAACAATAGGAAAATGATCACTGTCACAAAGGTTGCCATGGATGCACTACTGAATATGGGGTAAGATACTCTGACTGCAAGGTCAACAGCTGAAAACATTTCGTGGGCCATAGTGAAATGTGTTGCAGCTCCAGTGCTGGGTAGGCAGGGGACATCAAATTCTGAACAAAGATGTTCCAGTATTCGGCCTCTGTGAGACACAGTGTCACCACCCCGCAGAGGATTACTGGCATTAAAGTCCCCCAATAAGACGGGGGTGGGGAGCTGTGCCACTAACTCTAACACCTTATGATAACAGAAAGATCCATCTGGGGGTAGATAAACATTACACATTGTCATCCAAACTGACAGGTAGACACTAACAGCCACGGCCACTAGTGCAGCGGTACAGGGCATCTGCTAATTGAAGTGTTTGCTGCAAAAACCAGGCAAGTCAGAAAATACACATTCTGAGAAAACTGAAAAACAAAGTTCGACATCTACAGAAGATGCGTATTTTTGAGAAATTATACAAGACAATGTTACTGACTTATAGCCCTGCATTTTATGTGCAATACATAAAATTTTGATTAAAAATATACACATAAATAAATTAAAATTGCAATTATAAATATTTGAACTTATCAGGTTTTTGCACCAAAGACTTTATAATCTGAAGTACTGCATGCAAAATTGGACATAAATAACATGAAAACAAAATAACAACAAATAATGACTCAATTTACTTTTTATTAATTATCAGACATTTTACAATATTTTTTGTCAGAAAAATTATACATATTTTTGCATGTCTTATAACGTAAACTATTCTGTCCCGAAGTAAATTTTTTAAGGCTATTATCATTAACCAAATATAAAATCTACAGTCTCAGAACATTTTGTTCACCTACTTGATTTACAGTTAAAGTACTTCATGGTCATTTTAAAATATTCTCACTCTATTTCATTTGGGCTGTGTTCACCATCATCATTTCCTGCAGAGGGTAACAGTTTTTCATAGAAACCCATATCTGCAGTAGGAATGTACTTTCTAACCAATTTTATGACATCATCACATTTGTGCCTTTTAAGAGGTAAAGGACCACCATACAGTGATTCCTCTGGGAAGGTAATGTCACCTTTTATTGCCTTCTTTAGTGGTGGAGACTCTGACTAACATTCATGTGTTGATTCTGGCTGGCTTTAAATATGTATTTGTGAGTATAACTGTACTGCAATATTTTATATTGTGAAATTTTGAAAAGCTCATTGTGTTTTGTTTTCCTATTTGTTTTAAAAAACTGTTTAATGTGGTCTTTGTAACTTTTGAACATGTTATGTTTCACAGGAACAACAGTAAAGAATTTAGACTTTTTCTAACAAGTGAATGCCACTCTTCAGAAAGGTGCAATCTATTTACAACCCTTTTCCTCTTTTCAACGTTCCTAAAGTACTTATCACAAGGCAAAAATGAATGTCACTGCTCTGGAAAGTAATGTGTAATTTTCTGAAATTTGTAGTATGTGCAAGACTGAAGAGGTACTGTAGAAGTGCAGCACAGTTATCTGAAAATAATACAATTTCATTTGTATCAGGGGGAATGACATGTTTAAAGTACCAATCTAAACAGGAAATAACTTCATCAGGACCTTTATTGCCATCACATTCTGTGTACATGAACATGTGAGCCTTTCCACTGCTACAACAGTGTATATTAAAGTTGTACATCCACAGTTGTCTCAGATAAAATACATCTGTTGAAGGGAGTACTGGAAGTGGCAAATTTTGCTGGTAATCAAATGTTAAACATGCAACAGCTTTATCTTCCCTAGCCCTTTTAGTTTCTTCCCCAAGTCGTTCATAGAATACTTCACTCTTTCGCAAATGTAGTTCCTTCTCGAGTTCAAGCTCTCTTTTGTGTTCCAAATCATCAGTACAATCTTCTATTAATTTCTTTAAAGAATCACACTTCTCACAAGTGTCACTTTTTGGGTGTCCAAATGAAATACTGAAATTAGCTTTAAAACATCTATAATAATAGTCATATGTTACCCTACAGTTTTGCACTTTTTCACCTGGTTT
The DNA here is from genome assembly GCF_021461395.2 of Schistocerca americana. Classification (NCBI taxonomy): domain Eukaryota; kingdom Metazoa; phylum Arthropoda; class Insecta; order Orthoptera; family Acrididae; genus Schistocerca; species Schistocerca americana. Next base: position 169,698,637 of record NC_060128.1, on the reverse strand, counting down.
TAAGGCCTTAAAAACATCTGCCTCATGCTGTTCTAAATATAACTCATACATTATTTTTACATTCAATTCTGGAGGTAAAAATACTTTCTTGATATTATCTGCTCTACTGTAGTGGGATGTTTGTGCAGGAAACTGTTTTATGTGATTTATAACATTTTCTAAGTCATTATCACTCACTCAGTTAGGCCTGTTTTCATGTTTTCCTCTACGATCTGCGGGTGGACCAATATTTTTGGATGCAAATGAAGCCAGACATTCAACCCATGCCTTCTTTATCCCATAAAGGCTGCAGAAAGCTTTTTTGCATATTACATGTTGTTGGATTTTAAGCTGAACCTGGAAAGACATAAAATATTATTTCAAAAACTTTCGTGAATAAATTAGGTTTCCTCACTTTAAAAATACATATTATTTTGGGCTAAGATTACTTCACTGCATGTTATTACACAAATACATGTGTGTGTAAACGTATGAGAAGTTACGCACTTGTGAATCTTCACGTTTTCTAGGCCTTCGCCGATCAACTTGCTTTGGTGTAATCGATGCACAGAAAAACGCATCCTGAGCTTCTTTTGTTGAAAGTGAGTTAAACTTTGCCAGTATTTCCTGTTTTTCTTTTGTATCAAGTACATATAAACATTTTGTTTTGCAGTTGCATGCAGGCCCAGTTTCATAAGCTGGAATAACCTTGCCACTACATGTGACATACGACTCACCACATAGCCTTTTCAGTTTGTCTCTGTTTCTTTTCCATTTACTAGAATCACCTTTTCTTTTCCTAGTTACATGTTCATATTCACTATCACTGTGTGAATCATTGGAGGACATGTCTTAAACACAATATACACTACAGATAAATGCAGATAAACGCACAATCTGAACAACTTCAACTTCAACTTCACATGCAGCCATGTAAACAACACAACAGCCTGCCACTCTAGTGCTGCCACCTACTGGTGCAAGAACCAGCCAAGTCTAGGACTAATCTGTTTCTTCCACCAAATGCAACCATGCATATCTCATTCAGATCATTGAACAAAAGTCTGGTTGTTGCACCAAAAGATGCACATTCTGATGTTATATCTCATGCCAATAACATCTCATTTTTGACCAGAAATGGACTTACCTGGTTTTTGCAGCAAGCCCGTCAACTGGAAACATCACAACACATGAGGGTACAGACCTCACCAGATGTTCTCTCGACATTAATGTGATTGGTACAGGAGTGTTGGTAGTTTTTTAGAGCAGGGAGGTGTGTTGCTGTAAGCTGTGTTTCTTGAAGTTCTATGCCAATTACTGAGTAAGTAGCCATTAGGTGATGGAGTTTGGTCAAATGGTGATAGTAGCCATTACAGTTCCATTGAAGAAGTGCTGGAGTCAGATCTGAGTAAATGGCAAATGGAAAAGATGGGTGTGATTGCTTCAACACCAGGTCACGGTCCACCTGATTGCATGATCTGTCATCCATGTGCATAGGCTCGATGGCTGCAGGGCTGGGAAGTGGAGCATCAAAGCCTCAGAAAGTAGCTTATATATCTTCTTATCCTTCCAAGACTTGGATTTCTGTGAATATTTCCCCACTTTATCTTCCGGGAGAGAAGAGGACAGTACTTTTCTTGGACTCACAGGTTGTGTCTGTTGGTTCTTGTCTTGAGAGGGGACCACCTTGACAGGTGTCCTCACTTCTGATGCCAGATGATGACTAGCCATCTCAGGCCGCACCAGTGGTGTGGGAACAACTGGTGCTATGGGTGTAGGGAGAGAGCTGACATTCCCTCTCTCAACTGTGGTGCAGGCTCTGGAATACGACCAGGGCAGGGAGTGTCGTGCGAGACCTTGTCATGTATGAGGTGGGGACTGTGATAAGACAGCTGCAAAATTGGAGATCTTATTAGTCAAAAGAAATCTTTCAAACTTTTCCTTGCATCTTGGTAAGACAGGTGGTCTACTCTTGAATTTTCTTCTCCCTCTTGAGCACTGCACTGAACGAGGAGGTTCTGGACAGTTGACACATTGAGGTGGTTGCTCACAAGTGCTCCCCTCATGATACACCCATCCACATGCCCTACAGATAGCCTCATTAGAACAATGGGAGGACATGTGTCCAAACCTTTGGCATTTAAAACATCTCATCTGAGGCGGAAAGTAACACCTGACATCAAACCTATAAACCATGACCTTAATCTTCTCAGGTAAAATGATGCTGTCGAGGATAGGACAAAAACTCCAGTGTCCATTCTAGTACTCTCGGGTCTCTTCTGGATGTAGCGAATAAAATGGACTCCATGCCACACCAGATTAGTTACGCAGCTCTTCATCAGTTTGTAGCATTTAGGTCCCAATTGAATATAACACCTTGAACTCTACTGAGCTTGTTATCAGGAGAAATGGTGACTGGTATATCTCTTAATTTGACGCAGGCCTAAAGTGCTCATTGATTGGCTGACATGACGTTTTGATCAGCAAGGATCCATTTCTCACCTACTCTGTTGTAACAACCTCCCCAAACCCATCTTCAATATTTTCAATGAAGAACATTTGCTTCAACGAAGCCAAAGAGCTGCCGTCACTGCGGGAACAAACTAAGGACTCAGCAAACTGTACACTTCCATTTCTCCTTGCCTGGCTCTCATCTTGAGGCACAGTCAATGACACAAATGCCATATGAGTGTAAACTTCTGCATTAAAATCACTGTTCCTGATTGATAAGACGGTCATGTTGACACGGCCACCATTCAGTTAGATCCATTTCACTGCGGATCTTCCGCTGCGATGCCACTCACTACTATTGGAGTATCTCTCTGTGGACGACACCCTGCCAAGCCAAAGGCCACCTGGCACAGTAGCTGTTGCCTAAGAGTCCCGGTACCCCGAAGTGGACAGGGACCTACTCCTTGGCTGATACAGGGAAGTCACAGCAGTGGAATCGCTGCATTGTCAGGGGGTTACCATCGAGAGGGTACACGACAACACCACCACAACAGACTGGCTACTGCACTGGATTCTGGGTGCAGAGGTAGACCCACTTGGTTCGTAGGTGCAATAGATAACAGCGCACAGTGGGGAGGTAATGCACCACAGGAAGGCGTCCTTCCCCAAACAGCCCACACTTTGGTAAAATTGGGAAAGTGGGATCAGCATTTAAAATGCCAACGCATCAATAAAAGAAAATAGCAAAAACTTTCAAAAGTCTGAAGAACAATCACAAGACCAAGGTAAAAAAAAAAAACTAACCCAATAAAAAAAGACTCCTATCAGTTGCCTCTTACGACAGGCAAGGAAGGGCCACGAGTCTGTTCTAGCCCCCAACACCGCAGGGAGAGCAGCGAGCAGGTGACTTGATCAAATCAAGAAGATCTTTGGTCTACCTCTTCAGCAGGTTCTAAAGCTGCTTTCACACAGAGCTTGAAACATGTTCTGCAACAATGTTCGTGACTGGTACTGGACTACTGATGCTCGCAACACATTATCAACACAAGACCAGTATTCCATGGTTGAATCAGTACAGATCAAAGGAATAATACTGTTTGTGTCTTGCTACCACAAAATGCAGCACTAGTGTGTTTCTGCTCAGTTTGTAGTGTTGCTTCTTATCTTCTCATGTGTTCCTTACGAAATGGAATGGTCAAGAAGCAACATTTATGAACTTGTCACACTATGAGGCAGGGGAGTGCTTCTGGAATGTTTGAAGTCATAGTTATAAAAATAGTAAACAGGAGCATGACTCCCTACAAAAAATAGCTGCATTGCTTGGCAGTAGCAGCAGCAATGCAGTTAAAAAAATTAGATCTCCCATTTCTCAATAATCCAGCAACAACAACGAAAACGGCGGGATTCATTACCTGTCTTTGGAAAAATGTATCGTCAGCTAGTTACGTGAGCTACCACCCTATGAAATGGTGGCGGCGGCCACGATGATGATGACAATCACCAACAAAAACTTTTATGACTATTTCTACAAGGCAGAAATGAATGTAGGTAGGAGGCACCAGTCAGTAGTAAATGTCGATGTGGCAAAGGGATCATCTACATCACATTCCCCTGAGAAATCCATTGGGAGCGTGGGGTGACCTTGAGGCTAAAGAAGTTTTTCTTGTTCAAAATTATAATATGGATTAATTTGATATGAAAACAAAATAAATATATCATCAATTAAATGTGTTTCAGTGCTATTGACATAACTGAAGTACATTCAAATAATCCTTCAGTCCCTCAATCAAATCTTCAGAAACTGCAGGAACTGTTTGAGAAATGGCTGGCTTTGAAGTGTGGGATAAATATACAAGCCTTTGATAGTAATCTCCTGTTGTAAGGGGAGGGGGGGCAGGGATGATGATGACGACAGGAATTGCTTTTCTGAAATTTGTGCCCTTGCTTGAAACAACTGACCCTATAACATTAAGTACAATTTCAAAATCAGACCGCAACATCTTAGTGAAGTTACAAAAATCAGAACTGTCTTCCAGATTCTGCTCACACAGCACGTGATTCTCACCACGTCTTCTACAGTACGATTTTGTCCACCAATGATGACTACGTTGTTTTGTTCATCTGCTTATTTCATCTAATATTATTACTGCAGCACCATGTATCATTAAGTCTTCCTGTTCACTTGCCATAGCGTAGGCCTCTCTCTTAATGCAAATACACAATGTGATATGTTTGTTACCAGTTCGGCACAGTAGATGACGCGAGTACATATGTAGAAATGTTTGTCACTAGTGTAGACAGTGACGTGAACACTGAACAATGTGGCCCCCATGCTGTGAGACGAATTGCAAACAATGCTATGAACAGACACATGTTTTTAAAGCCAGTGTAAACGCAGCCTAAGATAAGCTAGTAACCATCCAAGATGGTGATGCTCGGATCTGCTGTGCCCCAGTCGATTCTGCTCGACCACGATTGATTCCAGCAACATCACTCGTAGATGACTTGTGGACATGCCCCATGGCTGGGGTTTTTCTTAAGCATCACACTACAGAGTGTGCAGAGGTTGCCAAATGAGGGGAGAGGTGGTGTGGGAGACTGTGGTGCTGGCAATAGTTCTGTGGTAGTGGGGAGTAAGTGCGACATATGGCCACAAAGTGAGCACTGCGTGCCAGATGAGACACCTCGTTTTGACGAGATGGTGTGTGCAGATGTCCTTATGAGGTATGGGACATTCTGTAGCAGCTTTGGACAACAATTAATATGGTGAGCTGGAACACAGAACTGTGGGGGACTGTACTGGGGTTGCAGCTCATTATAAATGTTATACATACCTTAGTCGCACCTATTGACTTTTGAATGTGTCCTCTTGGGCATTCCAAGGTTCTAATTGACAATGCTACTCACACCTTCTGGTCAGTCCATGTGGTCAAGAGGATTTTTTTCCCAAGTTTTGAAATTGAGAAAGAAAATAATATTATAAAAAGGATAGTTGCTACTAACCATATAACAGAGATGCTGAGTCGCAGATAGGCACAACAAAAAGACCGTCGGAAAATAAGTTTTCAGCCAACAAGGTCTTCGAGAAGTAGGGGATGGTAAGGTGCCACTTGTGGGAGCGTACAGGGATGAGGTGGAGGGAGGGTTGGGCAGCTAGGAGGTTACATGGTGGGGAGGGGGGGGGGGGTTGGGGGAGTTGGTGGGGAGGGGGGAGTGTGCATAGTAGTAAACGAGAAGTAAGAAGGCTGAGGGAGCATTGTTGGAACAGAGGGATGGCTGTGTAGTGCTGGAACGGGAACAGGGAAGGGGTGAGTAGCAGCTATCCTTTTTATAATATTGAAACTGAAAAAAATGCTGTTTTGTCAGTGTGGACATATTTAACTGCCAAGTTTAAATTTGTAAAAATAGTTATAAGACTGTTCTAGTCCCCTTCATTATCGGCCATTGGGCACATTGCACCCAATGATAAGTGCACATATAGAAGTGTTTTGTCATTTCAGTTAGCTAATTCCACTTCTCTATTTGTTGTAGAAGCCTGGTTATAGTCTGTGCATTGGTTCCTGTGCTAGCATGGGATTGTTTGCAATGGCAAGCAGCTTGGAGCGGATTTGACCACTATTGTCCAGTTGACAAAACGGTACATTTTCTGACTGCAGTTCTGTATTGGTGCCACTCTAATTTTTTGGGTTAAATTTCTAGAAAGAATTTTATTCTGCTTTGTATTTCTTTAATGGTAAGGGAACTATTTGTCAATGATTAGAAGTATTGATGTATACCAGTGTATAATTTTTAGATTGCTATTTATATGTTTTATAAACTCTAATGTAAGGTATTACTTAAAAGATGATTGATGCTTATCTTGCAAGGTTGTCTGTGGATGTTTGTTGATGACAAAAGTTGTGTGTCAGTGGCTTGAATTTCTGGCAGTAATTTCATATTATGGACTGAGATCCCATAAAATATGATTAATGTTAAGATAGGTTATGTGACTTGATGCACAAACACTTAAACAAAACTGTCTTTTTTATTAATAAAAAAAGAAAAGGTAGCCATAGGCTAATAGTTATCTTTTATTGCCTTTTACTGTGATTTGCAATTTTAATGGTCAGCAGTGCATTTCCAGTTAATGCCATGACTTAATAAATCTCAATCCTATTTCAGCCTCCACATTTACAAATAATTCAGACATGATCGTCAGCTGCTTCACCAGTTAGGGTTTGGTTTTTCATCCAATTACTGTATTTACTTACTGTATTTTCACTACATCTACATAGATACTCCACAAACCACTGTATGGCTTGTGACAAATGGTACTCCGTACCATTACTAGTCATATCCCATCCTGTTCCGCTCACACACAGAGCGAGGGAAACACAACTGTTTATACGCCTCCATACAAGTCCTGATTTCTCATATCTTATCTTTGTGGTCCTCATGCACAATGTATGTTGGAGGCAGTAGAATCGTTCTGCAGTCAGATTGAAATGCCAGTTCTCTAAATTTTCTAAATAGTGTTCCTCAAAAAGAATGTCACCTTCCCTCCTGGGAAGTTTCCGACATGTCCGTAACACTTGCATGTTGTTCAAACCTACCGGTAACAAATCTAGCAGGCTGCCTGTTAACTGCTTCAGTGTCTTCCTGTACTCCACACACTCGAGCAGTACTTAAGAATTGGTCACACTAGCATAAGAATAGGTCACACTAGCATACTATATGCAATCTCCTTTACAAATGAATTGCACTTTCCTAGAATTCTCCCAATAAACCAATGTCGACCATTCATATTGCCTACCACAATCCTTACACACTTGTTCAATTTAGATTCGCTTTGCAACATTATGCCAGATATGTAAACAACATGACTGTGTGAAACAGGATACTACTAAGAACATCATGGGTTTGTTTTTCCTACTCATCCCCATTAACTTACATTTTTCTACATTTAGAGCTAGCTGCCATTCACCACACCAACTAGAAATTTTGTGCAAGTCATTTTGTACCCTCGTGTAGTCACGCCACTTCAATACCTTACTGAACACCACAGATTGCTGCCCACCCTGTTAGCGAAATCATTTATGTATACAGAGAGTAACAGAAGTCCTATGACGCTTTCTTCGGGCACCCCTGACAATACCCTTGTCTCTGATGAACACTCATTGTCAAGGACAACATACTGGGTTCTATAACTTAAGAAGTCTTCAAACCACTCGCATATCTATGAACTTATTCCATATGTTCATACCTTCTTTAACAGTGTGCAATGGGGCACCATGTCAAATGCTTTCCAGAATCTGCCTGTTGCTCTTCATCCATAGTTCGCAGTATATCATTTGAGAAAAGGGCAAGCTGAGTTTCACATGAGAGATGCTTTCTGAAACCATGCTGATTTGTGTACCTACGATCTCAGTCTCAAAAAAATTTATTATATTTGAAATCAGAATGTGTTCCAAGGATTCCCCAGCAAACCAATGTTAGGGATATTGGTCTATAATTCTGTTGGTCTGATCTTTTGCCCTTCTGATATACGGCAGTCACCTACGATTTTCTTCAGTCCCCTGGGAATTTGCACTGAGTGAGATATTCATGATAAATATAAGCTAGGTATGGAGCCAATGTTGTAGAGAACTCTTTGTAAAACCAAATTGGGATTCCATCCAGATCTGGTACTTTCAAATCTTTCAATTGTTTCTCTACACCAGGGATCATTTATTACTGTGTCATCCACACAGGAGTCTGTCTGATGGAAAAATGATGGTATGTTTGTAGGATTTCCCTGTGTAACTGATTTTTTCAGCATGAAATTTAAAACTTTGGCTTTCATTTTGCTATTTTCAACTGCCACATCAGACTGGTCAACTAGTGATTGGATGGAAGCCCTAGGCCTACTTTGCAATTATACATAAAAACCAGAATTTTCTTGGATTCTCTGCCAGATCTTTTGCTAAGTTATAATGGTGGTAGTTGTATGCTTCAAGCATAAATCTTTTCAAAGATGCATGAATCTCTACTGACCTTTGTTTGTTGTCATTTGTGCATTCTCTTTTTAACCGATAGTGCAACAATCTCTGCTTCCTCAGCATTTGCCAAATATCATTATTAAACCAGGGTGGGTCTTTCCCATCCTTTATCTACTTACTAGGCACGTAACTCACCAGACCACGATTTACATTCTGTTTAAACTTTGCCCGTAATTCCTCTACATCCACCTTACTGGAACTAAGTGATGAACTGATAAATGAGATGCTGAAAACTGCTTATCTGCTCTTTCTGGCAGAAACTCTCCCCTAGCATTCTTAACTGATTTATTCACTTTTGTAACCATAGTTGCTATAATGACTTCACAATCACTGCAGTGTAACGTCAGCAACATTACTTACATTTCAAGATGTTCCAGGCGGTAGATCTGAGAGAAAGCCGCATTGGACAGTTGCTCAGCTTCTCTGAGAATGAGTTGCTGCAAAGCGGGGCACCCAGTGCTCACGGCGATTATCGTGTCATCGTCCAGGCCGTACCCTTGTCGTAGATCCAGCAGTCTCAGATTCGGCAGTCCACCAAATCTTCAAAACACAATCAGTACACAGTTTGCGATGTAGCAGATTATTTTGTTCACATAACGGGAAATATTAGAAAGAGCTGTCTGACAATACACTAACAAGCTGATGACAGCACATCCTGCCCACCAATTCCGACACCGACAGCACGCTACTTGCATGCCACTCCAAAGTAACTCTTGTGAAACGATTTTAAAGTAATTCTTGTGAAACAATTTAGGTCAGAACACTACACGTTTTTACATGTCACAATACACTATCTGATTTGGACTGTGTATAATTATTAAAACACTTAAATAGTAATGGTATCTGTAAGCACAATAGGCCCCAAATATCAAACATTTAATTTTGATAGGTTTTAGATATGCTATACTGCCCCAACAATTGTGAACACCTAGACAGGAATGTTATTATTATACAGGGTATTAAATACAAAGACCAAACAAAAACAAGAAGATGAAGTCAAAGCAAGGCAGGCAAATCAGACTAAGCAAAATTTTCCAGATAACCACAGATAAGAAACACAGCATTGTGGAACTACAGCTGTAACATGACAGCCAATCATCAATGAGAATATAGAAGTTTGTCCAGTAAGAGAATGGGTTTGGATGTGTCTAGCAGTGTAGTTTTGTTCAAAATGGCTGTTACTGTGCTTCTGATGACAGAAGTTCATTCACACTCTCTCTACATTAGCAAGACTTAAAACGCGGTCTTCATGTTTCATTATTAACAATGTTTTACCTTACATGCCCACTATCTTAGTTTCACACTATTTCTGCAGTACAGATTATTATTTTAACATTTACATCACAATACTACGCTCAGTCACGGTATATTGATAATTTTTACTTATGGACTGTCTGACAGCAACTGAATAAAACACAATTTTAGTGCCATACACGTTTCACCTTTATTTTCTGCAAGGCATAATCAGTGGCAGGTTGCGTGGACAATTTCTTACATATTACGCTCCTGTTGCATTTTTGGTGTTGTTGTTGTTGTTGTTGTTCTTCTTCTTCTTATGAATGCCAATTTGCATTTTTTTCCCCACATTCCACAGCACTATGAATTGAATGCTTGTTTGAATGCAATGTTTTGGTTTCTGTTGCCCCAGAAACGCGGATGGCACTATAATTGTGTTTTATTCAGTTGCTGTCAGACGGTCCATAAGTAAAAATTATCAATATACCGTAATATTACACGCAACTGAGGAAGACAGGACTACAAAAGTTGAAGACGTTACGGACAGTCAATTTAATTGTTAGTATTAGCCCCATTAAACATCACAGAACAATCATGTCTGATGTAGCTAGCTGCGGAAAGGAATTTAAGTTTGCTAGGTTTGACTGCTCAGCTGAAATCGACATCTCCATGTAATTTAAACAGTAACTGAACTCTTCAACATAACAGGTATTATCTGGAATAAGTTAGCCGAGTTGCTCACACTTCACTGACTAACCTTACTTTCTTTCTTTTTTTGACACTTCTCTAGAACAGTGCATTTCAGACCAACAGTTATTGAGGAATTTCTGCTCCTTTCAATGTCCCCTATCATGCTAGCTAACTGTGGCCATCACACTCAAGTGCCATGTGCATGATTTAGAGTTTTTCTTCCCTCAATATTTTTTACTCTATGGCAAGAAAAATAAAGCTGCCATAAAAAAATATATATTATTGTTTTAAATTAAACAAATTTTACTGTTAACAAGGAAAAGCTCTCAGCATACGTGCCTATGAAATTTGACGAATCTCTGTCCTCGGTGCATGCACAAGCCTTCTTTCTTTTCTCCCCCCCCCACCCCCCCCACCCCCCTCCTCCTCCTCCTCCTCACTACATAAACCTTTTTTAAAGAAATGTGAATATGGAAAAGTCAACCAAAAGCATAACATCTCTCTCTTTGTGTTTTGCAAAGACTCACTCATTTTCTTATTTCTTTGTTTGTAAGTCTACTCAGTACGATAGAAGGTATTCATTGTAGGAGCAGAGAAGGCAGAGAAACCCTCTGCACTATGGATGAAAGCTGTTTTCCAGCGCACAAGTACCCCCCCCCCCCCCAAATCAATATGTAAAGGAAAATTAACTTTTTTTATTTATGAAGACAACTCCTGGTAGATAGTTTTGTCATGTACCCTATTTACACTGATGTAGTACAAAATATTGAGATTTACAACTGATTATACACAAAGCTACAGACTGTAATGAAACTGGGCTTTGTTCAAAGTTTATTCTCATGCAAAAAAAAAAAAAAAAAAAAAATATATATATATATATATATATATATATATATATATATATATATATATATATCATGTTAATTTTTTTTTCCTCCAGCTTAGTCATTTGGCCTAAAATTGTACGTCTGTAGTCTCTGAATGTCATGACATTTTGTTTACACGGCGTAATTCTTATTAATGGTCAAAAACTCCTTAAGTGACGTAGATGACTAAGACAAGTAATTTAATATAAGACATGTGGGGCTACAAATGTTGGGAAGTATCTTGAAAGTTAATGAAAACTGTTGAACATGTGACATCCCCATATGACGTACCTCAACACACATGCAATGGTTGGGCTTGGGCATGAAGGGATGATGGACTGATGCAATACTTGAATTCGAGCAAACGGTGCAAATTTCTAACACCTTTTGTAAGTATGGTCTGTTGTAAAAGTAGAATTTACAAAATTATTGCCCTTACTGCTACCAAGAAAATCTATTCTTATTTTGTGTCTCTTTCCTTTTCTTCCTTCTTTTTCTGTTTACAGACATCAGTTAATAAAGAAAACCTGTGCCTCCTTCCTTTTCTTCCTTCTTTTTCTGTTTACAGACATCAGTTAATAAAGAAAACCTAAGTCATGCGCTGGTACAATGCAATTCAGAAGCTTATACTCATTTACTTGTGATGCAATACGGTAGGCTTTTTTGTACCAGCAAAGACTGCGAGATCGATACATAAAATAGTAAATCTTACCTCAATATAAGTGCATAATTGTCAAATGCGGTAAAAAAATATTGCCTGCCAGAAGCAAGACTTGAAACCTGAGCCCCATGCACTAAATATGTGCACATAGGCCCACAGCCACACTGAAGTGAATACTTGACATCAGTTGGTTTGATCTGGTGTGACAGACTGATGGGTTTAACTGCTGCACGTGAGGTGAGGTACGTCATCATGTCATCTCGTAACATCACGCCTTTGGGATGTTTCCCGATGTTAACGGCCTCACATTTCTTACATTAAATTACTTGTCTCAGCGACACCTACGTCACTTGAGAGATTTTTTTAAACATTAATGAGAATCACCCGGTTCACTCCATTCCGCTAGTCGTGTAGTTACATGCATTATTCACCGAACAACAAAAATTCCGCTAAGATAACATTTCACTTAGTATATTTCAATAATAATCATTCTGAGCACAGTGCTTTTATATGCTATCAATCATAACTTTATCAAGAGAGGTAATATTTTCTGCAAATTAAGATACCATTTGAATCCAAGTGTACTAGTAATCACAATATATTGTGACGCTGCTGAAGAGATTATACACAATACATGCAACATTTTAACTTAGCTTCTATCCACAATGTTCAACAGCAGCTCAGCAGGTACCACTGCGCTCAGAGTGTTGACGAAACACAAACATACCGTATCATCATTTCAGCCGCTGACACGTGAGCACCACTGTCATTATCTCGTGTACCAAATACCTTCACCTACATCCATACTCCACAAGTCACCGTACGGTGCATTGCGGAGGATATCCTGTACCAGTACCACTCATTTTCTTTCCTGTTCTAAACACATAATGCAAGGGAAAAAAATGACTGTCCAACAGCCTCCATACAAACCTTAATTTCTTGCATCTTATCTTCATGATTCTGACATTCATCACACCAACTAGAAGTCCTGTCCAAGATATCTCTTATACTCCTGAAGTTACTCAATGATGACACCTTCCCATACACAAAGCATCATCAGTAAATAGCTGAAAATTGCTGCTAACCCAGTCCTTCAGATCATTTCTGTGTATAGAGAATACAAGCAGTCCTATCAGACTTCCCTTGAGCACTCCTCACAAAACCATCATCTCTGATGAACACTTGCCGTCAAGGACAATGTACTGCATTCTGTTACTTAAGAAGTCTGAGCCACTCTCATATCTGGGAAACTAAACTGTATAGTCAGACCTTTGTCAACAGTCTGCAGTGTGGCACTGTGTGAAACACCTTCTGGAAATTAATGCATTCAACAGTGCTATCTCTCCTCTTTGACTGCGTAAGTGAAATGGATATTTTCTAGCAAATCTGAAGAGTAATTTCATAATAATGGAGTATCTTAGAGGCACACAAATAGCATCACTTGAAACCACATAATTTATAGATTAGGAAATATGCTTGCTTACATACAAGATGGCACCAGTACTGGTGTACTAAGTGTTGCCAAAAACAAGAAAAATCTACCCTCTGGAAAAGTTTTCTATTTGCTCACGAAGACTTCAAGTAGAAACAAAAACAAGCAACTAACTTCACAACAGCACAGTTATTTCATATTTTATTACAAAAATGATTATATGTAATTTATAAATAATTTAATTACAAATGATAGTCTTGAAAGCACCGTGGCACATGAAGTCCAATATTGTAGCCTCTGCACCACCATCTGCTTTCTTTCCTTATCTTGCCTGCCAGTCTCTTTCTGTCCTTTGACACAGCAAGCTTCAGCACATGGCGTTTACTTTGCTGCCAGTGGGTAGCACCTTTTTGCTTTTGGAAAATGGTGACCAGAATTTTGATGTTAGATCTTATTGCAGAATGCCCCCTCCTGTAGCTACCAAGCCCATGCTAACTTTTTTTGATTTTATTTTTTTGATTTTTTATTTTTTTTAAATTCCACTAGAGATATCTTTTGCTTGGCGACATATCTGTAGAGAAAAAAGCCATTCACAGAACAACACCAAAGAAAAGTCTTTTCCACCACTTCATTGTTTTGTTCACGAATGGGCTGTAGCTGTAAAGTTGATCATGTTCTGCACAAGTCTTTTTCATGTTATAATCTATGACAGTGTTAGCTTTATTGTTTTTGTAAGACTTCCTTTTAAAAATACAGAAACCTCTTTGGTGGTTGCTGATGTCTTGTGAAGAGGCAATAGACACCATGTTTATTTTTCCATTTGAACACTGGAATAGGATCCACCGCCGCCCCCCCCCCCCCCCCCCCCCTCCCCTTTGTGTGATTATATATACTTTCAGCTTCCCTTTTTTTATAACTTGTTCGTTGGCCCTTTCTTTTCTTCATAAGAGTTCCAACAGCTAGTTTCTGATTTTCCTACAATGTGTTTAGTACAGGTGCACTTTTATATTGAGCTCCGCTGCATCTAGTGTGGAAAATTTGAACTGCTACAGCTATCCTACAGCCAGCAGCTATGTAGCATGCGCAAAAACACATTTCACTAAATGGGACTGCTGCATCTGTATGGAATACAGTGGATATGTGTGTGCCTGTGTCACGTACTGGCAGAGTGCCAAATATGTTAAGCATCACAGTGCCTCCTTTCTGGGGAGACATAGGTATTAAGAGTTAAAAGATACAGCCAAAATATACTCTCTGATGAGCTGGATATAATTCCAAAGTTCAGTTTATTCAAATAGGCTTACCTAACAATTAAGTCATCTTATGAAACAGAGATAGAGAGAGAGAGAGAGATTTTGTACAGATACATGTAGTATCATTGATGAATATACAGGCAAAGTGAAAAGCCTGAAAATGGGGGAAAAAAAAGCACTGAACTAACAGAAATAAGAGTCATCGAGTCTCAACTGAATAATTTGAGAACTTTAAGTAGAAGATTTTTAACAAATTGCAAGCTAGCAAGTTTCATGAGAGAAAGGAAAAAGCCAAGAAGGAAACCCAAAAGGGTGTGGAAAAGGAAGCCATATGTACGGATTTTGGCAAGAATCTGCTTCTGCCTAACATATTAATCCAGTGAAAGTCAAATGCACGAGACGCTATACAATCATATGAGAAATGGTTATAACACTCACCATTATCCATCCACTGCCCACTTTATGTGTATGGACTTAAGGGTGTTCCTCTTGGCATTCAGGAAGTATCTCAGATCATCCATACCGACAATCGTGCATCTGAAGTCTACCTCGGTTAGTCGTGGGCATCCGTCACCCAAAGGTCGCAGCACAGGTGTGTGTTCCGGGGAGAGTGTCTCTAGAGCCAGCACACGCAGGTGCTGTAGACGAGACACTGCCTCTGAAAATTTCTCCGACTTCAGCAATTCACTGGGTATTCACAGTGTGCATAGTCTGGAGCACTTCTCAACCAAGTTCTTCAGTACCTGCAATCAAACAGTCCCCTACTATACAAACCTTTCCAAACAGAAGAATGGGAAATTTTGAGAGGGATGAAGCACCATTACTGGTTTAACCCATGTTTTCTGTGTGCTCTGACAAATACATATTATCAATTTTCATCAACGGAAGCAGTACAGCAAAATGACAGATGGATCATGGACAACTACATTGAGGGAAGTAAGTCAGTAATAGTGGGGAATAAAAGAAATGTAGCCACATCATCCACAATCATCAGACTGATTTACTGCTGAATAATAGATGTTGGTCCCGGGTCTGATTCCCGGCGGGGTCAGGGATTTTTCCTGCCTCGAGATGACTGGGTGTTGTTGTGTCGTCTTCATCATCATCATTCATCCCCATTACGGTCGGAGGAAGGCAATGGCAAACCACCTCCATTAGGACCTTGCCTAGTAAGGTGGTGCGGGTCTCCCGCATCGTTCCCCTACGCTCTGTAAAGAAGCATGGGACTTCATCATCATCATCATCAATAGATGTTGGTGCTCCCTACAAATAGGTTTCAGGCCCATCTGGCAAATCCTGAGTTAATTCTTACTGTGAATGTCGCAGCTGCTTCTTTTTCAGTCCAAGCAAATGTTCTGTTCAAATGTTCTACATTTCAATAAAGTCGAAGTCTACCTGGTTTTTAATTGGCTATGTGCCACCCACTAAGCATACGTACATCGGAACAAAATTTTTACTGGGAAAAAGCTCAACAATGGAACAATGTGTGTGTATGTGTGTGTGTGTGTGTGTGTGTGTGTGTGTGTGTGTGTTGTCTAATTTGGAAGATGGGCCTTTTGCCCACAGCTTACTCGATTGATAGTCTTTTTGTTGTGCCTGTCTGTGACTCAACGTCTCTGGTGAATAGGAATCTATACTTTTTATAATACTGTAATTTTTTTGTAAAATAAAATACAAATTATGTATTGAACGTTAACCTTCACATAACAACCTCCATTAAGTATTTCTCAGCTTCAGGAATAATCACTGAAATACTTAGTTTTGACATATGAAATAAATAAGTTCAACCTGGTATATCAGTCACCAGTTAGTAGCTAACGAAATGTTATTGCCAACCTTATCACTGCAGATTTCCAAGCAGCAAATCAAAAATCTTGCAGTGATCTTCTCCTGAAATTTGCAAATAAGACTTTGTTGTAACTTTGTATTTCTCACACCTCTGTTATTTAGACACTTCTTTATATACATCACTTTTCCGTTTTCTTTTTCTATCACCTTTTCTTTACACGAAAACATTCATGTTTACATGTATTTTCTACAAATTTTTGTGCATGCCCTTTTATTCCTGTGTGTTTGCCATTGCAAACAAGGAATGAGGTATCAAGTGAATATACCTTAATATTAATCTGGTGGCTACATTTTACTCAATTATTTCAACTAGCTGTACAATTACAGTCATTTTAGGTAACGAGCCGTAAGCGATAAATGGCTGGAAGAGACCAACACAAGGGTCCTAGCACAGCCTTCCTCTGCAGGCGACCAAATTTTAGGAAGGAATTTATAGTTCAAACACAGGTCTGGAACAACAAATTGTATATCAGCTAAGAAGCTAGTAAATGATAGGAACTGCTGAATTGTGGAACAATTGGCATGTTTACTTAGCCCCTTTTACTTATCTACACATATATAAAAGAAAAAACTGGTGGCAACAGAACCTCCAATATCAAGCAAGTGCACTTTAGAGAATGTAACACTTACCGAGTAGGTGAGCTTCTGTGCAACATGCAGACGCAGCTCGGACAGTCCCTGGCATTTGTAGTATAGGGTACAGAAGACACAGGATGTGGCTCCCCGATACATGCATACTTTGCGCAGGTTTGGGGCATTACGGAAAGTCTGTATCGCCTCCCAGTCAGTTCTGCCACCTTTACAAGTGTGTGTGTCACTGGAAGGCCAGTACCTGTCAGTAATTTGTTGACAGCTCATTCCAGAACAGTATCTCCAACATGTGGGAAAGACAATCCTTATAATGCCAATACTCTGGAGCAGCCTATCTTTAGCTTCTACATAATCAGGGGAAAAAAATAAAAATAAAAAAAAGGAGTGTACATTCTTTTACAGGTTTCCAATTCAATCAAGATTTATTGTTACAAGAGTACTACAGAGTATATGAAATGATTGCATTTACAGACCAATAACACAAGCAGTTCTTAGGTACCAGGTATCAAAACGTGCTGAAACACCCATTTTAGTAGGTTGTGTAGCGTCCATGGGCAGCAATGCAGGTGCTGACTCTGGTGACCAGTTTCTTGTATAGATGACAAATACCATCCTGGGATATGTAAAGCCACACCTGCTTGACCTGTTCACGTAATTCTGTAAGAGTTGTTGGTGGACTAGTCGCATAAGTCTGTTTTAGTCCCATTGTATCCCACATGTGCTCAACTGGAGACAAGTCCTGAGATGCTGCAGGCTGGAGAACTTGCTTCATGTCTTGCAGAGCATGTTGAGTTTTATGGGCCTTTATAGGATGCCATTTGTGGATGCCATTTGTGGAAAACATGCTGAGGATGATGAAGAGGTGATTCGCATAGAGAAGAAATGGCTTTGTAACCAGAAGAAGGAATGGCTCTGACAGGGCTTACACATCCTTGTGTCCCAGAGGAGGAAGGCCACAGAATGGAAAGGGAGTGTAGAGGAACCATCATTCATTCTTGTGAGTATGTTTCAACGTGTTCAATAAACTACTGTTGAAGGAAAAAAAATGTGGTGTATTACTTTCTGGGTGACCATTATATTTAGTAGTTAAATAGTATAGTGTGTAGGATAAGCAATCAAATATTATTGTCAGAAGGGTTGAATGTATTTGGAGAGAGAATAGTGCTCCTACACTATGTGATCAAAAGTTTCCGGACACTTGGATGAAAATGACTTACAAGTTCGTGGTGCCCTCCATCGGTAATCCTGGAATTCAATACGGTGTTGGCTCACCCTTAGCCTTGATAACAGCTTCCACTCTCACTGGCATATGTTCAGTCAGGTGCTGGAAGCTTTATTGGGGGAATGCTAGCCCATTCTTCACAGAGTGCTGCACTGAGGAGAGGTATCGATGTTGGTCGGTGAGGCCTGGCACGAAGTCGGCATTCCAAAACATCTCAAAGGTGTTCTATAGGATTCAGGTCACGACTCTGTGCAGGCCAGACCTTTACAGGGATGTTATTATCATGTAACCACTCCGCCACAGGCCGTGCATTATGAACAGGTGCTTCATTGTGTTGAAAGATGCAATCACCATCCCCGAATTGCTTTTCAACAGTGGGAAGCAAGAAGGTGCTTAAAACATCAATGTAGGCCTGTGCTGTGATAGTGTGACACACAACAACAAGGGGTGCAAGCCCCCTCCATGAAAAACACAACCACATTGTTAACACCACCATCTCCGAATTTTACTGTTGGCACTACACACGCTGGCAGATGACATTCACCGGGCATTCGCCATACCCACACCCTGTCATCAGTTCACCACATTGTGTACCATGATTCATCACTCTACTCAACATTTTTCCACTGTTCAATCATCCAGTGTTTACACTCCTTACACCAAGCGAGGTGCCGTTTGGCATTTACCGGCGTAATGTGTGCTTTATGAGCAACTGCTTAACCATAAATCCAAGTTTTCTGACCTCCCTCCTAACTGTCATAGTACTTGCAGTGGATCCTGACGCAGTTTGGAATTCCTGTGTGATGGTCTGGATAGATGTATGCCTATTACACATTACAACCCTCTTCAACTGTTGGCAGTCTGTCAGTCAACAGACAAGGTCAGCCTGTAAGCTTTTGTGCTGTATGTGTCCCTTCATGTTTCCACTTCACTATCACATCAGAAACAGTGGACCTAGGGATATTTAGGAGTATGGAAATTTCGGGTACAGATGCATGACACAAGTGACACCCAATCAACTGACCACGTTCGAAGTCCATGAGTTCCGCGGAGCGCCCCATTCTGCTCTCTCACAATGTCTAATGACTACTGAGCACAATGCACCTATTATGAAAAACGTATGGTTCTAAGGGTGTCCAGACCCTTTTTATCACATAGTGTAGGTACACCACAGATGTATATTAGTTAGGGGAAATCCCAAATGACTAGCCTGCCTTTTTCTAAAAGTTCTTTGATCCTAAGGGTGAGAAGTGATGAGGTGTCGATATCAGTGCTTGAAGAAAGCCTCTAACATACAGCCATATGAAATATCACTTTGGAGCCGTCAAGTAGGTTTTAAATTGAACCATCATCACGTATAATGTTGGTCACATATTCTACAGCTACTCAACAGCCAGCTTTTGCCAGAGATGACACAAACATCAAGCGGTTGTTTTATCTGGTTAATGGTCAACTGTACAAAGGAAGCACCTTATGTTGAGTCATACCTACTGGATGTAGCTTCATGCTGCTGTTGGCAGGACTGAGTAGCAGTGCCTACAGAGGTGTGAGGCTGTAAGTTAACAAGGTAATTGTGACCAAGTATCTTTATAACAAATGCTAAACAGTGGGAGTGTTGACAGAATGTTACCATACGAAGTTAAATGACATTGTTTTGTAAAGCCAAGCTCTCTTGCATGTGGGATAATGATCTTAATAATTACTTATATGTATCGTGCTTCTGTTATTACACATTTTCACTTTGTATATTGTGAATGAATCCCATTCCTCTATTTGTGCACTCCTTTGATTCACATTTCACAGGTCTATATGTTAATTTTGAAGCTACATAATATATTCTGGGTAAAGCAAACGCATTCCACTAAATGAATAAAACCAGCTTACTGTCAAGGTTTCTATGATGTGCAATACACAGTACAATGACCAAGTATCATAGATAACTGTTTATGTTAATTAATCCTCAGAGGATACACTATGATGAAGCTAATTACAGTGAAGACAGTTTTGTTAGTTATGTGTATTCAAGTAAAGGAATTTCAAGTTCAAAGTTTAAACTTTGGTGAAACATTCCAGTTAACTTAAATTTAGTACAATCACTATTATAAAATTTAGGTATTAGTAAATTCACTTCACCCTTTTATGGTGTTCACTCCTACTACCAGCCATCTTGTCGGAGTGCAGGTTATAGTGAAGCTAACAATTTGTCTATTCCCCCTCTATTGTTTTTTGATACAAAATCTATAGGTGTAGTACCATAAATGCATCGTTTTCTCATAAGATACAATTTGCAGAATTATATTACAAGCATCTACTAGACTATCATTTCAGTCCAATGCCTCGTGGTCAATTCAAGGTCACTGCTAATTAGGAACAGTTGAAACAAGAGAAAAGAATTGGTAACATCGGTCACCCCCACCGCCTTTCACATGGATGCATGCACAGCAGACTACTACTTCTCACACTGCGATGCTTTAAATTTAAATAAACTGTAAAATAATTACCGATGATTAGTAAGAACTTCAATATCTATCAGGTTGAGTGTAGATGCTGTTATAAATCACATACCCAACTACAGATGATTTAAGCTTTTCCATATAGTTTACTGTCCATTTAATCATTCACTGAACTGTTGACTGACTGTTGGTCGACACAAGTTATTATGTTGAATTAATAAAATGAGTTGCGCCCCCAACAGTGGATAATATCATACAACAAATTTAATAATTTAACACATTAACTGGAAAGCACCAGACTGTGTTCACAGCTATCACTGAAATACCCTCACCAAACATGGCAGAACATTCAAGTTCCACAACTGCACCTGAGACACCGTGCAAAATTAATTGGAGGACAAACAGTGCTAGAATATTTCTAAAGACCCACAGAAAGTGAAAATATTTTAAACTCCTAGCAAGTACAACTGGACCATCGCTCATTGCAGATTCGTTTGCCATGAAGACCTAGGCTGTCCTCCATCTGTCCAATGGCCAGCTTCACACATCCGTCCACATCAAACCCACCAACAAGCAACAGTACCTCCATTATGACAGCTGCCACCCATTCCACATCAAACGGTCCCTTCCCTACAGCCTAGGTCTTCGTGGCAAACGAATCTGCTCCAGTCCGGAATCCCTGAACCATTACACCAACAACCTGAAAACAGCTTTCACATCCCGCAACTACCCTCCTGACCTGGTACAGAAGCAAATTACCAGAGCCAATTCCTCATCCCCTCAAACCCAGAACCTCCCACAGAAGAACCCCAAAAGTGCCCCACTTGTGACAGTATACTTTCCGGGACTGGATCAGACTCTGAATGTGGCTCTCCAGCAGGAATACGACTTCCTCAAATCCTGCCCTGAAATGAGATCCCTCCTTCATGAAATCCTCCCCACTCCACCAAGAGTGTCTTTCCGCCGTCCACCTAACCTTCGTAACCTCTTGGTTCATCCCTATGAAATCCCCAAACCACCTTCCCTACCCTCTGGCTCCTACCCTTGTAACCGCCCCCGGTGTAAAACCTGTCCCAGTGAAATGTTTCTCTGCTCAGGGTAGCTTCACAATTGATCTGTGTGAGCACTCAAAACGGACTAATCTTTTTTTTTTTTTTTTTTTTTTTTTGACTCAATAAAAAAAAGATCCATTTACTCAAAGTAGCAGCTCTTGCTGTACTTTCAGACAATTCTATCTACACAAATCTTTGACTCAACAAGAGTCATTTCACCACCACATATGACACATTTTCAAGTCTCTTAATTTAATCCATGAAACATGAACCAATAGACGACATAGCCGTGCACAACAAAATCACTTAAATTAGTCCACTTTATTGCACTCGCTGCCATAATCACAAAATTTATCTCTTGAAACTTGCTAATACACCGAGAAATGGCAAACAAGAGAATGGTTTCAATTATGGCGCTAGAAATACACTGCCTCTGTTTTCGCCTCTCACTGGTTAAGTCAAAGAATCATCCCACTGGCTCTATGGAACTGAACCTATGAGCAGTAGATAAGCACCGCCGTGACTGCCATTGGCCCCAGTCTAGGCTTTAGCCCACATTATCAACCACACAAGCATACTGAATACATAATAGATTATATCTCTCACTAAATGATCCTAAAACTGGAATGCATTTTTAACATACAGTGAAACCAGATCACCAACATAAAATGAGCTGAGAGTCCTTTGAAATCTATTGTTTCCCCACACCTGTGTCAGAATAAAAGGAATAATAACACCCTATCTATGTCTTTCATGTAGAATAACTGTACAGTGCACATTTTAAGTATTATTAGATTTGTTACCGGATTTGGTATTCCTTGTCATCCCACATCTCTGGATCTTGGGACAGCCTTCTCCAACGAGGACACACTTTTTGTATAACATCTATGAGCTCACTGAAAGACATGTGAGACAAGATCTTTACCAAAATCTCATCAGGCATGTCATCAATGGTCACACGCCAGGAGTCTGTACTGCGTGCTGTGATGTCAGCTGCATCAGAAACTGCAATTTCCAACTGCTGCAAATTCGAATTAGTAGCAGTCACATCTGACAGCGAATGCACATTGTTGGTATTTTGTGAATCAGAAGTGACAGATAGCAGAGCTTCAGGCAACGCACTGCTCCGACACCCTGCAATGTCTTCACCAGGCATGCGGCATCCACTACTGTGCTCGGGTTCTGAAGCCGTTGCATTGTTGTGTGTCTCTTCGTATCTCCGGCAGTCGGAAGGTTCCGGGAATGGAGTTGTCGTGTGGACCTCCGTCAGAGATGCTTGCAGGCACTGAAACAGGCAAATAAAAATGCATATCCAAATCTGTATAATAAACCTAGAGTAAGATAAGTAAATGATCAAATTCGCATGGCTAGAAGCTGCCTTTCAAATAATTTTTTTATATGTGAAAATACAGCCCAGTCACACTAATGTGGCCACCAGCCAAATACCTGAACAACCACCTTTTGCAATGCGGGTCATTGCGAGATGTTGAAAGGTGGCTACACTGAGTCACAGCGCCAGAGATCGCGCCAAAGAGTATTATTCCACCGCCTCCACTGGCAGTGCTTGTTCAGAAGTTGTGGTGGTTAGTGCTTTTCTGAGAGGATGTTGATAGCTGTACTATTTGAGGCCATGTCGTGTGCAGTTGTTTTGATGGGCTAGACAGCAGACATTGTTCGAATGGAGATGTTGTAATGATCAGAGTGTATTTTTAGTCAATATATATGAAGGTAAAAAACATTTTTTTTTTTTCCCTAACTAACAATGCCTCTAGGTCACAGGTTCAGTCAACAAAGCATCTGGCTTGTGTTCATGTATTAGACTGTAATTCGGGTTTCTATGTGCAATTATAGTATTTCAGTTTTTTTTAATTAATTCAGTGTAAATGGTATTTAAAATATCTTGTCTTATTGAGGAAGAACCGTGCCAGATGTGTACGTTGAATCACACTTCCACACACAGAACAGTTACACTTGTGCTTTGTTGTTCCATAGTTTTTGTCTCGTAGCTTTTATAGTTGCTGGGGACTTAATTAATTAATTGTGGTAACGGAAATTTCCTTTCATTCTTTGTTGTCATTCTATGCAGTCAGATTGCGTACTAATAATAGTCAGGGCCAACCGGTTACGAGACTGCGTAACCGAACAGACAGCTACTAAATCAAAAAATTAAAATTATTTGCATTGTATATAATTAAGCCCCGATGCAATGTGCAGGGAGAGAGTCAGCGAGGTTGTGGAAGGTACTGACACGGATGTGGGGCTGTGCTGACTCCAGTGCCTCGGCCAGCTGCACCAGGTTTCTCGGTTGAGGATCCACAGCGCAATAGCGGTGGTCCCACAGATTGTCAGCTGGGTTTTAAATTCAGGTGGTTTGGTGGTGAAGGGAGTACAGTAAACTCATCCCGGTGCTCTTCGAACCACACACTTACACTGCAAGCTGTGTGACTTATTTCAGTGTCCTGCCGGTAGAAGCCATCAGGCCGACGAAAAACAAACGGAATGTAAGAGTGTGCAAGGATAGAGGCATACTTGTGTTGATCCACTGTGGCTTTCAGAATGAGATCACCCAGAAAACGCCACGAAAATATTCCTCAAACCGTAATATTCCTTCCTCCAGTCTGTAACCTTACGACAATTGTTGCAGGATGTTTGCTTTCGGACATTTTATGCCGTACACACCAATGGCCGTCTGTACAATGGAATATAAAATGTGATTCATCTGATGACACTACCTGTCACTACTCAGTGGACATCCAGTTGCAATACTGGCATGCTTGTTCCAGCCTTTGTCACCAATGAACAGCAGTCAGCATGGGAGCACGAACCGAGCACCTGCTGCAGAGACCTACACACAGCAACACTGGCTGAATGATCATTGAGGAGACACCGTTGGTAGCCCCTCGGTTCACCTGGGCAGTCAGTTGTTCAAAAGTCTATTAGCTTGTTTACATCTCTGCAGCCATCATTTGATGCTAAATCACAGTAAGACTCAGTTTTTACAGTTTCTAACTCACAATTCAACAAGAACTGATATTTTAATCAGACAGAATGGGCATGTTATAAGTGAGACGGAACAGTTCAAGTTCCTAGGCGTACGGATAGATAGTAAGCTGTTGTGGAAAGCCCATGTTCAGGATCTTGTTCAGAAACTAAATGCCGCTTTATTTACCATTAGAACAGTATCTGAAATAAGTGACATTTCAACAAGAAAAGTAGTCTACTTCACATATTTTCATACGCTTATGTCATATGGTATTATTTTTTGGTATAATTCTTCTGATTCAAAAATGGTATTTTTGGCTCAAAAATGGGCTGTTCGAGCTATGTGTGGTGTAAGTTCGAAAACCTCTTGTCGACCCCTATTCAATAGTCTGGGAATTTTGACATTGCCCTCACAGTGTATATTTTCTTTAATGTCATTTGTTGTTAGCAATATTAGCTTATTCCCAAGAGTTAGCAGCTTTCACTCAGTTAATACTAGGCAGAAATCAAATCTGCATGTGGAATGCACTTCCTTGGCTCTTGTGCAGAAAGGAGTGCAGTATTCTGCTGCATCCATTTTCAATAAGCTACCACAAGAACTCAAAAATCTTAGCAGTAGCCCAAATGCTTTTAAGTCTAAACTGAAGAGTTTCCTCATGGCTCACTCCTTCTATTCTGTCGAGGAGCTCCTGGAAGAGCTAAAAAATTAAGCAAATTCCAGTGTTACATTCTTGATTTTCTTTATTTAAACGCCCACGACGTGTCAGCTGAATATGTTTCTTATATTTCATTTTATCTGTTTCTACAATTGTGTTATAATTTCATGTATTGACTCGTTCCATGACCATGGAGACTTCTCCTTAATGTGGTCCCACGGAACAATAAATAAATAAATAAATAAAATAAATCTATGGACCGTGCTGCACCACAGTTGCTTTGGTGCTGGTTTTGGATACCATCATTTTGCCACGCATGGTATACTTTAACAGCAGCGGCACATGAACAGTTTACAAACTTAGCCATTTTGGAAATTCTAAAACCTTTGGCCCAAAAGCCAATGATCTTACCCTTTTGGATGTCCAATAAACTGGCTCTGTTTCCACAATATGACAATGAATGCACTCCAGAATGAGATATTCACTCTGCAGCAGAGTATGCACTGATATGAAACTTCCTGGCAGATTAAAACTGTGTGCCCAACCGAGACTCGAACTCGGGACCTTTGCCTTTCGCGGGCAAGTGCTCTACCATCTGAGCTACCGAAGCACGACTCACGCCCGGTCCTCACAGCTTTACTTCTGCCAGTATCTTGTCTCCTACCTTCCAAACTTTACAGAAGCTCTCCTATGAACCATGCAGAACTAGCACTCCTGAAAGAAAGGATACTGCGGAGACACGGCTTAGCCACAGCCTAGCCTAGCCTAGTTTCATATCAGCGCACACTCCGCTGCAGAGTGAATATCTCATTCTGGAAACATCCCCTAGGCTGTGGCTAAGCCATGTCTCTGCAGTATCCTTTCTTTCAGGAGTGCTAGTTTGCCATGGTTCGCAGGAGAGCTTCTGTAAAGTTTGGAAGGTAGGAGACGAGATACTGGCAGAAGTAAAGCTGTGAGGACTGGGCGTGAGTTGTGCTTCGGTAGCTCAGTTGGTAGAGCACTTGCCCGGGAAAGGCAAAGGTCCCAAGTTCGAGTCTTAGTCAGGCACGCAGTTTTAATCTGCCAGTAAGTTTCAATGAATGCACTGTTTCCCATGTCCCCCTGACATGCTTTGTATGTATACCCTCCACTGCTAGTGCTGCAACTTGCAATCTGTGAGTGGTTATCGCACATTAATGTCAACGTAGGCGGTGGCTCATTAATATGACTGGATCTCTTATCTATTTAAAGATTAACTTATACTGTGCTGGCATAATGTGATGTCATCATGTGGCAGTGACAAATCCCTCTCGAGACAACCACCGGCTGACACTTCATGAAACACAGAAACATTAGCAATATAAAATTTGACACATTAAAGGGACCTCAACAGGAATTGAGGGTTTTGGGACAGGAATGTTAATCTTATTCAGACACAATAAAAATATGAAAATATCGGACACAGAGGGAAAACAGAGCTTTTGATCAGGGATGTTAGTGGAACTATGGAATGTACAATATATGCAAAAAAAGATTGTTATGCCACATTGTTGTCTTTGCAAACTGCAAACCAACTGTTACCTTCCAACCTAAGCTGGCCCTCTGCTACACTATGGTTCCATTTCTAACTGCTGCAACTTCATCCAAAAGAATATTCCTCTCCCCCCCCCCCCCCCCCCCCACTGCATGGATCACCACCGCCACTTATATAAACATATTAAACAAACTTATGTAAGTGACCATCGAAAGAAATGAATTGCATACGGTTTGCAGGGCAATTTCTGTAATGTTTGGAATGTAAGAAATGGATCTTGTGGAGGAAAAGCTGTGAGGGTGGCTAGCGAGTCATGCTTGGATAGCCCAGTCATATAGAAATTGCTCGCAATACTGCACTTCAAAATACATACGAATGGCTCGGGTTCTTCATTAGGCCTAAAATTCATTCATTGCTCAACAAGCAGCTTTGAGTGCAAACAGACAATTTATCCCCTTCCCCCTTTCCTTATACTATATTCACAGGTCAGTTTAAAGAACATTGTTCAACTACTTATTAATGATGATCGTTCTAATTCATGTACATAACGTTGTTCAAACAACACTGCAGTGTAAATCCTGTTTTCTACTTGCTTTATGTGATTTGCAACAGATAGAACAGTGGAGCATTTGTAATCTCAACTTTGGCATCGTCCGATGCAGTTCCCAACAATCAGTCTTTCCTTCTCATCCCATATGGTAAGTCTCCCCTGACTCAAGGTTCTGGCCGACTTTCCCAAAATCTACCTCTTTTCCTAGACATCTCCAGTCCTTTACCTTCAACCTTCTTCCTTCCCCTTCAACCCTTCTACTTGAAGAAAGAACCACTGGCTCTGAAAGCTTGCCAATTACAAACATCTTTTATGTCTGTGTTCTGCCGCTGCTTGGTGAATAGGTTTTTTTTTTATCTATCCAATTAAATAATTTTGTCAATAATTGATTATTTACACCACCAGTTGTTTGATTTGCAATGTACTGCACACTGTGGAAGTATATACACAAGGAAGTGTTATTTGTGCAACTTGCACTATGGTCTTTGTTTAGCTATTGTATGCACTATGGCCTTTGTTTACTTATTGTAGCATTTTGCTCTGTTGATATTACTGATCGATAACCACTGTTTCATGATGCCAAAACAAGAGTTTAATTTCAACAGCAGTATAACGGCAATGAAGAAACTTTAGAATGTACATTGTGCAAATCAAACTTTGCAATTGGACATGGAGGAAGATCTGACATTGTGAATCACTTTAAGACAAAGAAATACTGCATGAGTGCTCAAATGAAATGCATTTATTGATAAAGTACACAAAAGTGAAAAGTACAGTGACAGAGTTAGTTGCTGAATTTCATGTTCTGAGGATCATTTTGCACAATAGATTGTAATGATGTGGAATGAGTCATTTCACATTCACATCACAAAGTAATTTGTACATATGGTTACATTCTGAACATTTTTAAGTTTTTTTCTTACAAAAATAAAAAATATTCAGATGTTGTGAGTTAGGAACAGAAATTCCTCTATGGGGCAGGAGTTGTAGAGGAGAAAATTTCTCAGTCCCTCTCCAAGATTTGCAATGATTCTGAGTCGCAAATGTGGCTGAACTAAGTTGTTTTAGGAGTTCCAATGTCTGCGTTTTCCAATTTAAATTATCATCAATGAGGACACGTAAGTTGGTGCAGTAACTCAGTAGATGAGTGTGTTGTGTCTTTTTATAATTGAGGGTGATAACACTCACAGAAAACCAGTCAATGATACTTTAAGAACTTTTATTATCATTTCTTCTGTTTCTGTATATATCTTTGGACTGATTACAATATTAGTGTCACCTACAAAAAGAACTAATCTCGTTTGTTGTATATTAGACAGAAGATTGTTTACAAATATGAGGAACAATAATGGACCTCAGACTGAGACTTCGGAAACCTCTCACGTGATTTCTTCCGTCAGAATTATCTCCGCAGGCTATATTTTTTGAATTACTAACTATAACTTTCTGCATGCTTTTGATTAGATATTGCTTATCCATTGGTTGGCTGCACCATCTTCCCAATGAAAACAACAATTTATCTAGGTGAATACTGTGATTCACACAGTCAAATGCCATAGATAGGCTGCAGAAAATACTGACAATGAAACTTCCTGGCAGATTAAAACTGTGTGCCCGACCGAGACTCGAACTCGGGACCTTTGCCTTTCATGGGCAAGTGCTCTACCATCTGAGCTACCGAAGCACGACTCACGCCTGGTACTCACAGCTTTACTTCTGCCAGTACCTCGTCTCCTACCTTCCAAACTTTACAGAAGCTCTCCTGCGAACCTTGCAGAACTAGCACTCCTGAAAGAAAGGATATTGCAGAGACATGGCTTAGCCACAGCCTGGGGGATGTTTCCAGAATGAGATTTTCACTCTGCAGCGGAGTGTGCGCTGATATGAAACTTACTGGCAGATTAAAACTGTGTGCCCGACCAAGACTCGAACTCGGGACCTTTGCCTTTCGCGGTAGAGCACTTGCCCACGAAAGGCAAAGGTCCCGAGTTTGAGTCTTGGTCGGGCACACAGTTTTAATCTGCCAGGAAGTTTCATATCAGCGCACACTCCGCTGCAGAGTGAAAATCTCATTCTGGAATATTGTCAATATTTTATTATTTAAAGCTTGTAAAATCCGGTGAGAACACGTAAATATAGTTCACAGTAGAGTAATCCTTCAGAAATCCAAACTGTGGTTTGCTATTGATAATACTGTTGCTAAGGTGAGAGACTGTTCTAGAATACGTCACCTCCTCAAGAATTTTGGAAAACGCCAGCAATGATACAGGTTGGTAGTTATTGACGTGTCTCTTATCACCTTTTTTTTAAAGAGCAGTTTAACAATGGCATATTTCAGTTTCTCTGGAAACTTGCCTTGAGTGAGTGATGCATTACAAATTTCAGATAGGACCAGGCTTACTGTGCGGGAACAAATCTTTAGTCCTCTATTGGAAACACCATCAAAACCAGATGAGCTTTTGTTTTTGAGGGAATGTATAACTTTCTTAATATCAGAAGGAGAAGTTGGTGATACATTCATATGACTGAATTTTATGAGAGTTACTTTTTCAACATACTGCTGTGGTTTTTCTCTGCACAGTAACTGTAAAAAAGTCATCTGGGATCTACTGAGTGTATGATGCAAAGTTTAAATATGTCTATTAAATTTTGTCAACACAATTTGTGTCCCTTTTTCCCCAAACCATGCCATATCTTTTTCTAAACTTTTCAAAATGTCCAGTTTTCTTTGAATAAAAATGGAAAGGTCACCCTAGCTTAGTCATTGCATGAACTCAGCTGGTCTTAAAAATGTGCAATAACGCTCTTCAATTTTAGTTTACACTTATATTTCTACTTTATGCAAAACAATGTTCTCTCCCCCTTTTCCTCTGCTCATACTTTTGTTGATATCTATGTCATCATCTATGAATCTCTATGGTTTCTGAAGACACACTCTCTAAAACATGGTTTTCACAGGACGGCACCTCACAATGTGACAACTTATCAGCTTTTTTTTTTTTTTTGTTATTGTGTATGGTTTGACATGTAAATTTAGTCACCACTCATTCAAAAATTTTGCCACTTCTCTGTCGTCTTGGATCACAGACTTTCATTAAGAAAACAAATTTAGTAAAACATGGCACCAAAGTTGTTGAGAGAGGATGTGCACACATGGAGCAATAACACAATAACACATATTTAGGGGGGGGGGGGGGGGAATTGGTTTGTTGAAGGTAAAGGATTTAAATAATAATAATAATAATAACAATAATAATAATACAAAATAATGATACCCCCCCCCCCCAAACACACACACACACACACACACACACACACACACACACACACACTCTCTCTCTCTCTCTCTCTCTCTCTCTCTCTCTCTCTCTCTCTCTCTCTCTTTCATCTGTTGTGACCCCATTCAGCTTTGCCACATATCCTATTTTAAAACTTCCTGGCAGATTAAAACTGCATGCCGGACTGAGACTCGAACTCGGGACCTTTGCCTTTCGCGGTAAAGTGCTCTACCATCTGAGCTGCCCAAGCACGACTCACGCCGCGTCCTCACAGCTTTACTTCTGCCAGTACCTCATCTCCTACCTGCACCTGCAGAGTGAAAATCTCATTCTGGAAACATCCCCCAGGCTGTGGCTAAGCCATGTCTCCGCAATATCCTCTCTTTCAGGAGAGCTAGTTCTGCAAGGTTCTCAGGAGAGCTTCTGTAAAGTTTTTCACTCTGCAGGTGCAGGTAGGAGACGAGGTACTGGCAGAAGTAAAGCTTTGAGGACGGGGCGTGAGTCGTGCTTGGGTAGCTCAGATGGTAGAGCACTTGTCCACGAAAGGCAAAGGTCCCGAGTTCGAGTCTCGGTCCGGCACACAGTTTTAATCTGCCAGGAAGTTTCATATCGGCGCACACTCCACTGCAGAGTGAAAATCTCATTCTGGTATCCTATTTTACTCTGAGCCTTCCTTCTCAGAGGGACAATGATATGGAAGGGCCCTCAGCGGAGGGATAGAGCCAGTCTCTCTGTCATTGACAGACAGCGTCAAAATTTTTACTGCAAATCATGTGACAGCTTTCTCCAACTGATCATCACCCAATACTAACATCAAACAATAGCTCTCCCAGTACACTTAATGTTCATTTGTCTGGCTTTGTTACCCCCAAAGAAATGACCATTTGTGTCAGACCCTTGCTCTGTGAACAAATCTGAGCATCCAAATATTACAAAAAAGGGGGTAAACTTTCTATCATCGCACTGCAGAGCATATACAGTACTCTTCATAATTTTAACAATTCTTGCCTTGTCTGAAATATTCACATTTTACGACAAATGTTAAATTCAAACATTCACTCAGAACAGGGCCATCGCATCACAAATTCTGAGGTCCAATGCACTTTTAGTGGCAAATTTCTTGCACATTGTGCTAGAGCAATGGCATTTAATATAATAGCTATCAAGAAACTGCTAAAAAATCAATTTTTCCAAATGCTACAACACATTTCATAACAAGATCTTTCACCCATGGGATAAGTTGACAAATCTCTTTTGTTTGAAGCTCTTCTGACAACTGTTAGAATAAATCCAATTCTCCTGCTGACAACAAACCAAGGTAGTTGAAAAATACACCGGTACTTTCAAGGGACCAAGTATAATCAAACTTTGAGAGGGAATGTGAAAACTTGAAGATCATGTGGTGTTAACACCCCTCTGAAAAACCTAAATTTGTAGTATTTTTGGCAAATCATGGTTGCCACCTGTCAGCAGTTTCTGCTTGTCTAATGCTGAGGCATATTTTTCCATGTAGAACATTGGCAGCTCTTGTATGCCTATTATTATATGCTAATATTTTGCAGTTTCACTTGCTGGTCGTTTTGGAAACAATGTCAGAGTGGACAGATTGCCATTAAAATGTTGCATCAATATACCTCCAGAACCTTCTGCAAAACATAATAGCCTATGTAGTCAGTGGCAATATCCATTATAAAAATGTGCTCCACTAATAAGTAGGAGCTGCACTCAGCCTCAGGACGTCAATTCAGGACCGAGTAGTAGCAGCTCCACAGTCCGCAAAGTCGGCAAAATGGCCAGGAGAGTAGTGTCCTGACCACATTCACCTCCATTCCACATCCTCATGACAGTGCAAGGCAGACCATGACACAGTGGTTGTAGGCCCCTACGCATCCCTTGGGACATCACGATCTGGATGGAGAGCTTGATACTCCATTAATAAAATTAAACACCTTTTAGAACACACCACTAAAAATTTACCTAGAATCCAAATATAGAACATTTCAGCCTTTCTAACACTTGGCCACACACAGTTTTCCCAAAATGTAGCTGACATCTTAACAACTGTGATCAAGGGTGATGAAAGGTTGCTGCTTGTGGCAGTTACTGCATTAGAAAATATGTCTGTAACCTCAAGTGCCGGAAGGAAGCAAAAGAGTTTGGGGAAGCACAAAGAGAATTGTGTAACACATATGACAGGAAAAAAAAAACACACCGCATCACCACCTACACCTCAACTCCTCCGTCACTCCCATGCTGAAAACAACATTCACTGTAAAACAGCTGCTTTACAGAATACCACTGCAGTTTATGTACTTTTCCTACATCAAATACAGAATGACATTATTCTCTAAACTCTATTGCAGCACACTTGCTCCACTGTCTAATAATCTATGCCTACTCCTCACAAACATTGCAAAAGAAAACATGATAGTTCATTTGTACCTGCTCACAAAACACTTCTAAAAAATTTGCTTTGACAGAAACTGGAAATGTTTTCTGATTTAAATTGAATTCACAGTGTAACTTTTGGTACATGTTTCACAACTGTTCACTTTCTTTGTCATTTGACAAAGACGCCTCGAAATATGCTCCATTGTCTATCTGAGAAGCTCTCACGAGGTAACTATGTACAAAATTTACTGAGAGGAATTTTTACACAGAAAGTAAGGGTTAAAATCAGTTGTGATTTACTACTTAACATTGCCAGAGACGAAGGGTATCAAATGGCACGCAGGTACGGTACCAGCATCACACACTGTACAGTACAGATCCCAAAGATTATCTTATACGTTACTTTAATTCGTAAAAAGTGTCCTCTCAAACTCCCGCATTGATCGATAAAAATGTGTGACATATGAAATCAAATAATTGTGCAATTACGATGCTAGTAACTCACATCCAGTTACATCCGCCTCACTGCTACTACTACGGTGTTTTCTCTTATGTTCTTCCGGTAGGCCTACTCCTCACTAATCACAGCTGCGCAACGTTCGGCATACTGACATCACTCCCATCGAGGTGTTCCCGATAAACACACCTTTCCGTGAACTCGACTGACCGATCTGCATTTTGTCCTACAATTCAAAGAAGAAAGCTGAAGATCATAACCACAGTGGCAAATCACTCCCACTACGGTCTTCTAGCAAGATATGGAACGTATTTTTGCGCAGCGAAATAAACACTCGTTCTAGTAATATGACGATTGGTCTTGTAGCGACTTTCTAGTATGTCCGAACTATAGAATAATAAAGCAGTTGTTCATAATAAGTTTTATTATTTTAACACTCGTAAGACAAACGACAAACATAAACAACTCTAAGTTACTATGCCGACAGCGGCAAAGATTGTGCCCTAATACGTCAGCGATACGATCACGCTAAACAAAGAATGTCGAGGTGTTGCCACAGACTCGTGATATTAGGTTATAGGGGGGGGGGGGGGAGATTAGTGTTTAACGTCCCGTCGACAACGAGGTCATTAGAGACGGAGCGCAAGCTCGGATGAGGGAAGGATGGGGAAGGAAGTCGGCCGTGCCCTTTCAAAGGAACCATCCCGGCATTTGCCTGAAGCGATTTAGGGAAATCACGGAAAACCTAAATCAGGATGGTCGGAGACGGGATTGAACCGTCGTCCTCCCGAATGCGAGTCCAGTGTGCTAACCACTGCGCCACCTCGCTCGGTGGGTTATAGGAAACAAGCATCAAAACAGCCAAGTGCTTACTATAGAGAGACATTCCCGTAATCTGCACGAACCACACATCGCACAACTTAAATCGCGGAACTCATCCTGACGTCGCACAGCGACAAAACACCTGAGTACCGCACTAGAAGAGCCAACATAAACTAACGCAAAAGCATTGTACCGTACAGTAAAAGAGCACTTGACGGCTGAATAATTTAGTTGATATATCTATAGTTGGCATGTGTTACAGAATGTGTTCAAGAGAAAGAAATGCCATATGTTGTTTCAAATTTTGGTATTCTTTGTTTGGTGACATTCTGCATGTCATATAGTTGGCAGTAAAAGATTTTGGTGGGCATTCGAAATTATTTGTAGGTTTTTTCTACTTTTAAGTTATGTGCATGATACGCATTTCTGTAGCTAACACATAATACAAATTATCAAGGAATTTCTTCCAGGAGTGCTAGTCCTATAAGGTATGCAGGAGAACTTTTGAAGGCAGGAAGTGAGTTCCTGGCGGAAAGCTATGAGGACGAGTGACGAGTCGTGCTTGGATAGTACTGTCCGTAGAGCATCTACCCGCAAAAACGCAAAGGTCCAAGTTTCAATTCCCGGTTCGGCACAGTGTTTTAATGTGCCAGGAAGTTTCATCTCTTCTCCTATTCTTCCACCTCTAAGAAGTGTGGAAAATTTAACGGACATCTATCAAGTTAAGAAATGTGAGTTTGTATCCTGATGAGTTGCATGCGGAATTTCCTGTAATGGAGCTTTGTTCTTTGTTGCACAATGATCGTGGTTGACTGTCACGAAATCTAGTGGAGAAGATGGGGACTTTTTCGTGGTCATTCGTCTTCTGACTGGTTAGAAGCAGCTTGCCGTGAATACCTCTCCCGCGCCAACCTATTAGTCACAGAGCAGCATCCGCACCCGACGTCCTTCGTTATTTGTTGGATGTATTCCAATCTCTGTCTTTCCCTACAGTTTTTACCCTCTATAGCTTCTTCTAGTACCATGGAAACATTCCCTGACGCATCATTAAACACATGACCTATCATCGCGTCCCGTCTTCTTGTCAGTGTTTTCCAAATGTTCGCATTTTCTGCGGATAACACCCTCATTACTAATCTTAACAGTCCAGTTAAGTTTCCACATTCTGTAGCACCACATAGTTATGACTACTACATGCGCAAACAAAGTTGACACGCGGTACTGTGGCTGATGGAAGCGACCATAACGGTATTTCCCACTTACAGTCACTCCCATAAGCCACCACGCCGAGTGTCAATTTTGTTTGCGTGAAACAAGGAGACATTGATTAACATTGCAAAAACTTATAATCTGCATGGCCTGAAATAACACCCACATCCGAGACAGCTCTAGTCCAAATTTTTGCAAATAAAAATAAACTTAACCCAACACTAGAAGTATACAGAGCAGGATTCAGCGAGCACCAAACTGTAATTCTAAAGGTCGATGTTAGCAAAGATAGCTCAAACCGAGTCCCACCTAAAACTTTGCGGTTTTTCACTCAAGATAAGTTGAACAAGCTAAATGCCCTTCTTAGTAAAGAAAAGTGGACAGACATGTGCGCACCAATGATATCAACATGAAATTCAACAAATTTCTTGACAAAATGATCCACCACTTTGAAGAGACTTTTCCACAAAAACCATTAAGAATAAATAATAATAAGAGAAACAAGACTCTGGATTACACCATCTACAAAAATCTCTTGTAAACATAAAAGAATATTCCACATGTTATGTAAAAAAAGTAGTGACTCCCCCCTCCCCCCAAACTAACAGAATACTATAAAAGCTAGACATGCATCCTAAGAAGTATGATAAGACAGGCAAAAAGGACAAAAATGATGTGTACATTGACGAATCCAGCAATAAAGTAAAAGCAATGTGGAATATCATAAAAAGGGAAAGGGGGGAAATGAAAGCTACACACATGAACATAGAAATCAAACTCAACAATGACTCTATATCTAATCCCGAAGTTGTGGTGAACTCTTTCAACAATTTCTTTGGTCAAAAATAATCCTAACATATACTACCAACCAGCAAACCAAAAATATCACATATGTGCAGAGTCAATTTTCGTTGCCAAAGTCACTGAAAATGATGTTGCAAAAGCCCTCAGAGAGTTAAAAAATTCATATTCAGCTGGAATTGATGGTATCCAGCAGCTGTAATCAAAAATTGTGTCCACACGATTGCTGAACAAGTAACTCACTTCTGTGACTGTTCTTTCCAGGCAGGTTCTTTCCCTGAAGCTCTGAAATTTTCTAAAGTAATTCCTGTCTTCAAAAAAGGTGATATGAAGATATGAGTAACTACAGGCCTATCTCAATCTCATCCTGCTTTTTTAAAGTTTTTGAAAAAGTAATGTACAAAAAACTGATAGACTTCATTGAAAAAAAAGGTTTACTAAGTTTAGCTCAACATGAGTTCAGAAGCAACAAATCTACTGAAACTGTAGTACATGATTGCATAAATTGCTATTATATCTGCTAGATAAAAAGACCATAACAGGCATATTTCTGGATTTGTCAAAGGCTTTCGACATTGTTGTCCACAAAATATTGCTGGAAAAAATAAACACTGTAGTATCAGAGGAATTGCAAACAATTGGATTGCTTCATTCTTAACCAATCGGATGCAGGGAGTCAGCATGAAATACACTAATAGACAAACCAACTCAGTAACCGAAATGCTATTGAGTAAAGTAAGGTGTACCACATGGCTCAGAATTGGGACCTCTACTTTTCCTCCTGTATATTAATGACTTGAGCCTGAATGTAGATGCACACAAAACAATAATATTTGCTGATGACACAACTGTACTCCTCAAGGGGGAGAACATAGAGGCTGTGCAAGAAGCTGTGAACTTGGCCACTGAACAACTCAGCAACTGGGCTAAACTCAACAGATTAACTATCAACACCAAAAAGACAGCTTCCATGAACTTTCACACAACACAAAATGCAAATTCCTCTCACCCACTTGTCACTGTAAATAACCAACCAATAGATACTGACACTGTTTTCAAATTCCTTGGTCTGTGGGTTCAAGATAACATGAAATGGAATACACATACAGGAAAGATAACTGCCAGAATTAGTATTGGCTGTTACGCATTGAGTGTACTGAAATTATGTGCTAGCCTGAAAACATTAACCAGCGCATACTACGCTTACATACAAGCCCACCTAAAATATGGGAAATTCTGGGGAAATTCTCCAACTGGCTTGAGCACATTCAAAATCCAGAAGAGAGCAATGAGGATTATTACTTGGAGAAAACCCAGAGGCTCCTGCAAACCCATCTTCAGAAAGTTGGAAATCCTTACACTGCCTTGCCTATACATTCTCGAGACTCTAAAATTTATCAGAAACCACGTAGTGCCAACTGACTCCAGAGTCGTAAAAAATAATGAAATACATAAACACAACACCAGGAGAAACTCAAATCTGCATGTTTTACGTACAAACACTCAACTGTGTAAAAAGGGAGCTTTCCACATGGGCCTCCAACTGTTCAACAATCTTCCCATTAGTATTAAGTCCATCAAAGACAACATAAACTTTAGCAAAGCCGTGAGTCATATTTGTTGTGTCACTGCTTATACTCTATAAATGAATACATAGAACAGTAATCTTGCTATTTATGTTAAATTGAAAACATTGTGCAATTGGAGTGAAGCAAACTTAACCAATCCCTCCGCCACACACCATCAGGTGGCTTGCGGAGTATGGATGTAGATGTAGATGTAGAATCTTTGCAATATAATCCATTAGGATACTATATGTTAATATATGCTAACAATATTAACTGATATTTTCCGACTTCTGCAACACACTGTGTACTATCAGATCACATGGAATAAATAAATAAATAAATTAATACAATTGATTTATTCTTCAGAGATCATATTTCACAATAATATGAGACATATCATGTTGCCATCTTTTTTATTTGTCATTGATACATAAAAACAATTTTTTAATATAATTTTAACAGGTAATCAGTGGGAATACACTATGACGATACCTACTAATAGCACTCCGTCTTGAGGTCACAAGTGGTCCATCGGGACCATCCGACCGCCGTGTCATCCTCAGGTGAGGATGCGGATAGGAGGGGTGAGTGGTCAGCATACCACTCTCCCGGTCGTTATGATGGTTTTCTTTGACCGGAGCCGCTACTGTTCGGTCGAGTAGCTCCTCAATTGGCATCACGAGGCTGAGTGCACCCCGAAAAATGGCAACAGCGCATGGCGGCTGGATGGTCACCCATCCAAGTGCCGGCCACGTCCAGCAGTGCTTAACTTCGGTGTTCTCACGGGAACTGGTGTATCCACTGTAGCAAGGCCGTTGCCCATACCTACTAATAGCCTGCATTAATTTACGCAAAAGTATTCTACATATAACGAAAGTAAACGAAGTTAATGTATTTGTTTTTGCAATATTGCTGAAAATACAAAAATACGTTTATGTAAACCAAAAATTACTTTTTGAGATCATGTACAGTTACCCAAACTGCAAAAAATTAGATATTTATACGTAGTGAAAACTCATTTGAATCAGATTTGCGCCAAATACACTTAATCTATATGTTTTCTTCTGTATTTCCATCATTACGCTTTTTCTTTCAGTAAATTTGTTTCCACTTAAAAAGGAAGTATTTTACACCATTTCCAAATTTACATTTGCGTAAGTCCTATGGATTGTGTCACCTTATACCAACATCAAGAGATGAGATGTTCCTTCAGTTTTCTTTTGAAGGTACTCAGTTCCTTTATGCTTCTTTTGCTAACTGGTAGTCTATTATAAAATAGGCTTCCTACAAATGTCGCGTTCCTACTGTCACTTTCAACCTTTTGCTGCAGATATGGTAATTTCTCTTGTTCTTGTGTTGTGGTCATGAAAATCTCTGTGTAGAGGTACTGTACGATTTACCATTAAAATAAGTATTGTCTATTCCTTTGTATTTGTTGTCTCAGGATTCCTATGGTGATAGTTTTACTATGCATATAATGGATTTCTTTTAAAGTTTTAAAATTCTCTGAAATTTTATTTATTTATTTATTCAATGATTCATCCATAGACAAATTTCTTTATTTGAATGTTGTCACTATACATATTTATATGCAGCATTTATAATAATATGGTGAGTAGGGTACACCTGTCACTCCTCCCCATATTGATAACATAGTACAATGTGTGTGGAAAAATAAGGCCATAGTATATTTTTAGCAAGATTTCAGTGCCCCCTGCATTGTTCATTAAGAATACACTTGTACTTATTTTTGAACATATTTTGTCAGTGCGGTTTTCCCACTTCAGCATTTATCCACTTCTATTCCCAAAAACCTATTACTGTCCACTTCTAAGTCTCCACCCCAACACACAGAATAAAGTCCTTTGAGCTGTTATTTCTGTTTGTATCAGATTTTGTACACATTGTTTTCTTCTTTGTTGTTTTCTTCTTCTCAAATGTTTCACTTCTCTTCTGTTACAGTTTCCCCTCAGTCCATGATTCTCTATCATACTATGTTGTGCTCCAAATGTACATTCTCAGAAATTTCTTCCTCAAATTTAGACCTATGTTTGATACCAGTAGACTTCTCTTGGTCAGAAAATCACTCGACATCTGTGACAGGCTGAGTTTTATATCATCCTTGCTTTATCTGTCATGGATTATTTAACTTCCAAGATAGCAGTATTTCTTATCTTCACCTACTTCGTTATCACCAGTTTTCATATTAAGCTTCTTGCTATTCTCATTTCCATTACTTCTCATTAGTTTCACCTTTCTTCAGTTTTCTCTCAATCCATATTCTGTACTCATTAGAGTGTTCATTCCATTTAACAGGTCCTGTAATTCTCCACATGCACTGAGGTTAGCAATGTCATCAGCAAATCTTATAATTGATACCTTTCATCCCATATTTTAATCCCACTCTTGAGCCTTTCCTTTATTTCCATCATTTCTTCTACAATGTGTAGACTGAAAAGTAGGGGTGAAAGATGGCATTACTTGTCTTAGTATGTTATCATGTATTGATTATACACCATGACTATTACTTGCTGCATTATTACCATCAATTGCTCTGAAAACAAATTTACATTTACAGTATTTCTGATATTCAGTTTTAATAAAAACATAATATTTGTTTCTATTTGTATTTTTATCTATTTTACCATCGATATGGAATTGATGTTGTCAAGTAACAGGAAGTTTATGATTTTCATATCTGCAAAATTTGTAACTTCGTTATCATCAATTACATCTAATAATCTTCATCTAAATAAATATCTCCAGAGAATAATATGTTTATTAAAACTAATAAATACTTCCAATAACAGAAGTTACCTTTATCTCATTTTGACTTACAGTAGATTCCATATTACATTGTTCTGGCACCAAGCACTTTTGAGTTAGTTTTGCCTTATTCAGAGTTACACTGGAGTTCATTAGATCATTTTCAGGCCATATTCAGAGTTGATTTAGGTCTGACTTGCATAGATCCACGTCAAGAAAATGTCTTTGGAATTGTTGATGAGTTTGGAAATATTATGTTTCGTTTTTATCTGTGATATTCTGGAAAAACTGTGAATTTTTATACGAAACGATTAATAAACAGCGATTTTTATCACAAAGTTGTTAAACTCTCTGCCTTATTGTTTCGAAGATCCCTGGACTGTAAAAGAGGGCATTAGGTCGTAATGTTCCTTTATATGCTGAAGCCATCTTGAAAAGCTAAGTACAATTTTTGTACTAATATGGAATGTTGCCAACTTTTAATCTAAGAAATCGTTGCTTATATAATGATGAACGATACTTAGCAATGTTATTCTGACATGTCAAATTTTGGACTAATTAAGGGAGGTGCATTATAACACCAACTTGAATAATTGTTGGTTGTCATATGCTTCAATGGGTTTAGGTATTCTCATGGAGTGTTTCTATTCCTTCTGCCTTGTTTGATCTGAGGTCTTCCATTGCTCTTTTTTTAAGTCAGACACTAATGCTGAATACCCTATTTTTCCATATTAGTTCCAATTCCTTCTTCTATCATTTTGTCAGACAGGTCCTACCCCTCATGGGTGGTGTACTCTTTCCACCTATCTGCTCTGTCCTATGTATTATGTGTTTAACAGTGGAATTCTCACTGCACACTTGTTTTTAATTCCATCAAATAGCAACATGAAATGGCATAAGGGGAGTAGTATTTGTTATGAATAGGAATGTTGGGCAGAGGGTGACTTACTGTGGTCATTCAGTGATAGTGTTGCTCTCAGATTCACTAGCAAACCAATGCTGACAATAATGGTTCATATATACATTGTGATGCCACAAGCAGAAGATGAAGAGACAGAAAAAATACATAAGGATACTGAACGGGCAGTTCAGTATGTTAAGGGAGATAAAAATCTCATAATCACAGGGGACTGGAAACCAGAAGGGGAAGAAATAGAAGAAAGGGTTACAAGAGAGGTATTAAGTAGGAGGAATTAGAGACAAGAATTACTAATTGAGTTCTGCAATAAATTCCAACTAGTAATAGTGGGTGATCATCCCAGAATCGCAAGAGCAAGAGCTATACTTGGAAAAGGCCAGGAGACATGGGAAGATTCCAACAAGTTTACATCACAGTCAGACAGAGATTCCGAAATCAGATATTGCATTGCAAGACACAACCAGTAGCAGATATAGACTCAGAACAAAATTTAGTAATGCTCTTCACTGTGTACACGCTGAGTTGCAATAAATTTACGTTTCACCCCATCTACTGTAAGTGCTGTAAAACTAGGGTTGTTGCGCTATAAGCCTGCGGTTTTGTGCCTCTTGAGTGTTGTCATTTGTTCGTACACTCCCACACCCCTTCCCCTCAATATTTAGAACTACATGATACATATGTAAATTCTGCCTGTTATTCAGCACTGAATCTTAGTTTATAGGATGATTTAAAATTTAAATGTTTTCTAAGCATAATTACTATGACATATGTTGAGTGCACACTTGTTGTAGATAGGCACTTTAGACATATGCTGTTTAGAAATTTACTACCTTTGTACCATTGGTAAATACATCCTCATCACAATTATGAACAATAATTTACTTTTAAAAAATTATCTGGAGGCCAACTTTCTCTGCAGTTTCTTTCATGAATTAATATGGTTTTGGGCTGCTGATGTGTAATGGGTTAATATTGCTCAAGTGAGTGTCGCTTGCCTCTGTCGTTTGCTCTCTGTCACTGATCTTCTAGAGCATGTTTGTGCCTGCGTGACTGCAAAGAAAATATTAGGGATTATCTCCCCATAAGATTTATCATATTACTCATGCACTGTTTTTACTGTCAACGGCTAGACCCTGTTTTAGTTTATAAGCATGTCTTCAAAGAAGCATTCCCAGCAAGAATGTGTCGCTCGAAATTATGCGAAAAGCTTTTAATAGTTTCCACAACAAAACCCTGTCTCAAAATTTGGCAGAAAACCCAGAGAGATTCTGGTCATATATAAAGTACATCAGTGGCAAGACGCAGTCAATACCTGCACTGTGTGATAATAATGGTGATGTCACTGCTGACAGTGCCACTAGAACAGAGTCAATAAACTCGATTTTCCGGAATTCCTTCACCAAAGAAGATGAAGTAAATATTCTAGAATTCGAATCTAGAACAACTGTCAACATGAATAACTTGGAAATAGCAGTTTAATTCCTTAATAAAGGCAAGCTCTCGAGTCGAGATTGTATACTAGTAAGGTTTCTTTCAGAGTATAGTGAAACAATAGCTCCACACTTAGTAATAATATACAACCGTACCTAAAGAGTGGAAATCTGCACTAGTCAGAGCAACATCCAAGAAAGAAAATAGGAGTAATCCACTCAATTACAGACCCTTATCACCAACCTCGATTTGCAGTAGGATCTTGGAACATACACTGTGTTCTAACGTTATAAATTACCTCGAAGAAAAGAATTTACTGACAAACAGTCACCTCGGGTTAAAAAAATATCATACTTGTGAAACACAGCTAGCTCTTTATTCGCACGAAGTAATGAGTGCTATCGACAGGAGATGTCAAATTGATTCTATATTTTGAGCTTTCCAGAAAACTCTTGACACCGTTCCTCACAAGTGCCTACTAATCAAATTGCACGCTTATGGCGTATCGCCTCAGTTGTGTGCCTGAATACGTGATTTCCAGTCAGAAAGATCACAGTTCGCAGTAACTGACCGAAAGTTATCGAGTAAATCAGAA
Organism: Schistocerca americana; assembly: GCF_021461395.2. Lineage (NCBI taxonomy): Eukaryota > Metazoa > Arthropoda > Insecta > Orthoptera > Acrididae > Schistocerca > Schistocerca americana. The sequence goes on along the minus strand of NC_060128.1, from coordinate 169,654,948 downwards.
GTAATACCTGACGTTCTCCAAGAAAGTGTACTGCTGTTTCCGATTTACATAAACGACATGGGAGACAATCTGAGCAGCCCTGTTAGATTATTTGCAGACGATGCAGTCATTTACCTCCTTGGAAAGTCAGCAGATGATGGAAACCAATTGCAAAATGATTTAGACGAAGGTATCTGTATGGTGTAAAAAGTGGCAATTGACTGTAAATAATGAAAAATGTAAAGTCATCCAATGAGTACTAAAAGAAATCCGTTAAATTTCGGGTACCGATAAATAACACAAATCCAAAGGTTGTAAAATCAACTAAATACTTAGCCATTACAATTACGAGTAACTTAACATGGAACGATCACATATATAATTTTGTGAGGAAAGCGAACCAAAGACAACGATTAATGGGCAGAACACCGAATATCCAATAGGTCTACTAAAGAGACTGCCTGCACTATGCTTTACTGTGCTTTTACGGATTATTTATGTGTGGTGTGGGATCTACATCAGATAGGACTATCAGAGGATATCGAAAAAGTTAAAAGGAAGGCCAGTTCGTTTTGTAATATCTTGAAATATGGGAGAGAGTGCCACAGCCATGTTACGTGAATTGGGGTGCCCATAATTAAATCAAAGGCGTTTTTCGTTGCGGCAGGGTCTTCTCGTGAAATAAAGGCGTTTTTCATTGCGGCAGAATCTTATCGTGAAATTTCAATCACCGGCTTTCTCCTCCGATTGCGCAAATATTCTGTTGGCGCCCACCTACATAGGGAGAAATGAACATGGTATTAAAATAAGATAGACTGGAGCTCGCACATAAAGATTTAAGTGCTCGTTTTTCCCGCGTGCCGTTGGAGAGTGGAACGATAGACAAATGGCGTAAAGTTTTTTTGTGAAGCCTCTGGAAGGCGCTTAATTGTGAATTGCAGAGTAATCACGTATATGTAGATGTAGATCTTGTGGTGGTTTTGGAAGAGCAAACATGCGTGCTTATGATTAAGAATATGGAGTTAGAGGAGCAGTTTGACCAATGGCGAATGTGGGCAGCTATGCTGAGTGTAGATTTCGGTTGTTGTTGATGACTTCACAGTGGACGAAAGTTTACAATAAAAGGTCAAGTATTGAGATGCACTTGGGTCATCTCTCCAATAATTTCAGTATGAGAAAGGAGGAGGTAAAATTCTCTATTGAAGATACAGTTAGTGAAACGAATAGCAGCTGACAGTCACAGATTCTGCTGGGTCGAATAGAATATCTCGTGGCCAGAAATATGGCAGAGTTAAGGGTAAAGCAAGAGCCAACGTCTATCAAGCAGATAAGAACGTGCTGCATCCTCATTTGACTGATAGTTTTGCAGCAGTTAACTTAACCCTCCCCCTTTTTATCGGAAAACCATCAGAGAATGCACATGTCTTTCTATGAAACCTCGCAACATTGATCAGATGTGCTCATGGCCTGATGGCCATCAGTTATATGTGACACCACTGATGTAAATTTAGTGGAAAAGTTAAAAAACATGTTCACAGTTTTAAGATGTTAATGAAATGATTACTGGCGAGGTTTTCAGATAAATGTGATGTCAATTATTATTGCAGTTGACATTCCATCCTTAGGCAAAAGAAAGGAGAGGAATTCGAAGTACACATGGTCCAAATACATACCATTTCGAGTTGAAGATCCATTCTGTGCAGAGACACAGCACGAAATGCAATTTTATTACAAGAGGCCGAGGGGTAAGCTGTGTATGCATTTAGTAAAGGAATAAGTCCACAAGTCGGGTGAAAAATCAGTGTGTCCCCACCCTCATCCTTACAGGAGGTGGTGTGTTTAGTGGTTTTAAGAGAGGAAGCAATTCGCTTCACTTCCTTTCCTTCCCAGGGGGGGGGGGGGGTGTCCCAATCACATACCTGCCACCAAATCAATACCAGGTGCTGCAAGCAGTCGTGCTACTCCGCAGATAAACATCAGGAAACCTGCTGTCTTTACTATAAGGAAATCAGTCATTAGAATGCCAACTGCCCCCCCCCCCACCCCACCCCAGCGAGAATTTCAGAGTTTTGGAAATGCCAAGGACAGGTGCACCCATCCCAACCCACCACACTGAAAACTGTAAACCCCATCAATTTTTGTGGAATACAAGAGGTGGAAAATATGATTGTGACTAACACTATGTGAGCTGTGCGGCTCAGCTCCCTTCAACTTCCCAGGATCTGTCTGTCTTTCGTTCGAGATTTTGTTCTGGTGGAGGCACTCACCTTGAGGCTGCAGCTCAATTTCAGCGCTTGTGGCTGCGAGAGGGGGTGATCGGCAGTAAGGCAGACGGAGTGATTGAGGCAGGGCAGACTTGTGGAGTGGGTCTGGCCAAATGGAAGTGCCAGTGTGAGTTAGGATGCAACCGCTGGAATGCGCGGGAGGAGGTCCCAGGCCCACAGGCATTGTGTTTGGTTGAAGGGGATCATTGTCCACCCTGCTCGTTTTTCCGCTACTTAGTGACGAAATTTAATTTCTGTTATTTGGCGGAGTGGCTGTAGTGCTACACTTCTGGACACGAATTTTGACCCTGGTTAATAACTGTCTGATGGCTTAGCTGTTTGCTTAATACAAATTCCTGAAAGAATGAGCCTGGATAGTGTCGCCTTGGTGGCAGTTGTTTCATATTTATTTGATTAATCTGGGAGCCCATCTGGTGTTCTGTTCTAGATATTATTTGACATCTTTGAGGTAATGGGTTTGTGTCGTTAACCTACCCTTGTACTCTTGATTTCTTCTCTGGCGTTGACCTAAGATGGGCAGCTGTTTGGTTTAACCTTGGTGGCTGTTGGCTACCACTTTAATTGTTCCGGGACCTCCGTAATTTCTCTCTTATGTTTTATTTTGATACAGCCATGTGGGGTTGCAGACCTTGGTTTCTACCTATTGCCTTTTGAGCCCCTAGTTGCTCAGTGCTTCCATATTAGCTGTGGTTTTACAAAGGCACTGTGCTATTTCCCACCGGACTTATATTCTCCTCCCATGTGTGTTTGTTGAAACTACTCAACAACAAGTGGTATGGAACTGGCTGTTAACATACGTCTTAGTGTGTTCTAGTTTTGCCAGGACAAGGGCCACGCCTTACAGAAGACGACGCTGGTCTGATGCCTGACAGGACACCCAGATCTGTGGCAACTGTGGGATGATGGCTCTGCAAAAGGCTCACCAAATCAAGAGCTACATAAAGCAATTACACATAACTGAAAGCTTGCCTTGAAAGTATATTCGGGGGGTATTTTTCAAATGGTTGTTTTTTATTAAAAGGATAAAACCTTAAAAAAATTGCAGTTGTTTTTTAACTTACAGAAACTGCGAGAGTCTATTAGATATGATGAGATCAGTGACAGTTTAATATTTTCAAACAGTTGTACATCATTGGAAGCTTGCATTGAAAGTATGTGTTGGGTGTGTCTCTTACATGGTTATTTTGTTAAATAGTTGATACCTTCTTTTTAAAAAACATCCTGTTGCTTTCTAACTGAGAGAAAAATATAATATCTTCTGGTAAACCTTGCGGGATGTAAGGTCGTGGTCCATGAAACTCTTCAGCTCCTAACGTTTCGTCCAGTGCTTCGCTGGACTTCTTCAGAGGGGTGTTTCTCCTCCGGTGAGTCTTGCCGACTCACCGGAGGAGAAACACCCCTCTGAAGATGTCCAGCGAAGCACTGGACGAAACGTTAGGAGCTGAAGAGTTTCATGGACCACGACCTTACATCCCGCAAGGTTTACCAGAAGATATTTCATCCGGTCGTGAAAGCCTTCATACTAGAAAAATATAAGTTTTGATAAACATTGTGGACTCATCGTGAGTTTAAAATCTGAAGGATGTGATACACATTTGCTAAGTTGAGAGGAATGCAAGCTTTTTTGGGGGAGTCTCTTAAATTGTTTTTTTCTCTTGTGTGGTTAATACTTCTTTTAAGAATTGGGCAAATGTGAATCTTTCTCAGGCTCTTGAGTCAGATTGTACTTTATGCTATATGTTTTTATTTAAACTGTATTTCTTAAAATACTAGGAATGTTTCCTTATTAAAACTTGGTCTTGTTCAAATAAAGTGTATAAACTAAAGAGTGAAAGATATGCTCCCTGAACCTTGCCTAGCTGTTCCAAGATCCCTTGACCTTGTTTACAAAAATGTTATGACGCTTTGTCTGGCCATGTCACTACGCCAGGAAGACCAGTCAGAATTTTGGGGGACACTGGTACACAGATTAGTTTACCTACCTCCTGCTGATAATGAGGTGCTGAAGCCACCACACTGTCATATTAGCGGTTTTGGGGCCGAAATAATTAAACCACTGGGAACCTGAAACTTCCTGGCAGATTAAAACTGTGTGCCGGACCGAGACTCGAACTCGGGACTTTTGCCTTTCGTGGGCAAGTGCTCTGCAAGGTTTGCAGGAGAGCTTCTGTTAAGTTTGGCAGTTTGGAGACGACGTACTGGCAGAAGTAAGGCTGTGAGGACGGGGCGTGAGTCGTGCTTGGGTAGCTCAGTTGGTAGAGCACTTGCCCGCAAAAGGCAAAGGTCCCGAGTTCGAGTCACGGTCTGGCACACAGTTTTAATCTGCCAGGAAGTTTCATATCAGCGCACACTCCACTGCAGAGTGAAAATCTCATTCTGGCACTGGGAACCTGTTATCTTGAACTGGTGGTCAATGAGAAAAAAATTGGATAGAAAATATAAATTTTGAGGAAGCGATGTCACGATTTGGATGTCATTTCAAAAAATAGTTTTCTGTACCAGTTCCAGGGCGTGATTGTCTACCGGTCACTAGCTGTCACATTTGGTGAAGCAGTTCACTGATTTGTTGCCAACAGCAACTTACAAAGACAATGAACTTCAGGGGAGGATACCATTCCGTGAAATTTTGGCAAACTGCATATTTTGGTATTAAGGGCAACTATCACTGTGGCAATAAATGGCAGCATGGGAAAAATTCTCTGAATGACAACCAAAGGCCTAGGCCGTAATGGAACTTCATGGCCGACCTGCTCATCCAGAATGAAGTTTTGGACAAACTTCAGATCCATACAATCCAGAATTTAAAAATTGGAGAGGTAGTGTCCCCATATGTGTGGATGATTTTAGAATGAGAGCTGCAGTATACCCTTTGGAACAGTACTGGCATGTATGCAGCAACCAGTTAGTGAGGAGTTATACACCATGAGTGGATAACAATTTCTGAAGAAAAATAAACAAAAGTTTTTGTCTGTTGAAGGAGTATGCACAATCATGCCACCCCATGAACAGTGTTGTAGGGAACACTACCACATTTAAATGAGTCAGAACATCATCTCTTACATCCAGTCTTAGAGGATTGTGTGTGGTTGTTGTGACTGAAACTATCCAGAAACAACTTGATGCAGGAGTTACCCAACTGTCTGTCAGAAAAAAACTATTGCCTGTGTGTGGATATGAGGGTGGTAAACAAAGTCACTGCCCCTGACACTTACGTTGCATTGATGACGCCTCGGACAGCTTGGGGAAACTATATAAATTCTTCACTACTTTAGATGTGAAATGAGGCTACCACAAAGTTTTGACAGCCTCTCAAGACAGGCGAAAGACTGCTGTCATACTATGTTCTGGATTGACTACGTTTTGAAGAGTGCTCGTTAGTCTGAGTAATGCACCGTCCACATATCAGAGATTTTCAGTCTTATTGTTACAGGAATTTAAGTCCACAACGTGTTTGTTTTACATATAAGACAGTGTAGTGTTTTCCAGCACCATTCAGGAGCACTCTGGTCGACTGAGAAATATGTTGTCAAAATTAGAAAGGCTTGAATTTGAAGCTACAGAAATGTTGTTTTGTAGAGTCACAAGTTCATTTCCTGGGGCATATCGGTAACTGTGTTTGTGTAAAGCTGGATCAATGACTGGTGGAAGCGGTAGACAGTTTTCCTACCCCTACTAATGTAAAAGAGTTACAGAGCTTCCTAGGACTGGTGAACTGTTATTCTCATTTTGTAGAAGATTGTGCTACAGCAACTAACAGTAACAAGGTTTTTGAAGAGGAGAGTAGTCTTTGAATGGTTCACAGACAGTGAAATTTCCATGAAACAAGCTAAAGTCATGTTTACAAGTTCGCCCTTGCTGGTATACCTTGACTTTGAAAAGCTGTTCATATTGTTGTGTGATACCTCAGATTTTGCCATAGGTTGTATTTTGATCCAGAAACATGATGACAAACCAGAACCAATTGGCTATCCCTCTCCCCAACTCAATAAGGCTGAAATTAATAATAGTACCATAGAAAAACATTTTTATTGCAGAAAGTTCACCATGGTGCCAGACAGTGCTGCAGTTTTATGGCTTCTATATTTGAAGGACCCCAGAAGCTGGCTAATGCATTGGGCATTGAAGTTGAGTGAATATATTATAAAGATACATTACAAACAAGCAAGGCAGATTTAATCAAGATGGAGATGTCTTGAATAAAAAGGTTCATGTAATGCAGATGGATGAAATATTTATTGCAGAGTTGAAGGAAGCACAGAGAGAAAATGCTGATTGTGAACAGTATACCACACTCACGGATTTTGTATGTGATTTAAAATAATCCATTATGGATTCGAGGTAGCAGTTGTCGTTATACTGGTCCAACATTTTCGTTATTTTATATGCTGGACTATTTCGACCGTTGGACCAAATTCTGAAAAAGACTTACGTGTATAAAAATAACTGTTCGGTGCGTGGAAGTATGACCATGATGGGTGAAATTAAAGATACGCCAGTCACTGACACTTCCCGTTTGGTTTCGTTGGATGTTAAGAACTTATACTCCAGTGTTGTGGTTAACGAAACTATAGAAATCATTAAGAGAAATTTCCTTAAATACGGTAAAATTTCAACGCAAGAGACAATTGAATTTATTGAACTCCTACACCTCATTACAAGTTTTAATTATTTTACATTTAATAACAAATTTTATATTCAGGACGATGGGTTAGCCATGGGGTCCAGTATTTCAGAAACTATGGCGGACATTTTTATCAATGACCTTGAAGATAAAGTTCTAAATTCTGACGATAACATTATGGATAAAATTGTGTATTACAAACGTTATGTAGACGACACTGATACTTGTCGATGGTTCCCGTGAGGACATTGAGGAAATAGTCTGTTCAACGACACACATAATAAAATAGAATTTACCGTGGAGTATGAAACTAACAATTGTTTACAGTTTCTGGACCTGAATATAAAAAAGCAGGGCAACAAACATGCGTTCTCCGTTTATAGAAAACAAACTACGACTGGTGCCGTGATCCCGAATGATTCATGCCATCCGCAGGCTTATAAAGAAGCTGCTTTCCGTAGTCTCGTGCATAGGGCAGTCAATATACCTATGAGTGAAAAAGATACGGAGACGGAAATTAATACCGTTAAGAGAATAGCGATGAATAACGGTTACAGAATAGATATGGTTAAAAAACTGTTACGGAAAAGTAATAAGCGCAAAAAGAGAGAGAAAGTGGAGAGAAAGTGAAAATTATCACGATGTGCATACTACGGAAAAGTCTCACAAAAGATAGCAAATATTTTTAAGCCATACGATGTCAAAATAGCTTTTCAGACTAATAACCTAGTGAGGTATTGTCTTAAGCACGATATTGGCGAGAAGAGAAATAAGTTTGAAAGATCGGGAGTTTATAAGATTCAGTGCAGAACTTGTGATGCAAAATATATAGGGCAGACAGGAAGACCATTCGGGATCCGGTATAAAGAACATAAAGATGCGTTCAGGTTAGGAAATTATGACAAATCAGCTGTTGCGAACCATATATATGAAACAGGCCAGCCCCTTAATAGCATAGAAGACAACGTAGAAATATTGCATGTAGAAAAGAAAGGGAGGAAACTTGATTTACTAGAGGAATTCGAGATAGCTATCCATGAAAAGAAACGAAGCAGTATTCTAAATGCACAAGATAATTTTAAAGAAATGAGATTTTTCAGCGGGTTTTTAGAATTATTTTAGGGCAGGTATGCGACTTTAAACTTGTAGCATGTCACTGACGGAGTTGCGAAAGGCTAACGATGGCAGACCAATGCAATAAGGAAATCAGGCGCCCAATAGCATAGCGTTACCATCAAGCACACGGCTGCAACCACGCCACAACACCTAGGCACGTCAGTCCACAACAGCTCCCGAGCCGGCGCAGTGCGACAGCATATCTGGTAGCTATGGGACGGCCATTGACTTGTGTCAACAACTTCCATGTAAGACGAGGACCCACAGTCCAATATACTTTTAATTCTGTTTTACTCTATGGACTTCCCAACTATTTGTGATGGTATTTTGTCTTTTTAGTCTGTTTAATTTCATGACATAGACTTTACAACCTGATGATGAGAGCATTGTCTCTTGAAACGCGTTGTTAAAATACATGTATAAGAATCGCGGTTGAATGCTAACAGTGATAACCTTTTGTATGTGAGTCAGTATACTACAGTGTAACATCGTTAGCGCGAACTCGCATAAGATGAACCCGCGGTTAACGCGAAAAAAATATTGGTCCCGACAAGAATACATTAGTTCTTATGGTATGTTTTATCAGTTAACACGAATTTCGGTTAAGGTGAATTACGAGCTCTGTTTCAGTTCCTAGCGTAATTAAATTTCACAGTAACACAAACGTCCGACCTTAGAGTATTCTAAAGCGTATTTTTTTCCGGAATGAATGTAGGTAATGTATCTACAAAGCTAATTATACTTATTGTTGACTCGTTTTTAACGTATTGTAGGTCGGTACCGGCGACTATCACCTCAACAATCAGCGTATGCTGTACATTGTAAGACATTCAGCAATGTGTGCAGCAGCATTTAGGAATGTACTCAGTGCCAGATTTGACAGGTGTTCTGTTAGTCGTAGCCGTATCGAGTTGGAATACTGAATAAAATTTCACTGAAGAGTCAAAGAAACTGGTACACCTGCCTAATATGGTGTATGGTTCAAAAATGTTTCAAATGGCGCTGAGCACTATGGGACTTAACATCTGTGGTCATCAGCCACCTAGAACTTAGAACTACTTAAACCTAACTAACCTAAGGACATCACACACAGCCATGCCCGAGGCAGGATTTGAACCTGCGACCGTAGTGGTCACGTGGTACCAAACTGAAGCGCCTATAACTGCACGGCCACACCGGCCGGCTAAAAACTACAGTTACAACCGCTACCGTAGCACGCGAAAATGGCAAAGAGGAAACAGACAGCTCTAAATGTACAGTTAAAGCTTAAGATTAGTGCTCAGAGCCAATTTTGAAAGCTTAAGATTCTAGATTAAGTGGACTGTGGTACCAGGAAAACAGCAATTGCAGAACAGGTTGTAATACCTAAATGTACTTTATCTACGATTATTAAGAATCGAGAAAAAATTATTAATGCTGCGGCATCAGGTTTTGGAAACAAATCTGAACGACTTCGTACCATCAAGTATGCAGATAGAATGGTTCAATCATATGCATGCATCTAACATACCTTTAACTGGCCCTGTGATTCAGTCAAAAGCAAATGATATTGCTAATGATATGGGCATGGAAGACTTCCGTTGTTCTGCTGGTTGGTTGTATCGGTACCAAAAGAGACATTCAATTTCATCTATACAAATTTGTGGAGAAGCAAATAAAGTTGACGAAGAAAGTGCGAACAGCTGGTTGCAAGAATTCAACCGAGTGAGGGAAAAGTATGCCTCGTGTGATGTGTTTAACATGGATGAAACTGGATTTTTCTACAATCTTTTTCCAAATCACACCCTGGGGATAAAAGGTGATAAGTGTCACGGTGGAGCACGAAGCAAACAACGTGTGACTGTTGTTCTGTGCTGTAATGCTGACGGCAGTGAAAAGTTTCGTCCCCGGGTTATTGGTAAATCCGAGAAACCACGTTGTTTTAAAAACATAGATATGGACACTTTACCTTGCATCTACTTTCACCACAAGAAAGCTTGGATCGATGGCACATCATTTCGCAAGTGGCTTCTTCGTTTCAACAGTCGAATGGTTGCTCAAAATAGGCATGTTCTTCTTACATTGGACGGATGTACTGCCCATAACGTTCATGATCTGAACCTATCCAAAATAAAGATTCAGTTTTTTCCACCCAACGCCACAAGCTGCCTTCAGCTTTTGGACCAAGGCAAAATCTCTCTCATAAAGAGAGCTTATCGTAAGCGACTTGTAAGAGCTGCAATTCGTGCTGCTGAAAACAACAGTGCAACTCCAAATTGGAATCTGCTTGACGCAATAAAAGCCATCGCAGCAGCCTGGAACTCAGTATCGCCGCATCATATAGGGAAGTGCTTTAACAGAGCTTGGATACATAGTAAACACTGAAGATGTCCACGAGTTAGAAGATGCCACTTTACCTGATGAATGGACAGTTCTGCAGGACATTGTGAACCCTGGGATTAGTTTCGAAGAATTCATTAGTGTAGACGATGATGTTGCCGTATGTGCTTCTGTGGAATCGGATGTGCCAAAAGCTGTGAAGGAGTTGCAAGAAGGACCAACAGAAGAAAGTGAAGAGGAAGAGAATACAGACACCATTCCACTTACCCATCAGGAGATGTTTACAACCTTGGAGTGTTTAGAACGGTTCGCTTCAACAATCGACGTTACTACTTGCTTTACAGACGCTATCATTACAATTGGTTGAGAAATTACAAAATATTATCGTTCCCATGAACGTCAGCCAACCATGATCGAATTTTTTCCATGAAAGTAACGTACATAATTTGTGAGTACTTGGGTTTTACAATCACTTTATAGTGTTATAAGTCTACAATAACGTGATTGATAGTGTAGTGTATTACATTAGTGTACTGCTGTACATGTATACTTATTAAAATCTGTGTTTTTCGCTTAATACGAATTTTTTTAACACGAACTCTTGATTTTTCGGTCCCTTCGGATTCGTATTAACGATGTTTTACTGTATATTGCAAGACTTCTCTTGCGACTTGAGTAATAAAGCATGTACCTCCCATGGGCACAGGCAGGCGTGACAAATGTGGCAACGAATTCCGTTACAGACCTTGCCAGCAGCTTCTAGGCCTTTTGAAACCATGGCTTTATATATAATAACACCCTTTTCTCAGACACAGCAGGAAAACAAATATATCTTGTTGATTATCAATCACTTTTCCCAGCACGTAGTGCTAGTGCCAATATGATAGCAAAGTCTGTGGCAAAAGCGTTTGTGAATCTCTTGGTACTACCTTTTCGTAGCCCTGACGGTGTATTGACGGACCAGAGTGCAAATATTATGTCCACATTATTTGTAAAAGTGCTCAAACTGTAAGGAACTAAAAAATGGAGAATAAGCTGCTTCCACAAGCTAATGGCCATGTAATATACATCCAGAAGACAACTGTTCAAATGTTATCCTCTTAAGTGAATAAGGCACATAATGACTGGGTTCATTATCACCTGTACATTCTGTCTGATAGCGGAATCCACGAGCGAACAGGGCATTCACCCTGCAAGGTAGTGTATTGTCATCCTATGAGTTCACCTTTTTAAATGGATAAATTACTCCTAGGTGATGAACTGAAGGAAATAAAGAGCTTGGCACACCAGCTTAAAATGATTTAAAGGAAAGTTAAATGGAATAATTTGAAAACAACTTCCAAAAAGGTGCACAGTCCCGATAAAGGAGCAGTATTACCCAGTGACTAAAAAGGGAAATTAAAGAAATTCTCTCTACATACCACAATCGCCTGCTGTATTTGTAGAACTGCTGACAGTTTGCACTATTAGAGGAGCACTAAAGAAGAAGAAGCCTTCTCCCCCAACATGGTCCAGCTATACCCTACCGTTGCAACCCCCCACCACCCCACCCCACCCCCGAGCTTAGGGATTCTAATACGTCAGAACAATTGAGAGGTATGGTTTAGGAGAGAGGGATGACTCACGCCGAAGCGCGCAGAGAAACACAGGCAAGTGTGTTGTTGACTTCATTACATCGAAGGTACACAGTGGACCTTCTGCTGAACTGGGCAATGGCGCCGCACACCGCGCCAATGACGGAATCTACAGCGTAGGCGTCTGGTCGCCCATCCTTTTGGATGCCGGCAGGACTGCCCGCTTTGAGCCTCCTGGCTCGCTTATTTATACGTCTTTTTCCTACGCCTGTGACGCAGTTCTTCTGGAGGGGACATTAAGTAGCACTGCACTTGTAATTATTAAATTAGAATGTCAGCTTTCCTCAGCCCACTTCGGCCCCTACACACAGGTCAGTATGCGCTGTTGTAACTGCAACGTATGCGTTCTTCACGGCATGTTGGTGTCCCGTGGTGCCCTGATTACTTCACATTTGTGTAGTGTCTGCCGGGCCGTGCCTTCTGCCTTGCGATTGGTGTCATGAACCTGCCTCACTCACTCATCTGCAGAATATCAACATTGCCTGCGTCTATCACCTGATGTGTCAATCATTCCCTTAACTACTTACCTTCCAGCCATAGCTGCGCGAAATTTACTAGAATTTCCCGTATCCACGCCTGTACATATTCGTGGCGCGGCATACCTCCTGCCTTCTGAGAAGATTCGTCCCGAACCTTTAACATCGTCCTGCCACTCAACTACCTCAGTTCTAATAATTTACATATCGTGTACGATCTCCCAAATTCACCATACAGGACTTCCACTCACACTTTACTACTACTGTGTATCCCTTATCATACCTTTACACACTAATTAATATCTCAAAACTAATTGCTTTCCCTGCCAGTCCTGATCAACTATTCCACGGGTAATTGCTGTGTTGGCACGTCCACAGCCGGTGCCCTCTTGCGTCTTACCCAGACATACAGTATGCAAAACCCTGCTAGCAACAAGCCAGAACTGGTGTCCGATATGCTCACCAGTAATACTTCGTGTTCCTATTCTTCCCCGAAATTGTGTACATGCAGCCACATTTATTTCATCGAAATTCCCCCTTGCTGGGACTGTATTAAATTGTCCAAGGGCGGAAATACCTCTGGATTGAGTGTGTTATTTAAATACTTTCAATTCTGGACGGGTAATACCCACAGAGAACCTTCTGACCAATACAACTTATTCCGTGACACTGTCACGCCTGTGGGCGTAGCCAGAAGATGAAATCCCTTCCCGACTGCCTCACAAGTCGTGTCGTTCATAATCATTATGCTTTCCCGAAGCTCGAGTTTTTTCAGACGTACCAGTCTGCCTCCTCCGTAGCAATACAACCATACATTTTCCACCGTGAATACGGAATGTAACCAATGAGTACCTACCCTCTGGAACTACGTTCGGGCTGGCAGAAGTTCCTTCCCACAACTCATCCCATTGACTTCCCCCCAGATACAAACTTGCTTCACATGTCTGCATATCAGTCCGTACTTGACTACCTGGACGCCGGCCGCAGTGGACGAGCGGTTCTAGGAGCTTCAGTCCGGAACCGCGCTGCTGCTACAGTCGCAGGTTCGAATCCTGCCTTGGCATGGATGCGTGTGATGTCCTTAGGTTAGTTAGGTTTAAGTAGTTCTAAGTTCTAGGGGTCTAATGACCACAGATGTTAAGTCCCATAGCGCTCAGCGCCATTTGGACTATTTGCAACTTGGACAGATTACAAACTACTCTATCACCCCTTTCCTCTTTCCAAGAACGTACAGTCCATAGGTAGACAATATCAGTAATAATGACATGAAAAAACAAACAACTCCCCCCCAAAAAAGAAAAACAACAAATATCCCTATGGCAAAAAGTACATACTCCCTGATATACTAAAGCAAAGTAGAAAAACAACAAATTACAAGTATCCAACTTACTTATACGACCTTAACCTATACAGCATATCAAGCACCTTATGTTGTTCACCAGTTCCAGGTTTCTTCCCTTTACCCTTTGTAACTTTCACCTCCTGATTGGCTGCCGCTAACTTTGGTATCCCCTATACCATTCCTTTAAACGGTTTTATGCAACTGACGTGTATAACAGACGTTTATGTGGGGAACTGTATCTTAATGTTGACTGACTGGTGAGGTCATTTCCACGACACAGTATGGTCCCTGGTATTTTGTTAAAAATTTCTTCGTTTTCCACTTTGACGTATAGGGACTAGTGACCATTACCCCTTACCCCAAGCGATATTGCGGCAATTTGCCCAAGCGTGTTTATCTGTACCTGGCGTTCCAGGAACGTCGTGTTTGCACATTCCTCCAAACTTCCCCAATTCTCCTGACAAACTTCCTCACCGACTCATCATCTGATCCTTATTTAGGAATCAAAATGTCAAAAGGAGATGGCATTTTCCTGCGGTACACCGCCACAAATGGTGACAAGCCTGTTGCGGAATGCACCTTCGAATTACACTCCTGAAAATTGAAATAAGAACACCGTGAATTCATTGTCCCAGGAAGGGGAAACTTTATTGACACATTCCTGGGGTCAGATACATCACATGATCACACTGACAGAACCACAGGCACATAGACACAGGCAACAGAGCATGCACAATGTCGGCACTAGTACAGTGTATATCCACCTTTCGCAGCAATGCAGGCTGCTATTCTCCCATGGAGACGATCGTAGAGATGCTGGATGTAGTCCTGTGGAACGGCTTGCCATGCCATTTCCACCTGGCGCCTCAGTTAGACCAGCGTTCGTGCTGGACGTGCAGACTGCGTGAGACGATGCTTCATCCAGTCCAAAACATGCTCAATGGGGGACAGATCCGGAGATCTTGCTGGCCAGGGTAGTTGACTTACACCTTCTAGAGCACGTTGGGTAGCACGGGATACATGCGGACGTGCATTGTCCTGTTGGAACAGCAAGTTCCCTTGCCGGTCTAGGAATGGTAGAACGAAGGGTTCGATGACGGTTTGGATGTACCGTGCACTATTCAGTGTCCCCTTGACGATCACCAGTGGTGTACGGCCAGTGTAGGAGATCGCTCCCCACACCATGATGCCGGGTGTTGGCCCTGTGTGCCTCGGTCGTATGCAGTCCTGATTGTGGCGCTCACCTGCACGGCGCCAAACACGCATACGACCATCATTGGCACCAAGGCAGAAGCGACTCTCATCGCTGAAGACGACACGTCTCCATTCGTCCCTCCATTCACGCCTGTCGCGACACCACTGGAGGCGGGCTGCACGATGTTGGGGCGTGAGTGGAAGACGGCCTAACGGTGTGCGGGACCGTAGCCCAGCTTCATGGAGACGGTTGCGAATGGTCCTCGCCGATACCCCAGGAGCAACAGTGTCCCTAATTTGCTGGGAAGTGGCGGTGCGGTCCCCTACGGCACTGCGTAGGATCCTACGGTCTTGGCGTGCATACGTGCGTCGCTGCGGTCCGGTCCCAGGTCGACGGGCACGTGCACCTTCCGCCGACCACTGGCGACAACATCGATGTACTGTGGAGACCTCACGCCCCACGTGTTGAGCAATTCGGCGGTACGTCCACCCGGCCTCCCGCATGCCCACTATACGCCCTCGCTCAAAGTCCGTCAACTGCACATACGGTTCACGTCCACGCTGTCGCGGCATGCTACCAGTGTTAAAGACTGCGATGGAGCTCCGTATGCCACGGCAAACTGGCTGACACTGACGGCGGCGGTGCACAAATGCTGCGCAGCTAGCGCCATTCGACGGCCAATACCGCGGTTCCTGGTGTGTCTGCTGTGCCGTGCGTGTGATCATTGCTTGTACAGCCCTCTCGCAGTGTTCGGAGCAAGTATGGTGGGTCTGACACACCGGTGTCAATGTGTTCTTTTTTCCATTTTCAGGAGTGTATAAGCACACAGTACATATGGTAAATAGGTACCTCACTCGTCATTTATGGAACCTACGTAATAGCTCAACATCTTTCCAAGTGTCTTGTGCACATTTCCATTCTCCCATTAGTCTGAGGATGAAACGGATTCGCCGTAACTTCCTTGTACACAATGCAGGGCATAGCTGCTTCGTTAAATCCGAGACAAAAGTCGTATCTTGGTCTGTAATTATGGTCTCATGCACCCCAAACTTTAACATCCAGTTGTTTACTAACGACTGCGCTACAGTACTAGCCTGTGCGTCTGGCGTCGGTATCATTGCCAAAAATCGAGAAAAATGATCGATGATCTTCAGAACACATCTATTTCCTGCAGGTGTTTTATTAAATGACCGGAGGACATCCAACTCCAACATCGGCCCTCTGCGCGCATGGCACAGAGTCCTTCACATACAGCTCCACGTCGTTCTTTCTGTTTCTCCACCAAAATTGCTCTGCTACACGACTTTCCGTCGCCCACCATGACCTGACAACGTGTGGTCTTGAGCTTGCTGCCAAACTTCCTTCCGAAAACCCTCTTGAACCACCACATGTAGTCCACACCTCGTCATTGTACACGACAAACCGTCGTGCATACTGAAATGTGACTGTGACTTAAATGCCTGGCACTCCTTATCCCTTGCCTGTGCCTGCTGCCACTCTTCAATGCTCCTCCCTAGCGTACTTAACATTGCTACCCTGCGACTTAACCAATCTGCGTTTGGGTTCAATCTCCCTCGCTTATGGATTACCTCATATTCGAATTCACTAAGCTAAATTGCTCACAGTGTTAATCCACTAGATGGATCTTTCAAACCAACCAACCACTTCAATTAGGCATGATCAGTGATGACTTTAATCTTCCTACCACACAGACAGCACCGAAAATATGTAACACCATATGTAACCGCCAATATCTCTTTCTCCGAAGTTGTGTAGCTACGCTCCAACTTGCTTAACTCCCTTGAAGCACAAGCTACTGGACGTTCCTGACCATCTACCATCTGTCCCAAAACAGAACCGATTACCTCATTTGAAGCATCACTCGAAAGGATAAACTCTTTCTCGAAATCCGGAAAAACCAGTACTGGATCTGAAATAACATTCCAGAATGAGATTTTCACTCTGCAGCAGAGTGTGCACTGATATGAAACTTCCCGGCAAATTAAAACTGTATGCTGAACCGAGACTCGAACTCGGGAATTTTGCCTTTCGCAGGCAAGTGCCCTACCATCTGAGCTACCCAATCACGACTCAGAACCCTCCTCTCCCCCCTCAGAGCTACAATTCTGTCAGTACTTTGTCTCCCACCTTCCAAACGTCCTACTTTCTGTGAAGCTCGGAAGGTAGGAGACGAGATACTCGCAGAACTGAAGCTGTGAGGGTGGATTGTGGGTCGTGCTTGGGTAGCTCAGATGGTAGAGCACTTGCCCGCAAAAGCCAAAGGTTCCGAATCCGACTCTCGCTCCGGTACACAGTTTTAATCTCCCAGGAAGTTTCATATCAGCACACACTCCACTGCAGAGTGAAAAATCTCATTATGGAAACATCCCACAGACTGTGGCTAAGTCACGTCTCCGCAATATCGTTTCTTCCAAGAGTGCTAGTTCTGCAAGGTTCGCAGGAGAGCTTCTGTGAAGTTTGGAAGGTAGGAGACGAGGTACTGGCGGAATTGAAGCTGTGAGGGCGGTTCATTAGTCGTGCTTGGGTGGCTCAGATGGTAGAGCACTTGCCCGTAAAAGGCAAAGGTCCCGAGTTCGAGTCTCGGTTCAGCACACAATTATAATTTGCCTGGAAGTTTCATATCAGTGCACACTCTGCTACCCAGGCACGGCCCATGACTCACCCTCCCAGCTTCAATTCTGCGAGTACATTTGATGATGCCACTATGGCTGCAGTACATTAGGACTTGGTTTATGAAATAGATCTGACGATGGTCATTATAGACCGAAACCGGTAATATGTTCACAAAAAGTTTGTGACCATAGATGTAAAGTAAAGGAAACTTAATGAATTACCTGTTTATGGCATATTCTTTTACCTAAGCAAAGCTTTTGATGTAACTGATGATGATATTCTGTTGCAGAAACCAAATAATTAAGGAATTCAAGGCCTACCAAACAGATGGATCTGTTCTTATCTCTATGATCATCACTAAATTACTCAAATAAAATACAAATATAAAGAAACACACAAGATTTTTTTACTGTTATTATAAACAAAAAAATCAGATGTGGAGTCTGTCAAGGCTCAGTTCTTGAGTTGATTGCCACCATTCTTTATGTTAAAGATCTAGAAGAAAAGATAACTAATGGGAACACAGTACTTTTTGCAGATGGTACATGTGATGAAGATAACCTACAATAAACAGCTGGAGTCATAATATGAAATTTAACACAATGGCCCAGAACTAACTGTACATATAATAAATTCTGAAAAACAGTGGCAGTCAATTTCTAAGCTGTACAGAAACTCCACCCTGCAACACCAATTTCTAGAACTGATGGAAAAACACAGAATTTTTTTTTGGTATATGTATTCAGGAAACCTTGAAGTGAGAGATGTATCTTGTCATATTTCACATGTTACAGGAATAATAATTAATTCAAAATTTGAGTTTGTTACTCAAGTGATGAACCTTTTTTATGGTTGTATGTCACGTTTTAGTTAATTTTACCAAAAGGTAATACACATTAAAATTGAAATCATAGATACTCATTTGATTTTTAGCGTTCTCCTCCAGCAAGATCTGGGGCATCTGTCTGCAAATCGCTGGCCTGGATAATTAATAGTGTGAATATGTTCTGTTATTAATGTAGATGACAACAGGTTTCAATTAAAATTTTCTGGCGTTTGTTACAATCACTGCTTTGCACAGAATAGATTTTAGATTCACAGAAATTTTAAAAGACTTGATGAAAATACTAGTTTTAGTGACATGTACGTTGACCAAATTTTGATGCATGTACAACAACCATGACTGCCTCTGCAGCTCTGCCTTTCAAACATATCAACAACTGACAAAGCTAAAATATATTGATTCCATTTACTAAGCTAATTTAGAACTATCAGTACTGACATTTTGTCCCTTTACATTCATTAGTTGATTACAAATGCATCTACAAACTAGTACATTATTTTCTATGTCATGAAATGCAAGATTTTTACAGAAAATTATTTCTTACAAGTTGTTTAACAAAACAATAAACACATGGTTAATCGCATAGTTAATCTGTTACAGCTGGAATGAGAAACAGACAAATTTTCAAAATCGGAAAGAAATGTTTAAAATGTTTTGGACTGGACTTTATTATTCAGTATTTAGTCATAAACATCCTGTACATAACAACATAATTAGTTTAATAGAAAATAGCTTATTTACAAAAAACAACATTATAATGTAACAAAATAGAGACTGCATTGAATTTCTATATAGACAAAAGCCATTAATATTGATTTTAATCAGTTGCATCATTCAGTTCTCAAGTTATTGGGCAGTATGAAGTTTTGTTTAAGTTCTTTTAATTGTTAAAGAAAGACGAAAGTTGCAATTGCAGAACCTTTGATTATAAATATGAAAATAACTTAAATAGCAAAGAGCACAATTTTCTAATACAAAAATATTAGTTCTCAAAAATACATACTTTCCTTAAAATCCAGGTTCTAATTAGAAACCAGTACCTAATTGAAAAGTGTATTTATTGAGAACATTCTTTTGTCAAACACTAACTTATAAATAGGTGCAAAGCGCACCAGTTCCATGTTTTGTCACTCTCTTGTTTTTTATGTATTTGGTTTCAGATTTTTGGCTGAGTCTGTATATTGTCAGTGATGAATTCAGTTAGTCATTCATTCCTCCATTTGGAAGTCTTTTGTTATGTAAACATCTCATTCTCAATTTTGAAATATGACATGCTTTAGAAACTGGATGGAAGAGAATAAAAGTCAAGAAATTACATGGTGAAAAGCGTCTCAATGATTCCAGTAACAAATCCATCCACACAGTCAATGAAATGGAAATGAGCTGCAAATGATCTATAAGAGATACGTTTAGCATACATAAATATTTCATCCCATTTATAACTATATAGTGCAATAATAGTTTCTTATTTTGCCAAAAGTGCAGTTATAATAATGTTCAATTTTATGGTTATAACAATTAAGGAAAATATATTAAAATATAGAGGAATGCTATGACATGTCTAGCTATTCTGGGAACGAATATTACAACAGCCAGTAACTGCCATTTCCTCATTGTTCAATGACTAACAGCGTAAGCAACCCAGAATTCATAACTTTTTATTTAGATTTAAAATACAAGGGTTAAAAGCAAATAAAAGAAAAGGAAACACTGGAGTATCCATTGTAGTTCAATACCCAGGACGAGTTTCAAGGAGTAAATATTACTATTTACTCCATTTTTACAAGAAAGTAAACAAAACAGAGGAGGTGTTCAAAATTCCTGCCTCCAGCACTACATGACACCTGATATCTGCATACCACTGACTGATATTCTCACTCATTGCTGCAACTAAATCCTCAGATGACTGTGCCAAGGGCATATGTCACATTCTTGAGACGACCACACAGAAAAAAGTGAAGCATGCTGTGGTCAGGCGAATCATGTGGATAAGTTACAGAGTCACATCAACAGACATCTGTGAGACATCCGTGAAGCTGCTTTGAAAGCCATGTCCCACACTTCACGTGCTTATGGATGTGTGTGTGTGTGTGTGTGTGTGTGTGTGTGTGTGTGTGTGTGTGCGTGTGCATATGGGTGTGTATGTGTGTCAAATGTCTCCAACACATCCTCTTCTGATCTTAATTTATATGGGCTTCAAACATGACCTCTGGTGTTTCGATTTCTTTTGAAATCACTTGTTTAACCCAGATGCTGATATATAATAGTGTGACTGTCTCCTATTTTGACCAAGTGTCTTAACTTTAAGATGGCAGACGTGTTCCCTAGTTCAAAGTTGCTAGAAGTTGGTAAAAGCCAGGAGGCTTTGGCTGGCAGCCATTTGTTTCTGCCTGCAATGAAAATTAGCTGGCTGACAGTACTGTTTGAGGCAGCCATTGTCGTCTTCTGCATTGTACTTCACTGTATTTCACATTGTTTCCTTTCCATGGAGTAAGTGTGTGTAACTGCTGCAGTTATGATCTTCATCAGTCCTAGTAATACCAATACATTTTGAACACAGCACATTACTGAGGAGGAGAAGGGTACGTATATTCTGCCTAAACAATTTGGGAAAAAAATTACTTAATTTTTGTTCACTTGAATTAACAACATAATTTTCAAAGAGGTACTGATGTGTAAATAAGGTCCACAACCTGAAAATGTCGTTCAGCAAAGCTCTTAGCAGTACCAACGGACATTCAGCAAGCTACAGTGACCATACGATAGTTTCTAGAGGGGGAGGGGGTTGGGTGTAGACCTGGTGGTACTTAGTATTTTTAATAGTCTGGAAGATGAATGGTGGCTTGTAAGTATTCATAAAAATGTTCTAGTTCTGACCCTATTAAAAACTTCCCTGATACCGTTTTTTAAATATTTTTTGATAGAAAAACAACTGACTACACTATACTTTTTCCTTTACCTGAGGGCTAGGGCACCCCCTTTCCCCAGCCATAGGCTCCTGTGTAAATAATGTGTACTACCAAAGGGGGTCGATGCTATAGTGCACCACAAAATAAATTTAAAAAATTCTGATTTTGTTAATTGTTGTGACATTTACACAACGTACTTTCTAATGATGTGTAAGTAAGGCCCTGAACCTGGAAATATTGAATGCGATGTTCGTTGGGGAAAGTGACATCGACTATTGAGTCTTAGGGGTAAGTTTATCTGAAAAATTTAAAATATATGTGTGGACTCTCGCAGAAGAATTTATTAAAATCAATAATATTTCTTTTCAAAATTTTAAAATATAAAATAAGTAACCAGATTATAATATATCCAACAGTTGAGCATCAAGTACCTTCCCTCACCCCCCACCCCCACCCCCACCCCCTTCGTATTGCATGAGTTAAAGGTGTCAATATGTAAGAGAATTTCAGTTTAATTTATAAACAATGTATAAGCTATGTTAGTTACTTCTGCATGTGACTTCTGCCTCTGTGGAATGATGAAATGCAGCAGTTCCCTCACACAGATGTTCACCCTGTGGTGCTCCAACCCAGAGCCAGTATCCAGAATACTGAAGACCAGTTTTAACAGCTGTGAGCCAGTTTGTCTCGGGATACAAAACAACAGTTTTGCAAACATCTTTTCAAAATGAATTCGTGCATATGTTCTGGCCAGAGGGGGTACAATGACTGCCAAGTTATTTGTAAATTTCATTTTATATTGGAATCACTGAAATATCATCACAAACCCTCTCAACCACTGAAGTTTCATTTTGTTTCCTCCTTCCCTTCTAGGTTCTTAACATTCTTTTCAAGCTATACAGTATATGCATACAATGTCCTAGAAAACCACTGACAAGCCACAGGTACAGATTTCTTATACAAAAACAAGAAAAAATCTGATAAATATGGGCTCTAAAACGAATACCTTACTTGCTTCTTTGGAAATGTGAAACATATCTCTTTTCCTTGTTCAGGAGAAGTGATGTGTTGCACACTTACAAAGATGAACAAGTGCACATAGCTCTTAAAAAATGCACCTGAGACCAACATGTTTACTGGAATTTTTTTCTTGGTTTGCTCCATATTACTTCCTCCCAAAATATTAAGAGCAAAGTCCTTACAGTAGAACACATATGTTTCTTAACTCTTAAGGTATGCATTTTGGAGCCCATGTTCGCAAGACTTTTTTTCCTGTTTTGGTGCAAGGAAACTGTCTGTGTGGTTCGTTTCTAGGAGAATAAATTCAGGACATCAATCCACGTCCACGTCCAACACAACGAAACGACACTTAAAGTGCAATACACCTGCCATTAGGTCAACCATTTGTCAGTAAACTTGAGTTTGCACATACACACTACAGGCCAAAATCCTCTTAATGGACTTGACAATACCTAGGATGTCAGATGCTTCTAATGCACCTGCATTTTTTACAACAATACATTAGACACAGTTAGTGCAGAGGCGTTAACGTTACAACTTATTTTTGCTGCCGATTGGGTGATACAAGGTCAGTAATTTCCCGTCAGAACATTGACGCCCTGTGGTTTTGTTGCATCATGTTTCTGAGCATGGGCTGTTATCCTCAATTTGTCCCTCAAGAAACCCTTACACCAGCCGGTCGCGCGGAATTAGCCGAGCGGTCTAAGGCGCTGCAGTCATGGACTGTGCGGCTGGTCCCGGCGGAGCTTCGAGTCCTACCTTGGGCATGGGTGTGTGTGTTTGTCCTTAGGATAATTTAGGTTAAATAGTGTGTAAGCTGAGGGACTGATGACCTTAGCAGTTAAGTCCCATAAGATTTCACACACACACTTACACCAGCCTGTTCGCACTTAATCCCAAGAGGCGTGAACACTTGTGAGTGCCCAGATCTTGCCTGCTGGGCCAGCACAACTGATGGCCTACCTGACACATTGCCCTAATGTATTGCATTCATGCCTCATTTTGCTGCACACACAAGACATTTACCCACCCCTATGGTGGGTGTTCAACCAATGCATTTGATTATGGAAGCTGTGGCCCAATTCCCTGACTGCCACACTTCAGCCATTTGTCTACCTGTGTCTGTGAGTCAGGCACTTAATATTGAGCAACCTGATCTACATGAAGAGTGTTTTTCTGTTCCGTCTCTCTTTCCTTTTATTGTTGGGGGAAGAGGAACTGTGAACACTTGACATAACAACAAGGGTTTGCAGACATCACCTCCTTCCATGCATTTCCAGAGTACCTTGCAGTTACCTTATTGAAAAGTTTTTGGCTTTTGTCACATCAAACAATTATAGCAAAAGCAAATTTAAAAATGATGTTATAAAACTACACAACTTTTATCTGCATGCCATACTGTTGGTCAGGACAATACATACGTCAGTAACAGAACTTGAAAAATGTTAAATTTTGATTCATTTTCAGTTCCAACTAAGCAGCGACTGTTATAGTTCCCTATAGATACTATTTCACCAATTTTTTTCCTCTGAAAAGGCAACAAATATGTCACATTGACACTTAGCCAACACTGTCTTCCTCACTCTCTGAACTGCCATAGTATGCTCCATCCGAGTCATCTTCGTCATATTCTGCTTCCACATGATCTATATCGCCCTCCAGTTCATCCTCAATCTCAGGTGGTTCGTGCTCTTCAATGGTGCCGTAGATTTTCAGGCTGGGCATCTGCTCTTTCAGTATATGCAGCGCTTCACTGTCCCCTATGCATGAGTGGACATACAGCTCCCTGTGACATGGAGAGAACATCTTCAACTTATAAAATACAGTCAACAACACACTGTAGCTATCAGGATGTAAGAAAGTTAGAGTACAATGCGCCTTCAACATAATTATACACAGAGTACATGCTCCTAACAGGCCAGGATTTGGAAGACACTGGACCACGGTATGGTTTAAGGAACTATTCTAGGAAATGACTTGTGTACACTGTCCAGTCACATTAATGTGACCATCTATCAAAAACTGAATAACCACCATTTCTAGCACAGACTGGTTTGAGACATACACAGAGAAAGTCATTGAGACTCTGGAAGGTACTGACGGGAATTTGGAGCCATGCCAACTGCAGTGCCACAGCCCACTGTACCAGTTCTCTCAGCTCAGGAATCATGCCACAGAGAGCCCTATCGAGGTGGTCCCACAGACTGTCGATTGGATTTAAATCTGGAGAGTGTGGTGGCCTGATGAGTGTGATAAACTCATCCCAGTAGTCTTCAAACCACGCACATACACTGTGAGCATTGTGCTACTCGTAGATGCCATGGTGGCAAGGAAAGACAAATTGCATGTGGTGGTGAAACGGTTCCCATGGATAGATGCATACTTATAATGATACACTGCGCCTTCCTGAATGATGAGATCATTCAGAGAACGCCAAGAAAACATTCCCCTTCCAACGATTGTTGCAGTGTTTGCCCTGACATTTTAGTCTGTACACGCCAATGTCCATCTGTCCAATGGAGCAAAAAGGTGATCATTTGAAAAGGTCTCCTGTCACGACTCAGTGTATTCCCACTTGCGGTATTAGCGACCAAATTCCAGCCTTCATCGCTGATGAACAGCAATCAGCATGGGTGGACAGACTACATGATTGCTTTGGAGGTCCATATGCAGCAAAGTTCACCAATCTGCCATTGAGGAGATACTATTGGTAGTCCCTCAGTTCATCTGGTCACTCACTTGTTCAACAGCTGCACATCTATTCCTCCATACGCATCTCTGCAGCCATTGTTCACTCCTGCCATCTATCTTCTGTGGAGAACCACATTGGCCTTGACACCAGTTTTGGATAGCACCATGTTGCCATCCAGTTGAACCACAATGACATGTGAACAGTTTACAAGCTTAGTGGTTTCTGAAATGCTTCCAGCCTTGGCCTGAAAGCCAACAATCATTTCCTTTTGGACATCAGATAAAGCACACCGTTTCCACATTGTGATTATGACTACAATGTTTTCCACATTCTCTGACATATTTTTATAGTCCTAGTGCTACCACCTGCCATCTGTGAGTGGCTGTTGCAATTTGACATCGAACATAGACAGTGGTGACATTTATGTGACTGGACTGTGTAGCTTTAGAGAAACCATAATGGAGCTGCTTTCAGATTGTAATTTATCTTTTGGATTAGATTAGATTTGCTTTCATTCCAAGTGATCCATAGTGAGGAGGTCGTCCAGGATGCAGAACATGTCAGAAAAACAACAATACATGACAAATATTTACAACTCAAACAAATAAGCTAATGAACCATTCCACAGGTCCCAAGTGGCATGGTTGTAATTTTTTAATGAACGCTATATGAAAGAATCATTTTGGAAACACAAATGCACTGAATTTAAAATAATTTTTTTTATTTATTTATCAGTTGGTTCCACTGAGAAATTCATCAATGGAGTAGAAGGAGTTGGCCACCAATAAATCCTTTAGGCTTCTTTTAAACTGAATTTCATTGGTTGTTAAGCTTTTTAAGGCTGCTGGCAAGTTATTGAAAATGTGTGTTCCTGAATAATGCACACCTTTTTGTACAAGACTAAGTGACTTTAAATCCTTGTGAAGATTATTCTTATTTCTAGTATTGATTCCATGAATTGAGCTGTTGGTTTGAAAAAGTGATATATTTTTAATGACAAATTTCACTAAGGAATAAATATATTGGGAAGCAGTAGTTAGTATCCCTAGCTCCATAAACAGTCCCTGTGACAGTTCAGCCAAGTGGATTGTTGCCTGAGTTATGGAGCTATCACACTGCTGAGCTATGCAGTAGAACTGGTGCCCACGCAACAAAACAGCATTGCTGAATATGTAGGTACATTAACCAGGGAATTCAGTTCTGCCTGCTCCGCATTCAGAAATCTCTCTCACTGTGGTGGTCTACAGGCAAGATAACTAGCATATTTCCACTCAGCTCCGTTGTTTGGCACACTCTTGTAGCTAAGATGATAAATAGTATTTATTCTACAGAAGCATGCAGTAAGAATGCTGTGTAAAGTTGGAAACTGAATAATGTGCTGAATAATGTGAACATTACATGTTACAATCAATAGATAAGAAATATATGACATGCTGGCACTAGGATATAGCTACCATATGAAATTACTTTACACTGAGGTGACAGAATTAATGGGATATCGTGTTGGACTTCGTTTTTCCAGCATAGTGCAGCAACTCGATGTGGCATGGACTCTACAAATCGTTGGAAGTCCCCTGCAGAAATATTGAGCCACGGCATCTCTACAGGCATCCATAATTCCGTAGGTGTTGCTGGCATAGGATTTTGGGCACGAAGTGACCTCACAATTATGTCCCAAAAACGTTCGATGGGATTCATGTCGGGCGACCTGGGGGGCCTAATCATTCGCCCCAACTGTCCAGAATGTTCTTTGAAACAATCGAGATCAGCTGTGGTCTGGTGACATGGCGTATTTCATTCATGAGAGGCCCATGAATGGCTGCAAATGGTCTTTATGTAGCCAATCATAACCATTTAAGTGTCAATTATTGGTTCAGTTTGATCAGAGGACCTGGTCTGTTCCATGTAAACACAGTGTGCACCATTACGGAGCAACCACCAGTTTGCACAGTGCTTTGTTGATAACTTGGGTCCATGGCTTCATGGGGTCCCAACTGAAATCGGGACTCATCTGACCAGGCCACAGTTTTCCAGTGTAGGGTCCAACCAATATGACCACGAGCTCAGCCGAGGCGCTGCTGGCGATGCCATACTATTAACATGGTACTTGCATCGGCCGCCTGCTACCATAGCCCATTAACACCAAATTTTGCCACTCTGTCGTAACGGATACGTTCGTCGTACATCCCACATTTATTTCTGCAGTTACTTCATGCAGTGTTGTTTGTCTGTGAATGCTGACACCTCTACACAAACCACTGCTCATGGTCGTTAAGTGAAGACCGTCGGTCGCTGCGTTGTCCGTAGTAAAGTAATGCCTAAAATTTGGCATTCTGGGCACCCACTATTACCGCATAAAAGTTTGTTAATTCCCATAGTGCGTCTATGATCACATCGGATGCATTTTCACATGAATCGTCTGAGTACAAATGGCAACTCCACCTATGCAATGTCCTTTTATATCTCGTGTACATGCTATACTACCACAATCTGTATATGTGCATATTGCTATCCCACGGCTTTTGTCACCTTGGTGGAAAAAGTAACCAAGGAGCAGATCACATTTGGCACAACATGACAGGTGTAATGTTTGAATTTTGGTGAAGAAGTGATTCGTGACAAGGATGAGAAAAATCAACAGTGACCATTGTTTGATAACAGTGAGTAACAAATACTACCGACATACAATGATTGTGCATATATGTGTTGTGTGTCATCACATTTTGATTAATCCAAAGAAGAATAGTAGCAGAATGTTCATGTGCAGCACATTGTATCTTTAGCACTCGGCAGAGAGAACCACGGTGAGACAGTGTGAGTGTCACACATAACTGACTGAAGGGCACAATATGTCATAGCATTGTGTAGCTGCTAAGTGCAATTCATAGTGTAATTTGTGTGCTCCATTTATCTGAGGCAGTATTGTTTGAATTTAAATGTTATGCTGTGCTAGAGACTTTTGCTTCTCATATAGCAATAAATTGAAGATGGAGGATAAAAAAAGATGGTTATTACCTTATGCATTGAAATGATCGAGGTAGAGGAATGTTCTTTATTGAGTAGTAACACAAGTGGGAGGGATAACGAAGAAAAAATTGCTAGAAATAAAAGTTTTGAATTAAAGTTGAGAATAAAATAGCAGGAAAGTTCAACAAATTCTTGTTAGTTGGAGTGTAGTCATTCTGAATTATAATTAGTATGAATAGAACACTAGATGTGGTGGACTGGTATGTATCCAAGTTGCTACTGAAAATTGATCAGTAGGAAGTGAAAATAGGCCAAATGGGGGGCAGGAGATATGTCTAGTACGATGCAAATAGTTTTACAGAGTATAAAGAGCTTTAGGAAAGAAAGACAAGCAATTGTTGATAAAAGTCAAGAAAGTCTTGCTTTTAAAATTGAGGAATGCATTGCCAAAACCCAGGGAAATTTTCAGAATGAGATTTTCACTCTGCAGCGGAGTGTGTGCTGATATGAAACTTCCTGGCAGATTGAAACTGTGTGCCGGACCGAGACTCGTACTCATGATAAACCACGAGGTCCCGAGTTCGAGTCTCGGTCTGGCACACAGTTTCAATCTGCCAGGGAGTTTCAAGGAAATTTTGTTAATGAAAGGGAAGACAACCCTAAGCCCTGAAAGTACCAATGAACTGTTTAAAGAAATACGGGAGAACACAAAAAAATTTACTAACCAGTTTAAACGTGATGGGGAAGTTATTATTCACCACCAAGAAGAAGTATTTAATAAGATGAGAAAAGAAATTTTGAATAGTCGAAACATTGCAGTAGATTAAGATCTTATGAATTTTAAAGATAAACAGGATGCTCTGCATACTAATAATCTGCCAAAGTAAATAACACAAGAAAGTATCTGAGGATATGTATTGTTGTACTGGAAGTTACTATCACAGATCAAGGTGTGAAAACAGCTGGTACAGATCCGAAAGCGCAGGAATTGGCCACTAAGTAATCCAAATTAAAGAACTAGTTATGAAACACATTCAGTGCATGGATATCCAAGCAGTATGTTTCAAAATCTTATTATTCAGTACACAGTTTGTAGTCCGCTAATAAAGAAATATTTAAAATTTAAGGCTCTCTAAAAGCACATGCACTGCAAGCTTTGACCACACTATAACTGTCTGCTTTGGTACATCTTGTCTAGACATGTCTGTTTTTGGACTAACATACCACATTTGAATGTCTTCATTCCCATACTGCTATAGACAGTTCTGTCTGTTCTGCAAACTGTGTAAATCAAAAGTCATCTATATTCAAGACTGTCAGTTTTAAAATGTTCTAATCTTAAAATGTAATACTTTCAAAATTTCTGTGGCACAGTCTTATGGCTCTAAATTTTCTGATTCCAAAAACCAATTAATATAGAGTACTCAAATTTCAGGAATACATTTGTCTATCTAACAGCGCAACACCACAGGTTAATGTAGGCGCGATATAAGTTGTTGCAAATGAAAAATACTGGTACACTAATAACCAGTGTCACCGCCACAATGTTGACTGCAAGGATGCAAATGTCTATGCATCATGTTTTTTACAGGTACCTGATGTCAGTTTGTGGCATGGAGTTCCATTGCTTTTGCACTTGGTCGGTCAACACAGGGACAGTTAATACTGGATGTAGATGACGCTGGAGTTGTCGCCTGACGATGTCCAATATGTGCTCGATTGGAGACGGATTTGGTGATTGAGCAGGCCAAGGGAACATGTTGACGCCCTGTTGAGGATGTTGTGTTATAGGAGTGGTATGAGGGCAAGCGTTTTCCTGTTGGAAAACAACCCCCACAATGCTGTTCATTAAGACAGCACAACAGGATGAATCACCAGACTGACGTACAAATTTGCAATCAGGCTGTGTGTGATAAACCACGAGAGTGCTTCTGCTGTCATAAATTGCACCCCATACCATAAACCCAGGTACAGGTTGTAATGGTCGCCTAGTCGTTGATATTGCTAATTGCTGTAATCGCACTATTTCACTCCCATTTACGGAGCTTGTTAGCACTTGATGTTAGGTTGGCGCCATTAAAATGCGTTGTAGTAATCGCTGCTGCTTGCTGGATCGCTGCTGTGTCTCGATGCTGATGCTGGCTCTATATCTGGTTGTCTAGGGTTAAAAACATGAACCCCCGTGTTTTTTATGTGCTTTTGATGATAAAGAACGAGCGAAACCAACAAATATGTAAACTTCAAATATTTATTACTCTGGTGGCCATCTTAATTCCACTGTCCACCAAAGACCATGACACAACACAAAATAGTACCTCCTTTACATGTTCTTTGCATTGTTTATCCACCTCAAACAATAACACACAAACACACTTTACCAAAGTGACATTCCGACTGCCTCCCCAACCCTTCTTGCTGCTCGTATTTATAACCTTGTCAAAGAACTACTAAAAAGAGATATAGTTTATAAGTCACATGTACATCTGTTATCATAATTTGTGCAGAAAAGTTATTAATTTGCATCGAGTGACATAATTTAACATGTTGTTAAAATGACAGACAGATTTGTTGACTTGACAGAATAATTCTCTGTTACAAAAAGGCCATTTTTTAGAAGTTTGTCAATTGACTTCTCTAATTTGCATAAATAAGTAAGTAACATGAATTATTAAGAATTACATTGGTTTTCGTCTAAAATAGGGTTGATTACGTGAATACTGAGTGAAAACGGTCCTAGTATACAAATAGGTTTCACTGGGTGATTTTTATTTAAGGAGATCCAAAATACCTAAGTTGGCCACTATTTTTCGTACTTCATATTAATTATTTAAGATGAACTTAGTGTTTTTACATGATGACATTTGCTGTATCAGTGATCAAGTGATATTAACTTTTGTGTGGGTCAGTTATTCAGTATAATTTAATGGGTTGACTGTTTATGGAGACCTGTTGTGCAATCATTGTTAACATACACAATAACTCTTCTATAATCATAAATACTCGTTAAACTGGTTGAATTTGGAGGGTATCGCATACTTCGGTACAGTAAAGCCTTTAATATGTTCCGTTACAAGGTGCAGCGTGTGTAGCATGCAGATAGGTTGGTTGCAGGCCCTCCACTAGCCCCCTTCTAACTAACACACCACCATCACTGCCACTTTGGCAGAACCAGCTTTTACCGGCAAACACGACAGACCTCCACCCTGCCATCCAATGAGCTCTCACTTGACACCTCCGAAGCCGCAAATGATGGTGGTTTTGAGTCAGTGGAATACACACTATTGGCCCACTGGCTCAGAGCTGTCCTTGAAGTAATCGATTTGTTATGTCTGTTATGACACAATGGTGCCAACAGCTGTCCACATTGCTGCTGCCGATGCAATATGATGCGCCAGAGCTGTACACCAAACACGATGGTCTTCCATCTCAGAAGAGCCATGTGGCCGCACAGAAACTGGTCTTCTTGTGAGTGTACATTGGCCTTCTAGTGACTATACACTCTCGTGACCACTGCTGCCAGCAATCATGTGCGGTGGCTACACTCCTCCCAAGTCTTGTTGCAAAATTGCACAAGAAATTTCCAGCTTCTCGTATCCCTGTTACACTGTCTGTTTTCAAATTCAGTGAGGTGTTGATAATGGTGTCTTTGTCGCCTTACAGGCATTCTTGACTGACATCAACTCACCACATCCAATCTCAAAGGCAACTAGTGCACACGACCGTTACAGCGTGTATTTGAAGCAAACCTGATTTGCATCGTCATAGTGGCGCTACTAGCACATCTCTTCTACAATTGGCGCGAATTTTGAATTGTCATCATCTTTCAGATGTAGAGAAACGCCTGCCAACTTCCTTTACGGTGTTGCGAACTTTTTCACCGAGCGAGGTGGCGCAGTGGTTAGCACACTGGACTCGCATTCGGGAGGACGACGGTTCAATCCCGCGTCCGGCCATTCTGGTTTAGATTTTCCGTCATTTCCCTAAATCGCTCCAGGCAAATGCTGGGATGGTTCCTTTGAAACGGAACGGCCGACTTCCCCGTCCTTCGCTAATCCGATGAGATTGATGACCTCTCAGTTTGGTCTCTTCCCCCAAACAACCAAACCAACCAAGCGAACTTTTTCCGTCACTGTATTTACTACACTACTGGCCATTAAAATTGCTACACCACGAAGATGACGTGCTACAGACGTGAAATTTAACCGAGAGGAAGAAGATGCTGTGATGTGCAAATGATTAGCTTTTCACAGCATTCACAGAAGGTTGGCGCCGGTGGCGACACCTACAACGTGCTGACATGGGGAAAGCTTCCAACCGATTTCTCATACACAAACAACAGTTGACCGGCGTTGCCTGGTGAAATGTTGTTGTGATGCCTCGTGTAAGGAGGAGAAATGCATACCATCACGTTTCCGACTTTGATAAAGGTCGGATTGTAGCCTATCGCGATTGCGGTTTATCGTATCGCGACATTGCTGCTCTCGTTGATCCAGATCCAATGGGTGTTGGCAGAATATGGAATCGGTGGGTTCAGGAGGGTAATACAGAACGCCGTGCTGGATCCCAACGGCCTCGTATCACTAGCAGTCGAGATGACAGGCATCTTATCCGCATGACTGTAACGGATCGTGCAGTCACGTCTCGATCCCTGAGTCAACAGATGGGGACGTTTGCAAGACAACAACCATCTGCACGAACAGTTCGACGACGTTTGCAGCAGTATGGACTATCAGCTCGGAGCCCATGGCTGCGGTTACCCTTGACGCAGCATCACAGACAGGAGCGCCTGCGATGGTGTACTCAACGACGAACCTGGGTGCACGAATGGCAAAACGTCATTTTTTCGGATGAATCCAGGTTCTGTTTACAGCATCATGGTGGTCGCATCCATGTTTGGCGACATCGCGGTGAACGCACATTGGAAGTGTGTATTCGTCATCGCCATACTTGCCTATCATCCGGCGTGATGCTATGGGGTGCCATTGGTTACACGTCTTGGTCACATCTTGTTCGCATTGTCGGCACTTAGAACAGTGGACGCGGCTCTACCCTTCATTCGATCCCTGTGAAACGCTACATTTCAGCAGGATAATGCACGACCGCATGTTGCAGGACCTGTACCGTCTATTCTGGATACAGAAAATGTTAGACTGCTGCCCTGGTCAGCACATTCTCCAGATCTCTCACCAACTGAAAACGTCTGGTCAATGGTGGCCGGGTAACTGGCTCGTCACAATACGCCATTCACTACTCTTGATGAACTGTGGTATGGTGTTGAAGCGGCATGTGCAGCTGTACCTGTACACACCATCCAAGCTCTGCTTGTCTCAATGCCCAGGCATATCATGGCCGTTATTACGGTCAGAGGTGGTTGTTCTGGGTACTGATTTCTCAGGATCTATACAGCCAAATTGGGTGAAAATGTAATCACATGTCAGTTCTAGTATAATATATTTTTCCAATGAATACCCGTTTATCATCTGCATTTCTTCTTGGTGTAGCAATTTTAATGGCCAGCAGTGTATTACTCGTAGGAAAAATAATTTAGAGTAACCCTGCAGGTAGGGAATATCTAACCACATTCAGGCAGCTGGTGGAAACTTGTAAAAAAAGAAATGAAATCTTTTTTTTTTAAATCATGGCTGCTGTCTCCCAGAAAAAGGCAGAATACACTTAGGCCTATAAGGAAATCCATTCACGATCCCACTTCAAGTGGTACTTGCTAAACAGGAAAAGAGAGTACGTATCTATTCACAGTACAAATATGTTCTGATTGTCTGCTACATGCATAGAACTTTTCTTACCTGAGATTCACTAGCTTGCCCGCAAACTTATCAAACGGCATTCCAATAAGAATCGAATCATTGAGCGTCAGGCAGCGGATACTAGACAACTGGAGGATACTGCTCAGACCTGGCTGCAACATTGGAAACTCCATGTATTCCATCACCAACGTGTGAAGTCGTGGAAGCCTGGCAAGGCAGGGTATCAGAGCTCCACCGAGACCTTCGCAACCTGACACATCCAGTCTGGAACAAACCACAAGCGTCGTATCGTTCGTCTGGGAATAACCTGGCAGAGAAAAATCTAATGAATTTTAATCCTAGAGATCATCTGTGAAACAGATGATCTCTTTCTTACGTGAAAGACGACAAAAAAAAAAGATAGTTTTCTATAGATAACGATCACCTAAATTACACTAAAGTCTAACTGTATCAAAAGGAAAGTTCTCCCGATAAAACTATAAAACTGCCTATAGACATGCCTAAGGAACAGAAACATTGTTGGACATAAAACACAGGCAATGTTGGACGCCTCAAACACAGTGTAGATGTAATAGAGATGGAATGGTATACGAGGGTGGTTTGAAAAGTTCTCGGTATCACCACGAGAGGTCAGCGCTAGCGCAACGAGTTGTTCATGTGATATTCATTGGACTGTTGCCTGTAAACACGTGCCACGTCAGTGGAAGAGAGCTGTGGCGGTGACGTGGCTCTGTTGTTGTTCCTGTGTAGTGATTGCGAAGGTGGAAAAAAATCGAGATTCGAGCAGCGATTAAGTACTTCATAAAGGAAGGTATGAAAGCAAAGGACATTCATGCCTATTTCCAGAATACACTGGGGGACTCTGCTCCTTCATATTCAACTGCTACCAAGTGGACAAATGAATTTAAATTTTGTCGGGAGAGCTTAGATGATGATCTGCGCAGTGGTCGGCCAAGACTACTCCAAAAATCATTGTAACAGTACGCAAAATGGTCGTGGAGGATCGCCGATTAAAAGTGTGTGAAATTGTTCATACTTGCCAGATGTCATCTGAAAGGGTATATCACATTTTAACTGAAGAATCAGAAATGAAGAAAATATCTGTGAGATGGGTGCTGTGACTCTTGACGCTGGATGAAAAACGAATGAGAGTGGACATATCCGAAAAATGTTTGGCCCATTTTAAGAAAAACGAACAAGATTTTTTGCGCCGGTTTGTGACCACAGGTGAAACTTGGGTGCGCTTCAGTACCCCAGAGGCAAAACAATAGTCAAAGCAGTGAAAACATGATGATTCTATGATTCTCCTCCACAAAACAAAGCATAGACGGTTCCTTCCGTGGGAAAGGTCATGGCATCAGTGTTCTGGGAATAGTATGCTAACCTCTTGGACAAATTGCAACAAAAGATACGCGAAAAAGGCCAGGTTTACCAAGGAAGAAAGACATCTTCCATCAAGACAATGCACACTCCCACACATGTGCTGTCGGCATGGCAAAATTACATGAACTAAGGTATGAATTGTTGCCAAGCCCGCCTTATTCATCTGATATGGCTCCGTTAGACTCCCATTTCATCCCAAAACTGAAAATTTATCTTGGTGGGCGAAGATTCACTTCGAACAAAGAACTAATAGTTGGAGTTGACAACTAATTTGCAGGCCTGGAGGAAACTCATTTTCGATATCGATCAAGGCACTGGAACATCATTGGACCAAGTGCATTTACCTACAAGGAGATTACATTGAAAAATAAAAAAAGTTTCAGTGATGTAAGTACTTTTTTTCTATTCCGTCCAGAGAACTTTTGAAACGACCCTCGTATTTACAAATAGTACAGCTTTCACTACATAGGAGGCAGGAAAACATATATAAATAACGTTCACATTTGTCATATGTCAGACTCCGAATATGACACTTTAAATAACGAATATGCCCTCATCGGGAACTAATGCACATTTTGCGCTTTTTATTCATGCTAGTATCCAAACTATTGAGGAGGCCTTGGAAATTATCTGCCGCTCCTCTCTCAAGCCAGTTTCCAGTTTTTTCATGGGTATGGGAAACGGAATTTCGTTGAGGAACACGTCTGCCAAGAGCATTTCAGGCATGCTCTATAGAGCTTAGGTCCAGTGAGTAAAGAGGCCACTCCATATGCTCGGTATCTTCACTTTCCAGTGTGTCGGACACCTCAGTGGTCCTGTGTGGCTGGGCATTGTCGTCCATAAACAAGAAGTCAGGACCTACCACGTCCCTAAACAGACAGATATGATCTAGAATCATCTCCCTACAATACTGCATTGCTGCAATTGTACCTCGTGCAAAGATATACAGCTGTGTTTGGCTATTGTGCATAATGACTTGAAATGCCTTTTTCCATAAAAGTGAATGAAGTTGAGTATTTTAAAACGTGCTCAACCTCTGTAGTATCAATATAACCATATTCTTTGTAAGTCGGTGTTTGAGAC
This sequence comes from Schistocerca americana, assembly GCF_021461395.2. Taxonomy (NCBI): domain Eukaryota; kingdom Metazoa; phylum Arthropoda; class Insecta; order Orthoptera; family Acrididae; genus Schistocerca; species Schistocerca americana. The sequence goes on along the minus strand of NC_060128.1, from coordinate 169,618,684 downwards.
GAGAGATGTTGGTCTAAGTCAGAGAGTAGCAAGTAGTGTGTATTGGACAGTCTAGCAATGTACTCGGTCTGAAAAGGATGAAAGCTAGCGTTGCGTGTAGTGATGGTAGCACTATGTAAGAAGGATTTTGTAATAATATGTTTTGAGGAAAAATAGTGAGCAAATGAAATGATATGAATGGAAGAATGACAAAAGACAATTTCTAAGGTAATGTCTTTTTATACAGAGTCTGCCAGAAAAATGTATACACACTTTAAGGAACAAAAAGTATTACTTATCTGTTTATTTTGCACTTAATAATTGATCACACATTTTGTACGACCTTCAGTTTAGCACATGGTTACTTTAAATATTCAAAATGTTCACCATTGGCGGCTATACACATAACAGAACGACAAGCGGTCGCCGCAACTATGTCGGTCAATGTTACAATGGAGATTGCTGCACACTTCGCTGTAATGCCCTGGCGAAGTCCTCCAGCCTGCGTGGATTACGTCGATAGACGTTATCTTTCACAGTTCCCCACAAATAAAAGTCCATAGGTGTTACATCTGGCGACCATGGAGGAAACTCAATGGGCCCTCTTCGTCCAATCTAATGCCCTGGATAACTGTTATCCAGAAAAGCTTGTATGGCTAGATGGTAGAGTGGTGGTACCCCATCCTGTTGGTAGACCACTTCATCAGCTCCGTAAAGTGCACGTATACCTGACAAAACTGATGTGCCTTACATTTTCAGGTACACTTCTCAAGTGACAGTAGCATCGAAGAAGAAAGGTCCTACTAAGCCTCTAGATGATAGTCCACACGACACATGAAACCCTGGTAGATTGACCGCTTTATCCACATTATGCGGGTTTTCCGGTGCCCAGTAGACACTGTTGTACCGACTCACGGTTCCATTAAATTTAAATTGTGCCTCGTCACTCCACACTACCTTCGTCACAAATTGTTCGTCATTAGTTACCATTTGCTGATACCATTCACAGAATTGCATTCGGCGATCAGGATCGTCATCATTAATCACGTGCAGTAGTCGTGGAATGTAAACTTTCCACTTTGCAGCTTTCAGAATTCTTCGTTCACTTGTACTAGTAACCCCCACTTCAAGTGCACATTGCGTAGAAGACTTCTGTGGAGAATTAAAAAACGTTTCCAACACGAGAGCCGAAGAAGCAGGATTTGCAGCTGTACGCTGTCTTCCTGATCTTCCTTTGTGAATATCATAAATCGTTCCACGCAATTCAAACTTGTCAATGATGTGTTTAATTGGTTAGGCGGGTCGGCGGCTCTACGCTATTATCAAACTTGACAGACCACCTCACAATACATTTTCGTTGCTGGAATGTCAAGCGCACTCCAGCCATCTTGTTTTCTCAATACTTTGATGAAAGTACAAACATCTGTGGCGCCAAAGACCATACTACAACACACTCGTGACTGTTTCTTATTCTTACAGCATTGCGTATGGTTGAAGTTTGCTGTAGAAATTTTATACTGCAACATATGGTCTTGTCTTGTAATTAAAACACGCCAAGGAAGGCAACTGTACACAGGAAAGGTGTTAAGAAAAAATTTGCTGATTTGTCTAGATGTGAGAAATTTATCAAATCGTATGTTGTTGTCATAGCTTAATGATGCATAGTTAAACTTAAGAGTTTTTGTTCTCTCTTATCACTCATTAAGATTAGTTCCCTCTTTTTATTTACTTTCATGACTTGTTTGCACACTCATTTTGCACATCGCAAGTTGTCTACTGACAAGCATATTTCTATCATTTTGTAAGATATCATCTTGCATTACCCTCGCAAGTACAGCAAAGAAAAGTTGATTTTTGACAGTCTCATCATTATTCCTAACAGTGACAGGTTTCAGATCAGACGAACATTCCGTGCGCACATGTAGGCCAAGAAAATTAATTACAGTCAAAGTTCATATCCATTGTAAGGCACAGTGATTTTCATTGTGTTTTTCTAAGTATCCGTATCAGTTCGGAGGCTTAATACCAGTAAAAGATTTCAGTAAAGTGCTACTTTGTGAGTTTCCAAGCAGTTTTACGATAAAAGACAGATGCGTCAATTTTTATGTTTATCTGCTAAATAATTACAATAACAGTTCTGGTACAGTGACTGATTGCAAGACTAAAGATAAAGATTAGCAGTATTCAGGGTCGACATTTTAAACTGAATCATTTGGTCTTCAGTCAGATGGCGTATATAAATTTAATTCAAAACGGATTGCTTTCACGCAGACGAATTGTTTGATGTACAGACTGGTTTGGATTCCGCATCGTGTTGGCGTGAGCTCCATACATTTCCATTCGAAATTAAATTTTCATGTAGTTCTGTAGCCCTGCACCAAAATTTACACATTTCGATGTCAAAATAAGTTTTACACATTTCTCAGATACCAACTTGACACTTGTGGGACACGAGCTCAAGTTTTACACATTACCTTCAACCTGTCCACAGCACAATGCCTAGGCCATACCTGTGGCATTCAGGAACATTCTGTGGTATGACACCTGCAAGTCACTCATGAAAAATAAATCAGTAGTGCAGCAGATATATGACGGCAAACACCTGGTGTCTGTTATAAAGGAAGATCTTGAACTCCCTAAGGATGCGTTTAGAAGGCTGGAACTGACAAAAATAGCAAGGCAGTGGAGAACTTGGCGATGTTGCTGTTCGGGACTGCACTTCTGTCCGCGCAATTTACCCTGGGGCGTTGCCATGGTGATGTAAACAAAAGCTCACAGTCTAATTGGCTGTCGTGGATACGCGAAGCACGTGCACCAGGGCTGCGTCAACGGTCAGAGCTCTTCTCTATGGAGTACAGGAGTGAGAATGAAAAGAATATTTTCTTTGAACACTTTCACTTTTAAAATGTCAGATGATAAATTGTATTTACAAATTACAAAAAATACAATAAATTACAAAATTTTCACAAAGATCTTGTTAAACCGAATTAGTTCCACCCTAGACTCAGCCCAACCTATAGAACAAGCTGGATTCCGAAGCAATTTTAGCACTATTGACCACATTTTGACCGTTAGTGAAGTGATAAGCAGAGCGAATGAGTACCAACTGCCTCTCTGCATTGCCTTTGTTGACTTTGAAAAGGCATCTGACTCCGTTAGCCATGTAGCTGTCCTCCAAGCTTTGAGTGAGCAAGGAGTGGGAGCAGCATACATTGAAGTGCCCAGAAAAATCTACGAGAATTCTTCAGTTTATGTTAACATCGGCGAATCAACTCAAGAATTCCGCATCATGAGGGGTGTCAAGCAAGGCGATCCCATCTCCCCAAAACTGTTCTCTGCTGTATTGGAAATGGCTATGTCAAAACTCAGCTGGGAAGGTAAGGGAATTATAATTAATGGAAGAAGGCTTACCAACTTCAGATTTGCTGATGATATTGCCTTACTGGCCAAAGACTTCGCAGATCTCCAAAACTTAGTTACAGATCTTGCATCGGAATGTCAGCTGGTTGGCTTGAACATGAACCTTTCCAAAACAAAAGTAATATCCAACAAATGGGTCCCAGCTGGAGATGTGAAAGTCAAGGACAGTCTACTAGAAGAGGTCAGTGAATATGTCTACCTTGGCCAGATTATAAATATGAAGGGAGAGATAAGACCAGAAATCTATCGACGCATCAAGCTTGGCTGGCAAGCATTTGGGAAGAATTCAAAAGTATTCAGATAAAAAATGCCAGTAAATCTGAAGAAAGCAGTATTTGATCAATGCATTCTTCCTGTGATGACGTATGGCTGCGAGACATGGACACTGAACTCATTCACAAAAGAGAAACTTAGGACAGCACAGAGAGCCATGGAGAGATCAATGCTGGGCTATACAAGAAAGGACAGGAAAAGGGCAGATGACATCCGGTCTGTGACGAAGGTTAATGACATCTTAGAGAGAGTAGGTTCCTTGAAATGCTAGTGGGCTGGCCACGTCGCAAGAAGAAAAGACAACAGATGGACGAAGCTAGTACTGGAGTGGATTCCGAGAGAGCACCGGAGGCCTAGGGGAAGACCACCAGACAGATGGGACAAAGACATCAAGAAGATCGCTGCTAACACCTGGCAGAGAACTGCCCAAGACCGTCCCACTTGGAGAAGGCTTCTGAAAGCCTACCGGAATCCACGACTCGAAGAGGCCACATCATCTAATGATTGAATTGGCTGATGATGATGAAATTATATTTAGTTTTCATAGGTGCTTCATTACACCAAGTATTAGTGATTCAGTGTGACAATTGTTGCTGTTTATATCTATGAACATTTTTTGAAGAATGATGGAGCAATTTTCAGTCCATCACGAGTGCTATCTGTAACTCTTTTTCAGAAAAGAAAGCCAACTATCCACGCTGAGGACTGACACCTGTTACAAAACATTCTTCCTCTACACCACTCCCCTTCCTAGCGGCACTTGCATGACCTATTCTCTGTATTCTCATTTAAAAGCAGCCGAAGTACAATGTGTGCACTACACTTGAGCCTGCTGTCATACATCACTTGATTGCTGCACTCCTTACTCCCAAACTGGCAGAAACTGGAAGACATCAAGCTGTCACACTCTGTGCCTCATCACTGCCACTATCATCATTATTATTATTTTTATTGATACAGTGTAGGTCCTGCAACAGCTTTGTAGCCTGTTATGCTGTGCCGTGTATTGGTTTGTTTATTTTTACGAAAGGAATAAAGATGCAATTTGTGGTCTATTATGGGGAACTACCTACAACTCGGACAAGGTATTTTTATTTGATATGTAAGCATGTGTGACCTATACGTCACAATTTTACTGTCGTAGATGCAAGTCACAAAGTATGTATGTAGTGGATGAGCTGCGTGGGGAACATCTTGTTCATACTTTGGTTTCACAGCCTATAATACACAGCAGAGCCAAAGAAACTGGTACACGTGCCTAATATCGTGTAGGGACCCCACGAGCAGGCGAAAGTGCCACAACACGACGTGGTATGGACTCGACTAATGTCTGAAGTAGCAGCTGGAGGGAACTGACACCATGAATCCTGCTGGGCTGCCCATAAATCCGTAAGAGTACGAGGGGTGGAGATCTCTTCTGAACAGCACGTTGCAAGGCATCCCAGATATGCTTAATAATATTCACGTCTGGAGAGTTTGGTGGCCAGCGGAAGTGTTTAAAAAAATGGCTCTAAGCACTATGGGACTTAACATCTGAGGTCATCAGTCCCCTAGACTTAGAACTACTTAAACCTAACTAACCTAAGGACATCACACACATCCATGCCCGAAGCAGTATTCGAACCTGCAACCGTAGCAGCAGCGCGATTCCGGAGTGAAGCGCCTAGAACCGCTCGGCCACAGCGGCCGGCGGAAGTGTTTAAACTCAAACATAGTGATCCTGGAGCCACTCTGTAGCAATTCTCGACGTGTGGGGTGTCGCATTGTCCTGATGGAATTGCCCAAGTCCGTCGCAATGCATAGTGGACATGAATGGATGCAGGTGATCAGACAAGATGCTTATGTCCGCGTCACTTATCAGAGTCGTATCTAGACGTGTCAGGGGTCCATATCACTCCAAATGCACACACCCCAAATCATTACACTCCTTCCACCAACTTGAACAGTCCCCTGATGGCATGCTGGATCCATGGATTCGTGAGGCTGTCTCCATACCTGTACACGTCCATCCGCTCGATTCAAATTGAAACGAGACCCGTCCGACCAGGCAACATGTTTCCAGTCATCAACAGTCCAATGTCGGTGTTGATGGGCACGCCAGGTGTATAGCTTTGTGTCGTGCAGTCGTCAAGGGTACACGAGTGGGTCTTCGGCTCCGAAAGCCCATATAAATGTTGTTTCGTCAAATGGTTCGCACGCTGACTCTTGTTGATGCCCCAGCACTGAAATCTGCAGTAGTTTGCGGAAGCGTTGCACTTATGCCTCGTTGAACGGTTTTCTTCAGTCGTCGTTGGTCCCGTTCTTGCAGAATCTTTTTCCGGCCGCAGCGACGTCGAAGATTTGTTTTACTGGATTCCTGATATTCACGGTACACTCGTGAAATGGTCGTACGGGAAAATCCCCAGTTCATCGCTGCCTCGGAAATACTGTGTTCCATCGCTCCTGCGCCGACTATAACACCACGTTCAAACTCACTTAAGTCTCGATAACCTGCCATTGTAGCAGCAGTAACCAATCTAGCAACTGTGCCAGACACTTGTCTTATAATAGCGTTGCCGACCGCCTCGCCGTACTCTGCCTGTTTACATATCTCTGTATTTGAACACACATGCCTATACTAGTTTCTTTGGCGCTTCAGTGTATATACCACATAGTGTGACAGATTAATGCTGGCTTCTGACATTACATACCGATTTTGCGCTAAAACTTACGATTTGTGGAAAATTTTAACGTACAAGAGACGTTTAACTATCATACGCAAGAGGGTATCATGGATGCCCAGCTTCATAACTGTATTTTACGAAGCTTACTATTTAAAAAAGGAATAAGAGATGCCCTTTCCATATTACTTTATTACAAATACAATTTTATTTGTTTTAAAACACTTATTAAGTTGACAGTTTACATACAGCATTGTCTTAGATACAAGCGTGACCACTCCAGAAGTGCATTATCTCTGTCTCTCGTAAAAGTTGATTCTTATAAACGAATGTGCTTTCGAAAACGAAAAACATGTTTGTCATTGTCGCGTTGCGTTCTGATTAACCTAATGCTACTACTATAGCCTAATGCGCTTACTACAACTGAAAATCTTTGTTTTAAGTTATGTGGCCCTACTGGCAGTCTGTGATCTTTGCCCATCGTACAAGCAAGGATAAACATTCCGAATGCAAAGCACATTTTTAGAGGCGTAAAAATGTATATACAGGGATGTATAATAAATTCATGGTTATTATTTCATGACGTTTGGTTCACTTTTAGAGACGTTTCCTCTCCATTCCCAACGACTACACTTATTCCAAGTACTTTCATTATTTAAAACTGCACTGAGATGAAACAAATTCATGGGACAGCGATATGCATCCTTCCTGCTTGTTTTCAAACTTAGTTCAACCTGTTCCCGTGAGTGGCGCTGTCATAGCATGTCTTCAAGATGGCTGCTACACTTGACATTCGTCAGAAGCAACGTGCTGTCATAGAATTCCTGTGCTGTGGAAACGAGACAGTGGGAAACATCCACAAGAGGTTGAAAAAGATGTATGGAGATGCTGCTGTCTATCGCAGTACAGTTAGTCGGTGGACAAGCAGCCTACTTGATGAAAGTGGGCACGGCAATATTGAGGATTGTCCTCGCAGCGGCAGGCCTCGTACTGCACACACTCCAGGCAATGTGCAGAGAGTTAACGAATTGGTGACTGCTGACAGATGCATCACAGTGAGCGAATTGTCACGTTACTTTGGGATAGGGGAAGTAAGTGTTTGCAGAATACTGAAAGTGCTGGTGTTAAAAAAGGTTTGTGCCAGGTGGGTTCCCATGATGTTGACAGTGGCTCACAAAGAAACAAGAAAAACGGTATGCAGCGAACTTTTGGAACAGTACGAGAATGATGGAGATGAATTTCTTGGAAGAATTGTGACAGGTGATGAAACATGGCTCCATCGTTTGTCACCAGAGACGAAGAGGCAATCAATGGAGTGGCATTATGCAAATCCACCCAAGAAAAAAAATTCGAAACCACACCTTCTTCTGGAAAAGTTATGGCTACGGTGTTTTTCGATTCCGAAGGATTCTTGCTTGTGGACATCATGCCAAGTGGTTCCACCATAAATTCTGATGCGTATGTGATGACACTGAAGAAACTTCAAGATCGACTGAGTCGTGTTCGACCACATCGGCAAAAGCAGGATGTTTTGCTGTTGCACGACAATGCGCGGCCACATGTCAGTCAAAAAAGCATGGAAGCGATCACAAAACTCGGATGGACAACACTGAAACACCCCCCTTACAGTCCTGACCTGGCTCCATGTGACTGTCATCTCTTTGGGAAACTGAAAGACTCTTTTCGTGGAACAAGGTTTGAAGATGATGACTCCCTTGTGCACGCTGCCAAACAGTGGCTCGAACAGGTTGGTACAGAATTTTACCGTACGGGTATACAGGCGCTGGTTCCAAGATGGCGTAAGGCAGTTGAGAGTGATGGAAATTATGTGGAGAAAAGAAATATTGTTCCTAAAGGATATATTTACACACTGTAAAACTTTCAAACATGTAGAATAAAAGGTAGATTTTAAGAAAAATAGCGTGCATTTCTTTTGGAGTGACCCTCATATAAAAAAGCAGTGCATTCGCGCCCGCTCCCATTTGTTTATAGGTGAGTGATGTGAAAAGGCTTCCAACGTGATGATGTCTGCACGATGGGAATTACCAGACTTGGAGTGTGGATTGTTAGTTGGAGTTAGACCTATGGGATGGAAATCGTTAGGGAATTCAAGTACCAAGAGTGTGCCGAGAATACCAAATTTCAGGCATTACCTCTCCGCACAGACAACCTAGTGGCCGGCGGTCTTCACTTAACTACAGAGAGGAACCGCGTTTGCGTAGAGTCGTAAGTGGTAACAGATACGCAACACTGCGTGAAATAACCGCAGAAATCAATGTGGGACATACGACGAACGGATCCGTTGGGTCTATGAGGCAAAGTCTGGCGTTAATACGCTACTGGCCATTAAAATTGCTACACCACGAAGATGACGTGCTACAGACGCGAAAATTAACCGACAGGAAGAAGATGCTGTGATATGCAAATGATTAGCTTTTCAGAGCATTCACACAAGGTTGGCGCCAGTGGCGACACCTACAACGTGCTGGCATGAGGAAACTTTCCAATCGATTTCTCATACACAAACAACAATTGACCGGCGTTGCCTGGTGAAACGTTGTTGTGATGCCTCGTGTAAGAAGGAGAAATGCGTACCATCACGTTTCCAACTTTGATAAAGGTCGGATTGTAGCCTATCGCGATTGCAGTTTATCGTATCGCGACATTGCTGCTCGCGTTGGTCGAGATCCAATGACTGTTAGCAGAATATGGAATCGGTGGGTTCAGGAGGGTAATACGAAACGCCGTGCTGGATCCCAACGGCCTCGTATCACTAGCAGTCGAGATGACAGGCATCTTATCCGCATGGCTGTAACGGATCCTACAGCCACGTCTCGATCCCTGAGTCAACAGATGGGGACGTTTGCAAGACAACAACCATCTGCACAAAACAGATCGACGACGTTTGCAATAGCATGGATTATCAGCTCGGAGACCATGGCTGCGGTTACCCTTGACGCTGTACCACAGACAGGAGCGCTTGCGATGGTGTACTCAACGACGAACCTGGGTGCACGAATGGCAAACTGTAATTTTTTCGGTTGAATCTAGGTTCTTTTTACAACATCATGATGGTCGCATCCGTGTTTGGCGACATCGCAGTGAACGCACATTGGAAGCGTGTATTCGTCATCGCCATACTGGCGTATCACCCGGCGTGATGGTATGGGGTGCCATTGGTTACACGTCTCGGTCACCTCTTATTCGCATTGACGGCACTTCGAACAGTGGACATTACATTTCAGATGTGTTACGACCCGTGGCTCTATCCTTCATTTGATCCCTGCGAAACCCTACATTTCAGCAGGATAATGCACGACCGCATGTTGCAGGTCCTGTACGGGCCTTTCTGGATACAGAAAATGTTCGACTGCTGCCCTGGCCACCACATTCTCCAGATCTCTCACCAACTGAAAATGTTTTATCAATGGTGGCCGAGTAACTGGCTTGTCACAATACGCCAGTCACTACTCTTGATGAACTGTGGTATCGTGTTGAAGCTGCATGGGCAGCTGTACCTGTACACGCCATCCAAGCTCTGTTTGACTCAATGCCCAGGCGTATCAAGGCCGTTATTACGGCCAGAGGTGGTTGTTCTGGGTAGTGATTTCTCAGGATCTATGCACCCAAATTTCGTGAAAATGTAATCATATGTCAGTTCTAGTATAATATATTTGTCCAATGAATACCCGTTTATCATCTGCATTTCTTCTTGGTGTAGCAATTTTAAGGGCCAGTAGCGTAGGATATGGCAGCAGACGACCGACGCGAGTGGCTTTGCTAACAGCACATCACCTGCAGCGCCTCTCCTGGGCTCGTGGCCATGCAGTTTGGACCCTAGACGACTGGACAACTATGGCATGGTCGGGTGAGTCCCGATTTCATTTGATAAGAGCTGACAGTACGGTTAGAGTATGGCGCACACCCCATGCAGCCATGGACCCAAGCTATTAAGACACTGTGTGAGCTGGTGGTGGCTCCATAATGGTGTGGGCTGTGTTAACATGGAAAGCATAGGGTCGTGTGATCCAACTGAGTCGATCATGGACTGGAAATGATTATGTTCGGCTACTTGGAGACCATTCGCAGCCATTAACGGACTTCAAGTTCCCGTGGCAAAGTGCATGTCACTGGCCGACAGTTGTTAGTGACTGATTTGAAGAAAATTCTGGACAGTTCGAGCGAAAGTTATGGCTACCCAAATCGCCTGACATGAGTCGCATCGAACATTTGTGGGACATAATGGAGAGGTCAGTTCGTGCACGAAACCCTGCTCCCGCAACACTTTCGCGGTTATGGACCGCTGAAGAGGCAGCTTGGCTCGATATTTCTGCTGTGGACTTCCAACGACTTGTTGAGTACATGCCACATCGAGTTACTGCACTACTCCGGGCAAAAGGAGGTTCGAGACGGTATTACGAGGTATCCCATGTCACCTCAGTTTGTACAGGTGTGAAGGTTTCGCATGGATCCCCTAGTTTTCATTAAAGATCGTTACTTAACCATTTTTGAAAACAAGTTCAGTCGCCACTATTAACCGGCTCTTTGGAGCTTGCTGCTTCACCCATCATTCTTTTTCAATTGTTAATCCATTAATTACTGCTACTGCACTAAGGTAAGAAGTCGACAAAACTGCTTACATTTCAAGATGTTGCAGGCGATAGATCTCAGAGAAGGCAGCGTCAGACAGCAGCTCGGCGTTTCCGACATTAAGTTCCCGCAAAGCGGGGCACCCACGGCAAATGGCAATTACTGTCTCATCGTCCAGCCCGAACCCATTTCGCAGATCCAGCACTCTCAGTTTTGGCAGGCCTCCAGTCCTTAAACACAAAAGTAAGTGGCAGCTTTATTGCTACTGCAGAAGTTACGAGCGGAGCTGTCTCTATTGATCTACTGAATTCACAGCACCACAAAATAATTAACGTAAAATACTAAAATTTTGGGAATACATTTGTTTACGTAACATATTTAACATTAACATTGCAACTTCACACGTTAATATAAGCGAAAGATAAGGCATTGCAAATGTGAAATGCTGGTACATTAATAACCTGTGTAACCGGCAGAATGTTGAATGCAAGCATCCAAAAGTACCCAGGAAGCGGCTACGCATGTAGTGGGGGCTGTGTGGAAGGGGGACTGGGCGGTTTTTTAGGTTAGAGGGTCTCAGGAAACCACAGAAATGGCGTCGGTCTAAACGGGGGCAGGTAAAACACATTAAGTTAGTTGTACAAACGATCGGTATTGTAGTTGTAAATTGTCGTAACTGTGTTGGGAAAGAACCAGAGCTCCAAGCCCTAATAGAAAGCACTGAAGCTCAAATAGTTATAGGTACAGAAAGTTGGCTAAAGCCGGAAATAAGTTCAGCCGAAATTTTTTCAAGTGACCTAACAGTGTTCAGAAAGGATAGATTAAATGCAGTTGGTGGTGGAGTGTTTATTGCCGTCTGAAGTAGTTTGGCTTGTAGTGAAATTGAAGTAGATAGTTCCTGCGAAAGAGCATGGGTAGATGATATACCTGATAATCGGACTAAACTATTAATTGGATCGTTTTATCGATCCCCCCCCCGACTCAGAAGATATAGTTGCTGAACAGTTAAAAGAAAACTTGAGTCTCATTTCAAATAGGTACCCCACTCATACAATTATACTCGGTGGTCACTTCAATCTACCTCTGATACGCTGCAAAAATTATACGTTTAAACCCAGCGGCAGGCACAAAACGTCATTCGAAATTGTACCGAATGCTTTCTCAGAAAATTATTTTGAACAATTAGTTCATGAGCCTACTCGAGGCGTAACTTGTTGGGAAAGCATACTTGACCTCTTAGCAACAAATAATCCTGGTCAAATAGGGAGTATCATGACGAATACAGGGATTAGCGACCACAAGGGAGTTGCTGCTAGGCTGAATACCGTATCACCCACAACCATCAAAAAGAAACTCAAAGTACATCTATTTAAGAAAGCTGTTAAAAATGCTCTTAACGCCTTTTTAAGAGACAGTCTCCACTCCTTCCGATCTGATCACGAAAGCGTAGAAAAGATGTGGAATGATTTCAGAGAGATAGTATCGAAGGGAATTGAGAGATAAATTAAATAAATTAATAAGTGATGGTACTGATCCCCCATGGTACACAAAACTGGTCAGTTCACTGTTGCAGAAACAACGACAAAAGCATGCCAAATTTAAAAGAACGCAAAATCCCGAAATTGGCAAAGTTTTGCAGACGTTCGAAATATAGCGGGTGCTTCAATGCGAGATGTCTAGGAATCTGGCAGAAAACCCAAAGAGATTCTGGTCATACATAAAGCACACCAGTGGCAAGACGCAATCAATACCTTCACTGAGCGATAACTACGGTGAAGTCACTGACGACAGTGACACCAAAGCAGAGTTATTAAACACGGTTTTTTTATACTCCTTCACCAAAGAAGACGAAGTAATTATTACCGAATTCCTATCAAGAACAACTGCGAAGATGAGAAACATAGAAGTAGATACTCTCGGTGTAGCAAAGCAGCTTAAATCACGTATGTAATAAAGGCAAGGCTTCCGGTCCGGATGCTATACCAGTCAGGTTCCTTTCAGAGTATGCAGATACAATAGCTCCATATTTATCAATTATATACAACCGCTCGCTCACAGAAAGTTCCGTACCTAAAGACTGGAACGTTGCTCAAGTCACACCAATACCCAAAAAGGGAAATAGGAGTAATCCGCTGAATTACAGGCCCATATCACTAACGACGATTTGCAGTAGGGTTTTGGAACACATACTGTATTCGAACACTATGAAGTACCTGGAAGAAAACGATTTCTGACACATAGGCAACACGGATTCAGAAAATATCGTTCTTGCGGAACACAACTAGCTCTTTATACTCATGAAGTAATGAGTGCTATCGACAGGGGATATCAAATTGACTCCATATTTTTTAGAGTTTCAGAAGGTTTTCGACACCGTTCCTCACAAGCGTCTTCTGCCCAAACTGTGTGCATATGGAATATCACCTCAGTTGTGAGACTGGACTCGTGATTTCCTGCCAGAAAGGTCACAGTTCGTAGTAATAGACGGAAAGTCATCGAGTAAAACAGAAGTAATATCCGGCGTTCCCCAATGAAGTGTTATAGGCCCTCTATTGTACCTGATCTACATTAACGACTTGGAGACAATTTGAGTAGCCGTCTTAGATTGTTTGCAGATGATGCTGTCATTTACCGTCTTGTAAAGTCATCAGATGATCAAAACGACTTGCAAAATGAGATATCTGTGTGGAGCGAAAAGTGGCAATTGACCCTGAATAAAGAAAAGTATGAAGTCATTCACATGAGTAATAAAAGAAAGCCGGCCGGTGTGGCCGTGCGGTTCTAGGCGCTACAGTTTGGAACCGCGTGACCGCTACGGTCGCATGTTCGAATCTGCCTCGGGCATGGATGTGTGTGATGTCCTTAGGTTAGTTAGGTTTAAGTAGTTCTAAGTTGTAGGGGACTGATGACCACAGATGTTAAGTCCTATAGTGCTGAGAGCCATTTCAACCATTTGAACTAAAAGAAATCCGCTAAATTTCGATTAGGCTATAAGTCACACAAATCTAAAGGCTGTAAATTCAACTAAATACTTGGGGATTACAATTACAAATAAACTAAATTGGATCGATCACATAGATAATATTGTGGGTAGAGCAAAGCAAAGACTGCGATTCATTGGCAGAGCACTTAGAAGGTGCAACAGGTCTACTAAAGAGACTGCTTACACTACACTTGTCCGTCTTATTCTGGAGTATTTCTGTGCGGTGTGGGATTCGTATCAGGTGGGACTGACGGATGATACTGAAAAAGTTCAAAGAAGGGCGGTTCGTTTTGTATTATCGCGAAATAAGGGAGATAGTGCCACAGACTTGATACGTGAATTGGAATGGCAAACATTAAAACAAAGGCCTTTTTCGTCGCGACGGGATCTTCCCATGAAATTTCGATCACCAGTTTTCTCCTCCGACTGCGAAAACATTCTGTTCGTACCCACCTACATAGGTAGGAATGATCATCACGATAAAATGAGAGAAATCAGGGCTCGGACAGAAAAATTTTGGTGCTCGTTTTCCCCGCGCGCCGTTCAAGAGTGGAACGGTAGAGAGACAGCTTGAAGGTGATTCGTTGATCCCTCTACCAGGCACTTAATTGCGAATAGCAGAGTAATCACGTAGCTGTAGTAGCTGTAGATGTAGATGTACATGCATCGTGTTGTATAGGTCCCAGATATCGATTTCACGGCTGGAGTTTTGTGCCAGTCGCACTTGATTGATCAGTACGTGTACAGTTAATCCTGGTTGTGGATCACAGTGGAGTTGTCCCTCATGTGCTCGATTGGCTACAGATCTGGTGATCGAGTAGGCCAAAGCGACATATCGACACTTTATAGAACATGTAGGATTATGACAGCACCGGTCGGCGTGACCGAGCGGTTCTAGGCGCTTCAGTCTGGAACCGCGCGACCTCTACGGTCGCAGGTTCGAATCCTGCCTCGGGAATGGATGTGTGTGATGTCTTTAGCTTAGTTAGGTTTAAGTAGTTCTAGTTCTAGTGGACTGATGACCTCAGATGTTAAGTCCCATAGTGCTCAGAACCATTTCAACCATTTTGAATTTGATTATGACAGCGGTGTGTCGGCGAGCGTTATCCTGTTGGAATCACTCCCGTAATACTGTTCATGAATGGCAGCACAACAGGTCGGATCACCAGACTGATAATAGAAATTTGCAGTCTGGGTGCGTGGGATAACGGCGAGATTGCTCCACCTGTCATGCGGAATCACATTCTACGCCATGACTCCAGGTGTAAGTCCAGTGTGTCTAACATTCAGACAGATTGTTGCAGACCCTCCACTGGCCTCCTTATAGTCAACATACGGCCATCACCGGCACCGAGACAGAACCAGCCTTCATCAGAAAACAGAACAGACCTCCACACTGCGCTCCAATGAGCTCTCGCTTGACACAACTGAAGTCGCAAATTGCGGTGGTTTAGTGTCAGTGGAGTGTACGCTCCACGGCGTCTGACTCGGAGATATCCTTGAAGTAACCAGTTTGCAACATTTCGCTGTTTCACTGCGGTGCCAACTGCTGCTCACATTGCCGCTGCAGATGCAGTACGCTGCGTCAAAGCCGCACGCCAAACACGATGGTCTTCCCCGAGAGACAGAGCCACGCGGCTATCGGGAGCCCGGTCCTTCTTGTGACCGTACATTCTACATCTACATCTACATTTATACTCCGCAAGCCACCCAACGGTGTGTGTCGGAGGGCACTTTACTTGCCACTGTCATTACCTCCCTTTCCTGTTCCAGTTGCGTATGGTTCGCGGGAAGAACGACTGCCGGAAAGCCTCCGTGCGCGCTCGAATCTCTCTAATGTTACATTCGTGATCTCCTCGGGAGGTATAAGCAGGGGGAAGCAATATATTCGATACCTCATCCAGAAACGCACCCTCTCGAAACCTGGCGAGCAAGCTACACCGCGATGCAGAGTGCCTCTCTTGCAGAGTCTGCCACTTGAGATTCCTAAACATATCCGTAACGCTATCACGCTTACCAAGCATCCCTGTGATGAAACGCGCCGCTCTTCTTTGGATCTTGTCTGTCTCCTCTGTCAATCCGACCTGGTACGGATCCCACACTGATGAGCAATACTCAAGTATATGTCGAACGAGTGTTTTGTAAGCCACCTCCTTTGTTGATGGACTACATTTTCTAAGGACTCTCCCAATGAATCTCAACCTGGCACACGCCTTACCAACAATTAGCTTTATATGATCATTCCGCTTCAAATCGTTCCGTACGCATACTCCCAGATACTTTACAGAAGTAACTGCTACCAGTATTTGTTCCGCTACCATATAATCATGCAATAAAGGATCCTTATTTCCATGTATTCGCAATACATTACATTTGTCTGTGTTAAGGGTCAGTTGCCACCAAGTGCCTGTTGCTGCAGATCTTCCTGCATTTCGCTGCAATTTTCTAATGCTACAACTACTCTGTATATTACAGCATTATCCGCGAAAAGCCGCATGAAACTTCCGACACTATCTACTAGGTCATTTATATACACTCCTGGAAATTGAAATAAGAACACCGTGAATTCATTGTCCCAGGAAGGGGAAACTTTATTGACACATTCCTGGGGTCAGATACATCACATGATCACACTGACAGAACCACAGGCACATAGACACAGGCAACAGAGCATGCACAATGTCGGCACTAGTACAGTGTATATCCACCTTTCGCAGCAATGCAGGCTGCTATTCTCCCATGGAGACGATCGTAGAGATGCTGTATGTAGTCCTGTGGAACGGCTTGCCATGCCATTTCCACCTGGCGCCTCAGTTGGACCAGCGTTCGTGCTGGACGTGCAGACCGCGTGAGACGACGCTTCATCCAGTCCCAAACATGCTCAATGGGGGACAGGTCCGGAGATCTTGCTGGCCAGGGTAGTTGACTTACACCTTCTAGAGCACGTTGGGTGGCACGGGATACATGCGGACGTGCATTGTCCTGTTGGAACAGCAAGTTCCCTTGCCGGTCTAGGAATGGTAGAACGATGGGTTCGATGACGGTTTGGATGTACCGTGCACTATTCAGTGTCCCCTCGACGATCACCAGTGGTGTACGGCCAGTGTAGGAGATCGCTCCCCACACCATGATGCCGGGTGTTGGCCCTGTGTGCCTCGGTCGTATGCAGTCCTGATTGTGGCGCTCACCTGCACGGCGCCAAACACGCATACGACCATCATTGGCACCAAGGCAGAAGCGACTCTCATCGCTGAAGACGACACATCTCCATTCGTCCCTCCATTCACGCCTGTCGCGACACCACTGGAGGCGGGCTGCACGATGTTGGGGCGTGAGCGGAAGACGGCCTAACGGTGTGCGGGACCGTAGCCCAGCTTCATGGAGACGGTTGCGAATGGTCCTCGCCAATACCCCAGGAGCAACAGTGTCCCTAATTTGCTGAGAAGTGGCGGTGCGGTTGTAGTGGGACGAAATTAAGCGTCACCCATCCACCAATGTCAGCCCAGTTTGCAGGTGACTATAAGTTTAATTTAGTTTGTTTATGTGTTTTCTTATTATTTGTAATAGATGTGAATTATCTAAAAGTTTTGTATTTTTTTTTATGTGTTTCATGTACGGAGAGGGCGGCGCAACGAACGGAGACAGCATCTTCATTGCCGCGACCAGAGAGGAAATTGCTGGCCGCTATACGTCGCGGGTCGACAGCCAAGGAGCAACAGAAGATCCTGGAACCGAGTTGTTGCGTCGTGCTTCTAAAAAAATTAAAAATGAATTTTTTATACTCTTTTTGTACAACAATGACATCATATAGAGCTTAATCTTATTGAAAAGTTAGTCCTATCTTGTCAAGGCTCAGGTTCACGTCTATATGTATGAAGCTAATAAAGTAGTGTATACTACTATACGTGTTCCGAGAATTTATTTATGAAGAATTATGTGAATGAATTAATAATCTGTTTGACAAGATCATTAATTTTGACAACGTTCATCGCGAGTTTGAGTTTTGAAAGTTTATGCAATGTGGTTCTAATATTTATTAAATCAGATAACTTGCGTCAATATAATTTCTGAGGAGAAAAAAACGAAATTTAAATCGAAAAAGTTACAAAAACCAATTGGCCCAAGTGATGTAATTCTTTGCATACGACTCAACTGATGTTTTACAGTTTCGTTCAAGAACCATTCTATGACAATTTAAAAAGAATATAAATCATTTTGAAGTGGGTTGTAACTGACGTAGGTGACGAAGTCTGCACATGGTCATATATCAAACGAAAATCGGTTATAAAAAACTTACGTCGTTACACTGCACGGTCCCCTACGGCACTGCATAGGATCCTACGGTCTTGGCGTGCATCCGTGCGTCGCTGCGGTCCGGTCCCAGGTCGACGGGCACGTGCACCTTCCGCCGACCACTGGCGACAACATCGATGTACTGTGGAGACCTCACGCCCCACGTGTTGAGCAATTCGGCAGTACGTCCACCCGGCCTCCCGCATGCCCACTATACGCCCTCGCTCAAAGTCCGTCAACTGCACATACGGTTCACGTCCACGCTGTCGCGGCATGCTACCAGTGTTAAAGACTGCGATGGAGCTCCGTATGCCACGGCAAACTGGCTGACACTGACGGCGGCGGTGCACAAATGCTGCGCAGCTAGCGCCATTCGACGGCCAACACCGCGGTTCCTGGTGTGTCCGCTGTGCCGTGCGTGTGATCATTGCTTGTACAGCCCTCTCGCAGTGTCCGGAGCAAGTATGGTGGGTCTGACACACCGGTGTCAATGTGTTCTTTTTTCCATTTCCAGGAGTGTATATTGTGAAAAGCAATGGTCCCATAACACTCCCCTGTGGCACGCCAGAGGTTACTTTAACGTCTGTAGACGTCTCTCCATTGAGAACAACATGCTGTGTTCTGTTTGCTAGTAACTCTTCAATCCAGCCACACAGCTGGTCTGATATTCCTTAGGCTCTTACTTTGTTTATCAGGCGACAGTGCGGAGCTGTATTAAACGCCTTCCGGAAATCAAGTAAAATGGCATCTACCCGGGAGCCTGTATCTAATATCTTCTAGGTCTCATGTGCAAATAAAGCGACTTGGGTCTCACACCATCGCTGTTTCCGGAATCTATGTTGATTCCTACAGAGTAGATTCTGGGTTTCCGGAAATGACATGATACACGAGCAAAAAACATGTTCTAAAATTCTACAACAGATCGACGTCAGAGATATAGGCCTATAGTTTTGCGCGTCTGCTCGACGACCCTTCTTGAAAACTGGACCACCGCTGCCAGTAACCGTATACAGTGGCTACATCCCTACAAAGCCTTTCTTCAGTATCGCAGAAGGAACATCCAGAGTCCCGAAGCCCTATTACACGATATCGTTCAAACTCAGTGGTGTGTTGATAATGGCGTCATTTCGCCATAAAGACCTTCTTGACTAACATTAACTCATCACATCCAGTTTCAAAGGTAACTAACGTTCACCACCGTTACGACGTCTATTTAAAAGAAACCTGATCTGCATCCCAGTAGTGGCGCTACTGGCGCCATTCTCACACGACTGGCGCCAAAATTATCACAGACATCGTCTTTCAGATGCAGAAACGCATCTGCCAACTTCCGTTTATACTGCACAACTCCTTCTTGGTGTTGCTATTTGTCGAGACAACACCACCTTTACTATGGTTACTTAAGAGCAACAAGGCACCTGTTCTACATCTATATCTCCGTGACCACTCCGGATTTTACAATTAAGTGCCTGGCAGAGGATTCCTCGAACCACCTTCAAGCTACTTCTCTACCGGTCCAGTCTCGAACAGCCGCGAGGAAAATGCAAACGTTTAAATCTTTCCGTGCGAGATCTGATCACTCTTTTGCGTTATGATGATCATTTCTCCCTATGCAACTTGACACATACGAAATATTTTCGCTCCTGGAGGAGAAATGTACTATTTTCAATTTCAACAGAGATTTCGTAATGATAAACGCCTTCCTTTTCACAGCTGCCACTCCAGCTCACGTATCATGTTCGCGGTACTGACTCCCTTTTCCGTGATAATACAAAACGAACCGCCCTTCTTTGGACGTTTCCGATGTCCTCCGTCAGTCCCATCTGATGTTGTTCCCAGACCACACAGCAGTACTCGAGAACGGGGCGGACAAGCGTGGTGTAGGCAGTCTCTTTAGTGGACCTGCTGTATTTTCTAAGTGTTCTGTCAATAAATTTCAGTCTTTGGTTTGCCATCCCCACGACATTATACAATCTATATGTTATTGTTCGAGTTTAAGTTATTCGTAATTGTAATCCCTAAGCCAATAGTTGAATTCACAGCCTTTAGGTTTGTATGATTTATCTTGTAACCGCAATTTAGCGGAGTTTTGCGCACCATACAGATATCCTTTCTAAATCATTTTGCAATTGGTTTTGATCATCTGATGACTTTACAAGACGGTAAATGGCAGCAGCATTTGGAAACAATCTATAAGGCTTGCTCAAACCGTCTATTAAATCGTTAATATAGAGCAGGAACGGCAGGGGGCCTATCAAACATCCTTGGGAACACCTGACATTGCTTATGTTTTTCTCGATGACTTTCCATCAGCTACTACAAATTGTGACCTTTCTGACAAAAAATCATGAATCCAGCCGCACAACTGAAGACCATAGTCCATAGGCTTGCAGCTTGAGTAAAGTAGCATGTGCGGAACGGCACAAAAAGGAGTCTGTAAATCTAAAAATTTGGAATCAATTTGAAATCCTCTGTCGATGGCACTAAATACTTCATGAGAATAAAGAGCTAGTTGTGCTTCACATAAACGGTATTTTCTGAATCCATGTTGGCCATTTGTCAATAAGTGGTTTTCTTCAAGGTAATTCATAATGATTGGGCACAGTATACGTTCCAAAATCCTACTGCAAATTGGCGGTAGTGATATAAATCTGTAATTCAGCGGATTACTCCTATTTCCTTTCTTGAATATTGACGTGACCTGTACAAATGTTCAAATGTGTGTGAAATCTTATGGGACTTAGCTGCTAAGGTCACCAGTCGCTAAGCTTACACACTACTTAACCTAAATTATCCTAAGGACAAACACACACGCCCATGCCCGAGAGAGGACTCGAACCTCTGCCAGGACCAGCCGCACAGTCCATGACTGCAGCGCCTTAGACAGCGTGACCTGTACAACTTTACAGTCTTTAGGTACGGATCTTTCGACCAAAGAGTGGCTGTATGTGATTGCTAAGTATAGAGCTGTTGCATCACCATAATCAGATAGGAACTCAACTGGTATACAGTTTGGAACAGCAGCTTTGCCTTCATTAGGTGACTAGCTACAATACATGGCATTGCCCAGATCGGAATATATCGCACTATTGTTAGCATGAGGACTATTCTCCCTATCAGATATATACAATCGTATATTCCATTAAACACACGATGTACGTAGGGTACACTAAATTAAGTAATCAAGGATTCAGTATAATATTATTATTTAAATGACACACGCCAGAATCAAAAAGGTACTTACTTTAATAAGAAATTTATTTTTTATTTTATATATATATATATATATATATATATATATATATGTATATTGAGCAAGCAGTAAAGGAAACAAAAGAAAAATTCGGAGTAGGTATTAAAATTCATGGAGAAGAAATAAAAACTTTGAGGTTCGCCGATGACATTGTAATTCTGTCAAAGACAGCAAAGGACTTGGAAGAGCAGTTGAATGGAATGGACAGTGTCTTGAAAGGAGGATATAAGATGAACATCAACAAAAGCAAAACTAGGATAATGGAATGTAGTCGAATTAAGTCAGGTGATGCTGAGGGAATTAGATTAGGAAATGAGACACTTAAAGTAGTAAAGGAGTTTTGCTATTTGGGGAGAAAAATAACTGATGATGGACGAAGTAGAGAGGATATAAAATGTAGACTGGCAATGGCAAGGAAAGCGTTTCTGAAGAAGAGAAATTTGTTAACATCGAGTATAGATTTAAGTTTCAGGAAGCCATTTCTGAAAGTGTTTGTATGGAGTGTAGCCATGTATGGAAGTGAAACATGGACGATAAATAGTTTGGACAAGAAGAGAATAGAAGCTTTCGAAATGTGGTGCTACAGAAGAATGCTGAAGATTAGATGGGCAGATCACATAAATAATGAGGAAGTATTGAATAGGATTGGGGAGAAGAGAAGTTTGTGGCACAACTTGACCAGAAGAAGGGATCGGTTGGTAGGACATGTTCTGAGGCATCAAGGGATCACCAATTTAGTATTGGAGGGCAGCGTGGAGGGTAAAAATCGTAGAGGGAGACCAAGAGATGAATACACTAAGCAGATCCAGAAGGATGTAGGTTGCAGTAGGTACTGGGAGATGAAAAAGCTTGCACAGGATAGAGTAGCATGGAGAGCTGCATCAAACCAGTCTCAGGACTGAAGACCACAACAACAACAACAATGCATATTTCTGTTTTTATTATTTCACAACGCTTGCTTATGCACTTTATTTTTAGTTTTGTTGTTCGGACTATAGTTCGACAAATTTTGAGGTGATCCATCTCCTGAGCACAAAACATACAATTCACATTCTGAAAAGCATGGTTCTTTTAGGTTAACACCACACTACACACTGCGGAATGTTTGGCTCTGTGATTTGTTGGTTGTCATGCTGTAAACCAGCTTAACTGGAAATTGCAGTCGCATTAAACTGAAGGGCAATTCAGATGATATTAATGGTATCCACAGTGCAAATATTGTTTTGTCAGCTGCTGTGGGACTCAGGGAAGTTGCAATGGCTGGTGGTAGGAATCCAAAATAATCTGTAGGCCTACATATGCTTGCAGATAAATAGAATTCTATATTTCTAAAAACGAAAGAAACATACTTATCTTCTTGTTATGAAGTGGCTTCATGTGGTTCTAGTGCCTCCTGCATGCAATTAGTTTTATACATAATTACTAGTTGTGGAACGCAGGCTATGTATCGTCTTCATAGTAGTCAGTACTGATGGTCTCAAAGTCTGCAACCGAACTGGGGCCAACCAGCGATGGGCGGCTTGTTAAGTCAGCATTGACAGGGGGCGCTGAACTCTTTCTTCTCAGAGGTGTGGCGCTGCCTTCTCTTCCTACTGGCGCACGCGTCAGCGCCTTCTCGATGCTGTTTTGCGGCACTGCGCTGATCGATGTCCAGTCGATACTTTAGGACTGCACAAGTATCACCTGCCCTTTTTCTTTGGTAGTCATTATACTGGTTTCGATGATGTTATTCTACAGTTGTTTGCTGCAGAGTCTTGTACCAATACACAGTTCTGGCAAATTCAGTTTCCAGACTAGTGAACTGACCTTCAATCTAAACCAGTGTAACAGCATTCCTAGAACATTCAACTAATTTAAAAAATTAGTAGGAAAATTTACAGTTTCATTTTCATCAGTCATGGTATCGATTGACATGTAAATTTTCTTTGACCCTGAATCATTTCTGGAATGTTTTTGTTGATGTCGTCGACAATTTCGTTTTTCATTGCTACAATACCTCACTCAGATAATCATTCTAAATTGGTATGATTTTCGAAGCCTTCTGAGTATATTTCGCTTCTTCTGTTTCATTTCTAAGTGCCGCTTTTCGTTTTTGTGAATTCACATAATTCTGTGTGAACACTATATTACACTTTGACATTGTATCTGTAACAACAACTATGAAAAAGGTAGGACGTGATCAGTGGCTGGGTAAGCGATTTCATAGACTAGGGCCACCTGTCACCTGCCTCCTCTTCCTGCCCCCCTAGCTAGACCACAGAGGGCTCCCCACCGTCCCACAAGCGACTAGTCGCTCCCCCCCCCCCCAGCCCCTGCTCTGCCTTCCGCCCCACTCCATTCCTCACCCCACACCGCCCCACTCCACACCTCTACCTCGCCCAGTACACTCATCATGAGCCAGTAAAGAGCTGGCAGTCGACTCAGCATAATGTAGAGAGACAGATGTGTGCATGTGAGTGTGCGTGTGTGTGTGTTTGTGTGCATGTTTTTACTACAGCTAGAAAAAGGAAGAACATTCCGAAAGCTAGCCAAGCTCTGTGCCTTTTGTTTGTGTGCCTATCGATGACATTGCACTTCTGCTATATATACAGGGTGAGTCACCTAACGTTACCGCTGGATATATTTCGTAAACCACATCAAATACTGACGAATCGATTCCACAGACCGAACGTGAGGAGAGGGGCTAGTGTAATTGGTTAATACAAACCATAAAAAAATGCACGGAAATATGTTTTTTTAACACAAACGTACGTTTTTTTAAATGTAACCCCGTTAGTTTTGTTAGCACATCTGAACATATAAACAAATACGTAATCAGTGCCGTTTGTTGCATTGTAAAATGTTAATTACATCCGGAGATATTGTAACCTAAAGTTGACGCTTGAGTACCACTCCGCCGCTGTTCGATCGTGTGTATCGGAGGGCACCGAATTACGTAGGGATCCAAAGGGAACGGCGATGGACCTTAGGTACAGAAGAGACTGGAACAGCACATTACGTCCACATGCTAACACCTTTTTATTGGTCTTTTTCACTGACTGCACTGTCGGCGTAACGACAAGCGCTGGCACGACGATCAAGAACAGAAGAGCAGAGAAGGGTTGTGAGACGGCGTCAGCCAATAGCACGCTGACGGACCCCTCTCTAGGACGACACCGAGACAGGAGCGGCCTCTACACGAAGAGAATACCCTACTGGTCATTAAAATTGCTACACCAAGAAAAAATGCAGATGATAAACGAGTATTCATTGGACAAATATTTTATACTAGAACTGAGATATGCTTACATTTTCACGAAATTTGGGTGCATAGATCCTGAGAAATCAGTACCCAGAACAACCACCTCTGGCCGTAATAACGGCCTTGATACGCCTGGGCATTGAGTCAAACAGAGCTTGGATGGCGTGTACAGGTACAACTGCCCATGCAGCTTCAACACGATACCACAGTTCATCAACAGTAGTGACTGGCATCTTGTGATGAGCCAGTTACTCGGCCACCATTGATCAAACATTTTCAGTTGGTGAGAGATCTGGAGAATGTGGTGGCCAGGGCAACAGTCGAACATTTTCTGTATCCAGAAAGGCCCTACAGGACCTGCAACATGCGGTCGTGCATTATCCTGCTGAAATGTAGGGTTTCGCAGGGATCAAATGAAGGGTAGAGCCACGGGTCGTAACACATTTGAAATGTAACGTCCACTGTTCAAAGTGCCGTCAATGCGAACAAGAGGTGACCGAGACGTGTAACCAATGGCACCCTATACCATCACGCCGGATGATACGCCAGTATGGCGATGTCGAATACACGCTTACAATGTGCATTCACCGCAATGTCGCCAAACACGGATGCGACCATCATGATGATGTAAACAGAACCTGGACTCATCCGAAAAAATGAGGTTTTGACATTCGTGCACGCAGGTTCGTCGTCGAGTACACCATCGCAGACGCTCCTGTCTGTGATGCGGCGTCAAGGGTAACCGAGGCCACGGTCTCCGAGCTGATAGTCCATGCTCCTGCAAACGTCGTCGAACTGTTCGTGCTGATTGGTTGTTGTCTTGCATACGTCCCCATCTGTTGACTCAGGGATCGAGACGTGGCTGCACGATCCGTTACAGCCGATTCCATATTCTGCTAACAGTCATTGGATTTCGACCGACGCGAGCAGCAATGTCGCGATACGATAAACCGCAATCGCGATACGGTACAATCCGACCTTTATCAAAGTCGGAAACGTGATGATACGCATTTCTCCTCCTTACATGAGACATCACAACAGCGTTTCGGTTGGAAACTTTCCTCATGTCAGTACGTTGTAGGTGTCGCCAACGGCGCCAACCTTGTGTGAATGCTGTGAAAACCTAATCATTTACATATCACAGCATCTTCTTCCTGTCGGTTAAATTTCACGTTTGTAGCACGTCATCCTCATGGTGTAGCAATTTTAATGCCGGTAGTGTATAAGCGCCTCTCCGCATACCCGAGGCCGGAGTGGAATACGAGCTGTCAATACAAACGCTACAGCTGTGATTTATGAACTGTATTGGTTTGGTTGCATTGAAATTGTATGTACCAGAGGACATTGATTATTTGTATGTCGTCATTTCCTTGCGACACACCTTTGTGAATACGCAAAGTTAATTGTTGTCATTTTAACTTACTGTAATTAACGCCAGTAATATAATTCGCTTGAATTGTGTAGCGATCCGAAAAAACAGCTTCCAAGGTACCCTAAATTAGACGAGTGGGCAGATACGATCTACACAACATATTTAAAAGAGGTCACAGTTATTGTTGCCCATAAATTGTGTGAACCTAATCTTTAAAGATAGACTTAGTACCTTAGCAGAACCAATTAATATTATTCGACGATACTCAGTTCCTATGTTGGGTAGGGTGACAAGTGGCAAATTTAATTTAGGGACTGTTAGAGGGAACGCAATTGCCAACACCTTAAGTGGATGAGCCTTGATTGCTATATTAAACTTAGTACAAGAGTAGTGGTTTCACGTAGGAGTTTTGTTGGTGTTTTTGTTTTGTCTGTCCTATTCTGATTTGTGTGGCACTTAGATTTTGAATGTCACTCGTTCACATGAAAGTTGTATGTGAGATACTAATCTGATTCCAACAAAAAAAAGCCAAACCTAATTTCTGAGTTTGGACAGTAGAAAGGATTGAATCCCCCCTGAAAGATATACAAGTGGCGTAAATAATAAAGAACTAGATTGATGCAAAGTAGTCAAAAGTCAGTCTTGCGGAGATAAGTCCGTTATTCCAGGTCAAAGAACTAGAATCGAAGAATCAATGTATTATAGAGATGTTACTACAATTTAAAATCAGTAATTAGTGAAAAAGGATTTAATTAGATTTCATTTAAGGAAATGCAAAGGTATTAACTTCATTATTGACTTAATATTAAAAAAAAGAAATAAGGAAAAGGGACAGTAAGAAATAACGTTTACATATTGTTAGAGAGTTAATGGTATCACAGAGTTAATACCGCTACATCGCTAGTTAGCAATGAAATTATAACTTTGTTTGTTATGTTCTTAATTATCGTAATAAGTTTATTAAATTTAACTGAACAAGGGTGTACAAAATTGAGATTTCTCGTGAACATCTGTGGAAAGTGAGTCCTCTTTTTCGAAAAGTATAATTGCTTTAGAAAATACAGGTAAAGTTTCTTTCAAAAATTACAGAGAATGTTGTTAGTGTTAGTGAATAATCGTTTATTACGTCTTGATCGAAATTAGGGGCCGTGTTTTTTATTTGCGCTGTGATATGTAATACAGCTTTAAAACTCGTCACATCTTACAAGAGGCCCTGCAGCTGACTCCAAAGACAACCCCAGCACGAAATTGTGTAACAATATTTCAGTGTAGTCATGTTGAGCAATCTCGCTAAATGTTCTTAGTTCTTCAAAATTTATTGATGACGAAGAAAATTCTGAACGTTTTTTAAGATCTAGACCTTTTACATGATGTTTTAGAAACTTGAATCCATAATTAGCACAATGGTATAATTTTATACAACGATGCATTTCGATTAATTTTCCGTTTTCTTCTTTTAATCTAGCAAAGACAGAATCATACTTATCGAAATTAACTGAAGCATTGTCGGCTGAATAAAAATCTGGAATGTTTTGTGTTAACCCATTTTCCAGTAAGATAGATTTTAGCTAAACAAACACTGTTTTTGTCTTGTTTCAGAATTTTATTGTTAATGTTACTGCACAACCTAGTTTCCGGGTTATCAAGCCATTTTCAACCACATTACTGATTCCCAAAGATGATAATGCACAGATAAACATGATGGCAGGGCAAAGATAACATCTAAACATCTTAACATATCGATCCATAGCTTAATGTAAAGCTATGTCGATGACCATTTTTTAACAAATTAAATACATTATTACACAATTCAGCAATGTATTAATAACGCTCATTGACGTAATTTTACTTTAAGCTATCGATCGATACGTTGAGATGATTATCTTTGCCTCGACATTATGTTTATCTGTGCATTATCATCTTTGGGAATCAGTAATGTACTTGAAAATGGGCTTATAGCCTGAAACCTAGGTTATGCAGTAACATTAATAATAACATTGTTAAACAAGGCAAAAGACAGTGTTTGCATAGTTAATTTACAGTGTTTCACCAGGAACCCACAGTTGATTCAATTAAGATAGATTTTAGTTTATTTGAAATGGCTTCTTCAGATCAGTCATATGTTCATAGAAATCAAGAACCTGTTACATTTTCCCTTGTCTTTGAAGAAGCTTGTTACAACTGTTCAGTAATGTTTTTAATGCCCTTATTTGAAGCATCTGGACATAATGAAAACGGGACATTTTGCCTTTATTTGCTTATGGGGAGGACACAGCAAGTGCCATCATCGCTCAGTGAAAGAGGAGTCAAATTAAACAAACGTGTGTCTCTGCCGATCCTTAGATACTCCACTGTTTCTGAAAAAACAATGGCCAAGCGTCCTATGTTTTTTCTAGGTACGTTATATGTATTTTACTGCGCCATACTCTCGGATGAAATGGTGGCAAAATGGTAAGCATCACGACTTCGTACTTCTGCGTCCCATGTTCGAAACCCAATGATTGCTTTTATTTTGTTTCAAATAACTGTTTTCATTTATGTACCCATGACTGCAGAAGGACACCTCACGAACGATCCTTATCAAATTCGGAGATATAAGGATGTTACATTAATTGTAAAATTACAACTAGATTTCACAGTAAGCGTATTATTACGTAATACATGTGCTATGGTATGTTGAGGGGTTACACTCGTTTTAAATTCTCATATTCTGCTTCATTCTTATATAAATTCTCACATCAATTCTTATATTTCA
Source organism: Schistocerca americana (assembly GCF_021461395.2). NCBI lineage: Eukaryota > Metazoa > Arthropoda > Insecta > Orthoptera > Acrididae > Schistocerca > Schistocerca americana. Next base: position 169,589,865 of record NC_060128.1, on the reverse strand, counting down.
TTCATACGCTTATTCTTCAGGAAGACGATTAACTTCCAATTTATTTTCTGTCTGGGGCAGCATTCTTTTATCCCCAGTGTTGTAATTCAATGGCAAAACGCACACACACACACACACACACACACACACACACACACACACACTCACAATCCCTCTCCCTCCCTTGCTCCCTCAGGCCTCCCCGCTCTGTCCCTCTCCCTCTCTCTTTCTCTTACATACACACCCTGTCACACACTCATCCTTACTTACACATTCATTCTCTCTTCATTCTCTCAATCTCTCTCTCTCATTCTCCCCTTCTCTCTCTCTCTCTCTCTCTCTCTCTCTCTCTCACACACACACACACACACACACACTCACATTCAGAAGCAGCTGAAAGTGTGTGGCATTCAGACCAACTGGATTTGCTGGAAGCTTGAGGAATTACAATAGATCCTATTCCTATTAGTGTATACATTCGTAAAAAACTGTGTGGGTTCACCACATCGCTTACTCGAATGCCAGAGGAGCTGCACCAGGTGGTGCTGGATAGAAGATTAACATCTTGAGCTCCTGCAAGTTCTTCAAGGTTCCCAGGGCAGTGAATGCTTCCACTGATTCTTCCTCGTGTATGTTGTACTCTGAAAGTTCCAAACGTTCCAAGCTGTCAGCACAGACTGACAGTAATGGAAGGATGCACCTGTGTAACAACAGAAATTTGGGATGGTAGAATAATATTGTAACTGCTCCAGCTGGAAACAGGTCAATTGGTCGATACCTTTATTAGTGTGCATATTTCTTTTCCCATTTTAAAGCGTGTCTTTTCAGGCTGTTTAGTACGCATGTTCTTTGAAATTGTTTTTTCATGTATACTGAATTTACTAATAACAATAATAAGAGGCAATAATTTAGTAACACTGGTTAAAAATAGCTAAGTATGAGATACGTAACTTTAACTGGAGCAACCATTGTCTGCAGAAGGAGTAGAGGGAGTGACTGTTAAAAATAACTTTTTGAAAACAGCCGCAAAGCGACCTTCTATTTTTTATTTACCGGTTGCACTCTTCAAATCAACAAGAGCGTCATCAGAGTATATACTGTAACGGATACAAATTGCGACAATACTGAAAGCTTGCACTGATGTTATGTAAAGTACATATTCTATTTCCAGCATCATGACTTATTTTTAAAAGTTGACTGACAGCATTAAAGATTGCGTTTACAGTTGCCTGATAGGTCTAAACATTAAACTGCCTGTACTAGAACTTCCATTTAAACTACGTTTAAAATGTAGTAGAAAAGAAGAAAAACCCACAAAAGTCAATAAATGAACAGAACGAATTATCTTATGTGGGTCTGCCAGTTATCTGATGAAGTGTTGCAGATAAGCAACCAAAATATAATAAAGGCCATGTTATCCTAATAGAGATATTTCTAAAAACGTTTGTTTAGAAAGCGTTTTTGTTAAAGACATTTTTAAATATATATATTTTTTATAACATATTTTGAAAGATATTTTAATTTTTACAGATGAACTCGTTTTTTTAAAAGATAAGCAGATATGTATGGATATGAGGTGTCTACATACACACTCATAAGAGAGGTGATTAAAATGTAAATTTTGTTTTCTGCAGTTGTAAATTATCTTTAGAGACGTTACAACTACTGTTGTCCAGTCAATTTAATCTTTGGCGCTGTCAGTGTCAAAACTTATTAATGTACTTTAAATTATATTAAATCTAAGTATTAGAGAACAGATAGTTTAACGTCTAGAGCTATCAGCCAACTTTAAATGCGATCTTTAGTACTGTGAGCCAACTATAAACATAAGTCACCATATTGGAAATAGAATACTTACTGCACATAATGTCAGTTTAAGTTTTCCATATTATCTCAATTTGCATTTTACATTGGATATACTGAAGATGATCTTGTTCATTTGGAGAGCGAAACTAGTAAATAAAAAATACAAAGTGCAACTTGTGGTTGTTTTCAAACACTTAGATACTTAACTGTTAATGTTATATAAAAATTGACAATATTTGTTTGCTTCTTTATAAGTAAACCCAGATTGTTTATGAATTTAATTGCGTGGTACATTAGTGGCCTCATTTGGGTAAGTGCTGAAAGCCAATATTACTCACATCAATTCAATTACGTAAATATTATTCAAAGTGAATGTCTAAAATTGAATTTTGGCGAAATTAAAACCATTTCATTGGATGAAACTTGATTTCTCAATAAAATTAGTACTCAAATGACATACAATGTAACAAAAAATATCAAATATTGTAATGCACCAAAATTAATTGCATTTGATCTAAACAACAATGTAACATGTTAAGTTTGTTGGAACACCACCACTGACAATGGCCGTCATAGAGAGAAAACTCTCTGATTAGCGATAGCAACCTGGTGTGGAATATCTAAGGAGCTATGATTCAGTGTGCTTTATTCTAGCCATGAACCTCGACGTGAATTCGTCCTGTGTCAGTTACAAATAAAGTGCAAGCTACACCTAAATGTGTCATCACTACAAGTTACTTTTATCCCATTCTGGGGTAAAATTTACATTGGTGGCCCATGACGACCACATATGCCCCATCTGAACACTTCTATGTTTCCAGTTCAGATATTATGTCGACAATGGAGTCATCTTGCAACTGTCAGTTACCAAAATTCCTATGAAAAGACTGACTTTCACACAGGTGTGTTCAGTGCTTCGCAGTGAAATACTCAGTAACTGATCCTGTCAAGCAGAAAAATGATCACTCTCAGCCCCATGTCACCTGTTCTGACAATGATACCTATGGTGCCGAACAAGGAACACTACAGACAATCTGCTGGGTTACATTATTCTAGACTTTACTTTGCATGCATATCATTCACATACTGTGCACCAGCTTCTTGGACATGTAAATTCTCGAAGGTTCACTAATGCCATGCCTTTCGTGAGACATCCATCCGATCTTGAACACCCCATTCACACTGCTTACCTAGTCCAGACATTGTCCTAGCCTTCAGCACTATCGTGCACCGACTCCACCATTCAGTTTGGTTCAGCATGTATGCTGCCTCCATTCAGCCCAGACCAACCGAAAATGTGATTGGCAGTTGCTGAGTGCATTCTGGTCACCCACAGTCTCTTGGACAACAGTGCAAAATTCGTCGCTTTGCTCAGCCACCTCAGTGAAAACGCTAACATAATCAGTGATGTTTTTCTCCCAGATTGCGCCACAAAGTGTGCACTACTCCAATGCATTTCACAGACATTGGAGCAGTAATTAAAACAGGTCTTCTACAATGCATTTCACAGCTTTGGCGCCAGTTACCTACATTGGCTGGTACTAATCTTACGCTAGATCTATGGATGACAGCTATCACTGATACAACCGGTTTTCTGTTATATCAGTTTTTTTCCCACGTCACTTTAACCTGACTGTTAAAACCGCTTAAAATAACCGGTTTCTGAAATAACCGATTTTACGTTTATTATTCTTATTATTCTCTGTAATAAACGTAGGAATCGAACAAAGACTGAAAAATTTGACTCAGTTTCCGGATCAGTAGAGTCAAAATATCGAATTAAAATGGAAAAATAAAAGAAAACGTAGTCTATTCACATTTACCTACTTTTCTCGAAAAGTGACTAGTGGTTGAATACTACAAAAAATCCCGGTATTCTCACACTGATTTTAATTTTTTAAAACTCTGCTCAAATATCCTGTTGTAATCGGAGATCATACCACTATTTGGGTATTATGAAGAGCCAGTGCTAAAAGGTTAAAACTGAGGTAAAGGACTCTATTTTTCGTGTTAATCTGTTCGTTTTCAAGGGCTACTAGAAGATAGAGGCATATTATGAAGACACAGGCAACAGATCAGTTACTTTCTATTTTCTTTGTATACTATTAATGAATTCTTGTTAAGTTTTTAATTTATTACCGTAACCATAATTTCCTTCCTCTTTTGTTATTTCATAGAAATAGCAGAGAAATAGTTAGTCATTCAAAGCAAATGAAGCATTGTACTTCATTGCTACGACAGTTTGCAAAGATATTCCCAGGCTATGGCTGATGGCATTCTGCAACACAACGGATGTCTGGCGGCGACAGCGAGAGATCACCGTACAGACCAGGTGGGGGCAACTCTTGCATACTACACATATTAAAAGCGCAAGCAAACTTGACACTCGGCGCGGCGGCTGATGGGAGGGACTGCAAAGTCATTTCCCATATACAGCCGATCGCATCAGCAAGCACGCCGAGTGTCAACTTAGTTTGCGCGTTAAATACATGCATACCTTAAGCCACAACACATGGAAACAGGGACGTCATAGTCTCAGCAGTGATGTACCAATTCTTATGCTATGCAATTCTTGCAGGACAGTTCGGCATAGTTATTAAAATAGCCCTGGTCGCTTTCACCATTTTCTGTAATAACGCAATATTTAAACCAATGCAAATTTACGACTAAAAATTACTCCTATTTTTAAAAAGGTTTATTTAAAAACGAAAAGTTGTAGCATTGCTGCTATGGCGAACTGATATTTCAGTTTTTTATGCGGCTATTAGCAAAAAATAAAAAAAACTCCTGTTACAATCGAGACCAAACAAATATCGAAAAAACCGGTTATTCGGAACTAAAATACCGGCATCGGTTTTAACTGATCTGTTTTTCTCATCGCTAGCCGTACCACGCACTTTGGACTCTGTGGAGCGTCAGGCTCCCACCCAATACACAACTGGCGATAATTTTACACACATGCTAATCACTGTAAAGAAAGGCAGAAAGGATTTGTACACTTTTGCAACGCCAACAATGTATAAACACTAAAAACAACAATGTCCCCAACCATGATTCACTACAGCTACACCATGGCAACCAGTTAGATGCAGCTGAACCATACCAACCACAACCCACCACCACTGAGCGTGACACAACCCCTCCACAGTGTACAAGTCACAGCAGCTAACCACCTGGAACACTCACACGCCTGACAACCCTGCCTCCTGCTCTGACATTCCTAGAGTGGCCTCTGCTGGTCCCACACACAGTTCAGTGGCGCAGTGTGCAACTGCCAGCCACCATGTGATTTCACAAGCGAGAAGCGCAATCCACAGTGGGTGCAGTGGATCATGGCGACAACTGAAGTCGCCTCACCTTGCAATGCATCGGTGAAACGTCTCACACACCACTTTTTCAGCAGAATGGCAGACTCTGTGTCTTCGACTGCATACATAGACAGTATTTTGTTATCAACTTGGGTTCGTTCGTGAGGACCTCGCCTCCTGTACATTTTCCAGTGAAAAACAACATACCCATCATCCAGCTCCATGTGCCAAATGACTCCCCTATTACCGTGTATAGATCTCCATCTAATACCTTAGGTCTCGGCTTTGGAACTTTCTCATTACAGATGCCACTAAACTAGTACTAGGAGCTGACTCTCTCTGACACTTGCCTTTATTGCTGGATTTAGCACGTGGTACACTGCATTATGAAGATGGTGGCCACTCCATTCATCGTGTCATTGGTTATGGGCCCCACCAACACAGCAGGCTTCAACCACCTCTCTCAAAACGCCACATCACTGTCCCAACTGCAACGACTCCAACAATTTTAGGTTGACACAAGGTTTGAGTTATTAAATCTGTGGGACGAAAATGAAACCGTATGATGAGCCATTTGTTCAGTATTGGATGAATATGCTTCCACGCGATGCCACCGAGCCTCTACTTTGACATAACAATCTCATCCCACCGATTCCAACACATTATCCCAGCCGAAATGCCGTACGACAGGGACACTTACCATCACAGTACACACAATAACACAACCCAGGTTAGTAATTTACATCTTGAAAGTGATTTATTACACGAAAAAGAGGATGTTGATGATAGGAAAGCTGGCCAACCTTTTGTAAAAATAAGAGTCTATGGTAGGGAAGATAAAGCTCTTTTGGATATTGATAGTGAAATTAGTGCAGTAGCTGAAGAGTTTTAATATTGTTTAAACATGGTAATGTGGTGATGGATGCACCAGTGATACGATTGAAAATAATAGGTGCTACAGGTAAACTAAATGACGTTGTTAAGTGTCAGTGATGAGAAACCCCTGGTGGTTCACTATTCTTTAGTGAATATGTGTCACAGTGTGCATGGGGCCCAGAGCTGTAGCAGTGCTATTTCTTCTTTAATTTTCTGTGGTCCTACCTACTCTTTTACTATCCTGTTGTCTGTCTTAATTACTCTTTGACTATCATGCTATCCAGACTGTGGAGTAAGTAGAGATAATCAGATTTACTATTTTATATAAAGGTGACAATTTACTAATGATGACAGGATATGAGTTGAAGATAGAAGAGTGGTTGGGAAATCAATGAAAAGAGGTAAATTGTCAGGAGGATAATACCTGGTGAAATCAAATGAGGTACAGTTTTATGGGGCTTGTCCATAGGTAGATGTATTTGTCCACCAACTGGGAGTGAAGTAAGGAATTGATGCATAATGTTTAAGGCGCTTTGAGAACATAATTTACACAATTAAGTGAAGTATTTAAGGAAAAATTCTGTGTAGAAGAATTTTGTAATCTACTGAATCGAGATACTAATTTGCAGTGAACAGTAAGATGACTTGTGGTGTGAGATGTTTGGTAATATGACGATAATTTTAATCAGTTGCTTTAGAACTCAGTTAATGGGTGAATTCTAAAAGACATAAGAACAGAGAAGAAAAATTCAGGCAAAGTCCATTGGGAAGAGAAGAATTTAACAGGTATGCTAGAGACTGAACTAGACTCAATGATACAGAGACACAAAGTTAAATGGTTACAAGGACATTTCAAAGTGTGTTAAGAGTGTGATCTGATGTGGATAAAATTAGTCTCTAGGGATATTGTGTGAAATTATTGCGATTAGTTTATTGGACACCCGAGAGTGTCTAATTTAAAAAAAGTAAGTCTTTCCTGTGGACAAGAGACTAATGTGGTTAGAGTCCAGTGGTTCTGTACAAGATTGTTGTAACTATTGTTTAAGTAGCAATTCTCTTTTTTTGATACTATTCATACATTTCTGAGGGATGGATGTTCAAAATATAGAGAATAATCAGTGTTTAAATATTTTGCTTAATTAGTGTCATATTGTAAATAATTTTTTTGAAGTTCTGTGGTCACTGCTGCTAGACAGGTTTCACAGTATTCCATGGCAGATTTAAGTATTGATACAAAAAGTTGTGAGTAATAAATTCGAATTTTTCAGGTAGATACATGCTAGAATACTAAATAATTTTATAAGGCCTATAGTCTCACATGTGTCGAAGACATTTTGTCTTGAGAGGTTCATGGAAACATCTCATGATAAAAGGGGGGCATATGTGAAGACATCGCTAGTTGCGACCTATACACGAGCTATTCTGTTTTCTTTCTTGCTTTCTTTCTTTTTTCGTAGTTGTACATGAATTTCTGGCGATATTTCATAGTGCTCATTTTGTTCAATAATTTGATAAGTACTGTTTGTTGAAAATAATAAAATGCAAATTATATCATTTCCTTATTGGACATTAGTAATTAGGTTTTCTTGTTTATTGATTATATGAAATATTTTGATTCTTCGTTTATCATTTATTGCATTAAGTGTGATTGGAATGACTTTGTGAAGTTAAATGTATGCTGAGATATTGCACAAGAAGAGTGAGAGAGCGAGAGCCATCAGAATATCGATGTTCGAACCAAGGAGGAAGGAGGTTAAAAGTGTGCTGTGTAGTGTCGTGGAACAATCGGTACCAACGCAACTGATTAAGGATGAGATAAATATTTGCTCTTTCTTGTAATGGCAGGTAAGAATGTTTAAAGTGTACAGAGAAGTTGGATTGTGTAAAACTGCTAAGCGAACTGTGTCGTGTAACTACGACACTATAGCTATGGACAGTTATAGTGTTTGCTGTGACTGCGCCATGTGCATTTTAAATACTTTATAATATCAAGGCATATTCGGGCCGTCACTGACGACTGTGTGCATGAACTGTTAATTTGACACAGGCGTATAGAAACTGTTTACTATGAGTGTGCATGTTAGTTCAACAGTGGAAAGTATGAGGTTGCATTATTCGCCTGGTAAACCACGATCCAAATAACTTTAAAATGCTCTACTGAAGTGTGTTACTTCAGCGTTGTGCATGAGAGACAAAATAAATCGCACGTGCAAAGCTGGATGTTGGCAGCAACTGTAACAAAGTCCAACTGCAACAATAAGCTGTCGACGACGTTGCACCTCACCGCCTGCATCCTCACAGATAAGGATAGCTGCTTTAGTTCGCGTCAAAGACTAAAACAACTATTAAAATTGTAAACTTTCTATTTGGAACTTGTTCAAAGAAACTAATCTTTCATTTACTTCTTCTGCAAAATAAATGTCATATAATTAAATGTTTCCCTAAGACATTTAAGTCTCTTCATTAGCTACGATAATATTCGAAGGAGAAGAAATGAACTATGAGCCACAGCCGGGACTCGAACCGGTTCTTCTTGCTTGCTAGGCCGAAATGCTAACTATTGCACCACCACAGCACAATGGTCAGCATTTCTGCATAAACTACCCAAATTGAGTGCCCTCCTCAAGACAAACTTAAATTCATATCTTCTGCTTATTTTCTCTTACATCATCACTACCGCCAGGGCTCTCTGACATTGGAATAGCACCCCTGCGTTGCACGTAATGGGACAGCCCTGTGTAGTGTCACCGCCAGACACCACACTTGCTAGGTGGTAGCTTTAAATCGGCCGCGGTCCATTAGTACATGTCGGACCCGCGTGTCGCCACTGTCAGTGATCGCAGACCGAGCGCCACCACACGGCAGGTCTCGAGAGACTTACTAGCACTCGCCCAGTTGTACGGACGACTTAGCTAGCGATGCAACACTGACGAAGCCTCGTTTATTTGCAGAGAAGATAGTTAGAATAGCCTTCAGCTAAGTCAATGGCTACGACCTAGCAAGGCGCCATAGCAATTGATAGTTATCGTATGAAGCATGTCTCATCAAGAACGATGTATACAAATGAGGGATTAAAGTTAAGTATTCCAGAAGCTAAGTACTTTTCTTTATAGCATTCATTACGTATCCTGTTTCAGACCTCACGCCATCCTGCGTGAGCTTATAGCGTGCATTTCGGCCTTCTCTAGCAATATAACATCCTGAACCATAGGAAATCTTATAGATCTTCTTATTACATGTTTTCCTAAGACATTTAAGTCTCTTCATTATCTGTGATGATGTAAGGGAAAATAAGCAGAAGACATGAATTGAAGTTTTTGTTGGAAAGGGCGCTTAACTTGGGTAGTTTGCGTAGGAACGATTCCCATTGTGCTGTGGTGGTGCAGTGGTTAGCATTTCTGCCTAGTAAGGAAGACAACCCAGGTTCGATGCCTGGCGGCACCACAAATTTTAATTCATTTCTTCTGCTTTGATCATTATCATAGATAATGAAGAGACTTAAATGTCTCACCGAAACATTTACTTATGAGATCTATAAGATCTCCTATGGTACAGGACTTTCCCATTACATCCAACGCTGGGGTGCTATTCCAGTGTCGGAGAGCCCTGGCAGTAGTGACGATGTAAGGGAAAATAAGCAGAAGATATGAATTGAAGTTCGTGTTGGGGAGGGCACTCAACGTGAATAGTTTGTGCAGAAATGGTGGCCATTGTGCTGTGGTGGTGCAATTGTTAGCATTCTGGCCCAGCAAGCAGGAAGACCTAGGTTCGAGTCACGGCCGCGGCACAAATTTTATTTCATTTCTTCTGCTTTGATCGTTATTGTAAACAAATGTCGGCGAAATTTTGTTATTAATGTAGATCTTTTTCACTTCCATTAGTGTAGTTGTTTCCAAGCAGCATCAGCAGCAACACTCTGTCTTCAGGCCACAAATGGCCCATTTGGACCATCCGACCGCCGTATCATCCCCAGCTCAGGATGTGGATAGGAGGTGTGTTTGGTCAGCACACTGCTCTCCTGGTCGTTATGATAGTTTTCTTTGACTGGAGCAGCTACTATTCGTTCGAGTAGCTCCTTAATTGGCATCACAAGGCTGAGTGCACCCCGAAAAAATGTCAACAGCACGTGACAGCCTGGATGGTCACCCATCCAAGTGCCGGCCACCCCTGACAGCACTTTTCAGTGATCTCGCAGGAACTTGTGTATCCACTGCAACAAGGCGTCGCCTGGTTGTTTCTACTCCTATACCTATTTCTTTCATTCATAATTTTAGCGTTGCTGTCCTTGCCTGCTAGTTTAAGTACCTTTTGGATGAGTGTGAAACGTGTGCACTTTGAAGAAGGTCCCGAGTTTGAGTCTCGGTCCGGCACACAGTTTTAATCAGCCACGAAGTTTCATATCAGCGCACACTCCGCTGTAGAGTGAAAATGCCATTCTAGAAACAACCCCCAGGCTGTGGGTAAGCCATGTCTCCGCAATATCCTTTCTTCCAAGAGTAGCTAGTTCTGCAAGGTTCGCAGGAGAGCTTCTGTGAAATTTGGAAGGTAGGAGACGAGGTACTAGCGGAATTGAAGCTGTGAGGACGGGGCGCGAGTCGTGCTTCGGTAGCTCAGTTGGTAGAGCACTTGCCCGTGAAGGGCTAATGTCCCGAGTTCGAGTCTCGGTCCGGTACACAGTTTTAATCTGCCAGGAAGTTTCATGTGTGCACTTTAATTTCTGTGAATGAGTTCAATGTGCAATTATTTAGGCATTGTATTTGTTCGAATTGTGACGTCAGCCATTGAGCTGAATCCAACAGCCAATGGCAGCATAGCTGCTTACACCCGATTGGTGCAATATACACAGATGTGAGTAAACATGGTAACTAGTGTCATACTGAGCACTGTGTATTCACTTAGGAATAGATGTCCTGTTGCCACATCGTTACAACTGTATGTGCATACAGTTCTACCGTACTTAACTCTGTATGCAGAGATAAATAATAGGCAAAGTGGTAAAACTTTTGTTAGTAGAAATCAGAGAGTTTTTTTTTCCAGGCCGCATCATATTTGAAACGAGCAGGGTTGACCCAGAGTTTTAAGGTAATTTGGCGATAATTCAGGGGCAGGGCAGAGCCACGATCACTGCATATGGCTTGATTCATAACTGAACTAGATAGCATAGAAGGTTAGGTATTAATTTTGTTAGCCGTGAGTAGCTGGTTCACTACACAGCACAGCATGTTGGTGGTTAGGTGCAGCTGCAACTCGGTCGTTTTGAGATTCCAAAAGTTCGATTTCTGCATGTCCACATAGATCTGGTGAGGCCTCTTCCCAATATTGAAGGCTGCCGATATATACCCTCCGATTACGCGATGTGCTGTAAGGACGCCAGTCCTCTCAAGGATTTTACAGCAGAGACGAAAGCAAGAGCATTTGTCGACATACGGATTTCACATTTTGGCTGCTCGATCTCTGCAAACACTCACCAAGGACGGCAGATTGAAGCGGTCCTATTTAACAAACTATGCAGTGTACGATGTTACAGCATAATGGCCTACCATCCACAAAGCAATGGCACCATACTTTTAAAACTGTCATTATGTGTCACAGTGGTCGCCAGATGGAAGTATTAGGTTGGGTGCCTTAGGTGTTCACACTGCTCACAAAAACAATCTTGGTGCCTCCCTCACAGAAGTCCTCTGCAATGAGTCGCTCATTCTGCCTGCAGACTTTATGCTACAAGTACCCAACAGAGACCTCACAACTGGCCACTCTCGTCACATGAGTCAAACATCACATCATTCAGGATACCATCACCACAGCTGCACACATCTCTGAAAATCTTCGTCCATAAGGCAGTAGCAGACTGTGACTGTATCATGCTCCAGATTGTCACTACAGCTGCCTTCCTTACACTGGGTCTCACAAAGTCATCAGGTGAGGCACTAACACTTTCAAAACATTCCTTCACGTTGTGCCTACCATTGTGGCAGTCAACCACTTAAAATCAGTTGGACCTCACACAACGTTACCCATACCTACTATGTACAAATCACCCTGACCTTCCAATCCCTTCACAGCTTGTGACAAGTCGTCCAGGTGCAGCACTGACAGTACATTCATGTTCCAACTGGACATGCAGCACTTTCAACTGGACCAAATTCAGATCAAAGTAGACGATGATTTCATTGTGGCTGAGGGAATGGATCAGTCAAGTCGAGAATATTTTTCGCACCAACATTTCTCTCATAGTTAAAACATCCCAAGGGATGTGGACATAGCTACAATCACATCATGACTCTCACCTGAGTACTCCCTCGCCATCATGGTCCCCAGGACATTATGATGGCCTGCAACTCTTTTTTTGGATTCTGAAATGACACCTCCTCCCTCCTCCCCCCCACCCCAATGCTTTGCTATGTCCATGTTGCAATTCCACACTGTTGACAATCATCATCGATCACCCTCATTATTCTCATTACGGCCGAACTCACTGCCCTCCATCTCATCTCAGTGAATACCATCTATATGCTACACTACAGGATCGACATCATTGCTCCCTTCCCCCCATGTTCGCCAAGAAACAGTCCAAACGCACTCTGCTTTTCAGTCAGCCACGGCCTGGTTGGTCATTTCGCCATGTAGACAGGCATCAAAATGACTGCAATAGTGAAGCTCCCTGGCTATCTCCTCCCACAGTGCTCAGCTCTCCTGGGGGCGGGGGGAGGGGGGGAGGAGGAGGTTTCTGTTGGGACTCCAGCAGCGGCAGTGGCTGTCAGAGTGGAAACTCTGTGACTAGTGACTGTGTGCCAATTATGGAATAAAGTGCATGTATATGTAACTGTCATAACTACATGTTATCTTCATCCCATCCTGGGGCAAAATCTGCAAGTTATTTATCAAGACGTAGACATCCAAGGCTGCTGCTGCTGTATATTTGACTTTCAGTTTCATCAAGGACTCTGTCTTGCACCCAAAGAAAATGAAAAAAAGTTTGAAGTGGATGATGTTGAGTTGTTTGGAACTAAAACCTCAGTACCAGTTGATCCTATACCAACGATGGGGATTAATTATAACTTTAAAATGTTTATTTAATTTTTTTTGTCTTTGCCAACTCTGTCGCTGACATATAGACGAGATGTGGTTGTTGAGGCAAGTTAATCACCAGCTGAAATCATTTTTGTAAAATTTTTAATGTCTTACTTGGCCTGAAAAGTTAAAAACTGGGCTCTTTGGGACATAAGTCTGACACTTATAGTATATATAGTATTATACTACAGGGTAGTTTGAGAGAGTCAGATTGAATACGAGAATATTTCAGTTTAACATCTTAAAAGTGAGCATTTTTTGATTTCATCAGACACTACAACTCAGTTCCTACAGTCTCAAATTCTAGAACAGCTCTGGAATCTAATCTCTGCGGGCGAGAAAGGGGCTTGAGGGGTACTGTTGCACTACACAGAACTAAACTGTGTACTACAGTTAAAAACAGTGCAAACAATACCACAGTCAATTGGAGTTAAAGTAATTCTGCAACAAACACAATCAAAGATTTTGTCAGAGAGAAAGACAAGCTTAATTATACATTTTTCCTCATGAAAATGTGAATAAGCTGAAGGTATAGAGCTTGCAACACGAAGCTCTAAGATATCACATAGTCTGAAACGAATGAATAACTGCCAAGAGAACTAATCAACCAAAAATTAACTTGATGTACAGCTGTACTATCACTGGAGGACAGGTGGTAGCACTCACCTTCTTTCCATTGTCCAGTTTATGCATATAGATTTAAGGCTGTTCCTTTTGGCATTCAGAAAATATCTCAGATCATCCAGATCAACAGTCATGAATCCAAAGTGCACCACAGTTAACTGTGGGCATCCATCACCCAAAGGTCGCAGCAGAAGACGGTTCCCCATAAAGTGGTCTTGCAGTTCCAGCACACGGAGGTGCTGAAACTGCGACACTGCTTCTGCAAACTTCTGCAACTTCAGAAGTTCTCTGGATATCCTCAGTGTGTGTATTTTGGGGCACTTCTCCACTAAGTTCTTCAGCACCTGTAACCAAACAACAACTTCCTCCCTTATTAAAATTACCTAAATGTGGAACCTATAGAATTTCAGACTTCACTTTCTGTTACCGATTTATTTATTCTGTATTCAGTGGGTCCATACAGCGATGAGTTCGCCATGGATGTGGAATGCGTCAAAATTAAAATTGTATGTATTTACAAAAAGGGGAAAGTGGGGTAAAATGGACTGGACGGGAAAGTGGACATCGCATTTTTTTTCCTCTGAACGGTGGTGCTGTCAGCCAAGAAATGGTCACATTATATCTGATATACACAGTCACTGTTGTTAGTGAATCTGACAGAGGATGCTTGTTCTGTCAATGTTTAATCAAAACTTTTCTAATATTCAGCCTCCTTATATTATTCTTATTAGCTAACTTATACAGAGGGCAATTCGTATTTACAACATCATTGTTTAAATAAAGTGTTTTGGATTACAGACGTTGTTCAGTGTTGTTTCTTTCGATCTGATAGTTTCATCTCTGGAGCACTAATTACGACGTGCCATACGATCGGGAAAAGTGACCGCGCTACATGACAAGAAGGATGACTACTTCTTCCAACAGTTTATTTTCAAACTGTTGATCCCAAGTAGGAAAACTAGAGAACAAATGTCATGATATACAGGAATATATAACGAAGGAAACTATAGATTACTATCTACAGGAAAATTAAAGAAATATTTGGAGAAAAGAAGAGCAACTGTATGAATATCAATAGCTCCGATGGAAAACATTACTAAGCAAAGAATGGAAATCTAAAAAGGTGAAGGGAGTATGTGGAGGTCTGTACAATGGAAATGAACTTGAAGTCAGTATTACAGAGAGGGAAGAGGATGAAAACGAGATAATAGATATAATACTTCAAGAAGAATTCGACAGAGCACTGAAAGACATAACTAGGCCCCCAGGGTAGACGATGTTCCCTCGAAAATACTGATATTTCTGGAGGAGCTAACCATAAGAAAAGCAATCCATTTGGTGCGCAAGATGTATAAGATATCGAAATACCTGAGCCTTCAAGAAGATTATAATAATTCCATTTCACTAAAGCAGGCGTAAATATTACTGTACTATCACTTTAATAAATAGTGTTTTCAATATAGATGAAGTATTTACAGAACAATGGAAAAATTGCTAGAACCTGACCTCAGGGAATATCAGTTTGGAGTTTAGAGAAATGTAGGAACAGGTGAAGCAATAATTCCCCTATAACTTATCTTACACGATAGCTTAAGGAGAGGCAAACCTGTGTTTATAAAGTTTTGTAGACTAGGAGAAAACTTCTGGCAATATAGACTGGAATACACACTTTGAAATTCTAAAGGTAGCAGGAATAATATAAGGAGTGGAGGGTTATTTACAATTTGTACAGAAACCAGACAGCAGTTATAAGAGTCAAGTGGCATGAAACGGAAGCAATGGTGAAGAGGAGAATGAAACAGCATTGTAACTTATCCCCTGTGGTATTCAGTCTGTACAATGAGCAAGCAGCAAAGGAATCGAAAGAAAAGTTTGGCGAAGGAATTAAAGTTCAGGGAGAAAATGTAAAAACTTCAAGGTGTGCTGAATGACAATGTAATTCTGTCAGAGACAGCAAGGGACTTGGAAGAGTAGTTGAACGGAATAGACAGTATCTTGAAAGTAGGATATAAGATTAATATCAACAAAAGTAGCGGAACGTACTAAAATTAAATCAGATGATGCTGAAGGAATTAGATTAAGAGATGAGACACTGAAAGTCATAGATTTTTGGTATGAGGACAGTAAAATAACAGATGGTGGCAAAAGTAGGGAGGATATAAAATGTAGACTGACTATGGAAAGAAAAGCATTTCTGAAGAAGAGAAATTTGTTAACAGCGAATATAGATTTGAGTGTTAGGAAGTCTTTTCTTGAAGGTATTAGCCCTATATGTATGTGAAACGTGGATGATAAACAGTTTAGACAAGAAGGGAACAGAAGTTTTTGAAATGTGCTGCTGCAGAAGAACACTGAGGATTAGATGGGTGATCATGTAACAAATGAGGAGGTATGGAAAAGAATGAGAGAAGAAATTTGTGACACAACTTGACTAAAAGAAAGGATTGGTTGATAGGATACTATCTGAGATATCAAGAATGACCAATTTAGTAATGGAGGGAAGTGGGGAGGGGGTGGGGGAGGAATTGTAGAGGGATACCAAGAGATGAATACAGGAATCAGATTCAGAAGTAGTTATTCAGAGATGAAGAGGCTTGCACAGAATAGAGTAGCGTGGAAGATGCATGAAATCTCTTTGGAGTGAAGACCACAACAACAAAAACGGTCTTCCTAGTGAGACTTAGTTACTTCCATATATCATTTATAATACTACAGACTGACTTCTAAACAATTCTGTACACAAATCTATCACCTGTGACTCTATCCCTCTGTGACAGTTTTGAATTAATTAATTAACTGATTGTATTTAGAACTTCTCTTTTCCATTATATTTGGCTTAGTACAAGCATCCAATTCAAAACGGTCTGCTGAGCCACTTGGTATTGTTTTAGATAGTAAGACATCACATCAAGAAATCAAAGAAAGAAATATGTTATCCTGTTGTGAAGGAAAACGCTATTGAGTTGCTAAATAGAGTAGTGTAGAAGCTGCGTCAAACCACCGAGCCCACACAAGCGAAAAACCGTGCCAGACTCGGCAGTCAGTGGTATGTACTCCTGATGATGATGGTGAAGATAGTTATAGAAAGCTCGACTGTTTTATTAGAAATGACACAGCTTGGAAACTGAGTAGATTCCATCCAAACAAGGTACTACAATGGAACTGGTCAGTGAACCTATCTCACTTACATATCACAGAATACAATACCCATGTTAAATTCCAATGGAATCAAAATCCTAAGTCTTAAAACCTAAATTATCTTTACATTTTTTCGTAAATAGAGCTAATACAATGCACAAATAACACAATATTTATCTCCAATTAATTTTAAATTGCAATAATAATTTACAATTGTTGTCATTATTCCTATTTGTATAATTTACAAATGGAGTATTTAACTGTAATAGAGACAGTTTGGATGATAAAGATTAATGTATTTTATGATCTCTGAAATGCAACCTGTTGCATCTTTGCAGTTGTTGATTTTTGTGTATTAGTGAGTTATGGTATATGGTAGAAGTGGTAAGTCTGAAATGGCGTAAATTACAATGTGGTGCATTATAATGTGAGATGTTGTACACTATCTGTTGTGAAATTGTGATGTCAAAGCATAGAACCCAGATTTTTGGCATTCCACTTAAATTTGATAGAAAGAAATTAAAAGAAGTGATAAAACTTCATCCTACACCATTGTCCTTATTTGTTTACTACTAACCTGATCATACCTAACAGATCACAGTGAATATTACAGCGAGATCTGTTTTTGACGAAGATGTATGAGAGTCAAATGAGAACATTTCCTTAAAATTTTTAACTGTTATTTCTGACTTCCTTCTCACTTAAAATTCTTTGAGCTGTTATACATAAAAAAGTGCACGAGAACTATAGAAAATTTTTAATATTAACAGAGATGGGGTTCATGATAGTATGTAACTGTAAAGGAACTTTAATTGCCAGAAAAAATACTTCAACTAACAGTTAAAAGAAGGAAAAACGAAAAATACCCAGGAAAAAGAGGCAACAGAGCAATGAAGTCAATATGAAGTGCAAGGAAACTAAAACAAAATGGCTGCAGGAAAGATTTTTAAAAATCGAGAAGCAAATGGTAACAGGGAAAACAAATTAAATCCATAGAAAAATCAAAATATCTTTCAGAGGGCTCTAAACCAAAGAAATGTTCATTAAAAGTGCAAGAAATAATAGGTGTAAAGAGTACACAGCACACTTGTAGGAGGGAGAAGATCTCCTTGTGATACAAAAAGAAATGAGTACCTATTTGGAAGACATACAAGATTCAGAATTAGCACAAGATTTTGACTGAACATTTGAAGACATCCAATTACACAAGAAAGAAGGGACAGATAACATTCCAGTGGAATTCTTGAACTCTGTGGGGGAAGCGGCCACCAAATCATTATTCAAGTCAGCGTGTAAGCCCTGTTAGTCTGGGATTCATCTTTGGATTTTTGGAAGAGTATAATCCACACAATCCGAAAGCTAGCAAAGGCATTCATTGATTCATTCAGTGTGCTCAGTGGAGCCCATTAATAAAGAGAACCTTTTTGGGATGTGTCAATAGCCAATATATACATTAATGTGAGACATCATACAAACGCAATCTGTAAACTATATCCATACTAATAATAAATGTGTAAAACTTTCGTTTCTGTGTATTTGTCTGTTTGAACAAATGAAACTTCAAAACTACTAGACAGATTTTCATGGAATTTTTACTTATAATTTGAGTGTAGATTGAGGCAAGCCGGCCGCTGTGGCCGAGCGGTTCTAGGCGCTTCAGTCCGGAACCACACGGCTGCTACGGTCGCAGGTTCGAATCCTGCTTCAGACATGGCTGTGTGTGATGTCCTTAGGTTAGTTAGGTTTATGTAGTTCTAAGTCTAGGGGACTGATGATCTCAGATGATAAGTTACATAGTGTTCAAACAAATTTCGGGCTCGCAGCTGGTCGTCGTTCAATACTTCGCACAATATTTCAACTGGACACCGCCAGTCATGTTCAGGCGAGCCGTCGCAGACTGGTGAAAACATTTTTTTTTCTTTATTGTATTTCAATTCCCCATCGAGGCGGGCTGGCAGCAGCATATGCGCTGCTCTTCAGCCGAAAGACATAGAACAAACAATAGAAGACATTTAAAAATAACAAAGGAGAGAATATGGTGAACATAGGTATAAAAAAGGGGGAACATCATGGAAGG
Source organism: Schistocerca americana (assembly GCF_021461395.2). NCBI lineage: Eukaryota > Metazoa > Arthropoda > Insecta > Orthoptera > Acrididae > Schistocerca > Schistocerca americana. The sequence continues at coordinate 169,570,986 of NC_060128.1, read as the reverse complement.
CAATAGACAAAAAACGGGGTGACTGTAAAATGGAGATAAAAAACTGTTGAAAAGTAGCACACACAAAAGGCCACACACTGCGACAATTAAAAGAACACAAGGTACAGTATGACTGGTGCATGAAAGGTATTGACGGATGGTGTAGCACATAACAAAGCGAACCGCAAGGCAGTACACAATTAAAATCACACCTCTTGACGCACAGGAGAAACAGCACTAAACACAACACTGATGTGGCACACTGACGATGATCAAAACAGAGGATCTGCCAGGAGCAAGGAGATGAGGGAGACTGGAAGAAGGGAGGGAGGGGAAGAGATGGGGAGATGAGTGGGGGGCGCGCTGAAGAGGGGCAGGTAGAGAGGGATGTGGGGCCGGCCGCAGTCGTCTAGCAGTTCTAGACGCTCAGTCCGGAACCGCGCAACTGCTACGGTCGTAGGTTCGAATCCTGCCTCGGGCATGGATGTGTGTGATGTCATTAGGTTAGTTAGGTTTCAGTGGTTCTAAGTTCTAGGGGACTGACGACCACAGATGTTAAGTCCCATAGAGCTCAGAGCCATTTGAACCATTTTTTGAGGGATGTGGGAAGGAAAGAGGCAAGTATGGGGTGCAGGGTCTCAGGGGAGGGGGCGGGAAGGAGGAAAATCCGCTCTGGGAGAAGGAGGGAAGAGGAAAAAAGGGAGCCCTGGGGAAGGGGGGGGGGGGGAACAAGGCCAGGTTATAGTTGGAAGGAAGGGTAGATGTCACAGCAAAGTTCGTCATCTGGGAGGGGGAGGCATTGGAAATTGCCCTGATGAAGGAGATGGAGGTGGAGAGAGGGAGGGATACAGTGATAGAGGTGCGGCAACGGGCGTGGGGTTGAGAGGAAGGAGGAAACCAAAGGGTGGGGGGGATCAAGCCTGCGGACAATGTAAAGGATGCGGAGATGTTGGAGGAACAGGAGGAGGTGGGGGAAGGGGATCAGTTCATACAGGAGCCGTGTGGGGGAAGGAAGGCGGATACGGAAGGCAAGGCGGAACATATGGCGTTCAAGGATTTGGAGGGCCTTGTAAAAGCAGGTGGCGGTGGAGATCCAGGCAATGCTGGCATAACAGAGGATAGGACGGATGAGGGATTTGTAGGTGTGGAGGATGGTAGAAGGATGCAATCCCCATGTCTGGCCAGACAGGAGTTTCAGAAGGCGGAGGCAGGAATGGGCTTTCTGCTGGATGGTCTGGAGATGAGGGGTCCAGGTGTGTCGGTCGAGGGTGAGGCCAAGGTATTTCAGGGTGGGGGTGAGCTGGATAGGACGACCATAATGGGTGAGGTAGAAATCATGGAGGCGAAAGGAGCGAGTGGTGCGGCCTATAATGATTGCCTGGGTTTTGGAGGGGTTGAGACGGAGGAACCACTGGTTACACCAAGTGGTGAACTGGTTAAGGTGGGTTTGGAGGGTACGTTGAGGCCGTTGAAGGGTAGGATAGAGAGCCAGGAAGGCGGTGTCATCAGCATACTGGAGAAGGTGGACTGATGGGGGTGGCTTGGGCATATCAGCTGTGTACAAGAGATAAAGGAGAGGGGAGAGGACAGAACCTTGGGGGACGCCAGCCGTGGGATAAAAGATACGGGAGTTGGTGTTGTGGAGGGTGACATAGGAAGGACAGTGCGAGAGGAAGGAAGCGACCAGACGGACAAAATTGATAGGCAGGGCGTAGGTTTGGAGTTTAAAGAGGAGACCAGGATGCCATACACGGTCATAGGCATTTTGGAGGTCAAGGGAAACAAAAATGATGGAGCAACGGGAGTTGAGCTGGAGGGACAGAAGGTGAACAAGGTTGGGGAGTTGGTCTTCAGCAGAGAAGGAGGGTCGGAAGCCACACTGGGTAAGGGGGAGGAGGTGGTGTTGAGCAAGGTGCTGATGGAGGGAGAGGATGGATTCAAGGACCTTACTGAAGATGGAGGTGAGGCAGATTGGACGATAGAAAGAGGTGACAGAAGGGGGTTTGTTGGGTTTGAGGAATAAGAGGATGCGGGAGGTCTTCCACAGGTCAGGGTAGAAGCCAGTAGAGAGGATGACATTATAGAGATGGGCGAGGACAGTCAGGAAGGAATAGGGGCTTTCTCGAAGGTGACGGTAGGTGACACAGTCGTGACCAGGGGCCGTGTTGCGTTTGGACCAGAGGATAAGTTTAATGTCTTGTGCTGTAATGGGAGTGTTTATGTTGGAAGGGGCAACTGCTCCAAGTACTGGAGACTAGGAGCAAGTGGAGCGACCGAGGTATCGGCACGTTCCATGATGGTGGAGAAAAGAGAATAATCAAAGTGGGGATCATTGGGGTTGGAGAAGACCTCGGAAAGGTGGGAAGCGAAGTGGTTGGCCTTACTGAGGTTGTCAGGAAGGGGGCGATCGTTATGGAGAAGGGGGTAGTGGGGAGTGGAAAGGGAACCAGTAAGGCGATGGAAGGCGGACCAGTACTTTGAGGAGTTGATAGGGAGGGTGGTGTTGAGTCGTGTGTAGGTCTGGCGCCAGTCTCGGCGTTTCGTTGCTTTAATAAGGTTCCGTACGTGTCGCTGTATTTGCCGGTGGTGGTAGAGTGTATCCCTGTCACGAGTGCGCAGGAAGGAGCGATAAAGGCGGCGGGATTCACGGATGAGGAGGACAGCCTGCGGAGGGAGAGTGGGATGGTGTGGGTGGATGGTTTTAGTAGGAACATGGGCCTCCACGGCGTCAGTAATTACCTTCTGAAGGAAGGACGAGGCGTGGATGATGTTGTCAGGATGGCGATAGGTAAGAGGGTGGGTTTCGACCTGGGTGGAGATGGAGTCCCGGTAGGCATCCCAGTTGGCACGGTGATAGTCATGGACGACCTTGGGAGGGGGAGCAGGGTGCGGAGCCGGAGGGGGGCGGTGAGCAGACGTTATGGTGAGAAGAACAGGGAGGTGATCGCTACCTGTGGGGTCAAGGACGGCGACAGCGATACGCCCAAGAAGGTTGGCGGAGGCAGTGACAACATCGGGGGTGGTGCGAAAACGTCGCCCGTTCCGCAATATATAGCGTACTGTAACTATTCTGCGCATGCGTCGAAAACTTGATAGTTGAACAACACTGCCCGCTGGCAGCGCCCTCGCTGGTGGAATAGCGGAACTCAGTCGCCCTCTGCGTTGCTGTTTGCCACGGCGGTCGACGCAATCTGTCGTCTTCGATAAGAGCAAATCGTGGAGATGATGGGATTCCATGCACTGTCCAACTGGTAGCTGCTGTCACGTTTTAACAGATTTTCCGTCAGTCGTATTTCTGCGGATAAAGAGGAGAACATGCCGGAACAATCTTTAGCTTTTCTTCCTTTCGTTGGCAACACTTCGTTTAAAGTAGCAAGAATACTCCAAAAATTTCAGGTAAAAGTGGTTTTCCGCCCACCATCGAAGATTGCGGACCTTGTGGGATCAGTTAAGGACAATCTGTTGCTACGAAAGGCCGGAATTTACAAGATACCGTGCCAATGTGGTATGGCTTACATAGGTCAAACCACACCCACCGTGAAAGAACACTGCACTGAACATCAACGTTACACCCGCCTTTTGCAGCCAAGCAAGTCCGCTATTGCTGAACATTGTATTTCTACTGGACATTCAATGGAGTATGAGAAAACAATGATTTTGTCCACAGCAACGTCTTTCTGGGACTCCATTATTAAAGAATCCGTAGAAATACGACTGACGGAAAATCTGTTAAACGGATATTAACGGCTGTACGTGCAATGAAATAGTGTGAGAAATTTCTTGTGGTTCAACTGGAACTGGATGACAAGTTGAAATGTAGTGAACACAGGAATAAACTAATCACAAAGCTCAAATTGGTAAACCTTTCCCTTAGAAGTGTCGCTTAGGGTGTTGTTGTGTACATAGTTCCGCGTAGTCAGCGCGTACACAACTTTCCCACTAGAGCGCGCCCCACTAAGCACAACAGCGCAGGTGCAGCACTCGTCTGTCTTTGCACTACGAGATGGCGCTGTCATAGAGACGGACCAAATTCTGCTTCCGCCGATCCGCAATGAGATTGCTGCTAATGTAGAACCTTTTCTCCTCGCGGCTCACACTCGCTCAGTGATACATGAACGTTCGAGTGTACAGACCTCTGATTAGTCAGTCTGCATTAGTCTGTACGAGTCTGCATTAGTCTGCGTTAGTCTATAGCCAAGTTTCAGTCTGCGCCTAATAAGATTACCATATTCCCGTACATAGCCATGAAGAGAAATGTATAGACACTTTGTCAAGAATCAGAGATACGTGAGAATAAGATTAACGTACCAAGACCAAAGGAACTTCAGACTGTCAATTGTAAGCAGCATCCAGAATCGTCTGACCTAACGGCAGAAGATAAACACGCCACGATAAGACCACGAGACATAGCTGACACTCGCCTACTTCGCTAGAGCGACAAGTCAAATAATCTGATGGTGTGTGTACCGAAGGTCTTATAGTACGCACACCACAGATGTTGATGGAGTGACCTGATCATCTGCTTAATCTGTGTATTTTCATTCCCTGTTTTCATATGAACCAAACACCAAAGCTCTATTCTCTGAGTAAATTATCAAATCTTTTCTAAAACAATGGGAAATCTGGTATGAGTTAATTTAGATTGCTACTCACAATATAGAGAAGGCATTGAGCAACAGACAGGCATGTTTAAAAGTAGATTGTCAAATACTGATCTACATGCATACGCCACAGACCACAGTATTGTGCATGGCGGAAGGTACCCTGTACCACTGCTAGTCACTTCTTCTCCCATTCCACTCATAACTGGAGCGAGGGAAAAACGAATATCCATATGCTTCCATACAAGCCCTAATTTCTCTCATCTTACCTCTGTGGTCGTTATGTGCAATATATATTGGCGTCAGTAAAAAAGTTCTGCAGTCTCCTTCAAATGCTGGTTCTCTACATTTTCTCAATAGTGTTCCTTGAAAATAACGCCACCTTTCCTCCAGGGAATCCCATATGAGTACTGAGTTATCAGAAAAACATTTATCAGATGTAGCCACACAGTCGCTACCCACACACACATGGTCACTGTCATCTTTGAGGAACAGTTCTAAAGATAATTCTGTTCCTACTATTTGATCTCCTGACATGTGGAAAGTAATCAGAGACTACCAACACAGGTGTTACAATTCTGCCTTAGTCACCATTTTGAAAATCGAATAGCATGAACTCTTTACTGGTAGAAAAAGTGAAGTATTCATTTTTTCCTAACTAGTTAATGCATCATGTAATGTAGTGTACATTAAGAAGGAGAGTATTCAGGGAAGTGAAATGAGTCAAGTGAAGTAACTTTCCTTTAGAAACTAAATCATATTAGTTTACTGCTTACTGGAATTTATGAGTATATCAGCTAAATATAGTGTTGTAAATCAAAAGGAAGTTGCTGGTTTGAAGGACGTTGCTTTATATACACTTAAACATAGCATTCTTCAAGGTTAATCGTCATATTAATTCATTTGAGACGGATAACAATAATTAAAATTTTGTTGTATAATTAATGTGGAAGTGGTTTTTAGCTTGGGGCTCATATAATACTTAAACATAGCATTCTTCAAAATTAATCGTCCTATTAATTCATTTGAGACAGATAACAGTAACTAAAATTTTATTGTATAGGAAATTAATAATCAATTTTTTTAAACATTCTGGTCAAAATGTTAGTTGCAACATGCTACAATGCAAATTTGAAAAATGTGGAATTTTAACACTTATATGTGGAAATTCGTTATTTAAGACTTAGTTTTCGCTGTGCTGACTAAAGTGACCAGTTTACTTCACTAAAAATAAATTATTTCAGCTGTAAGAAGAGAAAGCAAAAAGTAAACAAGATATCCTACATACATTCTATTTCAACAGAAAAATATCTAACAATCATTACATACCAAAATATAAGAGTGCTATCATCTTGTCAGCAAATATTTTATTTTGTTAAAGATGTATTTATTCAAACACAGTGAACTCTTAAGGTTTTAGACATTTTGGAACATTTCAAATTATAAACTTAACTATTTAAAATAAATATTTTTCGTAAGTTTTTCAACCCTTGAATCTACATAATAGGATAATTTGTAGGAATGGTTGTTGTTGTTGTTGTTGTTGTGGTCCTCAGTACAGAGACTGGCTTGATGCAGCTCTCCATGCTGCTCTATCCTATGCAAGCTTCTTCATCTCCCAGTACGTACTGCAGCCTACATCCTTCTGAAACTGCTTAGTGTATTCTTCTCTTGATCTCCCTCTACGATTTTTACCCTCCAAGCCGCCCTCCAATACTAAATTGGAGATCCCCTGATGCCTCAGAACTTGTCCTACCAACCGATCCCTTCTTCTAGTCAAGTTGTGCCACAAACTCCTCCACAATTCTGTTCAATCCCTCCTCATTAGTTATGTGATCTACGCATCTAATCTTCAGCATTCTTCTGTAGCACCACATTTCGAAAGCTTCTATTCTCGTCTTGTCTAAACTATTTATCGTCCACGTTTCACTTCCATACATGGCTATACTCCATACAAATACTTTCAGAAACGACTTCCTGACACTTAAATCAATACTCGAAGTTAACAAAATTCTCTTCTTCTGAAACGCTTTCCTTACCATTGCGCCTACATTTTATATCCTCTCTACTTCGACCATCATCAGTTATTTTGCTCCCCAAATAGCAAAACTCCTTTACTACTTTAAGTGACTCATTTCCTAATCTAATTCCTGCAGCATCACCTGATTTAATTCGACTACAGTCCATTATCCCCGTTTTGCTTTTGTTGATGTTCATCTTATATCCTCCTTTCAAGACGCTGTCCATTCCGTTCAGCTGCTCTTCCAAGTCCTTTGCTGTCTCTGACAGAATTACAATGTCATCGGCGAACCTCAAAGTTTTTATTTCTTCTCCGTGGATTTTAATTCCTACTCCGAATTTTTCTTTTGTTTCCTGTACTGCTTGCTCAATATCCGGATTGAATAACATCGGGGAGAGGCTACAACCCTGTCTCCCTCCCTTCCCAACCACTGCTTCCCTTTCATGCCCCTCGACTCTTATAACTGCCATCTGGTTTCTGTACAAATTGTAAATAGCCTTTCGCTCCCTGTATTTTACTCCTGCCACCTTCAGAATTTGAATAAGAGTATTCCAGTCAACATTGTCAAAAGCTTTCTCTAAGTCTACAAATGCTTGAAACGTAGGTTTGCCTGTCCATAATCTAGCTTCCAAGACAAGTCGTAGGGTCATTACTGCCTCACGTGTTCCGACATTTCTGCGGAAACCAAACTGATCTTCCCCGAGGTCGGCTTCTATTAGTTTTTCCATTCCTCTGTAAAGAATTCGTGCTAGTATTTTGCAGCCGTGGCTTATTAAACTGATAGTTCGGTAATTTTCACATCTGTCAACACCTGCTTTCTTTGGAATTTGAATTATTATATTCTTCTTGAAGTCTGAGGGTATTTCGCCTGTCTCATACACCTTGCTCACCAGATGGTAGAATTTTGTTAGGCCTGGCTCTCGCAAAGCTGTCAGTAGTTGTAATGGAATGTTGTCTACTGCCGGGGCCTTGTTTGGACTTAGGTCTTTCAGTGCTCTGTCAAACTCTTCACGCAGTATCATATCTCCTATTTCATCTTCATCTACATTCTCTTCCATTTCTATAATATTGTCCTCAAGAATATCGCCCTTGTATAGACCCTCTATATACCTTTCTGTTTTCCCTTCTTTGCTTAAAACTAGGTTTCCATCTGAGCTCTTGATATTCATGCAAGTGGTTCTTTTTTCTCCAAAGGTCTCTTTAATTTTCCTGTAAGCAGTATCTATCTTACCCCTAGTGATATGTGCCTCTACATCCTTACCTTTGTCCTCTAGCCATCCCTGCTTAGCCATTTTTCACTTTCTGTCGATCTCATTTTTGGGAAGTTTGTATTCCTTTTTGGCCGCTTCATTTAGGGCATTTTTATATTTTCTCCTTTCATCAATTAAATTCAATATCTCTTCTGTTACCCAAGGATTTCTATTAGCCTTCGTCTTTTTACCTACTTGATCTTCTGCTGCCTTCATTATTAATGAGGTAAATTTTAAATCAGGTTTTGAGCTGGTAATGATTCTCAGTTTTTTGCTTTGTGTTAGATGGGAGCGTGCTGAATACCTTTTCTTCATCAGAAAATCAGTAAACGCTGGAGAATTTCAATGCCGTTTCCCACTATTCCCTTCAGTAGAAGACCAAATTTTAAGCAAACAATTGCATTTACTACTAAGGGCAGTTACCAAATATTGTTTTACAGCTAGGAAGCAAACACAGGTGCTTGCTCTGTGTAACCGTTGATAGGATAATTTAACATAGGATTACGTATCAGTGCCAACAGCTTATAGAGAGAGAGAGAGAGAGAACAAAAGAGACTTGTTACAAAGGAGATATTCTCCAAAGTAGGCACCAGCAAGGACTTCCAAACTTATTTTAAACTTACCTCATAGCTGAGCTTCTGTGTGGGATGGAGGTATAGCTCAGAGAGTCTGTGGCACGTGTTGTAGAGTGCGCGGAAGACACGGGATTTGGCACCACGGCACATGACAAGGCTACGGAGGTTCGGGCAATCGCAGATAGTCTGGACTGCCTGCTGATCAGTCTTGTCGGCCTTCCAACAGTCAGAAATGACAATGCACCCCATTCTGTCACAAAATAATACAGTTTTACATGAGATGACTTCAGAACACCGCCTCTCTTTTTGGAAATGTCAGTGAGGAAGAAAAATGCAATTAGTTACAATATACAGTAGTGCAGGGTTCCACGAAAGTAATAGTACGATGTCTGAACCATACATTTATTGCATTTACTGTGGAAGTAGTAGATACATACTAGACATAAACAGTCACGATGGAATTACATCATTCATAACATGAATAACTAAATATGGTGTTTTCAGTTCATGGATGGAAACTGGCATAATGGCACCAACTGTCCTGTTGTGTTACTGCACTGCTGGTACTTTGTCCAACCTCCGTTCTTCTTAATTAGCTCAAAAATTCACTTCGGCGTTGATTCAGTTAGGATTTGTCGTTCCTGAAGTGAAACTCTCGTATCGCACTTTTCAGCTCACATACGGCCTCAAATTGCCTTCCATTGCAATAAACACGCGTTGCAAGTATTCCTTAAAGGTTCTTCAGGGGATTCAAATCGAGGCTACTTGCAGGACAGAGCTAGACATCGAAATCTTTATCTTCAAACCACATTTTGGTTGTAGCAGAAATATATACAGGCGCAATATATTGTTGAAAGATTAGAGTTTTGTTCCCCAAGTCTTCATGCATTCTAATGAGTTCTGTCTCTAGGATCTCAGTGCTCATGTTAGAGTTCATACCAGTGTTCAGTCAAGCAATACGTGACTTAGCCTTAGCGCAGAGAGCTGCCCGAATCATAACAGTTCCATCATCAAAACTTCTGCTCATTCTTAACTGCTGTTCTGTTCTCAGATCATGCCAATAATATTGAAATCCATCCCGTGCATCTAAATTGAACATCTTCTCATAACTGAAGACCACTTTATCGCATGCTGAAGTCCATGTTTCTCAGCAAACTCCAATGTAGCCTGTTTATGTTTGGATGTTAGGGAAGGTTTCTGCAGTCGGCTCTTGAATGCAAGAGGTTTGTCACGTGACAAAATTGGCTGCATACGTCTGGTAGTTACAGGCAACTGTGCGTCAGCAACAAGCTGAGAGGAACAACGATTTGTGGCCTCAGTTTAGCGACATTATCAATCACTGTACTTGAACAGTTGAACTTTTTGGCAATTCGACGATTAGTGAGTGGTACTAGATGTCTACGCACATGTCATGTAATTCGCATAGCCGGCCTTGTGGCCGAGCGATTCTAGGCGCTTCAGTCCAGAACCGCGCTGCTGCTACGTTCACAGGTTCGAATCCTGCCTAGGGCATGGATGTGTGTGATGTCCTTAGGTTAGTTAGGTTTAAGTAGTTCTAAGTCTAGGGGACTGATGACCTCAGATGTTAAGTCCCATAGTGCTTAAAGCTATTTGAACCATTTTGAATTAGCATAAATAACGGGCCTCTGATTTGAGTATGTGGTGATGGTGCCCAATAGCGACCCAGATGGGCTCCATAGGATTTACGTCAGGCCAATACGGTTGCCGTGACATCAATGTGGGTTCATTATAATGTTCTTGAAACTACTGTATCACGGTTCTGGCTCCGAGGCACGGACAATTATACTGCTGAAAGATGACATCGCCGTTGGGGGAGACATCAAGCGTGAAGGCATGCAGATGGTTCGAAGCTGACAGCCTGTCTTCAATTATTACCACAGGTCCCGTGCAAGCGCAGGAGAATGTCACCTATAGCATAATACTGGTCCCACCACACTGCGTCCGGGGCGCGCTGCACGTTTCGAGCCGCTGTTCACCTCAACGGCGGCGTTTGTGGGGACGACCACCGACCCAGTGTAGCAAAAATGTGATTCACCCGAAGAGCAGACACGTTTCCACTGATCGACAGTCGAATCCCGATGGTCCCGTGCCCACTGCAATCGTAACTTACGATGTCATTGGGTCAACATGTGAACACATAAGGATGGTCTGTAGCGGAACTACATGTTCAACAATATACTATGAACGGCGTGTTACAAAACACTTGTGCCACAGATCACTATCGATCCTACTTTACAGATCAGACAAGCCTCCGAACCCCGCGTTCTGTGAAGAGTCGTGGACGTCCAGCCATTTAGCACCTAGTGGTGGTTCCACTGTCCTTTTACCTCTTCCCATAGATGCTCACGACTGCAGCACGTGAACATTCGGCCAGCTTCGCCGTTTTCGAGTTTCTCGTTCACAGGCTCTGCGTAATAATAATCTGCCCTTTGACAGAGGTGCTTATCTCAAAGGATTTCCCCATTTGCAGCCCATATCTTCGCTAGGGTCATCCCCCACCTGTGTCTGCCCCGCTTACAAACTTTTGTTACCGTGCCACGATCCCACAATGCCACCAGGCAGTATCCAATGTTGTGACGGACAGAGGTCACAATGTTTTGGCTGATCAATGTATTTGTCCAGAATACAATCGCTGGAAGGCGCTGTACAGCGCCAGCGTCTCCACCTCCACTGCCAGGTCGCAAGGACCGTTCTGCGGAATGGATGATGTTGTCTCCTGTATTGTAGTGTACGCCACGAAGAGTTTTCTCCATTTTGGCGAATAGGTCGTAACCAAACGGACTCATGTTAGGTGAATGTGGGGATTCAAAAATGGCTCTGAGCACTATGGGACTTAATTGCTGAGGTCATCAGTCCCCTAGAACTTAGAACTACTTGAACCTAACTAACCTAAGGTCATCACACACATCCATGCCCGAGGCAGGATTCGAACCTGTGACCGTAGCGGTCGCGTGGTTCCAGACAGTAGCGCCTAGAACCGCTCGGCCACCCCAGCCGGCTCAATATGGTGATTGTTCCAATATCTCCCAGCCATATATGCAGGAGCTTCTGGACAGGATTCGCCATGCGGCATCGTGCACTGTCATGAAGGATGGTGGGATGAAGTCCATCTGCGACCCACACACAACAGGGAGGCAGCGAGTTCAGTCGTGATGTCCATGGGACGTTCATCCCGTCCCATCTCGGATGACATCCCTGGTATCCCGAAACACTTTCACTCACCACAATGCTGCATCACCACACACACCACGCATTCCCAGAAAACATTGTTTTGTGCTCTCGCCATGTGCCTCTTCAGTCTTGATCCATGCATGTTGTTGATGTTTCCTAAACATACTTTTAGGTCGCTCGAACTGAAGTCCCACCCTTTCAGACAGTACACACAGCAACTAACTCAAACACAGCAGTCGCCGCTCACTGCAGATGGCCTTTTGTTATCAGCTAAAGACAGCGCGCATGCCACTCTACGTACATCTTTCACGTTACAGTAATGTTTCCACTACTTTTTATCCAACTGTAGTATATTTAAATTTCACTGCAGAGTCAAAGAAACTGGTACACCTGCCTGATATGGTGTATGGTTCAAAAATGTTTCAAATGGCGCTGAGCACTATGGGACTGAACTTCTGAGGTCATCAGTCCCCTAGAACTTAGAACTACTTAAACGTAACTAACCTAAGGACATCATACACATCCATGTCCGAGGCAGGATTCGAACCTGCGACCGTAGCGGTCGCGCGGTTCCAGACTGTAGCGCCTAGAACCGCTCGGCCACGCCGGCCACCAATGTATGGTGTATGACCCCACCGGCATGCAGAAGGGCCGCAGAACGACGAGGTATGGACTCGACTAACGTCTGAAGTAGAGCTGGAGGGAACTGACACCATGAATCCCGCAGGGCTGTCCATAAATCGGTAAGAGTACGGGGGATCTCTTCTCAACAGGACGTTGCAAGGCATCCCAGATATGCTCAATAATGTTCATGTCTGGAGAGTTTGGTGGCCAGCGGAAGTGTTTAAACTCAGAAGAGTGTCCCTGGCATGGAGGTAAAAATAAGAGGAGTTGTCATGACGTCACAAACTTGAAGCCGACCCAAGTGAAGATCCGCCATGTTAGCTACCCCAAAACATTCGCTTCTGGTGGTTTGATTCCGTGTAGTCGTGAAGTGTTTTGATAAAAAAAAAATGCCGGCTTGCGTCGCCTATGGATGTACTAATCGTTCTGATTGTAGTCTAAAGTTTAAACAAATCACATTTCATTCGTAAGTGTACTTATTTAAGCGCTATTTTCGTATATATACTTGAAAAGGAGTTTTGCTATTTGGGGAGCAAAATAACTGATGATGGTCGAAGTAGAGAGGATATAATATGTAGACTGGCAATGGCAGGGAAAGCGTTTCTGAAGAAATTTGTTAACAACGAGAATTGATTTAAGTGTCAGGCAGTCGTTTCTGAAAGTATTTGTATGGAGTGTAGCCATGTATGGAAGTGAAACATGGACGACAAGGAGAGAATAGAAGCTTTCGAAATGTGGTGCTACAGAAGAATGCTGAAGATTAGGTGGGTATATCACTACTAATATTGAATAGAATTGGGGGGGAGTTTGTGGCGCAACTTGACTAGAAGAAGGGATCGGTTGGTAGGACATGTTCCGAGACATCGAGGGATCACCAATTTAGTATTGGAGGGCAGCGTGGAGGATAAAAATCGTAGAGGGAGACCAAGAAATGAATAAACTAAGCAGATTCAGAGGGATGTAGGCTACAGTAGGTACTGGGAGATGAAGAAGCTTGGACAGGATAGAGTAGCATGGAGAGCTGAATCAAACCAGTCTCAGGACTGAAGACCACAACAACAACATACTTGAAATTCTAATGCACTGTAAAGTTTTACGGTATGGTTTTATTTCTGTGATTTGACTTTAGATTTCCTATCAATCCAACACGAAGAGCTCTCTGGAGGTGAGCAATACACTTGGTTTTCAGTGTTTGGTTATTCCGAAGTAACTGAAATGTCCTGGCAAGAAACATCCTGGAAATGGGGACTAATGTTTTAAAATGCGATAATTTGATATAAAAGTAACGTAACTACATGTAGTTAATTAAATCTTCAGTAAAATGTGTGGAACACCTGTTACAGTGGTTAAATTATAAGTACTTAAAGGGTTGCATATTTGTTAAAGCTAAGTTCCCTATCTATGTCTAGGCTAATCACTGTGTGGTCGTGTTACCCTGTAAATTGCTGCTATTTGCCACGCTGAATGTGACTTGGAAGGCACAATTTAAGAACAAAGCAGATGTGTAAACTACAATGGGCCTGACAATCTTAAATTTCGTTCTTTTTCTTCGGAATTTAACGAATCTTTCATTTTGTGTCATGACAGCTGGCTTGTTTATATCATCCTTGCATACATCTATGGGACACCAAAGGAAATAAGGTAAGTAAACTCTTCCGGTCTAAGTTGCCGTGGTCGATCTGTAGAACTTCTTCTCCCTGACGTTTCGTTCTCAACTACGGAGAACATCTTCCGAGGTGAGTCGACGACTGGCTGCTAGGAGTTTTTTTTTTTTTTTCCTTTATTGAGTTTCAATTCCCCCCGAAGGGGGCGGGCTGGCAGCAGCTTAGGACGCCGCTCTGCAGCCTACAGGTTTTCTGACAAAGAGCAGGAGAATAAAAAATAATAAAAAACAGGCGATAAAATCGGGGACTCATTGAGTAACAAGGTGAAAAGAAAATGGGAAAATGAAAACAAACAACAGAGGGATGATGAAGCGAATAAAAATACATACGGAGCAGACAGGGGAAACAATAGACAATTAAAAAAAAAAAAAACACGGCGACAGTCTGGATTCTGTTCGCAAAGTATATAAAACGCACACCCAGCGACAGCATGGTTTCTGTTCGCAACACAACACTGAATAGTCACTAGAACACAGCACGAAAAAGTCGGCAAAGGTGACACCACAGTCGAGAGCAGGTGGGGGGAAACTGAACAGGAGATGGGAAAACAAAAAGGGGGGGAAAGGAGAGTAAAAGCGAAGGGGGGGGGGGGAGCTGCTAGGAGCTGGGGCCGCCGCTTATATAGAGATCGTAGGGGGCGCCACCACACGTCACATGGCGTCGATGTGCAGCTATCTCTGGCTATCGTCTGTTCTCTCGATTGCAGGCAATCGATTGTCACGTGATTGATGCAACGTCGACCGCCATATCTTATCCAATTTTAATCCTTCTTCTTTACGATTAAAATTGTATTGATGTTTGTGGATTTCAATTGCCTCTCTATACATACGTGTATAATAGTGCGACGTCCTCGCTAGCACGCTTGTTTCACCAAATTTTATGTCGTGATCTCCATCCTTAAAAACATGTTCCGCTACTGCCGATTTGTCGATATGTCCCAAGCGACAGTTTCTTTTGTGCTCCGTCAACCGTGTATTGATGCTTCTTTTGGTAGTTCCTATGTAAACCCTGCCGCAACTACAGGGAATTTTATATACCCCTGGGGTGGCTAGGGGGTGACGAGCATCTTTTGTTGATCTTAGGCATTCACTAATTTTCTTAGTAGGTCTAAAAATGGTCTCTACCTGAAACTTGGCTGGTACTTTTCCATTGCGATCCGTGATATTATGGATGAACGGAAGAAATCCATTTCCAGCTGATGGTTGTTGCTGTCTCCTATTTTTAGGCATTTTTCTATTTGGGTGAAGTGCTCGATTAATCTCGTTTTTTGTATAACCATTTTTCGCAAAGGCCATTCGTAAATGATTTAATTCTTCTTGTAAGTAGCCTGGTTCACAAATATTATTGGCCCTATCCACTAGTGTTTTTATGACCCCCCTCTTTTGCCTAGGGTGGTGGTTTGAGTTCTTATGGGGGTAGCGATCGGTATGTGTACCTTTCCTGTAGACCTTATGGCCTAAGGTCCCATCCGCCCGGAGAAGAAGTTCTACAGATCGACCACGGCAACTTAGCCCGGAAGAGTTTACTGATAAAGACGCCGGCCGTGAAAGCCTACATGGAATGAAGAAATAAGGTAAGTTTATTGCAAACTTGAACATTTAAAATTTGCATTTGACTTGAAAATGCAACGAATACAAATCGGTGCCTCTAAACTATCAATCATTGCTTTTGGAGTTCTGGCTTTATCAATTATCGACACAAACACAATGAAAGTGAATAGAAATGGATTACGAAAGAACGCTTTTCATAGCACATACTTCTCTTCTCGGTTTTTCGAAGTGTATAAACAAAAAGGAATTATAGTACTGAGGCCAGAAGCGCCATATTTTCGTGTCGTATTACTGTATCGAATACGCATTTAAGACCAGAAAAACGTTTGAAGTTGCGTTGCTTATGCTGTGTTGTTCTCTAAAACAGTGTAACATTTACTATATAACATAAATATCACGTGCACAAGACAGAAATAACGAACAAGAACCAATTGTAAACACTCCTCTGCTAATGTTTTGGGGGATCCAAGATGGCGGCAGGCGTCGCCCATTGGCTTCAAAACAATGTACGGCGTAAGTCTGTAGCGCCATCTCCCCTTATTCTACCTCCATAGTCCCTGGAGCCACTCTATAGCAAACTTTGGAAGTGTTGGGTGTCGCAATCTCCTCTTTGAATTGGCGAAGTCCGTCGGAATGCACAATGGACATGAATGGATGCAGCTGATCAGACAGGATGCTTACATACGAGTCACCTATCAGAGTCGTATCTAGACGTATCAGGGATCCAATAGCACTCCAACTGCACACGCCCCACACCATTACAGAGCCTCCACCAGCCTGAACAGTCCACTGGCGATATGCAGGGTCCGTGGACTCATGAGGTTGTCTCCATACCCACATACATCCATCTGGTCAATACAATTTGAAACGAGACTCGTCCGAGCAGGCAACATGTTTCCAGTCATCAACAGTTCAAAGTCGGTGCTGACAGGCCCAGGCGAGGCGTAAAGCTTTGTGTCGTGCAGTCATCAAGGGTACACGACTGGACCTTCGGCTCCGAAAGCCCATATCGATGACGTTTCGTTGAATGGTTCGAAGACTGACACTTGGTCCAGCACTGAAATCTGCAGCAATTTGTGGAAGGGTTGCACTTGTGCCCGCATCTCGTGGTCGTGCGGTAGCGTTCTCGCTTCCCACGCCCGGGTTCCCGGGTTCGATTCCCGGCGGGGACAGGGATTTTCTCTGCCTCGTGATGGCTGGGTGTTGTGTGCTGTCCTTAGGTTAGTTAGGTTTAAGTAGTTCTAAGTTCTAGGGGACTGATGACCATAGATGTTAAGTCCCATAGTGCTCAGAGCCATTTGGACCATTTGGTTGCACTTGTGTCACGTTGAACGACTCTCTTCAGTCATCGTAGGTCCCGTTCTTGCAGGTTCTCTTTCCGCCCGCAGCTATGTCTGAGATTTCATATTTTACCGAATTCCTGATAGTCATGGTACACTCGTGAAATGGTCGTAGGGGAAAATCCTCACTTTATCTTTACCTCGGAGATTCTGTGTCCTATCTCTCGTGCGCCGACTAAGTCACCACCTTCAGACTCACTTAAATCTGGATAACCTAACATTTTAGCAGCAGTAACCGATCTCAGTAATTAAAACTTCCGGGCTAAGAGGCCGTGGTCCAATAGCAGAAATACTTCTCCCTGACGTTTCGTTGCCAGCTGCGGGCAACATCATCTGAGGTGAGTCTACGACTGGCTGCTAGGCCGTGGAGGTCCTGTTTATATAGAGCGCGTAGAGGGCGCCACCACTCGTCACGTGTTGTCAACAGTAAAACTATCTCTGGCTGGCTTCATTACTCTCGATTAATTACTGAAGACGCCGGCCGTGAAAGCCTACACGCTATGATGAGTAACCGATCTAACAACTGCGCCATACACATTTTGTTTTATATAGGCGTTGCCGACCGCAGCTCCGTATTACGCCTGTTAACATATCTCTGTATTTGAATACAAGTGGTTCAAATGGCTCTGAGCACTATGGGACTTAACTGCTGTGGTCACCAGTCCCCTAGAACTTAGAACTACTTAAACCTAACCAACCTAAGGACATCACACACATCCATGCCCGAGGCAGGATTCGAACCTGCGACCGTAGCAGTCCCTCGACTCCAGACTGTAGCGCCTAGAACCGCTCGGCCACCCCAGCCGGCATTTGAATACACATGCCTCTACCAGTTTCTTCGGCGCTTCAGCGTGGGAGGCTCCCTGTTGCAAGATATGAAATGTTTCCAGCTTTTATTTCAGCTTTGCATTTCACAAAGCCCCATGTACAAAGCAAAAACAATGTGCATCTAACTGGTGTAATTAGTGATGACACTTGGCCTTAGTTCCATAACTTTCCATTTCATATTCGTGCTAGAAAAATTTATCACCAGAATAATGAATAGAAGTCAGGATGATTTCAACAACTTTTATTTTCCAATTCATATCTTTCATCTTCCAAATTTAGTACAACATGGTTCCCCATACATTTAAGGAGTTTATTTACTTCTGCCATGCATAAAATAGCACACAGCTCTTTGTTAGAATAAATGTTAAAAGCCTTATTTCAATGACATTAGCACATTTCTCTAATAGGAAAAGGAGGTTAAGCTGGCATAAACTCATAGGTTGGCTTGAACACTGCAAAGGCTTAGTGGCCCTAGTCCTACTGAATGTCGTACGGCTCTGCTTTCTATAAAATGCGCGTCCATTCTTATTATTTCCTCTTGACTCTTGTACATATTGTACACTCCTGGAAATGGAAAAAAGAACACATTGACACCGGTGTGTCAGACCCACCATACTTGCTCCGGACACTGCGAGAGGGCTGTACAAGCAATGATCACACGCACGGCACAGCGGACACACTAGGAACCGCGGTGTTGGCCGTCGAATGGCGCTAGCTGCGCAGCATTTGTGCACCGCCGCCGTCAGTGTCAGCCAGTTTGCCGTGGCATACGGAGCTCCATCGCAGTCTTTAACACTGGTAGCATGCCGCGACAGCGTGGACGTGAACCGTATGTGCAGTTGACGGACTTTGAGCGAGGGCGTATAGTGGGCATGCGGGAGGCCGGGTGGACGTACCGCCGAATTGCTCAACACGTGGCGCGTGAGGTCTCCACAGTACATCGATGTTGTCGCCAGTGGTCGGCGGAAGGTGCACGTGCCCGTCGACCAGGGACCGGACCGCGGCGACGCACGGATGCACGCCAAGACCGTAGGATCCTACGCAGTGCCGTAGGGGACCGCACCGCCACTTCCCAGCAAATTAGGGACACTATTGCTCCTGGGGTATCGGCGAGGACCATTCGCAACCGTCTCCATGAAGCTGGGCTACGGTCCCGCACACCGTTAGGCCGTCTTCCGCTCACGCCCCAACATCGTGCAGCCCGCCTCCAGTGGTGTCGCGACAGGCGTGAATGGAGGGACGAATGGAGACGTGTCGTCTTCAGCGATGAGAGTCGCTTCTGCCTTGGTGCCAATGATGCGTGTTTGGCGCCATGCAGGTGAGCGCCACAATCAGGACTGCATACGACCGAGGCACACAGGGCCAACACCCGGCATCATGGTGTGGGGAGCGATCTCCTACACTGGCCGTACACCACTGGTGATCGTCGAGGGGACACTAAATAGTGCACGGTACATCCAAACCGTCATCGAACCCATCGTTCTACCATTCCCAGACCGGCAAGGGAACTTGCTGTTCCAACAGGATAATGCACGTCCGCATGCATCCCGTGCCACCCAACGTGCTCTAGAAGGTGTAAGTCAACTACCCTGGCCAGCAAGATCTCCGGATCTGTCCCCCATTGAGCATGTTTGGGACTGGATGAAGCGTCGTCTCACGCGGTCTGCACGTCCAGCACGAACGCTGGTCCAACTGAGGCGGCAGGTGGAAATGGCATGGCAAGCCGTTCCACAGGACTACATCCAGCATCTCTACGATCGTCTCCATGGGAGAATAGCAGCCTGCATTGCTGCGAAAGGTGGATATACACTGTACTAGTGCCGACATTGTGCATGCTCTGTTGCCTGTGTCTATGTGCCTGTGGTTCTGTCAGTGTGATCATGTGATGTATCTGACCCCAGGAATGTGTCAATAAAGTTTCCCCTTCCTGGGACAATGAATTCACGGTGTTCTTATTTCAATTTCCAGGAGTGTATATTACCCGTCTCTCCCTATAGTTTACCCCTATTTTTCTCAGAATTTCGAATAGCTTGCATCATTTAACATTGTCGACGCTCTCTCCAGATCGGCGAATCCTATGAACGTGTCCAGATTTTTCTTTAGTCTTGCTTCCATTAACAATCGCAACCTCAGAATTGCCTTCCTGGTGCCGTTACCTTTTCTAAAGCCAAATTGATTGTCATATAACACGTCCTCAATTTTCTTTTACATGCTTCTATATATTATTCTTGTCAGAAACGTGGATGCATGAGCTGTTAAACTTATTGTGCAATAAATCTAGCACTTGCCAGATCATGCAGTCTTCCGAATTGTATGGATGATATTTTTCCGAAAGTCAGATGGTATGTCGTCAGACTCGTGCATTCTACACATCAATGTGAAAAGTCGTTTTGTCGCCAGTTCCCACCATGATTTTAGAAATTCTGATGGAATGTTATTGTTGTGACTTGGCGAGACAGCCAAGCCACTACGAAGTAGTCGAAAGGCACGCGTTTAAGCTCACGCAGGCTGGTGTGAGGTCTGGAAAACGACAAGGAAATTAGAACTTAGAAAAACGGACGCAGATGGTGAAATACTTAACTTTAATCCATAATTGGTGGACATCGGTCTGACGGTACATGCATCACAAGATGAATAGCAATTGATAATGGCGCCTTGCTACGTCGTAGCAAATGACGTAGCTGAAAGCTATGCTAACTATCGTCTCGGCAAATGAGAGCGTAATTTGTCAGTGAACCATCGCTAGCAAAGTCGGCTGTACAACTGGCGCGAGTGCTAGGAAGTCTCTCTAGACCTGCCGTGTGGCGGCGCTCGGTCTGCAATCACCGATAGTGGCGACACGCGGGTCCGACGTATACTAATGGACCGCGGCCGATTTAAAGGCTACCACCTACCAAGTGTGGTGTGTGGCGGTGACACCACAGTAATCTGTATTATCATACTTTTGATACAATTAGTCCTAATTTATAATATGCGATAGTGAGGTGGAAACGTGAAGGGACACATACAGCACAAAACCGTACAGGCCGACCTCGTCTGTTGACTGACAGAGACTGCCGACAGTTGAAGAGGGTCGTAATGTGTAATAGGCAGACATCTACCCAGATCATCACACAGGAATTCCGAACTGCATCAGGATCCACTGCAAGTACTATGGCAGTTGGGCGGGGGGTGAGAAAACGTAGATTTCATGGTCGAGCGACTGCTCATAAGCCACACATCACGCCGGTAAATTCCAAACGACGCCTCGCTTGGTGTAAGGAGCGTAAACATTGGACGATTGGACAGTGGGAAAACGTTGTGTGAAGTGACGAATCACGATACACAATGTGGCGATCCGATGGCAGGGCGTGGGTATGACGAAGCCCCGGTGAACCTCATCTGCCATCGTGGGTCGTGGCAACAGTAAAATTCGGTGTCGGTGGTGTTATGGTGTAGTCGTGTTTTTCATGGAGGGGGCTTGCACCCCTTGTTGTTGTGCGTCGCACTATCACAGCACAGGCCTACATTGATGTTTTAAGCACCTTCTTGCTTCCCACTGTTGAAGAGCAATTTGGGGATGGTGATTGCACCTTTTGATAATGCACGGCCTGTGGCGGAGTGGTTACGCGATAATAACATCCCTGTAATGGACTGATCTGCACAGAGTCCTGACATGAATCCTATAGAACACCTTTGGGATGTTTTGGAACGCCGACTTCGTGCCAGCCCTCACCGACCGATACCGATACCTCTCCTCAGTGCAGCACTCTATGAAGAATGGGCTGCCATTCACCAAGAAACCTTCCAGCACCTCATTGAACGTATGCCTGTGAGAGTGGGCCGCGCGGAGTGACCGTGCGGTTTGAGGCCCCATTCACAGACTGCGAGGCTCCTCCCGCCGGAGGTTCGAGTCCTCCCTCGGGCATGGGTGTATGTGTTGTTCTTAGTATAAGTTAGTATAAGTAGTGTGTAAGTCTAGGGACCGATAACATCATCAGTTTGGCCCCTTAAGAATTCACACACATTTAAACATTTTGAGAGTGGAAGTTGTCGTCAAGGCTGAGAGTGGGCTAACGCCACACTGAATTCCGGCATTAGCGATGGAGGGCTCCACGAACTTGTAAGTCATTTTCAGCCAGATGTCGGGATACTTTCTATCACATAGTGTATATTTCATGTAGCCATTTTGTCTTAGCTTCCCTGCACTTCCAATTTTTTTGTTCCTCAGCGACTTGTATTTCTGTATTCCTGAGTTTCATCGTACATTTTTGTACTTTCTTCTTTCAGCGATCAACTGAAGTATTTCTTCTGCTACCCATAGTTTCTTGCAGTTACCTTCTTTGTACTTACGCTTTTCTTTCCTACTTCTGCGATTGTCCTTTTTAGAGATGTCCATTCCTCCTCAACTGTACTGCCTACTGAGCTATTCCTCATTGCCGTATCTAGCATGACACGTAACTCCAAATCACTTGCTCCACCCATCCAGTATCCACTCTTTAACCAACTCAGGTGTCACTTACCACTAATTACAGAAATGTGAGGCTTGTGCTGCTCGACCAAAACTCCCAACATACGGCTATTGTGCTAGATGGACTGCCAGTAGCACTTTGGAGCACACGAGTGTTTCCTTCCACCGTTATCCTGTGATTTTTTTACAGCCACCCTTCACTATTCTCAGCGATCCCTGTCCATCTGTATATGAGGTCTACCTGGTCTTGGTTCAGCTGTAATTGTTCCTTTGTATTTCCAGTTCATTATCTTGTCACCAACAGTCGACTTAGACAGCATTTGCAGGGCCCCTGGTGAATGAATTTTTTACTTGGGTGACATCCGATGACCTGTCTACACTCAAAGTCACTAAGCTCTCCTGACAAACCCATGCTCTTGTTACTGCTTCTGTACTGACAACACAATGCTCCAGGTCTCCTTCAATACTGCTGGCTCAGTGGCTTGTGACGTGTAGAGGTTAATTCCACATTAAACAGCGATGTTGACGTAGGCTTGATCTGATAGTGTAATAGAAAGGTTCCTTTCACTTTCATACTGTGGTGATGGTTATTAATCAAAACAGGTAGTGATACCAAAGGACAGATTCTCAACAGCTGTTGACAACTGCATTCAAAAGACCGTTGAACTAACTTTTGGACTTTGTCTACTGAAATTCAGAATAATGAGTAGACCATTACAATTCCGAGGTTAGATGAATCACAGTCCATGAAAATTCCGCCAAAAATATTTGATGTAAAATTATAAATTAGGACTAATTGTATCAAAAGTATGATAATACAGATTACTGTGGTGTCACCGCCACACACCACACTTGGTAGGTGGTAGCCTTTAAATCGGCCGCGGTCCATTAGTATACGTCGGACCCGCGTGTCGCCACTGTCAGTGATTGCAGACCGAGCGCCACCACACGGCAGGTCTAGAGAGTCGTCCTAGCACTCGCCCCAGTTGTACAGCCGACTTAGCCAGAGATGGATCACTGACAACTACGCTCTCATTTGCCGAGACGATAGTAGCATAGCCTACAGCTACGTCATTTGCTACGACCTAGCAAGGCGCCATAGCATTTGATATTATTTTATATTGTGGTTATAACATGTACCGTCAAGAGAGATGTTCTACAATTGTGGATTAAAGTTAAGTATTACATCAACTACGTACTTTATTTGCAACTATTAATTCCTTTAACTGTTCCAGACCTCACGCCAATCTGCGTGAGCTCAACGCGTGCCTTTCGGCTTCCTCTCATTGTGACTTGGTTGTCTTGCCAAGTCACAACAATTACAATAATTAATTTTATCATAAGTCACCCATTTGTATTCATTTTCGTTGTTTTGGTGCCAACATTTCATGGCACATACGTTCTGAGGTGGACCTCATTGCAAGAAGTTGTATATGCTCGCACAGAGGTTACTGTAGAATTCATTTGAAATGAAAATATGAAATCCTACAATTTCCTACCTTTAATGAATTTTGTAGAGATATTGGACAACGAAGTGTGAAATGTAATAAAAGAAAGAAGAATGCAATTTGCACTTTGATTTTTAACCAAAGTGAGAACCCGATTCTTCCACATATGTTATTGGGAGTAAAAAAAGGGATTTCAGTGCCATCTACAAAATTGAAGGTAAATCAGTAAATGCTCAAGTCTAAAATTATGTGCTCAGGAAACTTTCGGTTTAAAAAAATAGTTAGGAAACATGTATTAAACAGATATGCGAATGTAAGGTGAGAGCAGTGATAAATTACGATAATCCGTACGCGTATGAAGGACAGCGTCCTGTCTTGACTGGCTCATCACCGCCCAGCCCAAAAACACTAAGAATAGAAACTTGAAATTTGGACAGAGTGTTGATCTTATAGTGCAGACGTCGCTTAAGAAGAAAGTATTCGAAATTTCACTCCTAAGGGGGTGAAATGGAGGAGGAAAGAATTTTGAAAATATGTCGCCATTAAGGCAATTTTGAAGCTAGATCCCCGAAAATGTGTATCTGTTTTCTCTACCGGAAATAATAAAATATATGTTTCACCTGATTTTGGAAATTTAACCTCTATGGCCGTGAAATAGTGCCTGAAAGTTTCTTTAAATAAGTCGTTATTAAAGAACTACTACAGTATTTTTAAGGCATATCTATAAAAATTGGTATTTGACTTCTTAGTTACAAAAAAAGTACGAGTTGTACTGGTTTTGGAAATCCAACCGCTAAGAGGGTGGAGTAGGGGTTGAAAATTTTTAAGAAAATATTTGGTTATATTACACTACTACCCATTAAAATTGCTACACCACGAAAATGACGTGCTACAGATGCGAAAATTAACCGACAGGAAGAAGATGCTGTGATATGCAAATGATTAGCTTTTCAGAGCATTCACACAAGGTTGGCGCCGGTGGCGACACCTACAACGTGCTGACATGAGGAAAGTTCCCAGCCGATTTCTCATACACAAACAGCAGTTGACCGGCGTTGTCTGGTGAAACGATGTAGTGATGCCTCGTGTAAGAGGAGAAATGCGTACCATCTCGTTTCCGACTTTGATAAATGTCGGATTGTAGCCTATTGCGATTGCGGTTTATCGTATCGCGACATTGCTGCTCGCGTTGGTCGGGATCCAATTATTTTTATCAGAATATGGAATCGGTGGGTTCAGGAGGGTAATACGGAACGCCGTGCTGGATCCCAACGGCCTCGTATCACTAGCAGTCGAGATGACAGGCATCTTATCCGCATGGGTGTAGCGGATCGTGCAGCCAAGTTTGCAAGACAACAACCATCTGCATGAACAGTTCGACGACGTTTGCAGCAGCATGGACTATCAGCTCGGAGACCACGGCTGCGGTTACCCTTGACGCTGCATCACAGACAGGAGCGCCTGCGATGGTGTACTCGACGACCCACCTGGGTGCACGAATGGCAAAACGTCATTTTTTCGGATGAATCCAGGTTCTGTTTACAGCATCATGATGGTCGCATACTTGTTTGGCGACATCACGGTGAACGCATATTTGAAGCGTGTATTCGTCATCGCCATACTGGCGTATCACCCGGCGTGATGGTATGGGGTGCCATTGGTTACACGTCTCGGTCACCTCTTGTTCGCATTGACGGCACTTTCAAGAGTGGACGTTACAATTCAGATGTGTTACAACCCGTGGCTCTACCCTTAATTCTATCTCTGCGAAAACCTACATTTCAGCAGGATAATGGGCGACCACATGTTGCAGGTCTTGTACGGGCCTTTCTGGATACAGAAAATGTTCGACTGCTGCCCTGGCCAGCACATTCTTCAGATCTCTCACCAACTGAAAACGTCCGCTCAATGGTTGCCGAGCAACTGGCTCATTACAATACGCCAGTCACTACTCTTGATGACCTGTGGTATCGTGTTGAAGCTGCATGGGCAGCTGTACCTGTACACGCCATCCAAGCTCTGTTTGATTCAATGCCCAGGCGTATCCAGGCCGTTATTACGGCCAGAGGTGGTTATTCTGGGTATTGATTTCTCCAGATCTATGCACCGAAACTGCGTGAAAATGTAATCACATGTCGGTTCTGGTATAATATATTAGTCCAATGAATACCCGTTTGCCATCTGCATTTCTTCTCGGTGCAGCAATTTTAATGGCCAGTAGCGCAAAATATTATTAAGCTAAAACTTTTCAAGTGGTATTTTTACTTCTTGGTTAGATAGAAAGAAGTGTGTGTAAGGGGATGATGGTTTCTATGGAAATATCACCACAAATCGCAAAAGGCACAACAAAAACCTTGGTCTCCAGCCACCAGAGTTGCTCTTTGATCATAAGCACAGTGGCAAAGGACCATCGTTGTATGCCTTTAATTATCGTGAATAGTTTAGAAGGTGTTGCAGTTTGTGAACAGCGAAAATATTCGCATGCAGATAAAAAAAACTCTGTACTGACCACAACAGCCTACGCAAGCGAAGCAACGGGCGCTACACCAGTCAGACATAAAACAAAAACCATTCATATGATTCACAGGACTGACTACAGAAGGTTGGTTTAAATGCTTTTCGTACAATTATAGAACTGAAGCTCATTTGAATATAATACAAAAATACTCGCAACAACCATCCCGAAAAGAGAGGATTTACACATTTCATATCTGTACCAGATTACAAGAAAATGTTATTTCTGAATATTCTCTCCTGGCATACAGCTATAAGAAATTTCATTTTATAAAGCGACAGATTTCTTACGTTATAAAATACGTCTTGTCAGACCACAAATATGCATCTTGTGACAGCCTCTTCCACCGTGTGCACACTTTCTGTATCACATCCACCAGCTCACTGAAAGACATGTGAGAAAAGATTTTTATCAGTATCTCGTCCGGCAGGTCATCAATGCTAACACGCCAGGCGTCCAAGCTGCACGCTGTGCTGTCAGGCACATCGGGAACACTCGCTTCCAACTCCTGTTGGGACCGCAGTTTGACTGCACCGCTGAGACCGGAACAGACAGCTGACAGAGATGCTTGGCTCGGTGTACTACTCGAACACGCTTCATCATCTGGCGCGTAACACCCTTCACTTTGTTCAGGTTCTGAAGCTGTATCACTGCTGAATTCACTTTCATCGCTCAGGGAGCTGCAACGTGTTGGGTAGGAGCCCATGACATGGACCTCCGTTAGAAATACTTGTTGGCACTGTAAATAGGAGAGAAAACATTACAAAAACATATTAGAAATAAAAAATGGAGAACTTACATAAATACTGTCGCTCTAAACACAGTGTCAAAGCACCATAGAAAACAGCAGTGCTAGCTATACAGACTGGCATCACCAGTGTACAGGTTGTGAGATAGTAGATTACACAATCACCTTCCTTTGGAGTTTTTGTAGGATGATATACACTGAGATGCCAAAGGGGATGGGATACCTCCTGATACCCTGTCGAACCTGCTTTTTCCCAGCATAGTCCAGCAAGACTACGTGGCATGGACTAAACAAGTCGTTGGAAGTCCCCTGCAGAAATATTGAGCCGTACTGCCTCTATAGCCGTCCATAGCTGCGAAAGTATGGCCAGTGCCGGATTTTGTGCACGAACTGATCTCTCCATTATGTTCCATAAATGTTCGATACGATTCACGTCGGCCAATATGGAAAGCCAATTCATTTGTTATAATTGTCCATGTTGTTGTTGTGGTCTTCAGTCCTGAGACTGGTTTGATGCAGCTCTCCATGCTACTCTATCCTGTGCAAGCTTCTTCATCTCCCAGTGCCTACTGCAGCCTACATCCTTCTGAATCTGCTTAGTGTATTCATCTCCCCTCTACGATTTTTACCCTCCACGCTGCCCTCCAGTGCTAAATTTGTGATCCCTTGATGCCTCAGAACATGTCCTAGCAAGCGATCCCATCTTCTAGTCAAGTTGTGCCACAAACTCCTCTTCTCCCCAATTATATTCAATACCTCATTATTAATTATGTGATCTACCCATCTAATCTTCAGCTTTCTTCTGTAGCACCACATTTCGAAAGCTTCTATTCTCTTCTTGTCTAAACTATTTATCGTCCATATTTCACTTCCATACATGGCTACACTCCATACAAATACTTTCAGAAACGACTTCCTGACACTTAAATCTATACTCGATGTTAACAAATTTCTCTTCTTCAGAAACGCTTTCCTTGCCATTGTCAGTCTACATTTTATATCCTCTCTACTTCGACCATCATCAGTTATTTTGCTCCCCAAATAGCAAAACTCCTTTACTGCTTTAAGTGTCTCATTTCCTAATCTAATTCCCTCAGCATCACCCGAGTTAACTCGACTACATTCCATTATCCTCGTTTTGCTTTTGTTGATGTTCATCTTATACCCTCCTTTCAAGACACTGTCGATTCCGTTCAACTGCTCTTCCAAGTCCTTTGCTGTCTCTGACAGAATTACAATGTCATCGGCGAACCTCAAAGTTTTACCCGACCGAGACTCGAACTCGGGACCTTTGCCTTTCGCGGGCAAGTGCTCTACCAACTGAGCTACCGAAGCACGACTCACGCCCGGTACTCACAGCTTTACTTCTGCCAGTACCTCGTCTCCTACCTTCCAAACTTTACAGAAGCTCTCCTGCGAACCATGCAGAACTAGCACTCCTGAAAGAAAGGATATTGCGGAGACATGGCTTAGCCACAGCCTGGGGGATGTTTTCAGAATGAGATTTTCACTCTGCAGCGGAGTGTGCGCTGATATGAAACTTCCTGGCAGATTAAAACTGTGTGCCCGACCGAGACTCGAACTCGGGACCTTTGCCTTTCGCGGGCAAGTGCTCTACCAACTGAGCTACCGAAGCACGACTCACGCCCGGTACTCACAGCTTTACTTCTGCCAGTACCTCGTCTCCTACCTTCCAAACTTTACAGAAGCTCTCCTGCGAACCGTGCAGAACTAGCACTCCTGAAAGAAAGGATATTGCGGAGACATGGCTTAGCCACAGCCTGGGGGATGTTTTCAGAATGAGATTTTCACTCTGCAGCGGAGTGTGCGCTGATATGAAACTTCCTGGCAGATTAAAACTGTGTGCCCGACCGAGACTCGAACTCGGGACCTTTGCCTTTCGCGGGCAAGTGCTCTACCAACTGAGCTACCGAAGCACGACTCACGCCCGGTACTCACAGCTTTACTTCTGCCAGTACCTCGTCTCCTACCTTCCAAACTTTACAGAAGCTCATCCCCCAGGCTGTGGCTAAGCCATGTCTCCGCAATATCCTTTCTTTCAGGAGTGCTAGTTCTGCATGGTTCGCAGGAGAGCTTCTGTAAAGTTTGGAAGGTAGGAGACGAGGTACTGGCAGAAGTAAAGCTGTGAGTACCGGGCGTGAGTCGTGCTTCGGTAGCTCAGTTGGTAGAGCACTTGCCCGCGAAAGGCAAAGGTCCCGAGTTCGAGTCTCGGTCGGGCACACAGTTTTAATCTGCCAGGAAGTTTCATATCAGCGCACACTCCGCTGCAGAGTGAAAATCTCATTCTGAAAACATCCCCCAGGCTGTGGCTAATCCATGTCTCCGCAATATCCTTTCTTTCAGGAGTGCTAGTTCTGCATGGTTCGCAGGAGAGCTTCTGTAAAGTTTGGAAGGTAGGAGACGAGGTACTGGCAGAAGTAAAGCTGTGAGTACCGGGCGTGAGTCGTGCTTCGGTAGCTCAGTTGGTAGAGCACTTGCCCGCGAAAGGCAAAGGTCCCGAGTTCGAGTCTCGGTCGGGCACACAGTTTTAATCTGCCAGGAAGTTTCATATCAGCGCACACTCCGCTGCAGAGTGAAAATCTCATTCTGAAAACATCCCCCAGGCTGTGGCTAAGCCATGTCTCCGCAATATCCTTTCTTTCAGGAGTGCTAGTTCTGCATGGTTCGCAGGAGAGCTTCTGTAAAGTTTGGAAGGTAGGAGACGAGGTACTGGCAGAAGTAAAGCTGTGAGTACCGGGCGTGAGTCGTGCTTCGGTAGCTCAGTTGGTAGAGCACTTGCCCGCGAAAGGCAAAGGTCCCGAGTTCGAGTCTCGGTCGGGCACACAGTTTTAATCTGCCAGGAAGTTTCATATCAGCGCACACTCCGCTGCAGAGTGAAAATCTCATTCTCAAAGTTTTAATTGTCCATAAGGTTCTTCAAACCAGTCACAAACAATTGCGGCCTGGTGACATGTCTGGGAACATGAGCTCTATGAATTGTTACAAATACTCTTCAAATAATCAAAAATAACCATTTCCAGTCAATGGTCGGTTTGCCAGAGAACCCACTCCACTCCACGTAAGCAAAGCCAACACCATTATGGTTCCTTGTGCAGTCTGCGTCATACTGGAAACCCCCCTTACCAAAGGAAAGCGGGAAAAATGTGACCAGGCCACGGTTTTCCAGTCCTCTAGCATCCAACCGATGTGATCACGAGCGCAGGTGGGGCGCTACAGGCGATGTCGTGCTGTTGACAAAGGCACTCGCGTTACTGCCACAGCCCATCAACGCCAAATTTCACCGCTCTGTCCTCACACATACGTTCGTCGTACGTCCCACTTAGATTTTTTCGGTTATTCCACGCAGTGTTGCTTGTCTGTTAGCACTGACAACTCTACGTAATCGCCGCTGCTCTCGGACGTTAAGTGAATGCGGTCAGCCACTGAGTTGCACGTGGTCAGAGGTAATGACTGAAATGTGGTATTCTCGGCGCACTCTTGACGCTGTGGATAGCGGAATATTGAATTACCTAACGATTTCCGAAATGGAATGTCCCATGTGTCTAGCTTCAAGTACCATTCCGCGTACAGAGTCTGTTAACTCCTGTCGTGCGGCCACAATCACGTCGGAGAGCCCTTCACATGAATCACCAGAACAAATGACAGTTTCGCCAATGCACTGGCCTTTTATATCTTGTGCAAGCGACACTACCCCTATCTGTACATGTGCATATTGCTATCCCATGACTTTCTTCGCGTCATTGTAGTATATCACCAATTTTATAAAAGTGTAACTACCTAACGCCTAATTACAGAGCCATCTCCTTCCTACCTGTATTCTCAAACAATTTTGAGAAGTTAATTTATAAACAATATTGAACCTCTTTTGTGACCCGCCAGGTTAGCCGAGAGCACTAATGCTCTGCTTCCTGGACTCAGGTAGGTGCGCCAGCCCTGGATCGAATTCGCCCGGCGGATTACCGACGAAGGCCAGTGTGCCAGCCAGCCTGGATGTGGTTTTTAGGCGGTTTTCCACATCCCAATAGGTAAATACCGGGCTGGTCTCCACGTCCCACCTCAGTTACACGACTTGCAGACATCAGAACACGTTCGCACTATTCCATGGATTACACTTTATGCAGACAGCTGGGGTACACCACATCCATCCTGGGGGGGGGGGGGGTACAGGGTGGCGACAGGAAGAGCATCCGGCCACCCCTTAAAATAACCTTGCCAAATATCCAGCCCTAACCATGCCGACCCTGTGAAACCACGCAACAAAGGCACAAGCAAAATAAGAAGAACATTCAACCTCTTTACTGATAATGAACTTTTAGGAACAACTCATTTGGCTTTCATAAAAGCGTCTATATAGTGAAGGGAATTTATACTCTCACAGACTCAATTCTCATCAAATTAAACAAAAAAATTACCCCTCTTGTCAACAAGATCACTGTTAACTCTTGTGACACAATTCTCATTTTCTATAAACTTTAGCCTTATAGGAGACACATTACTAAGTATCTTAAAGTAGGAGTGTCTCTGCCAATAAAATAAGGGATGTACGCTGCGTTTTTATTATAAAACTTGCTTTGTGCCCACTGTTTCACTCAAGAAGACTGTATGGTCCGCACAGTTTTTTTTCTTTTTCTTTAATCGAATTTTTACGTTGTTCACAAATTCTAACATCTTCTAAAGTTTTTTCGATAATTAGGTCCACAGACACACGGTCTTTGCCGAATGTACTTCTGACCAAAAATCGATTCTGGTAGCTGGAGTCCAATTTTTTTTGTTAATCATGCCTTTTGCGTTCTCATGGTGGTATTTCGATAGAAACTTCGTCACCTGACTCACATTTCTTTATATCTAATTGAGAAGTGAAATACCAATTCTCACAGTCTTATCTTTAAAATTTCTTTAATATAACAAATATATTCTTGAAAAGTTTCATTCCCTGTTGAATTTCCAAAAACAGTGATACGTGCATGTTTTTTTTCTAATTGAGGAGATAAACACCAATTTTCAAACATTTAGGTTTAAAAATGCTTTCACAATGAAATATTTCCATAAAACATTTCATCCTCTACTTCATCCCCCTAAGAGTTGAATTTTCAAAAACAGTGAAATGCGTATTTTTTATTTGTAACAGGTAGTAAAAAATAAATTTTCATACATTAAGCTTCAAAAATGCATGCCTATTGAAATGGTTCTACAAAAACTTTTATCCCATATTTCATCCCCTTAAGTGTTCAATTTCCAAAAACACTGAAACACGTTTTTTTTAGTTGAGTGAAATATTAATTTCCATAGATGTAGCTTTAAAAATACTTTAGTAGTTCTTTAATAATGATTTATTTAAAAAAAACTTTCACCTACTATTTCATCCCAAAGAGGTTAAATTTCCAGAAATGCTGAAACACGTATTTCTTTATTTCTGACTGAGAAACCAAATACCAATTTTCGTACGCCTTAATAACGTCATATTTCATTTTAAAAAACCTTAGGGGTGGAATTTAGAAAAATCTCTTCTTAAACAGTATAAGACCAACACCCTCTCCAAAGTTGAGGTTTCTCTCCTTAGCGGTTTGGGCTGAGGGGCCCTATAGATTATAAAACAGGATCAATATTATCTCTCCTAACAAAATGCTGTCTTTCTGGAATTATTACTCTGTTAGCAGTTTTCAGTATTCTTGTCAGAACCTTCAGTTTAGTTCATAAAGTTCTACAGAGGAAATGGAGATGTTATGAAATTAGCAGGAATCACCCTTGCATGGGTGGAGTCCTACCTCAACAACAGAAGCAGAGGATTACGTTAGTAAATCATACCACAGAAATAAGACTCAATTCAGATGAGTAGTTCACAAAATTCTACTGGAGAAATGCAAGTGCTATGAAATTAACAGAATCACACATGCGTGGATGTAGCCCTTTCTCAACAACATAAAAGAGAGGAGCACATTAGTAAATGACGCCACAGAAATAAGACTAAATTCAGAGCGAAGAAACTTTAAATATGGAGTCCCACAAAGTTTGATATTTCATCCACTCCTGTTCTCGAACTACACAAATGATTAACGTAAGCCACTGGAGAGTTCTCCAAAACCTATGTTTGCCGGTGACACAAGTACATTAATAATGGGCTCGGATATATGCATATTAAACACAGCTTTGGAAATAACGGAAGAAGCTTATAACTGTTTCACAGCTATCAGTTTAACCATTAATCTTGCAAAGGATCGTAGCATGCAATTCAAAACAGTTCAAAATGATTTACAGACACCAGAAGTAGAGAACGATCGCTGAATGGGGCTCCATGCGTCAGGTTCCTGGACACTCACTTTTTTTTTTCACCAGCTGCTTATATTTTATGACCCACCGTCTAATTTCTTGTGGTGGGTCGTATGTTGCCACTTAGCCGCTGTGACTGGGTCCGGGGTCCGGAGTGACTGAAAGTAACACCACCCCACCCCGGCTCCCGTCCCCACTCACACCGTTGCCCGTGTCCCGCCCCGTGGAGGCGGGCTCTATTTGTTTAGATCCATTTGATATCTTTTTTTTGTGCAGCATTAGAAAAACTTATAACTAATACATAATCAAGTAAGATATTAATATACAAAACGAAATTAAATATTTAGAAAGAAGGAAGGGAGAGAACTGAATAGAGAAGGGATAGGTATAATATTGCCCGTCACCGGGTTGTGGGCGGCGGCCCGGGTCTTGGAATGACCCTCAAGACGCTGGCCGTTGCTCACCATGCCTTTAACATCTACCATTCTAAAAACTAACTTAACTAGAAGAGATTAGAGTACGTTAAGGCTAGAAACTAAGACTAAGACCTCCATGTCCAGCCTGCTAAACTGTTTACGATATACAATAGAGAGGTAACTGATTTTGTGCTTGGCTCAAAGTTGCTAATTAAAGGGTAATTGTGGTAAAAGTAATAAGGTAATGACGCTAACGGTTTGTGTTGAGCCTACAAGGCTCCTAGTATAGTACATCAGGCGCAAGCACCTCCCGGCCCCGCCGACAACACGACCTGAACGGTGGTTTTCCCCGATCTACCATAGGTATCCGTCGGGTTGGGCTCAAAAGAGAGGAACCACAATTAAGATCCTTCCATCCAGGACGTGCGCCGTCTCTTATCAGGGGGCGTAGGTCCCTTGAAGAGGTGCCTAACTTTAAGCTTCAGATCAGAAGTTATTAGTGTAGTGGAGGTTGAGGTATAGGCTGTGTAGGTTGGTTGTACAAACAGTTCACGCTGAGCCAATGAGACTTACAATGATACGTAGTGTGGCAGTTAGCACCTTCCGGCCCCGCCAGCAACACAGCCTGAGCGGTGGTTTTCCCCGATCTACCATAGGTATCCGTCGGGTTGGGCTCAAAAGAGAGGGACCACAATTAAGATCCTTCCATCCGGACTGTGCGCTGCCTCTTAACGGAAGGCGTAGGTCCCTTGAAGAGGTGCCCAGCTTTAAGCTCTTATTAGACATGGAGATGCTGTTAACTATTTACATATAAGGTGCAATCTGTTTTTAGGATTGTGTGTGACTTGTGCACCTCTTGTCGGTTGTTCCACTCTGTTCTTTGAATTTGACTTGGTTGACACTATGGATCATTCGCGCTGGACGCTTCAATATCTGTGTTTGTGCCCTGGTCTGTATCTGTTTCTTCTTCATCACCCGTGGTGCTAATCATATCTGTGTCCCCCTGGGCATCGTGACGTCTGTTTGGACCGACTTGCCTTCGGTAGGGTCTGTTGCGCAAGTATTCTATTTGTTGGATCTTCGAGATTTCATCCGTTAGTTTGTTGAGTTCAGTCCACCTTTCCGGGTCGCGTATTATGGCATATAGTTCGTTCTATGTGTTCAGGCGATTTATGTGTACTGTGTGTCTTATGTTCGTGCGTTGTCCGCAGAAGAAGACAGTTTGTTCAGGGGAACCTTCTTCCCCGCATGTGCATCTATTAGTCTGCTGCAGACTCACGCGGTACAGGTGCGTGGGATAAGGGCTGGGATCAATATGTTTTAGTTTTAGTCTTTCCCGGATGTCAGGGAAGAAGTTGTAGACACGGCGGCCCTTATCGCTGTTGGCCCACTCGCTCTGCCAGGTATCCACTCGCCATGCTCTGAGTTGGCGTGTTGTCTCAATCGGTACACCAGTGATCTGCCGAACCTGGACATCCAGATGGATGAGTTAGCACCAGTCTGTGGCTACGTTAAGCAGAAAGCTCAGCTCCGTTTTGCACTGAGGAATCTCCCATTCTGCTGACCTACAGACTGGGTCTCTAGAGTGCTGCTTTGTGTACTTCCTCTCACTGCTGTCTTATAGAGCAATTTTACAGAGTAACACTCAAGGTTAAAAGAAGAAGCATGCAGCAAAATTGTTGTGCAAAAATTATAACTAAACAACTTGTAGAATTCTTTTCAAAGATGTAATGGTTCCTTACAGATACTGTTTAATGGTAATTATGGTTAATAGTGAGAGTGTTTTAGGATCAACCGTAACACTAGAAGTAGAAATAACTGTCCTGGGTTCAGAATGAAGTTTCTTATTCTGGAACAAATGCGGTGAAACTGGAAATCTCCATTTCTTCGTTACTACAGTGAAAGAGAGCCTTATATGAAACACTCCTTCCACAGTTTTCCAGAATATGAGTATCTGTACTCACAAGGGGAGGCCGCCAATTGTGAAATTCAGATTCGATTCATACTGCGCATAATAAAAGCTCATGGCCAGAGGTGTAATGTGGCAAAGCACCAAGATGCACTTCTCAGCCGTTGTCGAGAAAATCGACAGTTAAAAGAAACCGTTGCCGTGAAATACTCTCTACGATTTATAATTTCCCACAGCGTCGTGGCGCAGCAGTACGCGCTCGGGTTCGTAATCCGAAGGTCGCCGGATCGAATCTCGCGCCATGCAACATTTTTTATTATTAGTTTATTGTAATTCAAATATAACATGCATAAGCAATTCATTAATAGTTTATATATATATATATATATATATATATATATAACTATTAATGAATTGCTTATGCATGTTGGTGAAGGCGGATCGCTCTCCAATTGTACCGCCTCCATTTTTCCGTTTGTTTAACAGGGTGTACCAAAGCTCTCACGTCCGCACTGATTTTCGACGATGTTATAAGTTGCGCTAGGGACCGCATCTACCTTCTTTCGAAGTTAGCAGGCAACTACGCTGTTATGCGGCGGCTAGTTTCGGCCCATTCAACATCTGTCCTTCAAGTGTAACGAGCGAGTAACGGAGTTTATATTTCATACCTGCCACAGCAAATTTGTGTTCGTGGGGTTTCTATTCTAGTTCGAACGTTTGACTTACGCTATACGTATTCGTTTCGGAATATCGTTTCTACGTCTTCCGTTAACTATACGTGGTTAACATTATGAAGAAAATTAATAACATTTGTGAAATACAACTTTATTTGGGGAAAACATAATGATGTTCGAAGTCGCCAGTTTTTCCACGACAAACGACTTTCAACAACTTATTATATACATAATTGTTGCAACTGATTGCCGGGAATTATATATATATATATATATATATATATATATATATATATATATATATGTGTGTGTGTGTGTGTATGCATATATATACACACATTTGAATTACAAAAAACAAATACTAAAAAAAAAAGGTTGCATAGCACGAGGTTCGATCCGGCGACCTTCCGATCACGAACCCGAGCGCTTACCGCTGCGCCACGACGCTGTAGAAAATCGTTAGTCGTAGAGAGTATTTCACAGCAACGGTTTATTTTTAACTGTCGATTTTCTCGACAACGGCTGAGAAGTGCATCTTCGTGCTTTGCCACATTACACCTCTGGCCATGAGCTTTTATTATGCGCAGTATGAATTGAATCTGAATTTCACAATTGGCGGCCTCCCCTTGTCAGATATGAAAAATTTTACATTCATATTAAATAGTTTTTAACTTGCTGTCGAATCACCTGCATAAAGTATGGTATCTATACTTTCGTCGCATATCATTTATGTAGAATAAGGAGAGTAATAAGGCCAAGTGCTGTCCGTTGTGGAACGGCACAGAATTTCTCTTCCCAGATTGAATAAGTCCTGTCATCACTTTCCTGGTGGTTCATGGTGTGGGTTCCTGTTGTCATGTGCTAGTTCATGAACCACGGGCAACGTATGAGTGGCCAAGTAAGTGGTCCTGACAGTCGGGATACCAGTT
The DNA here is from genome assembly GCF_021461395.2 of Schistocerca americana. NCBI lineage: Eukaryota > Metazoa > Arthropoda > Insecta > Orthoptera > Acrididae > Schistocerca > Schistocerca americana. Next base: position 169,533,986 of record NC_060128.1, on the reverse strand, counting down.
ACTTTTGAGTAAGGCTGGGCATCTCGGACATTTTCTGAGTCGTGGTCACCTTTGTGCTCAGACGGCAAAGCCTACCAAATCCACCGGTTAGTCCCTCAACCGTTAGGAGTAACACTCAATGGGACCTGGGGCAAGTAAGGCTAGCAACCTGCTTCCCTGGTACTTTAAATATGATGCTGGCAACAATCAGAGCAAAATGCCTCGGACCTTTGGAGGTGACGGAGTCCCACCTCTAATTGGCAAACCAGGGACTCCTAAGATACGACTTGGCAAGAAAATGGTAACGAGATGGGGCGCTATTAATATCAATGGGGGCTACTCTGGGAAGAAGGTAGAGCTGGCAGAGGCTGCAAGTAAGGTGGGGCTGGACGTTTTAGCTGTTAGTGACACTCGGGTAATGGGTGAGAAGGACGAGGAAGTGGGAGAATACAAGGTCTACCGGTCAGGAGTCAAAGCAGGAATAGCACAGTGGGGTGTAGGGCTTTACATTAGGAAAGAAATGGAACCCAGCGTAGTTGCAATAAGGTATGTAAACGAACGGCTGATGTGGATACATTTGACAGTGTCTAGCAAGAAAATTAGGATTGTTTCAGTATATCCGCATTGTGAAGGGACAGATCAAGATAACATGTATAGTTTTTATGACGCACTCAGTGATGTAGTTGTTAGAGTAAAGGACAAGAACAGTGTTCTGCTCATGGGTGATTTTAATGCCAGGATTGGAAATCGAACAGAAGGGTATGAAAAGGTTATAGGTAAATTTGGAGAGGATATGGAGGCCAACAGGAACGGGAAACAACTCTTGGATTTCTGTGCCAGTATGGGCTTAGTAATCTCAAACTCCTTTTTTAAACATAAGAACATTCACCGGTATACTTGGGAAGGCAGGGGAACCAGATCTGTCATTGACTATATAATAACAGATCAGGAATCCAGGAAGGCTGTGAGGGACACAAGTGTATTCAGGAGATTCTTTGATGACACTGATCACTATTTAATCTGCAGTGAAATTGGTATTGTGAGGCCGAAAGTGCAGCAGGTCAGGTCCATATGTAGGAGGATAAGAGTGGAGAAACTTCAGGATAGGGAAATCAGGCACAAGTACATAACAGTGATCTCAGAAAGGTACCAGTTAGTTGAATGTAGTCAATGGACAAGGTATCAAAAATGGCTACATACTAGAACTCAGGTAGACAGAGAAAGTTATGTTGAAGAAAGAAACAAAACCAAACAGATAATTGCAGCATCCAAGAAGAAATCTTGGGAAAACTTTGGAAACAGGTTGGAGACTTTGAGTCAACCTGGTGGAAAAACCATTCTGAAGTGTAATTAGCAGTCTTCGAAAGGGAGGTAAGAAGGAAATGACAAGTATTTTGGACAGGTCAAGAAAACTGCTGGTGAATCCTGTGGATTCCTTGGGCAGATGGAGGGAATATTTTGAAGAGTTGCTCAATGTAGGTTAAACTACGATCAGTAATGTTTCAGATTTCGATGTACAATGGGATAGGAATGATGATGGAAATAGGATCACATTTGAAGAAGTGGAGAAAATGGTCAATAGATTGCAGTGCAATAAAGCGGCTGGGGTGGATGAAATTAAGTCGGAACTCATCAAGTACAGTGGAATGTCAGGTCTTAAATGGCTACACAGGATAATTGAAATGGCGTGAGAGTTGTGACAGGTTCCATCAGACTGGACGAAAGCAATAATCACACCGATCTTTAAACATGGAAACAGAAAAGATTGTAACAACTACAGAGGTATCTCTTTAATCAGCGTCGTGGGTAAAATTTTCTCAGGTATTGTTGAAAGGAAAGTGCGAGTATTAGTTTAGGACAAATTGGATTAAAATCAGTGTGGGTTTAGGCCTCTTAGAGGTTGTCGGGACCAGATCTTTAGCTTACGGCAAATAATGGAGAAGTGTTACGAGTGGAACAGGGAATTGTATCTATGCTTTATAGATCTAGAAAAGGCATATGACAGGGTTCCTAGGAGGAAGTTATTGATGTTCTACGAGATTATGGAATAGGAGGCAAACTTTTGCAAGCAATTAAAGGTCTTTACATACATATTCAGGCAGCATTTAGAGTTGACGGTAAATTGAGTTCATGGTTCAGAGTAGTTTCAGGGGTAAGACAAGGCTGCAACCTGTCTCCACTGTTGTTCATATTATTTATGGATCATATGTTGAAAACAATAGGCTGGCTGGGTGAGATTAAGATAGGTGAAAACAAAATAAGCAGTCTCACAAATGCGGATGACTTAGTTGTGATGGCAGATTCGATTGAAAGTTTGCAAAGTAATATTTCAGAGCTAGATCAGATATGTAAGGACTATGGTATGAAGATTAGCATCTCCAAAACGAAAGTAATATCAGTGGCAAAAAGATATAAACGGATCGAGTGCCAAATAGGAGAAACAAAGTTAGAACTTATGACGCATATTCTCACAAGATGGCAATATAGTGAAAGAACTGCAAGCAAGGTGTAAAAAAGCTAATGCAGTGAGCACTCAGCTATATTCTACTCTCTTCTGCAAGAAGGAAGTCAGTACCAAGACTAAGTTATCTGAGCACCGTTCAATCTTTCGACCAACTTTGTTGTATGGGAGCGAAAGCTGGGTGGATTCAGGTTACCTTATCAATAAGGTTTAGGTTACGGATATGAAAGTAGCTAGAATGATTGCAGGTACTAGTAGATGGGAACAATGGCAGGAGGGTGTCCACAACGAGGAAATCAAAGAAAAACTAGGAATGTACTCTATAGATGTAGCAGTCAGGCGAACAGGCTTAGATGGTGGGGTCATGTTACACGCATGGGAGAAGCAAGGTTACCCAAGAGACTCATGGGTTCAGCAGTAGAGGGTAGGAGGAGTCGGGGTAGACCAAGGAGAAGGTACCTGGATTCGGTTAAAAATGATTTTGAAGTAATAGGCTTAACATCAGAAGAGGCACCAATGTTAGCACTGAATAGAGGATCGTGGAGGAATTTTATAAGGGGGACTATGCTCCAGACTGAACGCTGAAAGGCATAATCAGTCTCAAATGATGATGATGATCACTTTCCTGAGGAACTACTCTCCACTTTATACACTTTAAGCAAGAGAGACTTTCCCCAGAAGAGATATCTCATCACGCCAAAAGTTTCGACACTTCATTAATAAAAAAATAGAGATAATTTAAGATGATGGTCTTAATGCTCCAGGAGTTCTACATAGTCTTCCCCCACCCGAGTACAAAGCAAAGAACATTTGTACAGCCATATGAAAACGTCAGAAAAGTCCTCCTTTGGGATGTTGGTCAACTCACACATAACATCCACTCCTTCTTCGGCCTCGAGGAACCGTCAGAGACCCTTTATGTTCTTTGTCGTTTTGTGGTTCGTTCATCATTACCCGCAATGGTTTTTTCCGGAAAAGAACTGTCAATGTTTTTCATTTCAGTCAAGTCGCTGCAGGGAACCACGTGAAGTTTTTGTTTGGGTCTCAAGGTGTGTGGGACAAACTTTACACGCTCTTTTCTTTTCTTCAACGCGGTTTGAAAGAATGAAGTTTCTATTGAATATTTCAGAGATTTGCATGGATTTGCAATGATTTCACCATCTACCTTTAACTCTCATTTTTGTTGATGTTGATTACTCCTACAATGCTGAAGATTGTCTTGAAATTTGATTTCCAGATGTTGAGTTCATTGCTCGGTTGTGATTTGTAACATAACAACGCTGACACACTACAGCCAAGCGTCCACTGCTTAACACCGCTTACTCACAACTCACTGGTCAAATGCACGCCTGTTGTTTACAGTTGTTAATTCAAGCTGCCACCGTAGTTATTGTACTAATGTTGCTTATACATCAGGGATGAAATTAGCCTCGAAACCTTTTGAATGGATGGTTTAGGTGGCCATTTTGCAAAGGAAAAAGTCATGGTTTACCATAGATCACAAAAAGTACCTTTTATATACTTGTAGATCTTGTTTTCCAGGCGTCTACTTACTTTGGCGATAAGTTTATTAATGGCTTGTATTCTAAAGTGGTCTTTTCTGAAACCATGTTGGTTATCCAAAATAATTTTGTGTGTTTTATTATAGTTTTCTATTTGGTATATTCTGTCCTTTCGAATATTTTGAAAAATGTTTGCTGTAGAGAAATCGGTCAATAATTCCCTGCATCGTCATGTTTGCCTCTTTTATGGACTGGTTGTACTCCTGTATCAGTTTATTCGGGAAGGTTCCTTCTTTAATTGACCGACTGATGGTAAGAGAGAGTGGGTACAGTTTAGGTTGCTTGAGGTATTTATCATATTAACACCATTTTGTCATGACACATGTTTAAGTCTGAATTCAATAAAACTGTTCCGTATGATCAGGTTAAATTTATAGAGGGGAGCATTTTCTACTCGGTTGGAATGAATGAAGTTTCTATTGAACTCTTCACAGATTTTTATGGGATTTCCAGTGGTTTCATCATCTAGCTCTCTCTCTCTTTCTCTGTTTTAACAATAGGTCCTTTCTTGTCTGTTTATCTGTTCAGTACAAATTTTGCAGTTGATTCTAAAATAACATCCTGATGAGCTAGAGACTTGAAACATTGTACATAACTCAGAATTAGATGACAGCGCAATATTACCTCACTTTCATGTTTAGTGTGTGGCGGAGAGTACTTTGTTTTCCTGTCTGTTTGTTCGGCACAAATTTTGCAATTGATTTTAAACTAACATCGTGATGTGCTGGAGAGTACATATTTCAGAACTGGATGAAAGTGCCGTATTAACCCATTTTTTCTGGTGTTTTGCGGTGGGTACTTTGCTTTTCTGTCTGTTCGTTCAGCACATATTTTGTAGTTGATTTAGAACTAACTTCCCGATGAGTTAGAGAATTGAAACTTGCTACATTGCTCAGGACTGGATGGCAATACAATATTAACTCACTTTCGTGTCTGGTATGTACCAGATAGTACTCTGTTTTTACTTTTTGCTTCTTTATTATATTCTTTAGGAAAATAACAGGCCGCAGCTCGTGGTCGTGCGGTAGCGTTCTCGCTTCCCGCGCCCGGGTTCCCGGGTTCGATTCCCGGCGGGGTCAGGGATTTTCTCTGCCTCGTGATGCCTGGGTGTTGTGTGATGTCCTTAGGTTAGTTAGGTTTAAGTAGTTCTAAGTTCTAGGGGACTGATGACCATAGCTGTTAAGTCCCATAGTGCTCAGAGCCATTTGAACCATTTTTCAAAATAACAACTAAACATATTGATGTATTAGTAGTGGATAGTGTAGCATTGAACTCTTTCAGATAATATCAGGTGAAAAGACAATGAAATAAACCTTGAATGTAACACAGGTATCCGATACAAAGTCATGAAAATGTTTATAATCCATGAAAAAATTTCACACACAAAGGACAGAAAATATTTACTTCAGTAATTGTTTAATGTAACACGGTTCTAAAATGGACTAAAAAGCACACAATACTTTCTCCTAGCCCTATACAGATTTATAACCCCACAGATGTAGTTCTATAAATCAGTGATTGAAAATTTTTAATATATATGAAAATGCTCGTAAGATTTAAAACGGAAAACATGAGACGCAAGTTCAAACTAACCAACAGGAAGTGACGTCAGAGCAGCCGTTACAGTTACGTCAGTGATAAAAGCCAATGTCTTGTATCGGAAATACCCGTCAGTAGGGGAAATCAGCGCACATGAATAGTATTATCTGAGTAGGATTCAGCACCAGTAGCGTTGGCTCTACAGTGAAGTGACGCGGTCAGCATGTCAGTGCATGCTCTTGCCAGCCCTGCCAACTCATTCTCAGGCAAACTGCTTTAGTTCCTTTAAATGTACATGACGATGTCGATAACTGCTTCATTATGGTCATCACTTTCCGAGTGAGCAATCTCAGAAATATACAGAGTGACGTAACTGAGACAGGCCACCCAAAACGCATCTAAAATGATTGAATATAACGAGGTGCGATTTTCGCGAAGTTATAGCGAAAAATATGGCGAATTTCCGGACGTTCGCCAAGTAACTTTTGACCTTCCGTACGTCGGTCGCTAAAAAGGAAACCCTTGAAGGATAACTTTGTTTTCGTATGTCTGTCTGTCTGTCCGACTGTTAAAAACTCTTTTTCACAGAAACGGGTAGTCGTATCAAGTTGAACCTTAAGTCACATACTGAGGTCTATGATCCCTTGGCGTTGTAAATAAAACATTGAAGCTTCTAAGACAATGCAATCAAAGGATTCGGCTATTTATGTCGCACATTTTAATACTCGACAAACTCACTCGTCTAAACCTCTACAGTACTTCCCGTTGGCTTAAAATCATGAAATTTGGCAAAAAGGAAGGTTGTACAGTACAACCAAAGGAAAAAATCCGAAAACTGTAAATTTGTAATTGTTGTTGTTGTTGTTGTTGCTGTGGTCATCAGTCCAGAGACTGGTTTGATGCAGCTCTCCGTGCTACTCTATCCTATGCAAGCTTCTTCATCTCTGAGTAACTACTGCAACCTACATCCTTCTGAATCTGCTACAGCCAATTCATCTCTTGGTCTCCCTCTACGATTTGTACCCTCCGCGTTTTCCTCCAGTACTATATCGGTGATCCATTGATGGCTCAGAACGTGTCCTATCAACCGATCTCTTCTTCTAGCCAAGTTGTACCACAAATTTCTCTTCCCGCAATTCTGTTCAATATTTCCTCATTAAGTACGTGATCTACCCATCTATCCTTCAGTATTCTTCTGTAGCACCACATTTCGAAAGCTTCTATTCTCTTCTTGTCTACATCATTTATCGTCCATGTTTCCCTTCCATACATGGCTACACTCCATACAAATACTTTCAGAAACGACTTCCTGACACTTAAATCTGTATTAGATGTTAACAAATTTCTCTTCTTCAGAAATGCTTTCCTTGCCATAGCCAGTCTACATTTTATATCCTCTCTGCTCCCACCATCATCAGTTATTTTGCTCCCCAAACAGCAAAACTCATCTACTACTTTAAGTGTCTCATTTCCTAATCTAATTCCCTCAGCATCACCTGATTTAATTCGACTGCATTCCATTAACCTCGTTTTACTCTTGTTGACGTTCATCTTATATCCTCATTTCAAGACACTGTCCATTCCGTTCAACTGCTCTTCCCCCCAAGAACCATAAACCTTGCCATTGGTGGGGAGGCTTGCGTGCCTCAGCGATACAGATAGCCGTGCCGCAAGTGCAACCACAATGGAGGGGTATCTGTTGAGAGGCCAGACAAACGTGTCGCTCCTGAAGAGGGGCAGCAGCCTTTTCAATAGTTTCAGGGGCAACAGTCTGGATGATTGACTGATCTGGTAACATCAACCAAAACAGCCTTGCTGTGCTGGTACTGCGCACGGCTGAAAACAAGGGGAAACTACAGCCGTGATATTTCCCGAGGGCATGCAGATTTACTGTAAATTTGTAATTACGTCACACGAAAAAATTTTTTTTGGCGTTTCTTATCTGACTGTGTGTCTGTAGTCCGTATGTGGAGGCCTGTTTTCCTGAGGAACGGGTAGACGCATCAATTTGAACGTTAAGTCAACAAAGATGTAAATATATCAAACCGAGTACAAATAGTAGTAACTGAGCATTAATTTCTCCGTCGTCTTTTTGTAGTTACGTGAGTAGGAAGAGCCTGTGACGCTATATTGTATGATTTTATAGCATTCTTTTGTCGAGACTGAAAGAAGGACGCCATTAGGCATTGATTTGTAAAGGTGTGTAAGAATTTAATCTGTCTAAATGTTTTGAATAGAGTTACTTAGTGAAAACTTGTATTATGATTTGTGTGGTGTCACCGCCAGACACCACACTAGATAGGTGGTAGCCTTTAAATCGGCCGCGGTCCGTTAGTATACGTCGAACCCGCGTGTCACCACTATCAGTGATTGCAGACCGAGCGCCGCCACACGGCAGGTCTAGAGAGACTTACTAGCACTCGCCCCAGTTGTTCAGCCGACTTTGCTAGCGTTGGTTCACTGTCTACATACGCTCTCATTTGCCGAGACGACAGTTTAGCATAGCCTTCATCTACGTCATTTGCTACGACCTAGCAAGGCGCCATATTCAGTTACTACGAAAGTATTCTGAACAAATAATACTGTGAATCGTGTACCGTCAAGAGCGACGTTCATCATTAATGGATTAAAGTTAAGTATCAAGCTAATTACGTCCGCTTTCTGAATTCTAATTCCTTGTCATGTTCCAGACCTCACGTCAGTATAGTTCTTCCCTCCTCACGCCAGCCTGCGTGAGCTAAAACGCGTGCATTTCGGCCTCCATTCATAACACGGTGTTGGCTCATCTGACAACACAACAATTTGTAATAAGCTTGCCTGGTATTTTATCCCATCCTTTTAAGACATTTTCAGCTATTTAAATATTATTCGTGGTACAGAGCTGCGCTACGAACGAACGAGCCGCTGCCGCGGCGCATTCAAACTGCATTAAATGAAACCAATCATACCGCAAAGAAGCGGACAGGTAATAGTGAACTAAAATTATTTCTTTCAGCTTTCGGAGTTGCAGGGCAGAGCAGCAGATTTTATGTTTTACAGGTGGACGCGGGCTGCGGATGATGTTATATTATTAACAATGCAAAAAGGTAATTTATCTTCATGACATAAAAGGAATCTTGCTGTGCGTAGTTCTGGTCTGGCAACCATTATAGTAAAAAAAAAATTTCTCTGAAAATTGTTCTCGTGTTAGTCGTGGTACTTATTGGTGTTTTAATGTTAACAAAAATCCAGTGCAAAATTTTGATGTTGAACAGACATTGCGTATTGTAACATCAGTACTGATAACGAAATAATTTTCAGCAACCTTTTCAATAACTGTAAAGTAAGAAAGATATGTTGAACTTTATAGCGAGCTACAGTAACGAAACAATGTTCCTTTCATAGCAAGCCAGATCCAGAATAATAACATAATATATTTTGTTTTGTTGAAAATTAATGATCCAAAGAAAGTCACAGCACAGCATCCCTAAAAAGTATTTCAGGGCTCTTTTCGTAGCAACATATTTTATCTCATCCCTTTATCAATATATTAGTTGTTACGCGAGCAAAACAAAGAGAGCGAAAAGACGAAACGTGGTATGCTAACACTACTTGGGACATAGAAGGTGTGGCAGCCGTTCATTTCACCCCAAGAGGCTAAACTGTGAAAAGTGAGAACTATTATGATGTGTTGCGAACTAAACTGAAACGTGCAGTCAGATAAAAACGTCGCTGAAAACTGCGAAAAGGTGTCATCGTGCAGCGAGATAACGCTCGGCCACATTCTGCCAAACGGACGGCCGAAACAATAAAGGAGTTGGGATTCGAACTGCTGGAACACCCGTCATACAGTCCAGACCTGTCTCCAGGTGGTTGCCTTATGTTTGGACCATTGAAGAAAGCGATCAGGGCAAGAAGATTTGCTACTGGGGTGCAAAATTAGTTACAACTGCAACCAAAAACTTTTTTTTTCGACGAAGTCAAAAAAAATTATGGAACGTTGGACGAAGTGCGTTGTAATGCAGTGGGTTATGTAGAAAAATAATGTATGTTTCAGTTTTCTATCATTAGAATAAATATTCCTTTTCTACCTTTTGACTTCCTCTCGCATACAGTTAAGTTTGTGTGGAACCTTCAGTACGGGAGTCCTGTTAGCACCTGGGCAATTTTTATCGTTTATAGCCGACGAATTACAGCAATGACTTTTTTGTGATGGAACTAGTTAATTTTCCTGTGGCATTTGAAAGAAACTTCTAAGAAAACACCACACGGACTGATGGGCCTCAAGCGCACAGGTAAAGACAAGAACCATACCTGAGTTCCATGTTTGCTTACCATTCCTATAACAGCGCAGGCGTTTATGGAAATTCTTCTCCTGACCGAGGCCGATTCGTGTTATGTAGTAGAAGTTCGCTTTAAAGTTTCTTTCAAACGCCGCAGAAAAATGTATGTAGTTCGATTACGAAAAAGATTAGTGTCGTACTTCGTCTACTATAAATGATAAAAAAAAAGAATACTCGCGAGAGTCAGGAAATTCGCCATATAGTTCGCTACAACTTGGTGAAAACCACATCTCTATGTATTTATTAATTCTGCATACATTTGAAGTGGCCTGTCTTAACTGCCTCGCCTGTGTATATTGAACTAACTAAAAATGACATGGTTTGCTTCTTAGTTTGTTTTTTTGAACTGAAAATATATGTGCAGTTAGTCGTCTAATTTGTACAGCATCTAAGTTATTCAGAGTATATTGTTACAATGTTAGCTGCCTCGCCCTGTGTATGTTGAACTAACTGAAAGCTAAATTGTTAGTTGGAGCCACATAACCCCATGGTTCTTGCTTCAAACTTGTGATTATAAATGAACTACTGCGTGAATTAGTTGACGTTATTCATAAAAGAGAAAAACAGAATTTGAAATTATGTTTAAAGTTTGTTGGACGTCGCCAAGCGGACGAACCAACAAACACTCGAGGAATGTAGTTTGTGTGATTTGCATTCTCTTTTAAGCAGACGCGAGGTTTTCAACTACCTCATTGTTTATTATGTTGGTATCTCCTGAACCAAGTTTTGTAAAGTGATATAATAACCAGGGTGAAAAAGACTCCTACCACAGCACAAAAAAAGCGAATATGTCCCGGACAGGGTTGGAGGCCAGCCGCTGTGGCCGAGCGGTCCTAGGCGCTTCAGCCCGGAACCGCGCTGCTGCTACGGTCGCAGGTTCGAATCCTCCCTCGGGCATGGATGTGTGTGATGTCCTTAGGTTAGTTAGGTTTAAGTAGTTCTAAGTCTAGGGGACTGATGACCTCAGATGTTAAGTCCCTTAGTGCCTGGAGCCATTTGAACCATTTGAACCAGGGTTAGGGACGCGAAAGAAGGGAACTAGGTCTTCTACTTATCTGGCAGTTTCAAACACATTTAAATCAAAACATCCTAACAAATTTGCGCTTGTTTCTTGTTGGTATTGGTACCCATGTCATGCAATAAATTGCATCATATCAAGTGAAGTAATCCGTTTCCAGCTGCAAATTCACTCCAGAAATTTTGTCATCCTAGAAAACTTTTTTAGCTATTACATGTATGATCTTCATCCATGTGATGTTGTATACTGTTTATTATGGCCGGAGAGTCTTCTGGATTTTGGGCACAGGATCAGGGACTTAAGCCTATAAATTGCAAAATACAGGTGCGCCAACGCTTTGCGCTAACACTAAGAGAGGTTACTGCCCTGGGGAAGTAGGGTTAGCTCGTAAAAAAGCACGAATATATCAAGATGTTTGGTGTAAATGTCTCTGCAGCTGCCACATAAGTCGTCCCTAGCTTTGGCCAGAACAAATTCGCCTTTTATTGTAATATGATAGAAGCATTTTTAATTCTGGTTCCCCTGTCATAAGTTTGACATTAGACTGCTATAGCTTGGCGACTGGTATAGACTTTTCTTGAGATGGACAACTACTGATCAGGTATAGGTTCTTTTAATTGTCTTCCGAACCATGTTCTCACATCTTGGCATCGGATAAAGCCTTCACAAAACAACAGGACGATCCTTCACTGTACTATATGTATTTGTTTCCCTTCTTACAAAACTGGAACCGATTCGCACAAGTTTGAAACATACGAGGGTTGCCCAGAAAGTAATGCACTGCATTTTTCTTTTTTCTCAGCCGAAAACAATGCTACGAATGCGAAACGTTACTGAGCCGTAGTAAAATTTGCTGTTTTGAAGAGCACGCCGCAGCGCGTAGTGTAAAGCAGTCGCCCTCCGTTTCTGGCGGTGGCGCCGCTGTGGCAATCGCAGCTTTGGTGTCTCCCTCTGGTGGGAAAGATGAAAGGTTGCCTGTTCACGTGCATTTAAGGGGCGCTATCAGCTCGGCAGTCGGTTAGTCGCATGAAGTCAGTCGGAGGCAGTTGGTCAGCCAAGGGGTGAGTCTGTCAGTCTCGGCGAGTCTAATCAGTTGGTCAGCCGGCTCAGTGTGGGGCAGTCAGTGTCTGTTTGTCGTCTGGAGTGCTGGTATGTGTTAGGCCGCCAGTCTGCGCGAGCTTGTTTAGGCAGTGGTCATTGGCGGTTGGATCGATCGATTCATCGGTCGCGCACTGAGACACATGATGACTTGTCCGCCTTGAGCGTCGGCGCATGTGAGGTCGCCACGTGAGTCCAGTGAGCCGCGGCGTATAGCGAGGAGGGGTAGTGGCTTCGCGGTCGACACGAGAGCAACAGGAGTCAACCACGACATCGGTCTGGCCGGGGCGAGCTGCGACGCCGTGAGACGGGAGATCGGCGCGCCTTCCTGCGTCCGATGAAGAGGCTGCCAGCGGACGGTTCGGGAGAGCGTTTTGGAGGGTGCTGCGCCAGGTCTTCGCCAGGCATCGCAGTTTATTAAAGGTTAAGTGATTCGTGATATGTTGTTTCATTTACTTGTTAAATTCTACTTGTGTTCGTGGTCAGTCTCTCGTCTCCAGCTTGCTCGTCTGTCTCTCGTCCGCATTTGTTAGGCAGTTAGTGTCTGTCTGTCTGTCTGTCGGGCTGCCGTACGTTAATAGCTGCCTCTGTCATGTTTGTCGGATTCGGTGTTAACGCATTTATTGCTTGAAGATCGAATTCTTGAAATGTATTTCTATCTTGCTTATCATCTTGCGAGGTGATATATGTGTCATGTAGAGCATGTTGTACATTTTATGTAAGTCTGTATTTTATGAGTATTATTTAAATAGTTATTTTAGGTTATAAGCTTGCCACACTTCCACCGTAAGAGTCCTTTAAAAATTGCATTTTGGGTGGCAAGTAATTTGAGGGTTGTACCATTTCCATTCCTCTTACGGGGTGTATAGTTTACATGTTTGTGTGAGTTGTTAAAATTTTTTGTTTAAGGTAATCTGGTGCGCTGCAGATTTGCACCAGCGTAGTCTTTCAGAGGTTGTTGTGAGTGGTCATGACCACGGCCATGAGGAGGCAAGCTTCTCAGCCCGAAGGCTCCTACTGTTAATATTGTTCTTTGCCTCTAAAGAAAACTGTAACTTGATATTTCGAGGGTGCTTTTCTGCTTATAATTTTAAATCTGTTTTGAAAAGGCTTTTAGGAATAAATTCATATTTGTTAAAAGTAATTTTCCATCAGTTACTTCCTGGCAACTACTTCCACGCTCACCTAGTGTGATTAAATGTGTCAATGTTCTTGATGAATCGCCAGTAAATAAAGTAAATTCTTTGGTTCAGTTAAGTATGTTATATGATTTGAAGTCTCCTGAGTGAGCGCGCCAAGTTTCCGTCACTTGCGACAGATAGCGTAGCTGTAGGACAGTTTCAAAATGGCGTCTGTAGATCATGTGCCTTGCCGTCATTGAATTCCTCACTGCCGAGAAAGACGCTGTGGGGAATATTCACGAACGCTTGTGCAAAGTCTATGGAGCATCTGCTGTCGACAGAAGAACAGTTATTCTCTGGACACGGAGGGTGAGTTCATCAGAGGGCGGTTCGGCGGAGCTCCACGATTTGCAGCGGCCGGGGAGACCATCCACTGCTGTCACACCTGACATGTTGCTGCGAGCTGATGTTGTCATCCGCGAGGACAGACGCATTACGACTCGTCAGTCGGGGCTGTATCTGTCAGTCAGCAAAGGAACTGTGGACGCAATTATCCGCACTCTTGGGTATTCCTAAGTGTGTGCAAGATCGGTTCCGTAGTGTCTAACGGTGGATCACAAATCGCACAGAAAAAACATTTGTCTTGATTCCTTGCAACTTTTTCAAGCTGAGGGGGAGGCCTTCTTGTCCCAGATTGTGACAGGTGATGAAACCTATGTTCACTATTTTGAGCCCGACACAAAACGATAGTCGATGGAATGGCGCCATTCTCACTCCCCACAGATGAAAAAATTCAAAGCAACTGCTGCCGCTGGTAAGGTCATGATCACCGTGTTCTGGGACTGTGAAGGTGTGATTCTCATTGATGTGATGCCAAGAGGCGGTACCATTAATTCAGAAGCATATGTCAACGCATCGACACAACTCAAGACACGCTTCTGGCGACTTCGGCACCACAGCAACACAGGAGATGTTTTGCTGCAACACGATGACACTCGGCCCCACACATGTCTGAGGACTGCTGAACACGTCGCAAAACAGGGTCGGACAGCGTTACTCCATCCACCCTAAAGCGCTGACCTAGCCCCCTCGGACTTCCACTTGTTTGGACCATTAAAAGAAGCCATTCGTGGAAGACATTCTGAGGAAGGCGATGTGGTGATTCACACAGTGAAGCACTGGCTCCACCACCAGGACAAGGACTGATACCGACAGGGCATACACGCCCTTGTTTCGCGCTGGTGGAAGGCCATAGTACGGGATGGAGATTACATGGAAAACTAGGGTGTGTAGATAAAACACTATTCTTTCATTTGTGTAATTCTCATTATGTTCAATAAATAATTGTTGAAGAAAAAAAGTGTGGTGCATTACTTTCTGGGCAACCATCGTATAAGTGGCGTGCGCAAAAAAAATTACAAAAATGTGTTTCTTGCAAGTAAATCAGAATGAAGCTAAATTTTTGAAAACAAGGTTTCCATTTTATTGTAAGAATGCATTTTTTATTGCTTCGAATCATTTTAAACCGTTTCCTCGCATTCAGTTCAAGTAGGAGTGGAGTTTACGCACTTCATTTAAATGTTCAAATGTGTGTGAATTCCTAAGGGACCAAACTGCTTAGGTCATCGGTCCCTAGACTTACACACTACTTAAACTAACTTAATGCTAAGAACAACACACACACCCATGCCCGAGGCAGGACTCGAACCTCCAACGGGAGGGACCCACTACATTTACCTCGACATGAAACCGTCGCCTCTCGACAACGTATAAAGATTATTGTATTACAAAATTACATTTTGACTTAAAGCATTTATGTACCTTATGCATGTTTGAACCGATTCGTAAAAGTTTAAAGTACATAAGTGTTGCTTTTCAAAAACCTCCCAGAGAAACGTGCTTTTTGCACTTAATTTGAAAAATAGAAGTGGTGTGAGTAATAAAAACCTCACAAAAACGTTCTTTTACACGTAGAATCCGAATGAAGCTAGATTTTTTAAAGCGAGTTTTCAATTTTATGTACCAACGCATTTTTGTATGTTTGAATCTCTTTAAACCGTTTCAGCCCATTCAGTTCACGTGTTACATTTAGGTCAACTTTAAACCATTGTATCTCGACAGTGGATACTTGTTAATTTTGAATTTATTCATTTACCTACCTTGGTGCAAAGTTTGAACCGATTCGTACAAGTTTAAATTACAGAAGTGGCACGCTTCTAAATCCTTCCAGAAAAACGTGTTTTTTTGCGCGTATTCGCGCGTAAAATCCGAACGGTGCACATGAAAATAGTACGGGTATCTGAACATTAATTTTCAGCCCAATTAACATCTTTTGCAAAAGGACTTTATCGTCTCGCACAATTTGTCTGGGCACTAGGTCCTGTTAGTCGTTCAAACCTTGCTTAACATACTGTCACATAGCTTCAATACGGCATATGTTCGAATAGCTGTTCAAATGGGCGGTAGTCAGGGCTAAACGGAAAACTTTTTACGTTTAGTTGGATGTCACTAAGTACTCTCATTCTGAAATACTGAATGAATATATTGTGGGTATCTGCGCATTGTGGGATAGGCTGCCCTAGACGTATCCGTACTTTCTAACTGTAATGCTTGTCGTACTTCGTTAAACCTTTAATATAAGATTTAACCCGTTAATGATAACATTGTGAAGAATTTTATATTTTTGAATTCGGTCAATAACTACACGAAATGTTAAAAAGAAATTTTTGTTACCCCTGAAAGCCATGCAACCTGCAACTTGCATAGCGGACAATAAACCATGAACCGGATTAGCTGGTTGGATATATTAGGCAGGTGTAACAGTTTTTTTTTTTTTTTGCCTCTTCAGTGTATCGAAACAGAGAATGACAGAAAGAACACCTAAATACTAAATTCCTTTCTCCAAAACTGTTTCAGTGGTGAAGATTTTACAGCCGTTTCTCCTTTCAATCGTAACACGAACGTCAGAATCAAAGACATCGAATTAAGTGATCGCGGGAACGAAAAGCAATAGAAATGTCAGTGGAGGGAAGGTCGCTGGACCTGACGGAACAATTATACGATCCGACACAGAATATGCGAAACAGCCTGCTCATCTGTCTACTGGGGTTCTCTGCACAAACGAATATTTCCTAGTCATCGGAAAAACGTGCAGGTCATTCCCGTTTCCAAAAAGGGTTGTTAAACTGGCAAGTACAATTAAAGATCTAGGACACTGATATTATGTTGAAGAATTTTAGGATTTGTTTTCTGCTCGCGTATTATAAGATCTCTGGAGCCTGGAAACCTCCTCTGTAGGAATCAGCTTGGCGAAAACAACGATCGCGTGAGACCCAGCTCGCACTGTACGTCCACGAGACCCAAAAAGCGGTAAATACAGGCACCCTGGTAGATGCCGTGTTCTCTCACTTCTGGAAACAGTTCTATAAATTTCCACACTGTTACCTAATGAACAAAATAAGAGCGTACGGTATATCAGCAGCTTTGAGACTAAATAGAAGACCTGGCAGCAAATAGAGCACAGCATATCGTCCATATCAGATTTATCGGGGAGAGAGACAGAGAGATAGCCAATGGGAGATGAAAAGAGAGAGAGAGAGAGAGAAAGAGATCTTCAGATGTAAGAGTATTGGGCCTGTGCATCGGTTCGTAGATTTTTCAAGTTCAATAAAGGCAACAGTGTTGAAGTGAAGAAGAGAAGAACTGGAGGAACAGTGTGGACAGAAGACCGAAGGGAGCAGCACAGAGAGAGGATGAAGACATATTGGCAGAAGAGAAAAGAGGAGGAGCGCAATAGGAGAAATGTACATTGAAAAATAGTTGTTTAACGCGGTCCCTAGACGGCCAAAATCGGAATAAAAAAAAAAGGGCAACAGATACACATAAGGAAGCCTTTTTTCATAAATAATACACAGAAGCGCCAAAGAAACTGGTATACACGTGCTTATTCAAATACAGAGATATGTAAACAGGCAGAATACGCTGCTGCGGTCGGCAAAACCTATATAAGACAACAAGTATCTGGCGAAGGTGTTATGTCGGTTACTGCTGCTACAATGGCAGGTTATCAAGATTTAAGTGATTTGAATCTGGTGTTATAGTCGGCGCACGAGCGATGGGACACACCATCTCCAAGGTAGCGATGAAGTGTCGATTTTCCCAGACGACCATTTCACGAGTGCACCGTGAATGTAAACAGTCTGGTAAAACATCAAACCTCCGACATCACTGCGCCCGGAAAAAGATCCTGCAAGAACAGGACCAACGACGCCCGAAGAGAATCGTTCAACGTGGTAGAAGTGCAACACTTCCGCAAACTGCTGCATATTTCAGTGCTGGACCATCAACAAGTATCAGCGTGCGAACCATTCAACGGAACATCATCGATATGGGCTTTCCGAGCCGAAGATCCACTTGTGTACCCCTGATGAATCCACGACACAAAGCTTTACGCCTAGCCTGGGTCCGTCAACACCGACATTGGACTATTGATGACTGGAAACATGTTGTTTGGTCGAACGAGTCTCGTTTCAAATTGTATCGAGTGGATGGACGTGTACGGGTATGGAGACAACCTCAAGAACCCGTGGACCCTGCATGTGAGCAGGGGACTGTTCAAGCTGGTGGAGGTTCTGTAATGGTGTCGAGTGTCTACAGATGGAGTGATAGGGGACATCTGATTCGTCTAGATGCGACTCTGACAGGTGACACGTACGTAAGCATCCTGTCTGATCACCTGCATCCATTCATGTCCACTGTGCATTCCGACGGACTTGGGCAATTCCAGCAGGACAATGTGACACCACACACGTCCAGAATTGCTACAGAGTGTCAGACTTGAACATTAGTCAGCATACCTGGGATGCCTTCCAAAGTGCTGTTCAGAAGAGATCTCCATGCCCTATTACGGATTTATGGATAGTCCTGCAGGATTCATGGTGTCAGTTCCCTCCAGATGTTAGTCGAGTCCATGCCACGTCGTGCTGTGGCATTGCATGCGTGCTCGCGGGGGCCCTGACGATATTAGGCGGGTGTACAGTTTCTTTGGCTCTTCAGTGTATATTCCCCTTTACTGTTCAACAGTCTGCCAGCACTGGTTGTAACTTGTCAATTCCGGGACTGTAGAAATCACGTGGATTTGTGGAGAAGAACTCGTCATGTTCAGAGCTATTTTCCTCCGGAAAGGTTGTTCCTTGACGGTTGTTCGATAGAGGTGAAAATCTGAGGACACAAGACCACATGAATAAGGTGGGAGCGGAATGATTTCCCAACCTAACTTCTGAATAGCGTTTTTTATCAGTGCAGGAGAATGCGGGCTGGCGTTATCGTGGAGTGGCATCACTTAACGCAGTCCCTCTCTCTGGTCATTGCTCTTGGATGGCGTCCGCAAGACGTCGCAGTTGTTGACAATAAATTTCGGCACTGATATAGCTCAGGGAAGCAATCCGTAGAACACCAAACAGCCGGTGTTCCACCATATACAAAACGTTATCTTTTGTTGGATGTGCTCAGGTCTTTGCACGGGAAGTTGCTGTTCTATTTGGGCTCAATCATACCTTGTTTCCCATATGTTAGCATAAAGACACTTTTTTTCGTCGCCAGTAACGATACTGGATAGGAATGGTCGGCGTTGTTCACGAGTCAATTGATGACGAGCAACCAGATATGCACATATGGCGAGCCGCTGATGTCTGAGATTTTGGGTTAGAATTTGCTGTACCCGTGCACCCTAGTTTTGAACCTTTCTCATTGCAGGAAAGTGTCGCACGATGGTGGTATGACCCCAGTTCACCACATTTGCCAGTTCTCGAGTAGAATGAGTGGATCATTGTGGATTAATGCGTTTAAACGATCTTCATCAAACCCCAAATGTCTTCCTGCGCAAGGAGAGTCACTAATGTGAAAAGGATCTTCCTTAAAACGAGAAAACCATTTTTTTGCTTTGCTTTGTCCATCGGCGTTATCCCCATACAGGGCACAAATGCTTCTGGCTGCCTCTGCTGCTGCCACCTCTTTATTGAACTCAAATGGAAGAACATGTCAGGAATGTTCCTATTTCTCGAATTGACACTCCATTTTCCAGCGTCCACAGCTCCACCTGCTACTATATCTCCAAATGACAAAATGACGATGTGTAAACTCAAACAGCAACAGTGAACTACAAATAAAAAAAGACAATCTGAAAGGTCTCTGTTGGATTCCTTTCATGTTAGTTTCTTAAATCTGTTGTCATTTACGGCATACATTTCACTTCTAAGTTTACTGTGGTGTTTCTGACTATATCTGGGAGGAGACTGAGCAGTGGAACTTGTTACATTTACACATAATCAAGAACGATCTGTGACACTACTACACTTTAAATCACAGTTTATATGTAATTCATGTCACACAGTCTCATACAGAACCTACATCCGCTTTCTTTTATATACTGTATATGATAAGATACTGTCACCCCCCCTTCCCTTCTGTGTGAAACGATGAATGAACAAATGTATTTCTAGTTGCATGCCTGATGGTGGCAGACAAGCCTGTCTGCTAGATAACAGTAGGACCAACGTCGGAACAGGTAGCTACGCTTTCTAAAAGCAAAGAGGTTTCTATTCTTAGTATGGTCCTGTCCGTCCCTTGTCATGTTGGTATAGGAAGCTGCCTCTCTGGTCACTTCCGTTTTTTAATTATAAAAATTATTGTGCAGTTACACTCTTAGTGTAAACCAAGTTGACCACGAGAAGCATGTGGTGTAATCATCAAAGTAGCCCTCAGATATTCTTTTCGGGAAGATTTCACAGAGAGTTAGTATGAATTTAGTATACCAGTGCGTGGTAATTTCATGACGGACAGGATTGCGCTACGAACGTAACTTCTTTGGGTGAAAATTGAATCGGTTGGTTGTGGTTAATTTCCTTTTGCATGAGTTTCAACGTTCTTCGTGTGTTATTTTATGAATGCAGTGTTGTATGCAGTCTCACAATCTTGGCTCCATATTTGATGTGTTCCGTAAGATTACAAAATCACATTTTCACAATCCTAAATAAGGCACCAGTTTAGTTATGAATCAAGTTTAATATGCTGAAATTTTAACGGAACAGTGATCAATGTTAACATAAACGTCCAAATATAAACTGATTTATTTCTTTTTATTTAAATTCTCTTTTTATATATATATCACCGGTTGTCGTGAGATGACTATTAAAAGATTATAATTAATGTTAGTCTGGTTGGGAATTTGGTAAGCTAGACTGGATACCTGGTGAAACAGTTGCTCAGTAATGCAAGGTTAACTTCCCCAGATAGCTCACGGCTTTTAACCCGCTTTCATTGTCTTGAATATCAGCACCGCTTTCAGAACAACTTAATGCATCGACATTACAAATCGATTAACAAACCCGTAGCAGCTGGAATACCAACATGCAAAACCAAAATGCTACGAACTTATGCAGCAACCTAACAACTTCGGCCTTACCCTAAGGGGCAACCACTTTTCACAATATTCGTAAATGACGTAGCAGATAACGTCGGAAGATCTACGAGGCTCATCACAGTGGATACTATTGTATACAGGGAAGCCGCGACACTTGAAGATAGTGGAATGCCGGAATACCCTCAGAGGATCAACACTTGGTACAGGGATTGTCAGGTGACCCTCAAAATAAACAAATGTACCGAATTGATCTTAAATAGACACAAACAATAATTATTGCATGAATACACGATTGCAGAGCAAACACTGGAAGAAGTGACAGCTCTTAAGAGGAACATGCTCTACATGGAACCAAAAACTCGAAATTTCTTGCTTTTTTTGTCATTTCAGACGCTCCGCAGGTTTTTTGTGTAAAATGAACTCTCTTTCATGAAAATCTGATAAATTATTTTCGAGATATTGACAGTTTTACAATACGTTGCACGTCCACGCCGATTTCCGCGTTCCTGTTATTTTTCAGGCATATGGCTTCGTGCTGTCTCCACGTGATGTAACCATAGACTTGTGTCCTCGGAGTCTTTCGCGACGGCATACATGAATAAAACGTTCTCGGTTTTCCAGCCGCGTCAATTCAAATAAAAGCATTTTATTTGAATTGACGCGGCTGGAAAACCGAGGACGTTTTATTCAATCATAGACTTACTAAACAAAAACTAGACCGCGCATTGGCGCTAGTGCTGCGTCCCCACATTGAACGTGATAGAAGCCGCAATTTGGACGAAAACAGTGCGTAAACATGGTTCGTTCGTGTGCTGCTTTTAATTGCAACAGTGAGAATGGAAGCAAAGACGAAGACGGAAACAATGTTACATTTCACAGGTCAGTCATTTCTGGTTGTTTGTTACTTTCTGTTACTTGTATATAGTATTTTCATGGAGAAATAATACATCATGAGCGTTTGTTTTTGTTTAGATTTCCGCTTACAAATGATTTTCTAAATCGGAAATGGATTGTTGCTACTCGGAGAGAGAACTTCCAAACGGCAGCAAATCATTTGCTGTGCTCTCTTCATTTTGAAGATAATTGTTACATGGAAAATTATGTAAATAGACGTCAACTGAAGGACGACGCTATACCGACAGTATTTGTATTTCCAACTCATTTGAAAGAGGTATAGTGTTTGCAAAGCCAATTAATTCAAATGCTAAATGTAGTTGACAGCAGATTGTTCTATAGCCTAACCTGATGTCGATATTTACACCTTATACTGTATCTAATAAACTTTCTGCCACAAAAACTGCAAGCTACATAGGGAAAAAGTTGCAGTGTTAGATTACAGACAAAGGTACTTTGTTGCATGTCAAGTACTTATATTGTATTTGCATATAAATTACTAAAAATACTAACAGTGTTAATGTACTAACTTGAACTAAATGAAGAAGTAGGCACATGATAGGTATTTAAATTTTTAATCAAATATATATGAAGTATGAATTAGAGGTACGTCGAATAATTGCGTTTAGATACTTAATATGTGTTGTCAGGTGGTGATTATACTTCGTAAATGGTCAAATATTTTATCAAATGTTGCAAACTCAACTACTTCCACTAATGTGCGAATAAAATTCCTACGGTATTTAAAGTCATATGGGTTATTACAATTAATCATACCAAAATTCGAGTGTAGACAATACTGTGCTAAACAAAAGTAAGTGTGAAAAATGTACACAGTAGTCGGCAAAAATGAAACAGGACCTGACAGGAAAATTACATGAATTAAACAATAATCATACTGTCTGCTACTTTAAAAGTTTCATGTAATTATCTAATGCAAATGACTCGATGTAAATTCGCTCCATCTTGTCAGGGAAGAACCTTACATTCTTAAATTTCGCGTCTCTATGCAGACGTATTTCGGAAATTAGGAAACCATTCATTTACGTATACTTTTAAAATAGACTCGAATACTCAGTATTTTTTAAACAAACATGTGTTTAATTTGTACTTCAATTTGCTCCTTTTGGTCTCATATACTTCAAATCACAACCCCAGTACTAGGATTCATCCCTGCAAATGGCGGCGATCAGCTGCTTCAACTGGGGGACAGTTGCGTCGCTTCTCCGCTACGGCGTGGTAGGGGCTTGGATGTAACCATCTCTGATTTATATTTCAGTAGTTTTCCAGCCTGTAACCTAGGTAACATTTGAATGTCGTTTGTCGATACGAGGTGAAGATATGTTTCTTTTGTTTATTTGGGGAAAAAAAGAACGTCTCACTAATTCTGAAATAGACAAGCTGCAAACTTATTAAGGGTTAGCCATAAGAAGGAACTTCAATGATTTAGAAAGTATGAGAAGAGCCGCAGGCGCCATTTTTTCCGTAAGTACACACAGAGAGATTCAACGTGGAACGATTAAGACCCACAACACATCCGTTACCCAAGCGGTCCTGAATGTTGCAGCGAATATAAACGAGCATTATATTCTGTCGAAAATTATGAGCATAAACACTTTTCCGCTAGCAGTTACGTGCGCAATAAAACCTATATTTAGTAACCGTGCTAATGATGATATGCTCAATCAAAGTCCGAATTCTAGAATTTCCGAATTCTAGAATTTGTTTGTACACCATCAAACTTTAAAATTTGGTGAATTGGATGCTGTTTTACGCTTTAATGACGGCATATCAAGAAAAATTGCAATACTGGAGAGACTAGGAATCTATTCAGGTGCAAACACAAGAATGGGGTTACGAAATATCGATTTTTCATGAATTCTTAAAGCAGACATGTTGTTGTCGTGGTCTTCAGTCCTGAGACTGGTTTGATGCAGCTCTCCATGCTACTCTATCCTGTGCAAGCTTCTTCATCTACCAGTACCTACTGCAGCCTACATCCTTCTGAATCTGCTTAGTGTATTCATCTCTTGGTCTCCCTCTACGATTTTTACCCTCCACGTGACCCTCCAATACTAAATTGGTGATTCCTTGATGCCTCAGAACATGCCCTACCAACTGATCTTCTAGTCAAGTTGTGCCACAAGCTCCTCCTCTCCCCAATTCTATTCAATACCTCCTCATAAGTTATGTGATCTACCCATCTAATCTTCAGCATTCTTCTGTAGCACCACATTTCGAAAGCTTCTATTCTCTTCTTGTCTAAGCTATTTATCGTCCACGTTTGACTTCCATACAAGGCTACACTCCATACAAATACTTTCAGAAACGACTTCCTGACACTTAAATCAATACTCGATGTTAACAAATTTCTCTTCTTCAGAAACGCTTTCCTTACCATTGCCAGTCTCCATTTTATATCCTCTCTGCTTCGACCATCATCAGTTATTTCTCTCCCCAAATAGCAAAACTCCTTTACTTCTTTAAGTGTCTCATTTCCTAATCTAATTCCGTCAGCATCACCCGACTTAATTCGACCACATTCCATTATCCTCGTTTTGCTTTTGTTGATGTTCATCTTATACCCTCCTTTCAAGACACTGTCCATTCCGTTCAACTGCTCTTCCAAGTCCTTTGCTGTCTCTGACAGAATTACAATGTCATCGGCGAACCTCAAAATTTTTATTTCCTTTCCATGGATTTGAATACCTACTCCGAACTTTTCTTTTGTTTCCTTTATTGCTTGCTCAATATACAGATTGAATAACATCGGGGAGAGGCTACAACCCTGTCTCACTCCCTTCCCAACCACTGTTTCCCTTTCATATCCCCCGACTCTTATAACTGCCATCTGCTTTCTGTACACATTGTAAATAGCCTTTCGCTCTCTGTATTTTAACCCTGTCACCTTCAGAATTTGAAAGAGAGTATTCCAATCAACGTTGTCAAAAGCTTTCGCCAAGTCTACAAATGCTAGAAACGTAGGTTTGCCTTTCCTTAATCTTCCTTCTAAGATAAGACGTAGGGTCAGTATTGCCTCACGTGTTCCAACATTTCTACGGAATCCAAACTGATCTTCGCCGAGGTCGGCTTCTATCAGTTTTTCCATTCGTCTGTAAAGAATTCGCGTTAGTATTTTGCAGCTGTGACTTATTAAACTGATAGTTCGGTAATTTTCACATCTGTCAATACCTGCATTCTTTGGGATTGGGATTATTATATTCTTCTTGAAGTCTGAGGGTATTTCGCCTGTCTGATACATCTTGCTCGCCAGATGGTTCTTAAAGCAGACATAACTGCACTCAATTGCACAAAAGAGGTGAGGAAGGAAACAAGAATTACGGATATAAAAGAGGAGATGTCTACGAGTCGCATGACGTTGAATAACGATCAGGAAAATATTAATCATAAATAGTGTTGCAAGAATTTGTAAATACACTCCTGGAAATGGAAAAAAGAACACATTGACACCGGTGTGTCAGACCCACCATACTTGCTCCGGACACTGCGAGAGGGCTGTACAAGCAATGATCACACGCACGGCACAGCGGACACACCAAGAACCGCGGTGTTGGCCGTCGAATGGCGCTAGCTGCGCAGCATTTGTGCACCGCCGCCGTCAGTGTCAGCCAGTTTGCCGTGGCATACGGAGCTCCATCGCAGTCT
The DNA here is from genome assembly GCF_021461395.2 of Schistocerca americana. Classification (NCBI taxonomy): domain Eukaryota; kingdom Metazoa; phylum Arthropoda; class Insecta; order Orthoptera; family Acrididae; genus Schistocerca; species Schistocerca americana. Next base: position 169,508,906 of record NC_060128.1, on the reverse strand, counting down.
TTAACACTGGTAGCATGCCGCGACAGCGTGGACGTGAACCGTATGTGCAGTTGACGGACTTTGAGCGAGGGCGTATAGCGGGCGTGCGGGAGGCCGGGTGGACGTACCGCCGAATTGCTCAACACGTGGGGCGTGAGGTCTCCACAGTACATCGATGTTGTCGCCAGTGGTCGGCGGAAGGTGCACGTGCCCGTCGACCTGGGACCGGACCGCAGCGGCGCACGGATGCACGCCAAGACCGTAGGATCCTACGCAGTGCCGTAGGGGACCGCACCGCCACTTCCCAGCAAATTAGGGACACTGTTGCTCCTGGGGTACCGGCGAGGACCATTCGCAACCGTCTCCATGAAGCTGGGCTACGGTCCCGCACACCGTTAGGCCGTCTTCCGTTCACGCCCCAACATCGTGCAGCCCGCCTCCAGTGGTGTCGCGACAGGCGTGAATGGAGGGACGAATGGAGACGTGTCGTCTTCAGCGATGAGAGTCGCTTCTGCCTTGGTGCCAATGATGGTCGTATGCGTGTTTGGCGCCGTGCAGGTGAGCGCCACAATCAGGACTGCATACGACCGAGGCACACAGGGCCAACACCCGGCATCATGGTGTGGGGAGCGATCTCCTACACTGGCCGTACACCACTGGTGATCGTCGAGGGGACACTAAATAGTGCACGGTACATCCAAACCGTCATCGAACCTATCGTTCTACCATTCCTAGACCGGCAAGGGAACTTGCTGTTCCAACAGGACAATGCACGTCCGCATGTATCCCGTTCCACCCAACGTGCTCTAGAAGGTGTAAGTCAACTACCCTGGCCAGCAAGATCTCCGGATCTGTCCCCCATTGAGCATGTTTGGGACTGGATGAAGCGTCGTCTCACGCGGTCTGCACGTCCAGCACGAACGCTGGTCCAACTGAGACGCCAGGTGGAAATGGCATGGCAAGCCGTTCCACAGGACTACATCCAGCATCTCTACGATCGTCTCCATGGGAGAATAGCAGCCTGCATTGCTGCGAAAGGTGGATATACACTGTACTAGTGCCGACATTGCGCATGCTCTGTTGCCTGTGTCTATGTGCCTGTGGTTCTGTCAGTGTGATCATGTGATGTATCTGACCCCAGGAATGTGTCAATAAAGTTTCCCCTTCCTGGGACAATGAATTCACGGTGTTCTTATTTCAATTTCCAGGAGTGTAATACACAAACAAAATTATAAGAATTTAAACCAAGTTTTCTCAAACGTATATTTTCCCCCTATACGTACCATTATTTAGAACTATATGTCACAGAAACTTGAAGTATTCTGCAGTTGTTCCAAGACAACAAACTAACAGACAGATGGACATTTCGCTTTGCAAGTGTTTTGCTTTTGGTCCAGGCTCAAAAACAAGTTTCTGTTCTTTAATTATAAGCCAATTTTTTAAACAAATGTCAACAGAACTCTACAAATTCAATGTGCCTGAATCTGCACAATATTAAAGCAATGGTTACTGGAAATTCCATTTCCAAGTTTCAGTGTTCTACCTTTAATAGTTTGTTCAGAAATAGTACTTGAATGCCTTGAAAATCTGCATTGCCGACATAGGGGAAATGGCGCGAATTCGCATAGAGAGGTTCAAGATGGAGCGACTACATACATCTAAATACGGGTAAGGCAAAAGCCAGACTGCGATTTACGGGAAGACTCCTCCACCCACAAGAGAAGGTAGGTCTCAGCCGCAAGAGGTCCGAAGAACTGAGCATCTAACACACTATCGAAAAAAAAATCCGTTTATGTAAAAAAAAGTTAAGACAAATTGGATATTTTCAATTTGATATTCCAGCCACACGATGCTATTCTCAAATTGCGACCGCCCGTACGGTACTTGAAACCGTACAGCCTCGTTCTCATAACCGACCGATCTGACAGACGCGTTTGTCTGTTATCTTACGGCTACTTCGGTTCTATTTGAGAAACTAGAGATTTAGAGACGTATAATGAAACTAATTTACGAAAATACAAGGATATTCCATGTTATTTCTGTACGGTTATGATAAAGAACGTTTTTCGCCATGGTTCTGATCACTACAAGTCGGTAAAGTTAGAAATATTCATGCGGATTGGAGTTACTGCCAATGTTTGCTATCTGACGTGTTGTATTTCTCTTATAACGGGTTTGATTTGATATCATATCCTTTGCTACAAATAAGAATCATATTTTAACATGAACGTCTCTACAACGCACTTTCACGAAATCTTTTTACTTCCGTGTGAAGTTGATCGGTACAAAGAGATAAGCTTAAATTCAATTCAATTTTTTCATTCACAACCCACGGGCTAACTTCCTGCGGGACTGAATCAATCGTCAATTCCCTTCAGAAGTCTGGATGCTGACTGTGGGGATATCGTATATTGCACAGGAGGAAGGTGGCTCAGTCGAGGCCAGGTGTTAAAAAGATTTGATAGCACAACTCATGAAATCAAATCTTTCATGATATCAGAAGCAAAATCTGTACCAGAAGTTGACGATGCCAGCAGGGAGGTAGATTTAGTATTTTTGGTAGATTCGACAGTTCATTTAGGTGACTTCAACAGGCTTTTTCAATGTAGAAACCTCCTTATCGGTTCAAAGTTTCAAACAATAAACGCATTCTAAATAAAACTGAAATTATGGCAAGCACAAGTACAAAGAGTTTCTTTCATTTCGACGCGTTGGCCAAACATAATCCTGAGGACGGGATGAAATACGCAGCCAAACTTTTCGATTTGATGCAAGAAGTTGAAAACTGATTTCAGGATATCGAAAAAAAAATCAATATTTTTGTGTTTTTGCGGGACATTTTACAAACAATATACGAGAACGTACAAACACTGCCAGAAAATTTTCAGATATAATGCGTAGAGATGCACTCTGACAACCAACTAAAGCAAAAATTTGATCGAGTGACACTCTTGGACTCTTGCAAATCATTCCCGCCCAGAGACAAATATCCCTCGCTGCACAGTCATGTGTTACGTAATGTCATCTTTGTTTGGAGGCCCGTACGTTTGTGAAAAGTTGTTTTCAAGAGCAAATCATATAAGGAGTAAAAGTAGAACCTAAGTCTGAGACGAACACCTTGAGCTCATCGTGAGAACTGCAACGACTTCGATCGAACCTGATATGGATACATTAGTTTCCCAAATTTAAAGTCAAATGTCACATCAATTCTATGATTTGTAATTATTTACGTATAAAATTATTAATGAAATCTCATTTATAAAATGTCAAATTAATTCCATCTTGCTTTTTTAGGATACAGAATCATAAATTAATAAATTCTAAATTACTTAAATGTGGTAATTGTGCACCTCTGACATTTTTTAGGGTTCCTTGGCTCAGTCCGAAAAATCGGAACGCTTATAGTACCTCCATATTGTCCGTCTGGCTGTCTGGCTGTCCGTTTGTTAAGAATCCTTTCTCTCAAGAACGGGTAGACGTATCAAAGCCAAATTTATGTCACACATTAACGTCTATGGTCTCTTGGCGGTGAAACACTTTTAAGTTCGTAAGTCATTTCAGTCAACAGATACGGCAATTTATGTCACATATCTTGTTAATCAAAAACTCACTATCAAAACCTATAGACTGCTTCCCGTGGACTGAGAATAATCGAATTTGGCAAGAAGCAAGGTTTCATACTAGAAGTAAAGGGAAAGTTCCGAAAAGTGTTTACTTGTAATTGTATAACACGATAATTTTTTTTTTGTCATTTTTATCCGTCTGTGTGTCTATTTGTCTGTTAAGATCCTTTTTTTCTGGAACAGGTTGGAATATCAAATTGAAATTTGTATCACATACTAAGGTCTATGATCGTCTGTCGGTGTAAAAATTTTTAACTTATAAGTAAATACAATAAGAGATACGACAATTTATGTCACATATTTTGGTATTGGAAAGCTCACTCATGAAAACCTATAGTGCACTTCCAGGTGACCTAGAAACATGAAATTTGGCAAGAAGGTTTTACAGTACAAGTAAAGTAAAAATCAGAAAAATCGTTGTTTTATTATTATATCACACGATATGTTTTTTCATTTTTATATAGCTCTGTCTGTCCCTTTCGTCTGTTAAGAACTTTTTTCCTCTAGAACAGTTTGATGAATGAATTTCAAGTATGTGTCACATACTTAAGTCTATGGTTCTTTGGCGATGTAAAAAATTTAAGCTCCTAAGTCAATGTGATGAAGTTATTCAGCAGTTTGTCACACGTTTCGAAACACGTAAACTCACTCATCAGAACCTATAGCATACTTCCCGCTTTGCTAGAACAGTGGTTCCCAAGCTGGGGGTAGTTATACCCTGAGGCCTAAGGGGTCAAACGTGATTTTCTGATGGGTAAAAACAAAAGGATTCGACTGCGTTTTGGTCAAAAAACTAAGTCATTTTTCAAGTATCATTACTATTATCACTCATCTTCCTCACATAGTCCAACCAATACACCCGTACTTTGGATTTTGCACCATGAGTCTATGACAGCAAAATGGAGACACATTCATCAAACATTAGCCACCGGCTACTTGAAACTCTCATCAGAGAATGGCATCGTAACTCCGAAATCCAAGAAAATAAAAAAAAAAATGTGTAGAGAGCATGCCCCGACGCATAGAAGCTCTTACTACAGCAAACAGTGGCATCACTAAATTTTGAAATTTACTGTATTAAATTTTTGTCAGTGCTAATATTACTTCTGCAGAATGTAAAAAAATAATTTTACCTGCATATTTTGTTGTTTTTCTGATCCCAACAGAATACTGACACAAATAAATAATAGATAAGAGACCTACAACCAACAATTTATCAGAAAAATACCATTAAACTAGAAAATGCAAAAGTCTGACTACTGCTCCTAATAATACGGCCGCCTACTGTAGGTTAACTTACGTTGACCAGTGAAAAAATTACACTCTCAGTACGGAAACTGTGAAATAATGATAACTTACATAGTTCCGCGTCTGACTCGCTGGTAGTGCAATACAACGCCGGTATGAACACGCTAGAAAAATCGCGTTCCTTTATATTCTCCTGCCTTCCCGCTACACACTCTATCGCACATCTATACCCCGTATCCAGTGTCGATCACATGACTCCCTCCGACGTTTTCGGGCACTATCACACTATCTTCCATGAGTGACGGAAGTTCGTTTTATCCGAATACAGATAAACTACTGGGGACCTGACGCAAGAGAAGCCAGTTCACATTTCTTTTCATCCTCGAGCCGTGTAGTTCAAAATTAATGTGTGAATGGCAAAAGAAGCCGTTAGTTTACACTACTGGCCATTAAGATTGCTACACCGAGAAGAAATGCAGATGATAAACGGGTATTCATTGGACAAATATATTGTACTGGAACTGACATGTGATTACATTTTCATGCAATTTGGGTGCATAGATCCTGAGAAATTAGTACCCAGAACATCCACCACTGGCCGTAATAACGGCCTTGATACGCCTGGGCATTGAGTCTAACAGAGCTTGGATGGCGTGTACAGGTACAGCTGACCATGCAGCCTCAACACGATACCACAGTTCATCAAGAGTAGTGACTGGTGTATTGTGACGAGCCAGTTGCTCGGCCACCATTGACCAGACGTTTCCAATTGGTGAAAGATCTGGAGAATGTGCTGGCCAGGGCAGCAGTCGAACATTTTCTGTAAGCAGAAGGGCCCGTACTGGACCTGCAACATGTGGTCGTGCATTATCCTGCTGAAATGTAGGGTTTCGCAGGGATCGAATGATGGGTAGAGCCACCGGTCGTAACGCATCTGAAATGTAACGTCCACTGTTCAAAGTGCCGTCAGTGCCAATAAGAGGTGACCGAGACGTGTAACCAATGGCACCCCATACCATCACGCCGGGTGATACTCCAGTATGGCGATGACGAATGTGCGTTCACCGCGATGTCGCCAAACAAGGATGCGACCATCATGATGCTGTAAACAGAACCTGGATTCATCCGAAAAAAAATGATGTTTTGCCATTCGTGCATCCAGGTTCGTTATTGAGTACACCGTCGCAGGCGCCTGTCTGTGATGAAAGTCAAGGAGAGTCGCAGCTATGGTCTCCGAGCTGATAGTCCGTGCTGCTGGAAACGTCGTCGAACTGTTCGTGCAGATGGTTGTTGTCTTGCAAACGTCCCCATCTGTTGACTCAGGGATCTAGACGTGGCTGCACGATCCGTTACAGCCATCCGGATAAGATGCCTGTCATTCGACTGCTAGTGATACGAGGCCGTTGGGATCCAGCACGGCGTTCCGTCTTACCCTCCTCAAGCCACCCATTCCATATTCTGCTAACAGTGATTGGATCTCGACCAACGCGAGCAGCAATGTCGCTATACGATAAACCGCAATCGCGATAGGCTACAATCCGACCTTTATCGAAGTCGGAAACGTGATGGTACGCGTTTCTCCTCCTGACACGACGCATCACAACAACGTTTCACCAGGCAACGCCGGTCAACTGCCGTTTGTGTATAAGAAATCGGTTGGAAACTTTCCTCATGTCAGCACGATGTAGGTGTCGCCACTGGCGCCAACCTTGTGTGAATGCTCTGAAAAGCTAATCATTTGCATATCACAGGCTCTTCTTCCTGTCGGTTAAATTTCGTGTCTGTAGCACGTCATCTTCGTGGTGTAGCAATTTTAATGGGCACTAGTGTACTTCCGGATCGTAATAAACTTATTTTGCCGATCTTTCTAGTACGTTCACCGTGGTGGCAAAAGTCGTGGCATACCTCGCAATACCCTGAAGGACACCCTTTCGGCCGGCATAGTACAGCAGCTCGACGTGTCACGGACTCAACAAGTTGGAAGTCTCATCTAGAAGGATTGAACGATGCTGCCTTTATAGCCGTCCATAATTACGAAAGCGTTGTCAGAGCAGTATTTTGTGCACGATCTGACCTCTCGATTTGTCCTATAAGTGTTCAATGGGATTCATGTCGGGCAATCTGGGCAAGCTTGCTCTGCTGCTTTGCAAATTTTAATAACGTCAGCAGAAGGTGTAACTAAACCTCCCACATTCTTTCTTCTGATTAGTCCAATGTCACTGTCCACTGCCCCACATAAGGAATTAGCACATTCTGCACAATGTACTGACTTAGTCAATTTACGCACAATGAATCCTGCTATGTATGCAACAACATTCCGTACATAATTTGACAGCTGTTCAAATGAGACAGCAGGAATGCTGTATGAGTGATCATGAGAGACCGATGCAACATCTAGGCCTAACTTTTCTGAATTACAATTGATAACTGATGTAAATGGGTTAGATTGGGTCACATCCAGTCCAGAAGATACACTGAGAATGGAACAATCTGCAGCATCCAAAGTAGATCCAAATTCTGACTCTCTTACCTGCTGATGGATAAGCAATCGTTTGTAGGCTGCTTTGAATTGAGCTGCTGTGGGATTTTTGTTATCACCACCATATCTTCTGATTGAGCTGCATTTTTCCATCGTTCTGTTTTGGAGAAGATGCTAGTTGTGGTACAAGGTACCCTCCGCCACGCACCGTATGGTGGATTGCGGAGTATGTATGTAGATGTAGATGTAGATGTGGATGTGGTCAAATCATTCGCTCCAATTTTCCAGAACATTCTTCACAACCAACTGCAGACAACAGTTGCCCAGTGACATGGCGCATTGTCATCCACAAAAATTCCATCGTTGTCTGGGAACATGAACTCGATAAAGGGCTGCAAATGGTCTCCAAGTAGCCGGACATAACCATTTCAGATCAATGATTGGTTCAGTTGAAACAGAGGATCCAGTCCATACCACGTAAACACAGCCCACACTGTTATGGAGCCTCCACCAGCTTCCACAGTGTCTTGCTGACAGCTTGGGTCCATGCCTTCGTGGTGTCTGTGCCAACCTCAAACCCTACCATGAGCCCATACCAACTGAAATCGGGACTCACCTGACCAGACCTCGGTTTTCCAGTCGTCTAGCGTCCAACCGATATGGTCACGAACCCAGGAGAGATGGCTAGGCGGAGCAGGTAGCAAAGGCACTAGCGTCGGTCGTCTGCTGCCATAGCCCATTCATTAACTCCAAAGTTGGGTGCACTGTCCTAATGGATATGTTCGTCGTACGTGCGATGTAGACTTTCGCGGTTATGCAGTGTTGCTTGTCTGTTAGCACTGACAACTCTACACAAACGCCGCTGTTCTCGTGTCGTGTCCTGACATAGATGGGAGAGGGAGAAAAGGGGTTTCCGGTCAGTCTGCACTCCCGAATGGTTACAGAGCTGTACCTGGGTTTTCTCTTTTGATGCTAGTCAATTGTCAGGATGAGCATTACTGCAAAGGGCATTTGATTCTAAAGCATTACGTCAGGGTGGAAAACAGTAAATAAATTACTTTTTCTCTCTTAACCACATGTGGGCAGGGTGGGTTCTTCCCTGGCTAGGGTATGAGGTAGAAAAATGGTTCAAATGGTTCTGAGCACTATGGGACTTAACATCTGTGGTCATCAGTCCCCTAGAACTTAGAACTACTTAAACCTAACTAACCTAAGGACATCACACACATCCATGCCCGAGGCAGGATTCGAACCTGTGACCGTAGCAGTCGCGCGGTTCCGGACTGCGCGCCTAGAACCGCTAGACCACCGCGGCCGGCTATGAGGTAGAATGAAACAGTATTTTTACATAAGATAACTTTTATTCAAAGATTTGTACATGGTTTCCTTACTGGATTGTTCTGGCTGGGAGAGCGGCAGCTGTGTCGTTTGCGAAGCCTTCTACTTGCGTGAGCGGCAGCGTCTGATTACGCGTGGCGGTGTGTATTTCGTGTCGCCGTCTCGCCCAGTTGACTGGAGACTCGCATCGTTAGGCGGCCCGTTTAATTACTGAGAACGAAGTCGTGAATCGGATGATGATACCTTGGATGTGGCGTCCCAATGTTTCTCTTTTCTAAGCGGCCGCGTGTGTCAGTGTTGTGCGTCTGCCAGCGGTGCGGTGCGGCGGGGGAAGGCCAGTGTCCCGGACTCCAGCCTGCCAGTCTTTGGCTGTCAGATCTTCATCACCAGGTGACTGCTGATGTGAGACCGTCTCCTTCCCATCCTCACGAGTCACCCGGGTACGTAAAAATCAGTCTTCAAATACCTTCTGGCGGCGAGGCTGCGGCTTGCTTTTCCATCACAGCGGCGGACTTGGTGCTTCTGTGTACGATGTAGTCTCTTCCTGCATGACGGTCTTCAGCTCCAAAACTGAACTGAAAACTACTCCTGTCAGGCCCACTGCGTCTCGCGTATTTATTCACTTTTCACTTGAGGTGAACGACTTCACGGTCATTACGTCTTCTGCACGTTGAAAAACTTCTCGAAGAATCTTCTTAACGTCGGTCATTGGCTCTTGGAATGTTGGCGAGGGCCTTCGATCACATGTGACAGTTGAGAAACACGTGAGCCGGTCGGGCAATGCCCTGACGGCTGAATCGACAGCTTCCGCTTGTGTGGGGAGGGCGATGGCTTCTCCTGACGTGCTGACTTCATGGTCATTGGCTCTTCTGTCACTGCTGCTCTGCCCGCTGTTTGCCAGTGTGTAACTCTCTAAACTAAACTAAGTTTTTCATTTATTTTCTAATTTCTACTTCACTTCACATTGATTTCACTAATTTATTTACCTATCTTAAGTACCACTCAACAGAGCAGAAGGCAGGATGACAATTCGCAGTGAAGGTATTTGATTTTTTCTTCCATCTGAGCCAACACTGGTAGAGGCATTTACTAGAAATGCAGGTGGTGAGGTTTGGTAGGGAACTCGTTGTGGAGACTCTTGGACAAGCAGCGTTTTGAAATAATTGTTTATTCCAGACAGGACTAGCTAATATACTGGAGGCTAGTTCTAGGGTTAGAAAAAGCATGAATAACACTGTTACAACAGAAGCCAGTGCAGAAGTCCCAGGAGTGGATGCTAACCACAGCAGAAAACACTAGCACCATCTTAAGGCAACAAATTAGTTGCAAAACAAAACATACTGAATGTGACACTGTTCACTGAGACACTCCAAGTGAGAGAGCAGACTTACGCGGAGCTGGACCGAGGCTGGAGTCGACGGACGCGGATTCGGCGCCCAGATCGTCTGACTGAGAACTCCGCCAAAATGAGGAATCTAGGAGTTTTCAAGAGTCGCGTGGGGGCACTGTTTTACCCACTTAAAGCCACCCAGCCAATGCCGCAGGTCTCTTGCAGGCGCCTGCCAATCACGGTTTAGTTAGTTCCTCTCTACTGCTCATAAGGCGGTGATGTTAATGCAGCTGCACTAACTAAGTCCGCATTTGGTATCAACATTGTTCAGCTGAGAGCTAAACGTAGCTGCTCTGCCAAATAAGGCTTGCAACATTATAGCTATACGTCATTTAGCCCCGCCCCTCAGGCTCCCCGGAGTAGGGACTGCTGGGTCAACAGTTTTTTGGCGTTTCCGCTCTCTTTCTAACTCCTGTGAGCCTACTGACGTTGCTGTTCTCTGGGCTGGTATCAAGCTGGCTTTATACTCTAGTACGTGCCTGTTGGTTACAAAGTTCTACGGTGGCAACCTACTACAGCGTCTACACGACATATGAAGTTACAAGTTAATTACTTGAAGAGTAACTAGCGCCCTGGGACCGCGTCTGGGGGCGCCTGCATTTTCGCAGGGCTCTCCCCTTACGGTTTACTTCATGCAACAATATCTCTTCTAGTTTCGTCTGCCCTCAGCATTGTGTCTGCTTCCGCGCCTGTACTCCTTTCTCACAGCTTCAAGATAACACTACAGTAGCAAGGAATAAGCAGTATATTACACTCGGTCGTTAAACGAAAGAAGTCGGCCGCTGCGTTGTGCGTGGTGAGATGTAATGCCTGAAATTTTGTATTCTCGGTACACTTCTGACGCTGTGGATCTCACAATATTGAATGTCATAACTATTTCCGAAATGGAACTCACATGCGTCTAGCTCCAACTACCATTTCGCGTTGAAAGTCTGTTTATTACCGCCACTGTGATGTATCTTTTGCATTTCTTACTTTTATCTTTTCGTTTTGTTTAAAGGTAAAGAGGAAAGGTGAAGCGATAGTTCAGCGTAGAGCCTGCGCCTACCGCCATGTATTTTTGATTTTCAAATGTTGAAAAAACATAAGATGTTTTTCCTGTTCCTCGGTAAGAGGGAGAACTCGCTCTCTGCTAATGAACGAAGGTACACACACGTTATTGTAGAGCGTGATCTGTGGTAGTCATTTTGGGTTGAGAGAATAAGTAAAAAAGTCTGTATTTTTGATGTGTGTACAAGAAATAATACATTCGTATTTCGCTAGTGAAAAATTGAGTTATTATTCCAAGTAGTACTGTGTAATAGTATTTCTGGCTTATTCAGCCATCATATTAGGCTCCAGGAAGCTACTTCCAGGGCAGTGGAGATGCAAGATGCATAGAGATGACGCAGTGTGGGATGTTAGATTCGGTACCGTTCGCGTAAGAAAGACCGCCTGCATGATGCTGCTGCTCTGTGATTGGCTGCTGTGTTCGGCGGTAGGACGCCAAAACGTTAAACTTTAGTTGCTATTATTAATTAAACCTGTCCTCCAAATTACTTCATTTTTTAAAATAAACATCTCTCAACAGCAAGTTATCAATCAGTCATTTCAAAATTATTAAAATTAAAGTATTACTAAAACAAAAGACTGACCACATTACTGCCGATGCACTTCAGTGGCGTTCGGGTCACGCCTTGCTGGCTTGGCGCGCGAAATGTTTCGGGCAGTCCGGCTCTCCAGTTCTGACCGTTCCAGTAGACAGACATGTTGTCTGTTATAGCAGTATCTGTTTCATGCAATTTTATTTACTACAGTTCCGACCGTCGCTTGGACAGACATGTTGTCTGTAATAGTAGTATTTGATTCATGTAATTTTATTCTCCAGTTCTGACGGTTCCAGTAGACAGACATGTTGTCTGTGGCAGGATGTATTTCACGTTATTTTAGCCAGATATATAATCACTGTGGAAAGATATGTTCAATGCGTTGTGATCAAGAATAGTTTCTCGTGTCTGTATCAATAAAAACGCAAGTAGCGTCCCAAATGAGTTATAGTTTATTCGCAGCAGCAGTTCCTTGCGAAGTTAATTTCAGCCTCAAGAAAAAGAATCCACGACCTGCTTGCTGTTTTCTGCGCTGGGGACATCATCACCATGAAGACAGCAGTTTAGTGAAGTCTACAAGAACTTATGAATTCCACACAGGGCAGTGGAAACAACTAGGCACCTCACGTGTACTGCATGCATAGTACAAATGTGCTCAGTGACACGTCATATGCAGTAATGCAGAGGAGGTAAAGAAGGATGAAAGTATTAACACTATCTCACTTTTAATCCTTTTTTCTTGCCGTAACTGTAGTAAAGAATAATTTAAGAAGCCTACCTATGTACTTCGGAGCCAATACGAAGATCCGATTACAAAAGGAATGATGGACACGGTCATGATTTTGTTGGTGGTTACGGCGATCGGACGTAGTATTATTAATTGCTAAGCATAAATCTACAGCAAGAGAAAGACTATTTCGCCCACGCAGAACTAATATGAACTAATATTAACCCATTTACAGGCATAGCCCAACTTAGTGTGCTTGTTCGAGCGCCGAAAAATTAATCTCATTATATCCATATATCTAAACATCTTTTATGTTGTTGTTGTGGTCTTCAGTCCTGAGACTGGTTTGATGCAGCTCTCCATGCTACTCTATCCTGTGCAAGCTTCTTCATCTCCCAGTACCTACTGCAACCTACATCCTTCTGAATCTGCTTAGTGTATTGATCTCTTGGTCTCCCTCTACGATTTTTGCCCTCCACGCTGCCCTCAAATGCTAAATTTGTGATCCCTTGATGCCTCAAAACATGCCCTACCAACCGATCCCTTCTTCTAGTCAAGTTGTGCCACAAACTTCTCTTCTCCCCAATCCTATTCAATACCTCCTCATTAGTTACGTGATCTACCCACCTTATCTTCAGCATTCTTCTGTAGCACCACATTTCGAAAGCTTCTATTCTCTTCTTGTCCAAACTAGTTATCGTCCATGTTTCACTTCCATACATGGCTACACTCCATACAAATACTTTCAGAAACGACTTCCTGACACTTAAATCTACACTCGATGTTAACAAATTTCTCTTCTTCAGAAACGATTTCCTTGCCACTGCCAGTCTACATTTTATATCCTCTCTACTTCGACCATCATCAGTTATTTTACTCCCTAAATAGCAAAACTCCTTTACTACTTTAAGTGTCTCATTTCCTAATCTAGTTCCCTCAGCATCACCCGATTTAATTCGACTACATTCCCTTATCCTCGTTTTGCTTTTGTTGATGTTCATCTTATATCCTCCTTTCAAGACACTGTCCATTCCGTTCAACTGCTCTTCCAAGTCCTTTGCTGTCTCTGACAGAATTACAATGTCATCGGCGAACCTCAAAGTTTTTATTTCTTCTCCATGGATTTTAATACCTACTCCGAATTTTTCTTTTGTTTCCTTTACTGCTTGCTCGATATACAGATTGAATAACATCGGGGAGAAGCTACAACACTGTCTCACTCCTTTCCCAACCACTGCTTCCCTTTCATGCCCCTCGGCTCTTATAACTGCCATCTGGTTTCTGTACAAATTGTAAATAGCCTTTCGCTCCCTGTATTTTACCCCTGCCACCTTCAGAATTTGAAAGAGAGTATTCCAGTTAACGTTGTCAAAAACTTTCTCTAAGTCTACAAATGCTAGAAACGTAGGTTTGCCTTTTCTTAATCTTTCTTCTAAGATAAGTCGTAAGGTTAGTATTGCCTCACGTGTAACCATATTTCTACGGAATCCAAACTGATCTTCCACAAAGTCGGCTTCTACCAGTTTTTCCATTCGTCTGTAAAGAATTCGCGTTAGTATTTTGCAGCCGTGACTCATTAAACTGATAGTTCGGTAATTTTCACATCTGTCCACGCCTCCTTTCTTTGGTATTGGAATTATTATATTCTTCTTGAAGTCTGTGGATATTTCGCCTGTCTCATACATCTTGCTCACCAGATGGTAGAGTTTTGTCATGACTGGCTCTCCCAAGGCCATCAGTAGTTCTAATGGAATGTTGTCTACTCCCGGGGCCTTGTTTCGACTCAGGTCTTTCAGTGCTCTGTCAAACTCTTCACGCAGTATCTTATCTCCCATTTCATCTTCATCAACATCCTCTTCCATTTCCATAATATTGTCCTCAAGTACATGGCCCTTGTATAAACCCTCTATATACTCCTTCCACCTTTCTGCCTTCCCTTCTTTGCTTAGAACTGGGTTTCCATCTGAGCTCTTGATATTCATACAAGTGGTTCTCTTCTCTCCAAAGGTCTCTTTAATTTTCCTGTAGGCAGTATCTATCTTACCCCTAGTGATATGTGCCTCTACATCCTTACATTTGTCCTCTAGCCATCCCTGCTTAGCCATTTTGCACTTCCTGTCGATCTCATTTTTGAGACGTTTGTATTCCTTTTTGCCTGCTTCATTTACTGCATTTTTATATTTTCTCCTTTCATCAATTAAATTCAATATTTCTTCTGTTACCCAAGGATTTCTATTAGCCCTCGTCTTTTTACCTACTTGATCCTCTGCTGCCTTCACTACTTCATCCCTCAGAGCTACCCATTCTTCTTCTACTGTATTTCTTTCCCCCATTCCTGTCAATTGTTCCCTTATGCTCTCCCTGAAACTCTGTACAACCTCTGGTTCTTTCAGTTTATCCAGGTCCCATCTCCTTAAATTCCCGCCTTTTTGCAGTTTCTTCAGTTTCAATCTGCAGTTCATAACCAATAGGTTATGGTCAGAATCCACATCTGCCCCTGGAAATGTCTTACAATTTAAAACCTGGTTCCTAAATCTCTGTCTTACCATTATGTAATCTATCTGATACCTTTTAGTATCTCCAGGATTCTTCCAGGTATACAACCTTCATCTTTTATGTATTTTTAATATATTATACCACGACGGACATTTTACGTGAATCAGCTGAGTACAAATGACAGCCCCGCCAAAGCATTGCCCTTTTGTACCTTGTGTACACGATACTACCACAATCTGTATATGTGCACATCGGTATCCCATGTCTTTTGTCACCTCAGTGTGGAGCAATAATTATAAGAGGTTGAGGGACCCATCATGTGGACTGTAGTTAGTTGCAGACCGTGTGATGAGTAGTCCAGTGATTTACCTAACATGAGGAAGGGATCCTCTTTTACTGTTCTTCCTTTCGTGTAGGGAGTTACTTTCCTGCTTATCTATCTCCAATGGGGGCTGCGTTTTCTTTGTAACAAAGTGATTTTCTCCTGGTAACGATCTGACTCCGTCAATCTCCCCTATTTACCATTCCATTCCTTGTTGAGAGACTTGATTGCGTAAGTTTTGTTAGGCTAATCATGTTTCTTTATGACCAATACTGAGGTTTTGCTGTAATAAATTAACGTTGTAAATTCCTTCCTTTAGTGACACACAACTCTAACTAAACAGTATATGAAAGACACGCAATTGCAAAGAGCCCCTCATGGCCTCCGTAACGAGAACAAATAAGTTCGTAGAAGCTGCATTTGGTTTTCGTACCGTTGTCACGGTTCTCGCGTTGTCGTTATGCTACTGGTTTGGCAAACGAAACCTAGAGATCAAGGTGTTACATTTCAACATCCGTTCCGACCATTGCACTTACGAAAGACTAGTTGAATATTGTTCCTTCTAGTAAAGGAAGCATAGTGTCGTTTTGCTAGAAACGAAATAAAATTTCAGTTGACGTGGTGAAAGGGGATGCTTCCCTTTGCAAGGTTATAATTATGCATTTATTACTTGATTCCTTTTCATTACGTAAACTAATTTTTAATTGACAGTAGTTAGTGGAAAATTTGGAAAAAAAGGTTTATAAAGTATGTCATTAATGAAAATAACCAACGGTCGCCAGTTCCTCACCTAAACAAGAATAATTAAACTGAAACTGAACTTTATACTCGTAAGCAATCTTACGTAAGAACAGTTATTGCCGTCATAGCATAGGAACAGTATATTGCTCCCTCGTACGTATATCTCGCGAGGAGACTATGCGGATATAATCAGAGATTAGAGCCCACACAGAGGCATACCGACAATCCTTCTTTCCACGAACAATACGAGACAGGAATAGGAGAACCGATAGAGGTACTCAAGGTGCCCTCCGCCACGCATCGTCAGGTGGCTTGCGGAGTATGGATGTAGATTTAGATGTAGATGTAATGCAAACTTTCAAGTACTTCATACCACTCACGTCACAGAAGCCAAATAATAATCCAATAGCAAACACATACAACATATTATATTAATTTTCGAAGATGGATTAAAGTAAAATTGTTTGCTGGCTGTGGACAGAAAATTTTTGTTACGTTACTCATCGTAATACTGACTGTAGTGATTGTAGCGATTCCTGGTTAGCCCTCCTAAAATTTGTGACGAAAAGTTATCGTCAATGAAACATAACCTTTCCCTCTTGCTTTGTTAAATAACGAGTCCCAGCAAAAACCTATTTCACACAACCAGACATCTCTTTTAGTAGCGTCCCGTTTCCACTTCGGAATCACGCCATCACCAGTCCACTTGCGCTGAAATTTCTCTGACGGATTTGCTAATCAGGTGACATCCAGTGAACCAGTCCACTTTCAGATTCAGTGAGCTCTCCTGACCAAACCACTCTGTTGTTACCGCATCTCTACTGACAACACTTTTTTTTCACTTTTCATTCACTGCCAGGAGGGGGCAGAGCGGGCAATTTTAGGGCTTCCTGTTTCCCCTTTTGAGCCACAGGATTTTACAACTTATTATTTTATAATTATTCTCTCTTTTTTGGAATACAGTGCATATTTCAGTCTGAGATTATAACAACTTTACAATGATAATCTGGAGCTTGTTATAATTTTACAGTATAATCATTCTGGCATGACCATATTGCAACTAGCTCTTCTACCTGGCGAACTTCGTTCCGCCTCTGAAAATCTTTATATGTTATAGCTGCTACCTAGTTAAACTTCTCGGTCTAGTTACGTCGATTCAAAGAGGGATATTCGAGTCGTTGCTTTTGGTACGTTTTCTTCAATTACCTATCTATCGAATAGTGAAAGACTATCACCGGCAGACAGCTGGCGCGGATAACTGATCAAGTGATAACTGATCAGTTATCGACCAGGGTTGAAAATTATTAAATTACTAAAATCGCTATTAAAAAATAGGGGTTGGTGGCAGAAGGGTGAAAATTTAGGGTTGCGTGTATTTTGTAATGCCACATCATAAAGAAATAACAATAAAAAGTTATGTCCGAAAAATAAGAAAAAAATTTTTGGGGTGGACCACCCTTATCACTTATGGGTATTAAAAAGTAGATTACGACCGATTCTCAGACGTACCGAATATACATGAAACTTTTATCAAAATCAGTCGAGCCGTTGATCAAGCGATAATTGATCAGTTATCGACCAGGGTTGAAAATTATTAAATTACTAAAATCGTTATTAAAAATAGGGGTTGGTGGTAGAAGGGTGAAAATGTAGGGTTGTTTTTAATGCCACATCATAAAAAAATAAAAATTAAAAGTTCTGTCCAAAATATAAGAAAAAAAATTTTGGAGTGGTCCACCCTTATCATTTAGGGGTATGAAAAATAGATTACGACCGATTCTCAGACCTACAGAATATACATGTAAAATTTCATCGGAATCCATCGAGCCGTTTCGGAGGAGTATGGCAACTAACATTGTGACACGAGAATTTTGTACATAGGGAGGAGGATGATAATTCTTTGGAACTTGTTATAATTTTCAATGTAATCATTTTGACATTACCATATTGCAATGATTCTTATGAACTTGTTATAATTTTGCTGTATAGTCAATGTACTCTCATCTGGGTGTGGCGGTGTGATAGTGTTTGGTGTGAGTAGTTCCAAGGTGAGGGTCAGGTTTGGGTACATTTCAGCAGTGTTCTGGATTACTGTGCAGGGTGGGGTCATGTATCTGAACCTAAGATTTCGGTGTGTTCTGTGGTTGGTCGAAATTAGGTACTCCACATCGGGCCTTTTATTTAAAATGTGTTTACCACACCTTGCTCTCAGTTTGGCTAACCTAGTCTGGACGAGTTCTGCTCTGTTTGTTTGGTACACCTCAGTACTGTGGGTAGTATATAGTAGTTTGGCAATACAAAATACTCCCCGCGTCTTTTTCTACTGGTGGGTCTGTCTCTAGTGACATCTGGTGGTAAATTCTGCATTACATAGGAGTGACCGGACACTTCGGATCAGATAGTGTAGTCAGTACTGTTAGTGGCGTTAAGAAACGGCTGAAATTATAACCCTCCTACCTCTCCGGCTAATTAGGCTTTTCAGTATGACAGTGTATGTCAAGTCCCTAATTTGTGGGGAAAAGGCATCTACTCCGAAGAAAAGTGCAATACCAAGAGAATTAGATGAAGTTAAAACTGAATCGCCACTGCTCAGTACTTTAGAAATGACGATTAGAAACAAAGTTCGGTTAACTTTAAATATTTTCATACGTAAACTAATTTTTAATTAACAGTAGTTAGTGGAAAATTTGGAAAAAAAGGTATTTAAAGTAAGTCATTAATGAAAATAACCAACGGACGCCAGTTCCTCACCGGAACAAGAATAATTAAATTCAAACTGAACTTTATACTCGTAAGCTATCTTACGTAAGAATAGTTGTTGGCGTCATAACGTAGGAACAGTACCTAACGCACACTTTCAAGTACTTCACACCACACATGACACAGTAATCAAATAATAATCCAGTAGCAAACACATACAACATATTATATTAATTTTCAAAGATCAATTGAAGTAAGATTGTTTACTGGCTGTAAACATAAACTTTTTGTTACGTTACTCACCGTAATACTGACTGTCGTAATTGTAGCAAGCAGAAAGATTATTTGAATTACTCATTGGTAAGGACTGTCATTTACCTAACAATTACTCAGATATTTCTTTGTAATAAAAGTTATAAATTATGCCACAAGCTATAAATTAGAACTGTCCTTTGACAGTGAAATCGTGTCCAAGTTACATAAAGTTTTACTATCAATTTTTTTATTATGGAAGTTACTCTATTTTTAGCACATGAATTAATACTGGCTTTTGCATAATCCTCTTTCTGGCATTACTCCTATTACAGCCAAAGATTTCATTAGTATGCAATTGTCCAAAAGTTTGAAAAATTCATCTCCTTTTTTTTCTTCGCGGATGGATTACTTAGGACCACGCGTAATCAACATTTGTTGGCCTTCCTTTTCGCCCAGTATTCCTTCATAAGCAACGAATGGGTTGGCTTTCGTTGCGTAGACCACGTGTGTCCGTTAGTTTTTCTCTCTTCTTCCTCAAAACCCCGGGTGTTTGTGATTTTTCTGATTTCATTTCTGTCATGTAGATTTGGAGACCCTAACTCTCTCAGGTCTTTTCCCGTCTGTTTGTACCAGTTCGGTCTTGTAGTTTTGTTCTTTAAAAATGTATGGATTTTGTGCGTTAACCTGTTTGAGTCCATTCTTTCTAAATGGAAAAATTATGTTTTGATACTCTAATAAATTAATGTTCACTTTATTTTCTGATTATCTCGGTTCATACAATGGGATAGGATGGATACTACTTGGATGATGACTTAGGAAAATTATTTACGTGACAATATGCACGTAAACAATGTGATTTAAGCAATAAAAGTCCAACTACGCTGGTCGGCCTATTACACTTGTTACAAAAAGTCTAGATCTCACTTCACTTTATGATGCCGTTGGTTTTCCGAGTGGCTTCATTTAGCGGTAAAATAGGGCACAGGTAGGTCTTCTTGCCATACCATAGCCAAAAACAAGGGCCCACAGTACTCTTGATGTTATGTGAATTACTCTTGCTGCCTTTGTACTGTGTCCAATAAATGCCATAGCATGCCCATATTAAACATCCGCCAAACCAACCATTTCAGTTTTCACTGCCCCGCACTTCGGAAACGGTCTTTTTATCTCTGCACTTTTGCATTGCCACACCGGCGAATACACACAACCAACGACACCAATCGTCTCCTCGCGACTCCAAACTGCTACTCTTTTGACGCGCTCGCACGCCCAGTGGTAGTACATTTACAATTTATTGCACTCTTTGAGCCGGCTGCAGTGGCCGAGCGGTTCTGGGCGCTTCAGTCTGGAACTGCATGACCGCTACGGTCGCAGGTTCGAATCCTGCCTCGGGCATGGATGTGTGTGATGTCCTTAGGTTAGTTAGGTTCTAGGTGACTGATGACCTCAATTGTTAAGTCCCATAGTGCTCAGAGCCATTTGAACCATTTTTTTTTTGCACTCTTTGACAATATCTTTTCCCTGACTAGGGCAGCGTGTCTCCTTACAAAATGTTAACATTCCATGTGCATTCTCTCTCTTAAATATCATTTATAACTTGACAACGTATTTACAAGAATAATGTTCAGCACAACTAATACAAGAACATCACAAAACACGTAGAAAATGTATGATCATCCACAGAGATGTGGTGTTATAAAATCACTGAAATTAAACTGGACTCCAGACCCCGCGAAATCCCTCCGATATTCTATACAGAATTTCCAACTGAGTTAGCCCTGAGCATAACCATGATATACCGTAAAATCGCGCACAAAAATCTATGCCTCGTTGTTGGGAGACAGAAAGGTGACACCCGTCTACTAGAAGAGTAGCACAAGTGATCCAGAAAACTACCAACCAATTTCACCGATGTTCATCACCTGTAGAATCTTAGAACATAATCTGAGTGAAATCTGCGTTTCGCAGGACAGAGCGGACCAGGTTGTGTAAAGGGGCCAAGGTCAGTTACTGTTAGCTGTACAGGAACACACACAACTTTATTCCTCAAACCAATGCACAATTACTCAAGAATAATTAAAGACAACTTTAAGATAAACTTTTACAGAACACGGCTGAACGCCGTTTCAAGAATTCAAAATAATTGAAGAGAAACCTTACAGACAAGGATTTACATATTAAAGACACTGATTCTGAAACAAACGCTGCTGAAGGCCTAAATACAGAGCAACAAGAATTTTCAGTGAAACACGGCTGAAGGCCTAATCTTAAAGTTGTTATGAAGTTCGGCTGAAGGCCATATACTAAACATAAAGCAGACAATGTTAATACACGGCTGAAGACCTGGCACAGTTCTGCGACCAAATAAAATGAGAATCACGAGCAACTGTGGTGCTCAGAAGTGTTCCAAGGGTCGGCCTGGGGAGGAAACTTTAACCACAGTTTAGGTGAGACAGGCAGCCAAGCGTAACGTTAAACAGTCGGGTGGAAACACGACCTAGGGACGGCTGAAAAACCAACCAACAGCCTAATCAATTCCCTCTGTCCTCCAGAATGAGATTTTCACTCTGCAGCGGAGTGTGCTCTGATATGAAACTTCCTGGCAGATTAAAACCTGGTGCCGGACCGAGACTCGAACTCGGGACACGAGTTTGAGTCTCGGTGCGGCTCACAGTTTTAATCTGTCTGGAAGTTTCCCTCTGCTAACCGACCAACTGCCTACTCCAGTACGCAGACAGCATTTACCTGCTCTGTGGAAATCACAGAAGCTACACACGGTTCCACGTAAACACACTTGCACAAGAACTCGAACAATCGTAAAAGCAACCACTGTGAAACCACAAGGACGAATCAATTCGACACTGAGGTGTCATGGTAGAGGGGTGTTCTGAACACAATTTCGAGACAAAATAGCTCAATAGGCTGTGGAGTGGAAGGGGTAGGCTAGCTATAGAACAGTGCATCACCGTTGACTAGACACTCAGGTATTACTTAAAAGGAACAATGAGTACAAATTACAAAATAATATTCTTTTCCTTTAAGTCACTCAAACATTTAAACAGGCAAATAGCAATCCTTTAACTGAAAGCCGTTTAAGAAAGCAAGACTAGAAAATTTGAATGATGAGTTAAAATCATATTTAATTTGGCTCTGACCGAGCACATATTTTAAAACGAAATACTTCATTTAAGGAACCAGCGATCAAAATTAATTACATAATCGTCAACAACCATATTACATCCAAGACATTTAAGATTAAACAGTAATATATAACATCAGAAAGCTGCAGTCCCAAGCTTTAAGCAGCACGTTTCAGATGGACTGCACTGCAACAGTGCAATACAAGTCCCTCAGAGGATCTCCCCACAGAGGAAGTTATTGCCGCAATCGACAAAATATCAACATCATTCCATGTACAGACCTAAAACAAACTAAAAGATCTCTTAAGTTTGGTACAGTTAATTCCCTTTCAACATAACATACATCACAAGTCTTGCCCTAGGACGGCACCGACACCCCGCAATTTAGCACGCGAGAAACTACAGCGATGCACTCATCACGTATCCTTACAAAATACAAGAACAGAGAGCCGGCTCCCCAATAGCGGGTTTGCGGGATGCTGATCTCGCCCTTAACCTCAACACCAGTTCAAATACTAGTCAGCCTACAATCTTGAACCACCATACACATTCCTTCAGTTACTGCATAGAAAGCCAATGTGATAGGCAAACAGACAAGCATACGAGGTGCGGCTAGAAAAAAACCGGACTGATGCTGGAAAAAACATTTATTTACAATTATTTACAATTTCATGTTATCTCCTTCAATGTACTCTCCTCCTCGGTCTCTACACCGCTCCATACGAATTTTCCACTGTTCATAGCAATGCTGCAGATCATTTTCGGTAAGTCCATACATTACTTCCGTCGCTTTTTCTTTTACTGCTTCAACAGTCTCAAATCTAGTTCCCTTCAAAGCTGACTTGACTTTAGGGAAAAGAAAAAAGTCACAGGGGGCCAAATCAAGTGAGTAGGGTGGATGATCTAAGATGGGAATGTTGTGTTTTGCCAAAAACGTCTTCACTGACAACGCACTGTGAGCTGGGGCATTGTCTTGGTGAAGGATCCATGACTTTTTTCTCCACAAATCGTTCCGTTTTCTCCGTACTCGCTCACGTAGGGTAGCCAGGACGCTAATGTAGTAATGCTGATTCACTGTTTGTCCCTCTGGTACCCAATCAATGTGCACAATCCCTTTGATGTCAAAAAAACAATCATCATTGCCTTGAATTTCGATTTTGACATTCGTGCTTTTTTTTGTCGTGGAGAACCAGGAGTTTTCCAATGCATCGATTAGCATTTAGTTTCGAGATCGTAAGTAAAAAAGCACGATTCATCGCAAGTAATAACATTTTGTAAGAAGGTGGGATCACTTTCAATGTTTTCCAGGATGTCAGAACAAATCATTCTTCGGCGTTCCTTCTGTTCAATTGTGAGACACTTTGGAACCATTTTTGAACACACTTTGTTCATGTTGAAACTTTCATGAAGAATCTGCCTAACACTTTCCTTGTCAACTCCTGTTAACTCAGACACTGCTCTGATTGTTAAACGGCGATCTTGTCGAACAAGTTAACCGATTTTTTCAATGTTTGCTTCAGTTTTTGCTGACAATGGTCTGCCAGTGCGAGTGTCATCACTGGTGTCTTCGTGGCCATCTTTAAATCGTTTAAAGCACTCAAACACTTGTGTTCGCGATAAACAATCATCGCCGTACACTTGTTGTAACATTACAAACGTTTCACTTGCAGATTTTCCTAGTTTGAAACAAAATTTGATGTTAACACGCTGTTCTTTCTGTACACTCAACATTTTCCGACGCACAGACAAAACGTCAACTACTTAAAACAGACGCCACGGGCAGACTGAGTGCAGGAGGCAGATGAAACTCGAGCAGTAGGCGGAGCGAGAGTCACGTGACAGGCCACGCGACTTTCAGCCTTATTGCATTCGTTTTATTGTTTCACCAGTACTAGTCCGGTTTTTTTCTAGCCACACCTCGTATGATAAAAGCTTAAGCAATTTCCTTACTAGACAACCCTTATGAATAGTAGCCGTATTTTTTTTTAACCTGAGCACACCCACAATCAAAAAACAAACAACGCCAATCATAAGCAAGTAGCAATGGTAACTTCTGCTTGGACTGGCTACAAATCAGCGCGTGATTTAACACACCAGAGAACAGTCTTTACAAAATAACCATCAATACAATAGCAAATTACTCACACGTGTACTCCCCCACGATTTCGGTTCGCAAAGCTGACTGTAGCTCCAACCCGACTCAACTCGATGTCCGTTCGGAATTCGGAGACGCGGCGACACGGGCACACTGGCTCGGACCCAACCATGCAGAGGTAACTCTTGCCCACTGGCCACGACATCTCTGCACAACCGACCCACGTCCGGCAAGGTGACCAACTGACGAGGCCCAGAAACGGTCAAAAGACCCAATACACGCCGCCCGATGAGACGACCAACCAACGGTCGTGCCGCTCCAACCTCCTTCCGTCGGACAGTTCATGTGTGTGGCCAGCGTTCGGCAAGTACTGGCTGTCTGCGCCTCGCTGCCGCTCCGTCCCGACTACTGCTCCGTCCCCGACTTCACTGCTGCTGCGCCCCGACTGAGCTCCCAACTGCACTCCAGACACACGACGATCCAGAAATACTAGCGGTCGCTCCAGAGACAGTACGACGGTGTACTTATCGATAAGCGCTGCTGCTGCTGCCACTCACGGGCAGGTAAAGCAGGAAGTTAGTGACGCCAGTAAATGGAATAAGAAATCGAGGCGGCAGTACGGTAAGAGAAGATGACAAACAATACACGGAATGAACACGAGCCGCACGTCGCTCACTGATATTTAAAATAATGAGGTATCTCCAACGCCAGCCAGTATGGATTCCGAAAACATGATACCCAACTCGGAGGCCGGCCGTAGTGGCCGATCGGTTCTAGGCGCTTCAGTCTGGAACCGCACGACCGCTACGGTCGCAGGTTCGAATCCTGCCTCGGGTTTAAGTAGTTCTAAGTTCTAGGGGACTGATGACCACAGCAGTTAAGTCCCATAGTGCTCAGAGCCATTTGAACCATTTGAACCCAACTCGGAATTTTCTGACACATGCTGAAAGACAATGGGTCAAGGCATTCAAGAAGACGCAGTATTTCTGAATTTCCGAAAAGCATATGACTCGGTACCAGACTTACGCGTATTACCGAAGGCGCTATCGGGTAGGTATCAAGTGAAATTTGTGACTGGACTAATGGTTTCCTGATGGGAAGGAACAGCATGCTGTGTCGGATGGAGAGTCATCTGAATATGTAGAAGAAGTTATTGACGTACCTCAGAGAAGTGTGTTTGGATCCTTGTTTCTCGTTTTGTGAGAGGATCCTTCAATAAATAATGCAACATATTTTTTTCTCGACCAGTTTCTGTTGAAAAATGGGGAATTTATTGTGGAACGTAGAGGAATATTCCATCTTCAGCCCCTCCAGTTTAATGAAGTTCCGATAGGTGGCAACGCTATACGTAGCCTTCAAAATGGCGTCTGTAACGGAGGTGCGACCCAAGCTGAGAGCTGTCATTGAGTTTCTTCTGGCGAGAATCAAGAGCATAGCGGATATTCATAGGAGCTTGCAGCATGCCTGGCGCTGAACAGAAGCGCGGTGAGTCGTTGGGTGAGGCGTCTGAAATCATCACAAGGTCGCGCAAATCTGCCAGATCTCCTGCCTTGAGGACGCCACACACAGCCGTGACTTCTGCAGTGTTGGAACGTGCGGACACTCTCATTCGAGATGATCGACGGATCCCAGTCTGACACCTCGCTGCACAACTGGACGTCTCTGTTGGGTGGATGATGGGGAGGTTACTGATGCAGCAGGACGTTGGCTCCGACGTCCACCAGTAGAGCCATACCACGGGGGCATACAGGTCCTGCCAGTAGGGTGGCGTTAGGTCCTCTTCAACGGAGATTGTGCTGAAAAATAAGGGTTTATAGCCAAAAGAGTGGCGAATAAAATGATGTACTGGAATCCCTAATAAAACCAGCCTGTCAGTGGATATTGAAAAGCCTTCATTCGACGCCATATCGTGAAACGGTTGTGCAGCGATTACGGGAGGATGGCATTCAGAAAGTTTTGAATAACATCACCGACGGTTTGTTAGACACTTTCCATTACATCATGACTGATAAAGCATGGATTTATCGTCGATGTTGTGAATTCACAGAACACGAGGTACTGGGCATCAGAGAACTGTACCATTGTACGTCAGCAGTCTCTACGTGACGAAAAACTTGGCGTAACAGGAACGAGCATCATTGGATCGATATTTTTTGACACTATTCCCAACACGGTGACATTCGTGGAAATTTGTGATACATTTTGTACTCAACTCACTGAATCTGAAAGACAATACTGCTTCTTCCAGCAGGATGGGCGATATGCCACACATCTAAGATATACCTGGAATGAGTAAACGATGTCTTCACTGAGGAACGAATTGTCAGCAAACATTTATGGCCAACACGTACGGCAGGTCTAACAACTTGAGATTTTTTCCTTTCGGGATACTTGAAGGGCATGGTCTATGAAACAAATCCGGTCACACTGCAGGGACTAAAAGACAACATCAGCCGTGAACTTGCCGCCATCGCTATCCGAAATTTATGCCAGGTGTATCTGAGTACACTTACAAGTACACAGCTGTATGCTGATGTTTCAGGGAGTCAGTATCAACATCTATTATAAGTGTATTTTTCATTGTATTTTTCCACTGTATATGAATGGTAAGTCCATTTCAGCTCTTCGTTCCTGTAATTTCACTGCATTTCCTTTATACTTACATGGTCTACTTTTATCTGCGCCAGCCATTATTTACTACTAGCCGACAAACCCGACATTGCCCAGGTATTCATTCTGCCAATTCTCTATTAGAACAAAAAAAAACTGTTAAATATTTTCAACATTTCGCGGCCCTGTCAGCAACACTATAAATATTAATTTTAATTTTAAAAATCAACAGCCTCAGTTGCAGAGATTACCCAGATTTACTTAGGTTTCAGTCGGGATAGCCCAAACTTCTTCAGAACAAAAGTAACTACCGTTTGTCCATAGTGGACATTGTCAAGCTAAAATTACAAATCCATAAATTACCGTCAAACTGTAAAAACTTATCTGAAACTGCCTCGGCCCCACTTCGCGACCGCGATGCGGCAGCCACGAGTGTTGTACTGGAACTAATCTGACGATAATTTATGGATTTGTAGTTTCAGCTTGACGATGTCCACTATGGACAAACGGTAGTTACTTTTACTCTGAAGAAGGTTGGGTTATCCCGACTGAAACCTAGGTAAATCTAGGTAATCTGTGCAACTGAGGCTGTTGATCTTTAAAATTAAAACTAAAAACAGAACTGTGTTTGTAGTGTAATGCCGAAAAGTTTCATTTCCATGTATTCGTGAAAACACCTTTGAAGAGACTGAAACAGTCGTACAAAGAAATATGCAGAATGTACAAATGTATGGGTACAGTGTCCCAGATAGTTTCTGTATGCAGCTGCTTCACCTGTCTACAACACGATTTTGTAAACGTATCCATCCTAACGCCACTTCATAGTTTTATAAATGCTGTGAAAAGCGCTATCAGGTGTCAGGGATTTCCTTTACTGTCCAAGCATTATGGAGAAGTGATTGCAAAAATTGTTGTCTCAAAACAAAAAATATCAGCGTGTAGGAAATTAAGTTTTAAATAGAGCATCTTTTTTATGGACCTCGATTCAAAATGCCGAACATGGCCAACAAAATACACAGATTTGCAAAAACGGCTTTTTTTAAACAGATTAAAAACTATAGCGCCGATAAAAAAACTGATAAATGGGAAAATTTTAGTTCTTACATGACCTACTTTTATCTGCGTCAGCCATTATTACTACTGGCTGACAAACCCGACATTGCCCAGATATCCATTCTAACAATTTTCTATTAGAACAAAAAATCTATCGACTACAGCCCGTAAGGACGACACCGAAAATCAGACAAGTCTGACTACAATCTACACTGAAGAGCCAAAGAAACTGGTATACCTGCCTAATATCGTGTAGGGCCCTCGCGAGCACGCAGAAGTGCCGCAACACGACGTGGGATGGACTCGACTAATGTCTGAAGTAGTGCTGGAGGGAACTGACACCATCAATCCTGCAGGACTGTCCATAAATCCGTGAGAGTGCGAGGGGGTCGAGATCTCTTCTGAACGGCACATTGCAAGGCATCCGAGATGTGCTCAATAATGTTCATGTCTGCGGCGTTCCGTGGCCAGCGGAAGTGTCTAAACTCAGAAGAGTGTCCCTGGAGCCACTCTGTAGCAATTCCGGACATGTGCGGTGTCGCATTGTCCTGCTGGAATTACGAAACTCCGTCGGAATGCACAATGAACATGAATGGATGCAGGTAATCAGACTGGTTGCTAACGTACGTGTCACGTGTCAGAGTCGTACCGAGACGAATCAGGAGTCTCATATCACTCCAACTTCACATGCCCCACACCATTACACACCCTCCAGCAACTTGAACATGCTGTGTCCATGGATTCATGAGGTTGTCTCCATACCCGTACACGTCCATCCGCTAGATGCAATTTGAAACGAGACTCTTCCGATCAGGCAACATGTTTCCAGTCATCGACAGCCCAATGTCGGTGTTGAGGGGCCCAGGCGAGGCGTAAAGCTTTGTGTCGTGCAATCATCAAGGGTACGCAAGTGGATCTTCGGCTCTCAAAGCTCATATCGATAATGATTCGTTGAATGGTTCGCATTCTGGCATTAGTGGCCCAGCATTGAAATCTGCAATAATCTGAGGAACAGTTGCACTTCTGTTACGCTGGACGATTCTCTTCAGTCGTCGTTGGTCCTGTTCTTGCAGAGCAGAGAGCACTGATCTAGAGGAGGAGATGGAGGTGTTGTGGGAAGGCAACGTATGCAATGACAATTACAGGCGAAAAACGCACCACATTGACAGACTCCTCTCTCACTCTACGAGCATATGGAGGTTTACTAAGGAGGAGTGCAAATTAGAGCCAATGAGAAAGCACCACATCATGTCAGAGACCAACAGGGACGAAGGGGAATCCTGAATCAAACGGGAGACCACGGCACACCTCGAGATAGTAGCTGGGTCTGAGGGTAGTAGAGAGGTAGAGAATCAGTCTGAGTGTGGTATCCGCCACTATTAAATCTCCGCACAGAGCAGCGGCGCGTTCGATGACGCACGGCCGAGAAACGCTTCGTTGGCCGCATTTCTCCGTGCTCTGGCCGCTGCTAACATCGCAGGGTGCCTTGGCGCGCGCTTCAAAACACAGCGATTGGCCACCCATAACACGCACCGATCGGCAGCCCAAAATATACAACTACCCCAGCCGAAGAATTAATTACGGACCCATATTTAACGCCGCTACTGACGTCTAGAAACCAGTTCTCATAGTGCTGTTTCTACTCCACAACTGGGAAGTAAGTGCTACGCTGCGATGGACCTGCTGTTCGATGTTGATTCGGCTGCGCTCTGGACTCAGAATCCGAATGCTATACTTGGAAATTGGACATCAACGAACCCTATGCTTAGTATGTCAACGGAAATGCGATTTACGCCTGAATTCTGCATTTCTCTTGCACTTCCTGGATACTGCTGTATGTTGTTTTTGTGGTCTTCAGTCCTGAGACTGGTTTGATGCAGCTCTCCGTGCTACTCTATCCTGTGCAAGCTTCTTCATCTCCCAGTACTTACTGAAACCTACATCCTTCTGAATCTGCTTAATGTATTCATTCCCTATACGATCTTTACCCTCCACGCTGCCCTCCAGTGCCAAATTTGTGATCCCTTGATGCCTCAGAACATGTCCTACCAACCGATGCCTTCTTTTAGTCAAGTTGTGCCACAAATTCCTCTTCTCCCCAATACTATTCAATACCTCCTCATTAGTTATATGATCCACCCATCTAATCTTCAGCATTCTTCTGTAGCATCACATTTCGAAAGTTTCTATCCTCTTCTTGTCCAAACTATTTATCGTCCAAGTTTCACTTCCATACATGGCTACACTCCATAGAAATACTTTCAGAAACGATTTTCTGACACTTAAATCTTTACTCGATGTTAACAAATTTCTCTTCATCAGAAACGCTTTCCTTGCAATTGGCAGTCTACATTTTATATCCTCTCTACTTCGACCATCATGAGTTATTTTGCTCCCCAAATAGCAAAACTCCTTTACTACTTTAAGTGTCTCATTTCCTAATCTAATTCCCTCAGCATCACCCGACTTGATTCGACTAGATTCCATTATCCTCGTTTTGTTTTTGTTGACGTTCATCTTGTACCCTCCTTTCAAGACACTGTCCATTCCGTTCAACTGCTCTTCCAAGTCCTTTGCTGTCTCTGACAGAATTACAATGTCACCAGATGATAGTGTTTTGTCAGGACTGGTTCTCCCAAGGCTGTCAGTAGTTCTAATGGAACGTTGTCTACTCCCGGGGCCTTGTTTCGACTTAGGTCTCTCAGTGCTCTATCAAACTCCTCACGCAGTATGATATCTCCCATTTCATCTTCATCTGCATCCTCCTCCCTTTCTATAACATTGCCCTCAAGTCCATCGCCCTTGTATAGTCCCTCTATATACTCTTTCCACCTTTCTGCTTTCCCTTCTTTGCTTACAACTGGGTTTCGATCTGAGCTCTTGATATTCATACAAGTGTTTCTCTTTTCTCCAAAGGTCTCTTTAATTTTCCTGTAGGCAGTATCTATCTTACCCCTAGTGAGATAAGCCTCTACATCCTTACATTTGTCCTCTAGCCATGCCTGCTTAGCCATTTTGCACTTCCTGTCGATCTCATTGTTGAGACGTTTGTATTCCTGTTTGCCTGCATCATTTACTGCATTTTTATATTTCCTCCATTCATCAATTAAATTCAATATTTCTTCTGTTACCCAAGGATTTCTACTAGCCCTCGTCTTTTTACCTACTTGATCCTCTGCTGCCTTCACTACTTCATCCCTCAAAGCTACCCATTCTTCTTTTTCTAGGCTTAGAATGGCAACGGAAATGGGATTTACGCCGTATTCTGCATTTCACCTGCACTTCCTGGACACTGGTATAAACGGCATCAATTATTCACTGAAGCGCCACAGAAACTGGTATAGGCATGAGTATTCAAATACAGAAATATGTAAATAGACAAAATATGGCGCTGCGGTCGGCAACGTTTATATAAGACTTACTGCTGCAACAATGGCAGGTTATCAAGATTTAAGTGAGTTTGAACGTGGTGTTATAGTTGGCGCACGAGCGATTGGACGCTGCATCTCCGAGGTAGCGATGAAATACGGATTTTCCCGCAGGACCATTTCACGAGTGTACTGTGAATATTAGGAATCAACTAAAACATCAAATCTCCGACATCTCTGCGGCCGGAAAAAGATGATACAACGACGATTGAAGACCATCGTCCAACGCAAATTGCAACAGATTTCACTTCTGGGCCATCAATAAATGTCAGCGTGCGAACCATTCAACGGAACATGATCGATATTAGCTTTCGGAGCCGAAGGCCCACTCGTGTACCCTTCATGAAAGCACGATAGAAAGCTTTGTGCCTAGCCTGGGCCCGTCATACCGACATTGGACTGTCGATGACTGGAAACATGTTGCCTGGTCGGACGAGTCTCGTTTTAGTTTGAATCGAGCGGATGGACGTGTACGGGTATGGAGACAACCTCATGAATCCATGGATCCAGCATGTCA
Source organism: Schistocerca americana (assembly GCF_021461395.2). Taxonomy (NCBI): domain Eukaryota; kingdom Metazoa; phylum Arthropoda; class Insecta; order Orthoptera; family Acrididae; genus Schistocerca; species Schistocerca americana. The sequence continues at coordinate 169,477,179 of NC_060128.1, read as the reverse complement.
ACAGGGGACTGTTCAAGTTGGTGTAAGGTGTGTAATGATTTGGGGCGTATGCAGTTGGAGTGAGATGGGACCCCTGATACGTCTATATACGACTCTGATAGGTGACGCGTACGTAAGCATCCTGTTTGATTACCTGCATCCATTCATGTCCATTGTGCATTACGACGAATGTGGGCAATTCCATCTGGACAATGCGCCACCGCACACGTGCAGAATTACTACAGATTGGCTCCAGGAACACTCTTCTGCGTTTAGAGACATCCGCTGCCCAGAGAACTCCGCAGACATGAACATTATTGAGCATATCTGGGATGCCTTGCAACATGCTGTTCAGAAGAGATCTCCACCCCCTCGCCCTCTTGCGGATTTATGGCAGCCCTGAAGGATTAATGGTGTCAGTTCCCTCCAGCACTACCTCAGACATTAGTCGAGACCAGCCACGTCGTGTTGCGGCACTTCTGCGTGCTTGCGGGGGCTCTAGGCGATATTAGGCAGGTGAAGCACTTTCTTATGCCCTTCGGTGTATAATTTTCCATAAGTTTTTCATGTGCATTTGGCGCTTGGTAACAGAATTATTTGTATCAATGATGGGTCAATAAGCTGTAGAACGGTGATATATTTGTTGTGTTATTCCTAATTATAACAGTCAGAAACTCTGTTTGTCGTAGAGTGGATATAGTACGAGTGAACAGTGATATTCAGTGCAGATGGAATGGTGGCAGCTGTTGTGACAGGTTGTTAGCGATCAAACGGGCTCAATACCGGTGATAAATTTCGTGATTATTGCACGTGTAAAATATAAGAATTACAATATACTGACAGTCAAAATAAACACTTATATTTTGTTATACATCTTCTTCTTTGCTGCGACTGTGGGTCAGAGCGTGGTTACATTTATATGCATAGAGAGAACCAGTGTAACACTTGTGATGAAACAGACTGTCGCCGGTGAAACAATTCGAAGCACTGTTCAACAGAAACTCCTTCTCACAGACATACATTGAGGTGTGGATAGTCATTGGGCAGTGATGCAGACATAGACAGATGGCAGTAGTATCGCGTACACACGGAATAAAAAGGCAGTGCACTGACGGAGGTATCATTTGTACTCAGAGGATTCATGAGAAAAGGTTTCCGACGAGAATTAACAGACTTTGAGCGCGGAATGGTCGTTGGAGCTAGATCCATGAGAAACTCCATTTCGGAAATCGTTAGAGAATTCAATATTCTGAGACCCACAGTATAAAGAGAGGGCCGAGGATACGAAATTTCAGGCATTACCTCTCACCACAGACAACGCAGTGGCCGACGGGCTTCACTTAACGACCGAGAGTAGCGGTATTTGCTTAGAGTTGTCAGTGCTAACAGACAAGCAACACTGCGTGAAATAACCGCAGATATTAACGTGGGACGTTCGACGAACGTATTCATTAAGACAGTGGTGTTAATTGGCTGTGGCAGCCGGCGGTCGACGCGAGTACCACGACATCACTTGTAGCGCCTCTCCTGGGCTCTTGACCATATCGGTTGGACCCTAGAAGACTCGAAAACCGCGGCCTGGTCAGATGAGTACCGATTTCAATTAGTAAGAGCTGACGGTAGGGTTTGAGTGTGACGCAGTCCTCTCGAAGCTATGGACCTAAGTTGTCAACAAGGCTCTGTGCATGCTGGTAGTGGCTCCATAATGATGTGGGCTATGTTGACACGGAATGGACTGGTTCGTGCTTGTGTTCGGCTACTTGCAGACTAATTTCTTCCATTCGTGGACTTCATGTTCAGAAACAACTATGCAAAGTGGTTTCAGTCATATCTTACTAATAGAAAACAAAGAGTGTCATTACGTAACACTTCAGCAGTAGGCAATCAGACATCATCTGACTGGGAAGAAATTATATGTGGTGTTCCTCAACGTTCCATACTAGGTCCACTACTTTTCCTCGTGAATATTAATGACCTGTCATCTGTTACATTACCAGACGCCATGTTTGTCTTATTTGCAGATGATACAAACATTGTAATAAATAGAAAATCAAATATAAATTTAGAAAGGGCAGGTAATCACATTTTTACTGACATTATTAAGTGGTTCATAGCCAATTCACTGTCATTAATCTTTGAAAAGACCCGCTATACGCAGTTCAGAACTTCCAAGAGATTTCCTTCCAGTGTTTGTATAAAATATGATGACATGGAAATAAGAGAAGTTGAGAGTGTAAAATTCTTGGCATTACTACTTGATAATAAATTCAGTTGGGAGCGACATACTAACGAACTGCTAAAGCGCCTAAACAAGTCTGTGTTTGCAATGAGAATGATGTCAGACATAGAAGATATAAATATAAAAAAACTGGCATATTTTGCTTATTTTCACTCCATTATGTCATATGGTATTATATTTTGGGGTAACTCCGAAAAACCGAGAAAAAATTTTTAGAGTACAGAAGCGTATAATAAGAGTAATGTGTAGTGTAAATCCAAGAACATCATGTCTAAACCTATTCAAAGAAATGGACATACTAATCACAGCTTCTCAGTATATTTATTCCTTAATGAAGTTTGTTGTAAATAAAACATCTCTTTTTCCAGCTAACTGCTTAGTACACAGTATCAGTACTAGGAATAAGAACAATATACATAAAAACTTAAAAAAATGTCTTACTCTTGCCCAGAAAGGAGTCCAATATACAGCAACGCAGATTTTCAATAAGTTACCAGCAACCATTAACAGTTTAGTTTCACACAAGGCACAATTTAAACATCATTTAAAAGAATTTTTGGTAGCCAACTCCTATTCCAGCCATGCATTTCTCAACAAGTGCAGTAGACCATTTTAATGAAAATTTATTATACTTTAATTTCAGACAATACTTGGTTGTAACAGCCAAGTAACTACCTACAGTGTGAATGATGGATTTAATGAAAGCAGATGTAAGTATTAAACCTGTAAATATTAAGTTTAATTCTAATTCATGTACGTAATTTTACTGTTTATTGACTGAGGATCATTAAAATTAATGAAACTCAAGTTTTTCTAAGTACATTTTTGTAATGTGTTTGTCTGACATGTTCCACACCCAGGAGGATTCCCTCTTTTGTGAGTCTATGGAATGAACAATTAATCTAATCTAATCTATGGAATTTTTGTGGATGACGATGCGCCATGTAAACAGGCCACAATTGTTCACAGTTGGTTTGAAGAACTTGCTGGACAATTCGGGCGTATGATTCAGCCATCCAGATCGCCCTACATGAATCCTATTGAACATTATCGGGACAAATTGAGAGGTAAGTTTGTGCACAAAATCCTGTACTTTCAACAGCTTCGCAGTTAGGGTACTATTCTTGCTACTTGCTATGGACTAGGCGTTGACTGGAACGTAGCCAGGTGTAGAGCTGACCTCGTGTCTGTGTGTCAGTCTGTTTCGACACAGGCCGCCTAAGGTGATGCGGAGAACTTCCGAGGGCGTGTCTCGATGCTTCCGTCTCACTGGTGTCGGCAGCGATGCTCCGATACCGAGGAGCGTCTCTGTGGTGTCGATAGCAGGCGTCAGCGCTGCACCTATCGACTATCCCACACCGTCAAATCACCGTCGCTGCATAAAGATTTGATCTCTTTGTGGGTACGAAGCCTAATCACCAAGAGTGGCAGAAGAAAAGCTGTTGTTGTTGTGGTCTTCAGTCCTGAGACTGGTTTGATGCAGCTCTCCATGCTACTCTATCCTGTGCAAGCTTCTTCATCTCCCAGTACCTACTGCAGCCTACATCCTTCTGAATCTGTTTAGTGTATTCAACTCTTGGTCTCCCTCTACGATTTTTACCCTCCACTCTGCCCTCCATTACTAAAGTGGTGATTCCTTGATGCCTCAGAATATGTCCTACCAACAGATCCCTTCTTCTACTCAAGTTGTGCCACAAATTCCTCTTATCCCCAATTCTCTTCAATACATCCTCATTAGTTATGTGACCTACCCATCTAATCTTCAGCATTCTTCTGTGGCATCACATTTCGAAAGCTTCTATTCTCTTCTTCTCTAAACTATTTATCGTCCATGTTTCACTTCCATACATGGCTACACTCCATACAAATACTTTCAGAAACGACTTCCTGACACTTAAATCAATACTCGATATAAACAAATTTCTCTTCTTCAGAAACGCTTTCCTTGCCATTGCCAGTCTACATTTTATATCCTCTCTACTTCGACCATCATCAGTTATTTTTCTCCCCAAATAGCAAAACTCCTTTACTACTTTAAGTGTCTCATTTCCTAATCTAATTCCCTCAGCATCACCCGATTTAATTCGACTACATTCCATTATCCTCGTGTTGCTTTTGTTGATGTTCATCTTATATCCTCCCTTCAAGACACTATCCATTCCGTTCAACTGCTCTTCCAAGTTCTTTGCTGTCTCTGACAGAATTTCAATGTTATCGGCGAACCTCAAAGTTTTTATTTCTTCTCCATGGATTTTAGTACCTACTCCGAACTTTTCTTTTGTTTCCTTTACTGCTTCATCAATATACAGATTGAATAGCATCGGGGAGAGGCTACAACCCTGTCTCACTCCCTTCCCAACCACTGCTTCCCTTTCATGTCCCTCGACTCTTATAACTGCCATCTGCTTTCAGTACAAATTGTAAATAGCCTTTCGCTGCCTGTATTTTACCCCTGCCACCTTCAGAATTTGAAAGAGAGTATTCCAGTCAACATTGTCAAAAGCTTTCTCTAAGTCTACAAATGCTAGAAACGTAGGTTGGCCTTTCCTTAATCTTTCTTCTAAGATAAGTCGTAGGGTCAGTATTGCCTCACGTGTTCCAACATTTCTACGGAATCCAAACTGATCTTCCCCGAGATCGGCTTCTACCAGTTTTTCCAGTCGTCTGTAAAGAATTCGCGTTAGTATTTTGCAGTTGTGACTTATTAAACTGATAGTTCGGTAATTTTCACATCTGTCAGCGCCTGCTTTCTTTGGGATTGGAATTATTATATTCTTCTTGAAGTCTGAGGCTATTTTAGGTAATAAACTAGGAATTGTAATGTGTTTCTTGTGGAGCTTCTTTCAAGCTACCTTCCAGTCCTTGTCGTATTTTGCAAGGAGGAGCAGCTAGGTCAATACTACGTCTCATAAAGGCCAACTGTCTAATTCACTCCTAGTGAGCCCCTGTCGCTCGGTCCCCGACGGCACTCACACCTGGGATGAGACGTGTCTACGAGGCATGGTGCACAACTTGTAGCCACGTAACACGATGGTCATAAAAAGATCCTAACCGACAAGGGCCGGAGACAAATGTCACGTCTTCTCAGTGAAAATCGGCTTCAAGACCTGTTATCGAATGCAGATTATCTCGAACGGTATCCGAGTGGAATGGACAAACTGAGTCGGGTATCCAGCGGAAGGTCATTGCCCACAGCGACACATCAAGCTGTAAATCTACACTCCAGGAAATTGAAATAAGAACACCGTGAATTCATTGTCCCAGGAAGGGGAAACTTTATTGACACATTCCTGGGGTCAGATACATCACATGATCACACTGACAGAACCACAGGCACATAGACACAGGCAACAGAGCATGCACAATGTCGGCTCTAGTACAGTGTATATCCACCTTTCGCAGCAATGCAGGCTGCTATTCTCCCATTGAGACGATCGTAGAGATGCAGGATGTAGTCCTCTGGAACGGCTTGCCATGCCATTTCCACCTGGCGCCTCAGTTGGACCAGCGTTCGTGCTGGACGTGCAGACCGCGTGAGACGACGCTTCATCCAGTGCCAAACATGCTCAATGGGAGACAGTTCCGGAGATCTTGCTGGCCAGGGTAGTTGACTTACACCTTCTAGAGCACGTTGGGTGGCACGGGATACATGCAGACGTGCATTGTCCTGTTGGAACAGCAAGTTCCCTTGCCGGTCTAGGAATGGTAGAACGATGGGTTCGATGACGGTTTGGATGTACCGTGTACTATTCAGTGTCCCCTCGACGATCACCAGTGGTGTACGGCCAGTGTAGGAGATCGCTCCCCACACCATGATGCCGGGTCTTGGCCCTGAGTGCCTCGGTCGTATGCAGTCCTGATTGTGGCGCTCACCTGCACGGCGCCAAACACGCATACGACCATCATTGGCACCAAGGCAGAAGTGACTCTCATCGCTGAAGACGACACGTCTCCATTCGTCCTTCCATTCACGCCTGTCGCGACACCACTGGAGGCGGGCTGCACGATGTTGGGGCGTGAGCGGACGACGGCCTAACGGTGTGTGGGACCGTGGCCCAGCTTCATGGAGACGGTTGCGAATGGTCCTCGCCGATGCCCCAGGAGCAACAGTGTCCCTAATTTGCTGGGAAGTGGCGGTGCGGTCCCCTACGGCACTGCGTAGGATCCTACGGTCTTGGCGTGCATCCGTGCGTCGCTGCGGTCCGGTCCCAGGTCGACGGGCACGTGCACCTTCCGCCGACCACTGGCGACAACATCGATGTACTGTGGAGGCCTCACGCCCCACGTGTTGAGCAATTCGGCGGTACGTCCACCCGGCCTCCCGCATGCCCACTATACGCCCCCCCCCCCCCCCTCAAAGTCCGTCAACTGCACATACGGTTCACGTCCACGCTGTCGCAGCATGCTACCAGTGTTAAAGACTGCGATGGAGCTCCGTATGCCACGGCAAACTGGCTGACACTGACGGCGGCGGTGCACAAATGCTGCGCAGCTAGCGCCATTCGACGGCCAACACCGCGGTTCCTGGTGTGTCCGCTGTGCAGTGCGTGTGATCATTGCTTGTACAGCCCTCTCGCAGTGTCCGGAGCAAGTATGGTGGGTCTGACACACCGGTGTCAGTGTGTTCTTTTTTCCATTTCCAGGAGTGTATAATGGTCCAAAGAACACACAGACTGAACAGTAGCTGCCTGGAGCTTCGTAGCGGTGTCCCACAAACCATAATTTTTCCTCTTCTCAAATGAAGCAAGCCATCAAATGCAATGATAGCCCAATCGGGCATTTAAGCCGCAGAGCGTGGAGGCTGTAGCTCAGGCTGCAAGCGATACCGTGGTGTGTTGGAGAGGTTTTCCCAGCATGACTTCGGCCCACTCAGTCAGGTTGCCGCGAATATGAACCAGCATATTTGTTTTAACGTTCTCCGTGATGCTCTGTGTTCTACATCTCAGTGATAAGTATGCTGTGGATATTGTCATCTTCCAAGATGACAACAGCCGTGCTCACAGGGCTGCGCGCATACATTCCTCGTTTGGCAGACGCTCGTGCACGCTGTCTCATCTTCATTGTCCCACTAAATCACGTGATCTTAAGCAGGCAGAAAGTAACGTATAGATGCAGACTGAAGCGACCATTGAAAGTTTGTAGCAAGGCCGGGATTCGAACCCAGCTGTCCGGTTCACTAGGCAGATAAGCTAGCCACTGCGCCACCCTGGCACAATGGCTTTGCACACTTGCACGGAGTACTCTATCACACCTCCCTCTTCAGTCCAAATTTCCGTTCGTGCCTCAGCTCATTCGTATTCCCCGTAAATTCGAACAGCATTGTAGATGTTCTTCAGCTGTATTGGAATACCACCTCAGAATCGATTGAACTGGGTGATCCTGCCTAAAACCCCAGCATATGCTCTTTAATCAAATGAAACTATATGATTCCAGAGGCCTGAAAAGATTTCATTTGATTGAAGCACCTACCCCTGGATTTCAGGCAGGAACCTCCGATTCGTTCTATGCTGGGGTGCTATTTCAGTACAGATGGAGACCCTCTGGAATGCTGTTCGGGTTTACAGGGAATATCATTGGGCTGAAGCGTGAGTAGAAATTTTGTTTGAGGAGGGATTCACGCTAGAGAAGTCTGTGCACTTGAGCGAAGCCACTGTGACAGGGTGGCGTAGTGGTTATCTTATCTGCCTAGTAAGCACGACACCTGGGTTCGAATCCCGGCCTTAGTACAAATTTTCATTCATTGCTTCGGCCTGTATATAAAGAGGATAGATGTCTGAGATCTGAAAAGGTCTCTGCAGTCATAAAATTTCATCAGACGGAAAATATCCACGACTATTACGAGCAGGAAGTGAAACATAGCGATTAACCTCTTGCATTGTGTTAGCTCTACGGGACATTATCATGAATGAGTGGCTTCAGCTTGATACGCCAGACGTGAAGAAACTTGTGCAATATCCAGCTCGCCGATCCGAGAACATTATCAAATCCTGAAGGCGGTGTTACGCAGTATTAACATGATGTCCGCTGGGGTGACTAATAATTTGTCTGGTGTACTTGTATATGAATGATTTACAAGGAGATTACATACGTACACACAAAGTCCTCACAGCAAATGCTGGAACTGCCCTCCGCCAGCATCAACGCGCGACTGTACCCGCTTCGCCATATTCCGCGACTTTCTCTGCGGTGTAATACGACTGTTGGTATTTCTCAAAATATCGGGAACGCGAAACATCGATATTTAAGAAAACATCTCTATGGGACCAGAATGATAATTTCCACTCTGCAACGGAGTGTGCGCTGATATGAAACTTCCTGGCAGATTAAAACTGTGTGCCGGGCCGAGAATCAAAATCGGGTCCAATCATTACCCTCAAGGGCTGTGTTACAGCCAACGATTATGTGAACATTTTAGATGGTCAGGTGCACGCCATGATTCAAATGTTGTTCCCCGACGATGATGCCATATTTCAGGACGATAATGCGCCCATTTACACAGCCAGGTCAGTACAGTCGTGGTGTGAGGAGCTGGCAACTAAACTGCAGCGTCTTCCCTGGCCAGCACAGTCCCTGGACTTTAACATTATGGAACCCTTGTGGGCGGTATTGGAGCGCGGACTCCGGAGCAGATTTCCGCCTCGTCACTACAGGAATTAGAAGAGGTTCTGGTCCAATAGTGGCATGACATTCCACTGGAGACTATACAATCATTATATCCCAGTATTCCAAGAAGAATGGCAGCCGTATTATGGGCAAATGGGGATCCAACCCCGTGTTAATAAACCATTCCGAAGTAAGTACAGGTATTCACATTATTTTGCCTGTCCCCAGTATTTTCACAATAAAAATCGACTCTAGAGGTGTGTATAGCATCTTCCTGCCAGCTAAAGACTGCGAACGAATCACTAGTTTGATCGTTATTGTCACGCGGCCCGAAAAAAAAACTCACAGCCGTCACAAACGCCGACCGTTGAGGTTACGAATGAACTAACACGAACCGAGCATCTGCGGCATTGGACCGGACAAAGGACCTCATGCGAAGAAACAAGAGTCAACTTGCCAACAGCGGGCGGTACTTCTGATTCTCCCACAGTTACTGAGATCATTAAAACAACTTTCCCGTTTCTACCTGCTTTCGAAGGGAAATTATGACCCACTGAAGTAGCTCAGGTTTTATGGATCGTCCTGTATTTTCCGAATACAGAAACGCATTAGGACAGCTACAATGAGGCGACAAAAGTCATGAAATGCCCGACATAGTGCAGCAACTCGACGTGGCACGGGGTCAACAAATCTACATCTACATCTACATCTGCATCTGCAGGCACCCAACGGTGTGTGGCGGAGGGCACTTAACGTGCCACTGTCATTACCTCCCTTTCCTGTTCCACTCGCGTATGGTTCGCGGGAAGAACGACTGCCGGAAAGCCTCCGTGCGCGCTCGAATCTCTCTAATTTTACATTCGCGATCTCCTCGGGAGGTATAAGTAGGCGGAAGCAATATATTCGATACCTCATCCAGAAACGCACCCTCTCGAAACACCGCGATGCAGAGCGCCTGTCTTGCAGAGTCTGCCACTTGAGTTTGCTAAACATCTCCGTAACGCTATCACGCTTACCAAATAATCCTGTGACGAAACGCACCGCTCTTCTTTGGATCTTCTCTATCTCCTCTGTCAACCCGACCTGGTACACATCCCACACTGATGAGCAATACTCAAGTATAGGTCGAAAGAGTGTTTTGTAAGCCACCTCCTTTGTTGATTGCATTTTCCCAATGAATCTCGACCTGGCACCCGCCTTACCAAAAGTTAATTTTATATGATCATTCCACTTCAAATCGTTCCGTACGCATACTCTCAGATATTTTACAGAAGTAACTGCTACCAGTGTTTGTTCCGCTATCATATAATCATACAATAAAGGATCCTTCTTTCTATGTATTCGCAATACATTACATTTGTCTATGTTAAGGGTCAGTTGCCACTCCCAGCACCAAGTGCCTATCCGCTGCAGATCTTTCTGCATTTCGCTACAATTTTCTAATGCTGCAACTTCTCTGTTTACTACAGCACCATCCGCGAAAAGCCGAACGGAACTTTTTCTTGAAAACTGGAACTACCTGTGCTCTTTTCCAATCAATTGGAACCTTCCGTTCCTCTAGAGACTTCCGGTACACGGCTGTTAGAAGGGGGGCAAGTTCTTTAGCGTACTTAGTGTAGAATCGAATTGGTATCCCGTCAGGTCCAGTTGACTTTCCTCTGTTGAGTGATTTCAGTTGATTTTCTATTCCTTGGACACTTATTTCAATGTCAGCCATTTTTTCGTTTGTGCGAGGATTTAAAGAAGGAACTGCAGTGCGGTGTTCCTCTGTGAAACAGCTTTGGAAAAATAGTATTTCAGCTTTACGCGTGTCATCCTCTGTTTCAATGCCATTATTATCCCAGAGTGTCTGGATATGCTGTTTCGATCCACTTACTGATTTAACGTAAGACCAGAACTTCCTAGGATTTTCTGTCAAGTCGGTACATAGAATTTTACTTTCGACTTCACTGAACGCTTCGCCCATAGCCCTCCTTACGCTAACTTTGACATCGTTTAGCTTCTGTTTGTCTGAGAGGTTTTGGCTCCGTTTAAATTTGCAGTGAAGCTCTCTTTGCTTTCGCAGTAGTTTCCTAACTTTGTTGTTGAACCACGGTGGGTTTTTCCCGTCCATCACAGTTTTACTCGGCACGTACCTGTCTAAAACGCATTTTACGATTGCCTTGAACTTTTTCCATAAACACTCAACAATGTCGGTGTCGGAACAGAAATTTTCGACGGACGCGTAGAAATACTGAGCCATTCTGCCTCTACAGCCGTCCATAATTGCGAAAACGGTGTCCGTGCAGGATTTTGTGCGCGAGCTGGCCTCTCGATTATGTCCTATAAATGTTCCACGGGATTCATGTCGGACCATCAGGGTAGCCAAAACTTTCGCTCGAACTGTCCAGAACGTTCTTTAAACCAGTTGCGAACAACTGTCTCTCGGTGACCTTACGCATCGCCACCCATAAAATTTCCAACGTGAAATCCATGAATGATTGCAGACAGTCTCCAAGTAGCCCAACATCATTACCATCTACAGTCAATGATTGGTTCAGTTCGACCAGAGGATCCAGTTCTCCCCGTGTGAACACAGCCCACATCATTATGGAGCCATCATCAGCTTGCACAGTGCCTTGCTGTCAACTTGTGTCCATGGCTTCGAATGGTCTTCGCCACACTTGAACCATACCGTGAGTTCTTACCAACTGATATCCGGATTCATCTGACCGGGTCACGGTTTTCCAGTTGTCCAGGGTCCAACCAGTATGGTCACGAGCCCAGGAAAGTTGCCGCAGGTGCTGTCGTGCTTTGAGCAAAGACACTCGCGTCCGTCGTCTGCTGCCAGAGTCCATTAAGGCCAGAATTCGCCGCACTATCCTAAAGGATACGTCTGTCTTACGTCCTACATTGATTTCTGAGGTTATTTACACGCAGTGTTACTTGTCCGTTTGCAATGACAACTCTACGCAAACGCGACAGCTCTCGGTCGTTAAGTGAAGGCTATCAGCCACTGCGTTGTCTGTGGTGAGAGATAATACCTGAAATTTGGTGATCTCGGAACAATCTTGACACCGTCGGTCCCGGAATAGATAAAATCCCTAACGGTTTCCGAAATGGAATGCCCCATGCATCTAGCTCCAACTACATCTCCGCGTTCAGGGTCCGTTAATTGCCATCGTGCGTCCACAATCACACAAACCACCTGAGTAGAAAGGACAGCTCCGCCGATGCACTGCCTCTTATATCTTGTTCACGTGGTAATAGCGCCACCTCTATGTGCACATATCTGTACTTCATTACTTTCGTCACATCAGTCTGTAAGAGGTATGTTCAACAACCACCTCTGGCCGTAATAACGGCCTTGATACGCCCGGGCATTGAGTCAAACAGAGCTTGGATGGCGTGTACAGGTACAGCTGCCCATGCAGCTTCAACACGATACCACAGTTCATCAAGAGTAGTGACTGGCGTATTGTAACGAGCCAGTTGCTCGGCCGCCATTGACCAGACGTTTTCAGTTGGTGAGATATCTGGAGAATGTGCTGACTAAGGCAGCAGTCGAACATTTTCTGTATCCAGAAAGGCCCGTACAGGATCTGCAACGTGCGGTCGTGCATTATCCTGCTGAAATGTAGGGTTTCGCAGGAATCTACATCTACATCTACATCTACATTGATACTCCGCAAGCCACCCAACGGTGTGTGGCGGAGGGCACTTTACGTGCCACTGTCATTACCTCCCTTTCCTGTTCCAGTCGCGTATGGTTCGCGGGAAGAACGACTGTCTGAAAGCCTCCGTGCGCGCTCTAATCTCTCTAATTTTACATTCGTGATCTCCTCGGGAGGTATAAGTAGGGGGAAGCAATATATTCGATACCTCATCCAGAAACGCACCCTCTCGAAACCTGGCGAGCAAGCTACACCGCGATGCAGAGCGCCTCTCTTGCAGAGTCTGCCACTTGAGTTTATTAAACATCTCCGTAACGCTATCACGGTTACCAAATAACCCAGTGACGAAACGCGCCGCTCTTCTTTGGATCTTCTCTATCTCCTCCGTCAACCCGACCTGGTACGGATCCCACACTGATAAGCAATACTCAAGTATAGGTCGAACGAGTGTTTTGTAAGCCACCTCCTTTGTTGATGGACTACATTTTCTAAGCACTCTCCCAATGAATCTCAACCTGGTACCCGCCTTACCAACAACTAGTTTTATATGATCATTCCACTTCAAATCGTTCCGTACGCATACTCCCAGATATTTTACAGAAGTAACTGCTACCAGTGTTTGTTCCGCTATCATATAATCATACAATAAAGGATCCTTCTTTCTATGTATTCGCAATACATTACATTTGTCTATGTTAAGGGTCAGTTGCCACTCCCTGCACCAAGTGCCTATCCGCTGCAGATCTTCCTGTATTTCGCTACAATTTTCTAATGCAGCAACTTCTCTGTACACTACAGCATCATCCGCGAAAAGCCGCATGGAACTTCCGACACTATCTACTAAGTCATTTATATATATTGTGAAAAGCAATGGTCCCATAACACTCCCCTGTGGCACGCCAGAGGTTACTTTAACGTCTGTAGACGTCTCTCCATTGATAACAACATGCTGTGTTCTGTTTGCTAAAAACTCTTCAATCCAGCCACACAGCTGGTCTGATATTCCGTAGGCTCTTACTTTGTTTATCAGGCGACAGTGCGGAACTGTATCGAACGCCTTCCGGAAGTCAAGAAAAATAGCATCTACCTGGGAGCCTGTATCTAATATTTTCTGGGTCTCATGAACAAATAAGGCGAGTTGGGTCTCACACGATCGCTGTTTCCGGAATCCATGTTGATTTCTACATAGTAGATTCTGGGTTTCCAGAAACGACATGATACGCGAGCAAAAAACATGTTCTAAAATTCTACAAGAGATCGACGTAAGAGATATAGGTCTATAGTTTTGCGCATCTGCTCGACGACCCTTCTTAAAGACTGGGACTATCTGTGCTCTTTTCCAATCATTTGGAACCCTCCGTTCCTCTAGAGACTTGCGGTACACGGCTGTTAGAAGGGGGGCAAGTTCTTTCGCGTACTCTGTGTAGAATCGAATTGGTATCCCGTCAGGTCCAGTGGACTTTCCTCTATTGAGTGATTCCAGTTGCTTTTCTATTCCTTGGACACTTATTTCGATGTCAGCCATTTTTTCGATTGTGCGGGGATTTAGAGAAGGAACTGCAGTGCGGTCTTCCTCTGTGAAACAGCTTTGGAAAAAGGTGTTTAGTATTTCAGCTTTACGCGTGTCATCCTCTGTTTCAATGCCATCATCATCCCGTAGTGTCTGGATATGCTGTTTCGAGCCACTTACTGATTTAACGTAAGACCAGAACTTCCTAGGATTTTCTGTCAAGTCGGTACATAGAATTTTACTTTCGAATTCAATGAACGCTTCACGCATAGCCCTCCTTACGCTAACTTTGACATCGTTTAGCTTCTGTTTGTCTGAGAGGTTTTGGCTGCGTTTAAACTTGGAGTGGAGCTCTCTTTACTTTCGCAGTAGTTTCCTAACTTTGTTGTTGTACCACGGTGGGTTTTTCCCGTCCCTCACAGTTTTACTCGGCACGTACCTGTCTAAAACGCATTTTACGATTGCCTTGAACTTTTTCCATAAACACTCAACATTGTCAGTGTCGGAACAGAAATTTTCGTTTTGATCTGTTAGGTAGTCTGAAATCTGCCTTCTATTACTCTTGCTAAACAGATAAACCTTCCTCCCTTTTTTTATATTCCTATTAACTTCCATATTCAGGGATGCTGCAACGGCCTTATGATCACTGATTCCCTGTTCTGTACATACAGATTCGAAAAGTTCGGGTCTGTTTGTTATCAGTAGGTCCAATATGTTATCTCCACGAGTCGGTTCTCTGTTTAATTGCTCGAGGTAATTTTCGGATAGTGCACTCAGTATAATGTCACTCGATGCTCTGTCCCTACCACCCGTCCTAAACATCTGAGTGTCCCAGTCTATATCTGGTAAATTGAAATCTCCACCTAAGACTATAACATGCTGAGAAAATTTATGTGAAATGTATTCCAAATTTTCTCTCAGTTGTTCTGCCACTAATGCTGCTGAGTCGGGAGGTCGGTAAAAGGAGCCAATTATTAATCGAATGAAGGGTAGAGCCACGGGTCGTAACACATCTGAAATGTAACTTCCACTGTTCAAAGTGCCGTCAATGCGAACAAGAGGTGACCGAGACGTGTAACCAATGGCACCCCATACCATCACGCCGGATGATACGCCAGTATGGCGATGACGAATCCACGCTTCCAATGTGCGTTCACAGAGATCTCGCCAAACACGGATGCGACCATCATGATGGTGTAAACAGAACCTGGATTGATCCGAAAAAATGACGTTTTCCCATTCGTGCACCCAGGTTCGTCGTCGAGTACACCATCGCAGGCGCTCCTGTCTGTGATGCAGCGTCAAGGGTAACCGCAGCCACGGTCTCCGAGCTGATAGTCCATGCTGCTGCAAACGTCGTCGGACTGTTCGTCCAGATGGTTGTTGCAAACGTCGCCATCTGTTGACTCAGGGATCGAGACGTGGCTGCACGATCCGTTACAGCCATGCGGATAAGATGCCTGTCATCTCGACTGCTAATGATACGAGGCCGTTGGAATCCAGCACGGCGTTCCGTAGTACCCTCCTGAACCCACCGATTCCATATTCTGCTAACAGTCATTGGATATGGATCAACGCGAGCAGCAATGTCGCGATACGATAAACCGCAATCGCGATAGGCTACAATCCGACCTTTATCAAAGTCGGAAACGTGAAGGTACGCATTTCTCCTCCTTACAGGAGGCATTACAAAACGTTTCACCAGGCAACGCCGGTGAACTGCTGTTTGTGTATGAGAAATCGGTTGGAACCTTTCCTCATGTGAGTTGTAGGAGTCGCCACCGGCGCCAACCTTATGTGAGTGCTCTGTGATTTGCATATCACAGCCTCTTCTTCCTGTCGGTTAAATTTCGCTTCTGTAGCACGTCATCTTCGTGGTGTAGCAATTTTAATGGCCAGTAGTGTTCTTACTGTCTGCAGCACGGGATCCCGGGTTCGATTCCCGGCGGGGTCAAGGCTTTTTCCTGCCTCGAGATGACTGGGTGTTGTTGTCTTCATCATCATCATTCATCCCCATTACGGTCGGAGGAAGGCAATGGCAAACCACCTCCACTAGGACCTTGCCTAGTAAGGCGGCGCAGTCTGCCGCGTCGCTCCCCTACGCTCTGTAAAGAAGTATGGGACTCATCATCATCACCATCAGTGTACTTACTCTACTGTCTGCCATCGGGTTCCCCTAAATGGCAGGCAGCATCGCATAACAGCCACGCTATGAGGGAAAAAAACCAACAGCCAAACAGGCGAAGACATCAGGTAAACACGCCGAAGATTCCAGTCGATTAATAGGAACCTTTCCTTGCAGAGGTCGCCGCGACATATCCGGCCACGGATTCCTACGCCGGGTTTCTATTGGCTCCCGCTCACTATATAGGCCCGGCCTGTCAAGGGCAGACCAGTCTTCGTCCGCTGCTAATGGCAACCGCTATAGCAGAGTCTCTGAGAAGATATCACCGAAGCCGCTGTACTGCACCAGCCGACCGAGAGGAACCACATCTCCGGCTGGTTCGACGGACGTCTACACTCATTGTACAACCAGCTATTGTACTGTAGAAGAAGTTACGTTCAATAAACTGTTGGAGAAGACAACAATTGCTGTACGTGGTCTCCTTCTAAAAATTCTCCTCCACAGTTGATACACCGCTCCCAACGCCGTTTTCACTTCCGGAAGTAGTCTTAGCACGCCTGTTGTTGGACCGCACGAAGCGCCGTCTGCGAATTTTCCTTTAATTCGTCTACCGTTGCAAATCTGTTTCCTTTTAACGTGGTTTTCAACTTCGGAAATAAGGAAAGGTCAGCAGGTGCCAGGTCTGGTGAGTACGGAGGATGAGTCAGCACAATGATTTCATTTTTGTACGACAGTCACGCACCAACAGGGATGAACATGCGTATGCGTAATCGTGATGCAAGAGCGACGAATTGTCTCGCCACGTTTCAGGCCGTTTCCTGCTCACATTTTCTCGAAGGCGTCGCAACACTTCCCGATAGTACTATCGACTAACAATTTGTCCCTGTGACACGAATTCGCGATGAACTTATCCTTCAAAGAAATCGGTCAACATGGCTTTGAGATTTGATCTGACCCAACAAGCTTTTTTCGCTCTCGGAGAACCTTTTCCGACCTACTGTGGAGACTGAACCTCGGTCTCAACATCATAAACGTAGACCCACGTCTCAACACCAGTTATGATTCTCTTAAGCAACGTATCGTTCTGATTTGCGTGATTCATAAGCTCTTCACAGATTGCGAGGTGAAGGTCTTTCTGGTCTTCACTCGTGAGCCATGGGACAAACTTGGCGGCACCACGGTGCATTGCAAAGTGTTGCGTCCGGATTTCATGACAGGATCCAACTGAAATGTTACATTCTTCTGCAATCTCTCAGACTGTCAGTCTTCGGTTGGCACCCACTATTTCGTTGACGTTCCTGACATGAGCGTCGCCGGTAGACGTCGAAGGGCGTTCTGAACAGCAGTCATCTTTAACTTCCGTCGGGAAATTTTTAAACGGTGTAAACTATTGGTAACACCGAGTACGGCTTAAGCACTCAACATCGTAGGCTTCCTGCAACATTTGATAGGTCTCTGTAAAGCTTTTCTCTAGTTTCACGCAAAATTTAGTGCAGGCACGTTTCTCGTCTAATGGAGCTTTTACACCCGCGAGTCTTGTGGCTCGTCGCCGTGCGACTGTGCTTGGCCCACACGGAAGTAGAGGCAAGCGTGAGGGCGCATGCCTCATACCTGCTTGTGCACCCGCGTGATCCCATTCGCACCTAGATTTTTTTTCCCGCGTCGGCGCGCCACTCTGGCAGAACGATGGCGCGCACACATCGGCTGCTATAAAATCTTTCTCAAACGATATTACAGAAACTACTGAATGAAAAATTTGATTCTTCTGTCATTTATAGCCTTATACACTGAAGAGAGAAAGCAACTGGTGCACCTGCCTAATATCATGTAGGGCCCTCCGAGGACGCAGAAGTGCCGCAACACGACGTGGCATGGGCTCGACTAATCTTCGAAGTAGCGCTGGAGGGAACTGACACCATGACTCTTGCAGGGCTGTCCACAGATCCGTAAGAGTACGAGGTGGTGGAGCACACTAAGTTGCAACGCATCCCAGATGTACTCAATAATGTTCATGTGTGAGGAGTTTCGGTGGGAGCGGACGTGTTTAAACTCAGAAGTGTTCCTGGAGCCACTCTGTAGCAATTCTGGACGTGTGGGGTGTCTCATTGTCCTGCCAAAGTCCGTCGGAATGCACAACGGAGATGAATGAATGCAGGTAATCAGACAGGATGCTTCTCCATCTACGTCTACATCTACATGGATACTCTGCAAATCACATTTAAGTGCCTCGCAGAGGGATCATCGAACCACCTTCACAATTTCTATTATTCCAATCTCGTACAGCGCGCGGAAAGAACGAACACCTGTATTTTTCCGAACGAGCTCTGATTTCCCTTATAATATCGTGGTGATCGTTTCTCCCTATGTAGGACGGCGTCAACAAAATATTTTCTCATTTGGAGGAGAAAGTTCGTGATTGTGACTTACGTACGTGTCACGTGTCAGAGTCGGATCTACACTCCTGGAAATTGAAATAAGAACACCGTGAATTCATTGTCCCAGGAAGGGGAAACTTTATTGACACATTCCTGGGGTCAGATACATCACATGATCACACTGACAGAACCACAGGCACATAGACACAGGCAACAGAGCATGCACAATGTCGGCACTAGTACAGTGTATATCCACCTTTCGCAGCAATGCAGGCTGCTATTCTCCCATGGAGACGATCGTAGAGATGCTGGATGTAGTCCTGTGGAACGGCTTGCCATGCCATTTCCACCTGGCGCCTCAGTTGGACCAGCGTTCGTGCTGGACGTGCAGACCGCGTGAGACGACGCTTCATCCAGTCCCAAACATGCTCAATGGGGGACAGATCCGGAGATCTTGCTGGCCAGGGTAGTTGACTTACACCTTCTGGAGCACGTTGGGTGGCACGGGATATATGCGGACGTGCATTGTCCTGTTGGAACAGCAAGTTCCCTTGCCGGTCTAGGAATGGTAGAACGATGGGTTCGATGACGGTTTGGATGTACCGTGCACTATTCAGTGTCCCCTCGACGATCACCAGTGGTGTACGGCCAGTGTAGGAGATCGCTCCCCACACCATGATGCCGGGTGTTGGCCTTGTGTGCCTCGGTCGTATGCAGTCCTGATTGTGGCGCTCACCTGCACGGCGCCAAACACGCATACGACCATCATTGGCACCAAGGCAGAAGCGACTCTCATCGCTGAAGACGACACGTCTCCATTCGTCCCTCCATTCACGCCTGTCGCGACACCACTGGAGGCGGGCTGCACGATGTTGGGGCGTGAGCGGAAGACGGCCTAACGGTGTGCGGGACCGTAGCCCAGCTTCATGGAGACGGTTGCGAATGGTCCTCGCCGATACCCCAGGAGCAACAGTGTCCCTAATTTGCTGGGAAGTGGCGGTGCGGTCCCCTACGGCACTGCGTAGGATCCTACGGTCTTGGCGTGCATCCGTGCGTCGCTGCGGTCCGGTCCCAGGTCGACGGGCACGTGCACCTTCCGCCGACCACTGGCGACAACATCGATGTACTGTGGAGACCTCACGCCCCACGTGTTGCGCAATTCGGCGGTACGTCCACCCGGCCTTCCGCATGCCCACTATACGCCCTCGCTCAAAGTCCGTCATCTGCACATACGGTTCACGTCCACGCTGTCACGGCATGCTACCAGTGTTAAAGACTGCGATGGAGCTCCGTATGCCACGGCAAACTGGCTGACACTGACGGCGGCGGTGCACAAATGCTGCGCAGCTAGCGCCATTCGACGGCCAACACCGCGGTTCCTGGTGTGTCCGCTGTGCCGTGCGTGTGATCATTGCTTGTACAGCCCTCTCGCAGTGTCCGGAGCAAGTATGGTGGGTCTGACACACCGGTGTCAATGTGTTCTTTTTTCCATTTCCAGGAGTGTAAATGTATCAGGGGTCCCATATCACTCCAACTGCACAACCCCGCACCATTACCGAGCCTCCACTAGCTCACATGCAGGGTCCATGGATTAATGAAGTTGCCTCCATATCCATAAACGTACATCCGCTCGATACAATTTGAAACGAGACTTGTCCGACCAGGCAATATGTTTCTAGTCATCAACAGTCCAAGGTCGGTGTTTACGGGCCCAGGCTTTGTGTCATGCAATCATCAAGGGTACACGAGTGGGCCTTCGGCTACGAAAGCCCATAGCAATGATGTTTTGTTGAACGGTTCGCACGCAGACACTTGTTGATAGCCCAGCATTGCGGCAATTTCCGGAAGGGTTGCACTTCTGTCACGTTGAACGATTCTCTTCAGTCGTCGTTGGTCCCCTTCTTGAAGGATCTTTTTCCAGCCGCAGCGATGTCAGAGATTTGGTTTTACCGGATTCCTGATTTTCACGGTACACTCGTGAAATGGTCATGCTGGAAAATCTCAACTTCATCCTACCTCGGAGATGCTGTGTGCCATGGCTCGTGCGCCGACTATAACACCACGTTCAAACTCACTTAAATCTTGATGACTTGCCATTGCAGTAGCAGTAACGGATCTAACAACTGCGCCAGGCGCTTGTAGTCTTATATAGGTGTTGCCGACCGGGGCGCCGTATTCTGCCTGTTTACATATCTCTGTATTCGAACACACATGCCTATACCACTTTCTTTGGCGCTTCAGTGTATTTTTACGTTGCATATTTTGTGTTCTAGAAAGGATGTTTCAGGAAGGGTGACGTAAACCGTTCGAGGGCTCCCAAACCGATCGCGTATCTCGTCTTGCTGTTTAAACATTCCATTCTGAATAGAACCTGCATCTCTTTTTGCTACGAAGTCTGAGTCAGTATTGCCACCATCACTTAAGGTGGAAGCTAAGTTGACGATTTTCGCGATCAATTCGCTTATCGAAAACCCGTAGGTCCAGCAACACCCACTGCCTGACACTCTCATAGGCCTCTAAGAGGTGGCTATTTTACTTTGCAGGAATACAAACCAGTAATTTACAGAGTAACTAATAATCATTTTGTGGTCGACGCTCTTTTCTTTGCCGTATTTGTATCCTAATACGCAATAAGGATATTTGGAAATTTGTGGTAAGATCCTATGGGATCAAACTGCTGATGTCATCGGTCCCCAGGCCTACACACTGTTTCATGTAACTTAAACTAACTTATGCTAAGAACAACACACACACACACACACCCATGTCCCTGGGAAGACTCGAACCTCCGACAGGGGGAAGCCGCGCGAGCCATGTGAAGGCGCCCTAGACCGAGCGGCTACCCCGCGCGGCAAGCAATAAGGAAGTGTGGCTGTGCCTTGAGCAAACACAACTTTTCTTATTTCACTACCCACAGATGTTTCGGAGAGGTTTCCCCATCCTCAGCATTTTTTTTTTTTTTTTTTTTTTTTGCTTTGTAGGATTCGATAGATTAATAGTTCATCTACAGAAGCCTACAAAATCTGCGATAATACAAATCATAAGAACTTTGCTATACATTTAAAATTGCTGAGAACATAACGGCTATGAATAAAATCACAGTGCTCTAAACCTCGGCCAATTTGGAAGGAGATGAGTATCTCTGGGCCGCACGTAATATGCTTTACACTGACAATAATGGCTGATGAAAAAGAAATGCAAGAAAGTGAGGGAAAAGGTATACGATTCAAGGTACACAGTTAACAGATATACCTTCGAATTTATTAAATTATGAATCTTTATTCTCAAAAATGAAAGTTGACATTAATTTGACATTTTATAAATGAGACCTCATTAATAACTTTATAAATAAGTATTGACAAATTATAGAATAATTATGACGTTTGGCTTTGAATTTGGGAAACTGATGTGCCAGTATCCGGCTCCGTCGAAGTGGCTGCAATTCTCGAGGTGTTCTTATGAGATGTTGGTTCTATTTTCACTCTTTGTGTGCTTTACTATTGAAAATAACTATTCACAAACTTCCGAACTAAGATGACACATATAACGCACCACTGTGTGGAAGGGATATTTGTCTCTGGTGAGGTATGATTTGTAGAAGTCCAACAGAGATACAGGACCAAATTTTTCTTTTAGTAGGATGTCAGACCCCAAGTCTATGCATTCCATCTGTAAATCTTCTGGCAACGTTTCTGTATTATAAATTTCCTTTAGTTCACGTCCGCCGTGCGGTTAAAGGCGCTGCAGTCTGGAACCGCAAGACCGCTACGGTCGCAGGTTCGAATCCTGCCTCGGGCATGGATGTTTGTGATGTCCTTAGGTTAGTTGGGTTTAACTAGTTCTAAGTTCTAGGGGACTACTGACCTCAGCAGTTGAGTCCCATAGCGCTCAGAGCCATTTGAACCATTTAGTTCACGTCTATGGTCACAAATTTTCTGTCATTGGAGTACCGGTTTCGATCTATAATGACCATGTTCAGAGCTGTTTTATAAAAACGTGTCCTAATATACTGGAGCCATAGTCTTCTCAGCGATCACAGGCCCTGTAGACCACGCGCTGCATCAATGATCTGCTTCCACCGCCTTCCACCTCTCGCAGCCTCTCTCCACCCTGTGGAAATTCCTAATGCTGCGATGTCCTTCTCTATGACATCTTTCCACTTTGTACGAGGTCGGCCCAATGGTCTTGTTACCTGGAGAGTTCCTTCAAATGCTTTCTTGGTGATTCTGTTGTTTTCCATTCTGGCCACATGTCCAGCCCATTGCAGGCTGGATGATAGTGGGTTGCTTCATTAACTGATAAATTTCGTTGTTCTTTAGAATTCTCCATACGCCATTCTCCAACACAGGTCGCCAGATTTTTCTAATCACTTTTCTTTCAAAAACATTCATTTTTTCTCTTTCATTCTTTGTAAGCGTCCAGCTTTCTGAACCCACAGTACTATGGGGCAGATAAAAGTCTTGTATATCTTCATCTTTTTGGTGATTGACAAAGCTTTACTTTTGAGTGGGTTGATTAGTGAGTACAGACATATTGACCCTGAGGCTATTCTTTCATTTATATCCATCGTTATGATATTTTTACTGTTGAAACGTGATCCAAGGTATTTAAACAGGAGAACTTTTCTGAATTTAGAACGCTGGTCAATTTCAAAGTAAGGATTTGGGTTTATGACTCGACATATTTCCATATATTCGGTTTTCTCTTGGTTGATCAAAAGCCCGATTTTGCTGGCACTGTGCCTGAGAGATCGGTACATGTCTTTCAGGTCTTCTTCAGTTTCACTCAGCAACACTATATCATCTGCATAAGCCAGGATCTTTACTTCACTGTGTTCGAATCGGAGACCATTGTATAGATGTAAATCTCCCAAATCACTTTATCTAATGCAAGGTTGAAGAGGACACCTGAAAGAGCGTCTCCCTATCGTAAGCCTGTTTTAATTGGAAAGGTGGGGTATATGGATCCTCTAAACTTCACTGCTGCCTGGGAGCCATCCATGCACAGTTGTATCATCCTAATGATTTTACTGGGAAAGGTGTTGTAGAGGCTATTTCTGTGGATGCGGTCGTAGGCACGCTGAAAGTCAATGAAGAGACAATGGATGTTTTTGTTAAATTCCCAGTATTTCTCAAAGATCTGTCGTATAGTAAACAAATTATCTGTTGTGGAGCGGTTTGTTCGAAATCCAGCCTGGTGATCTTGAATAATGTTTTCCACATAAGGTTTGAGAATTTTGTATGTTATGTTCAGCAAACTGATTCCTCTGTAATTTCCATTCTGTTTCCTTTCTTGTGTATGGGACAAATTATTGCAGTTTTCCAATCTTCAGGCAGCGTTTCAGTTTTCCAGATCATTGTGACAAGGTTGTAAATTTCTTTGTGTAGTTTGCTTCCGCCCTCTTTTAACATCTCTGCTGATATCTGGTCCTCGCCTGCTGCCTTGTTGTTTTAAGCTTTTGAATGGAGTGGATCACTTCCTGTTCTGTGACTCTACATTCGTCATTATTAATGCTGTCACTCTCAGACGTTGCGTGATTGAAGGTTATGTGCGAATCAGTGCAATTTAACGTTTCTGAGAAATACTCTTTTCCATGCAGCCATAGTGGCATCGTCAAATGCTAAACGCAAAATCAGCGCCAGCATCGCCAAGTGTATATAAATAATAGTACATAAAGAGTCATCTTGTCAGCAGCACTTGAAGATAATCATTATAGACCGAAACCGGTAGTCTGATGACAAAAAATTTGTGAGCATAGATGTGAAGTAAAGGAAATCTATTCTATGTTCGGTTCACTGTTCAATTGGCGACCATGTCGCAGCTTGTGAAACGTTTCTGTATTGCTTTTAAGCGATGTCGCTTAAATACAAAAATACTGATTATTTTTTCGGTAATCCGGAAATCGATTTTCAAATCCTTGCATCAAATAGAAAAGTGTGGCTGCGTATTTCATCCCATCTTTAGGGTTATGTTCCAGTAGTCCTAAGTTCAAATAAACAGATTTCTATGGATTTTTTTCCGATCGTGTGATAGATGCTCAGTTCTTGGGCCGCATTGACATGCTGTGGGCCGCATGCGGCCCGGGGGCCACTGCTTGGACACCCCTGCTGTGAACACTTTGCCTGATGAGCTGGCAGGGCAGGCGCACGCATGTACTGACCGCCAGACGGCGTGACCTCACTGCACAACCAACGCTACTACTGCTGACTACACAGATAAGACATATCTGCTGCAGACAACTCATGAGCGCTGATTTCCCCCACCGGCGAATATTTGCGACACACGTTGGATTTCGTCACTGACGTAATGGTGACGGCTGCCGTGACGTTGCTTCTTGCTGGATATTTTGAACTCTGACTGCAGATACTTACAGAGCGGACACGCCGCTTTTTAATATTTGACGCCAGTATTAGTCACGTGTCGATAAGAACGACGGCGATTCATTGTGTACGTCTACACTATTTAATCATAAGTGTCCGGACACCTATTAGTGGATTTTAACACGGGGTGAGTCCACCTCCCCCCTTTTATTTCGGCTTGAATTGTGCTGGGGACCCTCTCAATGAAGTGCATCAATGTCTATGGAGGAATGGCAGCCCATTTTACTTCAAGAGCTGAAAGCAGAGGCTCCGGAGGGATCAACGGACTGCATGAAAAATGTTTGAACCAGCAATGAAAACGTCCGTAGTAAGTTCATCCGCATCTACATTACCTCGGCATGTCATAAACGCCCAAAGGACTAAGTGGAAGGGCTGGACCTTAGGGTAGGGGAGCATCCACCTTTTATTGTTCACAATATTTATTAAAGTCTGTGAAATGGTTCAAATGGCTCTGAGCACTAGGGGACTTAACATCTGAGGTCATCAGTCCCCTAGAACTTAGAACTACTCAAACCTAACTAACCTAAGGACGTCACACACATCCATGCCCGAGGCAGGATTCGAACCTGCGACCGTAGCGGTCGCGTGGTTCCAGACTGTAGTGCCTAGAACCGCTCGGCCACTCTGGCCGGCTAAAGTGAGTGAACAGAAATAACAATTGTCATAAATTTCAAGTGTGAACATATGTGCATGAAGCCCGTCAGTTGGCTTTCAGTACCCAAGCAAATATAACAACTCTTCAAATGAGAAACATAATACCTTAAAAAAGGGTAACTTTACACATGAACTGTGAATAACTGTATTCTGTATTAAAAATAGTGAACAAATAACATTTATAATATTAAACTCCCAGTCAGAGAACATTTATACGTAAAGCGCATCAGTTTGCTTTAGTTAATAACAGATGTATAACAACTTTTCAAATGAGAAAGTTAATACCTTTTCACAGAAATGGGCCATCGTAAGTTCACTTACAGATAATTTTAAAACCTTGCTCAACTAATATATTCATTTAAAAGAAAGAGTAACCTTACATACGGACTCTCAACTATACAGGCAATAATATACGGACACATCTCTTACAAATAGTTCCCAGTTCACGGCATCGGCCAAGTGCGGACATGAACGTCCTGCGAAACGGCCAACTCGGGCCACACCTGGTTGTGGCGTTCGGACCCGATTTATCGGCCCGACCGAGAGCGCGGAGTACAGTAGGTGCGCCCGACTTCACTTCCCGGGTGCTCCTCCCCCTCAAACGGTTAATTCAGAGACCTTTTATTGGGTGCACCTGGGTCGCAACGGAACGTTAAGTTCCGTCAGATTCAAGAACAGGCGAGAACCCTAAGGCGCAGCCCAGACCCACCACCTTGGTACATCATACAGTTCAAGATCCACCAGATTCTCTGGAACAAAGTAAACAGTTTTAAAACATTATACACCATAAGCTCCACGGTTGGGATGGTAAGGCAGAATGCCGACGCTGCTAGACACCAAGTAACAGGAGTTCCATCAAAATGGTGCAAGAAATTGCGTAGGGTTCGACCACACACGGATTACTAGCATTGTCATAACTCAGCGCTCGCTGATAGTTTGTCTCAGGTGAGGTACACTTGCAATACGGGAGGCAGAAGGTGCATGGACGTTGAAAAACATGAATATAAGGACGTCTCCTTATCAGTCCAGCAAAATAATCGTCCGACAGCATTAGAGAAGCAGTTCGCCACTACAATCTCCCAATAAAATGACATCGGTTAACGGCCACCAGCCGTTACAACTGTCGCCTGTACAATGCCTTTTCAAAACATCTCCTCACCGGTGGACCGGGTTCCCTCCCCTCCTTGAGCAATCTCCACGTCTTCTCTGCCCCTCCCAACTAAAACTCACCGCCGCTCCACCTTGCGACCGACTCACCAGCGTCGAAAGCATCCCTGAACAAATATCGATAGCCGCAAAGCCGGTGTGGCTCACATCTACGTGGATACTCTGCAAATCACACGTAAGTGTCTGGCAGAGGGGTTCATCGAACCACCTTCACAACTGTCTATAATTCTCGTGCGGAAAAAACGGAGACCTATATCTTTCCGTACGAGGCCTGATTTCCCTTATTTTATTGTGGTGATCGTTTCTCCCTACGTAGGACGGCGTCAAAAAGATATTTTCGCATTCGGAGGAGGAAGTTGGTGATTGAAATTTCGTAAGTGGATTCCGCCGCAACGAAAAACGCTTGTGTTTTAGTGATATCTACCACAACTCCTGTATCATGCCCGTCACACTCTCTCCCCTATTTCGCGATAACACAAAATGTGTTGTATTTCTGTGAACTTTCTCGATGCAGTCTGTTAATCCTATCTGGTAAGGATCCCACACCAGGCAGCAGTATCCTAAAAGAGGACGGACTAGCCAGTCTCTTTAGTAGATCTATTACATTTTCTAAGTGTACTCCCAATAAAATGCAGTCTTTGGTTAGTCTTCCCCCTAACATTTTCTATGCGTTCCTTCCAATTTGTTCGTAATTGTAATTCCTAGGTATTCATGTGAATATACGGCCTTTAGATTTCACTGATTTATCGTGTAACCGAAGTTTAACGGATTCCTTTTAGCACTCATGTGGATGACTTCACACTTTTCGTTATTTACAGTCAACTGCCAATTTTTGCACCATTCAGATATCTTATCTAAGTCGTTTTGCAGTTTGTTTTGATTTCTGATGACTGTACTAGACAATAAACGACAGCATCATTTGCAAACAACCTATGACGGCTGTCTCCCAAGTCGTTTATATAGATAAGGGACAGCAAAGGGCCTGTACCACTACGTTGGCGAACGCCAGAAACCACTTCTGTTTTACTCGATCACTTTCCGTCAGTTGCTACGGACTGTGACCTCTCTGACAGGAAATAACGAATCGAGTCACATAACTGACACGATATTACACAAGCACGCAATTTCAATACACGCCGCTTTTGTTGTGCAGTGTCAAAAGCTAAAAGTGCTACTCTTTGACATTGTCAATAGGGAGACGCACCATCAGCTGATTTAAACTATACGGGGATAAAAATTCTACGCCAAGATCGCAAATTTTCTTTACTGTTTACCGGTTTGGGCTCGTTACTGAGCCATCTTCAGACGAATCTAAAATGTTTTTCACTGTCTCACACACATTATACATCGTCGTATTTTTTAGATCCAAGTCGCCCTAGTTAAATGAAAAACCCTAAAACGAAAATCGTAATTGGTTATGTAAATTGACAGCTTTAATCACTAATCAGATATTGTTACAGTGTCCATTTTTCCACACATATGTACAGCTGACACACAGATGCATCCTTGATCCTGTTACAAATATAAGAAATGATGTCTTGTTTATACCCACTCATAAGCGATGCAACTAACATTGCAGTCGATCGTTAGTGCATAGGGGTCGAAAAATTGGGACTGTAACAGTATCTGATTAGTGCTTAGCTTGTCAGTTTGCACAACCAACTACTATTTTCGTTTCATTATTTTTTATGTAACTAGGGCGACTTAGATCTAAAAAAATTCGGCGTCGTGTAATGATTGTTACACACTGAACAACATTTTAGAATGATCCGAAGGTTGCTCGGTTATGGACCAAGAAAAGTTGCGACCTTGTCGTAGCTTTTTTATTCACACATGTTCCAAGTACAGGGTGTTTCAAAAATGACCGGTATATTTGAAACGGCAATAAAAACTAAACGAGCAGCGATAGAAATACACCGTTTGTTGCAATATTCTCGGGACAACAGTACATTTTCAGGCGGACAAACTTTCGAAATTACAGTAGTTACAATTTTCAACAACAGATGGCGCTGCAAGTGATGTGAAAGATATAGAAGACAACGCAGTCTGTGGGTGCGCCATTCTGTACCTCGTCTTTCTGCTGTAAGCGTGTGCTGTTCACAACGTGCAAGTGTGCTGTAGACAACATGGTTTATTCCTTAGAACAGAGGATTTTTCTGGTGTTGGAATTCCACCACCTAGAACACAGTGTTGTTGCAACAAGACGAAGTTTTCAACGGAGGTTTAATGTAACCAAAGGACCGAAAAGCGATACAATAAAGGATCTGTTTGAAAAATTTCAACGGAATGGGAACGTGACGGATGAACGTGCTGGAAAGGTAGGGCGACCGCGTACGGCAACCACAGAGGGCAATGCGCAGTTAGTGCAGCAGGTGATCCAACAGCGGCCTCGGGTTTCCGTTCGCTGTGTCGCAGCTGCGGTCCAAATGACGCCAACGTCCACGTATCGTCTCATGCGCCAGAGTTTACACCTCTATCCATACAAGATTCAAACGCGGCAACCCCTCAGCGCCGCTACCATTGCTGTACGAGAGACATTCGCTAACGATATAGTGCACAGGATTGATGACGGCGATATGCATGTGGGCAGCATTTGGTTTACTGACGAAGCTTATTTTTACCTGGACAGCTTCGTCAATAAACAGAACTGGCGCATATGGGGAACCGAAAAGCCCCATGTTGCAGTCCCATCGTCCCTGCATCCTCAAAAAGTACTGGTCTGGGCCGCCATTTCTTCCAAAGGAATCATTGGCCCATTTTTCAGATCCGAAACGATTACTGCATCACGCTATCTGGACATTCTTCGTGAATTTGTGGCGGTACAAACTGCCTTAGACGACACTGCGAACACCTCGTGGTTTATGCAAGATGGTGCCCGGCCACATCGCACGGCCGACGTCTTTAATTTCCTGAATGAATATTTCGATGATCGTGTGATTGCTTTGGGCTATCCGAAACATACAGGAGGCGGCGTGGATTGGCCTCCCTATTCGCCAGACATGAACCCCTGTGACTTCTTTCTGTGGGGACACTTGAAAGACCAGGTGTACCGCCAGAATCCAGAAACAATTGAACAGCTGAAGCAGTACATCTCATCCGCATGTGAAGCCATTCCGCCAGACACGTTGTCAAAGGTTTCGGGTAATTTCATTCAGAGACTACGCCATATTATTGCTACGCATGGTGGATATGTGGAAAATATCGTACTATAGAGTTTCCCAGACCGCAGCGCCATCTGTTGTTGACAATTGTAACTACTGTAATTTCGAAAGTTTGTCCGCCTGAAAATGTACTGTTGTCCCAAGCATATTGCAACAAACGGTGTATTTCTATCGCTGCTCGTTTAGTTTGTATTGCCGTTTCAAATATACCGGTCATTTTTGAAACACCCTGTATATACTCTGAAGCGCCAAAGAAACTGGTGTACGCATGCGCATTCAAATACAGAGATTTGTTGAAAGACAGAATACGGGGCTGCAGTCGGCAACGTCTATATAAGACAACAAGTGTCTGATGCCATGAGGAGCGCGGAAGCTGTGCCCCTGGTGTTCACTGTGTGCTGACTGGCTACGTTCACTTGCGTTAACGTGCCTCTGCAATGCCTGGGAGACGTGCTTATCGTCGCCGTTGGGGCGCATTGTTCCTGTGTACAAGTATTTGAAAGCAGTAGAGGTTGACCATGCTAGCCAATTCAATAAGCAGCCCTTTATTGGAGGTCTAAATGTCTTTCGTGGACTGAGAATGCAATTCACCTGTGATGTTAGTGCTGTTTTTGGAGGCAGTACATGGCTGACCTTGGCTGTTGTGTGGGGGAACCATGCAGACTATGGTGGCCTTGAGGCTTTCCCTTCTGCAAACATTTTGGCTTGGAAGACGTGGGGTATAGTGGAGAGTACAGGTCTATAGCTAAGGTCCCCTATGGTACATTGGTTCCAGACCTAACTTGTAAGCGATAATTCAATAAGCAGCCCTTTATTGGAGGTCTAAATATCTTTTGTGGACTGAGAATGCAATTCACCTGTGATGTTAGTGCTGTTTTTGAAGGCAGTACATGGCTGACCTTGGCTGTTGTATGGGGGAGCCATGCAGACTATGGTGGCCTTGAGGCTTTCCCTTCTGCAAACATTTTGGCTTGGAAGACGTGGGGTATAGTGGAGAGTACAGGTCTATAGCTAAGGTCCCCTATGGTACATTGGTTCCAGACCTAACTTGTAAGCGATAATTCAATAAGCAGCCCTTTATTGGAGGTCTAAATATCTTTTGTGGACTG
The DNA here is from genome assembly GCF_021461395.2 of Schistocerca americana. Classification (NCBI taxonomy): domain Eukaryota; kingdom Metazoa; phylum Arthropoda; class Insecta; order Orthoptera; family Acrididae; genus Schistocerca; species Schistocerca americana. Next base: position 169,446,224 of record NC_060128.1, on the reverse strand, counting down.
AGAATGCAATTCACCTGTGATGTTAGTGCTGTTTTTGAAGGCAGTACATGGCTGACCTTGGCTGTTGTATGGGGGAGCCATGCAGACTATGGTGGCCTTGAGGCTTTCCCTTCTGCAAACATTTTGGCTTGGAAGACGTGGGGTATAGTGGAGAGTACAGGTCTATAGCTAAGGTCCCCTATGGTACATTGGTTCCAGACCTAACTTGTAAGCGAAGGCTTAGGGTCAGTACTGCCTCGCGTGATCCTACATTTCTCCCGAATTCAAAGTGATCTTCCCTGAGATCGGCCTGTGTCGATTTTTCCGTTCATCTCTAAAGAATATGCGTCAGTATTTTGCAATCGAGACTTACTGTTCACACCTGTCAGCACCTGCTTTCCTCAGAATTGGAATTATTAAATTCTTCTCGAAGACTGAATGTATATCACGTGTATTACACTGAAGCGTATTCAAATACAGAGATATGTAAACGGGCAGAATACGGCGCTGCAGTCGGCAATGCCTATATAAGGCAACAAGTTCAAATGGTTCAAATGGCTCTGAGCACTATGGGACTCAACTGCTGAGGTCATTAGTCCCCTAGAACTTAGAACTACTTAAACCTAACTAACCTAAGGACATCACACACATCCATGCCCGAGGCAGGATTGGAACCTGCGACGTAGCGGTCGTGCGGTTCCAGACTGTAGCGCCTAGAACCGCTCGGCCCTTACGGCCGGCTCGGAGCCGAAGGCCCACTCGTGTACCCTTGATGACTGTATGAACCAAAGCTTTACGCCCCGCCTTGGCCCAACAATACCCACGCTGGACCGTTGATGACTGGAAACATGTTGCCTGGTCGAACGAGTCTCGTTTCAAATTGTATCTAGCGAATGGACGTGTAAGGGAGGCAACCTTATGAATTAATGGACCCTGCTTGTCAGCAGGGGACTCTTTAAGGTGGTGGAGGCGCTGTAATGGTGTGGGCGTGTGCAGTTGGAGAGATATGGGACCCGTGATACGTCCCGATACGACTCTGACAGGTGACACTTGCATCAATTCATGTCCATTGTGCATTCAGAGGGACTTGGTCAATTCTAGCAGGACAATGCGACATCCCACACGTCCATAACTGCTGCAGAGTGGCTCCAGGAACACTCTTCTTCTGCTGGCCACCAAACTCCCCAAACAGGAACATTGTTGAGCATATCTGGGATGCCGGGCAATGTGCTGGTCAGAAGAGATCTCAACCCCTCGCACACTACAGCCCAGCAGAGTCATGGTGTCAGTTCCCTCCAGCACTACTTCAGACATTAGTCGAGTCCACGCCATGTCGTGTTGCGGCACTCCTGCGTGCTCGCGGTGGCCCTACACGATATTAGGCAGATGCACCAGTTTCTTTGGCGCTTCAGTGTGTATATCTTGCACACAATATGGAATAGTTTTGTCACGACTGGTTCTCCAAAGGATCTAATAATTCCGAAGGAATGTCTTCTACTCCACTGGCCAACGTAAGTGTTTCAGTTGTCTGTCAGGTTCTTCTCGCAGTATTCGATCTGCTGTCTCATATTCCTCTATTTCCTCTTCTCTTTTTACCCAAGAAAATCCTGAGCCACTACCGAAAAAGAATGGGATGCATAGATCTAGCAACGAAGCCGTGGACGTAAGCTTTGTGAGAACGGGACAGGCAGATAGCCTATGCTAGATGACGGCCTCTGTTCAAACAAGATACGTGACCCACCAAAAAGCTTTCATCACTCTTGTGGAAATGAAGAAGGCCCCTTAGATGGCTAAGGAAAACTTGTTTCTTGCTTTTACGGAGGGGGGTGGGGGGGAGGGGGGGGACTTTGATACTGTGTGAAGTTTTACATAGTTTACGTTCAGTAATGTTCCCTCTCCATGTTGCAACGGAAACAAAATCAAGTCATTGTTTCAGCTCTTACTCTAACGTTTTTATTTCTTCACTGCAGGCATCGTTTGCTCACAAGAGCGTTTTTTTTAATTTTTTTGGTAAATACTGATTCTACGACTGATCTTAGAAGATAGACTGAAGAAGGAAGAGAACGTACATTTGTAGCATTTGTAGATTTAGAGGAAGCTTTTGACAGTGTCGTCCGCAATACATGTTTAGAAATTCGGAAGGTAGCAGAGATAAAATCCAGGGAGTTAAAAACGATAGAGAGCATTTACAGAAAAAGAGAGAGCAGTGTTAAGTTGTAGTTATGCTGTTTGGAGCTAATCTGGCAGAAGTAGAGGGGATGTGAAGTACAGACTTGCAGTACCAAGGAGAGCACTTCTGAAAAATAGGGATTTTTTGACGTCGAATATAAATGTAAGTGTTTCTGAAAGTATTTGTCTCGAGTGTAGCCTCCTACGAAAGTAAACATGGGTAATAAACAGTTGTGGCTGTTCTTTTATTTAGTGCCTGAGAGACTGGGGTAAGTGATATAAATCCAACACCCACTTGCCAAGTGCACACTTTCTATACAGGCTGTAACGAAAATGTGCAGCAGAAACTGGAGGATACATTCCTCACACGTAGGCGAAGAAATTATGTTATTTGTACATGGGTCTGGGAACGCTCTGTTTCCATGTTCTCCTTCTTCCTCTTCTGGTTCCTATTCGTTCCGCGGGGCAGACACGGACGGGGGATCACCCTAGCTAAAATATGGGCTTAAATGAAGAAATCCATTGAGATAAGCGACTTTGACAAACGGCAGATTATTATTACGCAGAGCCTGTCAACGAGTACCTCGAAAACGGCGAAGCTGGTCGAATGTTCACGTGCTACTGTCGTGAGCATCTACGGAAAGATGTAGAAGAACAGTGCAACTACCTCTAGGCGCTAAATGGTTGAACGTCCACGACTCTTTACAGGACAAGGGATTGGGAGGCTTGCCTGCTCTCTGAAGCAGGAGCACAATGCTGGTGCACGCACAAGTGTTTCATAGCGCACCGCTCATCGTACACTGTCGAACGTGGAGCTCCGCAGCAAACCACACACACGATTTCAGTGAGAACGGGATGATCGGGATTCGATCGTCGATCATTGGAAACGTGTCGGCTCTTCGGGTGAATCACATTTTTGCTGCACTAGGTCGGTGGTCGTCTCCACAAACGCCGTCGTCGACGTGAACGGCGGCTCGATACGTGCAGCGCGCCACGGACGTAGGCTGGTGGGAGCAGTATTACGATAAGAGAGACATCCTCCTGCCCTTGCATGGGATCTGTGTTAGTAATCGAAGACACGTTGACAGCTTCGAATCACCGATATTGGACCCCATCTACTGCAAGCTCATTGCGTTCCTTATTTTCGGAGGAGGTAATATGGAACAGAATAAGTAAAAAAAATCCAGTAAACACGGGCTCGAAAATACAGGGTTATTACAAATGATTGAAGCGATTTCACAGCTCTACAATAACTTTATTATTTGAGATATTTTCACAATGCTTTGCACACACATACAAAAACTCAAAAAGTTTTTTTAGGCATTCACAAATGTTCGATATGTGCCCCTTTAGTGATTCGGCAGACATCAAGCCGATAATCAAGTTCCTCCCACACTCGGCGCAGCATGTCCCCATCAATGAGTTCGAAAGCCTCGTTGATGCGAGCTCGCAGTTCTGGCACGTTTCTTGGTAGAGGAGGTTTAAACACTGAATCTTTCACATAACCCCACAGAAAGAAATCGCATGGGGTTAAGTCGGGAGAGCGTGGAGGCCATGACATGAATTGTTGATCATGATCTCCACCACGACCGATCCAACGGTTTTCCAATCTCCTGTTTAAGAAATGCTTCTGCTTTAGCCTTTTCAGTAAGATTTTCCAAACTGTCGGCTGTGGTACGTTTAGCTCCCTGCTTGCTTTATTCGTCGACTTCCGCGGGCTACGCGTGAAACTTGCCCGCACGCGTTCAACCGTTTCTTCGCTCACTGCAGGCCGACCCGTTGATTTCCCCTTACAGAGGCATCCAGAAGCTTTAAACTGCGCATACCATCGCCGAATGGAGTTAGCAGTTGGTGGATCTTTGTTGAACTTTGTCCTGAAGTGTCGTTGCACTGTTATGACTGACTGATGTGAGTGCATTTCAAGCACGACATACGCTTTCTCGGCTCCTGTCGCCATTTTGTCTCACTGCGCTCTCGAGCGTTCTAGCGGCAGAAACCTGAAGTGCGGCTTCAGCCGAACAAAACTTTATGAGTTTTTCTACGTATCTGTAGTGTGTCGTGACCATATGTCAATGAATGGAGCTACAGTGAATTTATGAAATCGCTTCAATCATTTGTAATAGCCCTGTACAAGGTATTCGATAAGTGACTCCCTATTTTAAAACAGCTATAATTTGTTTTCCTAGAACTACTTTTCTTGGAAGCAGCACTCCTTGAGGTTATGTTTAACATCATTTTAAACCTCCACATAAGCTCCAGCATTCCCTACGCATTTTTTAAACGAACTGGTACGTGCGGTACTGCTGCATGTAACACGTTCGGTGGAACATTCGCTGACACATGAGATATTACTGCTCCCAGTTCACCCAAGTTCCGTTGTTTTCTCTTGTAAAGCTCCTCCTTAGCCCACACCCAGAGAAAAAAATCTCGAGGTGTTAAATTAGGGCTGCGGGCAACGACCTGGCAAATGATCATATAGCGGACATCATCGGCAAAATGGGCAGGTGCTCCGTCCTGCACGAAGTGAAGCTGCGGGTTGTTCCATTTTGAAATCACTGGTCTTACACGATTTTGCAGCATTTCCCACTATCTTTCGCCTTCATAGTGTTCCGCAGGAAGAACGGTCCAACAATTTCGGACAACTGATACCACACCATACTGTCACATTCGGACGCCTCTGTGCTTTTTCAGCACATTCGTGTGTGTTTTCGGCTGCCCAGTAATAGCAGTTATGGCTATTTACAAATTCTCCGATGGTGGAAAACTGCCTCATCAGTCCGCAGAATGTACTCAAAAAATTCAGGCCAATCATAATTCCAAACCAAGAAAATTTCTCCAGACTCCATTCTTCTGTCACAGTCATCAGGAAACAATTGCTGCGCATAATGTGGCTTCCACGGCGTAAATTTGAGATCTTCGTTAAGAAAGGTGAAAGATCCTCGGCCCTGTGACTTCTTAGGGCTCCTCGTCAATATTTCACGAATATTCTCTGGTGTCCTCGAAGTTGATGATCTTCCTTATCTTCTTGCACCGGGGACACTCTCTACTGTTCGTCATTTGGAATGGCAATTTCTAACTGTTTCTGCATCCAGTATTTCATGGATGCCTCGTTCAGTCCTCCACTATCTTTGTACACGCGCCACAGGTCCCCTCCACAGTAAACATAGCCGGCATTTTCCAACTGAAACAAAAGAAAAAAATGATGTTAAACACAACTCATTGAGTGCTATTTAAAACAAAAATAGTTCTACGATATTTGGTTCATAAATAAAGAAATTATAATTGTTTAAAAACAGGGAGTAGACTTATGAGACACACTGTACATACATTGAGCGCTATGAACTCCAGTTCAGTAGGAAAGTTGTGTTTCACAGTACCAAAGATGAACAAGTGATCATAGATCCTATGGTATGCACTTTGCAACCCTTGTTTATTGGACATTTCTTTCTTATTTTGGTCCATACCACCTCCTCCCAATACGTGGAAAGCGAAGTACTTGCAGCAGGGGAGGTCCGGTGTGAAAGGTATCACAACGATTTTCGCTTACGACTTCCGACTAGGTCGTTTCTGGACCAGAGACCCTTACCAAAAATCAATACATTTAACTTCTCTGTCAGTCCTGAAAGTTTCTAACATCATCATGGAACCACCCTGTTTATTGCTTCCTCGCACGCATAGGGGAAGGTGGGGTGAAGTGACCACTCGAAGAGAAATTGAATTTTCACCAAACTATGGTTATCGATGGAAACTTACAGCCTACACTTTTTGAATATACATATAATAGAACGAGGCGGTTTAAAATAATATAAATTAATTCAGGCGATAGCTTTTTACATAAAACAGGATTGGAAGTAAATCTGACCTGAAGTATTACGCGTTATATATGGAAATAACTAACCCTTACCAGGGTAAACAACATGGCCGCTTTACAAGACGAATAATGTGGCCACTTTTCCCGATCGTACACCATGCCGGCATTAGTGGTTCACAGATGAAACTGTCAAACAAGGAAGTACAAGCGTAGTCCAAAAGACTTTGTTGAAACTCTTACATGGTAAAAAAGTATTTCTCTAAATACAGGTGAGGTAACAAGACTAGTATAACTTACTTACATGACATCAGACGACTGAAAAATCAAAAAAACCTTTTACTAAAATGAAACGGAAGAAACTTCCTGTGTCAACTTCACTGACAACAGTGATGGTGCATGTTAGTACTAGTCCGACATCTTCTCGGTAGGCGGCAGCGCTATACAGGGAAAAAAATATACTGTGGCCACTTCTGCTGCCCCGAGCACTTGACCCCATCTTCTCTTATCTCGCGAAAAGACCATGAAGATAAAGTTAGAGAGATTCGTCGAGCACTAGTTCTTCCCGCTGACCAATCGCGACTGGAACAGGAAAAGGGGGAAATGATACTGGTACACAAATTACAGTTATAAGAGTCGAGGGGTAAGAAAGGGAAGCAGTGGTTGGGGAGGGAGTGAGACAGGGTTGTAGCCGATCCTCGATGTTATTCAATCTGTTTATTGAGCAAGCAGTAAAGGAAACAAAAGAAAACTTCGGAGTGGGTATTAAAATCCATGGAGAAGAAATAAAAACTTTGAGGTTCGCCGATGACATTGTAATTCTGTCAGAGACAGCAAAGGACTTGGAAGAGCAGTTGAACGGTATGGACAGTGTCTTGAAAGGAGGGTATAAGATGAACATCAACAAAAGAAAAACGAGGATAATGGAATGTAGTCGAATTAAGTCGGGTGATGCTCAGGGAATTAGTTTAGGAAATGAGACAGTTAAAGCAGTAAAGGAGTTTTGCTATTTGGGGAGCAAAATAACTGATGATGGTCGAAGTAGAGAGAATATAAAATGTAGACTGGCAATGGCAAGAAAAGAGTTTCTGAAGAAGAAAAATTTGTTAACATCGAGTATAGATTTAAATGTCAGGAAGTCGTTTCTGAAAGTATTTGTATGGAATGTAGCCGTATATGGAAGTGAAACATGGACGATAAATAGTTTGGAGAAGAAGAGAATAGAAGCTTTCGAAATGTGGTGCTACAGAATAATGCTGAAGATTAGATGGGTAGATCACATAACTAATGAGGAGGTATAGAATAGAATTGGGGAGAAGAGGAGCTTGTGGCACAACTTGACTAGAAGAAGGGATCGGTTGGTAGGACATGTTCTGAGACATCGAGGGATCACCAATTTAGTATTAGAGGGCAATGTGGAGGGTGAAAATCGTAGAGAGAGACCAAGAAATGAATACACTAAGCAGATTCAGAAGGATGTAGGTTGCAGTAGGTACTGGGAGATGAAGAAGCTTGCACAGGATAGTGTAGCATGGAGAACTGCATCAAACCAGTCTCAGGACTGAAGACCACAACAACAACAGCAACAGAAATTACCCTCCACCACACTCCCCAAGGTCACTTGCGGGCTACAGGTGTAGATGTGGAAGTAACGAGAATGCAGTTTAAAGACTGTCTCGTATAAAAAATAGCGAAAATATTCTCAACATCCTGAAAGTGGCGAATACGAAGGGGGACGTGTTGTGCTCGTCTACAAAACTAGACTCGGAGTGGCCCGTGTTATGCGCGGGTTGTTCTGTGACGATTGCGGCTTCTAGGTCGCTCACCGCGAGGAGTCAGGAAAGGCGACGCGCCCGCCGAGTTATCCAGAGAATTAACGGGGGATCCAGCCGGAGGATGACGCAAGCCCAGGCGGGCGCGGTCTGCCGTTGAGTCGGACTCGCTTTCGCCGGCTTTTTGACGTCGCCTCTTCTCCGCCAGCGTTCGTCGTGTCGCGACGAAACGAGATCCAATGAAAAGTAATCGCTAGGTCTGCTTACCACAAGGCCGAGGCAAGCCTCCCAGCTTACACTTCCTGCTCCTCATCCCCAAATCCCCCCCCCCCCCTCCCGCCACCAACCGAGCTAGGTGGGGCAGAGCTGGTCCGCCGCTTCAAACCCCCATCCGGCCATCCAGATTAAAGCGTTCCGCAGTCTCCGTAAATAACATAATATGATTGCCGGGATAGTTCCTTTGAAAAGGACGCAACAGATTTCCTTCCCTAATCAGTCCACTTGTTACATACCTAAACTACATCCACATCTATACTACTGGCCATTAAAATTACTACACCAAGAAGAAATGCAGATGATAAACGGGTATTCATGGGACAAATATATTATACTACAACTGACATGAGATTACATTTTCACGCAATATGGGTGCATAGATCTTGGGAAATCAGTACCCAGAACAAACACCTCTGGCCGTAATAACGGCCTTGATACGCCTGGGCATTGAGTCAAACAGAGCTTGGATGGCGCGTACAGGTACAGCTGCTCATGCAGCTTCAACACGATACCACAGTTCATCAAGAGTAGTGACTGGCGTATTGTGACGAGCCAGTTGCTCGGCCACCATTGACCAGACGTTTTCAATTGGTGAGAGATCTGGAGAATGTGCTGCACAGGGCAGCAGTCGAACATTTTCTGTATCCAGAAAGGCCCGTATAGGACCTGCAACATGCGGTCGTGCATTATCCTGCTGAAATGTAGGGTTCCGCCGGGATCGAATGAAGGGTAGAGCCACAGGTCGTAACACATCTGAAATGTAACGTCCACTGTTCAAACTGCCGTCAGTGCGAACAAGAGGTGACCGAGACTTGTAACCAATGGCACCCCATACCGTCACGCCGGGTGAAACGCCAGTATGGCGATGACGAATACACGCTTCCAATGGCCAGTAGTGTATTAAATTCCGTGAATATGGCTATCGTGATAACCTACAAATGTTAATGTCTTATAGTTTTAGATGGAAGCGGTGCTTAATAATATGTATCAGCACTTAACTACACGCACCTCATGAGACTGGTGTTAAGCTCTCGGGGTAGAAGTATTCCCGAAGATGTTATATGCATTAGCCAATATCAGCGTGACCCCCCGAATGGCCTACCTCACTGTTTCTAGTTGCCTTGATTTACTACAGTGTTATTAATCTTCGCATTCGACACACCACAAAACAATTTACGTACGTACGATATTGCGATACCTGTATTATTCAGAATTACGATCCAACGTTCCTTGCGACATGATATGTATTCGCATTTTCGAATATGGACAACCATCAGCTGTAGAGTGGAATGACGTTAATAAAAATTTATGACGGACCGGGGCTCGAACACGGAGGTCCTGCTTATCGGGACGGTCACCAGACAATTTTTTTTAATCTTATTTTTTTCGACCTTAGGAGAGGCAGTGCTGACCAAACTCTACCATCTGCTGATCAAGATGTATGAGACAGGCGAAATACCCTCAGACATCAAGAAGAATATAGTAATTCCAATATCAAATAAAGCAGGTGTTGACAGATGTGAAAATTACCGAACTATCAGTTTAATAAGCCACATCTGCAAAATACTATCGCGAATTATTTACAGACGAATGGAAAAACTGGTATTAGCCGACCTCGCGTAAGATCAGTTTGGATTCCGTAGAAATGTTGGAACACGTGAGGCAATACTGACCTTACGACTTATCTTAGAGGAAAGATTAAGGAAAGGGAAACCGACGTTTCTAGCATTTGTAGACTTAAAGAAAGCATTTGACAATGTTGACTGGAATACTCTCTTTCAAATTCTAAAGGTGGCAGGGGTAAAATACAGGGAGCGAAAGGCTATTTTGCACAGAAACCAGATGGCAGTTATAAGAGTCGAGGGGCACGAAAGGGAAGCAGCGGTTCGGAAGGGAGTGAAACAGGGTTGTAGCCTCTCCCCGATGTTATTCAATCTGTATATTGAGCAAGCAGTAAAGGAAACAAAAGAAAAATTCGGAGTAGGTATTAAAATCCATGGAGAAGAAATAAAAACTTTACGGTTCGCCGATGACATTGTAATTCTGTCAGAGACAGCAAAGGACTTGGAAGAGCAGTTGAACGGTATGGACAGTGTCTTGAAAGGAGGATATAAGTCAAAGGCAAAACGAGGTTAATGGAATGTAGTCGAATTTAATCGGGTGATGCTGAGGAAATTAGATTAGGAAATGAGACACTTAAAGTAGTAAAGGAGTTTTGCTATTTGGGGAGCAAAACAACTGATGATGGTCGAAATAGAGAGAATATAAAATGTAGACTGGCAATGGCAAGGAAAGCGTTTCTGAAGAAGAGAAATTGGTTAACATCGAGTATAGATTTAAGTGTCAGGAAGTCTTTTCTGAAAGTATTTGTATGGATTGTAGCCATGTATGGAAGTGAAACATGGAGGATAAATAGTTTGGAGAAGAAGAGAATAGAAGATTTCGAAATGTGGTGCTACAGAATAATGCTGAAGATTAGATGGGTAGATTACATAACTAATGAGGAGGTACTGAATAGGATTGGGGAGAAGAGAAGTTTGTGGCACAACTTGACAAGAAGAAGGGACCGGTTCGCAGGACATGTTCTGAGGCATCAAGGGATCACAAATTTAGCATTGGAGGGCAGCGTGGAGGGTAAAAATCGTAGAGGGAGACCAAGAGATGAATACACTAAGCAGATTCAGAAGGATGTAGGTTGCAGTAAGTAGTGGGAGATGAAGAAGCTTGCACAGGATAGTGTAGCATGGAGAGCTGCATTAAACCAGTCTCAGGACTGAAGACCACAACAACAACAACAACATTGTTCGTTGCGTTTGTTCGGGACGGTTGCCCACGACACCTGTTGAAGTTCGTCATTGATTCATATACTCAGTTTTTTTTTTACTAAGAGGGCAGCTAATCCCCTGCCATTGCGCTATTCGAGCACATTTCACACCCGCACCCATACTTCCATACCTGTTCAGAGCCTACACCTGTACATCTGTTATGTATACTGCCGTACGGGGGGAAACATTTTATTTGAAAGTCGCCAGCAATATCACACTGCAGTATCCCACTTAGCCGCCGATACCAGGCAAGGGACTTTCAATTAAAATGGCTCCCCTGTACTGAAATATACGTAATGAATGTATGAATACAGGTAGTAGACACATGCCTGACAACATACGGAAGTTTGGGTGTGGCTGTGACACGTGCTCGGATAGTCTAATAATATGAAATCAGGGTTCGAGTCCCGCTCCGGCACAATATTCACTGTCGTCATTGCATTATACAGCTGATGGTTGTCCATATTCGCAACTGCGAATACATTTCATGAATTTACATACAGGATTCACATAGTTAATGAAGACATACAAACAAAATATTTACCTACAAAGACTTTACACTGGTGCACATTGTTTTACACAAAAAAAATCTTGTATTTTACTTCCTATTTCTTTGAAAAACCTTCGCCACACACCGTCATTTGGCTTGCGGAGTATGGATGTAGATGTAGACGTAGACAGGCGTCTATAATAATTTGCCATATACCATTTATTCTATTTATTACGTCTCTTTAGCTTGCACATTTTATATTTTTTTGTGCGCATTGATCAACCACCGCATATTCACGGCTGCGTTGTCTGTACTTGTTTCTCTACATGACGTCTTTGAGACGACAGTGGCTTCGGCCAGTGAGAAACGAGGTTTCGGTGTCCGCACACGTCTAAACGGCTTTGAAAAAAAGCAAAGCGTTGTGTTTGGGCAGTTGTGGACTAAGGCTGTGTTTTGATTGTGTACGATATGGTGTGATTTTGAACGAGGCTTCATTAAATTATGCAGCCAACTGTTAGAAGAGCATGTTGGAAGCAAGAAACAACTAGTTTTAACTGATTTATTCACTGAAGAAAATAAAGAAAACACGCTGCGAGACGCAGATAACAACAACCAAAGAGATAGAGTTTATCTCCTTGACAAAAACATACAAGTGGATAACACATAATATCGACTTTGAGACAAGGAAGAATATGAAGTTCATTGCTCCTCGATTCACTCGCAGTAATTAAGCAGTTCTCTTAGGTTCCTGTCTAACCTCACACTCGGAAGTCGCCACATATTGGAAATAAAGAGCCAAATATTTGTGATAAGAAAGAATACCAATTTTATTGCAACTCGTTTTAGTAGCAGCATTTAAAGCTGCACCATAATCTAGTGGCTGTATTCTCAGGTTTCCGCCTAAACACACACTCGGAAATCACCACACATTCGTAAAAAAACAGCGAAATATTTGCGACAAGAAATAATACGAATGTCAGTGCTCCTCGTTTTAGTCGCAGCAATTTAAACTGTCCTCTTAAGTTCCTGCCTTACCACGCACTCGAAAGGCGTCACATGTTCAGAAATAAAGAGCCAAATATCCATGAAAAAGGAGAATATGAATTTAATTGTTTGCATGTTTCAGTTGCGACAGTTTATGCTGTCCTCTTAGGTTGCTCTCGGAAATAGCTAAATATTTATTTCATCCTTCGTTCTCAATTCAGACGGAAAGCAAATGACGTCGTTTCTTGCAGACCATGCTTGTATTACATTCGTAAGAAAGTCCTAGAGTGTGTCAACAACACTAAAATGAAACTAATACTTTCGACTCCACGAACCGCGAGGTTATATTACTCCAGAACTTCATCCTGTCTTGGGTGTCATATTCTCTCTTGAAGGTTTATGTCGTTGATGGGTCATTAAGTGACATTTAATGATAATAATGGCGTGTTTGTAACAAATTTTCAAGGCTCTGTTACCTTGAAACTACATAGTTTAAATTATAAAAGAAGAGTTTTTCATGCTTAATTCGTAAATTATTGACGACAATAACTCGCACCTGAGAGGGCACTCCTACATGAAGGCATTAACCGTCGTAACCCCAGCACCACTAAGGGGGGCAAAAATTGCCAGCAGTATTTGTTTTATTTGTGTAATATATCTATTTGTTGGAGTGAAGAAGCAAGAATTTAGGTAATTGTAGAAAAATATCTAGAGTAGGTGCTGTCATGGTTTTATAATGGTTGTTAATTATTTAAATTTATTTATCTATTTAATTTTCGTGAATTATTTAAATTAAGTGCAGGCTGTTTTGACCCCCCCCCCCCCCTTAGACGTCGGTGAGACAACTTTTCTCATTAAAATTTTTCTAAATATGGCAGAAAGAAATGCAGTTTTTGACTGTTGGTACAGCTGTATTGTGTTACCATTGTTGTTTTGAAATAAATCTCCTTTGTTGTTCGTGCAGTTCTACATTACTCGCAGTTCTAATAAAATGGCCCGTCAGTATCAGAGGTTTCTCACAGGTGAAAAGGTGGCAGCAATAATAAATTAAGCAAGTGAAGGTGATGAAAGTGATCCAGAAGAAGATGATACAGTTGTGACATACGAAAATGACACAGCAATTGAAAATGAGTCAATTTCACGGAGTTCATCCCCTGATGAACAGCATGCAGCTGCTTCCAGCATCATTGTTACAGCAAAAAGCTGTAGGGAATATTTTACTGCGCCTCCAAGTCAACTTCGCAGGTCAGTACAAAATATAGTGAATTGTTGTGAAGGTTTGACTTATAAAGGCTTGACCTCTAGTGTGTCAGAATCTTTCAAAAAGTTTATAACGCCCGAAATAATGAAGATTATCGTGGACTATACAAACCAAGAAGCTCGTAATAAGAACTTAAAACTTACAACCATTGAAAAAATGTACGCCTTCATTGAGATTTTGATACTCATGGCCCCAAATAATGACACTAGATTGCCTCTTGAGGTCTTATGGGGGAAAGTACTGGGAAAGAATATCTACATAACTACAACGAGTCGTATTCGATGTGGAGAACTTCCGTCGCTGATTAGATTTGATGATAAAGAAACAAGAACCGAAAGATGAAAGCAGGTTAAGTTTTGCCCCCTTCGTGAAGTTTTAAACAAAACTGACGAAATGTTTGTGAAACACTACATACCAAGAGCAGATCTAACGATCGATGAAATGCTCTCCCTAGTTCGAGGAAAATGTCTTTAAGGTCTTTATGAAAGACAAGCCTGAGAACTACGTCATATTGATTAGGATGTTATCAGATGCACACTCCTGGTGTATTCTAAAAATGGAGGTCTATGTAGGGATGGATGAACGACCTGCCGAGGAAGGGAGTGCAACGGCAGTTGTTAGACGCCTAGTGAATCCGCTGGAAGAAATATAAAAACAGATTGTTATTATACATACATAGACCTAGCTGAGGAGCTTTACAATGATGACAAGTTAACTTTAGTGGGAGCATTGAAGAGTAACAGAAAGCACATACCAGAACAGCTAAATAAGACTACCAGAACAGCTAAAGAAGACGCAGGGTCGAGATCTATATTCCTTTAAGTTCTTATTCACAGATCCGAAAACAGGCAACGCACCAGTTACCTTGTTTTCATACATCTCCAAACTTAAGCCTACTAAGAATCTCTTACTTCTTTCCACACAACACAATGATAACAAGGTGGGTGAGTCGACAGAGAAAAAAAGACAAACATCAATTTCTACTATAATGAAACCAAAGGGGGTGTAGATAGCATTGATCACGTGACGCGACATCATTCAGTAAAACGAGGGACAAGAAAGTGGCCATATCTCTCTTTTTCACCTTGATAGACATTGCCTGTCTTAATGCTGGAATAATTTTCATGATAAACAACCCAAACTGGAATAAGAAGAAGCATAATGTAAGAAGGCTGTGTCTGCTAGAATTATGTCAACAGCTCGTTAGGCCAGCTGTAGAAGAAAGAGCAAAGAATATAATGAGTTTACAAAAGCCTATCATCTCTGCAATGGAAAGTGTTCTAGGTAAAACGCTGCCCAGCGAAACTACAACTGTTCAATCTGTTGAATTTTATTCAAGAGGAAGATGTCACATCTGTTTGAAGAGTAAAAACTCTAAAAATAAAAAAACACAAGATGTCAAAAGTGTCTATAGTTTGTTGCAGGTGTTCCAAGTATGTGTGTTGCACTCATTCTGCAAAAGCAATCATAAGCAAATGTTGTGAAATTGAAAGTGAAAGTGAGTAGGAAGGAAAAACTCAATTGTAATTTCTGACTCTAATTTTCTGTTTTCTTATTTGCTGTTTTCTATTGCACTTTCATTTACGATTTCGTAATATAGGTCTGATGTATATGAAAGTGTTAGCTTCAAGATAAAAATATAATAATATTTCTCATATTCATTACCTTATTTATTGTATTTGTGTTTGTTGTAATGTTCCTGATAACTATGGAAAGTGTGTTGCAACCTAGTAAAGAAATTCCTAGTTCATTAAATAATCAAAACAAAAGAAACAAACAAAATTTTAAAAAGTGAAAAGAGTGTGAGGGCAATTTTTGTTCCCCTCCCCCTTAGACATTCATGTGACAGATCCGAGATTAATGGTGCTAGGGTTAATCATTATGTGACATACTATTATATCGCTAATCATAACATCAATACGTGAACACAAAAGTTCAAGTATCGATTTTTAATATTAATTGTACAAGGATGCCAATGATCCTTACATAATTCGAAAGTACTTTGCAATAGATGTCCGCAAAGAAAAAAATAATGTGTGTACGTAGGTGTTAAGAGTGGGAAAAGGAAGTAGAAGCTTTCACGTTCATAACACTGATGTGTACATTCTCTACCACGCATTAAAATCTCCTATACCTGAACATCGAAAATTTAAGAGCTACCAACCTCTGCCCTGCACACCGATCAGATACTATGGTAGAAATGGCACACGAAAATAACATTTCGTGAAATGACATTCTAGTGCTTTCATGTTTACGTGGTTCATTTGTAGTAAACACACCTGTATCTTTCCGAGCGAGCTCTGATTTCCCTTATTTTATTATGATGATCGTTTCTCCCTATCTAGGTCGGAGTCAAAAAAATATTTTCGCGCTTGGAGGAAAAAGTTGGTGACTGAAATTTTCGTGAGAAGATTCCGCCGCAACGAAAAACTCCATTGTTTTAATGATGTATCATGACTGTTGTATCATGTCCGTGACACTCTCTCCATTGTTTCGCGTTAATACGAAACGTATTGCTTTTCTTTGAACTTCCTCGATGTACTCCGTTAATCCTACCTGGTAAGAATCCCACACCACGCAGCAGTACTCTAAAAGAGGACGGACAAGTGCAATATAGGCAGTCTCTTTAGTAGATATGTTACATTTTCTATTTGTTCTGCGAATAAACCGCTGTCTTTGGTTTGTCTTCCCCACAACATTTTCAATGTGTTCTTTCCAATTTAAGTTGTTCGAAATTGTAATTCCTAGGTATTTAGTTGAATTTACGTCCTTTATATTTGATTGATTTATCGTGTAATCGAAGTTTAACGGTTTCCTTTCAGCACTTGTGGGGATGACCTCACGCTTTTCATTATTTTGGGTTAATTGCCAATTTTCACACCATACAGATATCTCTTCTAAATCGTTTTGCAATTTGATTTGATCTTCTGATGACTGTATTAGACAATAAACTACGGTATCATCTGCAAACAAGCTAAAACGACTGCTCACATTGTCTCCTAAATCGTTTATATAATTAGGCAGAGGGCCTATAACACTACCTTGCGGATCGCCAGAAATCATTTCTGTTTTACTCGATGACTTTCCGTCAATTGATACGAACTGTGACCTCTCTGACAGAAAATTACTAATCCAGTCACATAAATGAGACAATATTCCATAAGCACGGAATTTCACTACGAGCCGGTTGTGTGGTACATTGTCAAAAGCTTTCTGGAAATGTAGAAATACGGAATCAATTTCAAATCCCTTGTCAATAGCACTCGACATTTCGTGTGAGTAAAGAGCTGGTTGTGTTTCACATGAACGATGTTTTCCTAAATCCGTGTTGACCGTGTGTCAATAGACTGTTCCCTTCGAGGTAATTCATAATTTTAGAACACAATATATGTTCCAAAATCCTACTGCATATCGACGTTAATGATACAAGCCTGTAATTTAGTGGATTACTCCCACTATCATTTTTTGAATATTGGTGCGAACTGTGCAATTTTGAATACGGATCTTTCGTCAAGCGAGTGGTAGTATACGACTGGATCTATTGCATCAGCATACTCTGAAAGGAACCTAATTGGTATACAGTCTGGACCGGAAGAACTGCTTTTATTAAGTGATTTAAGTTGTTTCTATATTCCGAGGATATACACTTCTAAGTTACTCATGTTGGGAGCTGCTCTTGAAGCGAATTCTGGAATATTTACTTCGTCTTATTTGGTGACGTAATTCCGGAAGGCTGTGTTTAGTAACTCTGCCACTGTAAGATTAACTAGCGTAACGATTTTATGCTTTCAGTCCACTAATTACTTCGAGGAAAATCGTTATTCATTTCGAATGATTTGTAAGGCTCAGAAAAGAATTCCTGTAGTTGAGCAACAATATTTCAAGTTACGGAAGATTAGTTCGCCTCGAGAGCTCGAAGCCAGCAGCTGTTTCGTCGTCTCGTAGTTTTGTTTTGTGACAACGTTGCGTTGCTATGTCTCACTAATCAGTAGTAAGCAGATCATGTCAGATGACAAGAGAATTTTTATGTGGTCTGATGCCATAGGGAAACAGTCGTGCTCAGCGACGGTATTCCCTTCGAGTGGTAAAGGGTACAGCAGTCAGTCGACAACGGTATTCATCGTATACCTACTGTAAGTTTCGGTCACTGCGTGGCTGTCTTCAGTACAGTAAACGTAAGTTACACTACTGGCCGTTAAAATTGCTACACCACGAAGATGACGAGCTACAGACGCGGAAATTAACCGACAGGAAGAAGATGCTGTGATATGCAAATGATTAGCTTTTCAAAGCATTCACACAAGGTTGGCGCCGGTGACGACACCTACAACGTGCTCACGTGAGGAAAGGTTCCAACCGATTTCTCATACACAAACAGCAGTTGACCGGCGTTGCCTGGTGAAGCTTTGTTGTGGTGCCTCGTGTAAGGAGGAGAATTGCGTACCATCACGTTTCCGACTTTGATAAAGGTCGGATTGTAGCCTGTCGCGATTGCGGTTTATCGTATCGCGACATTGCTGCTCGCATTGGTCGAGATCCAATGACTGTTAGCAGAATATGGAATCGGTGGGTTCAGGAGGGTAATACGGAACGCCGTGCTGGATCCCAACGGCCTCGTATCACTAGCAGCCGAGATGACAGCCATCTTATCCGCATGGCTGTAACGGATCGTGCAGCCACGTCTCGATCCCTGAGTCAACAGATGGGGACGTTTGCAAGTCGGCAACCATCTGCACGGACAGTTAGACGACGTTTGCAGGAGCATGGGCTATCAGCTCACAGACCGTGGCTGCGGTTACCCTTGACACTGCATCACAGGCAGGGGCGCCTGCGATGGTGTACTCGACGACGAACCTGGGTGCACGAATGACAAAACGTCATTTTTTCGGATGAATCCAGATTCTGTTTACAGCATCATGATGGTCGCATCCGTGTTTGGCGACATCGCAGTGAACGCACATTGGAAGCGTGTATTCGTCATCGCCATACTGGCGTATCACCACGCGTCACGGTATTTGGTGCCATTGGTTACACGTATCGGTCACCTCTTGTTCGCATTGGCGGCACTTTGAACAGTAGACGTTACATTTTAGATGTGTTATAACTCGTGGCTCTACCCTTCATTCGATCCCTGCGAAACCCTACATTTCAGCAGGATAATGCACGACCGCATGTTGCAGGTCCTGTACGGGCCTTTCTGGATACAGAAAATGTTCGACTGCTGCCCTGTCCAGCACATTCTCCAGATCTCTCACCAATTGAAAACGTCTGGTCAATGGTGGCCGAGCAGCTGGCTCGTCACAATACACCAGTCACTACTCTTGGTGAACTATGGTATCGTGTTGAAGCTGCATGAGCAGCTGTACCTGTACACGCCATCCAAGCTCTGTTTGACTCATTGCTCAGGCGTATCAAGGCCGTTATTACGGCCAGAGATGGTTGTTCTGGGTACTGATTTCTCAGGATCTACGCACCCAAATTGCGTGAAACTGTAATCACGTATCAGTCCTAGTATAATATATTTGTCCAATGAATACCCGTTATCATATGCATTTCTTCTGGTGTAGCAATTTTAATATCCATTAGTGTAAAACATCAAAAACATTTGTATATGCACACAGTCCCAACTGAACTATTCACGTCAGAGATTGTGTTCATACGTCTCGTGAAATGGGTTTGGAACACTTGCGCAGAGGGCCGCTTCTGTGGAGGGACGTTTCTGCGGAACTTGCGGCTCGTTCTGGGGGAAGCGACTTTTCACAGGTAGCAGACACCCATACTAAGAAGTCTTGTGAGTTGGTGAATGTGAAACCGAAAAAATGCCTAAGTGTCTTGGACTCCGCAGAAATAACAATAGATTCAATTTCACCATAACTATCGCAAACTAACGTGAAGATCATAGGAAATAGAGCAGATACAAAGCTTTCCCGGCAGTCATTCTTCCCGCGCACAGTTGAGGATGGGAAAAACGGACCGGCTAAATCCGATATCGGTAGTTTAGTTGTGTGCTGTAAGCTATAACAGGTTTGGTTTTATTTTGTATTAGTAATCGGATTAAAACAACGAAATATGAATTAGCCACAGCAGCAATCCTAAGATTTTTAGTTTTTGATCTAAACAACTATTTTTATTCATAAAGTTTAGATTGTTTTGAAATATTGCTTTATTATAGAAAAATCGGAAAAGCAACCAGAGCAATTTAATAACGTTGCAGATAGATCAACAAACACATGGCATAGGAATTGGTACAGCGTTGCGGAGACAATAATGTACTGTACCTATTTCTATGCGGCGTGGCCTATTAGATGGTACACGTGTGTATGCAGTGTGCAAGACTTGTTCCACGTGGTCTATAAAGTAATTTCTGGTCATTGTCATTGGACATCTGTTGTATTACATAATTGGCCATTCCTACTCTGGAGGTATTTTACAAAGTGCGGTATCAATGAAGCACAATGCTTTATTTGCTTTAAAAGATTAAAAACTGCAGGCGCCGCCATAAACTTGCGTCGTCACGTATGGAGAATACTTAAAACTTTACAAATCATTATAGTTTACGACAGAAATAGACAGTGCTGACCTGCTGCCTGTGTGTATACAATATGCCTTTATCTGTTTGTATCCTTGAAAAGGATCAGATTAACACGAAAAACGGATCTCTTCGACCTCAGTTTTCACCGTTTAGCACAGCGGAAATAGCGTTATGATCCTCGATTACAACACGATTCTTGAGCACAGTTTCAAAATATTAGAATCAATAGGAGAACACTGGTGATGTTTTGTAGTACTTTTTTTCGACTACGTCTCGCTTATTGAGGAGAGCAGTGAACGGTAAACTGACTACGCTTTCTTTTATTTGTCTACTTAATTTAATATTTTGGTTCTATGTATCTGATGGAGTCAAAATTTCTTCAATCTTAGTTCGATTTCTACGTTTATTACAGAAAATAAAGGGAATAAAATCCTGTTGTAGTTGTTGTTGTTGTTGTGGTGGTCTTCTGTCCTGAAACTGGTTTGATGCAGCTCTCCATGCTACTCTATCCTGTGCAAGCTTCTTCATCTCCCAGTACCTAGTGCAACCTACATCCTTCTGAATCTGCTTGGTGTATTCATCTCTTGGTCTCCCTCTACAATTTTTACCCTCCACGCTGCTCTCCAAAACTAAATTGGTGATCCCTTGATGCCTCAGAACATGTCCTACGAACCGATCCCTTCTTCTAGTCAAGTTGTGCCACAAACTTCTCTTCTCCCCAATCCTATTCAATACCTCCTCATTACTTATGTGATCTACCCATCTAATCTTCACCATTCTTCTGTAACACCACATTTCGAAAGCTACTATTCTCTTCTTGTCCAGACTAGTTATCGTCTATGTTTCACTTCCATACATGGCTACACTCCATGCTACTACTTTCAGAAACGACTTCCTGACACTTAAATCTATACATCTACATCTACATCTATACTCCGCGAGCCACCTTACGGTGTGTGGCGGAGGGTACTTATTGTACCACTATCTGATCCCCCCTTCCCTGTTCCATTCACGAATTGTGCGTGGGAAGAACGACTGCTTGTAAGTCTCCGTATTTGCTCTAATTTCTCGGATCTTTTCGTTGTGATCATTACGCGAGATATATGTGGGCGGTAGTAATATGTTGCCCATCTCTTCCCGGAATGTGCTCTCTCGTAATTTCGATAATAAACCTCTCCGTATTGCGTAACGCCTTTCTTGAAGTGTCCGCCACTGGAGCTTGTTCAGCATCTCCGTAACGCTCTCGCGCTGACTAAATGTCCCCATGACGAATCGCGCTGCTTTTCGCTGGATCATGTCTATCTCTTCTATTAATCCAACCTGGTAAGGGTCCCATACTGATGAGCAATACTCAAGAATCGGACGAACAAGCGTTTTGTAAGCTACTTCTTTCGTCGATGAGTCACATTTTCTTAGAATTCTTCCTATGAATCTCAACCTGGCGCCTGCTTTTCACACTATTTGTTTTATGTGATCATTCCACTTCAGATCGCTCCGGATAGTAACTCCTAAGTATTTTACGGTCGTTACCGCTTCCAATGATTTACCACCTATGGCATAATCGTACTGGAATGGATTTCTGCCCCTATGTATGCGCATTATATTACATTTATCTACGTTTAGGGAAAGCTGCCAGCTGTCGCACCATGCATTAATCCTCTGCAGGTCCTCCTGGAGTACGTACGAGTCTTCTGATGTTGCTACTTTCTTGTAGACAACCGTGTCATCTGCAAATAGCCTCACGGAGCTACCGATGTTGTCAACTAAGTCATTTATGTATATTGTAAACAATAAAGGTCCTATCACGCTTCCCTGCGGTACTCCCGAAATTACCTCTACATCTGCAGATTTTGAACCGTTAAGAATGACATGTTGTGTTCTTTCTTCTAGGAAATCCTGAATCCAATCACAAACCTGGTCCGATATTCCGTAAGCTCGTATTTTTTTCACTAAACGTAAGTGCGGAACCGTATCAAATGCCTTCTTGAAGTCCAGGAATACGGCATCAATCTGCTCGCCAGTGTCTACGGCACAGTGAATTTCTTGGGCAAATAGGGCGAGCTGAGTTTCACATGATCTCTGTTTGCGGAATCCATGTTGGTTATGATGAAGGAGATTTGTATTATCTAAGAACGTCATAATACGAGAACACAATACATGTTCCATTATTCTACAACAGATTGACGTAAGCGAAATAGGCCTATAATTATTCGCATCTGATTTATGACCCTTCTTGAAAATGGGAACGACCTGCGCTTTCTTCCAGTCGCTAGGTACTTTACGTTCTTCCAGTGATCTATGATAAATTGCTGATAGAAAGGGGGCAAGTTCTTTAGCATAATCACTGTAGAATCTTAAGGGTATCTCGTCTGGTCCGGATGCTTTTCCGCTACTAAGTGATAGCAGTTGTTTTTCAATTCCGATATCGTTTATTTCAATATTTTCCATTTTGGCGTCCGTGCGACGGCTGAAGTCAGGGACCGTGTTACGATTTTCCGCAGTGAAACAGTTTCGGAACACTGAATTCAGTATTTCTGCCTTTCTTCGGTCGTCCTCTGTTTCGGTGCCATCGTGGTCAACGAGTGACTGAATAGGGGATTTAGATCCGCTTACCGATTTTACATATGACCAAAACTTTTTAGGGTTCTTGTTTAGATTGTTTGCTAATGTTTTATGTTCGAATTCGTTGAATGCTTCTCTCATTGCTCTCTTTACGCTCTTTTTCGCTTCGTTCAGCTTTTCCTTATCAGCTATGATTCGACTACTCTTAAACCTATGATGAAGCTTTCTTTGTTTCCGTAGTACCTTTCGTACATGATTGTTATACCACGGTGGATCTTTCCCCTCGCTTTGGACCTTAGTCGGTACGAACTTATCTAAGGCGTACTGGACGATGTTTCTGAATTTTTTCCATTTTTGTTCCACATCCTCTTCCTCAGAAATGAACGTTTGATGGTGGTCACTCAGATATTCTGCGATTTGTGCCCTATCACTCTTGTTAAGCAAATATATTTTCCTTCCTTTCTTGCCATTTCTTATTACACTTGTAGTCATTGATGCAACCACTGACTTATGATCACTGATACCCTCTTCTACATTCACGGAGTCGAAAAGTTCCGGTCTATTTGTTGCTATGAGGTCTAAAACGTTAGCTTCACTCGATGTTAACAAATTTCTCTTCTTCAGAACGCTTTCCTTGCCATTGCCAGTCTACATTTTATATCCTCTCTACTTCGACCATCATCAGTTATTTTGCTCCCCAAATAGCAAAATTCCTTTACTACTTTGTCTCATTTCCTAATCTAATTCCCTCAGCATCACCCGACTTTATTCGACTACATTCCATTATCCTCGTTTTGGTTTTGTTGATGTTCATCTTATATCCTCCCTTCAAGACACTATCCATTCCGTTCAACTGCTCTTCCAAGTCCTTTGCTGTCTCTGACAGAATTACAATGTCATCGGCGAACCTCAATGTTTTTATTTCTTCTCCATGGATTTTAATACCTACTCCGAATTTTTCTTTTGTTTCCTTCACTGCTTGCTCAATATACAGTTTGAATAACTTCGGGGATAGGCTACAACCATGTCTCACTCCCTTCCCAACCACTGCTTCCCTTTCATGTCCCTCGACTCTTATAACTGCCATCTGGTTTCTGTAGAAATTATAAATAGCATTTCGCTGCCTGTATTTTACCCCTGCCACCCTCAGAATTTGAAAGAGAGTATTCCAGTCAACATTGTCCTAAATATTTCTCTACAAATGCTAGAAATGTAGGTTTGCCTTTTCTTGATCTGGCTTCTAAGACATGTCGTAGGGTCAGTATTGCCTCACGTGTTCCAGTTTTTCTACGGGACTCAAACTGATCTTGACCGAGGTCGGCTTCTACTAGTTTTTCCATTCGTCTATAAAGAATTCGCGTTAGTATTTTGCAGCCGTGACTTATTAAACTGATAGTTCGTTAATTTTCACATCTGTCAACACCTGCTTTCTTTGGGATTGGAATTATTATATTGTTCTTGAAGTCTGAGGGTATTTCGCCTGTCTCATGCATCTTGCTCACTAGATGGTAGAGTTTTGTCAGTTCTGGCTCTCCCAAGGCTGTCATTAGTTATAATGGAATGTTGTCTACTCCCGGGGCCTTGTTTCGACTCAGGTCTTTCAGTGCTCTGTCAAACTCTTCACGCAATATTGTATCTCCCATTTCGTCTTCATCTACATTCTCTTCCACTTCCATAATATTGTCCTCAAGTACATCGCCCTTGTATAGACCCTCTATATACTCCTTCCACCTTTCTGCTTTCCCTTCTTTGCTTAGAACTGCGTTTCCATCTGAGCTCTTGATATTCATACAAGTGGTTCTCTTTTCTCCAAAAGTCTCTTTAATTTTCCTGTAGGCAGTATCTATCTTACCCCTTATGAGATTAGCCTCTACAGCCTTACATTTGTCCTCTAGCCATCACTGCTTAGCCATTTTGCACTTCCTGTCGATCTCATTTTTGAGACGTTTGTATTCCTTTTTGCCTGCTTCATGTACTGCATTTTTGTATTTTCTCCTTTCATCAATTAAACTCAATATTTCCTCTGTTACCCAAGGATTTCTACTAACCCTCGTCTTTTTACATACTTGATCCTCTGCTGCCTTCACTACTTCATAAAAACATAAAAACCTAAAACGGCTTATTTCAGTAACCTGCTATTTTGAGCAGTTTCAACAGTCAGGTTAAACTGGCGTTGAAAAAAAATCGATTGTTTCAGCGGTAATCGCCATCTGTATGCGCCATTCGTCAATGGCATCCCGTAGGGGGAACACGCCTAATGGGGGTACCAGAAATACCCTCCGCCACACACCGTAATGTGGCTTGCGGCGTGGAAACAGATGTGGAACACAAACATATGAGCGTGGAGGAAGTTGTACATGGAAGCGTTCTGCGTCAGTCAGCTGTGGACGTTGAGGAATGAGGCCCGTGGCGTGGGAGAAAGCGTACCGCCATTATTACTCATCTCCTCCCGCTGCTTCTGCTGTGACGTAACACCGGGTCCCTTGATTAGTTAACGCCGCGACTGGAAATCGCGTAACAGAGACGCTACCGTGTTTACTTGAAGGAACTGTCGTGGGGCGGAAGCGAGCAGCTAGAATCGTTCGGAGCTTGCGGCAACACTAGCTTACAGTTTCGATGCAATTAATCCACGGTTCCGCGCTGTTTGCTGTGGAGTGATTTGGAAACGTGGAAGACTTGTTTAACGAAGCGTCGGCGGCGATATCATTAGAGACGCAACACTGGCTGAAGTTGTACCTACTGAAGATGTGGTACAAAACTGTTAAGGGTGCGTTTACCCAAAATGTATTTTACGGCAATGTGTGACCGCTATAGTCTTGCCATCAACATCTCTCCCACGAACTGCAATGCACGGTAGTTTTTTTTAGGATGGGCAGGCGATGTTGATGATGGATCAGCCAACTACAGGCAGCTGCCGACGTATTGTTCACGTGTGGCCGGTGTTGTACACAAAGGGAGCAGAATGTTACGTATTGCCGGGTAATATGTACTAGGTCTGTTGATAAAATATCCATGTGTTGTCCACAAAGGGAGCAGAATGTTACGTATTGCCGGGTAATATGTACTAGGTCTGTTGATAAAATATCCATATATGGACACATTTTTCAAAAAAATACCGATACATATCGGTGATATTATTCGCAC
Source organism: Schistocerca americana (assembly GCF_021461395.2). NCBI lineage: Eukaryota > Metazoa > Arthropoda > Insecta > Orthoptera > Acrididae > Schistocerca > Schistocerca americana. Next base: position 169,420,422 of record NC_060128.1, on the reverse strand, counting down.
CGACATATAGATATCAAAATGGCAATATCGGGTGCCAATATTTCTATTTTACGTTTCATTTTCTTCGCAATTTTCGGTAAATATTTGAAATAGTTTTTTTTTCTAATTGTAGTAGAACATAATTTTACTTCCAGTGTGTGATGGAGTCTTAATACTTTTTGAGCTTTCATCCCGTCCAGTCTTCCTCTCTGTGTGAAGCAAGTATAGGTGGCACAAAAGAAGTCCGATTGAACTGGGAGAGGGGGTGGAGAGGCGGTGTGAATGAAATAACAAGATTTCCGGTGTGAAGAAATAGCACAGCAATTGCGATAAAAAATAATTTTTAACGCAACTAGTGTTTTATTTTTTCATATCGGCAGCAGCCTTTTCAGCAGTAGCAGGGACAACAGTCTGGATGATTGACTGATCTGGCCTTGTAACATTAACCAAAACGGCCTTGCTATGCTGGTACTGCAAACGGCTGAAAGCAAGGGGAAACTATAGCCGTAATTTTTCCCAAAGTAATGCAGCTTTACTGTGTGGTTAAATGATGATGGCGTCCACTTGGGTAAAATATTCCGGTGGTAAAATAGTCCCCTATTCGGATCTCCGTGCGGGGACTACTCAGGAGGACGTTGTTATCAGGAGAAACAAAACTGGCATTCTACGGATCAGAGCGTGGAATGTCAAATCCCTCAATCGGACAAGTAGAGTAGAAAATTTAAAAAGAGAAATGGATAGCTAGATATAGTTGGAATTAGTAAAGTTCGGTGGCAGGAGCAACAAGACTTCTGGTCACGTGAATACAGGGCTATAAATACAAAATCAAATCGGGGTAATGCAGGATTAGGTTTAATAATGACTCAAAAAAAAAAAAAAAAAAATAAGAGCGCGGGTAAGCTACTACATAGCATAGTGAACGCATCATTGTAGTCAAGCCCACGTCTACGACAGTAGTACAAGTTGATATGCTAGCTAGCTCCGCAGATGACGAAGAGATTGAAGAAATATATGATGACATAGAAGACATTATTCAGGTAGTGAAGGGAGATGAAAATTTTATAGTAATGGGGGACTGTAATTCAATAATAACAAAGGGAAGAGAAGGAAAAGTAGTAGGAGAGTATGGAATGGGGGTAAGGAATGAGAGAGGAAGCCGCCTAATAGAATTTTGCATAGAGCATAACAATCATAGCCAACACTTGGGTTAAGAAATATGAAAGAAGGTTGTATACATGGAAGAAGCCTGGAGATACTAAAAGGTATCAGATAGATTATACACTCATGGAAATGGAAAAAAGAACACATTGACACCGGTGTGTCAGACCCACCATACTTGCTCCGGACACTGCGAGAGGGCTGTACAAGCAATGATCACACGCACGGCACAGCGGACACACCAGGAACCGCGGTGTTGGCCGTCGAATGGCGCTAGCTGCGCAGCATTTGTGCACCGCCGCCGTCAGTGTCAGCCAGTTTGCCGTGGCATACGGAGCTCCATCGCAGTCTTTAACACTGGTAGCATGCCGCGACAGCGTGGACGTGAACCGTATGTGCAGTTGACGGACTTTGAGCGAGGGCGTATAGTGGGCATGCGGGAGGCCGGGTGGACGTACCGCCGAATTGCTCAACACGTGGGGCGTGAGGTCTCCACAGTACATCGATGTTGTCGCCAGTGGTCGGCGGAAGGTGCACGTGCCCGTCGACCTGGGACCGGACCGCAGCGACGCACGGATGCACGCCAAGACCGTAGGATCCTACGCAGTGCCGTAGGGGACTGCACCGCCACTTCCCAGCAAATTAGGGACACTGTTGCTCCTGGGGTATCGGCGAGGACCATTCGCAACCGTCTCCATGAAGCTGGGCTACGGTCCCGCACACCGTTAGGCCGTCTTCCGCTCACGCCCCAACATCGTGCAGCCCGCCTCCAGTGGTGTCGCGACAGGCGTGAATGGAGGGACGAATGGAGACGTGTCGTCTTCAGCGATGAGAGTCGCTTCTGCCTTGGTGCCAATGATGGTCGTATGCGTGTTTGGCGCCGTGCAGGTGAGCGCCACAATCAGGACTGCATACGACCGAGGCACACAGGGCCAACACGCGGCATCATGGTGTGGGGAGCGATCTCCTACACTGGCCGTACACCACTGGTGATCGTCGAGCGGACACTGAATAGTGCACGGTACATCCAAACCGTCATCAAACCCATCGTTCTACCATTCCTAGACCGGCAAGGGAACTTGCTGTTCCAACAGGACAATGCACGTCCGCATGTATCCCGTGCCACCCAACGTGCTCTAGAAGGTGTAAGTCAACTACCCTGGCCAGCAAGATCTCCGGATCTGTCCCCCATTGAGCATGTTTGGGACTGGATGAAGCGTCGTCTCACGCGGTCTGCACGTCCAGCACGAACGCTGGTCCAACTGAGGCGCCAGGTGGAAATGGCATGGCAAGCCGTTCCACAGGACTACATCCAGCATCTCTACGATCGTCTCCATGGGAGAATAGCAGCCTGCATTGCTGCGAAAGGTGGATATACACTGTACTAGTGCCGACATTGTGCATGCTCCGTTGCCTGTGTCTATGTGCCTGTGGTTCTGTCAGTGTGATCATGTGATGTATCTGACCCCAGGAATGTGTCAATAAAGTTTCCCCTTCCTGGGACAATGAATTCACGGTGTTCTTATTTCAATTTCCAGGAGTGTATAATGGCAAGGTTTTCAATTGTAAGACATTTCCAGGAGGAGATGTGTACTCTGACCATAATCTTTTGGTTATGAACTGTAGATTAATACTGCTGCGAAAAGGTGGAAATTTAAGGAGATGGGACTTGGATAAACTGAAAGAACCACAGGTTGTAGACAGCATCAGGGACCGATTGACAAGAAGAGGGGAAAGAAATACAGTACAAGAAGAATTGGTACCTTTGAGAGATAAAATAGTGAAGGCAGCAGGGGATAAAGTAGACAAAAAGACGAAGTCTAATAGAAATCCTTGTGTAACAGAAGAGATATTGAATTTAATTGATGAAAGGACAAAAGATAAAATTGCAGTAAATGAAGCATGCAAAAAGGAATACAAACGTCTCAAAAATGAGATCGACAGGAAGTGCAAAATGACTAAGCAGGGATGGCTAGAGGACAAATGTAAGGATGTACAGGGATATATCACTACGGGTTAGATAGATACTGCCTACAGGAAAATTAAAGAGACCTTTGGAGAAAAGAGAACCACTTGTATGAATATCAAGAGCTCAGATGGAAACCCAGTTCTAAGCAAAGAATGGAAGGCAGGAAGGTGGAACGAGTGTATATAGAGGGTCTATACAAGGGCGATGACCTTGAGGGCAATATTATTGAAATGGAAGAGGACGCAGATGAAGATGAGATGGGAGATACGGTAAGGCGAGAAGACTTTGACAGAGCACCGAAAGACCTAAGCCGAAATAAGGCCGCGGGAGTAGACAACAACCCAGTATAACTACTCATAGCCTTGGGAGAGCCAGCCCTGGCAAAATTCTACGATGTTGTCAGCAAGAAGTATGATCAGACTTCAAGAAGAATATATTAATTCCAATCCCAAAGAAAGCAAGTGTTGGCAGGGTGAAAATTACCGAACTATCAGTTTAATAAATCACGGCTGCAAAATACTAACACGAATTCTTTACAGACGAATGGAAAAACTGGTAGAGGCCGACCTCGGGAAAGATCAGTTCGGTTTCCATAGAAATGTTGGAACACGTGAGGCAATACTGACCCTACGACTTATCTTAGAAGCTATATTAAGGAAAGACAAATCTACGTTTCTAGCATTTGTAGACTTAGAGAAAGCTTATGACAATGTTGATTGGAATACTCTCAAATTCTGAAGGTGGCAAGGGTAAAATACAGGGAGCGAAAGGCTATTTACAATTTTTACAGAAACCAGATGGCAGCTATAAGAGTTAAGGAGCACGAAAGGGAAGCAGTGGTTGAGAAAGGAGCGAGACACGGTTGTAGCCTGTCTCCGATGTTATTCAATCTGTATATTGAGCAAGCAGTAAAGGAAACGATGGAAAATTCATGGAGACGACACAAAAACTTTGAGGTTTGCCGACGACAGTGTAATTCTGTCAGAGACAGCAAAGGACCTGGAAGAGCAGCTGAACGGAATGGACAGTGTGTTTAAAGTAGGATATAATGTGAACATCAACAACAGCAAAACGAGGATAATGGAATGTTTTCGAATTAAATCTGGTGATGCTGATGGAATTAGATTAGAAAATGAGACACTTAAAGTAGTAAAGGAGTTTTGCTATTTGGGGAGCAAAATAACTGATGATGGTCGAAGTAGAGAGGATAAAAACGTTTCTGAAGAAGAGAAGTTTGGTAACATCGAGTATCGATTTAAGTGTCAGGAAGTATTTTCTGAAAGTATTTGTATGGAGTGCAGCCATGCATGGAAGTGGAACATGGACGACAAAGAGCTTAGACAAGAAGAGAACATAAGCTTTCGAAATGTGGTGCTACAGAAGAATGCTGAAGATTAAATGGCTAGATCACGTAATTAATGAGGAGGTACTGAATAGAATTGGGGAGAAAAGGAATTTGTGGCACAACTCGATTAGAAGAATAAATCGGTTGGTGGGACATGTTCTAAGTCATCAAGGGATCATCAATTTAGCATTGGAGGGAAGCGTGGAGGGTAAAAATCGTAGAGGGAGACCAAGGTATAAATACACTAAACAGATTCAGAGAGATGTAGATTGCAGTAGTTACTCGGAGTTGAAGAAGCTTGCACAGGATAGAGTAGCATGGAGAGCTGCATCAAACTAGTCTCTCGACTGAAGACAAAAACAACAACATCGGCATTCTTCAAAACAGTTTTGGAAAATGATGAACAAAATTTTAAATTACTGTGTTGGTCGCGGCGATTGGTGGAGACATGTGAGGGAAATGCTGACGTTATCAGCGCTAGGCGCTACCAGAAGAGGCTGTAACATTTGACTTCACCACGCAAATTCGACAGTACAGTTGATAGGTCGCTGGCGTTTGCAGAAATGAAAAAAACAGGCAAGTCGAGATGAAGTGCTCCGGACAAATCCGATGTGTGACGAAACCGAACAACGTACCCATGGGATACCTTTTAATGTGCGATTTACATGCAGTTACCATTGTTAGTAATATCGTTACCGCCAACCGTGAACGTGCGTGGTTTTGCTTTCAGTTCTTACTCTAAGGTGGTACGCTGGCTGCTAGCTTGTTGATATACAGAATATCTAATAATAAATCGATATTTAAATATACAGCTCTAAAGCCGCCGGTTGATTAACAGTATACAGCCCATATTTTTACAGGTCGGTAAGTCGATACTTCCTCCGTCGATGTATCGCTACTTCCTTTCAATTCTTCGCGAGTCGATAGTGATAGTTACTTATTACACAGCTCTACAAAATAAATTTTTTTTTTCGTTGCCAGGGAAGTTTGAACGAAAATGGGATATTGTTATGATACTCATTCCGAGTATATTTGTACTTTTTCCAAATTGGCTCTGGTTTTTGAGATATAGGTTATTTGTGGAAATGAGAGTTTCATGTGGATAATATCGACTGCAGGGTCCATATATGGTGTAATGTATTTGCTACCTGTTTTTTAATTAGTGATATTGTGCTATCTTTATTAAACAATTGTGCTCAGGGAGTGCATCTGTGTGGTTGAGGATTACATCATGCAAACATCACACTGTCAGCATGTGTTCAGTCCTGTTGTGCGGTGCGTGTGTTGCTTGGACAACAAAGTGGATACACAAAGCACCCATGTTTTATCTGCATGTGGGATAGTAGGGCAAAGTACGAACACTGGAAGCAGAAAACATGGCCTCCAAGGGAACATATGGCTGTTGGTGAAGCAAACATCATTAATGAACCTCTGGTTAGTAGGGACAAGATTGTTCTTCCACCATTACATATTAAGTTAGGATTAATGAAGCAATTCACCAAAGCTTTAGACAGAAATGGTAATTGCTTCACATACATCTGCAATACGTTCCCTGGACTCAGTGGTGAAAAACTTAAGGCAGGAATATTTGATGGTCCTCAAATTCGCAGGCTCATCAACGATACCAATTTTACAAGTGTCATGACTGTCACTGAAGCATCGGCCTGGAACAGTTTTGTCGCTGTTGTAAAATGTTTTTTGGGCAATCATAAAGCTCCCAATTACGAGGAACTGGCCAAAAACATCCTCACTAACTTTCAAAACTTAGGAGCTAACATGAGCATAAAATTGCACTTCCTTCACAGCCACTTGGATCGATTTCCTCGTAATCTAGGTGATTTCAGTGAGGAACAAGGAGAGCGGTTCCATCAAGATATGAAAGGAATAGAGGAAAGATATAAAGGAAGATGGGACAGGCATATGATGACAGATTATTGCTGGAATCTGCAACGTGACTGTTCTGAAGAGACCTATAAAAGGAAAGCGTGCAGGAAGCGGTTCGTCATGGACGGAAAATGATATACTTATAGAGAAACTTTTCAATTATGTTTTATACGTGGACAAATGCCTATCAGGTTTTCATAGAAGCTATTTATAAAGATTATTTTCTTTTTTCATTGTAGTTTGTAGCGCTCGAGTTCAGTATTAGCAATTTTTTCTAATTTTTTGAATAAATCATGCATTATCTCAAAAACTAGAGCCAAACTGCATAAATGGTTGCTATATTCGTCCTCAGCACCACTAACCCATCCTAAAGCCACTCAAATATTCTTGGCAAGAAAATGAGTGTTGGCCAGTGTTATCGATAAATAGGATTGCCGATATTTTTAAAAATATCAAAAGTCCTAATATGTACCTCTGTAAATGCCTCCCTCTCTCAGTGTTACTTCGTCTACCTGACGCCGACAACACTGCAGGGCCAGGTCCCACTGGAACAATATTGTATCGCTTTAGTTAGTAAGATGGACCCTATACATAGAGGCACTCGATTTATCTACAGAGGGGTCCAGAATAACTCCCTTTCATAGTTCATATTTTGGAAACAAAATGATATATCGTTGCAGTTTTGCGCAGTCCACTGTTCTCTCCACAAATCTTGGCGCGCGCTTTCCAGCAGATGACAGTGCAGAAATGAATGAAGCAAGATAGTCGTTTGAGCAATGCAAGGCCATATTGAAACGGTACTGGAAATACGAAAACATTTTGGAGATACAACGGCAATGGCGTCATGTGTACGGAACTCAGCTACCAGCAGACACAACAATTTATCGTATTCGGGTTAGATCCGAAGTCAACGGTAATATTCAGGATCTGTATAAGGGTAGGTCTGGCAGACCAAAACCAGCAACAAGTCCAGCTTCCAGTGCTGCCGTGTTGCAACTTGTTACTAGGTCGCCGGCCGGGGTGGCCGAGCGCTTCTGGGCGCTACAGTCTGGAACCGCGCGACTGCTGCGGTCGCAGGTTCGAATCCTGCCTCGGGCATGGATATGTGTGATGTCCTTAGGTTAGTTAGGTTTAAGTAGTTCTAAGTTCTAGGGGACTGATGACCTCAGAAGCTAAGTCCTATAGTGCTCAGAGCCATTTGAACCACCTAAAAAATCTGAGAATCAGGGTGCACGGGAAATCGGGGAAAGCCGATCAAGCGAGCGACGAATTCTGAAGGCTGCACGCTATGAACACGGACGATCCAGATCCAAGGGTGAGGTACTGCAAGTGGTCATCGGTTAACAGGGTTGGGGTCATCTGGTCGGACGAGGCGCAATTCAAACTGAACGGTACTGTAACCCGCCGCAACTGCGTGCGACTGGCCTCACGTCGACAAACATGTCAATATACCGCGTGTTATTGTGTAGTATGGTCTGTCATCGCACGATTTGGTGGGCCCATTCTTCTTTGAAGGTACTGTAACTGGTGTGGTGTATCTTCATATAATGCAAACATCGATTTTACCTGCCATGCGAGAGATATGAAAGATTTTACCTACTACAAGATGGCGGTCCGCCTCACTACATACAGATGTCAGGGGCCTGCTTGGATGAAAATCTACCTGGACGATAGACAGATCTAAGGGAGCTGTTGAGTACCCGCCGCGGTCTCCACACCTTACACCTCTTGACTTCTACTTTTGGCAGACCTTGAAAAATGAAGTTTGTCAACAGCAGCCAGCTACACTGAACGAGAAACATCGAGGCGTTCTGTTCGGCCATCACACCAGTGACACAGCCGTCGTTGGTCAACAGTTCAGCGGCATCGACATTATTTGGCTGCTAGTAGGGGTCACTTTGAACACTTAAAGTAACATTGCCCCGTGCAATAATTGTAACGGTATGTTTTTTTGTTCCATTAATAATGACTTCCGTATCAAAAACCGTCTACACTTTTCTGGACCCCTCTGTATTGTCTATGGGAATGTAGGGCAAACGAGACAAACGCGAATTCCAAAATACGATGCCAGCCTGTATGGCCGGAGTTATGGAGAACGGAAAGTAATGGGAGAGAGTCGTGCAATATAGGGCACCTTACAGTACCGACCAGTACTGTGATTTCCATTTCTCCCTCCAACTGGCGGAAGCGTACAGTAAGCAGAAGCAAGCTTGTGTATCCACGTGCACCAGAGTCGCATATATTATTCCTCTCATCAGTGATTTCTCTGGTCTGAGTGCCTGACGCTGTTGCTGTGGCTCTTAGCGCACGAAAGATACACTACTGGCCATTAAAATTGCTACACCACGAAGATGACGTGCTACAGACGCGAAATTTAACCGACAGGAAGAAGATGCTGTGATATGAAAATGATTAGCTTTTCAGAGCATTCACACAAGGCTGGCGCCGGTTGCGACACCTACAACGTGCTGACATGAGGAAAGTTTTCAACCGATTTCTCATACACAACAGCAGTTGACCGGCGTTGCCAGGTGAAACGTTGTTCTGATGCCTCGTGTAAGGAGGAGAAATGCGTACCACCACGTATCCGACTTTGATAAAGGTCGGATTGTAGCCTATCGCGATTGCGGTTTATCGTATCGCGACATTGCTGCTCGCGTTGGTCGAGATCCAATGACTGTCAGCAGTGTATGGAATCGGTGGGTTCAGGGGGTAATACGGAACGCCGTGCTGGATCCCAACGGCCTCGTATGACTAGCAGTCGAGATGACAGGCATCATATTCGCATGGCTGTAACGGATCGTGCAGCCACGTCAACGGATGGGGACGTTTGCAAGACAACAACCATCTGCACGAACAGTTCGACGACGTTTGCAGCAGCATGGACTATCAGCTCGGAGACCACGGCTGCGGTTACGCTTGAGGCTGCATGACAGACAGGAGCGCCTGCGATGGTGTATTCAGCGACAACCTGGGTGCACGAACGGCAAAACATCTTTTTTGGGGTGAATCCAGGTTCTGTTTACAGCATCATGATGGTCGCATCCGTGTTTGGCGACATCGCGGTAAACGCAGATTGGAAGCGAGTATTCGTCATCGCCATACTGGCGTATCACCAGTCGTGATTGTATGGGGTGCCATTGTTTACACGTCTCGGTCACCTCTTGTTCGCATTGACGTGACTTTGAACAGTGGACGTTACATTTCAGATATGTTACGACCTGTGGCTCTACCCTTCATTTGATCCCTGCGAAACCCTACATTTCAGCAGGATAATGCACGACCGCATGTTGCAGGTCCTGTAGGGCCTTTCTGGATACAGAAAATGTTCGACTGCTGCCCTGGCCACCACATTCTCCAGATCTCTCACCAACTGAAAACGTCTGGTCAATGGTGGCCGAGCAACTGGCTCGTCACAATACGCCAGTCACTACTCTTGGTGAACTGTGGTATCGTGTTGAAGCTGCATGGGCAGCTGTACCTGTACACGCCATCCGAGCTCTGTTTGACTCAATGCCCATGCGTATCAAGACCGTTATTACGGCCAGAGGTGGTTGTTCTGAGTACTGATTTCTCAGGATCTATGCACCCAAGTTGCGTGAAAATGTAATCACATGTCAGTTCTAGTATAATATATTTGTCCAATGAATACACGTTTATCATCTGCATTTCTTCTTGGTGTAGCGATTTTAATGGCTAGTAGTGTACTTTGATGCCTGTAGTATTCGTTTTTAAGATAAGTGCTTAATTTCGTTGCTACGCTATCTATGCTATGCAAGGAATGACATCTAACTAACGTTTCATGATAATTTCTCTAAAAGAATCCTACTATGTGTCGTGCAGTACCAGCCACCCGATTGTCTTTCCGTATTGGCCAGATGAAATTTTAGTTTTTGAACTATGTTTTCTCCTTCTTACTACTTTTCTGATTGGAATTGCGGAAAATGGGAAAAAAGTAGGAGGCAAGTGGAATGGACAATGCATGAAAATAGCTGGGAGCTATGTTATGTCCAACAAAATGACCGTGAGTGAGGCTGCTGAAGCGGTTTCAACAATTAAAACGGAGGAAGATAGCCACAGAAGATAAGAGATTAAAAGTAGAGAAAATTAAGTCTGAAAGAGAACTGAAGAAAACTGAAATAAAAAATAAATACGCAAATAAAATAAACACGCCACGGAAAGCCCACTGCAAAGCGACGAAGAAAACTGGAATTTACTGGAAATAATGGGTCAACAGCAGAGACTGAAAAGTGTACTGTGTGTCAAGTCATTTGAAGAAGACTGGGTTCCGTGTACCAAGTGTAGAGGGTGGGCACCTGTTGGATGTGTGGATCAGGGGAATATTTTGTATTTTATTTTCGATCTTCGTAAAACAGTTAGCTAAACATAGGAGAACAGAGCTGAAATAGTAACAATAAGCCCCTACACTTATATGTTTTATTATTATTTAACAACTTTCAGTGCAGCATTCCATCAACAACCGGTGTTATCACAGAGAAGACATTCACAGAGAAGACTTTCTTCAAACCTTGTAATTGTAGTTCTTTTGCTTTCGATGTAATTAAGTACTATAAATGAAAAATAAAATTCATTACATTGCAGTATTCACAGAATATGTCTCGTGATGAGAGAAAAGTGTATTAATATTCAGGTTAACCACCACAGTTACACAGCAAAGGTAATATCTTTAAGCTGGCCAATAGTGCCTGACTCTCCCCTACACTGCCGAAGAAAAATGCAGTGCCAACAAGGATAAAGTCATTTTATTGACAAGCAATGTGACAGATAGCTCATCACTGTACGAGCATGCGAGGTGTGTGAGAGAAGCGATGACACTGACAATACTGTGCGCGATCTGGCAACACTGTGTTGTTCTACTTGTGTAGACTGGTGCGTTCATCCCTTCCCAGATGGTCAGTCCGAGTTTCAGCTCCGTAAAGTGATCACGAAAGTTTTGAGGGCACCATCAGGGATGTCGTATTTATGTCATGTGTTACGAAAACGGACCAGCAGAATTCAGAGTAACGACATCCAATCAAGTTTTGTGTTAAACTTGGGAACTCCGCGAGTGCGACATTTGAACAGTTGGAACAGGCCTATGGGGAACATTTCTTATCCAGGGCACAAGTTTTTGGCTGGTATACATCATTTATGGGAGGCCAAGAAAAGGCTGAAGATGAATCTCGCTCGCTGAGACGTCTGTGTGCTCTTGTGAGATCAGACCGACGTTGAACATTAAGGATGATGGGTGACCTGTCAAACTTAAACACTTTCACAGTACATAAAATTTTGACTGAAGCTTTGTGCATACGAAAGGTTTGGCCAAAATGGTGCTGAAAAACTTAACAATTGAGCAGAAGGACAATCGAAGAAATGTGTGCATTGATCTTCTTGAGAGGTTTGCCAATGACCACGAATGGTTCGGTCGTGTGATCAGAGGTCATGAATCCTGGCTGTTTGAGTACAATCCTGAGACAGAGCGGCAAAGCTAGGAGTGGCACACTGAGACATCTCTTTGACCGAAAAAAACTCAAATGAGCAAGTCAAAGATGGAACAATGTTGACCTCCTTCTACATATTAGGGATATTGTGCATAAAAATTCACCAGGACAAACTGTCAACCAAGTTTTTATTACAAAGATACCCCTTCAAAGTCTTAGAAGAAGGGTGAACTGAGTGAGACAACTGGATGCTGCATCATGGCAACGCCCCAAGTCAAACGGCCATTTCCATCCTCAAAAGGTAATCCTGTTGTTGCACAACCCCGCTGTTCACCTGGGCTGTGTCCTTGTGACGTTTTTCTTTTTCAGAAACTGAAGACTATGTTGAAAGGAGGTCGTTTTGGGACTCTGGAGAACATTCAAAAGAGTGTGTGACCAGTTGAAGCCTTTCTCCGCTCCTACCAAGAATGGGAACAACGACTTCACACGGTACAGCAGTCGAATGAAGCTGCTTTGAAGGGGACAATATTGTTATTTGCTGGATAAAAATCAGTCTGATTACTTTTTTGACACACTTTGTATGATAACAAATTCAGACTAAATGAAGCACACACGTCACAGTAACGGATGTCCAAGCAGTCCCATGAATACATAGTGCAGCCCCTCAGGCGGTAACGCAGGCGTATATTCTCGCATGTAAACGACTGTAAAGATGCCGAATGGCATCCTGAGATCGACTGTCCCAAACGCCTTGTCATCTTGGGCTTTTTGCAGCAGTTCAGCGATGTTTCTTGCTGGCCCTAGAAAACGAGACCCACATCACGTCACATACGTGTTCAGCTGGCGGGTGATCCGATGAAGTTGCTGGCCAGAACAGCTGTTGTACAGAGCGAAAAGCACATTGTCTCGCATCAGCCGTATGTGTACGTGCACTGTCCTTCTGAAAAGCGCGTCACCTTCTCTTTTAAGCCGGCCGTTGTGCCCGAGCGGTTCTAGGCGTTTCAGTAGCGGTCGCTCGCAGGTTCGAATCCTGCCTCGGACATGCAGAATCTACGAGGAAAGGAATGCATGGAAACCAAGACAAGAAGAAGGGACAGGATGATAGGACATTTGTTAAAGACATCAGGGAATGACTTCCGTGGTACTAGAGGGATCTGTAGAGGGCAAAACCTGTAAAGGAAGAGAGAGGGAGAGATTGGAATACATCCAGCAAATAATTAAGGGTGTAAGTTGCAGGTGCTGCTCAGAGATGAAGAGGTTGGCACAGGGCACAGAAGAGGTATAAGTTGTGGGTGTGTGTGTGTGTGTGGGCGGGGGGGGGGGGGGGGGGGTCGGATCAAACCAGACAGAAGACTGACGGCTCAGATTAAGTAGGAGAGGATGACACGGTGGCCGGTCAGCATCTGTCTCCTCCCTGCCTATTTACGAAATTACGTTTTTTACGCAATAAATCGGCGAGATTCCGGAATTAATGGCTGACGATGCTATGAAACCATTGCAGGTTTGAAGTAAGTAGAAATATTAACTCTAGGGGGAGAGGAGGGGGGGGGGGGGGAAGAGATAAGGGTGTTTCAGTAGATACGATTAAAGTTTGAGGTAATTTGCACTGTTATAGAGGGCCCACCCGAATTGTATCGCCAAAATTTCGGAGTAATTTCTTGTAATATTTTATATGGGTCCACAACTTCCATAACTTTTTACGTGGCGTCATATTGCCTTAAACTGTTTTGGTTTTCATTTTACTATCGCAACTTCGGCATTTGCACCATTCTTACGAATAAGATATGATGTTACATTTTGCTATGGTGAAATAAAAACAGTTACAGCTGAAAGTGAATGTCATTTTTAAAAAAGTCGGAGGATGCTGAGGGACTGTTTCTGAGTGTTCCGCCATAAGAGATCCGTATTCTCCAGAGCTTTGCAGAAATGTAATGCATTTAGTTTGATTTACTACCTCCATTTATCTTCGTATACGAGGTCTGTTCAAAACATTCCGAAACTTCGTCAACAAATTTTTTCTACGTTTACCTTTTACTTATTGTGCATTGTCTCCTTCGAAGTACTCTCCTCCACATTTGATACACCGCTTCCACGCCGTTTCCATTCCGGAAGCAATCTTGGTATACAACTTGCTGTATCGAGCGAAGCGCTGTCTGCCAGTTTTCTTTTATCTCGTCTATTGTTAAAAATCTTCAGCTTTCAACGGGGCTTTCAACTTCGGAAATAAAAAAAACTCTGCAGATGCCAGGTCTGGAGAGTACGGAGGATGAATCAGCACAATGATTTCATTTTTTGTGCAATAGTCATGGACAACAGGCATGAATGTGCGGGTGCGTTTCCTTCTCACATTCTCTCGCAGGCGTCGCAACACATCCCGATAGTATCATCGACTAACTGTTTGTCCCTGTGACACGAATACATAGTGGGTTCGCCAGTTATGATTCTCTTAAGAAATATCTGGTTGCCATCTGTGCAACCCAAAAGCTCTTGACAGACAGCGAAGCGAAGGCCTTTCCGGTCTTGACTCATGAGCCATGGGACGAACGTGGCGGCAACACAATGCATTCCAAGACGCCATGTCAGGATTTCATGACATGATCCAACTGAAATGTTACATTCTTCTGCAGTCTCTCGGACAGTCAGTCTTCGATTGGCACGCTCATTTTCGTTGACCTTCCTGACACGGGGGTCGTCGGTAGACGTCGAAGGGCGTCCTGAACGAAGGTCATCTTTAACTTCCGTCCGGCTATTTTTAAACTGTGTGAACCGTTCGTAGTACCGAGTACGGCTTAAGCACTCCTCACTGTACGCTTCCTGTATCATTTGGTGTGTCTCTGTAAAGATTTCCTTGAGTTTCAAGCAAAATTTAATGCAGACGCGTTACTCCTCTAACTCCGCCATCTCGATATTCGCAAACTGCGACACAACGTTCTACTCAATAAAGCGCTGAACAATAACTAACAGACAAACAACAATGAAACTTTCGGCATTTACACATTAAACACAGGCATGTGCAGGGCTGACAACCGCTCTTCGCTCCTACACACCATTGACGCGAAATTACGAATGTTCCGGTATTTTTTGAAGAGACCTCGTATGTAGTCTACTGAAATTATAGGCACAACAATGCAAGTGTCGACGGAACGCTCTGTGTGTCTCGTTTGGAAACAAAGTTGTAGCATTCACTCACGCTCCTTGCTGTTGTCAGACAATAATACACACTTCACTCTTCAGGCTTGCATTCGGTACTGGTCGGGTCTGTCCTCTGATTTCTTTTTGTTGTCCGTCAGCAGTGGTCCAGTGCAGTACAGGTACCTGTACTGATGGAGGGTTTGCCGCGGTGCACCTCGCGTGTCGGTTCACTGACTGCCGCGGGAAACCGCCGCTACCACACTACAGTGAGCTGTTCCCACAGCGATGACAGCCACGTCACAGCCATTCATGCTCATAAAGTAAGGATAATGCTGATACAAGGTGAAACAAAGCTCTGGTGGGCGGTTTTAAACCACCTCGGGGTATGACCATGCGGTGTATGTGACCCGCGGTCGTCGCACGGTGGCGCTGGCAGCAGTCCACATACGCAGAGGTGTGTTGGTGCATGTCAGAGTACGGTGCAGCGTGTAAGTGTGCAGACGTTTCCAGACGTGCTAATGGTGACTGTGTGTTGAAAATGGCTCAAAGAACACATATTGATGACGTTATGAGGGGTAGAATACTAGGGCGACTGGAGGCTGGTCAAACACAGCAGGTCGTAGCACGGACCCTCCGTGTGCCACAGTACGGGACGTCCACAGTGTACAACATCACAAGAAGGCCGATATCTCACCATCAGTGGCCGCAGACGGTCACAGAGTACTGCAGGTAGCCTTGCTCGGGACCTTACTGCAGCCACTGGAACAGTTGTTTCCAGGCACGCAGTCTACAGACGACTGAACGGACATGGTTTTTTCGTGCGGAGACCTGCAAGGTGCATTCCACTGATCCGTGGTCACAGGAGAGCCCGTAAATCCTGGTGTCAAGAACACAGTACATGGTCATTGGCACAGTGGTCCCAGGTTATGTTCACGGGCGAGTCCAGGTATAGTCTGAACAGTGATTCTTGCCGGGTTTTCATCTGGCGTGAACCAGGAACCAGATACCAACCCCTTAATGTCCTTGAAAGGGTATGGAGGTCGTGGTTTGATGGTGTGGGGTGGGATTATGATTGGTGCACATACACCTCTGCATGTCTTTGACAGAGGAACTGTAACAGGTCAGGTGTATCTGGACGTCATTTTGCACCAGTATGTCCGCCTTTTGAGGGGTGCAGTGGGTCCCACCTTCCTCCTGATGGATGATAACGTACGGTGGACCCCACCGGGCTGCAATCGTGGAGGAGTACCTTGAAACAGAAGGTATCAGGCGAATGGAGTGGCCTGCCTGTTCTCCAGACCTAAACCGCATCCAGCACGTCTGGGATGCTCTCGGTCGACGTATCGCTGCACGTCTTCAAACGGCTACGACACTTCAGGAGCTCCGATAGACACTGATGCAAGAATGGGAGGCTATACCCCTGCAGCTGCTCGACCACCTGATCCAGAATATGCCAACCCGTTGTGCGGCCTGTGTACGTGTGCATGGTTATCATATCCCATAGTGATGTCGGGGTACATGCGCAGGAAACAGTGGCGTTTTGTAGCACATGTGTTTCGGGACGGTTTTCTCAACTTATCACTAATACGGAGGACTTGCAGATCTGTGCCGTGTGTGTTCCCTATGTGCCGATGCTATTAGCGCCAGTTTTGTGTTGTGCCACGTTGTGTGGCACCGCATTCGGCTATTATCCTTAATTTATGAGCATGAGTGTAGATCGTGTGTGTTGCATTACTCTGTGTTATGTGTTCGTACGTTCTGGTGATTTCATATTACAACCTGTTTCACTTTTGAGAATGCATTTTCAAAGAAAGAAAGGTAATTGGGATAATGAATCAAATTATTCATAATAACGTGACGCGTTCAATAAGTAATGCAACGCTTTTTTCCGAAAGCAGTTTGGTTTTATTCAGGATTCCTATACACCATTTTATTCCCCACTCTTGTGGCTACAAAACCCTATTTTTCGACATAATCTCCGTTCAATGCGACGGCCTTACGCCATCCTTCCGGGAGGGCTGATATGCCCGTATGGTACCACTCCACTGGTCCTCGTTGGAGCCAACGTCTTGCTGCATCAATGACTTCTTAACCATCCACGTACTGTTTCCCGCAGGGAGTATCCTTCATTGAGACAAATACAAGGAAGTCGGAAGGTGCGAGATCCAGGCTCTGGGGTGGATAAGGAAGAACGGCCCAATAATTTTTGTGAGCTCCTCTAGGGTGCACAGACTTCCGAAAGGCTAAGCGTTGTCATGGAGAAGTTCGATTGCATTTTTGTGGCAACGAACACATAATAACACGGAAACTAATTACCGAACGAGGACAAAACTTGGTAGCATTAATGTCAAGGACCTGGGGAAGAGAAATAATGCAGAATCAGTACAATTGAAACACTTTTAATGTGCTGCTACGGTACATCATACCATCACATACCGGTACCATTACTGCTGCAAAAGGGGCTCAATACGGCGCCCATCAGTGTCCAGAAGAGGCTGAAAGCGCAGGATTGCATTCTGCACAGAGGAACGAAGCATGTCCGTAGGTATACTGGCTACGTCTCTTGATATGCTGCGCTTCAGATCAGCACATGTGTAAGTGTTCCCCTGCTGAAACCTGTCCTTCAGGTAGTCCCACAACCAGAAGTCACAGGGAGTGAGATCAGGTGATCGTGCCGGCCAAGCATTTGGAAACGACCGGCTGATAATTCGATCGTTTGAAAGTGTGTTTCGGAGAAGCAGGTGAACTTTAGGAGCGATGTGCGGTCGGGCCTCACCTTGCATGAAAACTCAATGCGTCTCTCTGCTTTCGGGCGGGTATGACATGACGCCGAAGCATATCGCAGTAACGTTGGCCAGCCACACTGCACATCTTTGGTCCTTGAGTGCCAACCTCTTCAAAAAAGGAGGGGCCAATGATGAACATAGCCGTGAAGCCACACCTTACAGTGAAACGTTTACCATGAAGAGGAACTTCATGCACAGTGACTGGAGGTGAAGATCCCCACACTCGGCTATTCGGTGTGTTCACCTCTCCCGTCAGAGAAAAATGAACTTCGTCTGTCCATGGCCAGGCCCTATCAACTTCAGTCCTTGCGAGAAAGTAGAGAGCGAAGTCAACACGTCATTGTGCGTCCTGTGATGCAAGCTGCTGCACGATATGGATCTTGTACAGATGCCACTTGAGAATGGTTCGAAGCACCTTCCGAACAGTGGACCACGGGATGATCAACTGTCGTAACGCAGGATGCGCACAGCCGACGATGGGGAATTGCACGCAGCGTTGTCTGCCATGGCAAGGGCGATTTCATCAAGCACTTGTGGTGCAACCGGTCGTCGGCCTCTTGTCGGAGAAACGTCCAGTTCTCGTGTCGATTCGAACTTCTTCATCATACTCCGCACAGCAGGTGGAGAAGATCTTTTCGCAATCCTTCCAGCCGGCGATAGTCTCGAAGTGCTGCTGCAGCGTTGCTGTTGTTTTGACAATAGAGCTTCACCAATAATGCCCTGCTCCTTTTGTCCAAGTTCACGTTGACACGTCAACTAGTGCACTGCGTCTGGTGAGGTGTGTGATAGACTATGAATGACGATGGCTGACCACGGCACCTGGTGGCCATAGTTGGAACTGGACAGTCGCGCTGTGACGCACGGAAATCATGCACCCCATACTATGGACATTAATGCTACCAAGTTTGGTACTCGCCCAGTAATTAGATTCTGTGTTATAACGTGTTAAATAGGGAAAGTTTAATTATAGCCATGCGGTATAATACACTTCAGACGTGATTGGTAGCACACCAAACAGAATAACTCTTCAGAGTCCCAGAAACCGTCGCCATGGCTTTACCCGCTTACGGTGCGGCGCTGAACGTTTCCTTCGGAGGTGGTGTGGTGCCACTCCACGGATTGCAGATTTGTTTCCGGTTCGAAGTGATGAACCCTATGTTTCATGGCCTTTTCCGATGTTTGAAAAAAATATGACACGCTCAACCTCGTAACCATCAAGCGATACCGCACAGATGGTCCTTCGTTGCTCCTTATGGTTTTCTGTTAGGCGGCGAAGAAACCTTTGAGTACCGCAACTGGTGGACGAGTGTGTCAGCACTACCAACAGAGACACTCAGTTGAGCAGCGAGGTGTTTGATTGTGATCAGTCGATCACCTCGAATGAGAGTGTCCGCACGTTTCAACGTTGCAGAAGACACAACTGCGTTCGGGCTGCCTGCACGAGGCAGACCGGACAGGTTTGCGCGACCTTGTTGCGATGATGACCGACGCCTCGCCCAACGACTCACCGTGGTTTTGTTCACGGCCAGGTCTCTCTCTCTCTCTCTCTCTCTCTCTAGACATTGCGCAGCAGCCTATCAATATCTTTGACGTTTCGTTTACCGCCAAGAGAGACTCAATGACAGCTTGGAATGCCAGTTTGAAGGCTATGTATAGCGCCACCACCTATGAGAACTTCATGAAACTATAAATTTCGCATTTTTTCAACTGAAACTGGCCGAGAAAAAAATGTGTTGCATTAGTTATCGGACGCCGCTCGTAGATTATAACTCTGTACAAGTCATTGGAGACCACAGATCTCCAATACCAAAATACAGTGTGGTTATACAACGTGCGACAATAAAGTAATGAGACTGATTTTCTTTGCAAGATGTGGCAACGCTGCAGGCTTGTGTAGGCACAATATCTTTGACCTTGGTCTATAAGCTGCTTCTTGTCCAAGTGGCACATCGATGCAACTGCTCAGTCGTGAGTCGTGCTGCAATAAGTTAACACGTGTTTGTGTCTCTCGTCACAGAAATGGAACCACATAATATTGTGGAAGTGTATACCATTTGTTTTTGCGTTAAATTGGGTGAAAACGCGATGACGACTTATGGTAAGCTCCAGAAGGCTTTTTGAGAGGAGGTTATGTCAAGAGCTCAAGTTTTTCGTTGGCATAAAATGTTTAGTGATGGCAGAAGGAGTGTTGAACTCAAAAGTGAAATGCATGCTTGTGTGCTTCTTTGATTCCAAGGGAATTGTTCGTAAAGAGTGGGTGCCTCCTGGACAAAGAAATTTTAGAAAGACTTCGTAAAAGTGTTCTTCGTGTCCGTGCCAACGTTGCTGATAATTGGATTCTGCATCACTATATTGCGCCATCCTATACTGCTCTGTCAGTACAGAAATTTTTAACCTCAAAACAAATTTCAGTACTACTACAGCCACCTTATTCACCAGATATCGCTCCGTGCGATAAAACGGCGGTCTAGGTGCACCATTTTCAAACAACACAAGATGTCCAAAAACCTGTGACGAGGATCTTGGAGGATATTATAGAAGATGAGTTCCAGAAATGTTACCATCAATGGCAGAAGCGCTGGATAATGTGTATGCGATCAGAAAGGAACTACTTTGAAGGAGACAACACTAAACTTGGCTAAAACGGTAAGCAAGATTTTCTTTCACATCAGTCTCATTACTTAATTGTCGCAACTCGTAATTAAACTTTCGCTACTTGATGCAGTGTAGATGGAAAACTATTCACCACATGGGTACACAACTTTATAAGAATATTGTTCAGGCTTTCCGCTACAGGATTTGCGTTGGTAGTAGTGTTACTTTCATGAATTACCGGTAGGCACCGCTACCGGTTCGGCGATGTTGGGTTTAAACACGAGCAACAGGATGCGCTACGGTTGCAGACGGTCAACGTGGGTCTGGACAAGGTGAGCAGGGCTTTACCCGTAAAACTGTTCTGTCGAAACAACGGCAACAGTACTGCTGCTATTCGCTGGTATCGAGGCATTAAAGAAATATGAAAGAGGTCCTGTTTCTGCACCGGATTTAAAGAATATGATTCGAAAGTTCGAATCAACTGGCGATTTGAGAATTACTCCTGGGAGAGGGCGACAGCCAGTTCCACCACAGATTGAAGAAGTCACTGTTACCATGGCTGAGAATGCTGGATACAATGTGCCATCTTCATGCAGTGCACGAGCTGTGTCAACACAACTGAACATTCCACGATCCACCGTTCGAAATGTGATCCCAACAATTGCGAAAAGGTGTCTTTAGTGCGGTTCCAGGTTACATTTTCAGGAAGTACACCAAGTCCTTTCATCCATACATGAATTTTTTCATCATTACTAACTTTTCTACAGGAGTGTGTATACAATGTAAGTGGCATGTTACTATAAACATAGCTAGGTCTACTTTGGGACTTCGGATCAATACCACAATGCCACGTCTTGTAGGCGATGACATCTCGATTGGCGAAAGATTCAAGTCCAGGAAGGGAGGCGTTTTCACAATGAACGATGGCTAGGGTAAACCAACCACTACCAGAATTACCAGTAGCTACGTCAAGAGTAAAATTAACCCTGCAGCCACGGAAAAATATAGGTCCATTTAAAATGACTGTTTGGGCTGTTCCATTTCCTCCAAGTTTATTCTCGAGGCTAAAAATATGTTTGTAGACAGGCATGTGGCATTGACGATAAAGACGACTACGAGGCATAGTGCTTCAATGCTGTTGCAGATAGAGCTCACAGCGGAATGGTTCCGCTGGCTTTTTTTTCTTTTTTTTTTCTTTATTGAATTTCGATCCCCCCCCCCCCCCCCGAAGGGGGCAGGCTGGCAGCAGCGTAGTATTCCGCTCTTCAGCCCACAGAAATTGTTAAAAAGATGAAGAGAATAAATAATAAAAACAGGCGATAAAATCGGAGACTTAAATAGGAACATGGCAAAAAAAAAGCGTGGAACTTAAAACATAGAACGAAGGGATGATGCTGCAAACAAAATACATACGAAGCAGACAGGTAAAATAATAGACAGACACTTAAAGAACACAGCGACAGTCTGGTTTCTGTTCGCAAAAGACATAAAATTCACGCCCATCGACAGCATGGTTTCTGTTTCCAACACTAGAAAGACGAACGACACTGAACATTCACTGGAACACTGCACTAAAAAGTTGGTAAATGTGACATACCACAGCGGTGAGCAGGTGGGGCGGGGGGGGGGGGGGGGGACTGGACAGATGATGGGAAAATAAAAAATGGTGGGAAGCAAAAGAAAAGCTAAGGGAAGGAGGGGGGAAAGGAGCCGATGGAGGATGAGGACCCATAAGAGGGGTGGGGGGAGCTGGGCAGATGCAACAGGGAGTGGGGAAGGCAGAGGAGGGGAATACAAAAGGACTCGGGAGGGGGAGAAGGGAGGTGGGGAGAGGTTAGGCAGGGAGAAAACAGGAAGGAAGGGGGGCGGGGAGAGGGAGCCCAGGGAAAGGACGGAGGAAAGGAGGGGGGTGAGGATCAGAGTTGACAGGAGGGATAAATGGAGGGAGAGAGGGCATCATCCGGAAGGGGGAGTTGATGGAAGCCACCTTGGGAAAGGAGATGAAGGGTGTAGAGATGGAGGGTAGGGGGGACACAACAGTGAAGACGTGGCAGGGGGGGGACGGGAGAGGAGAGGAGCAACCAGGGGGTGAGGGGGATCAAGGTGGCGGGAGGTGTAGAGGATGCGGATATGTTCGAGGAACAGGTACAGATGGGGGAAAGGAATGAGGTCATAGAGGATCCGCGTGGGGGACGGGAGGCGTATACGGAAGGCGAGGCGGAGTGCATGTCGCTCAAGGATATGGAGAGACTTATAGAATTTGGGGCGTGGTTCCGCTGGCGTGCACTGCCCGCTTATATAGGCGAAGCGCGATCTTGGTTATGTAAGAAGCTGATAATGGACTTAGACTCTGCACGTTAAGCACCGTTTGTGACCTGCAGCGTAAACATGGTATGCAGTTATAACAAATGTGACCCCATCACGTGGAAATTAAAGTGTATTTGTTTGAATGGATTATTTGTTATTTCTCTTCCACATGTCTTTACAAAATGTTTCGGAGTTTCATTGTACTGCGATCCGCTTTAAAAGGGGGCATTCACAAGCGGCGAAAGTTCAGCTACAAGCTCACTATATTCGTAAAAATGGTCTTATCCAGAAACCCCGCAATCGTCGATTATTTAAAAAACTGATGTGCATGCATAATGCAGCTTTAAATGTCCGATTACTTTACGAATGAACTAATGTTTTAAATGACTGACGTTAAGCATGTAAAACATTTATCTCTGAAGATGCAAAATCCTAATTGTGTTGGTTTTCGATTATTCAGCCATAGATTAATGGAAGAGTCAAAATCAAAAGTGATAAACTGAAACAGTGGTAACCGCTTTATATGTTCATGTAAGAAGGTTTCGATGAATATTGCATAGTGTCAAACCAATTATTTAAAACTTGATTAGAGCAAAAGTAAGTTATAAAAGCAAATTCATGAAACTGAGATTTAACAATATAATGCATCAATAATATTCCTAGTTTTTCACGCAATTCAACGTTTATGATGTCATATCTCCCGAATTATGTGTCATACGATGATATAATTTTGCAGGTACATTCAGGGGTAGAAAATGTGTTGAGAATTAAGTTAGTAGTAAAGAAGTAATTACTTAAAACATAATGCCTTTTCCTTGAGTTCGACTACATTAACAGCGAAAATATACTAAGCGATAAACATTTTTCGTTTAATTTGTGTGGGTGTCAGTGAGAAAAAGATTCGAAAAGTTTGAAATTACGTGTGCAGTTTGCTGAAAGTCCCTAAATGCTCTAAGCCGGCCGAAGTGGCCGTGCGGTTAAAGGCGCTGCAGTCTGGAACCGCAAGACCGCTACGGTCGCAGGTTCGAATCCTGCCTCGGGCGTGGATGTTTGTGATGTCCTTAGGTTAGTTAGGTTTAACTAGTTCTAAGTTCTAGGGGACTAATGACCTCAGCAGTTGAGTCCCATAGTGCTCAGAGCCATTTGAACCAAGCCTAAATGCTCTAAATCTCAAATACTGGATTGATATGGTGTGGGAATTTTCTGTGCGCGTTGAGTTATGGTACCTCAGGATGTATACACAGTTGACTTTAATATTCGACTTATTGTGTTAAGTCTTAAACGTAAGATTACAACTGTTAAAAGTGTGGATTATGAATGCATCTTAAATATTTCAATTCGGTCAATAATTATATGAAATACCTCTTTTTCGTATTCCTTGGTGCCTTTGTGCTGCAACTACATGTGCTCGACATTGTTATCATGGGATGTGGCTTGGTCAATTTACTGGGTGGCTGTTACCACCCTAGGAGGGAATATGTGTAAGCATGTAGTGTTATCACATGGTAAGCATGTGAACGTTTTCTAAATGTTTGCGAAATGTATAACAGAGGCGGGACTTGGGAAACAGCTCGATATTCACCTAATGGGACGTAGGAAACCGCCTAAAAACCACATCCAGGCTGACCGGCACACCTACCCTCGTTATTCCGCCGGGCTTGTTCGATCTGGGGTGGGCAAACCTCCTCTGCCCAGGGGTGGCGCGTTAACACGCTCGGCTATCTGGGCGTTTTTGTTGCAGCTAAAAGCTTTCAGGTAGCCAACCTGCTACTTTTTTATACGTTTGGTAATACAGATAACCTCTGAAACATTTTCGGTCGTGTTCAGGTCATTATGTACACATACAACCTTCTTTGATGATCAAATAAGGTTGTATACATGGCAGAACCCTGGAGATACTAAAAGGTATCAGATAATTATATAATGGTAAGACAGAGATTTAGGAACCAGATTTTAAATTGTAAGACATTCCCAGGGGCAGATGTGGACTCTGACCAAAATCTATTGGTTATGAACTGTAACTAAAACTGAAGAAACTGCAAAAAGGTGCGAATTTAAGGAGATGGGACCTGGATAAACTGACTAAACCAGAGGTTGCACAGAGTTTCAGGGAGAGCATAAGGAAACAATTGACAGGAATGGGGGAAAGAAATATAGTAGAAGAAGAAGAATAGGTAGCTTTGAGGGATGAAGTAGTGAAGGCAGCAGAGGATCAAGTAGGTATATAGACGAGGGCTAATAGAAATCCTTGGGTGACAGAAGAAATATTGAATTTAACTGACGAAAGGAGAAAATATAAAAATGCAGTAAATGAAGCAGGCAAAAAGGAATACAAACGTCTCAAAAATGAGATCGACAGGAAGTGCAAAATGGCTAAACAGGCATGGCTAGAGGACAAATGCAAGGATATAGAGGCTTATATCACTAGAGGTAAGATAGATACTGCCTACAGGAAAATTAAAGAGACCTTTGGAGAAAAGAGAACGACCTGTATGAATATCAAGAGCTCAGATGGAAACCCAGTTCTAAGCAAAGAAGGGAAAGCAGAAAGGTGGAAAGAATATATAGAGGGTCTATACAAGGGCGATGTACTTGAGTACCATCTACCATCTGATAAGCAAGATGTATGAGGCAGGCGAAATACCCTCAGACTTCAAGAAGATTATGATAATTCCAATGCCAAAGAAAGCAGGTGTTGACAGATGTGAAAATTACCGAACTATGAGTTTAATAAGTCACGGTGCAAAATACTAACGCGAATTCTTTACAGACGAATGGAAAAACTGGTAGAAGCCGACCTTGGGGAAGATCAGTTTGGATTCCGTAGAAATATGGTTACACGTGAGGCAATACTGACCTTACGACTTATCTTAGAAGCTAGATTAAGAAAAGGCAAACCTACGTTTCTAGCATTTGTAGACTTAGAGAAAGCTTTTGACAATGTTGACTGGAATACTCTCTTTCAAATTCTGAAGGTGGCAGGATTAAAATACAGGGAGCGAAAGGCTATGTACAATTTTTGCAGAAACCAGATGGCAGTTATAAGAGTCGAGAGACATGAAAGGGAACCAGTGGTTGGGAAGGGAGTGAGACAGGGTTGTAGCCTCTCCCCGATGTTATTCAATCTGTATATTGAGTAAGCAGTAAAGGAACCAAAAGAAAAATTCGGAGTAGGTATTAAAATCCATGGAGAAGAAATAAAAACTTTGAGGTTCGCCGATGACATTGTAATTCTGTCAGATACAGTAAAGGACTTGGAAGAGCAGTTGAACGGAATGGATATTGTCTTGCAAGGAGGATATAAGATGAACATCAACCATAAAAGCAAAACGAGAATAATGGAATATAGTCGAATTAAGTCGGGTGATTCTGAGGAAATTAGATTAGGAAATGAGACACTTAAAGTAGTAAAAGAGTTTTGCTATTTGGGGATCAAAATAACTGATGATGGTCGAAGTAGAGAGCATATAAAATGTAGACTAGCAATTGCAAGGAAAGCGTTTCTGAAGAAGAGAAATTTGTTAACATCGGGTATAGATTTGAGTGTCAGGAAGTAGTTTCTGAAAGTATAACATGGAGTGTAGCTATGTATGGAAGTGAAACATGGATGATAAATAGTTTGGACAAGAAGAGAATAGAAGCTTTCGAAATGTGGTGCTACAGAAGAATGCTGAAGATTAGATGGGTAGATTATATAACTAATGAGGAGGTACTGAATAGAATTGGGGAGAAGAGGAGTTTGTGGCACAACTTGTCTAGAAGAAGGGATCGGTTGGTAGGATATGTTCTGGGGCATCAAGGGATCACAAATTTAGTATTGGAGGGCAGCGTGGAGGGTAAAAATCGTAGAGGGAGACCAAGAGATGAATACACTAAGCTGATTCAGAAGGATGTAGGTTGCAGTAGGTACTGGGAGATGAAGAAGCTTGCACAGGATAGAGTAGCATGGAGAGCTGCATCAAACCAGTCTTAGGACTGAAGACCAACAACATGTCCACGTAGTATATGGTCCAGCCATATTAATATGACTACCACATATGTTTGAGATCACCGTGCAATAACCACTCGCAGACGGCAAGTTGCAGCAATAGTAGTGGAGGGCATATAAACAGCGTTGGGGGGCGCGGAAAACAGTGCAGTCGTTCTAATGCGCAAACGTAGCGATTTATCTGTGCTCCAAATGACACAACCATTGGTCTTCGGGGCAAGGGTGGAGTTATTTTGGAAACGGCTAGGTTTTCAGACCCTTCCCATGCAGCCATCATTGATGTATGCCGTGCGAGGCAAGGTGGCGCTTCCAAAACCTGCACCGAGGCACTGTGCTGCACCACGGGCCTAGGATGACAGGTGTGAATGACGTTGCGGACATGTGTACGGGCGAATAAATGTGAGACTGTTGAGCAACTCTCCACCCAGATTAGCCGAGGTGTTACGAAAGTGTTCTCAATGACAGTTCAGCGATCATTCCTGCGCACGAGCTTCCGCAGCAGATTCCTTGTTCATGCACCCATGCTGACTGCTTTCACCGGCGACGAAGGCTGGAATTTGCACGCCATTGCCACTAATGGAGGTTCACTGGTGGCGACAGGTGGCCTTTGCAGACGAATAAAGTTTTATGCTCCATTGGACAGATGCCCGCTGACGCGTGCGACGTGAAGTGTCAGATGCCGGCCGGTGTGGCCGCGAGGTTCTAGGCGCTTCAGTCTGGAACCGCGGGGCCGCTACAGTCGCAGGTTCGAATGCTGCCTCGGGCATGGATGTGTCTGATGTCCTTGGGTTTAAGTAGTTCTAAGTTCTAGGGGACTGATGACCTCAGATGTTAAGTCCCATAGTGCTCAGAGCCATTTCTTGTCAGAAAGCAGACATCCTGCAACAATCGTCAGAAGGGTCAGGTCGGTGGAGCTAGCATCTTGGTCTGTGGAATGTTTTCGTGGCATTGCCTGGGCGATCTAGTTTTTCTGGAAGGCACAGTGGATTAACGCAAGCATCCTTCTATTCTTGAGGACAATGTCCACCCCTACACGGAGTTTGCTTCTAGTGGGCACGCTGGCATCTACCAGCAGCAATGCAGTGTCTCACACAGCTCGCAGTGTACTTGCGTGGTTCCAAGAGCACTAAGATGAGTTCACCGTATCGCCCTAGCCACCAAACTCCCTATAGAGAATCGTGGAACCCCCTCGATCAGGGTGTTCGAGCTATGGATGCTCAACCGCGAAACCTAGCGCAGCTGTGCACGCCACTGGAGTCGGAATGCCTCCACATCCATGTTGGTATCTTCCAGAACCTCACTGATTCTTTTCCTGCATGTCTCGAGAAGTGGTTATTCAAGCTTTTCATAGGTCACATTAACGTAACTGGAGAGAGTATCTGTGAATGGAAACAATGCCCGAAAATCAGAACAATGCTGTAATTATTCCCGTGAGAATTTCGCCGCCCTTGTTGTTGAAAGGTCTCTTACACTGATACCGCATCGTTCTTGGGAAATATTTTGATCAGACGTTGGGGAAATACACTCCTGGAAATGGAAAAAAGAACACATTGACACCGGTGTGTCAGACCCACCATACTTGCTCCGGACACTGCGAGAGGGCTGTACAAGCAATGATCACACGCACGGCACAGCGGACACACCAGGAACCGCGGTGTTGGCCGTCGAATGGCGCTAGCTGTGCAGCATTTGTGCACCGCCGCCGTCAGTGTCAGACAGTTTGCCGTGGCATACGGAGCTCCATCGCAGTCTTTAACACTGGTAGCATGCCGCGACAGCGTGGAAGTGAACCGTATGTGCAGTTGACGGACTTTGCGCGAGGGCGTATAGTGGGCATGCTAGAGGCCGGGTGGACGTACCGCCGAATTGCTCAACACGTGGGGCGTGAGGTCTCCACAGTACATCGATGTTGTCGCCAGTGGTCGGCGGAAGGTGCACGTGCCCGTCGACCTGGGACCGGACCGCAGCGACGCACGGATGCACGCCAAGACCGTAGGATCCTACGCAGTGCCGTAGGGGACCGCACCGCCACTTCCCAGCAAATTAGGGACACTGTTGCTCCTGGGGTATCGGCGAGGACCATTCGCAACCGTCTCCATGAAGCTGGGCTACGGTCCCGCACACCATTAGGCCGTCTTCCGCTCACGCCCCAACATCGTGCAGCCCGCCTCCAGTGGTGTCGCGACAGGCGTGAATGGAGGGACGAATGGAGACGTGTCGTCTTCAGCGATGAGAGTCGCTTCTGCCTTGGTGCCAATGATGGTCGTATGCGTGTTTGGCGCCGTGCAGGTGAGCGGCACAATCAGGACTGCATACGACCGAGGCACACAGGGCCAACACCCGGCATCATGGTGTGGGGAGCGATCTCCTACACTGGCCGTACACCACTGGTGATCGTCGAGGGGACACTGAATAGTGCACGGTACATCCAAACCGTCATCGAACCCATCGTTCTACCATTCCTAGACTGGCAAGGGAACTTGCTGTTCCAACAGGACAATGCACGTCCGCATGTATCCCGTGCCACCCAACGTGCTCTAGAAGGTGTAAGTCAACTACCCTGGCCAGCAAGATCTCCGGATCTGTCCCCCATTGAGCATGTTTGGGACTGGATGAAGCGTCGTCTCACGCGGTCTGCACGTCCAGCACGAACGCTGGTCCAACTGAGGCGCCAGGTGGAAATGGCATGGCAAGCCGTTCCACAGGACTACATCCAGCATCTCTACGATCGTCTCCATGGGAGAATAGCAGCCTGCATTGCTGCGAAAGGTGGATATACACTGTACTAGTGCCGACATTGTGCATGCTCTGTTGCCTGTGTCTATGTGCCTGTGGTTCTGTCAGTGTGATCATGTGATGTATCTGACCCCAGGAATGTGTCAATAAAGTTTCCCCTTCCTGGGACAATGAATTCACGGTGTTCTTATTTCAATTTCCAGGAGTGTATCGGTAGGCCCTCTGCAGTGAACCGCAAAATTTCGCAGATTTAAAGAGAGTACTTCCCGCGTTTGTCGTCGTAGATGTTGACGACTGTCTGTCGAATGACGTTGCCGTGGTTGGAGGACGCATTCACCAGAGTACTCTAGCGGCTGTAGGCAGAGCGGCGCACTCCGCTGCTCGACTCGCTGCGGCTCACTTCGTTACCGTCGCTCGCGCACGCCAACGCCACTAGCGCGACGCCATGTCTGGACGCAGGGACGGAGGAAGAGGCAACACTGCTGCTGCTGTTGAGCTCCTGCTAAACGCAGTCGGGAGCAACGGTTGCGGCAACAAGAAGAAGCGGAAGCCTGTGGCACAATTACAGTGCTGTAACTGCCAAAAGCTGGGACAGATAGCCAGGGAATGCGACGGCGTGGTTGCCTGTGTTAAGTGCGGGAAACCGCACGACACACGGTACTGCACCAAACCGAGAGGTACTGCAGCAACGTGCGTAAATTGCGGTGGCTCGCACGCCGCAAACGCGCTCAGCTGCAGCTATCTGAAGACGTGGAAGCAGCGGAAGTTGGCCACCACACACGAAGAGGTGGCCCAACAAGAAGAAAAGGTGGACACCCCGGCCTCCTGCCTTAGTAGGGGAAGCGGGCTGCGCCACCAAGACGACGTGGACGCCTTCCGCCAAGCACTGCGGGAAGCCAACGAGGACGCAATCACCGCGCTCAAATCCGCCATGGCGGAGGAGAGCACTACAGGGTTATTACAAATGATTGAAGCGATTTCACAGCTCTACAATAACTTTATTATTTGAGATATTTTCACAATGCTTTGCACACACATACAAAAACTCAAAAAGTTTTTTTAGGCATTCACAAATGTTCGATATGTGCCCCTTTAGTGATTCGGCAGACATCAAGCCGATAATCAAGTTCCTCCCACACTCGGCGCAGCATGCCCCATCAATGAGTTCGAAAGCATCGTTGATGCGAGCTCGCAGTTCTGGCACGTTTATTGGTAGAGGAGGTTTAAACACTGAATCTTTCACTTAACACCACAGGAAGAAATCGCATGGGGTTAAGTCGGGAGAGCGTGGAGGCCATGACATGAATTGCTGATCGTGATCTCCACCACGACCGATCCATCGGTTTTCCAATCTCCTGTTTAAGAAATGCCGAACGTCATGATGGACGTGCGGTGGAGCACCATCCTGTTGAAAGATGAAGTCGGCGCTGTCGGTCTCCAGTTGTGGCATGAGCCAATTTTCCAGCATGTCCAGATACACGTGTCCTGTAACGTTTTTTTCGCAGAAGAAAAAGGGGCCGTAAACTTTAAACCGTGAGATTGCACAAAACATGTTAACTTTTGGTGAATTGCGAATTTGCTGCACGAATGCGTGACGATTCTCTACCGCCCAGATTCGCACATTGTGTCTGTTCACTTCACCATTAAGAAAAAATGTTGCTTCATCACCGAAAACAAGTTTCGCACTGAACGCATCCTCTTCCACGAGCTGTTGCGACCGCGCCGAAAATTCAAAGCGTTTGACTTTGTCATCGGGTGTCAGGACTTGTAGCAATTGTAAACGGTAAGGCTTCTGCTTTAGCCTTTTCCGTAAGATTTTCCAAACCGTCGGCTGCGGTACGTTTAGCCCCTGCTTGCTTTATTCGTCGACTTCCGCGGGCTACGCGTGAAACTTGCCCGCACGCATTCAACCGTTTCTTCGCTCACTGCAGGCCGACCCGCTGATTTCCCCTTACAGAGGCATCCAGAAGCTTTAAACTACGCATACCATCGCCGAATGGAGTTAGCAGTTGGTGGATCTTTGTTGAACTTCGTCCTGAAGTGTCGTTGCACTGTTATGACTGACTGATGTGAGTGCATTTCAAGCACGACATACGCTTTCTCGGCTCCTGCCGCCATTTTGTCTCACTGCGCTCTCGAGCGCTCTGGCGGCAGAAACCTGAAGTGCGGCTTCAGCCGAACAAAACTTTATGAGTTTTTCTACGTATCTGTAGTGCGTCGTGACCATATGTCAATGAATGGAGCTACAGTGAATTTATGAAATCGCTTCAATCATTTGTAATAGCCCTGTACAAGAGGCGTGTCGGGAGGTGACTCAAGCGAGGGTCGCCCTGTACCTCGCGTCTCGGACGACGCCGGACGTGGCACCGACCCCCACCAGTACGGGGGTAGACGCGGCAACACAGACGACCGCCTCCCTGGCCGACGCGGCAACGCAGGTTGCTAGGGAGGTGGTCATGCAGTCGGGGAAAACCGCCGACAACAAGGAGACGGCCCCCTCGGAAGCAGTCGTCACTCCTGTCTCTTCGGAAACGCAGACGACGCAAAAAATGCCGATGGGAACCGAGGGAGAAGAAAAAGACGAGCCGTTCGAATGCCTCCCCCTCCCCAACAAGAACTGTGTGAGGGAGGCGCTCATCAAGATCGCAGATTCCCTGCGCGACGGTAGCTACCCCCATCATGGTCACCCTTACCCTTTCACAGTAGACAGCATCCATCCCCTACCTCATAAACCTTATCCTTTCCACTGGGGGTGCGAACCCTTGAACCAGAAGCTTCACGGGAGGGAACTTGTCAGGCGTGCAGATCTGAAGCTGATTAACAGGCATCCGATCTTCACCGACGAGGACTGGCGGTACATGGCTGACCAAGGAGTCCTGCGCATTCAACAACAGACGCCCCCAGTGGACTTCCCCCGCCTGAAGAATTCCGGCAGGCAGGAAGCAGCAAGAAGAAGAAGAAGCCGCCGGAATCACCCGGCAGATAAATTCCTACATCCACAGAAACCAATCCAAAACGCGAAGAAAAACTTTCCCAACAGAGAGGATTTCAGGAGGAACAGCTCAACCAGCTTAAACTCCTACACCTCGCGCCAAGACAGGCCCGTCATTATAGTGAGTGAGTGAGTGAGGTAGAGCCTCGTCTTTGTTTTGGTTGTAAATGCCGGTGGTGCCCTCGTGGCAGTGAGGGCAGGCGGCATAGAGCGGTCCTTGTGATTAAAACTGTTCGGTCGTTTGGCAATCTGGGATACCTCGCTAACTTTTCGTTTGCACTGACACGGTGCTTACGCTAAGGCGCAAGCAAGGTTATCGTGACTGCGCGGCCGACTCGCTGGAGCGCTTGCGGTGAAAATGTCGTTCGTGCTCCTAGAGAGGTTGTTTCATTGCAGACGGGTCTCCACTATGTCTACAGGATGCGGTATGAGGTTACAATGGCTAGATAGCCACAGAAGATGAATAATCTAACATATGGTAAATTTCAATTAATTATTATTAAAATTTTAAGTTGTTCAAAACTTTTGATTTCCAATAAAGTAGCGATTTCAGACCACAGATTCCGAGGCAAATCACTGTTATTTAGTGAATTCCGACATTGTCAGGAAGGAGACAGCGTTCTTAAAATAATTTAGCGGTTAAAAAATTTTAATATAGAAATTTCTACTTCCTAGACCGCAATTTACATTATACAATTACAACATCACGACTAGTTCCAGTCGCTTTGAGCAACCATTTTCATATCGTTCTAATCGTAGTGAAACGTCCCCTTAGAAAAATTTATGAATCACTGTGCTGGTAAACCCCTTACGTTATTTGATTTTCAAACAGCTGAGCAAAACTGAACGTACTCAGACATTTCTCTCTTTACTTATTCTGATCATCTCTAAACTGACAGACAATATTTTTACCGCAACGCAATCTGACTTTCAATAATCCCTACAAAAGAACGGCCCTGACTAATAATAACCTATACCTTTCATAAATCACTTACCTCACAAAAATTTTCGTTATTCGAACTACTGCAATACAGCGAGCGCCAATACTGCCAGCTAAATAAAAGATTCTAACTACTGAAGGCATTAACTACTGATAGAAATATTTTGATAGAGATCAATGTATTTACCTTAATAGCGTTCACCAGTCATATATATATATATATATATATATATATATATATATATATATATATATATCAGTTCATGACATCCAGTCTAAAAATTTACTCTCTCTGATGGACACACGTCCAGACCATCCGCTCTCAAAACTCCGCCATCTCACTCCCCACATCCACTACTGCTGGCGGCTCACCTCCAACTGCGCAAGGCTACGCGGTGTTCTCATGCAACTGCCCAACACTACAATGGCGAATATTCCAACAATGCCAACCAGCCACAGACTACACACAGCACAGCCAGTGATTTTCATACAAAGCGCTAGGTGACGTTACCAACATAAAAACCTAAAGAGGCTACTTACAGTAGAAACGAGTGGAATATGTATTGAGAAACACCATCATTAGCAGCAGTCATGCAATGACATGCATTCGTGTTATGGGCCTATAAGACAAGGAGAGTATGAAGTTAAAATCATCATGGAGAGCGAGACAGATTGTAAACCATAATCTCGCAAGGTGCAGGTAACGAAGAAGTAAAATGCCCAGAGCCGGCCGCGGTGGCCGTGCGGTTCTAGGCGCTCCAGTCCGGAGCCGCGCTGCTGCTACGGTCGCAGGTTCGAATCCTGCCTCGGGCATGGATGTGGGTGATGTCCGTAGGTTAGTTAGATTTAAGTAGTTCTAAGTTCTAGGGGACTGATGACCACAGCAGTTCAGTCCCATAGTGCTCAGCGCCATTTGAACCATTTTTTAAAATGCCCAGTTGCATGAGTAAAAACTGCGCCAAATGCCAATTATAAGCAAAGAAGATATTATGATGAGAAAAATAAAAGCAACGCTAACAAGAATTTTCAGCTGTTCCATAGCCTGACTTGCAAAGTAATGATCCATCACGGTGTGTAAAATAGTGATTCTTACAAAATGCCCACAAGCTGAAGGTTTAAAAGTAAGATGCCACTAGCCCAACCAGCCTGAAGATGATTGTTTAAAGCGAGCGAAACTTGCCATCACGTCATAACTGTATAACCACTAAATTGTGGTCTATTTAGCAAAACTTTCACTTATATAAAAAAAAATTCTTCAATAAACCCTCTTATTTATACTGTTCACCCTCAGGATGCCACGAAATCCTTCTTTCTCCTGTTAAACTGAACAATCTCTCAGAATCCACGTGTCTCGTGTGGTAACAACTGCCAATTCGACCGAAGAAAATATTTTTGTATTTCACTGTCTATCGTGCAAAGTCTGTTCGTTCGGGCTATGAGATCGGCTGCAGTGAAACCGCGCCAGTAACGGCGAACTGATTTGAAAAGACAGCCGTCGTCGGCTGATGTCGATAATCGACAGAATTCTTCGATGTTGGTGCCACAGTGACAACACCCTAATGCCCCCATACATGATCAAACAATTTGTCAAACTTCAATGGTTTTTCAAATGTGCGGCATTTGTTTGACTTCCTTGTCAAACATATTTCGTGTTCGACGTGTCTGAGAGAAATTTTGATTTATGGAGGATTTGACAAAGAAGTTTGACGGTTTACGCATGCGTTTTTAAAACGACTGTTATCTACAACTCAGCAACTGGCGCACGCTTAAAAGATTTAAAGCTTGTGACCCTTCATTGCACCTCTTAGATTACCCACCAGTCTCAAATGCAATAGAATTCAAGAAAAAACAAAAATCAAGACTTTTTTGTACAACAAATGTATCATATCATCTGCATTTCCCATACGTTTGTAAATGACTTTGCAACTACAACCACGTTTTATTTATCTATAGTCATCATTATATAGGCGCTGAACACATTGTATTCACCCCACTTCTCTTGTCCTATCTTACGAGAAGACAGCCATGTTGGGGAAAGTAGCCTATATCGCACCGGCTCTCAAATCGCACCACCACATTTGTGGATTTACCGTTCATACTTAGGCACCACCTAGCGGGAGTAGTTTGAACTAGGGAACACTCCCATGATACTACAATAGTTTGGTTCAAATGGCTCTGAGCACTATGGGACTTAACATCTGAGGTCATCAGTCCCCTAGAACTTAGAACTACTTAAACCTAAATAAACTAAGGATATCACACACATCCATGACCGAGGGAGGATTCGAACCTGTGACCGTAGCGGTCGCGCGGTTCCAGACTGAAGCGCCTAGAACCGCTCGGCCACAACGGCTGGCCTACAGTAGTTTGGATTCAGTGGCTGCGGCAGTTTGTTTTGTATTTGGTTCACAAGAAAAGTGACGATTTTCATGTAAGACTTGTGTACTTTTCGTAAGGAGCGTACTACTAAGGTACGAAACATAATTTCATTCATATCTATTACATATAATTAAGATATATTTAAGTACTCTTTGACATTGTTATAGTTGTCATTCAATCAATTGTTTAGCTTACAGCATGACAAACTCACAAAATGGCGTGGTTGCCGAAATCGCACCACTGCTGAGTTGCCTAAATAGGAACAGTGCGATTTAGGAATCTTTACTGGTGCAATTTAAGAACCTTAGTAATGATAGTCATTCAGGCTAAATCTTTAATACATTTATGGAGTCTTATATTCCTAGGCTAAGAAAAATAATTTCGCGGTGATCGTGAAAGTTGACGTTTCATCCCCATCTTGACAATCCATCCAATAAAGAGAAAAAGATGGCTGGTAAGAAATGGCACAGAGATTTTGCGGAACGTCATCCCACACTAACTTTACGACAGACTGAAAATGTCTCTATTGCTAGGGCTAGAGATTTTAATAAAGAAAATGTTAACAAATTTTTTGGTATTCTGGAAAAAATTGTAGACGAGCATAAGCTAAATACACTAACCATTTTCAATGTTTGACGAATCGGGTTTCTCAACTGTACAAAAGAAATCTCCTAATATATTGGTACAGAAGGGGAAACTTCAAGTTGGTAGTGTTTCTAGTGCCGAAAGAGGAACTAATTCCGCAATTGTCTGCTGTACGAGTGCTAGTGGTAATTATGTGCCGCCCACGATAATATTTAACAGGCTTAGGATGCATCCTTCCCTGAAAAGTGGTGCTCCACCAGGGGCTCTTGTGGAAATTTCAGACGCTGGCTATATTAATAGTGAGGTCTTCATTGAATGGCTGGAGCATTTTATTGCTTATGTCAAACCATCTGCAGAGAGAGAAAGGTTCTTCTTGTGTTGGATGGACACTCGACACACTCCAAGAATCCAGAGGCTATTAAGCTTGGAAGGTCGCATGGTGTTTTACTCTTACAGCCCCGGAGCACACTACACATTGTTTGCAGACCCCAGGTGTGGCAATATTCAAGCCGTTGCAAACCTATTACGATGAAGCACTGTGCAAATGGCTGCGAGCTAATGAGCCTCCCGTGACTCAGTTCGAGGTTTGTTCTCTGCTTTCCGAAGCATACAGCCGAGCAGCGACGTTGAGCAATGCAATGAATGGTTTCAGAGCCACTGGAATCTGGCCCGTAGACAGAAATGTCTTTTCCGATGCTGACTTTGCTCCAGCCATTATCCATTCACAGAAAAACAACACAAATCAACCGGAAGAGACGCCAATGTGCCTAACTCTTCCCAATGACAGGGCGTTAAGAAGCTGAAGGAGGTCTCTCCAACGCAACAAATACAAAGGTATCGCAACCACTTCAAATTAGCCCTTCCAGAAGTCTTGCTGTGACCAGCCGCCGGCCGTTGTGGCCAAGCGGGCTTCAGTCCGGAACCGCGCGACTGCTACGGTCGCAGGCTCGAATCCTGCCTCGGGCATGGATGTGTGGTACGTCCTTAGGTTAGTTAGGTGTAAGTAGTTCTAAGTTCTAGGGGACTGATGACCTCAGACGTTAAGTCCCATAGTGCTCAGAGCCATTTGAACCATTTGTGACAGTCCATGAAATAAGTCCTTTGCCAAAACCAGTTACCAAACAAGGAAAAAAACTAAAGAAGGGTGCTGAGAAAGCTGAACTGTTGACTTCAAGCCCGTATAAGAATACATTGCACGATATTAGGGACAAAAAATCATTTCATGTTGCAAAGGAAGTGTTGAAATCAACTGATGGGCTTGGACCCTCAAAAGGAAGAAGCAGAGAAGCAACGAAAATACCACTGGTTCGTCGTCATCACCTCTCGAAAATGTTCAGGTTGAAATTGATGTAGATGATTGGTTTTGCTTCATTTGTGAGGAAGGTGTGGTGGAGGATATGGTGCAATGCTCAGTGTGCAGAAAATGGGCTCATAAAACCTGTGCTGGTGTTTTAAAACATGAAATGATCTTTCAGTGTGAGTTTTATACATAAGTTCAGATTTTTAATTTATTTTCTTTTTTTCAATAACACCAAAGAATTTTTACGAATATTTTAAAAGCTATTTGTGTGATATATTCAGTGAAATAACTAATTAATTATTTGGAGAATACCCTTAAATTTAAAAACAAATTTTCAACCAAAAACCGCATAATAGTAGGAACACGTGCAATTCAGGAAACCAGTAGCCTAAATGGCACCATTTGCAGAGTTATGCAATATGGTCAAAAATAAATAGTATATATTATGGCAAAAATATCTTTTAAATGCTTTTTGTACCCAAAACACAAATGTTCATTTCTATTTATTTATATAACTGAAATAGAACATTTTTAAGACTTCTACAGCAGTTTTTATGAAAATAGGTGCGATTGACGCCACTTTACCCTAAGTTCTTTTGCTCAGATCAGCGCCATTTTTTATGTGTAGCAAATAAATTCGCTACACTGATAACGTTTCAATTAATTGATTATAAAACTGTAAATATTTCGTACAGATAACTAATCCCATTATAGATGAAGTGTTTTTATTCTTCAGCTACCCACTGGAGATTCTTTTATCAACTGTGGCGTGTATTCTCTGACGGTCAAAGGTATTGAGCGTTATTCCAGTTCTATCACTAAGTGAACGAATCGGACCTGCAGTTCTTTGGTAATGTTGGCCGTGTAATCGCTCAATAACAATAAATTCCAAAATGTTATTTAACTAAATGATTTCAGTGAATATATTTACGCAATATCGACATTGCTTTTGATACATGAAGAAAGCCGTTAGTAAATATTTTCTACGTGGCTTGAAAGTTAATTTCGTTTTAGAAGTACCCAATGTCCCCTGTTTGTGGCTAATTCTGAAAGAATTGACAGACAAAGGACTTTCTTTGTGTGATTAACAGAAAATAAATTCAAAGACAAAGTAATAATTAACAGTCAGGGATACTCCACAAAATACTCCGCGACACGATTCGCACAGCGTGATCTGCTTGAAGAATGATGTCAAGTTGGACAAACTTGGTTGGCACTTTTACGCGCTTGTTTGACAAACGTATTGGTAGCAAACAGCGAACTTGACAAACAACTCTGATCGTTTAGAGGGCGCTGAGGTGGCCATATTGGCCCAGCTAAGAGGTACAGAACAGAAGCGGAGCGGCCATTGCACCCAGCCAGTTACGTCACGCTATTATTGCCTGCGCTAACCCCAAACGATTCGATCAGCGCGTAATGACGGCTCATTGTCGCCGCAATCAAAGGCGGCCGTATTTCTCTGCTACTTAAGCGCGGAATCTCCTCATTTCGCGCGCAAACGCCGCCGGCATTCCGCAAGAGCTGTGCCTTCCCTCACCCCGGCGCCCGCTTTCTCCTCCCGGAGGTAGGAGAGGTCTTAAATAGGGGGTACCCGACGCGCGCCCGAAACCTCAGGTCACCGACGACGCGCGCACACTCACCAGGCAGACATGCAACAGGTAAGTCCCAATGATCACTACCGAACTGTCATCCTATACTTCGTTCACCGTAGGAATAAACCTGACGTAAACAAACACAAACGCGGCGATTGGCCTGCAGCCGTTGCACACGCAAACTGGTGTTTTTCCGCGGCACGGCAGCTAAGCGTGTTCGATCAGAGGGCTGGCTGAAGTGAGGTATTCAACCACGAACATGAAAGGGTGTCACGTGACTTCCGCCCACATCAAATGACGAGAGCAATGACGAAAGAAAGAGCAGGTGGCGTTGGACACTGCCATTCTGTGAGTCGCTGGTTCGAATCTCACTGGGGTCGAATTTTTCAATGTTTTTTCGTTCACTTCGAATTGATGCATCATTTAGATACAAAATTCATCGAATACATACTAATTAACACACATCTGATTATCATTATATGGTTCCTAGGTAACAGAACGCAGCATGTCATTCTCAATGGAGAGAAGTCTTCCGAAGTAAGAGTGATTTCCGGTGTGCCGCAGGGGAGTGTCGTAGGACCGTTGTTCACGATGTACATAAATAACCTTGTGGATAACATGGGAAGTTCACTGAGGCTTTTTGCGGATGATGCTGTAGTATATCGAGAGGTTGTAACATTGGAAAATTGCCGGCTGAAGTGGCCGTGCGGTTCTAAGCGCTTCAGTCTGGAACCGCGAGACCGCTGCGGTCGCAGGTTCGAATCCTGCCTCGGGCATGGATGTGTGTGATGTCCTTAGGTTAGTTAGGTTTAACTAGTTCTAAGTTCTAGGGGACTAATGACCTCAGAAGTTGAGTCCCATAGTGCTCAGAGCCATTTGAACCATTGGAAAATTGTACTGAAATGCAGGAGGATCTGCAACGAATTGACACATGGTGCGGGGAATGGCAATTGAATCTCAATGTAGACAAGTGTAATGTGCTGCGAATACATAGAAACGAAGATCCTTTATCATTTAGCTACAATATAGCAGGTCAGCAACTGGAAGCAGTTAATTCCATAAATTATCTGGGACTAGGCATTAGGAGTGATTTAAAATGGAATGATCATATAAAGTTGCACGTCGGTAAAGCAGATGTCAGTCTGAGATTCACTGGAAGAATCCTAAGGAAATGCAGTCCGAAAGGCCGGCCGCGGTGGCCGTGCGATTCTAGGCGCTGCAGTCCGGAACCGCGGGACTGCTACGGTCGCAGGTTCGAATGCTGCCTCGGGCATGGATGTGTGTGATGTCCTTAGGTTAGTTAGGTTTAAGTAGTTCTAAGTTCTAGGGGACTGATGACCACAGAAGTTAAGTCCGATAGTGCTCAGAGCCATTTGAACCATTTGTAAGCTGGTGGTAGCTCCATAATAGTGTGGTCTGTGTTTTACATGGAATGGACTGAGTCCTCTGGTCCAACTGAACCGATCATTGACTATAAATGGTTCAAAATTGTTCATACGGCTCTAGACACTATGGGGCTTAACATTTGAGGTCATCAGTCCCCTAGATTTAGCACTACTTAAACCTAACTAACGTAAGGACATCACACACATCCATGCCCAAGGCAGGATTCGAACCGGCGACTGTAGCAGCAGCGCGGTTCAGGACTGAATCGCCTAGAACCGCTCGGCCACAGCGGCCGGCTATAAATAGTAATCTTCAGTTACTTGAAGAGTGTTTGCAACCGTTCATGGACTTCATGTTGCGAAACATGTCACCGAACCACAACTGTTTGTGATTGGTTTGAAGAACATTCTGGACAATTCTAGCGAATGATTTGGCTACCATCATCACCCGGACATGAATCCCGTCGGACATTTATGGGACCTAATCGAGAGGTCAATTCGTGCACAAAATCCTGCGTCGCCAACACTTTCGCAATTATGGACGGCTATAAAAGCAGACGGGTCAGTATTTATGTAGGACGCTTACAACGACTTAGTCTGGGCGACGTCCATTTGTTGCACTACGCCGTGCATCAGGAGGTCCTACACGATATTAGGAGGTATCCCTTAACTTTTGGCACCTCAGTGTATGATAGTGCAAAGTACGTTAATGGAGACAAGAGGCATGCTAAATTTATGAAGAAAAAAGGAGGGTAGGAACGAAAGATAGAACATCTAGAATGGATTGCAGATCCTCGCATATTATGTAGTCATGATTGCACGCTGCCCATAGAAACGAGAGAAACATCCACTTTCTGATTTGATAAGGATACACTTAAAAAAAATTGCGTTGTAAAAGGGATATATAAAGTCCAGTTCCCTAAGTTCACAGGCGTTGAAGAAAAGCTGAGATCTGAAAAATCCATTGTGGCCTTGAAAGGATTACAAAGATGGCTCTCTAAACGTTTGGCATCTGTTTTCGAGCTGTTTTAGACCCCGTTTGCCGTTTCAGTTGAAAGCACCCCTGTGCGTGTGTAGCTGGTTAACCTGCAAGGCAATTACCATTTTAATGACAAATCGTTTTACGTTAAAACTGTCCGAAACATCTACATTACTTTCCTGAAGTAGAGTTTCCGTGTCCTCAAAACTATGTTGCAAAAGTGTTACAATACTTCATATTTTTGTGAAAGATCTTTTTTCGATTATGAAAGTGAGTAAGTCACGATTGCGTAGCGAATTGAGTGTGAAAATCTGTGAAATTGTATCCATACGTAGGTTGACAGTTTGCTGCCGAATGCTTTCAAAACCATGTTTT
Source organism: Schistocerca americana (assembly GCF_021461395.2). Classification (NCBI taxonomy): domain Eukaryota; kingdom Metazoa; phylum Arthropoda; class Insecta; order Orthoptera; family Acrididae; genus Schistocerca; species Schistocerca americana. The sequence goes on along the minus strand of NC_060128.1, from coordinate 169,378,575 downwards.
AGACAGGTCAGACAGGTACCAACGTCGGAGCGTAAAAGTGCTGTAGGATCGGTTCGAATGCGTACGAAAGTCTGTAAGTTTCAGAGGCAGATACTTTGGGAAACAGACTATCTGTGCGGAAAAAGGTTTTACTTCCATTATTCGTAGAATGTGATTGGGACGAAATGAATATTTTTGGGTTAGTAGGGTGTCTACGGGATTATTAATTACGGTTAATTTAGGTATGTTGGGAAAGATTTGCCTTCCATTTATAAGCTCACTGTACAAAAAATTACTCGCCCATCGAGAAATTATTACAAGCATCATTTAATACCCTGGGATCCCGACCCTGGACTTGATAAACGCCTGGATTCAGTTACGAAGTAGGTCCACAAAGTTGTGCGCGTACTTCGTATCCAGGTTAAGCCACTCACTGAGGATCCGATCGCGCAATTCCACCAAATTGTAGGGATGCTGGTTTTGGCGTTTTACCCGCTGCTCCAACATGTCCCACAGATTTTCTATGGGGATCAAGCCAGGTGATTCTGCAGATCGGTCGAGATGTAATAGGGTGTTGCGTGTCCAGAAAACCAGTCAAGTATTCATCCAGCCCAAAGAACCTTCCTATTAACGTCTTCATGTGCTTGTGTGAGCAATGGCCTATTGCGAGGTGACCGACATCAGAAGTTGCTTGCATGCAGTTCCTCTCACAGTTTTGCTCATAATCGCGATGCGAGTGAAGAACGTAATCTTACTTTCACTGTTGTCACGAGGTTCTACAGTGATAATAGGTTTTCCTGCCACAAACACTGACACGTGGAGCGTCACGCTTTCATCCTGGGAAGTGCAATAGCGGCGCGTTTCGTTTATTTCAAGCGTCAACTTCACTTTGCAATTTCTCTGGAAGTAACTGCGATGAAACTAACGCCTTTATTTTTGTGATTTTTCATGTGTTTCGTTGCGTATGAAATAATACGGGGTGTTCGTTTAAAAGAACGTAAGTTTGTGTTGAAATTTACACTGAAGAACGAAAGAAATTGCCTAATATCGTGTAGGGCCCCTCGAGCACGCAGAAGTGCCGCAACACGATGTGACATGGACTCGACTAATGTCTGAAGCAGTGCTGGAGGGAAATGGCACAATGAATCCTGCAGGGCTGTCCACAAATCCGTGAGAGTACGAGGGGGTGGAGGTATCTTCTACTCAGCACGTTGCAAGGCATCTCAGATATGCTCAATAATGTTCATGTCTGGGGAGTTTGGTGGCCAGCGGAAGTATTTTAACTCAGAAGTGTGTTCCTGGAACCACTCCGCATCTGTGCTGGACTTGCGGGTGTCACATTGTCCTGCTGGAATTGCCCAGGTCCTTCGGAATGCGCAATGGTCGTGAATGGATGCAGGTGATAAGATGCTTACGCACGTGTCGCATGTCACAGTCGTATCTACACGTATGAGGTCCCATACCAGACCAACCACAAACGTCCCACACCATTACATAGACTCCACCAGCTGGAACAGTCCCCTGCTGACATGCAAGGTTCATGGAATCATTAGGTTGTCTCCATACCCGTACGCGTCCATCCACTCGATACAATTTCAAACGAGACTCGTCCGACAAGGCAACATGTTTTCAGTCATCAACAGTCCAATGTCAGTGTTGACGGACCCAGGCGAGGCGTAAAGCTTTGCGTCCTGCAGTCATCAAGGGTACACGAATAGGCCTTCGGCTCCGAAAGCCCATATCTATGATGTTTCGTTTGAAACGTCGCCTTAGAAAAATTAATGAATTACTGTGCTGATAAACCTCTTACGTTATTTGATTTTCAAACAGCTGAGCAGAACTGAACGTACTCAGACATTTCTCTGTTTACTTTTTCTGATCAACGCTAAACTGACACACAATGTTATTAGCGCAACGCAATCTGACTTTCAGTAATCCCTACAAAAGAATGGCCCTGACTAACAATAACCTATACCTTTCATGAATTCTTACCTCACAAAAATCTGCGTTACTCGAACTAGTGCAATACAGCGAGCGCCAATACCGCCAGCTAAATAAAAGATTCTAACTACTGAAGGCACTAACTACTGATAGGCATAGCAAATGAAAGATTTTGGTAGAAAACAAACAATGTATTTACCCTAATAGTGTTTAAAAGTCATAATATATATCAGTTCATGACATCCAGTCTTACAAATTTACTGTCTCTGTCCAGATCATCCGCTCTCAAAACTCCGCCATCTCACTCCCCACATACAACACTGGCGGCTCACCTCCAACTGCGCAACGCTACGCACTATTAACAGCCAACAGCCCAACACTACAATAGCAAACAATAATGCAAAACAGCCACAGACTGCACACAGCACAGCCAGTGATTTTCACACAGAGCGCTACGTGGCGTTACCAATATAAAAACCTAAACAGCCTACTTACACGTTTAATGATTCATATGCTGACGCTTGTTGATGGCCCAACATTGAAATCTGCAGCAATCTGCGTAAAGGACGAACTTGTGTCATGTTGAACTAGTCAAATGGTTCAAATGGCTCTGAGCACTATGGGACTTAACTGCTGAGGTCATCAGTCCCCTAGAACTTAGAACTACTTAAACCTAACTAACCTAAGGACATCACACACATCCATGTCCGAGGCAGGATTCGAACCTGCGACCGTAGCGGTCGCGCGGCTCTAGACTGTAGCGCCTAGAACCGCTCGGCCACTCCGACCGGCTTGAAATATTCTCTTCAGTGTATACTTGTACGGATACGGTGTCTGTTCTTTCGGACATGTGCGAAAGAACAGACACCACTGATGGTCTGCAGCCGTCTAGAACGAAATTAGAATTATATGTTAATATCTTCAGTTGCTGACGGTCGTGATATATCTCAACGGGGACAGGTGAAAATATGTGCCCAAACTGGGGGATTCACAGGAAACCAAACGTGGGGTTTGAACCGTCGTACTCCCGAATGCGAGTCCAGTAACCACTGTGCCACCCCGCGCGGTAACTGGAAAAAGGGGGAAACAGAGGAGGAGGAGGAGGAGATTAGTGTTTAACGTCCCGTCGACGAGATCATTAGAGACGGAGCGCAAGCTCGGGTGAGGGAAGGATGGGGAAGGAAATCGGCCGTGCCCTTTCACAGGAACCATCACGGCATTTGCCTGAAGCGATTTAGGAAAATCACGGAAAACCTAAATCAGGATGGCCGGAGACGGGATTGAACCGCCGTCCTCCCGAATGCGAGTCCAGTGTGCTAACCACTGCGCCACCTCGCTCGGTAAAAGGGGGGGGGGGGGGGGGGGGAACAATAGCAGTGCCACACAAAGAACCCTCTGCCACACACCAGACAAGAAAGCCAGTTAATACTGCATTGTCATCTATTACTGAGCTAAGTTGAAAGTTTCAAGTCTCTAACTCATTAAGAAGTTAGTTCAAAATCAATTGCTAAATTTGTACCGAACAAACAGACAAGAAAGCGACCTAATGTATACGTGTTACACAGTATCTACACTGATCAGCCAGAAGATTGTGACCACCAACCTACTACCGAAATAAACCCGTCCAGGCGACAACAGCGTCACCTGGCGAGGAATGACTGAACGGTGCGTCTAGTATGTGAGCGTGCTGTCCGTGTGTAGAACGGGGAAGGCGCGCGATCTGTCCGAGTTTGACGGAGGGCAGATTGTGACGGCCTGGAGGCTCTGCACGAGCATTTCGCAAACTGCACGGCTTGTGGAGTGTTGTGGTGAGTGTTTTCAATACGACGCGAAATCGAGGTGAAACCGCGTCCAGGCGTCGAGGGGCTGGGTGGTCACCCCTCATTCCAAATACCGGACATCGCAGGCTGGGCAGACTGTTAAAACAGGACAGGCGGCGAACTGTGGTGGAACTAACATGAGACTTTAACGCTGGGCAGAGAACAAGTGTGTCTGAACTCACAGTGCACCGAACAGTCCTAACGGTGGGCCTCCCTAGCCCGCTACAGTCTGGAACCGCGCGACCGCTACGGTCGCAGGTTCGAATCCTGCCTCGGGCATGGATGTGTGTGATGTCCTTAGGTTAGTTAGGTTTAAGTAGTTCTAAGTTCTAGGGGACTGATGAGCTCAGAAGTTAAGTACCATAGTGCTCAGAGCCATTTGAACCATTTTGAACCTCCCTTGCCGACGACCCGTACGTGTGCCAATGTTAACATGGCGAGGGGGTGAAATGTTTTACGAAAATATTTCATTGCGAATGTATTTTTAAAGGTAAATCTTTGAAAACTGCTATTTGGCTTCTCGGTTAGAAATGGAAAAAATAGTGTAAGTTTCCTTTAATTTACGTCTATGGTCACAATATATTTTGTTAACTTCGCGTCTTAATATCTCGGGATGTAATGGGAATATTGCGATGCAACGCCATTGTGTATGTGCTTTGTCATGCTATGAATTGCTGAAGAAAAAATACATAAGTTTGTGTTAAAAAACACATATACTTTCGTTTTAGAATGTTTCCAAATATGTACATTCATAGGCCCCAGCCCTACATTGATACCGGTGAAAGTCGTTTTCCAATATCTGTTATTGTTCCAGAGATATTTTAGGTGGACAAGATAGCTGGGACACCCTGTATATAAATAATATCATGTGCACGAGTCATGTAGTCAGTAGCACTACTGTTCAAAACCACCACTACTGCTACTAATACTACTGACAACATGACTCGTGCATATGATGTTATTTATATATATTTGACGATGCTGGTGCTGGTGCTGCATTTAACATTTGACGATGCCATTATGGCTGCAGTACATTAGGACTTTGTTTTTATAAAACAGATCTGATGATGGTCATTATAGACCGAAACCTGTAATCTGTTAACAAAATAATTTGTGACCATAGACGTAAATTAAAGGAAACTTTTTGTATATATGGGTCACTGTTTTATTCGCGACAATGTCGCAGCTTGTGAAAAAATAGTGTTTCACTGTATTTTGAAATTGAACCCATAATGGGGTGAAATAGGGTCAGAGTGATTCACTGACTCATCATGACGCAGCCCAAACCGCTAAGGACAAAAATCTGGAAGTTGGTGTTGATGTTATACTGTAGGCATCCTTTGGGAAGAGGCTCTTCGAAATTCCACTCCTAAGGAGATGAAATAGGGGATGAAAGACTTTCTGGAAATATGTCGATATTAAGACCATTTTGAAGCTAGAACTACGAAGACTGGTATTTGGTTTTTCGGTCAGGGATAAAAAAAAATTTGTGTTTGAAGATTTTTGGAAATGCAACGATTAACGGGGTAAAATAGAGGGCGAGTATTTCTTCGAAGACAAATCATTGATAAAGAACTCTTAACTCATTTGTAAAGGTACATCTATACATCTACGAAAATTTGTATTTCGTTTCTTTGTAGAAATAAAAAAATACATATTCGACTGTTTTTGAAAATTCAACCCCTTGGGGGGTGAAATAGGGTGTTAAAATTATTAAGAAACTATTTCGTTATATTAAAAAAAATTGTTAAATCTAAATCTATGTAAATCGGTATTTCACTTCTGGATTAGATATAAAGAAATATGTGCTACAGTATGAGTTTCTATGGAAATGTCTCCACAAGAACATAAAAGACATGCGGATTGCGCGGCTCCTCCCGCCGGAGTTCCGAGTTCTCATTCGGGTATGGGTGTGAGTGTTGTTCTTAGCATAATTTAGTTTAAGTAGTGTGTAAGTCCAGGGACCGATGACCTCAGCGGTTTGGTTCCTTAGGAATTCACACAGATCTGAACATTTTTCAACAAAAGGCGTGATTAACAGAATCCTCGGACATCAGCTCCAGGAAACGCTTTTTGGTCAGAACTACTTTCGGAAAAGGTCTTGCTTCTGTGGCCTTAATTAGCGTGAAAGCTTTGGAGGATGTTGATATTTGTGAACAACATAAAAATTTGAGTAAAGAAAAATAAATAAGAAAAAAGAAATCCGTGCAGACTGCACAGTCTAGGCGAGCGAAGCAGCGGTCACTACGCTAGTAAAAAGTAAGTAGTAGACAATCTGGTACAATTTCGAACGTCTTTCGGGTATCTAAGAAGACGGGATCCACTTATTGAGCTGCCGATCCGTTTGCAGCCTATTGAGTGTGAATAAAAGCAGCGGTATTAGCTTACAATACGTGTTGATTTCCCCGCGTAGGCAAGTCACGCGAGAATGTCGGGAGCTGCAAAAGTATGTTATTGTTGTCGTTGTGGTCTTCAGTACTCAGACTGGTTTGATGCAGCTCTCCATGCTACTCTATCCTGTGCAAGCTTCTTTATCTCCCAGTACCTACTGCAACGGACATCCCTCTGAATCCGCTTAGTGTATTCATATCTTGGTCTCCCCTTACGATTTTTACCCTCCATGCTGCCCTCTAGTACCAAATTGGTGATCCCTTGATGCCTCAGAACATGTCCTACCAACCAATCCTTTCTTCTGGTCAAGTTGTGCCACAAACTCCTCTTCTCCCCAATTCTATTCAATACTTCTTCATTTGTTATGTGATCTACCCACCTAATCTTCAGCATTCTTCTGTAGCACCACATTTCGAAAGCTTCTATTCTCTTCTTGTCCAAACTATTTATCGTCCATGTTTCACTTCCATACATGGATACACTCCATACAAATACTATCAAAAACGACTTCCTGACGCTTAAATCTTTATTTGATGTTAACAAATTTCTCTTCTTCACAAACGCCTTCCTTGCCATTGCCAGTCTACATTTTATATCCTCTCTACTTCGACCATCATCAGTTATTTTGCTCCCCAAATAGCAAAACGTTTTTACTACTTTAAGTGCCTCATTTCCTAATCTAATTCCCTCAGCATCACCCGATTTAATTCGACTACATTCCATTATCGTCGTTTTGCTTTTGTTGATGTTCATTTTATATCCTCCTTTCAAGACACTGGCCATTCCGTTCAACTGCTCTTCCAAGTCCTTTGGTGTCTATTACTACATCATCGGCGAACCTTAATGTTTTTATTTCGTCTCCATGGATTGTAATACCAACTCCAAACTTTTCTTTTGTTTCCTTTATTGCTTGCTCAATATACAGATTGAATAACATCGGGGATAGGCTACAACCCTGTCTCACCCCCTTCCCAACCACTGCTTCCCTTTCATGTCCCTCGACTCTTATAACTGCCAGCTGCTTTCTGTACAAGTTGTAAATAGCCTTTCGCTCCCTGTATTTTACCCCCGCCACCTTTAGAATTTGAAAGAGAGTATTCCAGTCAACATTGTCAAAACCTTTCTCTAAGTCTACAAATGCTAGAAACGTAGGTTTGCCTTTCCTTAATCTATTTTCTAAGATAAGTCGTAGGGTCAGTATTGCCTCACGTGTTCCAATATTTCTACGAAATCCAAACTGATCTTCCCCGAGGTCGGCGTCTACCAGTTTTTCCATTCATCTGTAAAGAATTCGCGTTAGTATTTTGCAGCTGTGACTTATTAAACTGATTGCTCGGTAATTTTCACATCTGTCAACTTCTGGTTTCTTTGGGATTGGAATTATTATATTCTTCTTTAAGTCTGAGTGTATTTCGCCTGTCTCATACATCTTGCTCACCAGATGGTAGAGTTTTGTCAGGACTGGCTCTCCCAAGGCCGTCAGTAATTCTAATGGAATGTTGTCTACTCCCGCGGCCTTGTTTCGACTCAGGTTTTTCAGTGCTCTGTCAAACTCTTCACGCAGTATCGTATCTCCCACTTCATCTTCATCTACAGCCTCTTCCATTTCCATAATATTGTCCTCAAGTACATCGCCGTTGTAGAGACCCTCTATATACTCCTACCACCTTTCTGCCTTCCCTTCTTTGCTTAGAACTGGGTTGCCATCTGAGCTCTTGATATTCATACAAGTGGTTCTCTTTTCTCCAAAGGTCTCTTTTAATTTTCCTGTGGGCAGTATCTGTCTTACCCTAGTGAGATAAGCCTCTACATCCCTACATTTGTATTTGTCCTCTAGCCATCCCTGCTTAGCCATAACAAGGCGAAATGCGAGTCGGGACCAGACGGCTATGAAGGAGTGGGTCACCGCGCTGGCAGGACTTACTGTCTGTCAGCTGACCACTACTCTGTCGTCGCCGAGATTCAGCGATCTCGGCCTGTTAGCCACATCGAGGGCAGGAGCGGCGTTGTTGGCTCACCGCTGCGGTGGCGGCCATTACCGCTGCAGCCGCGGATGTCTGCTGCTCATCGTGGTACACGCGGCCGCGCCGTGACTAACTGCACTTACCGAATGCACGGCCTGATTCCACTCTGGCAGCCAGCCGCGTTGTGTTTGCGAAACCAGCTGATTACCTGACGTCGCAGGTTACCTGCCTGTCCCAGTCTTATGTGAAGACTAGTCACAATGCTTGAATTAAAACCTTGAAAAAATCGTGTTACTACTCTGAAACCTGGTGATGACGTAAGTCGTTTTCTGCATAACCAGTAAACGCCCAGTCCCCGACCTTCAAAGAATCGAACTCCCATGTACGAGGCCGTGCTGAGTGGTAGTGGCCCCGATTTTTTTTATGTGTAAGCTCTCCGAGTTTTTTAAATAAAACAAAATTTGTTGCATCTACATTCAGACTCCGCAAGCCACTGTAGGTGCGTGGTGGAGGGTACCCTCTACCGCTACTAGTCATTTCCTTTCCTGTTCTACTGTAAGTAGGCTGTTTAGGTTTTTATGTTGGTAACGCCACGTGGTGCTCTGTACGAAAATCGCTGACTGCGCTGTGTGCAGTCTGTGGCTGGTTGGACTCAATGTTGGAATATCCGCTAGTGTAGTGTTGGGCAGTTGCATGTGAACAGCACGTAGCGTTGGGCAGTTGGAGGTCAGCCGCCAGCAGTGGTGGATGTGGGGAGAGAGATGCCAGAGTTTAGAGAGGTTGCTATGAGCGGACGATCTGGACGTGTGTCCGCCAGAAAAAGGAAATTTGTAAAACTGGATGTCACGAACTAATATATTTATATATAGAGTTGGAGTATATACCTGTCCTTTTTTCCCCCTAAGGTAAGTCTTTCCGCTCCCGGGACTGGAATGACTCCTTACCCTCTCCCTTAAAACCCACTTCCTTTCGTCTTAGCCTCTCCTTCCCTCTTTCCTGATGAAACAACCGTTGGTTGCGAAAGCTTGAATTTTGTGTGTGTGTTTGTGTTTGTTTGTGTGTCTATCAGCATGCCAGCACTTTCGTTTGGTAAGTTACATCATCTTTGTTTTTAGATATATTTTTCCCACGTGGAATGTTTCCCTCTATTATATTCATACATGTGTGTGTGTTAGTTCGTGACATCCAGTTTTACAAATTTCCTTTCTCTTACGGATATATATATATATATATATATATATATATATATATATATATATATATATATATATATATATATATATGACTTTTGAACACTATTAAGGTAAATAAATTGTTTGTTCTCTATCATAATCTTTCATTTGCTAACTATGCCTATCAGTAGTTAGTGCCTTCAGCAGTTAGAATCTTCTATTCAGCTGGCACTATTGGCGTTCGCTGTATTGCAGTAGTTCGAGCAACGATGATTTTTGTAAGTGATTCATGAGAGGTATAGGTTATTGTTAGGTATGGCCATTCTTTTGTAGGGTTAATTGAAAGTCATATTGCGTTGCGCTAAAAATATCAGAATAAGTAAAGAGAGAACTGCATGAGTACGTTCACTTTTGCTCAGCTCTTTCAAAATCGAATAACGTAAGAGTTTTTCCAGCACTGTCGTTCTTTGCATACAAAGGGGAAGTCTCACTAATCGCAAATAGAGTGAGAGAAAAATTTCTGTCTATATGCTTCTGACCGAGCGCTGATTTCTGTTATCTTATCTTGGTGGTCCTTACGCTTTGTTGGCGACAGTAGGATCGTTCTGCAGTCGGCTTCAAATGCCAGTTCTCTAAATTTTCTCAACAGTGTTCCGCGAATAGAACGTCGCTTTCCCTTCGGGGATTCCCATTTGAGTCCACGAAACATCTCTGTAATAATCGTGTGTTGACCGAACGTAAAAACACACTAACACCGTCCGAACAGCCGGCCGGAGTGGCCGAGCGGTTCTAGGCGCTACAGTCTGGACCAGGTTCGAATCCTGCCTCGGGCCTGGATGTGTGTGATGTCCTTAGGTTAGTTAGGTTTAAGTTGTTCTAAGTTCTAGGGGACTTATGACCTCAGAAGTTGAGTCCCATAGTGCTCAGAGCCATTTGAACCATTTTTGAACCGTCCGAATAGGCCTTGAACGTCCAACGGTACCGACCGGCCGCCGTGTCATCCTCAGACTATACGCGTCACTGGATGAGGATATGGAAGGGCATGACCAGAACCGCTACGTCCCAGTCAAGTAGCTCCTAAATTCATCTCACAACGGCTGAGTGCACCCCACTTGTCAACAGCACTCGGCAAACCCGGATGGTGACCCATCTGTGTACTAGCCAAGTCCAACAGCGCTTGATCTAACGTACCAGTAACAAACCTAGCAGCACGCCTCTGAATCGCTTCACTGTCTTCCTTTAATCCAACTTGGTGGGGATCCTACAAACTCGAGCAGTACTCCAGAATGGGTCACATTAGTATTGTACACGGCGTCTCCTTTACACATGAACTACACTTTCCTAAAATTGACCCAATAAACCAAAGTCGACCATTGGTCTTCCCTACTACAATCCTCACATGTGCGTTACGTTTCATACCATTTTGCAACGTTCCGCCTAGATTAACATTCTACATCTTTTTCTTCATGTGTACATATTTATTTCTCATCGTAGTCACCCTGGCGACAAACACATGTCTCCCAACGAGAGACCAGTTTCTCGATTAAGTCACTGTAGGAAGTGTCAGTATGTTGACGGTGCCACAATCTCACCTCTGCTTGCACTGCTTCGTCATTGTCAACGTGGAGTCACCGGAGCTGTTCTTTAAGTCCTGGAAACAAACGAAAACCAGATGGAGCCAAGTCAGGACTGTATAGTGGATGATCGATGACAGTGAACCCGGATTGTCGCAGCGCTGGTGTTTGGTTTGCCATTGTCATGCTGAAGGATAGTGTGCTTCATGTACGAACGAACTCTTTGAATTCAAGCTTTCAGTTTTCTGAGGGTCTTGTGGTACATTGTACGAGGGGCGTTCGGAAAGTCCGTGCAAAATCCGATAGATGGCACCACCGGCATGTATCGAGGTCATGTCTAGTTAGTAGCATCTTTGGAAAGAACGCACACCAAGTTTCAGCCATATTGGTCTATTTCTTTGTGTTTGGCATTCGTGTGAATCAAGGAAGTCGAGTGACTGTCAAAAAATGGACGAAAAAGAATTTCGTGTGGTGATTAAACATTACTTTATGAAAGGCAAAACGCCTCAGGAGACTAAAGAGAAGCTTGATAAACATTACGGTGACTCTGCACCTTCGATTAGAACTGTTTATAAGAGGTTTCAAAATTTTCGGAGTGGCCACATGGACACAGGTGATGCTGAACGTTCTGGAAGCCCTGTGGAGGTTACGACTCAAGAAATCATTAATAAAATCCATGATATGATGATGGATGAGAGAAGCGTTAAGGTGCATAAGATTGCTAGTGCTGTGGTCATCTCGAATGAAGGGGTACAAAATATTTTGCATAAACATTTGGACATGAGAAAGCTATCCGCAAGATGGGTTCCGCGATTGCTCACGCTTGACCACAAACGGAATCGTGTAAAGTGTTGCAAGGATGGTTTGCAGCTGTTCAGGAAGAATCCGCAGAACTAGGCGTCGTTTCGTCAGTGTGGATGAAATATGGATACATTACTATACTCCTGAGACCAAAGAACAATCTAAACAATGGGTTACCAAGGCAGAATCTGCACCAAAAAAGGCGAAGACCATTCCTTCGGCCGGAAGAGTTATGACGACTGTCTTTTGCGATTCGCAAGGGATAATTCTCATCGATTATATGAAAAAGGGTAAAACTATTACAGGTGCATATTATTCATCGTTATTGGACCGTTTGAAAACCGGGCTGCAAGAAAAACGCCGGCGATTGGACGGCAAAATAGTCCTTTACCATAACGACTATGCACCAGCAGACACCAGCAGTTGTGGTCGCAAAATTAATGAAGATAGGATTCCAACTCGTTTCACATCCCCCCTATTCCCCAGACTTGGCTTCTTCAGACTACTACTTGTTCCCCAATTTGAAGAAATGACTGGCGGGACAAAGATTTTATTCTAATGAGGAGGTGATTGCAGCAACTAATAGCTATTTTGCAGACTTGGGCAATTCCTATTATTCGGAAGGGATCAACAAACTAGAACAGCGTTGGATGACGTGTGTAAGTCTAAAAGGAGACTATGTCGAAAAATAAAAAAGGTTTACCCCAAACAGACAAGTAGTTTCCGTTTTTGCACGGACTTTTCAAACGCCCCTCGTAGAGTGTGTGGTGGTGGCTTTAGGTACCAATTCCAAATGCATCACACCTTGAACGTTCCTGAACACTTTAAGCATGACTATGCCTGCCGATGGCATGGTCTCGAACTTTTCTGACGTCGGTTATCCACTGTGGTGGAACTCCATTCTTGCCCTCTTGTCAAAATGGTGAATCTAGCTTTCGTCAGCTGCTACGATATTGTTAAGGAACCCATAACCTTCACGCTCAAAACGGAGCAGAAATTGTTGACAGATGTCCAGTCTCCTCCATTTCATTTCAGGAGTGACCATTAGAGGCGCTCACCAGGCACAGTTTTCTGTACTGTAGTTCTCCAGTGACAGGCCTGTACACACTCTCGTGATACGCCACACTTACCTGAGAGCTGTCTCTGTGTTATCCGACGATTTTATCTGATGAGTTCAACAGTCCGATTCCGGTGTCTCTTCGGTTGCTGTACGCTATCGTCCACGCCGAGCCATGTCACACACGTTGATGTTAGCACGCCACTTTCCTTGTTACGAGTATATTACTGATGTGGATACAATCATCGCAGTGCACAGTTTTCATTCCGCTATGGATTTCAATCGGAGGCGCGTTTTCTGCGGTTAGAAACTCCATTACAGTACGCCGTTTCTCAGGCACACAGTTACGTTACACTCCGCCATGTTACATGCTACAAATAGGAGCCGATCCCTCTAGCGACAGAGGGTTGCCACCTCTTCAGTTTCAAAAAATAGTTCAAATGGCTCTGAGCGCTATGGGACTTAACATCTGAGGTCATCAGTCCGCTAGAACTTAGAAACTACTTAAACCTAACTAACCTAAGGACACCGTACACATCCATTCCCGAGGCAGGATTCGAACCTGCTACCGTAGCGGTCGCCCGGTTTCAGACTGAAGCGCCTAGAACCGCTCGGCCACAGCGGCCGGCTCTGATAGCTGGAGTCCAAAGTTTTTGTTCATCATGCCTTTTGCGTTCTTGTGGAGATATTTCCACAGCAACTTACACCTCCCCTAACAAATATTTGCTTATATCTATTCGAACCTACGACCGTAGCAGCAGCACGGTTCCTGACTGAAGCGCCTAGAACCGCTCGGCCACAGCGGCCAATACGCATGCCTATACCAGTTTCTTTGGCGCTTCAGTTTATATAGAGATTAATAAACACCATATGATGAGTGTTGTTTCTGTGTATTTACAGTATTAGTTATGTAGAAATCGAAAAGAATAAATAAAAAAAAGTTTCCAGTATAGGGGCTGGGCGCCACAATCCTTGGATTGCTCTTCCACACTCTTCCCTCTGTGCCAATTGGAGACTGCCAGATAACGTAAATGGTTCATACCTCGCCCGACACGGACAAAAATGCTATTTTTTGTAAACTCTTGGGTATCTGAAGCTCCCACTTTCATTTCTGGCCAAGGCCTGTGCTACACCGATCTTCGCAAAAGCGCTCGGCAACCCTTCAGGGAGCTCGGGCACGCGTGCAGCCTACACGGCCCCTGCACGCCTCAGCGGCGCGCACTCTCCCTGTCGCGCTGACGGACGGACAACAGGCGGCTGTGTCAGAGCTAACACAGGCCACCACTTCCATGGGCCCTATTCGCGTCCGCCACACACGTGACCACAATATACTGCCGCGAGTATTGCGCCGCCGGACGCTATAAAGGCCGGCCCCAGACACATCTGCTCACTATATATTGTCCGCCGCCTTGATCCCCCTCACCCCCTGGTGTCTCCCTTCCTCTCCACCCCTAGCCCGTTGCCGCGCCTTTACCGCTGTGCCCCACCATCTCCACAACCTCCGCCTCCTTTCCCAACGCAACTTCCACCATCTACCCCTCTCGGATGTTGAGCTTCGCCCTGACATCTACCCATCCTACCAACTCTAACCCCATCTTCCTGCCTCCTCCTCAGGACTCCCTTTCCTCCCCCTCCATTCTCCTGCGCGGCTATCCCCTCCTACTCCCCCCCTCTCATATGCTCCCTTTCAGTGTCTCTGCACTCCCTCCTGCCTTGTCTTCCCTCTTCGTCTCCCGCCCCATGTGTCTCCTGCCTCTTCGTGTACCTGCTGACGCCCCTACTCTCTTCATCCCGCCGCCTCCCCTGCTGCCCCTTGCTCTCCCCTCCTTTTCCATCCTCTCCGACCTCTCCCTCGGCAGGTCCCACCTGGCAGTTTTATACTTCACTGTGTGTGCTCCAAGTGGGCATTAAGTGTGTTGTTCTGGAGTGTTTTTAATACTGTGGCCGACTTTTATGTCTTCTTTATGTTTTAAGAATCGCCAACTGTGTTTTTTAACTTTATGGTGGCTTTTTTAATCGTCTCCCCCCCCCCCCATGAACATCTCCCTGTCAGTGTATTTTTACCTCCATTATCTCCCCTTACTCTGTTTTGTGTTCCCCTTTTTTATCGCCTTATATATGTAGCATTTTATTCTCGTTTTAGTTGTCATGTCACTCGCTGAAGAGTGGCGGATTGTGCCGCTGACAGCCCTCCCCTGTCCATATGGGACAGGGGAATGAAATCACAATAAAGAAAAAAAATCTGCACAGATCATTTCTTGCAGCATCGAGAGCCCCTTGTAGCCTCTGGGCGGGTGCTACTCACCACATCATCTTAGGACGCTCTCGAAGGTCATCGTAGCGACCCTCACTGTGGTATTCAGCATTCTTCGTCGTTTCCCTTGGAGCAATCAGACTGTATCCAGGACAGACATTTCTGTTCCTATGCTTGTGTTTTCCATAACAGCTTCATTGGACTTTGAATATTTTCCATACAAATGTACTTGCCTACAAAGATTTTAATTGTGTTACTTTATCAGACTCTGGAATCACCATACTGTCAAGTCTTCACCTGTAAGACACTATAAATATGATTTTCTTAGCATCGTCGAAGAAGACGTTTCTTTCCTTGGTATATAACATTATATAAACGTTAACTACTGTTTTCCCTATAGAGGTCTGAGCGACACATCTGCCTGCACATGTCTAAAATTTGAACGAAATCGGAGATGCCAAGTAGGCGCAGTGCCCTGGTTAGTGTTTTCTTTTTCAGTTGAGTGGACATTTGGACTAACGATCATGTATGGTAACCAACTTTTCAGCAAAATACCATGCGAGCTGGCAGAGGGGGTCCCAGATGGGAATATTTGGGAGGGGATTTCCAGATATGGCACTTACCTTAAAAGCAGCTGGATTACTGGTTACTCTTCGTGTTTCGCTGTCTCCACTGGTACATATCGCTAAACCGAATGACGAAATGGACTAATTTGTAACCGCCCTCTCGAAAGGGATATCAAAATTTTGCTTTAAGAATTTTTTGTTTGTAACTGGAAACAAACGGACGCTTTCCGTTGTCAGTGGGCATCGCATCAAACATTTGATTAGCAGTATTTGTCTGAACCGACTCTGCGTTGGAAAAACGAAGTTGTAAATATCTGCAGAAACATCGGAGATGGTGCATCTGATGTCTCTTAGCCCAGAATATATATATGTATTTCTCTTTGCCTGGCCCTAATGGTACAAGAAGCAAAAATTAGAAGAGGCACGAGACAAGGATGTGCTCTCTATCCTCTTATATTCAGTGCTTACATCCAGGAAACTACAGACCAAGTTTGCGAAACAAGTGACATAGGGATCAAAAGTAATGGGCAAAAGATAGACGTGCTGCAGTAGGCAGATGATATAGCTCTGGTCCCGCAGGCGAAAGAAGGTCAAGAGAGGTTCCTCAGCACAAAAGAAAGTGTTTCCTGTAACCAGCATGGAATGAGAATAAACAACCGAAAGAAAGTGGTAGTATGCAGTACAGAAGAAGAATATGATCCTTCAAGAATAAGAAGCTAGAAGTGGCAGAGAAATTTACCTGTTTGGGAAGCATGATCACAAGGGATGGCAGAAGCGGGAAAGAAACTTTGGACGGAATGCGGCAGGCCAAAACCACATTTAATTTGAGAAAGAATTTACTCACTAGCAGGAGCACTAGTCTGGAAATAAGGAAACGAATCATGAAAGCATTTGTTTCGAGTGTGGTCTTATATGGCTGTGAAACTTGAACAGTAGGAAAACAAGAGAGGAGACGGGTAAAAGCCCTGATAATTCAGTGCTACAGAAGGATGATGATGATCAGCTGGAGAGACGGAGTTATCAATGACGAGCTGCTGAGAAGAGGACAGTAAGCCAGATCTCTGTGGAGGCACAACTAAACGAGAAGAGACAGAATAGTCGGCCACATTTCAAAAGACATCATCACCAAGACAATATCAAAAGGAGCTATTGAAGGAAGGGAACGCCGGGGACGACCAAGATTCTCATACGCACAGTAGATTATGAGTGAGATGGGATCCACAACATATGCGGAAATGAAGGAGGAAGGAAACCGGAGAGGGGAACGGCGCACTGCTGCAAACTAACCTCAGGCTAGAACACTAAAGAAGAAGAAGAAGACCTGTAAATGAAACGTGGGTTGTTTGAGTAATGGCCTACATCTACAGCTACTTAACTCCCCTGGAGTTCACTCTTAAGTGCCTAGGAAGGGTTGTCTGAACCACCTTCAGACTACTTCTCTACCGTTCGAGTCTCTAACAGCACGGTAAAAATGAAATCTTGCCCTACGAGCTCCTAGTTCCGTTTCTTTTATTTTATTACGATGATCATTTCTTCCCGTGTAGGTCGGCGACAGTAAAATATTTTCTCATTTAGAGGAGAAAGTTGGTGACTAAAACACAACGAAACCCATTAATTTTAATGATTACCACCCCAACTCGCGTATTACATCCGTGAGACAGTCTTCCCTATTTCGCGATAATATTAAGCAAGCTGCTCTTCTTTGGACTTCTTCGACGTCCTTCGTCAATCCTGTCTGGTAAGAATCCCATTCCACTCACAAATACTCTAATAGAGTACGGACAAGCCTAGTGTAGGTATTATCTTTAACACCTGTTGCATTTTTAAGTGTTCTGCCGATAAAACGTAGTCTCTGGTTTGCCGTCCCTATAACATTATCTATATCATCGATCCAATTTAATTTATTCTTAATTCTATTCCCTAAGTAGTTAGTTGAATTCGGAATCTTTACATTTGTTATCATGTAACCGAAATTTAGTGGATTTCCTTTAGTACTCATGTGGATGACTTCACAGTTTTTGTTACGTACAGTCAAGAGCCACTTTTCGCAACATACAGAAATCTTGTCTAAAGGATTTAGCAATTGCTTTTGATCTTTCGATAACTTTACTAGACAGTAACTGACAGCATCGTTTGCAGACAATCTCAGAAGATTGCTCAGATTGTCTCCTAAATCGCTTATATAGATTAGGTGCAGCAAGGCCTGTGACACTTCCCTTTGGAACGCCAGATATTACTTCTTTTTTACTCGACGACTTTCCGTCAATTATTACGAGGTGTAACTTTCTCACAGGAAATTACGAATCCAGTCGCACAACAGCGGCATATTCCGTATGCACGCAATTTGATTAGAAGTCTGTTGTGAGAAATGATGTCAAAAGCCTTCTGGAAATCTAGAAATACGGAATCAATCTGAGATTCTCTGTCGATAGGACTCATTACTTCCTGCGACCAAAGAGCTAGTTGTGTTTGACAAGAATGATATTTTCTGAGTCCGTTCAAAAATGGTTCAAATGGCTCTAAGCACTATGGGACTTAACATCTGAGGTCATCAGTCCCCTAGACTTAGAACTACGTAAACATAACTAACCTAAGGACATCACACACATCTATGCCCGAGGCAGGATCCCAACCTGCGACAGTAGCAGCCTCGTGGTTCCGGACTGAAGCGCCTAGAACCGCTCGGCCACAGAGGCCAGGTCTGAATCCGTGTTGACTGTCTGTCAACAAACCGTTACCTTTGAGGTAATTCATAATATTCGAACAAAGTATATGTAGCGAAAAGCCTAATGCAAATCATCCTCAATAATATGGGTCTGTAATTCAGCAGATTAATCTACATCTACATCTACATTTGTACTCCGCAAGCCACCCAATGGTGTGTGGCGGAGGGCACTTTACGTGCCACTGTCATTACCTCCCTTTCCTGTTCCACTCGCGTATGGTTCGCGGGAAGAACGACTGCCGGAAAGCCTCCGTGCGCGCTCGAACCTCTCTAATTTTACATTCGTGATCTCCTCGGGAGGTATAAGTAGGGGGAAGCAATATTTCGATACCTCATCCAGAAACACACCCTCTCGAAACCTGGACAGCAAGCTACACCGCGATGCAGAGCGCCTCTCTTGCAGAGTCTGCCACTTCAGTTTGCTAAACATCTCCGTAACGCTATCACGCTTACCAAATAACCCTGTGACGAAACGCGCCGCTCTTCTTTGGATCTTCTGTATCTCCCCTGTCAACCAGACCTGGTACGGATCCCACACTGATGAGCAATACTCAAGTATAAGTCGAACGAGTGTTTTGTAAGCCACCTCCTTTGTTGATGGACTACATTTTCTAAGGACTCTCCCAATGAATCTCAACCTGGTACCCGCCTTACCAACAATTAATTTTATATGATCATTCCACTTCAAATCGTTCCGCACGCATACTCCCAGATATTTTACAGAAGTAACTCCTACCAGTGTTTGTTCCGCTATCATATAATCATACAACAAAGGATCCTTCTTTCTGTGTATTCGCAATACATTACGTTTGTCTATGTTAAGGGCCAGTTGCCACTCCCTGCACCAAGTGCCTATCCACTGCAGATCTTCCTGCATTTCGCTGCAGTTTTGTAATGCTGCAACTTCTCTGTATACTACGGCATCATCCGCGAAAAGTCGCACGGAACTTCCGTCACTATCTACTAGACTACCTTTTTGAGTTTTTTGTGGCCTTTGGAACTTTTTGTCTTTTGGTACGGATTATTCGTCAAGCGAGCGATTGTATACGATTGCTAAATTATCTGGCTTCTGAAAAGTCTGGCACTTTTCAGTAGGTTGCAAGTGGGGCAAAGGACACCCCAACAGGGCTTTTGGAAGGAGACTTCCAGGTTCAACATTTGCCTTACAACCAAGGAAAATTTCCCATAAACTTTGTTCAGAACTCGAGGGATGTGGGCTATTGCTAATTTAATTCTGGTACAATATGCCACAGACAAAAAAATATGTGAGCCCAGTATACGTAAAGGCGTATTTTTTCGTGAATATAAGCGGTGAAGTCGACGGCTTCCCCTCCTTGACGTCTAATGCGAACCAGCCTTAATGTACTCCGTGTGGCACAATGTGTCTCCTGAATAAAAAAAGAGTACATTCTCCGGAGAAGATTCTCAGAACAAGAGTATTCTCTTTCGCATGAATACGAAATAGGAAGCATATTTTTTGACGAGGGACTTCTTTCTCAATCACTATTTCCTCTCCATCTTGAGAAGGTTCTCGGTGTGTGTTATGTGCACAGTAAACACCCGCTTAAACTTACATTTCAGTCAAATGGTTCAAATGGCTCTAAGCACTATGGCCTTAACATCTGAGGTCATCAGTCCCCTAGACTTAGAACTACTGAAACCTAACTAACCTAAGGACATCACACACATCCATGCCCGAGGCAGGATTCGAATCTGGGACCGTAGCAGCAGCGTGGTTCCAAATTGCAGCGCCTAGAACCGCTCTCTTCCACAGCGGCCGGCTACATTTCAGTCAACTCGCCCAGACAGGTGAACTATTCTGTGTACAAATATGGAACAGCGATGAATGAGCTCTGAAAGATTTGCACTACGTTGCAATTTTAGTTTCATGTGCAGCAAGAAATTATTAAGACGATTACTGACAGCTTATGAAAATGTTTTTTCTGCCGATGTTACCAAGTTTTCGACATGTGGAAAACTTGAAGTTAGGTGAGTACGTTATGCGGACGAAATCTTAAGGATACAATTTGATCACGAGATAATTTTGATTAAATGTGACGCATAATGCTCGGCTCGCGCGCCAAGTAATGCGTGGTTGCCCGTGCGGTTTAGTTACGAGAAACATCGCTAGGTTTTTTAATAAACCTGTTATCATTTTTTTCTGTTCCGTCTATTTATTTCTAACATAACATAAAATACTGTTTATCCTGTGAGAATACATGAAGAAAAACATCTGAAAATGTCGGTGACACAGTTGCCTGGTGTATACCTACGTCTTCTCCTACACCAGTCCGAAAACATGGGGCTTCCCTCTTCTTCCATGATTTTTCTGGAAGGAAGTTCGCCAGCCAAATAGTGTTCTTATTGCAAAGCCTGTATAAACTTCTGTAGTTTCTCTCTTCAATATTTCTTTGGGCTACGTATACCTTTTTTGCCTTCTGAGAAACAAATCTGACATTTTCCAAGGGGAAAAAAACTCGATAAAACTTAATCTCAAAGGAACTTACTCAGCTCGAAGTATGCTACAGAGCTCGATTCAAAAAACTGAGAATATACTTCACTTGAGAGAGACTGCTTTCGTTTCATACGAAACCGGAGTATGTTCTTCGTGTTGAGGAACTCCCCCACCCTTTTACTCAAGCTGAGAACATTCTCAGGTGAAGTGTATTATCCTGAGAACGTTTTCCGAAATTCCGAGAATAAAGTACATTCTCCGTTTTATTCACACGACCAAGTGTCCCGTGAGTTGCAGAAGCCACTATTCTTTGTTCATCATCAGAATAAACATGATGTAAATAAAAACAAACGCGATGATTGGTCAGCAGCCGTAGCACACGTGCACACCCCTCGGAAGTAGGCGCGCCGGCCGCTGTGGCCGTGCGGTTCTAGGCGCTGCAGTCTGGAACCGCGTGACCGCTACGGCTGCAGGTTCGAATCCTGCCTCGGGCATCGATGTGTGTGATGCCCTTAGGTTAATGAGGTTTAGGTAGTTCTAAGTTCTAGGCGACTGATGACCTCAGAAGTTAAGTCGCATAGTGCTCAGAGCCATTTGAACCATTTTTTGAAGTAGACGCTACTTGTTGTTGTTGTTGTTGTGGTCTTCAGTGCAGACACTGGTTTGATGCAGCTCTCCATGCTACTCTATCCTGTGCAAGCTTGATCTCCCAGTACCTACTGCAACCTACATCCTTCTGAATCTGTTTAGTGTATTCATCTCTTGGTCTCCCTCTACGATTTTTACCCTCCACGCTGCCTTCCAATACTAAATTGGTGACCCCTTGATGCCTCAGAATATGCTCTACCAACCTATCCCTTCTTCTAGTTAAGTTGTGCCACAAATTTCTCCCCAATTCTGCTCAATACCTCCTCATTAGTTATGTGATCTACCCATCTAATCTTCAGCATTCTTCTGTAGCACCACATTTCGAAAGCTTCTATTCTCTTCTTGTCCAAACTATTTATCGTCCACGTTTCACTTCCATACATGGTTACACTCCATACAAATACTTTCAGAAAAGTCTTCCTGACACTTAAATCGTTATTCGATGTTAAATTTCTCTTCTTCAGAAACGCTTTCCTTGCCATTACCAGTCTACATTTTATATCCTCTCTGCTTCGACCATCGTGAGTTATTTTGCTCCCCAAATAGCTAAACTCATTTACTACTTTAAGCCTCTCATTTCCTAATCTAATTCCCGCAGCATCACCCGATTTAATTCGACTACATTCCATTATTCTCGTTTTGCTTTTGTTGATGTTCATCTTATATCCTCCTTTCAAGACACTGTCCATTCCGTTCAGCTGCTCTTCCAGGTCCTTTGCTATCTCTGACAGAATTACAATGTCATCGGCAAGCCTCAGAGTTTTTATTTCTTCTCCGTGGATTTTAATTCCTACTCCGAATTTTTATTTTGTTTCCCTGTACTGACTTACGCATCAGATATCTTGTTACTATGTTACGGTAAATGAAACTTTAAGATATTCTAACGTATTAACAGCCATCAACGTTTCTCTTAACCATAATCTAGCTATATAGTTTTTATTCAAACTTTATGTACAGTCGCAGTCTCTGTACTGTTGTGCTCGATTGTCACGCTGTTAATACGAAGTATGAAAATGGCTGACGCTGCTTTCTGCTTCGTAGGGAAACATGTGCATGGAACGTTATTAAAATGTGTTGTGAAAAAGATTGTTCTGAAAATTGTTCACAGGGTTACAGAAGAAAAATCGGTTTTGAAGTTTACTGAAGATTTTATTTATTATAGTTAAGGTGATATTGTAAACTGAGAGCATAACTCAATTGTTAGCGTAGCGTAATTTGGATTTAGTTCATAGGCCACTGATTCAAATTTCACTTTAGTCTTGTTATTGTTTTTCGTTCAGTTTGGAATACCTGCATCTTTTAAATATAAAATCGTCAAATGTATGTTATTAACACACAATTAATTATCGTTTTTTTATGAAATATGCACCTATTCTTGTTCCTGATTACTAGAGAGCGGATTATATGCATCATAAAGTCCTTAAAATATGTATGCTAATAAGAATGAAAAATGCTTAACAAGTACATGAAAAGAGTCGAAATATGCAAGATCAAATAATAAAATAACGTGGTAGTTACTGCGTTATGTCAAAGTCGAACCTCTGCATATAAATTACGAGGAAGAACGCCGGCCACGCGAGAAAGCGGTAAATTTAGAAAGCTGATATTTTCTAAATACTTTCCGCTAGAGGCTAGGAAGGGGGCCTTTCGCGGAGTATTTTCCAAAAATTTGCAAAATGGAAACGCATACTGTGTGTCAAGAATTGTTCGTTCTTTGCTGTTCTTATCAGTAACAAGCAGATGCGATGCGAGAGAGTCGCAGCGAAACAATAGATACGTACAGGACCAACTTCGACATATATCGCACGCAAGGGGGCACGGTCAGAAACTCCGTAATATTTTATTTAAAAAACAACATACAATCATGAATTTTTTGACCAGCATTAACATTTAATCAATACTATTAGACCGAAGCATCATTTACAATTTATTTTACATTTTTCTACTTTTGTAAACATGAACGACCAAGTACTGTTCCAAATGTTCGGTAGTAAGATTGTCTCTTCGATCACTCAAAACTTTTTTATAGGCAGAAAACGACCGTCCCACATCAACTGAGGTAACTGGGCAGTATTTGAATTTGGGTGCTATGTAGGCATTTATTGTTTCTGGTAAAAGTTCACCCGTCCCATTAATAAAACGTATCAGTTTAGCACAAGGGTTCAAAGCCTGGGTTATTGTTTAAAGTGTTTTCAAAATGTTCTTTAAGTTTTCTTGGGAATATCTCCGGTTATGAGGAGCTCACAAGAATAATTTTATTCATTAGCTGAACAGATTCATTCAAAGCCAAACCTTGAATTTCGAGCTTTTTAATACTTGCAGGCGTATTGGAAAAATGAGTGATAATCGCGGCACAATCTTTTTTAATACCGGAATCGTTAAAAGCTTCCTTGCACTGGCAAACTGCCAAAGCCTCTGCACTATCGAAGCCGTTTACTATCCCTCTAACGGCATCGAAATGTTCATGGTAAAACAACACAGCTTCGACCCACGTACCCCAGCGAGTTCCCACTGGTTTGGAAGGTAAAGGCACATTTGGTAGTTTTTCTTTGTAGGTCTCGATGCGAACAGGAGCTTTCAGAGACACTTTATTTGTGGGTGACATCAGTTTATTTACATTCACAGACTTGAACGTACTTCTTCTGCAAGGCGATGTACACGATGGGCAAAGCACGTCCCGTGAATCAAATTGGAATAAAATACTCGGAGGTCTTTTCCTGCTTTGATCAGATACGGAGCAGCATCTGAAATAAACACAAACACCTTCATCTTCAGAAGATTCTGGAAATATTTTTCTAATACCTCATTCCAAATCTGGCGACCGTGGAATGATTTGCTTTTTCAAGTTCTTTACAGGCCGCTAAATAGGAAGAAGAAGGCTCTTCTTTTAAGGCACCAACAATTAAATTTGCAATGTAACGGCCACAAGCGTCTATAGCTTCGTCAACTGAAATCCAGGTAATGCTGTCCTTGACTTCATTGCGTATTTCTTCCAGAGCATTTACGTAAATTGTTGGTATGTAATTTTTACGCAGTTTCGATTCATCCGGTATATTTTGATTTGAACAATATTTGCTCAGGATGCCTTGAGGATAGTATTTGTGTTTGTGAAGAGGAATATTGCTTACAGTGAGTGTTTCACATAGGTCCATGTTAAACCGACTTTTTTGGTTACCTTCGGATAAATCTTTACTACTTCAACTTGCTGTTGTCGGAAGTTGTTGTCGTGGTCCTTTCTTCTGCATTCCTGCGATATGAAGACTTCTCTATTTGAAACTTTTTTTTGCACGAAACTTTTTTCTCGCAAACTCGACAATATAAAATAATTCCGTCACATGTAAATGTTCCATGATGGTCAGCTACTCACGGAACAACGTTTCTTTTTTTCGGGCGGCATGGCGCACAACACGTTACACACTACACGTTGTAAACACGCTCAACTGTGTACAAGTAAATAGAAAGCTACACTGAAACAATGGACGTGCGGCTGAAAGCTCGCGTAGTTTGATTTGTTGCCGACGCGTACGGTATGACAGCGGAGGGGATTAACCGGGGGCGCATACTGCAGCAGTTGTAATACACGCGAAGTAAGCGAGACTGTTTTGCCACAAATGGTAATTTTGGCTATCTCATTTACATAAATAATACGGTTGAATATAATTGACGAAATACGAATATCAAACGCTTATTAGCCCTACTACAATCAAAAAGTTTTGTGTTTGGAAATAGTTTCACATTTCATTCATACACTCCTCTTCCCCAACCAAGAGATCGATAAGTAGTTGTACGAAATGTTCATATAAATTTGCAATCTTCATATTCTTCCATAAAATTTTTGTGATGTCCCCACTTCTTCCATTCCTCATTCTAACAAACAATCTTGTTGCCACCAATTCTGTAACTATTCCTGCCATTGTCAAAACTTATTCTCCAGTTAACTTAACTAACCCTGCCAGAATCACCAGTTTTATCCCACGTTTATTCTCCGGTTAGGCGTTATTAAGTGTTGGTACAATGCGTTTTCCGTGCTGTTATGAGAACACAACTTAAGCGTCTCCTAACCCTCTCCAGGACCGGGAGTGGCCGTGAAGCCACATTAGCTGCGTGTGTGGACCCGGTGTTACGGTGGACCTGGTGTTAACGAGCGAGCCCTAGGTAGTACAGCGATCTGGCAAAACTTTTCTGTCATAATTTCGTTTTCTTGGATGCAATGACAAGATTAATATGTAATCTTTCTTACCTGTTGTTCCTATTAGTCGTTTATTTCCACTCTGCCGGCCGGAGTGGCCGTGCGGTTCTGGGCGCTACAGTCTGGAACCGAGCGACCGCTGCGGTCGCAGGTTCGAATCCTGCCTCGGGCATGGATGTGTGTGGTGTCCTTAGGCTAGTTAGGTTTAAGTAGTTCTAAGTTCTAGGGGACTGATGACCTCAGATGTTAAGTCGCATAGTGCTCAGAGCCATTTGAACCATTTTTTATTTCCACTCTGGTAGTATGAATCTATGGATTTCGCTAATAATTATAACAACACTGACCATTCGCACACCCAGTCGACCACATAAACAAACAGCGATTGGCATTCACCCGTTCGGGTTTATTTGGCTCATCTCCTATAGCCCCGTCCTCTTTTGTCTGCAGAAAACTTTATTTCCAGATGCGACAGGGATTCACCTGACATAGACATCACATACACTACGCACGCATTCAAAATCAACTTATGATTCGTTCAGAAATCAACTTAGAATGTGTTCAAAAATGTTCAAGAACCAACAGGGATGTGTTTCAAAATCATATGAATAATCGATACACCAACGTGCACCGGATGCTACGCGCTTTGTCAAACAATGTTATTTTCTTCAAGAATATGAATTTGGCGTCCCCTAAAATTACCGCCCATGGCAGGTACCCCAGTTCCCCCCCCCCCCCCCCTCCGCCCACCCTCGGAACACGGCGTGGCGTGATGCCACATTCGTTGCATTGGTTGCGTGTGTGCACCGGCTATGAACGAGCTGCCCCTAGTGTTAAGAGCGACCTCAACTCAGTGAGACGGCCCGTGTGTTTCAGCTCTCTGCCGCTGCCGTCGCCGCGGCGCTGCTGCTGTTCGTCGTGGCCACCCACACCTCTGCTGACGTCACCAGCAGCAGGCGAAGCCTCCGCGCAGCCGCTGGTGAGTTGAGCGCTATGGGCTCCACAATACTTCCGTTATGTGCAGTAATATTGGACATGTTAGGGCTGTTGTTGTTGTTGTTGTTGTGGTCTTCAGTCCTGAGACTGGTTTGATGCAGCTCTCCATGCTAATCTATCCTGTGCAAGCTCCTTCATCTCCCAGTACCTACTGCAACCTACATCCTTCTGAATCTGCTTAGTGTATTCATCTCTTGGTCTGCCTCTACGATTTTTACCCTCCACACTGTCCACCACTGCTAAATTTGTGATCCCCTGATGCCTCAGAACATGTCCTACCAACCGAACCCTTCTTCTAGTCAAGTTGTGCCACAAACTTCTCTTCTACCCAATCCTATTCAATACCTCCTCATTAGTTACGTGATCTACCCACCCAATCTTCAACATTCTTCTGTAGCACCACATTTCGAAAGCTTCTATCCTCTTCTTGTCCAAACTATTTATTGTCCATGTTTCACTTCCATACATGGCTACACTCCATACAAATACTTTCAGAAACGACTTCCTGACATTTCAATCTATACTCGATGTTAACAAATTTCTCTTCTTCAGAAACGCTTTCCTTGCCATTGGTAGTCTACATTTTATATCCTCTCTACTTCGACCATCATCAGTTATTTTGCTCCCCAAATAGCAAAACTCCTTTACTACTTTAAGTGTCTCATTTCCTAATCTAATTCCCTCAGCATCACCCGACGTAATTCGACTACATTCCATTATCCTCGTTTTACTTTTCTTGATGTTCATCTTATATCCTCCTTTCAAGACACTGTCCATTCCGTTCAACTGCTCTTCCAAGTCCTTTGCTATCTCTGACAGTATTAGAATGTCATCGGCGAACCTCAAAGTTTTTATTTCTTCTCCCTGGATTGTAATACCTACTCCAAATTTTTCTCTTGTTTCCTTTACTGCTTGCTCAATATACAGATTGAATAACATCGGGGAGAGGCTACAACCCTGCCTCACTCCCTTCCCAACCACTGCTTCCCTTTCATGCCCCTCGACTCTTATAACTGCCATCTGGTTTCTGTACAAATTGTAAATAGACTTTCGCTCACTGTATTTTACCCCTGCCACCTTTAGAATTTGAAACAGAGTATTCCAGTCAACATTGTCAAAAGCTTTCTCTAAGTCTACAAATGCTAGAAATGTAGGTTTGCCTTTCCTGAATCTTTCTTCTAAGATAAGTCGTAGGGTCAGTACTGCCTCACGTGTTCCAACATTTCTACGGAATCCAAACTGATCTTCCGCGAGGTCGGCTAATACCAGTTTTTCCATTCGTCTGTAAATAATTCGCGTTAGTATTTTGCGGCTGTGGCTTATTAAACTGATAGTTCGGTAATTTTCACATCTGTCAACACCTGCTTTCTTTGGGATTGGAATTATTATATTCTTCTTGAGGTCTGAGGGTATTTCGCCTGTCTCGTACATCTTACTCACCAGATGGTAGAGTTTTGTCAGGACTGGCTCTCCCAAGGCCGTCAGTGGTTCTAATGGAATGTTGTCTACTTCCGGGGTCTTGTTTCGACTCAGGTCTTTCAGTGCTCTGTCAAACTCTTCACGCAGTATCGTATCTCCCAGTTCATCTTCATCTACATCCTCTTCCATTTCCATAATACTGTCCTCAAGTACATCGCCCTTGTATAGACCCTCTATATACTCCTTCCACCTTTTTGCTTTCCCTTCTTTGCTTAGAACTGGGTTTCCATCTGAGCTCTTGATATTCATACAAGGTGGCTCTCTTTTCTCCAAAGGTCTCTTTAATTTTCCTGTAGGCAGTATCTATCTTACCCCTAGTGTGATAAGCCTCTACATCCTTACATTTGTCCTCTAGCCATGCCTGCTTAGCCATTTTGCACTTCCTGTCGATCTCATTTTTGTGAAGTTTGTATTCCTTTTTGCCTGCTTCATTTACTGCATTTTTATATTTTCTCCTTTCATCAATTAAATTCAATATTTCTTTTGTTACCCAAGGATTTCTACTAGCCCTCGTCTTTTTACCTACTTGATCCTCTGCTGCCTTCACTACTTCATCCCTCAAAGCTACCCATTCTTCTTCTACTGTATTTCTGTTCCCCTTTCCTGCCATTTGTTCCCTTACGCTCTCCATGAAAACTCTGTACAACCTCTGGTTTAGTCAGTTTATCCAGGTCCCATCTCCTTAAATTCCCACCTTTTTGCAATTTCTTCAGTTTTAATCTACAGTTCATAACCAATAGATTGTGGTCAGAGTCCACATCTGCCCCTGGAAATGTCCTACAATTTAAATGCTGGTTCCTAAATCTCTGTCTTACCATTATATAATCTATCTGATACCTTTTAGTGTCTCCAGGATTCTTCCATGTATACAACCTTCTTTTATGATTCTTGTTAGGGTTATATTGAGATTTTGTAAGGGTTGTGCCATAAACAACGCATTTTTCGAGTGACTAATAACATACAAATTTATTGATGAAATTAACGAATTTATACAAGCTCGCCGAACAAAAAATGAGTCGCACCTAGAGGTAGGATTACAAGCATAATTTAATACCGTGTGATTTCCCCCCTGGACTTGATAGCTTTCAATCGCACGTCCATTGTTTCAGTTTACCTTTCTACGATTTACTTGTACACAGTTGAGCGTGTTTACGACGTGTAGCGTGTAACGTGTTGTGCGCCATGCCGCCCGAAAAAATAAACGTCGTTCCGGGAGTAGCTGACCAGCCTGGAACATTTACATGTGACGGAATTATTTTATATTGTCGAGTTTGCGAGAAAAAAGTTTCGTGTAAAAAAAATTTCAGATAGACAAGTCTTCATATCGTCGTAATGCAGAAGAAACGACCGTGACAACAACTTCTGACAACAGCAAGTTGAAATAGCAAGGAAGGTAACCAAAGAAGTCGGTTTAGGGTAGGAAGTGTATCCACAAGGTCGTGCGGGTAAATCGCATCCAGTTTATGCCACTTGCTGAGGATTTGATCGTGCAGTGGCAGCAAATTGCGGGGATGCTAATGTCGGCATTTTACCTGCTGTTCCAACATGTCCCACAGATTTTCCATGGGTTCAATTCAGATGATTTTGCATGCCAGTCGAAATGTATTAGGGTGGGGCAGTGTTCGGAAAACCAGTCACATATTCTTCCAGTCCGATGAACTCTGCCGTCGTCATCTTTATGTGTCTGCGTGAGCAGTGGCCTCTAGCGAGGTGACATCTTGTTTCATGGCCACATGTCTTACATCACTGCTTGTAGACATGTTGAGCAGCCGTCACGAAACACCAACAAATACAGCAACTTCACACACTGTACGGCCAAACACGAGTGTCCCTTTTTGTCACTCTGTGACATCCTTACAGTTTCCCATGTTTACTCACAACGTCCACTTGAAACACAAACATTGCCACTGCATTATGCTCACATAGAGGCAGTGCGTGCTTAGTTGAGCAAGTAGCGCGATCAATTGCTGCACCATCTGTAAAAGCTTCATCTTAATGTGCACACTAGGGTGACTAACTTTCTGTCTCATGAGGTTAATAGGGCCAGCTCAAATGCCCTCAACGGCTCCCCCCCCCCCCCCCCCCCCACACACACACACTCATTGTTTCGATGAAATCCATACTAATTTTATGAATGCGAAAGTAACTCTATTACATTTTCTTGACTAAACTGTTGAATCCCATTTTTTCATATAAATGTATGCATCAACCTCATCACCATAGGCGGCATCTGTTCTGTCGGACATGTCACACAAAACAGACACCACTCAGAAATATATACTTTTTATACTTTTGGCCCAAGTAGCACCACAATTAGCATTATGAGAGAGAGGGGCCTGTTGAATCCTCTCACTAACGAAAAGTCCCTGGCAATATCCGGAATTGAGCACAGCTCTTTTGCTTGACAGTCACGTGTTGTCCAGTTTGCTACGATGGCGGACCATAATTTTATAAATTCGAGTGTTAATTTTTTAAAATGTGTTACATTTTATTGGAGCGCCTCAGACCGCTCGGAAATATTAGGAAGCAGATTCAAACGAAGTGTGAGGTAAAGGAGCTTCCTTGCCTATTTCTGCATAATGGGAAGGAACTGGCTACAACGAGTTGAATATTCAAAAGACAAACTTATTCTAACGTATTTCTTTACAACTGCTAGATTTTAGTGATTATTGCGTGTCCCAGACTTGTATTGACTAACTGTCACTTGCCTTGTATCCTCCATTATCGCTACTATACGAACGCTTGTTGCATGTATTAATATCTTTACTGACGTAAAACCGCGTCTCTGACAAAGGCTAATAAAAGCCTCGATTCTTTTGCATTCAGAGCAAGGCAGAGGACTGCCTCCCCATTCCGAAATTCAATGAATATTTCCTGTACATAATTACCAAGTCTGAGTCCTGTGCGAATATAAGTTGTTTAGTTACACACACAACTACGAAAATAAAGATAAGTCATTGTTCAATGCTGTTACTAAATCTCGAAATGTCCTTGATTTATTTACTTAAGATTTTTGCGCTATACTCGAATAAACGTTCGGACGGACAAGGCTACATATTTTTTTTAAAATATATATGGTATATACGTATATACAGGGCGTCCCACCTTAACTTTTCATTGTTAAACTCTCTGGAACCATAGTAGATATTCACAAGAGGCTTTCACCAGTATGAATAAATGGCAGGGGTTCACAAAAGTAAATACTCTGAGACATTCTAAACCGTGTGTAAATATTGGTTTCAACGCAGACTTAAGCTTTATGGAATAGACACACCATATTATTCCATACGCAATCAATAACATGAGAAATCACAATAATAATGGCGTTGGTTGCATCGTAGTACGTCAACTACATCCCAAGAAATTGGAAAGAGAGGCTAACGTGTGAAATGAACGAAACTCGCCGTTATTGCACTTCCCACTATGTTAGTGTCACCCACACATTGCTCGTAATCACGACTGATTGGGGTACTACGATGCGGAAAACGCTGTACCTACATACTGATGTGTACACGGCTAGTACGTGGCCTGGGAAACATGCAGACGCCCAGTCGCCCACAATGAAAACAAAGACACGGTTTACTAGTATGTGCTCGTTTGAACTCTTCGACAGTACTACAGTGGACATATCGGTGACGTAATATGGATAACCACTGGCCAGAGTAAACAAAATTAATGGCTATCAAAGGGTCACACAGAGGGATACATGCTATTTGTACAAAGTTGTGGCCGAGCGGTTCTAGGCGCTTCAGTCCGGAACCGCGCGACTGCTACGGTCGCAGGTTCGAATCCTACCTCGGGCATGGATGTGTGTGATGTCCTTAGGTTAGTTAGGTATAAGTAGTTCTAAGTTCTAGGGGACTGATGACCTCAGATGTTAAGTCCCATAGTGCTCAGAGCCATTTGAACAATTTTTTTGTACAAAGTTGCATATCAATTACACAGTGCTACATGCCATGTGCAGGCATTTTACTGAACACCTTTAATGACTGTGACACAATTAAACTGTTGCAGATGGTGCAATGTGTATATAAACATACAGTGGTACCAACAAAACTAACATGTTTTATCCGTAATTCACAAAATGTACACCAGTGTGCAGTCATATGTCTCACAGCCAAAAAGCTACAACATATGTTCGAAGGTATCGCCATTTGCTTCGCAACACCGCTGTGCGCACTCCATCCTGGATCCACTCACAGCTATCACTGTTCATGCATGCAGACCGAGCGAGGTGGCGCAGTGGTTAGACACTGGACTCGCATTCGGGAGGACGACGGTTCAATCCCGCGTCCGGCCATCCTGATTTAGGTTTTCTGTGATTTCCCTAAATCACTCCAGGCAAATGTCGGGATGGTTCCTCTGAAAGGGCACGGCCGACTTCCTCCCCCATCCTTCCCTAATCCGATGAGACCGATGACCACGCTGTCTGGTCTACCTTCCCCAAAACAACCAACCAACCATGCATGCAGCAGTAATACATGTCGGCCATTGTTGCTGAGTTCTGCTGATGCGCCATATCCTTCACAAGTCCCCAGAAAAAAGAGTCCACGGGGGTGAGGCCCAGCGACTATGCTGTAAATCCCTGAATGGGACTGCACTGTCCAATCCATCGATTGGAACTGGTGGTTTAGCGCCTGTCGTGCCACCATAGCATTATGCGCAGGGCATCCATCCATCGTGTTGAGACCACATTATTTGACGCAAATGAAGGGGGTAGGTATTCCATCAGTACGGATAAGGTACATTTCCTGAAGCGCTCGTACTGTCGCCCATTAACAGTCCCATCAATGAAATATGGGCTAATCATGTGGTGTCTTACAACACCACACCATACATTGACACTCCACTGACATTGATGTTCAACTCACCGAATCAAATGTTGGCTTGCCGTTGACCAGTGATGCATATCGTGTAAATTGGCGTTCCCATGGTTTGTAAATGTGGCCTCATTGGTAAACAGTACCCTACGCATTAAGTCATGGCCTTGCTGCAGAACCCACTGACAGTATTTCAGGCGATTGTGAATGTCGTTGCCACGGAGGCCTTAATGTAGCGCCACGTGATATGCATGGTATCTACACTATGTGTTCAAAAGTACCCGGATATCTGGCTGAAAAAGACTTAAAAGTACGTGGTGCCCTCAATCGGTAATGCTGGAATTCAGTATGGTGTTGCCCCACCACTCTCGCAGGCATGCGTTCAATAATGTGCTGGAAGGTTTCGTGGGGAATGACAGCCCATTCTCAAGGAATGCCGGACTGAGGAGAGGTATCGATGTCGGTCGGTGGGGCCTGGCACGAAGTCGGCGTTCTAAAATATCCCAAAGGTGTTCTATAGGACTCACGTCACGACTCTGTGCAGGCCAGTCCATTACAGGGATGTTATTGTCGTGTAACCACTCCGCCACAGGCCGTGCATTATGAACAGGTGTTCGATTGTGTTGAAAGATGCTATCCCCACCCCCGAATTGCTCTTCAACAGTGGGAAGCAAGAAAGCGCTTAAAGCATCAGTGTAGGCCTGTGCTGTGATAGTGCCACGCAAAACAACAAGGGGTGCAAGCCCCATCCATGAAAAACACGACCACACCGTAACACCACCGCCTCCGAATTTCACTATTGGCACTGCACATGCTGGCAGATGACGTTCACCAGGCATTCGGCATACCACACCCTGCCATCAGATTGCCACATTGTGTACCGTGATTCATCACTCCACACAACTTTTTCCACTGTTCAATCGTCCAATGTTTACGCTCCTTACACCAAGCGAGGCGTCGTTTGGCATTTACCGGCGTGATGTGTGGCTTATGAGCAGCCGCTCGACCATGAAATCCAAGTTCTCCCACCTCCAGCCTAACTGTCATAGTACGTGCAATGGATCCTGATGCAAATTGGAACTCCTGTATGATGGTCTGGACAGATGCCTCTTCAACTGTCGGCGGTCTCTGTCAGTCAACAGACGAGGTTGGCCTGTACGCTTTCGTGCTGTACATGTCCCTTCAAGTTTCCATTTCACTATCACAACGGAAACAGTGGACATAGGGATGTTTAGGAGTGTGGAAATCTCGCGTGCAGACGTATGACACAACTGACACCCAATCAGCTGACCATGTTCAAAGCCTGTGAGTTCTGTGGAGCGCCCCATTCTGCTCCTTCGCGATGTTTAATGACTACTGAGGTAGCTGATATGGAGTACCTGGCAGTAGGTGGCAGCACAATGCACCTAATATGGAAAACGTATGTTTTTGGGGATGTCTGAATGCTTTTCATCACATGGATCACACTTGTTCGAGGGATTTCCATCTGTCTCTCCTTCTCACAAATACTTGCATGACGGTTTATTGCAGAGCCTGCCAGAAGGACTACCTCTTCTGCTTCGTGTGTTACGCCTTTACTTCGGTTCCACGTTTGTGGAGAAAATCGCCCTGTCACGTGAAGCTTCTAACAATAGTAATGAACATAAGGCGGCAGATCGGACGATGACTGTTAAAGCAGTGCTGGGCGTACACCTGTGCTGCACGTGTGCCATTTTGGTGACATTCTCTTTATAGCAATAAAATGTCAACCATTTCCTCGTTTGTGAATACGATGTCGAGTGCCTAGAATGGATGTGCAAGTACACTATTGGCCATTAAAACTGCTACACCAAGAAGAAATACACACGATAAACGGGTAATCATTGGACAAATATATCATACTAGAACTGACATGTGATTACATTTTCACGCAATTTGGGTGCATAGCTGCTGAGAAATCAGTACCCAGAACAACCACGTATGGCTGTACTAACAGCCTTGATAGCCCTGGGCATTGAGTCAGACAGAGCTTGGATGGCGTGCACAGGTACAGCTGCCCATGTAGCTCCAACACGATACCACAGTTCATCAAGAGTAGTGACTGGCGTATTGTGACGAGTCAGTTGCTCGGCCACCATCGACCAGGCGTTTTCAATTGGTGAGAGATCTGGAGAATGTGCTGGCCAGGGCAGCAGCCGAACATTTTCTGTATCCAGAAAGGCCTGTACGGGACCTGTAACATGCGGTCGTACATTATCCTGCTGAAATGTAGGGTTTCGCAGGGATCGAATGAAGGGTAGAGCCACGGCTCGTAACACATCTGAGCTGTAACGTCCACTGTCCAAAGTGCCGTCAATGCGAACAAGAGATGAGCGAGACATGTAACCAATGGCACCCCATACCATCACGCCGGGTGATACGCCAGTATGGCGATGACGAATACACGCTTCCAATGTGCGTTCACCGCGATGTCGCCAAACACGGATGCGACCATCATGATGCTGTAAACAGAACCTGGATTCATCCGAAAAAATGACGTTTTGCCATTCGTACACCCAGGTTCGTCGTCGAGTACACCATCGCAGGCGCTCCTGTCTGTGATGCAGTGTCAAGGGTAACCGCAGCCATGGTCTCCGAGCTGACAGTCCGTGCTGCTGCAAAGGTCGTCGAACTGTTCGTGCAGATGGTTGTTGTCTTGCAAACGTCCCCATCTGTTGAGTCAGGGATCGAGACGTGGCTGCACGATTCTTTACAGCCATGCGGATAAGATGCCTGTCATCTTGACTGCTAGTGATAGGAGGCCGTTGGGATCCACCACGGCGTTCCGTATTACCCTCCTGAACCCACCGATTCCATATTCTGCTAACAGTCATTGGATCTCGACCGACCCGAGCAGCAGTGTCGCGATACGATAAACCGCAATCGCGATAGGCTACAATCCGACCTTTATCAAAGTCGGAAACGTGATAGTACGCATTTCTCCTTCTTACACGAGGCATCACAATAATGTTTCACCAGGCACCGCCGGTCAACTGCTGTTTGTGTATGAGAAATCGGTTGGAAACTTTCCTCATGTCAGCACGTTGTAGGTGTCGCCACCGGTGCCAACCTTGCGTGAATACTCTGAAAAGCTAATCATTTGCATATCACAGCATCTTCTTCCTGTCGGTTAAATTTCGGGTCTGTAGCACGTCAACTTCATGGTGTAGCAATTTTAATGGCCAGTAGTGTATCTAGGACTTAAGTGATGCAAAACAGTAGAAAATAATAACAAAATTGTGGCAGACGCTGCTGATTTTCTATTAGATGGACTGTAAGCTCTGTAAATCCACTATCTTGATGGCTTTATCGCTTGCTGCATTTAGATCTTTTGGTCTGCAAGGATTAGGCAAGTTTCTGCAGACCAGGTGGCGTTGTGGATCCTGCAGGTGACCACATGCACAGGACTCGTCTTCAGTCACGAAGAACCATTTCTCCAGTTCGCCTTGCATCGTGACACTCCTGTCCTCAATCGATTGAGTGTCCCCCATGTCACACACGGTGGGTGAAAGCCCACACCAGGTATTTCTCTGATGTTATACCCAGCCCTTTTGGTTTGGGAATTTCGCCATGGCGCCACTCGACGAGTTGCAGATTCTGACGATGTGAACATGAAGCTCATCATTTATCTCCTCCAAACATGGGATGTCTGCTGTATCCACCTGTTTGGCAAGTGTGGAGTTTTGCAAGCTGGTACATCGTATTCTGCCAGGATAAATACACTTCTGGAAATTGAAATAAGAACACCGTGAATTCATTGTCCCAGGAAGGGGAAACTTTATTGACACATTCCTGGGGTCAGATACATCACATGATCACACTGACAGAACCACAGGCACATAGACACAGGCAACAGAGCATGCACAATGTCGGCACTAGTACAGTGTATATACACCTTTCGCAGCAATGCAGGCTGCTATTCTCCCATGGAGACGATCGTAGAGATGCTGGATGTAGTCCTGTGGAACGGCTTGCCATGCCATTTCCACCTGGCGCCTCAGTTGGACCAGCGTTCGTGCTGGACGTGCAGACCGCGTGAGACGACGCTTCATCCAGTCCCAAACATGCTCAATGGGGGACAGATCCGGAGATCTTGCTGGTCATGGTAGTTGACTTACACATTCTAGAGCACGTTGGGTGGCAGGGGATACATGCGGACGTGCATTGTCCTGTTGGAACAGCAAGTTCCCTTGCCGGTCTAGGAATGGTAGAACGATGGGTTCGATGGCGGTTTGGATGTACCGTGCACTATTCAGTGTCCCCTCGACGATCACCAGTGGTGTACGGCCAGTGTAGGAGATCGCTCCCCACACCATGATGCCGGGTGTTGGCCCTGTGTGCCTCGGTCGTATGCAGTCCTGATTGTGGCGCTCACCTGCACGGCGCCAAACACGCATACGGTCATCATTGGCACCAAGGCAGAAGCGACTCTCATCGCTGAAGACGACACGTCTCCATTCGTCCCTCCATTCACGCCTGTCGCGACACCACTGGAGGCGGGCTGCACGATGTTGGGGCGTGAGCGGAAGACGGCCTAACGGTGTGCGGGACCGTAGCCCAGCTTCATGGAGACGGTTGCGAATGGTCCTCACCGATACCCCAGGAGCAACAGTGTCCCTAATTTGCTGGGAAGTGGCGGTGCGGTCCCCTACGGCACTGCGTAGGATCCTACGGTCTTGGCGTGCATCCGTGCGTCGCTGCGGTCCGGTCCCAGGTCGACGGGCACGTGCACCTTCCGCCGACCACTGGCGACAACATCGATGTACTGTGGAGACCTCACGCCCCACGTGTTGAGCAATTCGGCGGTACGTCCACCCGGCCTCCCGCATGCCCACTATATGCCCTCGCTCAAAGTCCGTCAACTGCACATACAGTTCACGTCCACGCTGTCGCGGCATGCTACCAGTGTTAAAGACTGCGATGGAGCTCCGTATGCCACGGCAAACTGGCTGACACTGACGGCGGCGGTGCACAAATGCTGCGCAGCTAGCGCCATTCGACGGCCAACACCGCGGTTGCTGGTGTGTCCGCTGTGCCGTGCGTGTGATCATTGCTTGTACAGCCCTCTCCCAGTGTCCGGAGCAAGTATGGTGGGTCTGACACACCGGTGTCAATGTGTTCTTTTTTCCATTTCCAGGAGTGTATATGGAATACATTTGGCTGCTGGTGCTGGTAAGTTTACGATGATGTTAGTCCAGGGAGATAGTTTAGTTTGTTTCTTGGTAAGAGCACTGAATATCACACTACAGTCCAGCTTTATACTCATGTATTTTGGATTAGTGTAATGGCATAGTCACCCTTCCATAAAATATTTCCTCAAGGCTTCCTGGTTTCTTGGATGAAAGGTACAGACCTGCATTTTTTCAAGGTTTGGCTTTAGGTGGTTATCGTCATAATACTTTCACCATAATACTTTACAAGATATTCAAGGACTTCTCTCAGCCTCATTTCCACTTGCTCAAAGTTTTTGCCTTGAGCAGGAATTGCTGTGTCATCTTGTTCCAGGATTGATCGACTGATCGCTTGTGTAGGTCTTGCACAGCAGGGGTGCCAACTACTACCCTGAGGGAGACCTACTTCAAGGTTCTCCATCGACTCCTCTTGTTATGCAGAGTGATAAAAGATCTGCTGTTTTGCAGAAAATTCCGGCTAAACTGTGTTAAACAGTAGTCTTTCGTGATTGAATATTTATTTTAATCAACTTCTTGTGGTTAATGATGTCATGTACTGCTGGCAGATCTATCTATGTCTCTTGTATCTTGTCCTCTGTCATTCCCATCTTCTACGTACTGACTCAGATCAAGGATTTGACCACAGCGTGGCTTTCCAGGGCGGAAAACTGGCTGCCCGTGGATAAGGTTTTTGTCATTCTTTCCAAGACTTTGTACAGATGGCAAAGAAAAGAAACTGGTTGGGAGTGTTTAGGATTCATCCAGTTCCTCTTTTTTGCCAATTATATAAAGATGAAGATCGTAACTGAAATAAATTTACATGTATAACAGTGTGAGAACCAAAATACTTTACACAGGTGACTGATTTCTTTCACAGAGCCAGCAAACAAGTACCTACCTCCAGGAGCTGGAACCTCTGGCGCCGGTGCGAGGGAGTACCTGCCTCCAGAGTCCCCACCCAAAGAAGCTGTGGGCACCGGCACCAAGGCTGAGGCCGAGGAAGGTGAGACCACTACAGCCACCAATGGAGAGGCTTCCACCTCTGCCGCCTCCGAAGCCGCAGGTAATGGGGCCGGAGAAGCTGACAAGAGTAGTACCACTCCAGCGCCAAAGTACTTGCCACCTGGGCCCAAGTATCTTCCTCCAGCTAATGAAACAGAAAAGAGTGAGACTGCTGAAGGAGGTGCCCCAGCAGAAGGTGGGGCCGAGGACACTTCCGAAGCGGCTACAGAGAAGCCTACTGGTACCGAAGAGAAGACCGAAGGTGAGAAACCCACTGGTACTGAAGAGAAGACTGAAACTGAAAAGACTTCGGAAGCTGCAGAAGGAGCAGGAGAAGAGCCCGGTAAGACGACTACACCTGCACCCAAGTATCTCCCACCAGGGCCCAAGTACCTGCCACCGGGAAACAAGTATCTCCCTCCAGAAAATGCGACAGAGGCTGCTAAAGAAGGAGCCAGTTCCACTGAAGGGCCAGAAATGGGCGAAGAAGCTTCAGAAGGGACGACTGAAGCCAAAGTAGAGAGTGCATCTGAAGAGACAGCAACAGAGAAGGCTTCTGGTGGGGAGGGTGAGAAAAATGCCACACAGAGTCCAGGTCCTAAGTACCTACCTCCATCTGGCACTTACCTGCCACCTGATGGCAAGAAGCCTGCAGGAGAGGCAGCTGGAAATGGGAACAACTTGGGAGGTGAGGGTAACAATGGGAAGGCACCAGATGCAGGTGATGCTGTAGGTGGTGGAGGTTCAGGACCAGCAAAGCGTCCTGCCGTTACCTATCTGCCACCGTATAAGGGACCTCCAGGGACATACTTGCCCCCATCCAATGAGACAGCGTCCAAAAATACAACTGAAGAGGGGGGTGAGACTGCATCTACAACAGAGGCCGTTATTGAAGAAGCTACAACATTGGCAGAGAAGGAGGAAGGCTCTACAGAGGCCTCCAATGGTGGAACTACTTCTGGTGGCCAGGGAGGAGGCTACCAACTGCAGCCACCAGCGTCATACCTGCCACCTGCCACAGGTGCAGGGGCTTCCAGAAAGTACCTACCACCAAGTGGGACAGGGGCCGGTTCGAGATATCGAGGTAACAAGTATCTTCCTCCAGGTGGCCCAGCTAGCGCCTCCAGGAAGTACCTTCCTCCAGGAGGGTCTCGAGGTGGGGATCGAATGGCTGCTGCTGAGTCCAGAAACATGCTCATTGCAGTTGACCCTAGTGACAGGGCCACAAGGGCCAGGGAACGGCTACTGAAGAGGGTTCGAGTTGCTTCACATACCAAGACCACTACGACAGAGAGCAGTGATGTGGACAGCGCAGAAGATGATGCACCAGAAAATGAGGAACAAACCCCACCTTCTCAGATCACAACCACGGTGCAGCCTCCCCACAATAAAAGTACTCCAGCAGACAGCGGTCGTGAAGCCACGAGGACACAGTTAAGCGATCAGTCGACGACGAAACACCCTCCCCATAGGTACAGGGCCAATATAGGTGTTGGCAAGCCTGTGAGGGAGCCAGGAAAGCCAGTTACCGGTCACGGGACAGCCAGAGTCCACATAACATTCTCGAGGAAAACGGCGAAGCCCAAACCTCCACAGAAGCCTCCAGTACTGGAGGTCATCTCCTTATCAGAGTCTGCTGATGACATTGAAGATGAGGTGAAGGACTCCCGGGAGATCTTGCGGCCAGACCCGTCACGAGAGGCTGCAGTGTTCGCTGTGGGTAGTCTACCTGCCCCCGTCAGTGATATCGACGATGCTGCTCCACGTAGACGATCCGAGACGTCGAGGCGCAGGATTTCTCCACAGCGCACACCCGAAGTTATTGACGATTATGACGAGGACTACGTGTGGGAACAATTGGAAGTCGCCGAGGAAGAAAGGGAGGCGCAGCTCCCATCTGCAGACAACTACTTCGAGTCCCGGAGGAGCTCCCCGAAGCAGAAAGGGTCTGCGAGGCCCCGTCCAGAACTGACACAGGTACTATCAGTGTTCCTTTAGCTATTACTCGTCAGCAACGTGAAAAGTAGAATGATTCTTTTATGCTAGAACAGACTGTGTGCTGTTTTGAAACTTCCTCTTAGGTTAAAACTGTGTGCCACAACGGGACTCAATGCTCGGACCTTACTGCTTGTGGACAATGCCATGACTGAATTAGCGATCTAAACACGATTAACGACCTGTCCTCTCAGCTTCAATTCTGCCAATAATTCTCTCCTAGTTCGAGTATCATCCAAGATGTTTCCTAACGATTCATACGACAACACAGAGGGCAAGATTCATTCTGCAAACAACCCCCTAGCCTTGGCTAAACCATTTCTTCCAGCAGTGCTAGTCAAGCAAGTGTTGCAGTGAGATCTTCTGCGAAATTCAGGAAGTGAGAGACAATTGCTGGCAGAGCTGAAGCTGTGAGGTTGGGCCATGACCCATGCCTAGATATCTCATTTGGTAGTAACATTGTGTGCAAAAGATGAGGTTCCAATTGCAAGTCCTGACCTGGCACACAGTTCTATTTTCCCCCAGTTGAATTCAGTGCATCCTCACTAGTTATTTCATACCGACCGAATCTTCAACAGTCTTCCATAGTACTAAATTTCCAAAGCTTGTATTATCTTCTTCTCTGACTTGTTTATCGTCTACGTTTCACTACTGAACGCCGCCTCTCAGAAAAGGCTTCTGAACTCTTAAATTTGTATTCCATGCTATCAAATTTCACTTTTTCAGAAAGAAATGTCTTTCTTGCTATAGCCAGGTTGCATTTTGTGTCCTCTCTAGTTTGGTCAACATCAGTTATTTTCCATCCCAAATACCAAAACTCACCTACCACTTTTTGTATTTCGTTTCCTGACCTGATTCCCTCAACACCGCTTTACTTAATACGAATATATTCCATTAGCCTTATTTTATTTTTGTTGGAGTACATATTATAACCTCTTTCCAAGATTTCACAAGCTGCGACATGGTCGTGAATGGAACAGTGACCCGAAAATGTAGAATAAATTTCTTTTATTTCACGCCTATGATCACAAAATTGTAGGTCCTCAGGGTACAGGTTTCGGTCAGCAATGACCATCTACAGATCTGTTTTATAAAAAAAACGTGTCCTAATATACTTGAGCCAAGTGGCATCGTCAAATGCTAAACACATACATAGATTACAGGATATACTTTTTTAAACAGTAGCGCTGCTGATAAGATGGCTGTTGTATATTCTATAATTTATGTATATTGTGTGACGATGCTGGCGCTGACATCCTCTTTAGCATTTCACAATGCCACTTTGGCTCCTGTATATTGGGACATGCCTTTCATAAAACATATCTGAAGATGGTCATTGCTGAACGAAACCGGTAGTCTGAGGACCTACAAGTTTGTGACCATAGACATCAAATAAAAGAAATTTTCTCTTTCCAAGACGCTGCCCATTCCGTTCTGTTGTTCTTCCGATTCCCTTGCATCTCCGAGAAAGTTACAATGTCATCAGCAAATCGGAAATTTTTGTTCCTCGTCACTCCGCCTTAATTTCCTCTCCAAATTCCTCCTTGGTTTCATTTATTGCTTGGTCGATATACAGACTGAGTAATATCGAGGCCAGGTTACAACAATGTGTCACTCCCTTCTCACCTATTGCTTCCCTTTCGTGCCCTTCGACTCTTGTAGCTGCTGTCTTTTTTTTTTAACTAGTTGTAAATAACGTTTCGCTTTCTGTATTTTGTCCCTGCTAGCTTCAGAATTTCGAACAGTGTATTCCAGTCAACAATGTCAAAAGCTTCCACTAAATCTACAAATCCTGTAAAATTATCTTTCATCAATCTATATTTTAATATAAGGTTTAGGCTCAACACTGCCTTGCGCGTTGTTACAGGAATCCAAATTGATTTTCCTTAAGGTCAACTTCTACGAGTTTCTCCACCTTCTGTAAACTATTCTTGTCAGTATTTTGCAACTACGACTTAACTAAGCTGATAGGTCAGCACCTGCCTTCCCAGGAATTGTTACATACTTCAGGAAGTCTGAGGATATTTCGACAGTCTCGTATATCTTGCACACCAGGCGGCATAGTTTGGTCATGGCTGAAACCCCAAAGGATCTCGATAACTCCGAAGGAATACCGTCTATTCCGAGAGGTCTTTCAGTGCTCTATTAAACTCTTCTTGCAATATCATGTCTCCCATCTCATCTTCATCTACTTCCTTTTTTGTTATAATACTGTCTACAAATTAATTTAAGTTGTATAGCGCTTCATAAATTCCTTCCAGTTTCACCTTTCCATTCTTGTCTTGGTACTTGGTTCGATCTTGTTATGTAAAGAGTTGCTTCTCTTTTCTCGAAAGGTCCCTTCAGTTTTCCGTTAAGAGTGATCTAATTTTTCCCTAGTCATTCACGCTTTTATATCCTTGGATTTGTCTATTAGCTACTCCTGCTGAGCCAATCAGGTAAACTGCTATGAACACTGGCTGGACTGCACAAATCACCTACTATCACAACATGCTGAGAGAATCTTACTACAAACTGGACTCCTCATGCCTCTCCACTGTTGGCGCAAAATAAATGCTAAATACAATTGAGTATCTTGTTGTTGTTGTTGTGGTCTTCAGTCCTGAGACTGGTTTGATGCAGCTCTCCATGCTACTCTATCCTGTGCAAGCTTCTTCATCTCCCAGTACCTACTGCAACCTACATCCTTCTGAATCTGCTTAGTGTATTCATCTCTTGGTCTCCCCCTACGATTTTTACCCTCCACGCTGCCCTCAAATACTAAATTGGTGATCCCTTGATGCCTCAGAACATGTCCTACCAACCGATCCCTTCTTCTGGTCAAGTTGTGCCACAAACTTCTCTTCTCCCCAATCCTATTCAATACTTCCTCATTAGTTATGTGATCTACCCATCTAATCTTCAGCATTCTTCTGTAGCACCACATTTCGAGAGCTTCTATTCTCTTCTTGTCCAAACTATTTATCGTCCATGTTTCACTTCCATACATCGCTACACTACATACGAATACTTTCAGAAATGACTTCCTGACACTTAAATCAATACTCGATGTTAACAAATTTCTCTTCTTCAGAAACGCTTTCCTTGCCATTGCCAGTCTACATTTTATATCCTCTCTACTTCGTCCATCATCAGTTATTTTGCTCCCCAAATAGCTAAACTCCTTTACTACTTTAACTGTCTCATTTCCTAATCTAATACCCTCAGCATCACCCGACTTAACTCGACTACATTTCATTATCCTCGTTTTACTTTTGTTGATGTTCATCTTATATCCTCCCTTCAAGACACCATCCATTCCGTTCAACTGCTCTTCCAAGTCCTTTGCTGTCTCTGACAGAATTACAATATCAAATTACATATACACTCCTGGAAATTGAAATAAGAACACCGTGAATTCATTGTCCCAGGAAGGGGAAACTTTATTGACACATTCCTGGGGCCAGATACATCACATGATCACACTGACAGAACCACAGG
The DNA here is from genome assembly GCF_021461395.2 of Schistocerca americana. NCBI lineage: Eukaryota > Metazoa > Arthropoda > Insecta > Orthoptera > Acrididae > Schistocerca > Schistocerca americana. The sequence continues at coordinate 169,334,081 of NC_060128.1, read as the reverse complement.
CACATAGACACAGGCAACAGAGCATGCACAATGTCGGCACTAGTACAGTGTATATACACCTTTCGCAGCAATGCAGGCTGCTATTCTCCCATGGAGACGATCGTAGAGATGCTGGATGTAGTCCTGTGGAACGGCTTGCCATGCCATTTCCACCTGGCGCCTCAGTTGGACCAGCGTTCGTGCTGGACGTGCAGACCGCGTGAGACGACGCTTCATCCAGTCCCAAACATGCTCAATGGGGGACAGATCCGGAGATCTTGCTGGCCAGGGTAGTTGACTTACACCTTCTAGAGCACGTTGGGTGGCACGGGATACATGCGGACGTGCATTGTCCTGTTGGAACAGCAAGTTCCCTTGCCGGTCTAGGAATGGTAGAACGATGGGTTCGATGACGGTTTGGATGTACCGTGCACTATTCAGTGTCCCCTCGACGATCACCAGTGGTGTACGGCCAGTGTAGGAGATCGCTCCCCACACCATGATGCCGGGTGTTGGCCCTGTGTGCCTCAGTCGTATGCAGTCCTGATTGTGGCGCTCACCTGCACGGCGCCAAACACGCATACGACCATCATTGGCACCAAGGCAGAAGCGACTCTCATCGCTGAAGACGACACGTCTCCATTCGTCCCTCCATTCACGCCTGTCGCGACACCACTGGAGGCGGGCTGCACGATGTTGGGGCGTGAGCGGAAGACGGCCTAACGGTGTGCGGGACCGTAGCCCAGCTTCATGGAGACGGTTGCGAATGGTCCTCGCCGATACCCCAGGAGCAACAGTGTCCCTAATTTGCTGGGAAGTGGCGGTGCGGTCCCCTACGGCACTGCGTAGGATCCTACGGTCTTGGCGTGCATCCGTGCGTCGCTGCGGTCCGGTCCCAGGTCGACGGGCACGTGCACCTTCCGCCGACCACTGGCGACAACATCGATGTACTGTGGAGACCTCACGCCCCACGTGTTGAGCAATTCGGCGGTACGTCCACCCGGCCTCCCGCATGCCCACTGTACGCCCTCGCTCAAAGTCCGTCAACTGCACATGTGGTTCACGTCCACGCTGTCGCGGCATGCTACCAGTGTTAAAGACTGCGATGGAGCTCCGTATGCCACGGCAAACTGGCTGACACTGACGGCGGCGGTGCACAAATGCTGCGCAGCTAGCGCCATTCGACGGCCAACACCGGGGTTCCTGGTGTGTCCGCTGTGCCGTGCGTGTGATCATTGCTTGTACAGCCCTCTCGCAGTGTCCGGAGCAAGTATGGTGGGTCTGACACACCGGTGTCAATGTGTTCTTTTTTCCATTTCCAGGAGTGTATATTGTACTAGAACTTACATGTGATTACATTTTCACGCAATTTGAGTGCATAGATCCTCAGAAATCAGTACCCAGAACAACCACCTCTGGCCGTAATAACGGCCTTAATACGCCTGGGCATTGAGTCAAACAGAGCTTGAATGGCGTGTACAGGTACAGCTGTCCATGCAGCTTCAACCCGATACCACAGTTCATCAAGAGTAGTGACTGGCGTATTGTGACAAACCAGTCGCTCGGCCACCATTGACCAGAAGTTTTCAATTGGAGAATGTGCTGGCCAGGGGAGCAGTCGAACATTTTCTGTATCCAGAAAGGCCCGTACAGGACCTGCAACATGCGGTCGTGCATTATCCTTGTGAAATGTAGGGTTTCGCAGGGATCGAATGAAGGGTAGAGCCACGGGTCGTAACACATCTGAAATGTAACGTCCACTGTTCAAAGTGCCGTCAATGAGAACAAGAGGTGACCGAGACATGTAACCAATGGCACCCCATACCATCACGCCGGGTGATACGCCAGTATGGCGATGACGAATACACGCTTCCAATGTGCGTTCACCACAATGTCACCAAACACGGATACGACCATCATGATGCTGTAAACAGAACCTGGATTCATCCACAAAAACAACGTTTTACTATTCGTGCACCCAGGTTCGTCGTCGAGTACACCATCGCAGGCGCTCCTGTCTGCGATGCAGCGTCAAGGGTAACCGCAGCCATGGTGTCCGAGCTGACAGTCCGTGCTGCTGCAAACGTCGTCGAACTGTTCGTGCAGATGGTTGTTGTCTTGCAAACATCCCCATCTGTTGAGTCAGGAATCGAGACGTGGCTGTACGATCCTTTACAGCCATGCGGGTAAGATGCCTGTCATCTCGACTGCTAGTGATACGAGGCCGTTGGGATCCACCACGGCGTTCCGTATTACCCTCCTGAACCCACCGATTCCATATTCTGCTAACAGTCATTGGATCTCGACCAACGCGAGCACCAGTGTCGCGATACGATAAACTGCAATCGCTATAGGCTACAATCCGACCTTTATCAAAGTCGGAAACGTGATAGTACGCATTTCTCCTCCTTACACGAGGCATCACAACCTCATTTCACCAGGCAACGCCGATCAACTGCTGTTTGTCTATGAGAAATCGGTTGAAAACTTTTCTCATGTCAGCATGTTGTAGGTGTCGCCTTTGGCGCGAACCCTGTGTGAATGCTGTGAACAGCTAATCATTTGCATATCACAGCATCTTCTTCGTGTCGGTTAAATTTCGCATCAGTAGCACGTCATCTTCGTGGTGTAGCAATTTTAATGGCCAGCAGTGTATTAGCAAACACACTCGCGTTGGTCGTCTGCTGCCACAGCTCGTTAATGCCAAATTTCGCTACACTGTCCTAAGAGACACGTTCGCCGAACGTCCCACATTGATTTCTGCGGTTATTTAGCGCAGTGTTGCTTGTCTGTTAGCAGTGAGACCCTACGCAGACGCCGCTGCTATCGGTCGTTAAGTGAAAGCCGTCGGCCACTGTCGGCCACTGTGTTGTCAGTGGTGAGAGGTACTGCCTGATATGTGGTATTCGCTGCACTCTATTGACTCTGTGGATCTCGGAATGTTGAATAGCCTACCGATTTCTGAAATGAAATGAATGGCCCATGCGTCTAGCTGCAACGACCATCCTGCGTTTAAAGTCTTTTAAATGTCGTTGTGGAGCCATGATCACGTCGGAAACTGTTTCACATGACTCATCTGATACAAACGACAGCTCGCCAATGCTCTGTCCTCTTAAACCTTACCGAGCGAGGTGGCGCAGTGGTTGGACACTGGACTCGCATTCGGGAGGACGACGGTTCAATCCCACGTCCGGCCATCCTCATTTAGTTTTTCCGTGATTTCCCTAAGTCACTCCAGGCAAATGCCGGAATGGTTCCTCTGAAAGGGCACGGCCGACTTCCTTCCCCATCCTTCCCTAATCCGATGAGACCGATGACCCCGCTGTCTTGTCTCCTTCGCCAACACAACCCATCCCAATCAAACCTTGTGTACGCGATACTACCGCCATCTGTATACATGCATGTCGCTATCCCATGATTTTTGTCACCTCATTGTATACAACTACAACTGAAACTGTACTTTGGCATAACCTCATCAGTTTTACAGGTCCACGCCCACCTAGATACATAAATGGCTGTCATGTACTAACAGCTAGCTGTTAATTTTTTTTTGATAAAGCCAAACTGGACAGTTACATCACATAACGAAGTACCCTCCATACATACAGTCAGTTATAGTGAAACCTGAGGTACGTTACAACGCATATCGTAAAATGACTGCTGGAGTACAGATTTAGGTCTGGGTACACATCCATGTTTCATCTCCTCTAACCAGACCATTAAAATAAATGTGTCGTTGTTGGCTTCGAGTTCTTCAAGCTGATGAGACTAGGCTTCTAGTCTTCCTGCTTTAGTGACGCTGTCGACTGTCGAACTATGCACTGGACCCACTCGCTCTAATATTGCGTTAAAGCCAGGTAGGGACCACGTGCCAACTTGTGTTCCTTCCAGCCTTCCATCATGTTTTGTTTCTGTCACAGGTCTATCGGAAGGAGTTAGCATCGCCACCCAAAGCACCAGAAGAGGCTAGTCCAGTGTTTGGTGTTGCTGGTGCAATCGTCGACACCGCTGGATTCGTCAGCAGAACAGCACATCCTTCCTCTGCTGACCGCACCGACCGGCCACCGACCGAGCACCAACCAAAGTCACCAGAGGCTCGACTTGCGTTCGGCATTGCTAATGCACCACTTGAAACTGCCGAATTTGTCAGCATAACACCACGCCCACCTGCTGCTGTTCATCATACAAGCAGACACCAGTCATATACAGAAGAGGCTCATTCTGCACATAGCATTTCTAGTACTAACCGGGACACCACACGATTTGCCAGTAGCACGCCACGTCCTCCTGCTCCCCCTCACAGTGCCAACAGGCCACCAACCAAGTATCAGCCGAAGACGGATGAGGCTCTCCCTAGATACAGTGTGAATGATGCAGGCTTGGACCCTCCCGTATTTGTTAGCAATGCACCACAGGATTCCATTACTCCTCATCACGCCAGTAGGCCACTGAGCAAGTATCAACTGAGGCCACAACAGACTCGTTTCGCATACAGCGTTAGTGACACACGTTTCAAAAGTTCTGAAACAATCAACAGTACACCTCCTCCTCCTACTGCAATTCGCAGTACAAGCGGACCACCAACCAAATATCAACCAAAGACAGCAGAGGTCCGTCCCACAAACAGGCGCTTTGATGCACTCTTGGAACCTCCTGGATTCGTCAGTAGTGGACCACACCATCCCAGTGGTGCTCAGGGTACCAAGAACCCACCAATAAAGTATCAACCAAAAGCAGAAGAGATTAAGCGCACATACAGCGGAACAGATGCACGTCTCAGTCCTCCTGCATTCACCGGTAATGGACAACACCATCACATTGTTGTTCAGGATATCAACAGACCAGCAGCCAAGTATCAACTAAATGCAGAAGAAGCTCATCTCACAAAGAGTGAAGTTGCTGAATACCTGGAACCTCCTGGACTCATCAACAATGAACCACACCAGCTCACTGGTACTCAGGATGCAAACAGACCACCTGCCCAGTATCAACCAAAGGCAGAAGATTCTCTCCCCACTTACAACGCGGCTGACACACGCCTTGACTCTGCCAGAATTATCAGCACTAGCCGGCACCCTCCCATCGTTACTCACCAAACGAGTAAACCACTGAGCAAGTATCAACCAAAGACAGTCCCAAAGACACAGCCGAGGTTTCACTACCACACTCGGCAGTACAGGGCCCAGAGATCTGCCATTGCAAATCCTGCTCCTCCTGGGTCAGCAGAGAGCCACGTAACAGTTTCGAGAGTTCGCCGTTCTGAGCGCGACCACGGGCACGATATCCAGCCGAGGGAAACAGTGACGACTGGAAACAGCCTCAGCCTCGTCCAGCTTCTCCACAGCTTCTTCACAGCCAACCTCCGACGGACCACAGAGGCGCCCACTCACAGGGAGCCAGATTCTCTAGCGTCAGCTACGAGTCGATCGACAGGGGACGCAGTTGAAATACAGTCGTCCACTGTTCGATACCAGGGTTCACCTAGCACTTATCAGCTCACCCCTAGCAGTCAACAGCCGTCAAGCAGCCCTTATCAGGTATCACTGAATGCTCAACATCTGTCAACCAGTTCTCACGAGTTTTATCACGGCAGCTCAGTAACACCGAATTTGCTACATGACACTGCAACAGTACCGGTACCCCTTGACGGGTTGCACTCGACTGTACAATCGTCTTCACCATTGGGCCGTGACACTAAGGCAGCTTCCAGGTTGACGCCCTATACACAGCAGGCAGTTCACGAAGACAGTTATTCTACTGACTCCCTTCAAATGGAAGAGCAGCTGGGCGAAAACGAAAACAGTCCCATTCCACATAGCCCTGACGGGTCGAAGGCTACACTACTTCCTCAAAGTGTAAGAAATAAATCAGGTTCTCATCCACTCTCCGGTCTGATAAAATCGTCTCGGCGCGGGAATGGCTGTGATGCTTCTTTAATCGCTTCCACGTCAAATGGTTCCGTAATAGAACAAAAGAAAGTACCTCGCGACTGCCGGTTTGCTCCACGTTTCCCCCAACGCTCACTAGCTTCAAGGCTTAGGACAAGAATCATTGATAATGTGAAGAGGAATGAGACGCTTGTGAAAACTGATGGAGCCAGCTCTGCAGCAGGAGAAAAGGAAGCCAATTTAGAAGCAGCTAAGAACAGAAGTAGTTTGGCCCAGAATCATTTCAGTACTAAACAGTCTGGCAGCCCCTACCCCATACAAGATACCAATGATAAGGAAACCGACTCCACGACCGAAAGTGCAGCTTCCAAAGCACGTCCCAAGTTGAACACACGACTCAGTGCATTGTTAGTGCAGCATTCTGCAAGTCAGCGCATTGGAGAGAGTACAAGTGCGGAACCCAGAAGCACGCCCCGAGTGGAGCGAAACAGAAAGTTTGCTACAAACGGTACGAGTGAGGAAAGTAGGAGTCCACAGCTACAAGCCTCTGCAAGCCAGCAGCACACTACAAATTCCAGTGTTACTAGAGATGGCACTAGGAAGAAATTACCGGGCAACCACCGGAGGACGCCAGCTCTCCAGAGGAGGCACGGAACATCTGATCGACAAGCTTTCGGAGTAGAAGCTAAAGCAGAAGTCACATCCCAGTCGAAATTCAACAGGGCATCAGGTGTGGACTCTGAGGATGGCTTACTAACTGGAGAATCACAGTCGCCTGTGACGTCTGGGGACAGACCCCGCTGGCTATTTGCAGCATCGAGCAGGAAACGAGCAAACACTCGCAAAGATATTAAAAAGTCCAACACGGCTGTCGATCATTCTACAAAGGAGGTGAGAGTGAAGAGTACTAGCGTACCTGAAAATGCTCCAACTTCTGAAGCTGTTTCAGTCGATGGCGACACTGTTCACGATGCGGATGCTGATAAAACAAAGGCAAAAGTGGAGCACGTGGAACTGTCTGGCCGACGTAAATATAGCTCCACCGCCTCAAAGCTACAAGCCAGGCGTCAAGGCGGCAATAGTGATCCCAGTTCACGCTATTTAGTCGAGGAGGGGCGGTCAGACGTTCGTTCGAAGAATTCGAAGTCTTCTGAAAAGGTGGAACACACAAGACGTAATGAAGAAAGGGTAAGCTCTGACTCTTACTATCTGACGCAGCAGGAAGTTGGTGTGCCAGGAGATGAGAAACCGGTATTAAACACTAACCTCTACAACAAGAAAACTGGTCAGAGCTCTCACGTCAGGATCAGTTTCCGCAACAATGCTGCTATCACACCAAGAGCTCCTCAAAGTGTAATTTCACGTCCAAAGCTAGAGAGTACACCACGTGACATAGGTGACTATTCATCAGAAGAGTCGGCTGTCACTGACACTCCTTACCGTACTGGCATTCTTGGGGAAGGACTTCCCACATTAAGTAGCAATAATGGGTTTACGGATAACAATGAAGACCGTGAGGTCAGGGATTTCCTGGACAAGTATCTCCCACGGATACTGGCTCAAGAGGGGCCAGAAGAAAAAGAAGAACACGTCAGCACAAGGGGCCCAGAAAAAGGAAGAGAAGACTCACGGGTATCTAAGTTGGGTCTTAGCAGATCAAACAGGAAGCACCCAACTCGTGGTCATGTCTGGTCTGACACTATACCTGAGGCTACATACGAGATAGTATCGTCAACCGTTGTTCCTGCCGTAACAGTATTTTCACCAGGTAGAGAAGGAGATCGCAGACCTAGGGGATTTGAGAGGAACGATTTCGTAACACAGCTTCCAGCTACAAGGGATGGTAAGGAGCCATTCGTACTGAACATTACAGAGGAACCAGAGACAGATTTAGAGGTGGAAAATGACTGTGAGGGCCGCAGTAGGTTCGGGAGAAGAGGCGACTGCCATATCAGTGGGGAGGCAGAATGGGGGAATGATGGTAAAGGTGGTTTCACCAGCCATTCCTCACATGTCAGTAGGCGCTTCCTCCACAAGAAGATTGCAGCACACACGAAATCTGCTGTCCAGTCCAGCAAGAATGGCACTGCCGGGAGGAATCCACTGGAGGAACTGCTGACGAGGTTCCGGACAGGCCCGAGGCAACAGTCGCCTTCCGGAGTGAGTGGTGGTGGTGCCCAAGAGACCAGCTCCCCTGTAGGATCCAGCCAGAAAGTGACTGGCCCTTCTGCAGAGACAGTGACAGAGGCGCCGTTAGACGTCTCTACAAGCAAGGCATCGATACCAGAATACTACCTGCCCGTGGAATCTACAGCCAGCCCCTCAGAGAACATTGCCCAGCTCATCCCGCTGTTCTCGCAGTCACTCTCTGCACCTGCAGTCAGCTCTGGGTTCAACCTCTCTCCTGAAGAAGCTGTCCAGTTTCGTGATTTCCTACAACTGCTTCCACAGTCATTGCAAACTGCACCGCTGTCCTCTGACTCTACAGACAATTCTGCAAGTAGCTATTACCCCTCAGGGAATACTCCCGATTCACAGGGTTCGTACTCACTATCTGGCCAGAGTAGCTACCAAGCAGAACATACCTCTAAAGTCAAATCGAATCCCCCAACAAATGCTTTCCAGCTTTTTCAGTTCCAGAGTCCAGAACCGTCTTCTCCTGAAGAATCAAATTTACCGCAGATCACTTCTGCATCTGCAGTGAATCGAGCAGCAAATTTCCGTGTGTCAGAAATATTAGTACCTCCTCCTCAGGACCCAGTGGAGCCCTCTTTGCTGCCAATCACATTCGTTCCAGAAGCAACGACACATAGATCAGAAGAAACGAGGGGACAGTTTTCTCAGATACAGCAAACATTTCATAAGAGTCGTACTGGTCAGGCAAACGGTAATGCCCCCAGAACAGACTTCAGTACAAAATTTGGCACAGAGTACTCTGCCAACATCGAGGGTGGCAGGATAAGGTTTGGGTTATTCTTCCCGTCGACTGTAGCTGGACCAGCGATATAATCCTCGTGAAACAACAGACAGATGTTGGTTCACTACGTATTACAAGCTGTAAATACACAGCAGTTCAGAATATGTGTGAATTACAGGAATTGTCAAATTACTTGTGGGGACATTCAAGACATTAACATCTTTTGAATTCATCCACTTGTACATTGATGGATATAATTGAACTTCTCCTTTTTTCTTCTTCTTCTTCTTTTGCATTTGTCCTGCCTGGTGGCAGTGTCCACCGAGTGGATCCGCTGTCTTCATTTTGTTCGATCATTGGCCATGTCTGGTTGAAGATTTATAGCCTTCAAGTTATTGTACAAAGTGTTGGCCTCTCACTGTCTTGGTCATCCCTTGGGTCTCTTTCCCATGACTTCCACTGTGTTCACTGCCTTTGCAGTGGTATCATCCTCTGCATTCAGCACGTGTCTAAACAACTGCAGATGGCTTTCTTGCACTTTCTTCTGTATCGTTGCAACCCCAAAACATTTCCTAATAGTGTCATACAAAGCACGACCCATTTGAGTGATGCCACCTGACCGTCGAAGCATCTCAGTCTCCACGACACCCAATCACTGATCAGCCTCTTTTGTAGCTGGCCAACACTCGGTGCCGTAGAGAGCGACAGGGCAGATAACAGTCAAGTAGATCTTTGATTTTAGATTATTCTTAATCCAAAAATTGCAGGTAATGCCTGTTGTCATTCTCCACTTCATCAAGGCTGCCTATGTCCTTCTGTTAACCTTGTCTGTGGGTTGGCCATCGCTGTAGATTGTAGAACCGAGATACTTAAATTTTTCTACTCTTCATAGATCTTCTCCATCAATGTCGATGGTTCCAACTCCTCGTGGACTTGATGTCATGTACTCAGTTTTCTTTATGTTGAGCCAAAGGCCGTGTCACACAAGTTGGTCATTCCGCCCTTGAGTTCGATGCTGAAGTTCAGACTTGTTCTTCGCAGCCAGCATGAGATCATCAGCATAGAGAAGTGTCCATGGTAGTGGCTTGTCCAGGTCTGATATGTAAAAATATATGAGAAATTTTGAGACTGATGACCACTACAAATCAACTGTCAATTTTGAAGTGCACAGGATTTTGTACTCGTGCTGAAAGTTCTTGGTATTCTTGCAGTGTCAGATTAGAATAAAAATTCAAATTGTCCAGCAACAACAACTGATTGTTGTCCTCCTGCCACTGACCGCATCAATGTCTGCAGTGCTAGTGGCACCTGTCAGAATATAAACAACTTCCCAAATTTCTCTACAGTCTCCAAAGGTCAAAAGATTGCTTCCACAAAACACTGTTATTAAAATAATAAAGCTTCTTAATGGCACTTGGAAGCGAGTTCTTAACATTGAGAGAATACAGAGAAATTTGCCAAGTCCCTTTACATTCCGGTATGAGCAGTGACGTGACGAGCCGAGATTGACAGAACCTCTGGCAGCATGGCATTTCCTGAAGAAATGGAATTTGTCTTTGAAAGCTTGAATTTTATTCTGATTTGACACAGTAAGAAAGTGAAGATTATTTCATATAAGGAAGAAGACACAAGAAACTTAGTTTCCAAAGGTTTGATATTATTCATTTCAGTTAAGATAGGATGATGATTATTTGTAGCCAGTAGTGGGAACTGGAGATGTAATACAAGCAGTTCTAATAGTAGTGACAAAGCAGTAGTAATTGTAGTAACAGACGTTTTTAACAACCATGCAATAAACTATCTCTGCATCACATCTCCTCTAGTTTGAAATAGAGGATTTAATGTTAAATTACTGACCTTCATCTGAATAAGATATACAACATTCTTTGCTGTGACATCGACTGGACAATATTCTAGAGGCAGAAAGTATCGAAGTCCAACTGCTCCTGCTGCTACATCTTGTGCAGGTGGGTAGTATTAAGTTATACGAAGCTGTGGCCAACTAGACTGAACAAATGAAAGTTTTTATGTCTAGTATTTAGGACATTATTTGGCTGCACCAGTGATTTTCAGTTGAATTCCTGATCCTCTGCAGCCAATCTAAAAGTTAGATACCTGGCAGCTGCCTCTTGTGTCGGAGCAGTCTCACCTTTAACTGGGCAGATGTGAGAACTGCCATCATGGCAGACAAAGTTGGTAATTTTTGGAGTCGTTAATATGATGAGGAGTAAACAGTGAAACCTGTTTGTAAAAGTGTTTGATTCTGGCTACCTGTTAACTTCAGCCAGAGGGCCTGTTTCACAGCAGTTCAAACATTTATCACATCACAGATCTTCTCCCAACATGGTACCTACCACATAGCCTTCCCAGAAGGCTCTCTGAAGTCTACTGTGAACAAGATATTGTGCACAGGTCCAGTTCCAAGCTGGGATGTGCAAAAATTATATACAAGATATATCAAAACTAACACAGGTGAAAATACACAAGAATAGAAGCAAAAACATTCCATTAAACATGAGTCTACAAACGAACTTTTTGTGATATAATTGCAGCCACAAACTAAGGGGAGAAGACACTTTTTATTTCCACTATGTTAAATTGACCATTTTCAATGTACCTATTCTGAGAAAGTATTAACAGTAGCACACTGATTTTTATTCACTTATATTTACACTGTTTCCTAAAAACCTGACATTTTTCAAAACTAATGTATTAAAACTGTAGTTCTGAAAAATGTTTTAATGGTGGTCCATTTTGCAGGCACATATTTAAAATAAAAAAGATAATAAGATCCTTTATAATATTGCTAGAAACCAAATAAAATGTCACTTTGTTCATATGCGCAAACAAAATTGACTGTCAGAATTTCATTGCTCTGGGATAAATGGTTTCAGAGAAAAGATGCATACAACTAAAAAAAAAAAAAAAAGAAAAAAAAGTTACTGGAAATTGAGGTCATTTCTGCTACACATTCACCATTTAAATTCACAGCTCCTTTCACTGCAGCTGTCACAGATTACTCTGCCAAGAGCTTGCTAAGTTCATGATGGCAGATAAGATTTTCCCTACTGTTGACCTTTTTCCTAAAGTACGTGTGCCTTACACAAACCTAATATTGTTTTCATTATATTCACTGCTTTCATTTTTCCAGGTCCTACAGACCTTTCTTGACAATTTTGGAGGTCGATCTTGGCATTCCTTTGCCCAGAAACAAAAAACATAAAAATGTCCCTAGGCTTATGAATTCAAAGAGCAGAAATCACAGGGCAACAAGTAGGTGTGACCACTCTGCAAGCTGCAATTTAAACTCACATTTTGGACATTCAGATAAAGATATGTTCCAAAATACTTTTATATCCACACAAAACATATTTTGAACCAGCAATAAAAATAAATTTCATATATTCATCATTTTCAAAATTCTTTCTGCACTTCATGTTAAATATTGTCCTAGCCAGCATTAATTTATTTGAAAACTGAACAATTTAATTGCTATCCAATTGGCTTCAAATTCCTCCCAAGGCCTAGCTTACAGTGTGGACATTGAAGAACGAGGTACAAGAATGATGGGGCACAGCCTCATTTTACAGCTGACATAGGATGACATCTCAAGGGCCAGTGTGGTCCAAGATGTAAACATCAATATGAAATTAGATGATATTTTTTGTATTTCTGTCCCTCTTTTTCTGATGGAAAGTGGAATAATTTGTAAATTACAGATTTAAAAAATTTCATTACTGAACTAAGAAAACAACACAAGTTTTATATTTTCATTCTCTGTATTAGGTTCAATTGATGGCACATTTTATTGAAGCTATAAAAATGCATTAGGTATATTTCTTGTTGGGAATTACCTTAAATCTAAATGAATCATTTCTTCTTTTAATATTTAGCACTGGAATAAGTGTTAGGAATTTCTTTCTGTTACAGAGGAACATGCATGCAGTACTTATTTTAAAAGAAGAAACAACCCATTTTCACAGTCACTAGATTTAGATAGTACTTTTAAAGGTCTTACAGAGGCCCACGAAAAGGGAACTATAGTTTGAGAGAGGACCACCAAATGTTATGTCACTTGAAAGAAACGTTCTTGAATGGGCCCTGATTGTGCACGCCTTGAAATGTGATTCCTCTTACTGGAGAACATCTTTGCAGCCATCTGCACCCCATCTGTAATACAACAAATCTGTGGGCAGCAGTGGCTGAAGGCCTTTTATGTGTGACTCTGCTTAATATGCTTGTGTGATGCAGTTGACTGTGTAGTGTAGGTGCATTTGGAAAATGTCCCAAGCAACTAGTGTCATTTCTTTGGGGCAACTACTGCCTCATAACTTAGTGACTTCCAGACATGAGTTGAGACAGATACTCAGTATCACTGGTTCCTCATAACTGTCATTTGAATGATCATTTCCAGTATGAATCCCTTGTAATCTGGTACATTCTGTCAGAGCTAATAGAATGCAGAACAGTATTCACCGATATTGCTCTCACATGATATCCTGATGGCAGTCATCCCCTTCTGCCCCCACATCACAGTCACATCTCACAGTGCTGCACTGCACCAAATTTGTGTAAATTCTTACTGTTGAACACTGGTCAATATTCCCACAACAGACCAATGATCAATAGCATCCACAAGTGACTTAGCACTGACATGTTAGATGTCTAATTTCTTGTTGGGTGGGATTAGCTGCTTCAGGGCACATATGCCATTGCTTACATTTAGCACAAGCGTAATAGTTCCTGTACAAATTATTCTCCGATTACTTACTGGTGTGTCCTCGGAGTCTTTCGCGACGGCATACGTGAATAAAACATTCTCGGTTTTCCAGCCGCGTCAATTCAAATAAAATGCTCGAGCTTTCGATGCCCATCTCTGCTATCGTCATCAGGAGTTCACTGACTGCCGGGGCTGTTACGGTCTCTCGCTTATATAGGCACGATGACATCATCAGCAGCCAATCAAAACGATCCGATGTGGCGCACGCGTGTAAGTCGACCCGGGCAGCTCGAGATGGTTTATCTGAGACCTTCTCTCCATATACATGTGAAAATCGTCCAACAAAAGGTGTTTCTTTCAAGAAATACTGCCGTAGTGTCAATAAACATCTGGGAATAAAACATGAGTTCCCCTGTTCCATTCGTGAGTCTCCTTTCTGACTTGCAGCTTCTTTTTTACCATAGCACTATGAGAATATGTTACCTGTTGCTTTGTTCTTTCATGAGAATTTTGTTAGTTGTTTAAGACCCATTGGTCCTGAAACTGGTGATAAAATATACGAGACTTTGTTTGCACAATGGTGAGTGGTTCTAGTCTTCCATTATCATGTTTGTGGCTCTAGGGAGAATAATTAAAAATGTCAGCAGGACTTTGTAAAGGAAACAATAAAAATTCTGAGACGTTTGATAACTGGTGAATATTTTATATATAAAAAACAGATCAAATCAAAGCAATTGTCCTAATTACTGATCCCAGAAACAGACAGCAGTTGAAATCATTCTTAAGAATGTGCAGCCTTCATAGAAAGTTTGTGAAACAAAAGTCTCAGTCCTTGGGCAACTTGCTTAAGAAAAAAAGTGCCCAGCTATGATATTCAGAGTACAAAGCTGCTTTGGACCAAATAAAGATAGACCAGTGAAAAAGTGAGTTACTCCACAGGAGAGATCTATAACTGAAATTTTGTTTGGCTCCATACATCAGTAGCTGTGTGCTGGCTGCAGAACTTTTGCAAAAGAAAGAAGTAAACTGAGAGCTTTCATCAGTGAATTATTGGCAAAATATTGAAGGGTGCTAACAAAAATAGAACTGTTGTTAAAACATTGAGCATTTTTCAGGCTGAAATTTTTCAGACTACACACACCTGGTGAGATTAGGGCTAGTTGACACATTGCAGCAATTCCTTTGTGACTGTTTTCAGGCCAGTACTCCTAATGAAGGCTACTTTTCCTCAATGAATTATGCAAAATAGGCCTGATATACATTTAATTATTTCTTACATGTAGTGTTTACTTTCATTATAGAGAGATATACCGTAGAATAAGTAATTTTCTCTACTACAATTTTTAAATGGTTTCCTCCATTGTTTAAACTTTGATATGAAGCAATTCATTAATTAACTAATTCAATGACAGTTGAAATTTGACTTTTAAAACTGCCTTTAAAGCACCTGTTTCCAAATGTGAAATAAAATTTAATTGTGTTACCTTATGGAAGAAATAACTTCTTAAACCAACTTGCAATTATTAATAAAAGAATAAACAGCATTCTATGAGAATCACGTATTTGTTCTTCACACCAAACATTGGCATGTAAACCTCCTGTGCAGTAATTTAATGTTTATTTATTGCAAGTGGCAGTGAATACAAAATATATGGATGAACTGTGACAGACTGCTGAAGTAGTTGGACAAGTGTTTGGTATGTGTGTGACATACAACGTGTCATACACTGCTATCTATTGTGCAGCACATAATAAAGCAAGTACTAGAGATTCAAAGCAAGTTCATGGGCAATGAAAAATGTATTATGTGAAATATAAACTCATGTGGTGAGATAAGACACATTTCATGCGTGTGCAAAAGTGTATATAAATGTTATTATACTATAGTTTCATGTTTGAATGCATTATACTTCTCATTGTTAAATTGATTACAACTCATTTATGAATGTACAAATATTTGTGACAAAATAAAATATAGATACAAGTTTCCGATTTTCAATTTGCTTGAGATAGGAAGATACACTTCCTTCCTGTTCTTTCATAGATGCAGTATGGGAAAAACAGCTTATAAGCTTCAATGTGTCATTTTATCAGTCTTATTTCCTTGATGAGAGCGATATGTAGGGTGACGAATATTATTCAGTTTTACTAAGTAAGATTTAACAATTCTTCCGGTATCTGGCAACTGAGATTTTTCAGAAATTCTATCTAAATCTATTGATGAAGTGTATGGCAGAGGGTATATCCCATTGTACTGATTATTAGCACTTTTTCCCATCCTGTTCAGGTATGAAGCAGGGTAAGAATGAATGTTTAAATATGTCTGTGCATGCTGTAATTAACCTAATCTTATCCTCATGACCCTTACGGAAGCACTATGAAGGAGTTTTAATGTATTCCTGTAATTACATTTTAAGCCCGTTCTTGAAGCTTTGTTAGTAGACTTTCTCAGGATAGTTTATTTCTATCTTCAAGAGAGTGACAGTTTAGTTCTTGACTATCTCTGTGACACTCTCCTGCAAGTCACCAAACCTGTAACAATTTGTGCTGCCCTTCTTTTGCACAGGCTAAGTGCTCTGTGTTAATCCAATATGATACAATTCCCTCAGATGTGAGCAATATTCCACAAAGGGTCACACAAGTGTCCCGTATGCAATCTCTTTTGTAGACTAACTGCATATCCCTAGTATTCTACCAATAAGCTGAAGTCTACCACCTCTATCACCAACAACTGAGCCTATGTGATCATTCCATTTCATGTCCCTAGTCACACAACATTTACATTTATTTTACCAAGTATTTTTTACAGGTTCCAACTGCAACTGATTAATATTATATTTATAGGAAACTATGCTTTTTTTGTGAAGTCCACAATTTTAGATTTCTGCACATTTATAGCAATAATATCATTATTTACTATTACTCCATGCTGTTACACCTGGCACCGCCACTTTAACACCCCCTTATTAGATTGACGTAGAGATTCAGCCTTGCAGCTCTTATGATTTATCTTGAGATCCAGCTTTGCTGCGCCCTCTTCTTCCTCAGCATCGAACTTCTTTCTTCCGTGCAGATTTCTACATGTGAAGTGGCTACAGAATGAAACACTGCTTCTCTGCTTAAATAAAGTGTAGATTGATGCCAGTTAACTCCTTATAATGTCACAAACTTTCATAAACAACATTACGTGGGAGTTACTACTCCCAGAACCAACTAATATCACTGTTTCAAAGAATTCTCATTACAATTCTGTAAATAGTATATAACAACAATTGCTTATATACATCACATTCATCTTCCTTGGTAACAGAAATTCTCCGTGGTACCAGAGCTCCTTCATTCCTTCTTGCTCTACAGATGTTACAAATGTTCTCAGCAGGTAGACTCCGCACCTGTTGAGTAATACTTTCCCACAGTATGTTCACCAACTAATAGTGATCATGCACGTCTGAGCTCTATATCTGATGTACACGATACACGCCGTTCCATGAATGGCACAGATCACTACATGGCCAAGATAGCATGCTGTGTACTCCCTACCAAGAAATGCTCAGTCCAGTCACATTTTTCATCTGATACCCCATATGAATTTACCCCATTGAATTTAACTGATGAAAGGAGAAATATAAAAATGCTGTAAATAAAGTAAGCAAAAAGGAATACAAATGTCTCAAAAATGAGATCGACAGGAAGTGCAAAATGCCTAAGCAGGGATGGCTAGAGGACAGATGTAAGAATGTAGAGGCATATATCACTAGGGGTATGATAGATGCTGCACAAAAGGGAAGCAGTGGTTGAGAAGAGAGTGAGACAAGGTTGTAGCCTATCCTCAAAGTTATTCAATCTGTATATTGAGAAAGCAATAAAGGAAGCAAAAACAAAATTGGAGTAGGAATTAAAATCCATGGAGAAGAAATAAAAACTTGAGGTTTGCCGATGACACTCTAATTCTGTCAGAGACAGCAAAGAACCTGGAAGAGCAGTTGAACAGAATGGGCAATGTCTTGAAAGGAAGATACTAGATGAACATCAACAAAAGAAAAATGAGAATAATGGAATGTAGTCAAATTAAATCAGGTGATAGTGAGCAAATTACCATAGGAAATGAGACACTTAAAGTAGTAGATGAGTTTTGCTATTTGGGGAGCAAAATAACTGATGATGGTCGAAGTAGAGAGGACATAAAATGTAGGCCAGCAATGGCAAGGAACGTGTTTCAGAATAAGAGAAATTTGTTAACATCGAGTATAGATTTAAGTGTCAGGAAGTCATTTCTGAAAGTATTTATATGGAGTGTAGCCCTGTATGGAAGTGAAACATGGACAGTAAATAGTTTAGGCAAGAAGAGAATAGAAGCTCTCGAAATGTGGTGCTACAGAAGAATGCTGAAGATTAGATGGGTGGATCACATAACTAATGAGGAGGTATTGAATAGAATTGGGGAGAAGAGGAGTTTGTGGCGCAACTTGACTAGAAGAAGGGGTCGGTTGGTAGGACAAGTTCTGAGGCATCAGGGGATCACAAGTTTGGCATTGGAGGGCAGTGTGGAGGGTAAAAATCGTAGAGGGAGACCAAGAAATGAATACACTAAGCAGATTCAGAAGGATGTAGGTTGCAGTAAATACTGGGAGATGAAGAAGCTTGCACAGGATAGAGTAGCATGGAGAGCTGCATCAAACCAGTCGCAGGACTGAAGACCACAACAACAACAACAATCTGGCTGTCCTGATCCATGTTTGAGCTCAAAATATCTTCAAAGATTCTACAACAAAATCTAATAACTCTCTTGCTAGTCAAACATGTCTGTGACCACAGGTACTGCCTCATACAAAGTTGCTCATCTTTGATGGCCTAAAAAACAAAGAAACTGGAATGTAGTTGAAGCATATTGCTAATGTTTCCAACTCTGTTGCTGAATATGCACATTCACATTGTGACAATGTTCAACTTGCAAAGCTAATAACACAGATATTCTGATCTCCATCTCCTTCATTTATTTGAAATAGACAGAATGTCACTCCCCAGCTATATTCAGTACCACCTTGTTGATTACATGATCTACCCACCTAATCTTTGGCATTCTTCCTGTAGCACCACATTTCAAAAGCTTCTATTCTCTTCTTCTCTGAACTGCTTATCATCCATGTTTCACTTCTATACAAGGTTACACCCTAGGCAAATATCTTCAGAAAAGACTTTCTTTTTCTAATATTTGATGTTAAAAAGAATTTATCTTCCTCAGAAGTGCTTTTCTTGCCATTGCCAGCCTACATTTTACATCCTCTCTATTTTGATCATCATCACTTATTTTACTGCATAAACAGCAAATCTCATCTACTTTTGATGTCTTGTTTCCAAACCTAATCAGCTCAGCATTCCAATTCAATTCGACTACATTCCATTACTGTTGTATTGCTTTTGTTGATGTTCATCTAATAACCTCCTTTCAAGGCACTATTCATTCTTTTCAACTGCAGTTCCAAGTCCTTTGCCTCTCTGACACAACTGCAATGTCATTCGCAAACCTCAAAGTTTGTACTTCTTCTCTCTGAATGTTCATCCTCCTCCAAATTTTTCTTTGGTTTCCTTTAATGCTTGCTCAGTGTACAGATTGAATAACATCAGGGATAGACTAGAGCCCTGTATCACTCCTGTCTCAACTACTGTTTCCCTTTCATGCCACTCATCTCTCACAACTGTATCTGGTTTCAGTACAAGTTCTATAAACCTTTTGCTCCCAGTATTTTACCCTTGCTGCCTTTAGAATTTGAAAGAATGTGTTCCATTCAACATTGCCAAAAATCTTCTCCAAATCTAGGAAAGCCATAAATGTCGGTTTGGCTTTCCTTAACCTGTCTTCTAAGAGATGTTATACGGTCAATATTGCCTTGTATGTTCCTACATTTCCCCCGAATCCAAACTTATTTTCCACAAATTTGGCTTCTACCAGTTTTCCCATTCTTCTGTAAATCACTCATGTTATTATGTTGCAACCATGGCTTACTCAACTTATAGTTCAGTTATACCAGCATGTCACCACGTGCTTCCTTCCAAATTAGAATTATGAGGTTTATCCAGCAAGAAAGGTGCAATTTCTTATATAACATAAAAACAGATTTTTGTTTCAAATAAGTATTTATATTTGGTACCTTGGCTATTCCTTTATTTTTCTACATAGTTTCTATAATTGCTTAAACATATGTCATAGCAGTCCACCAGCTTTTGAATCTCAAAGTTACAGACGTTGCTGCCTGTGAGGATGACCACTCTTTAACTGTTTCTTTCATCTCATCCCATTTTGCAAAGCACTTCCCCTCCAAGAAACTCCTTTAGGTAGCAGACAAGTGAAAATCACTTGGCGCCAAGTCTGGATTGTACAGTGTGTGGACACGCTATCCCCATCCAAAAGATCTGATCAAATTTTGAGTGTGAATGCCAGAATGGGGACTGGCATTGTCATGGTGCAGCAAAACTTCAGATGTCACATTGATTATCACACATCAAAGTTTATTCCGGGTAGTGCAGTAAGTGGCTACATTTATTGTCGTCCCTTGCAGCATAAACTCGACTAACAAGACTCCCTCTCTATGCCAACACTCTGTTGCTATAACCTTGTGCATTGGCGTTGTTTGCTTGGCCTTAACTTTGACTGGTGATGATGTGTCAAAAATGAATCACTGGCTGTATTTCACAGTTGGTGGGGCGATCAACTGTTTTCAACATTTTGAACTGACAATAAAGAGCACACTAAGACAACATCAATGAAAATGGTCTCATTTTACTAGCGAGGTATGCTGGGAATCTGTGCATATGCGTATTTCAATATTCACATGACATTCTATTAGTTACGGCGATTTGGACCGTACTTTCCGAGTGACCTCTGTAATACATTCTTGTTGGAGCCTGAGGGTATTTCAGCTGCCTCATACACCTTACATACCAAGTGGAATAGCTTTGTCATGGCTGGCCCTACCAAGTAAATCACTAATTCTTATGGAATGCCATGTAATTCAATGGCCATGTTTTGATTTAGGCCTTTCGTGCTCTGTCAGATTCTTGCAGTATCATATTTCTCATCTCATCTATGTCCTCTTTCCTTTTATGTCATCTTCAAGTACATTTGCCTTGTACAGCCCTTCTATATACTCCTCCCTCTTCTTTCTTCGGTTAGTATTGATTTTCAGTCCTTACGTATATGTAGCTCATGATCTTATTGATGCTGTCTCTCTTCTTGTTCCTCTGTTGAATGCTTGAGTTTATTTGTGAAAGTATCACAGTGAACACAGAAGTGTCCTCAAATGGAGTGTAGAAATGCAAGAAAAACTCAGTTTTCTGAAACTAGCTCTTTTCTTTGACTTTGAACATGAACTGTGCACAGATTACAGAGCAGTTGAATAAACAAGTTTTCTGGTGAATTTTCAGTGTTGGTTGTGGAATCTTGTAGTGTGATTGATACGAAGGGGATGACGCTGTGCGATCAAGTACTATTACCATTTTTCTTCTGCGATTTTGTTATCAGAAACCAGAAACTTTATTGCCATATTACATTCACATAGATGCCCTGAAAGTTTTATCTTTTTGATGGCTTGGATCGTTCTATCATCAGAGATTTCGAATGGCATACTGTATCAATGGTCACATTAATGTTAGTGGGAGTTTTTTATTTTTACTGCCTTTTGTTGGTCGATGAGATAGTGGTGTTTTCTGTTTTATCAGACCATGAAACTGTGTAAAATTTATTTACATTTGTTGCAGCCCTTACCATCCCATACGACTGGTTCCCTGGTGCTGTTTCTCCCACTATCACTCTGGTGAATCACACTACACACAATTCAAAGTAAAATGCTATTGTAACAGTCAGCAGATCTAACATCCACACCAAACTAAGAAAGCTCAAAACAGTAGCAGCAAAGTGGTCTAGCTCCCAACTGCACTACAGCTGTCAGATGTGTGTACTTAACAGAAGCTACTTGACCTGCTATCAATGACAGTTATTATGGAAGTTACACCATTTGTGCTATTAACATAATGCCACATGCTGAACACGGTCCTGACCTTATTAAAAATATGTAGAAAGTGGAATTTTACCTTTTGGGCTTTAATGGGCTCTTATGTATACGAACTATTAGGGAACATGAAGAAAGACCAAGAGAGATGCGCTCCTACTAAACACGGAGAAAGGTAAGGAAGCAGTCTTTCTCTGCTACTGTTCAATCTTTATCTGAATAATCAAATAAAAGAAATAACGACCCAGAAGTGGGATTAAAATTCAGGGTTGAGTATATCAGTGATAGGATCTCAGATGACACTGCTATCCACAGTGAAGGTGGAAAGGAAATTTAAGCATCTGAAATGTGCTACATTTGAAAATTATGTAGACTGATAAGAGATGAGGTGGTTCTTCAAACGACCAGCAAGTAAAGGAATATGTGGGTAATAGTAACTTGGAGGGGGAAACTTGATAGGACATGAGATATCAGGAAATGACTTCCGTGGTACCGGAGGGCACTATAGGGTGGCAAAATTGTAAGCGATAACAATCAAAATATATACAAATAAAAGAGGAAACAATGCTGTGCTGAAAGGAAAGACTGGCAGTGAGAACCCAGACTATAAAAATAAAAACATACTGTGAGTCATAAAAAAAAGCCAGATACTGATTTGGGAGTTGCTGGAGGAGAATGAGTGGGTTAAATATACTGCAAAATATTCCAACTGCAACGACATTTTCTTGGCACTCACTAACAACATACTTGAAGTATTGTTTTGAATTAAAGAGTACTAGTGCTCCCAACTTGCTGCAAGCTCTTGTTTGATATTTCAGCAGTTTTCTCAATTCTTCATCACGGGAGTCACGTGTGGAAATAGTTAAGACTAATACACAATTTGAAACCACCGATATGGTGGAAATTGATCACTCCATGTGTAAACAAAACAGAAGTTTTAAAAAAAATTGATCTTTATAGCTTGTGAACAACCATTTTATTGAATGCTGTGGTATAACATGGCGATTCTGCGGAATAACATGTTTCACTTGTAACAACTTAGGCCAACTAAAAACATTGTGGAAACCAGGAACATAATTTAGCTAGTAGTTAAGTGTAGGACATGCCACTGTGTGCGCTGAGGTCTGCCATATGTGTAGATGGATGTAAAAGACGGCAGCTTAGGAAATCGACAAGGCACGACGGCGAGTGCGCGTTTCCACATGCTGTGAGGCCCGCTTATGCTTTGGTGTCCTGGAGCCTTGGTAGCCACAAAGGGAGCGAGCAATAATGTCAACACCAAAACAACTGAAGATCAAAAAAGAAAA
Source organism: Schistocerca americana (assembly GCF_021461395.2). Lineage (NCBI taxonomy): Eukaryota > Metazoa > Arthropoda > Insecta > Orthoptera > Acrididae > Schistocerca > Schistocerca americana. The sequence continues at coordinate 169,311,264 of NC_060128.1, read as the reverse complement.
CTGTCATTCTTCTCTGAAAAGTCAAATTGGTAGATTACACATGTTGTGATCTGTTTGGAGCTACTAGTTAAGAGAGACCTGTTCATTCACAACTGCAGCAGAAGCTGTACACAGAATGACAGCATGTGAAATACAGAAGATTTACTGCAGAATTGTTTATGTCATTTAATAGCCTGAATAGATCCGACATCTTTTTCAATATCCACCCACAGCAGAAGGTGGAGATGCCACGTGTCACGATCCAATGGCACTGCATAGCAGGTCCACTACAGCAAGAGATTCAAGAATGGTATGCACAAGACAATTATAAGGTGAAAGTTGGCATGCATATATAAATGAGGTGACAAATTGCCCATGAAGTGGAACACATCACAACTGCAACTCAACACGTAACACTTCCATGCAAATTTAACATTTGTGTAGTTACATTAACAATGATATAAATATGCCAATTTTATACCATTTGCTTAATGTTTACATAGATTTCTGTAATATTTACAAGTCAGTTTATGTAAGACTGAACATTTTGATGATTATCTGGGTAAATAATTGAAATCTTAGGATTATATGTATATTGTCTCTGTCTTTGCTCACACTTAGGTGGCAAGACCTGTAAGAAGCAGTCCTGTTTGAGACTGTAAGATGCAGTTACTTTTTATAAAAGGACCACCACATGTGTTAATCATGGATTTTGATGACTCTTACACCCCAACCTCCAGATGTCAGACACTCAGAGCTGTACCAAACGTATGTTGGTAGTATATAAACCAAAACACTGATTTAGTTTGTGCTGTCATCCAGGAGAACTTGTGTAAAAGGTAATTAAAAGTACAACCAGAGCAACAGAGCACACAAAAAGTGTATCTGTGAGTAATTGGACTGCCGATCTCAAGTGGATGAGAAGGTAGAGCATTCAGTCGTTATGCCAAAGGTCCTGTGTTCAAACCATGTTGATGTCAATTTTTTTTTGTGACAATGTACCTTTGGTAGTCTGCCTTCACTTTGGTAGTTGAATGTTATGTACTTATTATTAATATTACTACTACTACTACTAATACTACTATTACTTCTGCATGTGTGATGTAATTGTTTCTTTATTTTTCTGTTTTGATTCTATATTCTGTGAAACTACAAAAGTGCTCTATAGGTTTACTACTTTGAAAGAAACGAAGCAAAAGCAGACTGCCACCTTTTACATGTCATAAACACATTTTCCCATATAACACTATTGTGCATAATACAGTAAAAACAATTTTTAGTCATTTGGGTTTGAATCCAGGACCCTTGGTAGGAGGTTCTAAGGCTCTACCAACTTTCCAACAGATACAGTGTGTGATGGTTTCTTACAGTTATGCTTTTGATGTGCTCCATAGTTCTGGTATTACTTTTAACGTTTACACCCGTTCTGCTGGATGACAGCATGTAGTATGAACTAAATTGGAGTTTTGTTTGATATTCTATCAACGTTTGGTACCGATCTGAGTGTCTTACATGTGGACGTTTGTGTGATAGGTATATTGTAGAGGGATCTGTCCTCAGTAGCTGCCTCACGGCTTTTCATACGATTACCCTTAGTTTCTGAGAAAATCAATACTGAAGCTTTAGGTGTACCTTCTGTACCAGTGCTGTTAAACATATTTTGAGCAAGCAAGCATAGCACAGCAGCTAAGGTTCGTACTTACCATGCTGACAGTAGGGATTCAAATCCTGTCCATGCCCTTTTGACCTCAACTGTGTAACTAATACTAATTAAACTGTTGCCAGACCAATCGACAAACAATGGGACAAGCACAGAAAACTGTACCTGAGCAGAAAAAAAAAGATTTGAACAGCATTAGTCACTCCGTCAGAGCACGGTATATTTCAAAAACTGAATCAGGAGAGATGTTTTCTCGTATGCAAGAACAGTTTGGGAAATTTGGTCAGATTGTTCAAAAAAAGGCTTGTGAGCTGTGCAAAATCGAGAAAGTTCCCGAAAGTTCTGTATGGCATGTTATTTAAATCTGTCATTCTCCCATATGTCGGACAAGAAAAATTTCTTTACATTATTGATTCACGGGAAGGCAGGCTGATCACTCACTTCATGGCGTATCTGCAGCATAAAAATTATGCCACCAAAATGGATTCCACTTTGCCGACCCTGTTATGTTTTTTTTTATTTTTAGTTACATTAAAATTTTCACAAAAAAATTCAAAATGTCCCCGACTCTCTGAAGACGGAGAGAGAAATCCATAAAAATACACTATTTAATTCTGTGTCGATTTAGTGCGCTTGGCTTCACACAAATAATCGAGTACACAAGGCTCACACGAAGAAAGAATAGTCTTTTTGAATGCAAATGGAGTTTTCAGGCATCACATCTGAAATCTGTGTGCCTGCAAGGCAGCAGCTCTGATTAAATGTGCATGGTGCTCTAAAATATTCTGTTTCAGTTGCTTCTATGACAAATACTATCTGGAACTCAGTCCTGGCACAGAGAGCAATAGCTAGTAAGAAAGTTCTGTAACACAAAGAATACAGAAGTTTATTGCTGCAATGACTGATTTTTAATGACACTACTATGTAAAAATAAGTGATTTTGAATGGCATATATTTTGGGAACAGGAAAAATCTTTATTTTATGGCCAAATAATTTTTGTCAATTTTCATGTCATTTTGTGAATTTGGGTGCTACTTGTCATATACAGCACAATTTTGATGCCAAATTAGTTATTTGTCTAATTCTGTTTGACAACTTTTTGTTATATTTTTTTCTTATCTTTGTATTATTTTACCAATTTTGGTATTCTATTTTCCGCTTTTTGGTGTTATTTTTTGCCAAATTCGGTTTTATTCTTTTGCTAATTTCAGTGGTATTTTTGGCATCATATCATAATTAGTTAAGCACAAAATTAACTGTCATTTTAAGATTATACATCAACTCGAAGGGCAAACTACAATGTCAACATTCAATAAATTTAAAATATTGGTGAACTGTCATCCTCAGAATGAGATTTTCACTCTGCAGCGGAGTGTGCGCTGATATGAAACTTCCTGACAGATTAAAACTGTGTGCCCGACCGAGACTCGAACTCGGGACCTTTGCCTTTCGCGGGCAAGTGCTCTACCATCTGAGCTACCGAAGCACGACTCACGCCCGGTACTCACAGCTTTACGTCTGCCAGTATCTCGTCTCCTACCTTCCAAACTTTACAGAAGCTCTCCTGCGAACCTTGCAGAACTAGCACTCCTGAAAGAAAGGATATAGCGGAGACATGGCTTAGCTACAGCCTGGGGGGATGTTTCCAGAATGAAGGTAGCAGACGAGATACTGTCAGACGTAAAGCTGTGAGTACCGGGCGTGAGTCGTGCTTCGGTAGCTCAGATGGTAGAGCACTTGCCCGCGAAAGGCAAAGGTCCCGAGTTCGAGTCTCGGTCGGGCACACAGTTTTAATCTGTCAGGAAGTTTCATATCAGCGCACACTCCGCTACAGAGTGAAAATCTCATTCTGGAAACATCCCCCCAGGCTGTGGCTAAGCCATGTCTCCGCTATATCCTTTCTTTCAGGAGTGCTAGTTCTGCAAGGTTCGCAGGAGAGCTTCTGTAAAGTTTGGAAGGTAGGAGACGAGATACTGGCAGACGTAAAGCTGTGAGTACCGGGTGTGAGTCGTGCTTCGGTAGCTCAGATGGTAGAGCACTTGCCCGCGAAAGGCAAAGGTCCCGAGTTCGAGTCTCGGTCGGGCACACAGTTTTAATCTGTCAGGAAGTTTCTTGTCGTCCTCAGATTTGTAACGTTTTTTATGCAAGGAAGTGACTAATTTCAAGATATTTTGTTAAAATGTCAATTCCACATTATTTCACAAAAAATACCATGTCTGCATTATCATTTTTGTGAAATTTCCCTGTCCCTACATTTACTATTTAACAATGTATGATGAAATTTGGGGAAAAAGTTCACATGCAGGAATTTAATCCATACCACGATGGTAGCTGTAAACTTTATCCAATGCAGTACATTCACTTTGCTGAAACACAACTAACGACATGAGTGAAGACTGTTCTCATCAAAATTCAATATCAATTTCCCCAGAAACCAGGGGGCCATTACAGGAAAAACTGCTTTATAGCTACCCAGGACAGATACCACTCCAGAATACCAAAGACTCAAAAAAATCTGTGCTAAATGGTCTGATGGTCCACTTGCTACACACATAAAGCTGTTACGTACCAGTTGCTGCAGGAAACACTTGGATTTTTAGTCACTGGAATTTGAAGCTCAAGAAGGTGAATAGATGCTAAATTTTGTCAATCAGATTTCTGAAGAGTTCAAAATACACGAAAGTGTGATCATTTCTTCAGTTAGTAGCTGGTGTACCACTCAACTTCACAATCCTGGAAACAGTATCCCTTTTTTGTACAAGCAAAACCTGCGGACAATGCCATATCCCCGAGAAGAGAGAATGAAGTCAACATCAGGAGAATCAGTACATACAATTTTAATAGGTGTGCATGTGTCTTCTCTGTTTCAATCAGGAATGACCATCATGTGTGTGGTGGATAGGTCACTGTATAGGGTGTCCAAAAAGAATGACCAGATTTTAAATAGAATTATTTATCAGGAAGAAGGGGTTAACACTGACAAATTGCATACTAAATTACTCAGAAAATACAGGATTTTATAAAAATCCATCATAAATGTTCAATATATCCTCCATTGGCTGCACGGATGACATCTAGCCGATAGCCGAATTCATCCCAAAGTGAGTGTAAGGTGTCTTCTGTCGCTAAAGCTACAGCAGCTGATATTCTGGTTTTTAGTTCGTCAATGTCACGAGGTAAGGGAGGAATGTTAAGAAATTGTTTAACATGTGCCCACAGGAAGAAACTACATGGTGTTAAGTCAGAGGACCTAGGAGGCCAAGAGTGTGAAGCCTGGTCTCGCGGTCCTGTACACCCTGTCCAACGTTGAGGCACGTTGACATTGAGGAAACTGTGCACGTCATTGTGCCAGTGCGGTGGTGCTCCATCTTGCTGATGTATGAAATTGTCAGAGTCAAGTTGTGGGAGTAACCAGTTCTGTAGCATTGCAAGATACGATTGTCCTGTTACAGTTTCTTCCTCAAAAAAAGTTGGGTCCATAAACCTTGCTTTGCGAAACAGCACAAAAAACATTCACTTTTGGTGAATCATGTTCGTGTTCAATTGTTTCATGAGAATTTTCGAGCTGCCATATACGCACATTATGACGCTGAACCTTACGCCTAATAAGGAAAGTTGTCTCATCGCTGAACATCAACAGTGACATAAAAGTATCACCTTCCATGTCGTCTAGAATAGCATTGCTAGTCCACTCGCTTCACTTTGTCAGTACCTTGAAGAGCTTGTACCAGTTGTAATAGGTATAGTCTGAGGGCTAAACAACTACGTACTACACTGTCATGCGCGGTAATGCGAGTTCTCGGCTAGCAAGGCACGTCGACTTGTGGCGGCTCCGGTCAAATGCTCACTGGATTTGTTCAGGAACACTTGGGACGGAAAGTACTTTTGCCTTCACAGACATCCCGTTTCTTCAAACTGTTTATATCACCGTCAAATGTTCTTTGGTAATGGTGGTTTAGCATGAAATTGAATATGAAACGCCAGCTGAACTGCGAACACTGAGTATGACTAAATTCAGTAACACAATATGTCTTCTGTTGCGCGAACGCCTTATTGCAGGAGATTGGCTGCATGCTCCAGGTCAATGCTCGTAGCGACACCTACCGGATTTTTTCTGAAACTCTAGACCTTGCCAATTACCTCCAGCACTGTTTCAGTTACCTAGTGATATTTGTCTCAATATTATTACAAGTTAAAATCGAGTCATTCTTTTTGGTACACCCTGTATTAACATTATTGTAAAAAGTGTTACATTCCTCATTTGGCTACAAGTCATCTGCTCATATTAAAATTTACTTAAAAAACTGTAAGCAGTAAATTTAATTACAGCCTACTAAGAAAATGTCATAAGGTATTTCCTACAGATATCAGCTGGAAGGTTGTTTTCACACACAAAATTTGAGTTGCAGAATCTCAGATTGTGACTCAATTTTAACGTATTTTTTGGCAGAGTAGGTATCAAAAGTATGTACAGTATCCCATGTAACTGCTGTTAAATTCAAGAATTTACCTTAACATGTACTGTTCTTTCTCACTAGTTCCTGACAAAGAAAGAGGATGTTCATGTTACTGAGGTCACATCAGTATTTGTGTTCTATGAGTATGCGTATTTGTGTTCTATGGATACGAAGATGGTATGAAAAGTTCTTGGAATGGAATAAAAACATACAATTTACCTTAGGAACACTTATGTTTCAGTGTATTCTCCCTGTGAACTAATGAACTTGGTCCAGTGATGTTCCAAGGATTCATTCCAATCTCCAAAATTAGATTTCTCCAGGCCTGCAAAAAACATGTTAACTTCAGCTACTAGTTCTTCGGTTCAAAAAAATCTTCTTCCGCCAAGGAAAATTTTGAGCTTGGGGAAGAGATGGAAGTCTAGTGGAGCTAAATCAGGCAAATAAGGCAGATGTGGCAAGAATTCGTATTTTAGTTTGTGTATTTCTTCCGTGGCAATGACAGTGTCCCCACACATGAAAGACAACTTTTTCCTTGCCAAACCATGCCTTTCTTTGTGTATCTTTGGCTATAGTTTGTCCAGAGGGTTAGGATAGTGGTAATGTCTTGTAACTGACCTGTGGGAAGATAATCCATCAGCAGGACCCTTTCACATCCCAGAAAACTGGTGCCATGACCTTTCCAGCTGACCGTACTGCCTTTGCTTCCTTTGGTAGTGGTGAATCAATGTTTCACACACAGTAGTCTGGTCTCTGGCATAGAGTAGTGGGCTCAAGTTTGATCTGTGGCCACAAAAAAAGATTGTTGGTTGCTCTGAAAATGTGTCCAACCCTGTTCAGACAATTCCATTACAATGTGTTTCTGGTCCTGCAGTTAAGTTGCGGTTCCCATTTAACAGGTAATTTTCTCATATTCAATTCCATTATTAAAATGCAATTGCCCGTTCCGATGACATCCCTACACAGCTTCACACATTTCTCACACTTCCAGTTGGCAATCCTTGCATTAGTTTCTGGAATAGCGGTGCATCTTGGCCAACCACTACACCGGAACTATCGTGATGAAATTTAAACCTGTTTGTCCACTTGGCAACAGTTGAATGTCAAGGAGTTGAGTCCCCCAGTGTGTTCGGAAAATCTGACATGAATTTCCTTTTCGTTCATAAATTTACTTATGAAGTTAAAATCACTGCTGGAACCTCAAAATTTTTTATCTTCACAAATCACTACATGGAAACAACAAAGAAATGTCTGCACCAGAGACCTCTATCCAGAGCTCTGATGCATTACACGTTTATTCACAGGATGACCTGTTATGACAAAGGAACCTCATTGCGCTAGTTATGACGTCTGATGATTCCACATACTTTTCACATCACCGTTGTACATGTTAAGAAAAGTATAAACACCTCAGATAAACTTTAGCACACCTCTAGAATGTAAAAAAGAAGAAAAAAGCGAGATTAACAGTAACAAACCAGTGACAATTCTGTAGTAATTTGAGGATCAGGAATGGGGGAGGGGAGCATGACAAGCCAATATTGAAACGAGAGATAAACCAATAGTAAAAATTTACTGGCTCCATACTTTACATGTACAAATCACATAAACAAAACTACTTTACAGAAAAATAATCCTTATTACTAGTATAACACGAATCTTAGCAATTAAACAAGCCAAGCTTACAGCTGGAGAAATATTACAAATTATATACTGAAACTCTGTAATAAGCATTCCCTTGATGAACATTTTATGTTTACACACTGAATAATGTAATTTATGGAGATGTTACACACTCAACTATACCACATACTCAGAGCATTCATTTCACAACGTACAATGACAAACTCTAAAACAAAACTGAAGATCACATGGGCACTTTATTATAGCAGTAGAAATTAAGTTGCACAAACTGGAACCTGTACATTACTAAATTATCATACAAGATTATCACTAATATAAAACATTCTGATTGTAAACCTAACCACATGAATGAAGGATTGTGAATAAGAGCAGACAATTATACATGCAAAAAGTGAAACTGTGTGATGGAGACTACTGAATATACACAGAGACTTAACATGTCCTTTGTACAAATGTGGGAGACAGTACTGCAGTTAATAACACGATTTACTATCAACAAGCAGTGTCAACACTGCTACTTCAAACATTTAAAACTGCAAATATGACAAATCTAAGGAAAACAAAAGAGAAATGCAAAAATAAATGAATTTCCAGAAGACATGTTGATCAACTGGAGGATCTCCCACTACCACCACCTCCTCTTAAAGTCATTTTCAGTCACTTCAAATTCATGAATGTGAAGTTACTATTCTGTGTGTTTTATTATGCACTCTACTGAAAACACAGCCACAAAAGAGGCAACACTGAGAAATTTAGTGTGGTGTCAATTTCACACTACCAAGTGCTCTGCGCAATTAAAACCGTGTGTGTGTGTGTGTGTGTGTGCGCGCGCGCGCACGCACGCGCATTATGGATTAAAAGTGAAAACTGATCTAAAATATCTAAAGGGAATTTGTCTTAGAACTAGTTATGGAGCCAGAAGAAGTAACTCTGCTGGAATGCACCCCCAAGTGCGGCCTGCGTCCACAGTTAGGCTGCACCCTCAGCCTTGCCTCCTTCCTCCTCATCGTGGCTGGACGTGTGCCATGTCAGTCGCTCCTCGTAGAACTTTATCACAATCTGAGGACACTTCACATTGGCCTGGCTTGAAGGTACAAGGTCTGCTTCATCAGTGCCCTTCCTGCAAGACAAGTGTCACACACTATTAGCTACCACAGAGTATGCAGCAGATAAAAGTAATTAACACACAAGTACTGCTGTGACACGAAAATTTCACTTTTACACGAGTACAATGTCTCCCCATGGCTTCCACAATTTGGCAATGGCAGCTACTGGTAGAATCCCTTTCACACCTATTGAAAAGCTGAAACACTATACAGGAGCCTGAAAGCCCACGAAGCTATCTCACTGCTGTGAGGATTGCACCACAAATGTAAGGTGAAAATTTGAAGTCTAAATGATATTATTCATGAACTCAAGCGTAAATTTTTGGAAGACTGATGATGTTCTTGAAAACCCTCTGGGTAAATTTAGAGGACTAATTATTCAAGTAGACTGTTCAACAACCACAAATCTTGAGCAGGCACCACAAAAGTTAGAGCACACATGCAAAGGCACGTTTTCCTCGTGTACAGTAAATGAATTCTGTAAGGAGTCATTAATACTGGTTCTGAAACAACCTTCAACATGCACTCTAAGTGGCTGTATACGAGTTGTGTGGAGAAAGTGATGAGGCTGATTTTTTATCTACCAAGTTTTTAAATAACATTGTCCACTTCAAAGTAATTCCCTTCAGCAGCTATACACTGGCGGAGTCATTTCCAATCTTAGTAACAGCACTGAAAGGCTTCAACTTGTAGGGCCTTTAACACGTTGGCCATTCTTTTGAATGTTCTCCGGAGTCATAAAATGATGTCCTTTTAATACATTTTTAATTTTGGGAAAAGAAAAGAGTCGCAAGCACTTCGATCAGGTCAACAGAGAAGGGGGGGGGGGGGGGGGGGGGCGGCGGCGGCTGTGGAACAACAGGAATGCCTTTCGAGATCAAAAATTTCGTGATGGATGTGGCCGTGGGACATGGGGCTTTGTCCTGATACAGCATCCACTTGCCTGTAATGTCTGGTCTTGCTCAATTCATGTTTTTCTTGAGCATTTAAAGGACACCTATGTTAAACAACTGGTTGACAGTCTGTCCTGGAGAAACTGACTGTTTATCCACGACACCTCTGCTGTCAAAAAAGAAAGTAATCACTCTTTTGATATTTGTTTGTTCGGGCTCAATGTCTCAATGTGCCTCTCCTCATTCTACCACTTCATCTCAGGATCGTACTAAAAAATCCAGGTTCATTACCTGTGATCACAAGAGTGAACCATTAGTGGTCAACGGCAATGATCAATGCACGTTTCCTCGATTGTCCTTTTTCTCTGTTGTGAGGATTTTCCTCACTATTTTGGCACAAACTTTTTGCATGTGTAAGACTTTGGTCAAAATTTGATGTACGGTGAAAGTATTTACATTTAGAAGGTCACCAATCATCCTTATTGTTAAATGTCGATCTGATTCCACAATAGCATACATACTGTTAGTGTATTCGTTGACTGCATAACTTTATTCTAAATTCCACTGTTCCATTTTCGTAAGATACAACGAAAACACAGTGTCACTGACGGTGCTCTAAAAAATTACATGATTGCTATATGGAGATTAAACTCCGAGCATTGGGAAGGGTGAATGCACCAGTGTACACAAGCAGTGCAACACAGTGTTCCCAGATAACTCACAGTGTCATCACTGTGTGTGTGTGTGTGTGTGTGTGTGTGTGTGTGTGTGTCCACAATTACCAAACTCAGCACTTTCACTACAAATATGAGATATAATTTGTATTGAAAACTTAGGCTACAGAACTTTCACAGGTGCTATAGTGCTTTGTATGTAAGGAGGAAGCTGCACGTTGCATTCTGCAGTGATAACTGGCAATGCTATGGTGAGGGGTACACCAGGCCAGTTTTTTTTCCTGCTTCTGACTCCCTAGCAGAATTTATATGCTCAGAAAATTATTGCCGTCCCTTATGAGCTTAATACTTATTGTGATTGCTTTATGCCACCCATAATGAACACTATAGTGACTAAGTAATGTCACCATACATGAAGTAATGTGCAAATACATGTTCCACATACACACTAAAGGTAGATGTAGCGGAATGATACTACTGGCTGGAGTGTCATATAGTACACTGCTCATGGCACTGTACATTGCCCCACTGACTGCTGCCCTATGTGCACACAACTACAGTCCTACTGTATTGAGGAAAAGCCTCTTCGCAGTTTGAGAGTAAGAGGAAAATGCAGTGATAAAGGAAAGCTCCAATTTTGTCTGTTGAGACATGTTCAGATCTTGCAAGTGGTAGTTAGCTGACAGCGAAAGACAGTACCCAGGTTTGATCCCTAGCCGTGCACCCAAGTTTTGACTCATCACATTGAAACTTCAAACATTTTTCTTTTGCAAGAGAGGCATAAGCTTTTAGAATAACCCGACACCTATGCTGGATGTAATATAGGTTCTAGTATTTGTTGTTTTAGAATTTTGTTCACAGCAGGCTACTATTTACCCACAAAATTTAAAGGAGAAGTATTCTGTTATCCTTACCACTTCATTAGGAACATTAGCTCTCCACTCGAATCTGTGGCACCAATAATCTTCTCTGGCTCCAAACCACGTTCAAAACCCCTTGGTTTGTTGTCTTCCTGCAAATGACAGCACATTATACTGGTAAGTAACAGCTGTAGAAAATTTACACACATGCGACACTTTGGAATTAAATTAGGAACACACAAGTTGTCATAAAGCTGAAAACAAAACAAACCACCTTCTCATAAAAGAAAGGAGCTGTTATGCAATGGCCTACAATGAACTGTTGCATACTAACTTGTAGCTGCCTCAACACAAGTGCACAGTTAGACAGTTTGAAGAGAATAATACCATCTCAAAAAGTTGTGAAACATTTCAAATTTTCAGCCTCAACCCCTTTCCATCCATCTTTTCTCTCAGAGGATCATACGAGCTCTGATAGCTTGCAATAGTTCCTTTTTTCTATTTACTACTGTTTCTAATGGCAGCGCCTAAAATTATATCCTCTGAAGACAAGTCCTGGCTATCTACTGTCTCTCCTTCCAATTAAGTTATAGATATAATTGTGTTCAATATAATATTCTGTAACAGGAAACAATAAAATTGTCCAGAACAGTTGCATACAGCATATGTAAACATTTGCCTACATAAAAATAGGGTACACCTATGACGATTAACAAGGGAACAGAACAGCATCACAGTTTCAATACTCATAGGATAGCACCAAGAAGATTATAAACATTGAACGCTAAGAAAAAATTACCATGCCTTTTGCAGTTAGTGTGTACACAGAATTTTGTCTGCATTGAAACATATCAAATTTAAGATTCTTGTGCTCTTGCAAGAGATTGATACGTGAAAATATGTTAATATTATTTGTCTCTTGCAAAAATTAAATATGTGCCAGACCACATTTCTAAACATGGATTTCTCATTTACCAAAAGCAACCTCTCAACCAAGATGACGCACACATACTCCATTCCAGAACTTCGCAGCTATGAGTAAGCTGCCCACATACTGTCATTTTAACCCTTTTGCTGCAACAAAGTAGTTCTTTACATTCCGTGCCGAGACCGTTTTTGTTATGGCTGTACTGCTCGCCAAATGCTGGTGCCTTTGCTGAGAGATGGCATTTTGGCCATTTTGAAATATTTGTCATCCAATTTTTCAAAAACTAGTATGTGAAAAATTTTACTTTTGGATGTATTATTGTCTGATATTTCCACTCGAAGAACTGAGCTGCTTTTCGTTATCCATCTTATTAATGCGCTGTATCAAATTATGCATGAAATTTTAATGAGGTTGCATAGGTAAAAATGCACTGCATAAACTTTATGTATGGTTGATTTTAGCTCTTACATTGGAAATGAATGAAATATAGATAAGATACTACATTTTTATTTAAAATTGAGGGCACTGTGAATTGTGTTCATAGTAATCATCAAATGTCAAACATTTCAAGGTATCGAAATGATATTTACTGTAAATGATAACTCACAATGAGGCACATGTTGTATGATAAATATTCAAAACTTTTTTCAGTCACAGACATTGAAGTAACTTATTTGCAGCAACAAGAGGCTGGCAGCTCAGCATACATTCAGACCTGCCAACATTGCAGGAAAATCCAAATGATGAGCATATACATGTCCACAACACCTGTCTGCAGCTCGTGGTCTAGTGGCTAGTGTTGCTGTCTCTGGATCATGGGGCAGTCTGACGGTTGGGTTGACGAGGAGGCAGGGAGCAGTGGGGAAATAGGGTCTGGTGCGAGAACATTTAGTGCGGCTTGTGGGAACATGCATGGACATGGTTGAGGGCAGGGTAGGGCTGCTAGATACAGTTGGGAGGTTTGGAGAGAGGGGTGCGGTGAGGGGGGGGGGGGGGGGGAGGAGGAAAAGGGCTAGTGGGTGCGTTGGTGGAATGGCAAACTGTTGTGCTGGAGCAGGAGCAGGTTAAGTGGTGGACAGGGTCTATCAAAGGTCGAAGTCATGGGGAGATTACAGGAACATAGGATATATTGTAGGCAGAGTTCTCCACCAATGCCATTCAGAAAAGCTGGTGTTAGGAAGGACCTACATGGCACAGGCTGTGAAGAAATTGTTGAAGTGATGCACATTACGTTATGAAGCATGTTCAGCACAGGGTGGTCCACCTGTCTTCGCTACAGATTGTCGGTGGCCATTCATGCAGACTAACAACTTGTCTGTCTTGTCCACACAGAAAGTACTGCAATGATTGCAGTATAGTTTGCAAATTACATGACTGCTTTCATAGATAGCCCCACCTCTGTTTGTTTTGGTTTAGGGTGCAAAACAACAACGGTCATATGCATTAATCCCAATTGACGGATGAGAAGAAAGCTAAAAACAGGGACGTGGAGAAAGATGTATAAAATACGCCATAGAGAAATGGAGGTCCTGAACTAAAGATTAAATGACCTTTTCCGTATTGCTATGACAGATAAAAAGCAAAATGTGGTGGACAGCTAGCGCATCGTTCGCTAAAACAGCCAAAAACTCAGATGGCAAATACGAATGAGAATGTAAATGGTTAAAAAAAAGGGTATTCTGCCAGGAAATGGTGGACCATCAAGGATTGAGGCAATGAGCACAAAGTGGTGGGAGAGCAAACTTAACAAATGGCGAAGGCTAAAAAGACAGTGCCCAATATACAACCTAGCTAAAATGGTGATCTCACGGCAAGAGAGCCGGGAAGAGGTCGCTGGGAGAGACTTAATAACCTGGAGCTTGTTCCTACGGATGGAGTACCGGTGGTGATGCCAAAGTCACACTACCTGCTGACAGGGAGTGTAAGAACTAGCAGGCTGAGGTAGGAGGACTGCAGCCTCGGCAGCAGTGTCAGTGGCTTCGTTTCCTGTCAGACTGGATGTGACCAGGAAACCCATATAAACATCACAGTGGCTCCATCAAGAGTAAGTGACAGCTCTCTTCGACACACTGCACTAAGGGATGGACGGTGTACAGCACATAGAGGCTTTGAAAGGTACAGAGAGTCAAAGCATGTGACACAATTGAAAAGCCTGTATCACAGTATGTACTCCGTGGCATGATACAGGGCGAAGAAGTCTGCTGTTAATACCGGGCAGTGTTCCCGAAGCCAATACTGGAAAACGTTGGTGTCAATGACAAAGGCACACGCGACACCCAGTCAGTCCGACAGGCATCAGTATACACAAAAGTATTATCATGCAGTTCCTTGTGAAGGTCGTGAAACTGAAGGTGATAGAGCAAGGCTGGAGGAGTGTCCTTAGGAAGCAAATGAAGGCCAAGGTGAACACATGCCACAGCACAAAGCCAAGGTGGTGAAGGGTTCACAGCCATCAGGAAAGTGGCAGGTAACGTTCAGTTAAGCTGCTGGAGCAAGAGCCAAAAGTAAATGCCAGGAGGCAAGAGAGAAAAGGGACACACCCCCTACTAGTGAACAAAGGATTCATCAAAGGAGGCGGCATAGGATGGGTGGCCATGCACGACAGACAAACGGCATGCATATCTGCTGAGAAAGCGATCACGACATTAGGACAGCAGTAGTCTGGCAGCTTCTGAATAATCCCTGACTTTGATGGGGTAGGAGACACCTGCAACCAGACTGGAGTAGGTGGTGGTGGTGGTGGTGGTGGTGGTGGTGTTGTGAGGATGTATGGGACAGGTCTTGCATCTTAATCTATTGCAGGAATATACACTGCAGTTCTCGGTCAGTCGGCTATTACTAACAGTCAAATGGTGGAAATTTCTTCTGCCATCTGTCAAACCTACTCAATATTTTTGTCGATCTTTACTCCATCCCTGTTCTAAGCCTCAACTCTGGCTCATATGCCTGCAACAGACCTAAACGCAAGCCCTTTTTCATACATCCTCCCACCACTACCACGACCACCACCAAAAGTTCCAGTCCCATCTCACAGATCTACTATCCCATCAGAGGCAGGGCTATCTGCGGACACAGTCAAATGATCTAAAAACTAAGTTGCAAACACTGTGCTGCTTTCTATGTGGTCATAGTTTTTCGTTAATAGCAGCTCTGTTTAAAGTATTACCACTTGTGTCAACCCTCAATCTTTCACATGCTTCTGTTTCTTTGTTTTGGTTAGAACAGCTTTGTGTTTGTTACACTGTCAGTGAGGCCGCTCCTTTTATTACTGCTGCAGCTAAGATGAGTACACTAGTTGTTCGTGAATTATTTTAATGAGCTTCTCACACGAGTGACTTATTTTCAGTTATCTGTGTGATTACTAGTTTAGATCAATACATTGAGTGTTTGCATGCTTACTAGGCATAGTCTAGCATTCTAATAAATCTGTAGTGAAGAATTTTGCTGTCTTTCGTATGGATATGGACTGTGATTGCTATGTTCAGATGTGAGCTGAATTTCTGACCATTTGCTCACAGCTCCAAGTGGCACTGGCTTCGGTCACACAGTGTGAGGGTGCTGCCACTGGGCATCACTATGGGAGACCAAACGTAGGGATCCACAGGATGTCCTGAAAGTTACATGTGTGTCACGATTGGTCAGCTACTGAGGCCATCCTGGGTACTGCATACTCTGGCATTGCCCTCACCCATGGCCAAGTGAGGGGTCAATTCCCAAGTTTGGCAGACAGTAAAGGACTTTCCGAGGGGCCAATCTGAGGGCCTCCACATCTGATGAACAGGTTTGGGTCACTACCTGCAGCTGAAAGCCCCTGAACCAGATGCAGTCTGTAGCCCTGTTCCAGAGAAAGTATCTTGGTCTGTGAGGTCTGCACTTCAGAGGGTGGGATTACTAGTAGGTGGGAGCTCCAACAATTAGTGCATGATTGGGCCCACTAAGCAATATGGCTGCCAAGGAGGGGAAAGAATTGTGGGCGGTTTGTGCATACTGGGAGGGGTCATTACATATGTATGGCAAGCCTGCTTCTTCAGGATGCCATGAAGAGCACAGGGTGCAGCTAAATGCAAGTGGTGGATAATGTCTGTATCAACAGTGTGTATCGCTTTGGATCATAAGAATTTGTCTGGTTTCGGGCAGCCAGGTGAAATGGTGAAGACTGCCAATCTTACTTGTGAGATTTAAAGGGAGCTCATCTGCAGCATTGTTGACAGAACCGAATGTGGGCCTTTGGACAGAGATGAATGTAGGGTCTGTTATACAGAATACGAAGAACCAGAAGAGTAATAATGTAAATAGTGATGTATGGATAGTGTTGTTTTTTTTTGCTTTGGAAGTTTGCTAAAAATGAGATATACCAACTGATAATCCTCAGATCATGCTCATAATCAAAGGCATAATAAAAGTCTTCACACAAATCAAAGTTTACGAGTTCTGGTTTTGATGTACATAGACTACTTCTACAGACATAAAGAGTTTTTCGAGTTAGGGAGTTCACAAACTTCTTGGAACTGAAAATCAGCAACTATGTAGTTTATAAACTAACTGAACCCTAGCAACCAGATGCATTTTGGATTCAAAAGAAATTGTGTAGACAGCTATTGAGAAATATATAGCAAACAAATTTATAAGAGATGGTACTGATCACCCATGGCACACAGAACAGGACAGAACACTGATGCAGAAGCAATGAAAAAAGGATGCCAAATTTGAAAGAATCAAAAAACCCGAAGAGTGTTGCAAAAACCCCGAGAGTGTAGAAGTTTTACGGAAGCTCAAAATTTAGCATAACTTCAATGTAAAGTGCTTTTAATACTTCCCACAATGAAACTGCCTTGAAATCTGGCAGACCAGGAGATTCTCGTTGTATGTGAAGTAAACCAGTGGCAAGATGCAATCAATACCTCCACTGTACAGTAACAGCACTGGTATATGTGGTGGTAGGAGGATGTGTAGGGTAAGTCTTGCAGTGGTACAGTCACGGGTGGCGGCCATAGGTGAAATATATACTATTGAAGGAAGAACCATCTGCTGTTATGCACACACTGTCCAGCCTTTCACATTGATATGACTACCACCTAGTTATCAGTTAGGATGAATTGGGTATGCAGAGGGTGTATACTGGCAGCATACAATATCTTATTGCACAGTATGCTCTACACCATGACAGTTGTGACCTTAGTGCCTGCTTCACCAAATGTGCCATGTGGATCTTTCCTCAGACACCAGATTCTCAGAACTCTGCAAGTCAGAATTGACGTTACAATATGTTTTTGGTTCTTGCTACCCAGGTGGACTTGATGTACATTAATGTCTTCGGTCTCGGTAAACATTCCTTTCTTCAATCCTTTTTTGTATTCTGGAGCTCTTTTTTCACTTATCTAGTTTTCCTTATCTCTACCACACACAACAATTAGCTTTCAACCTTATTAACTCTTGCATGTCTTGTCAGGAACCTCTGTCTTGCTTATTAACCCCTCTTCCATCTTAAAGCTTTCAGGTTTTCACAAATCTCGTCTGCTGCCATCCCCAGCAAACAGTCTTTTCTTCTCGACCAATCTGATAACTTTCCCCCGACCCGGGGTTTAGAGTGACTTTTGCAAACACTTCCCATTTACTAAAATTCATCAGTCCTTTTCCATCACCCCTCTTCAATTCGTCTACTAGAAGAGAGCCACCTACTCTGCAAGATTGCCCATTTCCTTAAACAACTAGTAGTCCGAATTTGATGCATGTTACAATGTCACGAAATGGTTGGTTTTGAAAATTCAGGAAGGAAAAGAGCTATATTAAAAAACAAATATTAATCATTTATTTGACCCCCAACCATAGCAGAATTTTGACTTTTTATGTGGAAACCATAGTGAAGACTAAATCTGCAAGAAGCAGAAAAATTCAGATCATGTTATAGTGTGTGGAAGTACTATAGTGCACTGCTCAACACCAAGCAACATGAAATGCACGAATTGCTGCAGTCAGTTATGAAATTGACTCCTATGGACAAGCAGGATAGCAGCTTGAAACACACCACCACCTAAAACGTGTAGACTGGCCTCCAGATGAAGCAGATACAAATATTAACATATGTTTAGTCAAGGAGGGAGAGAAACAAAAGGAAAGCTAGTAACATCTTTGTAATCCCACCACTGGAAAGATCAGTGGATGTTCAGCACACAAAATGTATGATTATTTGTTGGTGAGCAGACAAAGTACAAACATTAGAGAAATAATCTCAAAAATTTTGGCACTGAAGTATCTTCAAACCATGGATGGGAACCTGGGCTGAGGATAAATGTTTGACAACGTAATTTTTGGAGGATCTGACAGATAACCACATTTGTTTAAGCTATTTAACTGTAGTGGCATGTTAAAGGATGAAAACGGGAGATGCAATTTTAGTGTAGAGAGCCGGAAAACTATTGGAAAGTGTAGGTTTCGGCTTTAGTTTATATATGTATTTACACATATGAACACAAATGTGTTTTCATCTGAGGAGCCTCTGAGCCAGAGGCAGTACTAATCATGCTGTACTGTCATGAATTATGTCAGGTGAGGACTCACTGAGACCTAGCATTATTTAATATTGTGATCTTGGAAACAATTTTTATGCTTAAATGGATGGGTACCAATAATGGTGTACGTTGATGAAGCACAATGTGTCTACAGACAAAATTACTTTGACTTCTGGGGAGTTAAGTGCCTTTTCCTTGTTAACAGTGAGGAACCAATTTACTGGTTAGAATTTAGCTCACATAGGAGAGCCCATCAGAAATGGCAATGCTAGTTTGTCGATGCTGGGGGAAGAAAACAATCCTTTGGGAGTCTTCTGCTGTGCTGCTCATGCTCCAAATTAATGATTACTTGGGCAGGACACACTAAGTGGAGTTCGACAACGAAATCTCTCTGTCATAGCAGATGCTGCACGGAGCTACCATCATTAAACGGAGTGCAAAAGAGGACCTCAAGATTACACCTTCCCTATGTATTTCCACTGATGTGAAGAAACATGATTAATGTCTTACTTTCAGTTTAGTACAAGCTTAACTACACTTCATACACGATATTTGAACTTACTTTAATGTCCTAATATTTCAACATCCAAATATAGAAGAATTATTTTTTCACTGAATAACTGAAGAATAAGAATCACTGTTTATGTGGCTTTTAGCACACGAAATTTTGGAAAGGGAGAGTGCAATAATCTAAAAATAAACAAGAATCCGTAATTTAATAAATATTACAAAGTTCTTAGTTCAAAGAATTCAGAACAATCAAATATACCAAAGAAAGCAAATAAGAATCATTTTAATTTCAACTTTCAGTACGAAATAGATGACAAATTTATGCGACAAATATCTTCTGTGTCCGTTAAAATGTGAAGTGATATTTAAAAGTGACTGAAGCAGAAAACTATATTTCTTCTTGTGTATTATCTAATCAGTCAAAGCCCTTGACAAACAGTACATTATGAAGTATTTGGCAGTTATCAGTGACAAATTTCCAGCATTACTCATGTCAAGGCTCCTGGAAAAAAAGAGACTAAACCTCACTGGCGGCCAACAGTTAACGAAAGCGAATGCGCAGTGGAGTTCGTAACTACACCACCTTCATCACGACACTCATTTCATTATTGGCTGGTAATGAGTTAGAAGATTTCCATACTACACCTGTTACTCAACAATGCCTGTGCCTTAGTGAATGCTCAAAAAACTGAACCTAACTTGCAGTATCAGGAACCCTTAGTTTCAATTTACCTCTGTGTGCTTCTTCTTGCTGGAACCTTTCTTCTCCTCGCTTACAGCACTCGACTTGCGTTTGCGGTCTTCTTTTTTCACACTGGTTGACCCCGTGTCACTACCGCTTCCTCCCTTCTTGCTCTCCGCCCTCTTCGACTCATATTCACTGATGAGGTCCGGGCAGTCCAAATTCTCCTCTGGTTCCCACGTGTTATCGTCACTACAACAATGGAAATGGGACACAAAAATTCGCCTCCTGAACTGCCTCACAAGCCAGAGGAACTGCGAAGAACTGTGAAGAGCACTAGCAGATTGCAAATACAGTGTCCTGTCCATGTTGTATGCTCATGAATTGCTAGACTTCATAAAAAAGAATTTAACATGTCTAATAACACGAACTCTCCAGTTAACTTTGTTATGAGGCAGAAAGAAGTTTAACAGCACTTAAAATGAATATAGCAAGAGCGTTCACTAATTAAGAAAAGGTGAAACAAAGCCAGAAGGCAAAAATAAGCAAACAACTTTTTAAGAGGAAAAAATGGCAATTAAAGATCTGTTTACATTTCATGGCACATTACCTCTTTCTGAAGGAATTCCATTAAGGCTCATGTAAGAGAAAGGAGAAAAAACACCAATTACAAACTACGCCAAGTTCCTCGAACAGCTGTCACAAAGTTTAGTAGAACTCTCGATATTTCAGAACTGTGAACTGTTGCTGTGGAGATCTGTTTGCACAGCAACAATATGACACACAGTTACTGACTGGTGACTTCTTCCTGGAAATGTATTGTGAAAAAAATCAGCACAAAAAACCACTTCATAAATATGCATTGGTTTGGTCTAATTCCTGTAAACTGATTAGTCAAACCAGTGCACCTAGAAATTTTATTGTAGCACAATATTTGTGTGGTGGATATACGTATCTCTAATAATGGCACCACGTTTGCTGCTGAAATACCACGAGAGTTCTACAGTGTAATCTGAACACTTGACAATTGTTCAGGTATGTGTTTCCCCAGGAAAACCTCAGAATCATATATACTAAGACACACACACACACACACACACACACACACACACACACACACAAACCAGAACTGACAGACAAAACTAAATACCTGCTAATAACTAAACAAAATATCAAATTAACTCAGGCGAAACAGGTTATTAGTCAAGGGGGAAAAATTATATAATTCAAATGACACAAGAAAGGTAAACGAAGTAACAATGGAGAGTACAATCAAAAGGCCTAGAAAAATACCCAGAATAAATTACAAATTTGGAAAAAAAAAGTAATCAGAGATCATGGCTAAATCAATTTGGAAAGAAAGAAGACTCACTCAGTGTAGCCCGCAATCTTTTCAACTGCACCTAAAACAATTACGTTTACACCTGCCACCCTTAGGATAAAGTTGTGTAATTTTCTTGTTTTTCTACGAATTTGTGCTTGCTATAGTGTCATAACATTGGAACTGCTGATTAACTTCAAATAACACTCTTTCTCCAGTCAGAGCCTGCAACCAGGACACCTAGCCTGCTTTGCAAGTTGCACCTGGTATGCATGCACACACAATTTCTTCATGAAATAATATGACCCCAACAATTTATTATTTCCCTGATTTTTCTGTCCTTGTGGCAAGAACCTGTGACTTACAGAAACAAAAATCAATGTTAGTATTCAAAACACTGGTGGCAGATGTCTCCGTAAAAGCTAGCACTATACTGAAACATTTACAATAGACAATTTTTGTTCCTGAAAAATTTCTGACAAACAATTAAGTTTACACCCCCAGCCAATATGTCAATGTCAAAGGCTTTGTAACTTTGTAAATATGTGTGTGTGTGTGTGTGTGTGTGTGTGTGTGTGTGTGTGTGTGTGTGTGTGTGTGTGTGTGTGTGTGTGTAAAATTACTAATATTTTGCATGTCAGAGTTCATCAAAATAGGCCCAAAATTTTAACTTTCCAAAATATATTTAGAAGGAACTGAAGTGACGAACAAGGACTAGGAAAAACATCACCGGAAAAGGTCTAGTACATGCAGACTAACATACAGTATATTGTGTGCAGAATCACATTCTGAGGTGAAACAGCTTTCAGTAATCTTTGTCCAGTCATCTAGTACACAGTGCCAAGCCTTACTAAGAAGATGCGGAAGAGTAAAATTTCTTCGTAGAGTTGAAAACAAATTTGTGGTTTGCCATCAAAAAAATGCAGCCGATCATTGTAAAAACACATAATAAACTGAAATAATACATCTTGTTTGGTCTTTGGCTTTATGCTTGAAATATATGCAATTATTGGTGTAATCTAATCAATACAAAAATGAGTTAAAGGGTAACTGCCTGGTGCACATCCTTGTCCAACAAGAATCATCAAGGGACCAAAAGTGTGACAATCATGTGGGGAGGGATCAGCACTATAGTGTCTCCCACTTGAGTTCGTGAAACTTCTGCTTAACAACATTTGTGATATGGGGATCTGTGTGGGCATAAAGCAGCAGTCCCCTTGTCGCAGCTTTTCCAGACATTTTGACTTGAGTGCACAGCATAATTTATCTACCATGCCACAGCACCATTCCCCCTGTGATTCAGATCTCATCTTTATTGAAATCAATAAGCAATGAGAACTGGGTAAGCATTACATTCACAGGATATGGCTGACTGACTTTATGAGATTTTGGGGGGGAGGGGGGGGGCGAGGCTATGGATGAGACGACTGCACCATTGATGCTTTTGACTCCAGTTTCCAGTGACTGCACTAGCTTTCATTGCCTGCAACAATGTGCTCAATACTGAAGGCAACAGCTATCTGGTTTGCTTTTTGTTCAGCATTCAACATCTGGGATATCCACTGGCTGCAGACCTTAAGGTTGCCTGAACTCCTGCCTGATAGTGTGCAGCATGCTTCTCGAGATCCTTTGCTAGCAAATAAATGGTTATGTGCTGGTCTAATTGCAAAGAACTTGGTGCACCATTCCAATGGTAGTTTTCAAAAGACATGCTGCCGCTTAAAGATTCTTCGCTCTTCAGTGGATGCCTGCTGGTGTTTGTCCTTCGGCAGCCGAGGAAAGAACAACAGCACTGGTCCGGTTTGGATGCATCTGATAATAATGTTGCCACAGTTCTCTTTCCTGCATTTACTGCATACACGTCAGAAAGGCATTTATGCCACACTGATCCCTTGCATAAATGTCAATGTTTATACACATGCATCAAAGTCACGTTACACTGCTCATACCTTCAGACGGAAACTTGCCCCTTATACATTAAATTTATTAAAAATTACTAGCCTATGATTTTGTCAGACAAATAGCTTACTCCCAGCTAGCAGCTCGGGAATATGTTTCTTTTTCACTTTCTGTCACACTTGGGAAGACCCCCCCCCCCCCCCCCCACACTTTTCTCTGTCAATTAGTTCCTCCGTTGAAAACCATGGAAATTCCCCACGTTCCTGCATTGCCAACTGGTTCGAATGCCAATTGTCTCAATTCAATTTCGTTTTGGAGATCTAAGTATCTCTGA
Organism: Schistocerca americana; assembly: GCF_021461395.2. Taxonomy (NCBI): domain Eukaryota; kingdom Metazoa; phylum Arthropoda; class Insecta; order Orthoptera; family Acrididae; genus Schistocerca; species Schistocerca americana. Next base: position 169,287,807 of record NC_060128.1, on the reverse strand, counting down.
TCTTTCCATCATGCTGGCTTTGTCATGAACTGCTCCGTGATGGGCGTTTTCAGAGAGCATTTGTCACTTTTTTATGTAATAGACACTTTGAGTTATTGTGCGGTGTGCCATTGGGTAAACAACATTATCAGCTCTGCTTCGCACAGTCAGTAAGTTCAATAGTACAGTGGTATCTTCAAGGTCTCTGTGACATCTTTCAATAAAATAATGATGGATGCAGTGGGTGTTTGACTTGCCTGGACAATGATTCTCCAGAGCTCCCAGACATTGGAAACATCCGGTGGCAGGTTGCCGAGAGCCCGGCACCCCACTGCTCGCCAGCCAGACAATCTAATTCTTACATACAGTTTGGGCACTATGAGCAATGTGCCCTTTCTGAATTCCCTAGCCCAGTTCGACAATCCCCAGAACTTTCTAGCAAGGACCACAGATGACTAACTGTCTTTGACAATTTGAAGTCTAACCTGCAGAAATTTACTTCCTTAAGTTAAACACCAGATAACGAGTTGTTTGCAATACTGTGAACTCATTATAAAGCATTCAGAATTGCTCAGCATTTTAATAATATTCTGAAAGATAATATCAATTTTCTCTGATTTTCTATGTTAAGAAAACCTCAGAGCGAAGTAGGAAAGATTTGTGTCCAGTAAAAATTACGTAACGAGTTGAGAACCTATATTGTTAGCTGAATGGTAAATCTTTTACTACCAATGCACAGCAGTTTACACAAGTTTTTGTCCCACAGCTTTTATATTGAAAGGTCGTATTCCAATGTTTGTTTTTAAGATTATGCCACAGCACACATGGTTTGCCAGTATGGATACATTATGTGTAATTTTTCATTTTGGGGATGTTAGTATGCTCCATTATTCTACCATCTTCCATCTTCTCCATAGAGCTACTTTAAGAAATAGTAATGTTGGGTAGATTTTTCATCAATGACTCCAAATTGTACATTTGTGTAGGGAGGAGGTAAGAAAATGATTGAGCACACCATGCAAGCATAGACTGACGAATAGCTTTGACAAGTGACAGCAGCAATCTATAGGGCGCTTCAATCCAAAATTTTATAACTACTACCGATACCTATTCCTTCATTATTTGCTTCAGGTAAAACAGTGATACACTGTGTTGTCAAGCACCCAACTGAGCAGCAGTAATATAAAATACAAAGTAAGCTAGGTGAGAAAAAATTTACGATTTGTGCAAAAAAAGAGACCCCAGTTACGAACTATCAGCATAATCCCACATTGAAGCAATTGCCTACGAGATAATCGGTGATTGAATACGCAGCTGGTTGGGATCTGATGCAACTGCAGTGGTTAATAATATAGTGGAAATTTATTTATCTCAATTCTACAATTGTTGTAACACACTTATCTGCAAATAAACATAGGGGTTTGATGGAAAGGTGATTATTTGTGAGCTGGCAAAGTAAACGAATGTGATGACAAAAAAGAACTACATTTCTTGCTACAGAATGTATTTTACAAATACTAGATTTCAGTGAGTCATTGATGTGGGTCAAAGTAGACAGGTTTTATCACTAGGTTCAATATTTCACTTTATGGAATTAACTTACAATGATAGCATTAAAGAATAATTTCTGAGAATTCCATAACATCCAAAAATCACAATGCACACTGTGACTAAGCCAGTTTCCATTTTCAATGCAGTAATTCAATGTATTTTCAAGTATGGCAAGACCTGAGCCAGCTGCTGAACAAAATCTGCTAACACCATTATACAAGATATTTACCTATAACCACATGCAGAGGACAACTGTGAGAAGGTACTTTGTATATTAAGGTTCACATTGAGATCTGATGATGGCTAAGACCACACTTAGTTTTACTATTTCGTGTAACAAAAAAAAAAAGACATTACTGGCTGCTGCTAATTTGAGCTAGAAGACCACACTATGTTTAGTACATCTGTATCTGCAGTAACAGAAGTTACACTGAATCAACAATTGCCCAAATGTGTGCAGTTGTGTTTGAAATTTCCTTACATACTTCAATATTTAACGCAGTAAACACAGTGTTGCCTGTTAGTTAATAAATCTGGCAGCTACCAGAAAGAGTAAATACCTGGCAAGAACACTGGATTCAGCTGCTCCCATCAGCCACCTCGCTGAGTGCCTTCTTCCAGAATGTTAATGGTAAGTTGGCCAACAGCCGGAGGGGATGGCAGGGAGCAGAGAAAGCAAGCCTGGACCCTCACGTGAGAGGGGGAGGGGGTCGGGTCGTGTGTGTGTGTGTGTGTGTGTGTGTGTGTGTGTGTGTGTGTGTGTGTGTGGAGAGGTGGGAAGTTGGGGGTAGTAGAAGCCGTGCAGAGGTCGCACTTTTGTGAAAGCAGGTCACACACAGACATAAAAACCATTTAAATGTTATTTACAACTTGGAAACTGAACAAATTCTGTGTTGACTGCTATAGGCAAGTTAACTCATCATGCTCCGCAGGTGCTGAGAATACATTTCTTAATTGCAGCCCCCCAGGTTTTCCGTAACCCTTTGACTGCTAGACATGCTCAGTTCATTCCGCACTGAGTATGGCTTTGTTTTCATTGTACTGCTCATATAATGTTGCTACCTGTACTGAGAGATGGCAATCTGGCCATTACGAAATACTTTTAACAGAACTATCCAGGAAAAAAAAATAAAAATTGCACCTTTTAACAGTCTGACATCTGTGTTCAATAAAGGAATGAATTTCTATTCACTATTTGTCATAGTTACCATATTGTATCAAATTAAATAAATCATTGCAAAATATTCTGAAGCGTTTGCAGTGCTAAAAACTGCATTTCATAAACTATACAAATGGTTATATTTTAAAATTGTTTTATTCACCGAGATATGGAAGTAATTTATTCACAGCAGTAAGAGGTCAGTGGAATGGGCCAGAAACATGTTAACAGCGCTTAAAAACCCAGGCATTTAAGCACATCCTCAGCACCTGGGGAGCATGAGGAAAACTCGTCCACAGCAGTCAAAGGATCAAGCATCTTGTTCCACTGACTTCTCACTGCTGCGGACAAGTTAGTTCCATATTTCTAGTATTTATTATTGCATGGTATTGGTTGCAGAAAACTTTGTTTCAACAATTTGAACTGTTTATGAAATATTATGACTGTTACAGCCGCACAATTCCTGGCATGCAGGTACAGAAATGGGCACATTGCACATTACCATCTGCCCAATATATATACACACAGCAATGTATGTGCTAAATGCAAGCATACACAAAGTTTATGTATTTGCACTTTTACCTCTGCAAACTCTAAAATTTCGTTCAATGTTTTACTTAATTTCACATAGCACAGTAAATATGATGAATAATGAAAAGAAATCCAGTCTTTTATTAAGCAGATATGTAGAAAGATGTAGAAAAACAAAACTTTTTCACCAAGTAGATTTCTTAAAATTGGATGGTTAAGTATTTGATAGCAGCTGGAACACTGTCCCAGCACAGGTAGCAGCATTTAGCTATCAGTACAGTGACAACAAAGCCACACTCCACAGAGAATGCGGAGAGCATGTCTGTAACAGTGTAAGGGTTAATAAAGAGACTATACTCTGATTAAAATTACTTTGTGATTGACATTTCACTGATCCCAGCACCAAAATATGTCAATCAAAAATAATTTTAACATGAATATAACCACAGCAACGAGGAAAGGAAACAGTAGAAATCTGAAGCGCAACACAGCAGATAACAATGGTGACCTCACAAAGTACTTTAAGTTGAGGAACACTGGCTGCAATTAAAAACTAAGGACTCCCAGATGAAGCCTTCCAAATTCTGCAGATTCGGACCTAGGTCACCAATCAGCCAACTTACAGTTGATACACTGCATGCTTTAGCCTCCCATAACAACAGTTTAAGGAGTAATTCAAAGATCTGATTCTTAGTTGTTTTATATTTATCACAGATAGTAATGTGAATTTATGACCCTCTCACAAATGATGCTGGAGTGACAGATGAAAATAAAAGTACTTTGACACAGTTCTGATCAATAGTAACTGACACCCCCCCCCCCCCCCAAAAAAAAATAGCAAAAATATCTGTTTATTTTTGTTGCTCTATATATATTATTATTATTCCTCCTATGAAGACTGGAAACTGACTCAATCATGTTACTGTGTGACAAGTTATTCAACACTTACTTTGAATACCCCTTCCACTTCAATAAGTACTCCACTTTGCCATTGCGTATTCGCTTATCCAACACTTTCTCAACTGAGTATTCTTCCTCTGGCTCCTCCCCATCCGCATTATTTCCTGCAGCATCCTTATCTTTGGTCTTTCGACTGGGGCCTTCCACTAAAAAATTTAAGAAGTATGCTATTAAACAAAAGTTCGTCACCTCAAGTCATTCAAAAAATCAATTCATTAAAGAAATCTTTACAAAATGCAAGCACTATCAAATAATAAAAATGCATACTTACAAGAGCAGAAAATGAGAAGAGCAATGCTAGCTCTACATGGTAAATGTTTAATCACTTGAGAAATGGAAGTGAAATGGATGAATGTAAGATTAGACAAGGAAATCATTCAGGGAAACTGGCAAAACACATCATCTGTAGGAAATCTTATTAACCCTTATCTTCTGCAATGTGCTTCATTTGACTTGAAGCTCACATTATTCTGCATTTTACTCTTGATAGTTTCTTTCCAGTTATTTACCATTACATACTATGACATCTCAAATGTAAGGTTAAATTGCTATCTTCATTTTTCTCGACCACTTTCATAAATAAAAAATTGGTCAGGTGCAAGTAGGACTCGTGCACTGAGGGCTCCCTACAAAATTAATCGAGTATATAGATAGTTTACCCACTTCCACAATCTAGAATCTCTACCATTTATGCCTGTTATTGACACTGATACTAGCAAGATATCAGTCCCAGGGATTCTTTTTCGACAGTCTTGCAATGGTTCAAACATCAGGCAAGAAATGACTTTACTTCTCGCATGACGGATTTCGGAATTTATCCATCATCAGATATCAGGAGTGATTTCCACATGTAGATATGACATTTCAAGTTGAATGTGAAACAAACATTTCATTTCAGAAGTTTCATTCTCAGACTAGTCTATAAATATTTGTTCCACATACAGCTTTTATTGCCATATATCCATCAGTAATCACTCTTGGATATCTGACGATGGATAAATTCCAAAACGTTTCATATCAGCAAGTCTTTTTTTCCTGATGTTTAACTTTTACTATTGCGACCCACTCTGCCAGAATGCTGAACTACTAATTCTTTAATTTCAAGTTTGACATCGGATAACAAATGATAAAGGAAACTTTTATTTCATGTGATATAGCTACAAATTAACAATTTCCGGAGGTTTTCGTTCATTTGTACTGTGAAACCTTACTAATTGCAAAATTTCACCATTGTTATCAATGGGAAATGTATTATAAGTTTGCACAAGCATCATCAAAATATGAAAAATGGGAATACTTGTGACTGCATCGACTTAGAAACTAATGCTTATTATAACGCAAAAGGCCTATCAACCTTAGTGTATGAGAAATTTCAACTTGATACATCAACCTGTTACTGAGAAAAAGTGTTTCACAGTCAGACATACAGACCAACAAACAGACAGACAACAAAACTATCCTACAGTGATTCAGTTTCTAGTTGTTGAGGCACAGCACCCAAAAGTATGTCTAACACGACACACATGTGCTAAATAGTATTGAGGAAGCCCACTGTTTTGCTAACAAGCTTACTATATAATTTTCTAAATATTGCTGCCTTTGCCACCTTCTGCAACAGCACGGCGTGTGTACATTCGTGCCAGCTTTTTAGTTAATTCAGTATAAGTGTTAACACAGGGTGTATATGTGGACGAGGAAGAAAATTCCCGGATTTTCCGGTTAAAAATACACTTTCTCCCATATGAAAATACACTTTTTCCGAGTTAAGTAACAGTATACCTCTCCTCTGAACTGTAAAACTTAATCCTTTCAATGGTAGTGGTTTTATACACCGGCGTAGAATTTCCCGGCACTTTAGAAAACGAAACTCGGGAAAAAACACGTTTTGGAAAGATGTCTGATATGCAGCAACATGTACACTGCATATTTTCGTATTACAAAAGTATAAATACGAATTCCACCAAACACTGCATGTTACTTTCCGAAGGACTGAAATCTAGATTGTCATGCGCTTTTGTAAGCCAGCCGTAGCTCACTGATTTTTGAATGAGAGTCAAACGCACTGTAATTTAAAAAATTCATCGGACATTTGCGCACAGAATTTATCTTGTGTAAATGGAAATTTACCTTACTTGAAAATAATGCTTTTCAAACAACCATTCCGAAAATTTTCCTGCAACCTGTTAGAAATAGATAGTTTCAGCAGTCGCGCCAGATGACAGGCGTCGCCACGCTTGTGCAGCTACGATGACGCAGGAAGCCCGTACGTTCATACATGAAAATATTAAAAGATCTTACATTATGTCAAAAGAAACAAGACATTTGCGGATACTTTGTTTTTGTATTTTACCAATAGAACAAAACCTGCCATGCCATTCGCTTTACCATGCTATGCTATAGCACTCATGGATCTCGAGATTAGGTTGTCGTCGTCGTCGTCTTCAGTCCTGAGACTGGTTTGATGCAGCTCTCCATGCTACTCTATCCTGTGCAAGCTTCTTCATCTCCCAGTACTTACTGCCACCTACATCCTTCTGAATCTGCTTAGTGTATTCATCTCTTGGTCTCCCTCTATGATTTTTACCCTCCACGCTGCCCTCCAATGCTAAATTTGTGATCCCTTGATGCCTCAGAACATGCCCTACCAACTGGTCCCTTCTTCTTGTCAAGTTGTGCCACAAATTCCTCTTCTCCCCTATTCTATTCAATACCTCCTCATTAGTTACGTGATCTACCCATCTAATCTTCAGCATTCTTCTGTAGCACCACATTTCGAAAGCTTCTATTCTCTTCTTGTCCAAACTATTTATCGTCCATGTTTCACTTCCATACATGGCTACACTCCATACGAGGTAGTGTTATTAAAAAGAAATCTATTTATTAATTAATAAATAGGTCTAACAGAAAATTCCACAGTGAAAATATTCATCACTAATGATCAGAATACCACTTATAACTAAACCAAATGCCTCACACATATAAACACCCACACTATTTCTGTAAATAGTAATTTTACTTTTTATATCTTTACTCAGAGTCACAGATCTTTTTCATATTACCTGAAATTTCAAAATTAATCGTCCATCATCTGAAAAAATAAAATTTAATGATCCAGAAATCAATGGTAAATAATAAAAAAGGGAGTCTTGTTAATTTGTCAGCATATTCTTAATTAGACAGCAGATGATTGTGTGTCAGGGTCTCCTTTACTTCTACTAATACAGTTTCATGTTCATGTCATTACATCTACAGCGTCACACTTCGAAATCAAACGTTCTTACTAAAACAAAGCTGATGGTCAAACATTAAGAATTTAATAAAATTGCAGAAAAAGATGACAGCCATAAAATCAAATCATAATCACCAGACACATGAGCTTGAAATTCAGTGGAAGAACAGAATATAACGTAGATAACAGTGCATCTTTGTGATGAAATGTCACAGTGCAATTACAGGATTTTTCCCATTACTGCTACTTCAGATCGATAATTGTTTCAGCAATGGATCTCATTGAAGTTTCCAGACAAATTCTGAATATCTCTGAACTTATTTTTGTTGTATATAGGTGGAAGTCCACATTTTATGAAGTGTGTATTGTATATTTCCATTGTTTTTAGTATGGATAGGAACTTTGATTGCTCTTACACATGCAAGCTGAGTGTGTGACCCTTTGCCTACAGCTTAAGGTAGTGTTGGGTTTGGTCATACAGCTTCAGGCTGTTGCCAATAGGCATAAATGTGGAGGACCAGATATGGTAATCTGAGGGAGTGCAGCATCTCACAAAAGTGTCTTAACTGGTCAACTACTGCAGCTGCACCAGGTAGTGTCCACACTGAGGTTGCCCCCACCAGTTGTTCAGTGGAAGGTTAGTCCAACGTGTGGCAGGCAGCAAAGAATTTTCCGAGGGGACGATCGGAGGGCCTCTCTGGCTCGTTGGATGAGCAGGTTCTGAGCACTGTGAGGCTGCCAAAACCCCCAAGCCAAGTGGAGTCACTTGCCCTGTTCCAGAGGACGCCTCTGCCTGCAAGGTATGGGAATTCATTGAGGGAGGGATTACTGGTAGTTTGGAGCTCCAATAGTAGGCGTGTAATAGGGCATTGAGATATGGCTGCAAAAGGAGACCACGGAAGCCTGTGTGCACATGAGCAAGAGTCATCCCAGATGTGGAATGGGTGCTCCCAGATGCCAAGAAAAGCACTGGGTACAGCCAATTGCAGGTAGTGGCTTATGTAACTACTAGCAATGTGTGTCACTTTGGATCAGAAGAAATTTTGTATGGTTTTGGGCAGGTAGTTGAAATGGTGAAGACTGCCAGAATGGCTTGTGGCAGGCACAGCTCATTGTCAGTCCAAAATGGTGCAGGGCAAACAGAAGATGACTGCACAACTAGCAACGATCAGTACTGCTGTAAATTGTCGTAGCTGTGTTGGGAAAGAACCACAGAGCCAGTCACTAACAAAGTACTTAAGCTCAAATCTTAAGTACACACAGCTGGCCAAAGCCAAAAAAATTCAGGCGAATTTCTATTTTTTACAAAGGGCTTAACCATATTTCTGAAAGACAGATAAAATATAATTCTTGGTGAGTGTTTACTGCTGTGAAAATAGTTTACCTTGTAGATAAATTGAAGCAGATAGTTCCTGTGAGTTAGTATGCTGGGGTTATAGTTGATAACTGAAATAAATGAGTGGTTTCTTTTACTGGCTTCTGATGAATCAGTTGCTGCACAGTTCAAAGAAAATTGAAGTTACTTCAAATAGGTACCTCACTCTTAGAGTTACAGTTGATGATTACTTCGATCTATCCTTAATATGTTAGGGGAAATACATATTTACGTGAAAATAAGTTTAAAGTCGATGGTACACGAAAGACTTCGTCCAAAATCATACTCTGTGCTTTTTGAGAAAATTATTTTGAACAATTAGTTCAGGAGCCCAAAAAAATATAAATGGTTGTGAAAACACACTTGACCTCATAACAGATTAACCTTAAAAAAATAAGATGTATCATAACACATTAGTGCCCCAATACTGTAACATCCAAAACCACCAAAAACAAATGCAAAATACATCAATCTAAAAAAGCAGATAAGAAGCTTGACATCTTCCTAAAACAGTCTGTACTCCTTTCAATCTGACTACGAAAGCATAGACCTGATGCGGTTTGAATTCAAGGAAATGGTATCAATGGCTATAGAGAAATATATTCCAAACAATAAGAGAGAATACTGACCCCCACGATACTCAAACAGGTCAGAATACTGTTGCAGAAGTAACGAAAAAAGCATACCAAATTTAAAAGAAACTGTAAACAGTAACGAAAAAAGCATACCAAATTTAAAAGAAACTGTAAACCCCAAGATTCGTGAAGTTTTATGAAAGCTCAAATTTTAGTGTGAACTTCAATGTGAGGCATTTGTAATTGTTTCCACAATGAAACTCTGTCTTGAAATCTGACAAAACTCAAGAGAATCTGATCGTATGTAAAGTACACCAGTGGTAAGATTTAATGAAATTCATTCATTGTGCGATACTATTGGGTATGTTATTGATGAGAGTGACACTTAAGTAGGGTTATCAAACAGTTTTCCGTAATTCCTTCACCAAGAAAGTCAATACTCCAGAATTCAAATCAAGAACTGCCAACATGAGTAACTTAGGAGAAGGTATCATCGGTGCTGCAAAGCAACTTAAATCATTATGGAAGGCCTCCAGTCCAAACCGCATACGAGTCCGGTTCCTTTCAGAGTACGCTGCTACAACAGGCCATACTTAGCAATCATATACAACTGCTTGTTCATTGAAAGATCTGTACCTAAAGACGATAAAGCTCCACAAGTCACACGAACACCTAAGAAAGAAAACAGTAGTGTTCCAATGAATTACACACATATTGCTACCATCGATTTGCAGTAGGATTTTGGAACATATTGTGTTCGAACATCATGAATTACCTCAAAGAACAGGATTTATTGACAAATGGCCAACACGCATTTAATTCAGAAAATATCTTTCTAGTGAAACAGAACTAGCTATATTCTCACAAAGTAATGAGTGCTATCAACAGGAAATGTCAATTTGATTCCAAATTCTTATATTTCCATACGGCTTTTCACATCAGTCCTCATATGCAACTCAAAATCAAATTGCATGCGTAAGGAGTAACATCTCAGATGTGAGGCAGCATTTGTGATTTCCTTTCAGAATGGTTACAGTAACTGGCAGTAAAACAATACCCAGCATTCCCCAAGGAAGTGTGATGGGTCCTTTGCTGCTCTTTGACTACATAGATGATTTAGGTGACCATCTGAGCAGCTCTCTTAGATTATTTGCAGATGATGCTATCATTTCCTGTCTTGTAAAGTTATCAGATGATCAAAACTAATTGCAAAATGATTTAGACAAGATAGATGTTCGGAACGAAAAGTGTCAAAATGTCAGAGAGCATGAAGACGACAACATAGTACTAAAAGCGATCCACTAAATTTCAGTTACATGGTAAAATACACAAATCTAAAGGCTGTAAATTTAATCAAACACTCAGGAATTACAATTACAGATAATGTGAAATGACAACAGATAAGACTTAGAGAAAATACAAAACGTCTAGTAAACCGACTGCTTACACTACAGCTGTCAGCTGTGTCCTGGGGAATTGCTGTGGTGTGGTATCATCAGGTAGGACTGACCGAGGACATTTGAAAAGTTCACATCAAAGCAGCGCATAGGGAGTAGAAGGGGGCAATGCCACGGTTATAAGAATGGGGGTGCAATAATTAGAGGCTTTTTCATGGTGACAAGATTTTCTCATGAAATTTCAATCATTAACTTTCTCTTCAGAGAGTGATAATATTTTGTCGGTGGCCACATACATAGGGAGAAATAAATAATAGAAATCAGAGCTCATACGGGAAGATTTAAGTGTGTGTTTTTCCCCCAGCACTTGAAAGTGGAAACGTAAAGAAACAGTTTGAAGGTGGTTCGATGCATCCTCTGCCAGGCACCTGACTAGGAGTTGCAGTATAATCATCAGATGTTGGGGTACGAATTTTTATGGCCTTAATGAAAAACTTTCTGATGACATATGACATAAAAGTTTTCTGGGTATGGTACTGTGTCATAATGTAAAAGACTAATGGTGCTGGAGAAAAAAACCAATGTTTCAGTCACGGTTGCAGAGGCCTTCTTCTGGTGCGGTCTAGCTATGCAGCGTCCTTTATATTTTGTTGTTACTGATCACTGAGCATGCCATTATGTCATAATTTTAAAAAGGTAGTTAGTTTCATTGGTCACTTAAGGAAGAAGGAGAGGGAAGTTTATTTTAATAGGTTATTGTGGTGGAGGGAGAAAGTGACCTCTGTTGTCTATTGGCTCTTGTGTTATGTACCATGATTGGTGGTCACCGTCGAATGAGAAGTTGGCAGCTGTTTACCAACTGTTGGACGTCGGTAGTTACTCACCGGTAGTGCTCGTGCCTCGTGTTTACAGTGCCGTCTGTTGGGCTCTGATTACGGACAGCCAAGATGGGGCAACCCTGAGTCCATCCTCCCTGTTCATGTTATTAGTGTGTTTAAGTGTTTCGATGGCCTCTCTGATTTTGTGTTTTGTCATAACTGGCTGCTTGGCCAACACACAGGCTTTGTTGAATTTTATTTCTTTTCCACAGTCTTGCTGATGTTCTGCCACTACTGATTTGTTTTGTTGCCCTAGACGAATATTGCGCTCGTGTTCCCGAATGCGTGTTGCTGTTAGCCTACCAGCCTGACCAACGTATGCCTCTCCACAATCACATTCCACCTTGTAAACGCCTGTAGTGTGTAATGCATCGACCTTGTCCTTAGGGGAGCCTAGCACGTCCTGGATCCTACGACCACTATAGAAGACAGGCTGCACCCCAACACTGCGAAGGTGTTTGCCTATTTGGTCAGTAACATTTTTCACATAAGGTAAGCACACTGTTGGCTGCAGTTCGTCTATTTCTTGTTTATCTTTCTTACTTTTGTTCGTCTACAAGGCTGTGTTTATCGACCTATGGCTGTAGCCATTTGCTAGAAACGTTGTGCGTAGCCTTTTAAGCTCAGGTGTGATGTTTAGAGCATCACTACGGTGCTGTGCACGGATTGCCAAAGAACGGATGACAGTTCTGCACTGGGTGGCGGTAGGATTGGACGTGCAGATACCTGTCTGTATGTATAGGATTGCTATGTACTCTGTGCCCCAGTGTGCCCTCCATTATCCTGTATACTTCAATGTCTAGAAATTGAATTGCACCATCCTTTTCTACTTCAAGCATGAACCATATCTTCCCATGCATATTGTTCAAATGTTTGTGAAACTTGTGTAGCTCTGTTTCACCATGAGCATGTCGTCCAATTATCTGAACCAGCAATGTGGGCGTAAAGGAGCTGAACTGAGGGCCACTGCTTGAAAGGCTTCCATGAATATTTCGGCTGTCAGCGGAGATAGGGGAGAGCCCATTGCTATGCTGTCTGTCTGCACATAGTATTTTCCTTGCCTTTACACCCACGTTGCTGGTTCATTGGACGACATGCTCATATATGGCCTCATGGTGAAACAGAGCTACACAAGTTTCACAAACATTTGAACAATATGCACGGGAAGATGTGGTTCATGCTTGAAGTAGAAAAGGATGGTGCAATTCAATTTCTAGACATTGAAGTATACGGGATAATGGAGGGCACACTGGGGCACAGAGTACATAGCAATCCTATACATACAGACAGGTATCTGCACGTCCAAACCTACCGCCACCCAGTGCAGAACTGTCATCCGTTCTTTGGCAATCCGTGCACAGCACCGTAGTGATGCTCTAAACATCACACCTGAGCTTAAAAGGCTACTCACAACGTTTCTAGCAAATGGCTACAGCCATAAGTCGATAAACACAGCCTTGTAGACGAACAAAAGTAAGAAAGATAAACAAGAAATAGACAAACTGCAGCCAACAGCGTGCTTACCTTATGTAAAAAATGTTACTGACCAAATAGGCAAACACCTTCGCAGCATTGGGGTGCAACCTGTCTTCTATAGTGGTCGTAGGATCCAGGAAGTGCTAGGCTCCGCTAAGGACAAGATGGATGCATTACACACTGCAGGAGTTTACAACGTGGAATATGATTGTGGAGAGGCATACATCAGTCAGACTGGTAGGCCAACAGCAACACGCATTTGGGAACACGAGCGCTATATTCGTCTAGGGCAACACAACAAATCGGCAGTGGCAGAACATCAGCAAGACTGTGGAAAAGAAATAAAATTCAGCGAAGCCTGTGTGTTGGCCAAGCAGCCAGTTATGACGAAACGCAAAATCAGAGGGACCATTGAAACACTTGAACACACTAATAACCTGAACAGGGAGGATGGACTCAGGCTTGCCCCATCTCGGCTGCCTGTAATGTCGCTAATGACATGTCAACGTAAATATAATCGTGTAGGCTTCCGTGGCCAGAGTCAGTCGACATAAAAGTTATTTACAGTTTGATCAACTCATACATTGTACTGCTCCTGGAATTTTCTTCGCAGCCATTATTGATTACTATTGTGTCACTGTGGATTAATCCCAAGTGCATAAGAGATACTGACAGGAACATTCTCCAAACATTTAAGCATCATGGAATGTAACAACAGAATACCAATGATGAATCATGTTTCCAGGCACGCACTCTTCATATTATGATTTCAGCATGCCACTGCAAGGACGTCAGCAAACTACTACTTCGCATTGGAATCAATGAAAAAGTGAAGCACCGATATTCAGTTCCGATTTTTTTTTTTTAGTGGAGTGCTATATCAATGGTTAAAAAAAAAAAAAAAAAAAAAAATCTGCCAGTCTTAACATATTAATGTTTACGTTCGCGTCATATCGAAAGTAACGTTCGTCATAAAAAATAAAACTGAATGTTAACACGACAAAATCTGTATTAGATTATTTATGAGGCTCCAGCAGGTATTCCAACGCGTATTATTTAAACATACCGTAAACAAACTATGAAAACTGGAGAGTGGAGACTATGGTCCCCTACATAACTTTACAGTTATACATTCATGAACATAAGGCAGAATTAGCAAACTACACACTGCAAATGAATTAGTCTTTAATTAAACATATTTTAACTCATACTGCCGACGTTGCAGGGACGGACAACACTATGTTGATTCTTAACATGAATACTTAAAATGACGAATAATTTGAATCTACTACATGGAAGCAAGTCTTTTGCTTAATTAAAATACTATCAATTTATGTATTACTTACTTTTCGACATTTTGTTGAGCTGGTGCAGAAGATCTGAAACAACAGCCAATTTTTAACATATGAGTTATTAGCAATACCAATAAATTTGCATTAGAAAGAATGTCTGCTCTGCGTTGCATACAAATTAAGTTCGATATTTTAAGATTTGAAAGCGTGACATAACGATAATAGCGTTAATAATTAAATGGCAATGAAAATAACAATTACGTAAAAGGAAGCTCGTAATTTATTTTTAAATAGACTACATTATAATAAACGATGTTTCATATAGCTACAAACCTTCTTATCTTCGCCTGATTTGAGCCTTCAGAAATTTTTCGGCGCCAAAGAGAAGTTGGCGGGATGAAATTGCTGTAGCTTCTAAAATCTAAACAAAGGTATTCACTCTCAAAACACCAAAGTTGTTAACGCCGCAACGAATTTTCTCAAAAACTAAATTGCAGTGAATATAACATATTTTTCAGTGAAAAAGAAATATCATAATTTAATTTAGTAGTTAAGTTAAGTTAGTACTTAAGTTATCGTATAGTGTGAAAAGACATGGAAATAATAAAGCGAATTCTTCAGCATTAAGAGCTACATATATCAAAATATCTTTCATTAATAAAGAAAAAAGAGTATTTTCTGTAAGTTATCATAAATTTATATTTCATGTTTACAAAATTGTAAAATTTCGAAAACTATCAGAGATAATATTTGAGAGCTTCACGAATCATTCTTTTTTATGTCTAACGAAAGACATTCGCCATATCCATCTTTGCACTTTATCTTCAGATTATGCTTGTAACTGAAAATTAAATTTTCTAATCTACAAATGGTCTGAATAAAATAACAAAGAAGTAATGCTCTGCAATTCTATCAAAGGAGTAGTATAAACTTTTTGATTTGTAGCTTGTGTTCTGTCTTTACCGGAAGCGTGTCAACCACAGGAAGTTGAGCTAGTCGTATATCTTTGTCTGACGCCATCCCGAAGCCTCTTTGGCGGAAAGCTGCCATTGTTCGTACACCAAGCCGAAGGGTAGTTGGCGATGTATTTTGGTTGCTGAGTGTGCATTCGTGTACGAGAAATAACATTCCATCGCGCATTTGGTATTTTGACTAAGTCTGTTGTTCTAGACGATGGTGAAGATGGAGCACGAGGTAAATGATAAGAAATTTCAACTATGTCATCTGCCCGCTATGTAGCGGTAGACGGACATGTTTTCCGTGAACTCGGGAGTTGGGATACAATATAGAGTTTATTTTGGTTTGCTTTCTTTCTAGGCTGGTGGTTAAGGTTTGAGTAAAAGCATTTTACTCGTAACGAATTTAATTATTAATTATATATATATATATGTGTGTTTCGGTAACTATTTTACAGGCCATTTCCAGTGGATACTGCTGAAAGCATTAGTTTTGCACCATGTTAGGCCTGTGGGTGATTTTTATTAAAAAAATTGCGATAGATTGGTAGTGGGTGGGGAAAAATTGTTCGGTGTGGAGTCCGTTGTGCAATAGCGACACCATGATGCGGTCCACGTGTTTCGCGTTCTGGTGTTATGTCGCTAGCGATACAGTTATTTGGTGAAACTATGCATAATCTTGTAAATTCCTTTATTTTCGTAAAATTTTGAATATAGGGTTTATTGAAGCCTGACTCTCATTTCCTGTAAGCAGCTGATGCTGAAAGTTACTTCCTGATGTCACGGCGTCTTTAGCAGAGAGGTAGTAATTACTGGTAATGGAAAGTAGCCAGTGTTTACATGTACTGTCGCATGACTTGGATGTGAAACATGTGAACTAGTTCTCAAAAGATTACATCTTTTAAATTTGATTTTTGTCAATTGTGAAATTTCTCATAAGGGGGGGGGGTGGTTTATAGTAATTTTATAACTTAGTTATTGCTAAGGTGTACAATTTGAAATAGAAGTTGAGTATTCTGAAGCTTTCCGAAGTTAGATTATTGAGAGTATTTATTACAGTGTCATGTTATTTCAGCAGGATGGAAGACCAGAACCTGAACCAATGAGGAAGTTGTTTATAGGTGGTCTGAACTATAAGACCACAGATGAATCATTGAAGAAACACTTTGAACAATGGGGAGACATTGTTGATGTTGTTGTTATGAAAGATCCAGTTACCAAAAGGCAAGCATTTTTATTGCATACACTTGTAACATTTAGCCCACTGTAATTTCTGCTTTGCGAGGGAGGTATTACTTTACCTTTTTTGTAGGTCTCGGGGATTTGGATTCATCACCTATTCAAGGGCATCTATGGTTGACCAAGCTCAAGCAGCTAGACCTCACAAGATTGATGGGAGAACTGTGGAAACAAAGCGAGCTATCTCTCGCCAGGTTTGTAAATGCTGCTTAATAATACTTTAAGTTTCTTTGTTTTTTCATTTATAAAATTTCATATAGAGTATAGAAATTTTGTAAACAAGTCTGTAGTGTTGATTGACAGCAGTTGATTGAAAGGCAATATCACTGACATTTGTTTGTGATACTGCAATTATTATTGAGAACATGTACCGCACCTGGGTACTTGCAACATCAATAGTGGGGTAGTAGGACTGGACTCGTAGTGGGTTTGGTGCCTGACCTCTTAGTCAAGAGTCAGGGTTTATTAACATTTCTCCAAGTTTTGTACATGGAAATTGGATTTCGAACTAAAGCTGCCAATGTTTGGCGATGAAACCTCAACCTGCCCTGCAACTTTTTTCACTTAGTGCATCAACTTGGGGCCATGGTTAAGTATAGTGTTGTGGTTAATATTGTTTTAAACTTAGTTGTCCAGTTACTGCATACTGTCAGTTTCGGGATTGGTGAAAGGCAAGGGCATAATGCCTCCATGATGTACAGAAACCTTGCAAACAAGTGGGTTAACAGTACTCCTTACTTATTTGCTCATTGATTAGGCCAATCATTTCCAATTTCTGAAGTATGTGTCATATGTTAATTATGCATTTACTTTGTTTAAAGAAAACAAATTCAGAGAAATTTATTTCATTATAAGCATAAGCATTTTGGTGTAGTTTGTTTTACTTTTAGAACATTACTGTGGTTCAGCAATTCTTGTTCTAATTTCATCAAATTTCATACTGTGTAAAGGGTTGTCAGGCTCATGAAATGTATCCAATAAGTGCTCAGTGACTTTACCATGAGTTCAAAGCCAACAATCAGTATGCAAATATGTAGTGATTTTTAATTTGCTAATGCAGTAGTGTCATTATGTGATACCAAGAAAAAAGTTCATCTGAAGCAGTATGTTGCCAAAGTATCATACAAAAGTAGAAAGAGCAAAGTAGTAGGTATCACCAGATTTCAGATGCAACTTGGTCACCGTGCATTTTCTGATCTGGTCCTGGTAACTGTTCAGAAATAGGACATGATGTCCTTACAATTAAGATTATTACAATGGCCTTAGTACTTCAATGTGGACAGATGGGTTTATTGAACACTTCATGTTGCTGTTAACTGCTTTGTCCAGTTTTTGCAACATCTACATTGATTATGCTGACAGCAGCTTCAAATGGAAAAATTTTTTATACAATGACGTGGTAAGACAAACGGAAGAATTTTACTATCACTGCTGTGGAAGTATTCTTAGTTTTGTATTTCATGATATCAGCTCTGTGGTGATGCTTGTTAAGTTCATCACAGCCTTTCAGATGAACCTACAGTGGACTAGCATATCTTCTATGTATATATTGTTTGGTTGTAAACTGCTTTCTCCAACTAGAGGAAATGGGAGCTTGCGTCCCCCCCCCCCCCCCCCCTCCCTCCCCAGTTACAAAGAAACAGGTGATTGCCTGTCGAAGTCGCGGGTTGTTAACGATACATACCGAATGTGTAATTGTAAATCGATCGTGTGGCTCTGGTGGCAGGTGTTATGATCAATTGTTTGTGATCATCACTTTTCTGTTTCATGTCATTCCCTTGGTTGCTATAAATTACACATTTGTGCGAATTGTGAGTTGCTAGGGAAACCCTACGATTTGTCGGTAGTGATTGAGATGTATAGTGTTCTTGGCGTTACTTCGGCGGATTCTCTCACATGGAAAAATCTAATGTGTAAACTTGTGTTGTCAAGTGTGTAAAACTTTGTAAGAAGAGTTTCAATGCTGAAATACAGTTACAATGTCATTGTGGACAGTGTGGGAAATGAGTATCAGGAAGAATACATGGTTCAACTCTTCCAAATTATCCATCTAGACCAGCCTAATTCTGTCTATCTTGCTGGGTTCGAAACTACACCTTGCAAGCAAAAGCATCAGAAACTGACTTCTGCTAATGCGGGGTGGGACTATTTCAGGTTTTGCTGAGAAGTGTGTTATGTGGTAGTGACGAACAAGTGCCCTGGTTGGACAAAGTAAAGTTTAAGTGGACGAATCTTACATGGCGAGAAGGAACAACCAGAGAGGATGACTTTCAAAGAGTGAAACCAATCATATTTGGGTATTTGGTGGAATAGTCCTGGAAGTGTTTCATTGTCAGAGTATTGTCCAGAGACAAGGTCGCTTTAGTGCATCTGTTAAAGCACTTCATACTGCCTGGTAGTAGTCATTAGACGAATTTGTCACACTCAAAGCAGGATAATTCAATCAAGAGTCCAACCACTCTGTAGAGTTTGTCTTCGGATGGCCTCAGTGTGCACGTGCAAAAAAAGTGGCTTTGGAAATCTGAAATCTTCCATTAAAAGAGAAGGGTGTCCTGGACAAAGAGACAAACTATACTTGTTCCAGTACATCTATTTCCACAACATGCATTTGCAAAGAAAAGTTAACGCATGTGACACTATACTGATAATCTTGCCTGATATTGGCCGAATTTACCCAGGCTATGACGAAAAGGGTATTGTTCTTGAAGTGTATACATCACATGGATTGTCACATGACAGCACCGACAGTGAGTAGGATAAGTCGTCGTATTTTTCTAACGCCCTTTCTTTGATGTTGCTGTAGTGACCACTGTAAATACTCATAACGCCTTCGACCGAAGTCGCCTGCCCGATTTACAATCGCACGTTCGATATGTATCGTTTGCACCGCACAATTTCAATAGGCAATCATTCTTGGAAATTACCTAAGTCTTTGCATTGTTGTAAGATTTTCCTATGGTGCAATATTTCATAATGAACTACTTCAGATGAGTGAAGCCACAACTGTTTCTTAGGTTCATTTGAGTAGTTACAATGTTTGGCTACTTGAAAAAGTTTTGTGCTGTGCCAAAGCTGCCAGATTCCTGCATATGCAGAGTAGTCTCAGTTGGAGTGCAGAGGGGTAATCTTGTCATGACTAGAGGCACCTGTTTTTCGCAGAGCTTGAAATCACAAAATTTTACACATTTTGCTGAAAACGCGAAACTATTTACTTTTAAGGCAAATCGCAAAATAATTGACGAAAATCTAGTCATTTGAACGTAACTGCAGAAATTTGATTGTAGTTATGGTAATAAAATCCAGATATCAATCGTACACCATTTGTGACTCGCTCTGAAGATGGGCGGACGATACGCGGTCGAAATATCAGTAGAAGTTTTATTTGCGCGGCTGCAGGCCCGAAATTTAATGGATTATGCATACATACATACCACGTTTGTGTAATTATTATACTGTCTGCTAATTGCAGCAAAGGTTAGGTAATCTTGATAGCCAATAATTTTTGTTGTTCAGAATAGGCCTATATTAAAAATAATTTTTCCCTGAGCACTCTTGAAGTCTTATAATTGGGTAAGAAATTACTTATTGGGGAGTGAAAGTTATTGCAAATACTACAGAATGTGTGCAAGCAATTAAGTGTAATACAGAAACTTGAAATTCAGTGCAGATTCAGCCTGTTATATGGGCAAGTGTGTAAATGCAGTTAGGGTTTTAGTTTCAGAAGGGTTAGCACGTGTAAACACACACACACACACACACACACACACACACACACACACACACACACACACACACTGCTGGGCTCATTAATTAAATTTGGTTGGCAGTGTATGGGCTGTGGAACTTTGTGATTTGAACCATTGTGTTTGCAGACAAAACGCATCTTCCTTAATACCCGAAAGAGAAAGCATGTGTACATTCAGTTCTTAGCTCAGAAATATATAGGTGTACCCACAAAAGCTAAACTTTTCCCTATTCCTGTCATCACCAGGTGGAACTCGTGGTTTCCAAGTGTCGAGTACCTTGGAGAATCTGATATAGTAGAATTTGTAGAAACTGTTGAAGATGAGTGTAGCTGTCAATTATTTTAAAGCTTTGACTTCTGCTGAAACAAAATTCAATGCCTAGCTGTTTTTCTTGTTGAGCACTGCTCAAAATGTTGCAATTTGCTGCTGACATTAGAGGGCTCAAAGATACCATTAATTAATCTTCTGGAGTCTATGCTTGGTGAACTTGCAAAGGGCTTTGTTACTAGAGGATGCATTTTTTAATTATTTTTTTAGGCGACCTCAGAAAAACTTCTTAAACTGCCAGAGCATATGCAAGTACAGTTAACATCACTCTTCCAGTCTGTAAGTAGAGCAAGTCTTACAAAACTGAACCACTTGGAGTGTGATACAGGAAAAATTCATTTCTTGTATAGGTAAATTGTTTGATCTGAGAAACATAATAAAAGGAAATTTAGACAGTGCTGAAATCTCTCAGCTGATACAGAAAATTCCCATTCTACAAGAACTTCCAGTGTCAGAATTTCTTGTACCATACATATGGTTTAGGGATTTAGTATCTAGTTCTTGTTGAGAAGGTAAAGATGTTGATGTGATTGGTATTCTTCTTTCCCTGAAAGCAGAGTATGGACTTTTTGTGGAAGCTGCAATGAAGGCTTTGTGGATCCCAGTCAGTAATGTCGATAGTGAGATCATTTTCTAGATATTACAATGTAATGTCTGACAGGAGAACAGCTCTGACTCCCAGTAATATGGAAGTTACGCTATCCTTATTTTTCTCAGACTGTTGTGTACATAGACTAGGACAGGATAAATGTTTTGAAACTTTCATGATTTGGTATTTGTGTTTTAATAAGATTTATAATTGTTATGCTTTTCAATTTATGTAAAATAAGATTTTTAACTGCAAATGTGCCATAAATGTATTTCCTTTACCTTTTACTGCTGAAAAGTGGAAAAATTTAGCAAAATTGTTGACAAAATGGAAAAAACTAGTGAAAATACACTGAAATAACTTTTTAAAAATGATGAAATTGGGCAAAAATTTTCACCACAAACAGGTGCCTCTAGTCATGACCCTTGTTAACATTGCGATTTCACTGTTTCTACTTCTTTACAGCTCTCATGTCAAATGAAAACAAAATGAATTTCTGTGACTGGGAGCTATGAAGTGAACTTAAGTACATTCACCTAATTGTAGACACTAAAATGTTACAGGTTTCAGTTTTTTTATTTTATTTCGATGTTTTCGGCAGTTTAGCATTAATTGCCTTGCAGAACAGTGAAGTTATTTTTCAGTTTGCAAAAGGAATTTTTTTCTGTGGAGGCAGTCATTTATTTGAAATGAAGTTTCATTCCACACCATTGGCTACTATCTACTGCTTTCTGTGTTGCAAGTGCACATTTTAATGTTCTGGCACATATGGCATTATGCCATAATAAAGAACCAAACATTTCCTTCCTTAAAACCACACTGAAGTCTAATACCAGGTTGGAGCCTACTTCATTGTGAATCTGGACTTATGAATGTGCACTTTAAGCCAAATTATGCATTGTAATGAGGTTTCAGAGATCCTGATGCTCTTGAGGTATCTTCTGATGTTCTGTTTCATGTATGACATAATGTAAGAGCTCTTCATGCTATATATATATATGTGAATGCATGGGCTTCTTAATCATAACTGCACATGCCAGTAACACATGTTTTCTGCCACATGCTGGCAACTCTGGAAGTGAACCAATTTACTGGTTGTGGGGAAAATATTGGGAATGGTGGTTTTTAAAGTGTTAATTTCAAAGTAAATTTCCTTCTACGCAAGATGAGTTGTGTGATGAGCCATCATTTAATCATACAGTAAAGTTGCATGCCCTCGGGAAAAATTACGCCCGTAGTTTCCCCTTGTTTTCAGCCGTTCACAGTACCAGCACAGCAAGGCCGTTTTGGTTAGTGTTAAAAGGCCAGATCAGTCAATCATCCAGACTTTTGCCCCTGCAACTACTGAAAAGGCTGCTGCCCCTCTTCAGGAACCACACGTTAGTCTGGCCTCTCAACAGATATCCCTCCGTTGTGGTTGAACCTTGGTACAGCTATCTGTATTGCTGAGGCACGCAAGCCTCCCCACCAATGGCAAGGTCCATGGTTCAGCGTATGTTAATTTAAACTTTAATTTTTTCTGTTTGTGTTAGTGCTGCTTAAATGTTACCCTGTGTGGCTTGTCATGTGACTGCTGGCCACCACACACAAGACGAAACATTTGTGTAGGTGCATGCCTCTTTCTTGACAATAAGCATGTGATTCCATTCACATCTGTTTGTACTGTCTCCTGTTACAACTGCACAGACTTACTTAGCTGTAAGGTGCAAAGGTGCCCTTAGTGTTCTGTAGTACTGATTTCCAGAAGTTTCTTCACATTGACTTGTTCTCAGTTGAGGTACTCCTAATACCAGTGTTTATTAATTGCAGGATGTTGGAAGACCTGAAGCAAGTGCTACAGTTCAGAAATTGTTCGTGGGTGGTTTGAAAGATGACATTGAAGAAGATGATCTCAAAGAGTACTTCAAGACATTTGGCAAGATTGTCTCTGTGGCAATTGTTGTTGACAAAGAGACCCGCAAGAAGCGAGGCTTTGCTTTTGTAGAGTTTGATGACTATGACCCAGTTGACAAAATATGCAGTGAGTAAAATTTTCTGCTTCACCTTAACTCTCTTGTTATAAATTGTGGCATGACATTTACTGCTGTTTTCAGTGCAACGTACCCATGAAGTCAAAGGGAAGAAAGTCGATGTGAAGAAGGCTCTGAAGAAAGATGCAGTAAGAGGTGGTGGAGCTGGTGGCAGGGATGTGCGAGGTGGTGGCAGCTCGGGGCCGTGGGGCAGTCGAGGAGGAACCAGCGACTGGGGTGGACGTGGCGGAGGATGGGGAGGTGACTATGGTGCGATTGATATTTATAGAGGTAGTTTTGTTGGTTCAGTGATGTCTGGTGACCAGTTTTCTGTTAAACATGCTCTTAATTCACTTCACTTGGCTGGTCAGAATGTGCTTATATTGCAAACTGTTTGAAATATTTTGGGATGGGAAGGTGTGCTCTGTACATATCTGCATGGTACTCTGGAAGCCACGTAATGGTGTGTGGCGGAGGGTACTTTCAGTACCACTATCAGATCCCTCCAACCCTGTTCCACTAGCACATAGTGCGTAGGGAGAAAGATTGTTAGTGAGGCTCTATATTGGCTCTCTAATTTCTTGATTTTTCTCATTGTGCTCAATATGTGAGATGTGGGGTGGGGGGAGTAATGTTGTCTGACTCCTGAAAAGTGCTGTCTCCAAATTTCAATAGTAAATATCTCACGTGATGCACAATGAGTCTTCAGATATGTCTGCCAGTGGAGTTTAGCATATCTGTAATGCTCTCTTGCCAGCTAAACAATCACATGCTGCTCTTCGTTGGATCTTATCTGTCCTACCTGATAGTGATCCCAGTTAGATGAACAATACTCATGAATTGTGTGAGCAAGTGCCTTATAAGCCACTTCTTTTGTGGTTGAATTACATTTCCTTAAGCTTCTTCTGATGAATCTGAGCCTGGTGTCTGCTGTTCCCACTATGCTTTATATGGTCATTCCACTTAAGGTTGCTCTAGATAGTTATGCCTAGATATTTTACAGCAGTCTCCAGCTCTTTTGTCATCAGTGGTGTAGCTGCACAGTAGTGGATTTCTTTTCCTCTGTGTGCAATATGTTACTTTTATTTACATTCAGGGCCAACTGCCAGAGCCTGCACCATTCATAAATTCTCTGCATGTTCTGCAAATTCTTAAGATCTTCTGCTGTTGCTACTTCTGTATAGACAACTGCATCATCTGCAAACAGCCTTAGAGCATCCCACGTGTTTTAATAAATCATTTATATATATATTGTAAACAGAAATGGTCCTATCACACTTCCCTGTGGTACTGTTGGTTTGTGTTAAGAGCAAGGTGTTGTTCTATCTCCAAGAAAGTCTTCATTCCAAACACAGGTCAGCTACAATACTCTGTAAGCTCGTATTTTGTTCATTAAACGGCAATGTGGGAAAGTGTTAAATGCCTCGCTTAAATCAAGGAACATGGCATAAACCTGAGTGCCATTGTCCACCATATTATCCCATGGAGGAACAGAATGAGCTGTTTTTGGCAGGATATTTGTTTGTGAAACCATGTTGATTTCTATAGAGACGATCATTTTCCAAAAATGCCGTAGTTCTTGAGTGTAAAATACGTTCCATTATTCTAAAACTCTCTGACGTCAACAATATAGGCCTATAATTGTGTGCATCTGTCTTATGGCCTTTCTTTAAAACAGTAATGACCTGGGTTTTTTCCGTTTGTTACGTACCTTTCGTTGCTTAAGTAATCTACGATAAATTATTGCTAGAAGGGGAGAAATTGGTTCGCCTAATCTTTATAGAATCTTAGTGGTATCTCATTGGGTCCTGAAGCCTTTCTGCTACTGAGCAATTGTAGCTGATTTTCAATTCTGCAATCAATTATCTCAATCTGCCATTTCGAAGTTTGTAAGACTACTGAAAGGAGGGACAGTGTTATGATCTTCTGTGGAGAAAGTACTTTGGAAGACCAAATTCAGTGTTTCGGCCTTCTGTTATCTTCAGTTTCGGTGCTGGTGTGGTAGTTGACAGAATGAATAGATGATTGACACTTGATATTAGGCATTGCTAATTGATTTGGAGGGATAGTGCTATAAGAACAGGTGTGAAAGTTATTCAAAGAAATAAATATTGCCCTTTCTTATGTCTCTTTCTAAATTATGTGATGTAAAAAGCTAAAAAAAATGCTTAAATATGCATGAAAATTGTTGAAACATGGAAGATAAAATAAGTTGCTGAGTGTGATATATCTTAAAGTTTGACCTGTGCATATAGATTTTGAGGAAGTTCTGGCCACATGTGAAATCAGGACATTTAGAATTCCAATCTCATTATCTGCATGCTTTGTAGTAGAGGTTAAGTAGGGTTGTTTCTGAGATTAGTTTGTGCACATCATCCTTCTGCAGTTTCTTGCAATGTTTCAAATATTGTTCTTTCTTCGATAATGTTGGTAACAAGTGAATGTGATCACGTAAATCACTGCAAAACAATTGATATGTGCAGATCCAACTTTCCCACACACAAGAAATATGTAATATTTTATTTAAGAAATGTACAATTAGGAATTTTTGATTAGTGCTAACATTAAATAAGATTAAAGTGTCATTTACAAATTTAGAATTTGTTATTGTAAACATAAATGAAGTACTGTTCCAAATGTTCAGTAGTGTCTTTGCTCACTAAAAACATTTTTGAGCAGAAAAGGGCTGTTGTACATAAACTGAGGTAACTGGGATTATTTGAGTTCCCTGGGTGCTATATTGGCACTGGATTAACTTGAATATTCATTCAGAGCCAGCCTTAGTTTCAAACTGTTTAATATTCATAGGCATATGGGGAAAATGGGTGACAATCATAGCAATGTTTTAATACTGAATCATTTAATGTTTTGTTGCACATGCAAATTGCCAAAGCCTCGCACTGCTGAAGTCGTTTACTACACCTCTCCTGGTCTCTAAATGTGCATTGTAAAACACAGCTTTGACCCATGTACCCCAACAAGTTACCACTGGTTTGGGATGTAAAGGCACATTTAATAGTTTCTTTTTACAGGGCTTGTTGCAAGCAGGTGCTGTAAACATTTTCTTTGTGGATCCAGTCTGTTTATGTACATTCCCAAACATGGATTATACTTCAGCAAGACAATGTACTATGTTACAAAATACTTGGAGGGCTTTTCCTACTTAGATCATGTAGGAAGTAACATCTGAAAAAGATTAATCCAGAAGATTCTGGAAATATTTTTCTATATCCTCATTCCCAAATATGATTGTGATTTCTTTCAGAGTTGTTTGCAGGCTGGTAAATAGGAAGGACTATAGTTTCAATGCACCAACAATTAAATATGAAGTGTAACAGTCACGTGTTGGTAGTTTAGTTGACTGAAATACAAAGTATACAAATTATGCCCTTGAATTCATTCGATTAATCTTCTGTATTTTAAGCAAGTGATTTTTGTTTACCATAGGAGGTTAAATCCCAGCTATTGTTACTTGCTGCTGTCACATCCCAGCTATTGTTACTTGCTGCTGTTGGAAGTTTTGGGCCTTCATGTTGCATTTCTGACATGTAGATTTTTCTTGACATTCTGTGGTCTATTTGAAACTTCGTTGTAGACATGAGACAATACAAAACATTTGTCATTTGTAAACGTTCTATGATGATGGTAAGCTATCCACAACTTTTTTCTGGTGGTGTGGTGTAGGACACATTACACAACTACACATACACACTGAACTTTATTTAAATTAAAAAAAAAAACTAAACTGAAACAATGGATACTTGTCTAACAACTTCTGTAATTTGTTGTCAATGCTTGCAGTATGATGGGATGGAATCAGTATGATGGGATGGAATTAAGTGGGGGGGGGGGGGGTGTGAGTGGCATGTGCATTGATTGCCTGTGCCTGCTCAACTACCAGTTAGTAGCCTCTGTGTTAGTGATCACATGCAGTTGTAGGTTGTCACTGAGACATCGTAACAAGGTTGAGCCAGGACCCACCCATCTAGATTTTTAAAATATTGTAATGAACAAAATACACATTAGTTTTTAGTTCAAATATTCAGTACTAATGACAAGAAATCAAATGTGCAAACACTATATGCAACATTCAAATGCATGTAATCTGGTCTCTAAATTGTAAAGAATTGTCAGTGAGATGGTATTCTGAACAAGTGTTAAGCTCTTTGCTCATTAGTGCATAATTGTT
Organism: Schistocerca americana; assembly: GCF_021461395.2. NCBI lineage: Eukaryota > Metazoa > Arthropoda > Insecta > Orthoptera > Acrididae > Schistocerca > Schistocerca americana. The sequence goes on along the minus strand of NC_060128.1, from coordinate 169,260,350 downwards.
AAGGATGCTGCAACATAGCCAAACCACTTACTGATATGCTGCTTGATACTCAGCACTAGTAACACTGTACCAGTGTGCTGTAAACTGGTTATAGTTCCAGTATATAATGCAACTTACAATGTTTAATATATACGAATAAGATGTTATTGCTTACTAACAGCTGATTGGTGTTGTGCACAGACTGTTAATTTGTCATATTAAGATTGTATTAGTTGTGCTGGTGATGTAGAAAAGTTGAGAAAGGTTGTGTTTACAGGTGGCATTGATCCTTGGGAGAAAGGTGGCTGGGGCGGTGGAGCTAGTGCTGGTGGTGGCAGCTGGGCTGGAGACACAGGTTTTGGTGGCAGTTACCAACAGAGCTACGGTGGTGGCCCAGTCAGAGGTGGCAGCAACTATGGAGCTGGTGGAGGCTATGGTGGCGGCAGCCGTGCAACACCGTACTCCGGAGGAGGTGAGTTGTAGTTGGCATGTCTGAGTGCCAGCAAAAAAATGTTCTTAAAAGAAATGGCTAATTCATAGAATCATAATGGGTGTGCCATTAGTAATGTCTGTGCAATATATTGACACTTATCACTGAAATAGATTGAACATCAAATGTAATCTTAAGAGTTGTTAAGTACTCACTTTCCAGCAGGTGTAATTTCAATACAGCTAGTACATGCATAATTAATTTGGGTTTTGGAGCTAATAGAGTAGGTCACTCAGATCCCAGGTTGAAATCCACTTGTTGCAAAAATAGGCAGCCCTGTTCTGCTATTTCTTTAACTTTGTGTGACCTACCACTTTTGTGAGTTTTGCATCTTTCGGCTGCAGTGAAATTTGCTCTTGATGCCAGGCATAAGTCAGCAATTAGGTCATATCACTTTGTAGTTTCCTTGTTAATTTCAATTGTTTATGTACAGTCAGTGGAATCTTCAATTATGTGAATCCACACCTGATAAAAAATACTGATTGTGAGGGAGATTATTTTGTTATAAAAATTGCACTTAAGTGTACTGTAAAACATGAGTATCATCCTTTCCATGAACATATTCAGCAAGCATAACTTTTCAGAAATTGCCATCTGTATGCATTGAAATTGTAGAACTAATTTCACATTTGTTGTACTTATTTCAAATGAGATTTGCACGGATAGATAAGGCTTTAAAATTCTTAATTGAATTTCAGAATTTTGTTTTCATAACTAGACATGTAACACTTTTACATGAAGTGCAAGTAGATGGTACGTTTTGAAAAGGGAAACTGTTGCTAGTCGTCAAATGACCGTATATTTGATTAAGAAAGGAATCAGGTCAAAGAACAGAAATTATGAACATAGATTTTGAGTGGTGTAAGGTCTTTGCATTATCCATTTAAATAAGCAATAGAACTAGACTTCAGATTTTGTTGGGTGTGCTTCATTTCTAAATGTCCATAATTGCATTTAGGTGGAGGCTATGGAGGTGGTGGCTATGGTGGTCGACGTTACTAATAAACCTGAGCCAGAGGTAAGTATTGTCTACACTGCACAAGTGGTTGGTGTGGCAAATTTGCTGTTTTTTATTATAAAGGCATAAATGAAATGCACCAAATTTAAAGGTGGTTGCTTGGCCTCAGTGCAGTATTTAAAAACTATAGTACAATTATCAAATATGATAAGTGTAACTATACATCAGTTAGATTCACTAGCTTTTCTAACCTGGGATTGCTTTGGAAATAGGCGGAGGAAACACTTTGAGAATTATGTGGGAAAGTAGCCTTCGGTTTTGAGGGGCAGGGTGACTTTCCTTGTGTAAGAGTTGGTAATATTGGGATTAGATGAAGGAACCCCAGGTTTTTAAGGCTGGTAAAGCTCAACTTCTGACTATCTTAATTAGGTTTTAGATGCATTCTGAAATTGTGTACACCATGTCATATTTCATGTTACTTAATTGGTACATTTAGGTGCCTGCTTTTTTAAAACTAATTGCCCATATGCTTTGTGAGGCAACACCACAGAATTGATCAGAAAGTCATTCGTGTGTTGAGAGGTCGTCAATCTTATTTTGCAATTAAGTTTATAAATGAAGCCTTAGCTCTTGCTTGAGGATCTGTAGTTCTTAAATTTGAAGTACTTGTATCTGTAGGAAGAAGAGTGTAATGCTTACTTTAAATTTATTGTGTTTTGATAGTTTCCTGTTATGTGTGTTGTTTTGTCCAGGCTCGAACCACCGCTCACCTTAGGATAGCTGACAGACAGGGTCATTGCCGGAGTCTAGGGTTCTGCAAGTATCATCTCTCAGAAGGTTGCCCTAGTGTTTGGCCGAACGAGAAAATGAACTGCGGTGGTTTTTTCCTTATTGTATTCATAACAGTGGGAGTAGGGAAGGACGTCCCACAGAGTTCATTTTTTTTATCTGCATTTTATATTTGTCAGCCAGTTTCACTTGCTTTGTGTGTGTATGTCACTATCAATTTGTGTTTTAGTGGAAACTGTATACAAATGTTTGTTCTTAAATATGTAGACTTCAAGAATCTTTGCCATTTGTTAGAATAAAGGGACTACAAATTTTAAATAAATATGAATCACTTTTATTGGCTTTAGTTTCTTGATCACCCAGTTTTGTCGCTAGGTGTCGAACTTTCTCACTGTGGTAGTGTTGGCAGAAGTATTTGGGATTGTGTGACAGGATACAAGTCTTGCATGGTAAGAAGTATGTACATCTTTCAGTGCAGTGGTTGTTAGTTTTGCATCTTGGCAGTGCAGTTGTTGCTATTCCATGGAGTTGTAAAAGTGTTTCAGGTGTTTATGGTATGTAGGCTTGATGTCAAGCAGTTTTGATGCTGAATAAAATTTTAGTTTTAAGTTTTCATAACTTCTGTAGCATAGGAAACTGATGGTTGTCACCAGTACTTGGTTTTCTTTAAATTTGTTCTGGACTTAACAGATGTCAGATAGAGGTATTGATAATTAAGATTCTTTAATCAGTTCTGTCATGCAAGATGAGGTGATTCTCTAAATGCTGCTGTTCACACAACTTGATAAATTTAATTTCAAATCGATAGTGAGATTAAAAAAGGTGGTTGTCAAAGTTCTACTGACAAAATGGTTGAGAATTGGTGTAGGTCACAAGAGGTATAAAGGTGCCGTGGTGTTCGTCAGAATGTTTTAAGTACATGAGACTGTGTGTGCGCGCGCACATGCACTTGTTCGCTCTGTGCAATTTCAATAAGCTTGTGACATTAAATTGCCTGCATCTCAAATTTTCTGTATACAGCAATGTCATTGCAATTCACATTAGTATATTATGAACAGTTTTGAACATTGTATAGTGAAAGCTCTGCAATGCTTATTGATACATTGAAATTCTAAACTGACACTATAAGGACAGAAACATTACCAAAGTCTTCAATTACTCAATTGTATTTTAGTGGGAAACATTCACTTTAGATTAATGTGGGTTACTTGTTTCGAAGAATGCAGTAACTCTTTAATCCTTCAATTTCTTAAAAATGATAGTGTTATGCTTGAACCATCAAATTGACACCTTACGTAAAATAGCGTAAGATAACGTGATGTTACTAAGATTGCCTTTGCAGCAGTCTGAATAGTGTCTTAAATTTGAATTTATTTTGTAAACTTCTAGACAGAAGTGTACATCTGAATGGTACTTCGTGGTTGTAAGAGCAAACCCAGTGTTTAAACAATTATTTACTTTTCAAAGCTGGAGTAGGAAGAAAAAGCTAGGCAACTTGGAAAGCTCTCATTACTTCACAACTTGGCACTTTGAAGGATTTACTGGTTATGGCCTGTTTTGACTTTTCCTTGCAGGAAGTAATCACTGTAGGTAGACTCTTACAACAAAGACAGCAACAAGCCACTGTTAATACTGCTGTTTCTGTCTTTGCAAGAATCAGCCTACATTAATTGTACACAGCCACACTCACGTCTCACCATGTCAGTTATAGGCAAAATAGCAGAAAGTAATCACTCAATGAAGTCTATTGATTTTGAGAGCATAGTTCTAGAATTGTTAAGGAGAGCAAGATGTCATGGCAGCAGTTTAGACTCCCAGTAAACTGTCATTGATGGAGCCTGTATGATTCCAGGAGAGATATGAATTGCCACTGTAATGATGCAATTATCATTACTATACTGTGTTCATCATGAAGAGTAAACCTGATGCAGACATTACACTATACATGCTTTAATATTTGGAGGCTCGTTGGATTTAGTTTCAGGTGGAGAGGAAGCAAAGCTGTCTTGATTAGTAAAGTACGATAAGGTATGTTTTATTTTTGACTTGGTGATGTGAGAAGACAGCTTTACTGCTGCATTTAACTCTGAAGAGCACTGGCCAGCTAGCTGGTCCAACTAACCTGGAGTGATGCAAAGTTGCAGTTAAGACTTAGAGTAGGGAAAGAATACAGCTTTGGACGTCATAATTTTTTAACAAACTAAATAATATACGGCAGTACACTTCTTACGGGAACAAACAGAAAACATAACACATACTAGTTTTCTATTCTCGTCACAGTGAATAGAAGCAAAAACGTGAATTCACAATACTAGAACAAGCATCAACCATGATTGCATTATTGGTTTTAAGCACCTGAATTATGGTTAGAGCCAGGATAGAAAGATCATGATTTTCAGAAATAATTATTTTGTGGGGTGAGTGCAGTTTCAGTGATGTAAGCAAAATGACATGGGAAAGAAAGAATTCAGGTTTCTCACATTCTACATAAATGTGTAATGTGTAGAGGTAGTGTGCTTAACCATCAGTTGCACAGTGTTTTCCCTAAGGTTAGTCAAACTTTGCACATATTTGACATGTTTTGCTGGCTACTCACCAGAGTTGAGGAAATTTAAAAGCAGAACACTGTATTACTGACTTTGTGAACATAACCAAATAAGAAAGGATAACACATACATTCTGCTTTCTAGCAGCTTGACATGCATTGGTTTTGTGTCTATGCTGTTGTATATTTCATAATTTGTGTGCTGTAAAATACAAAGCATTGAAGATTTTAGTAACTTATGCATAGGAAAGATGTCAAAATAGTTAGAGAAATTTGAAATAGATGTCACACAACATATTTGACAATCTGGTATAGTATGTTAACAGCATTGTTGCAGGTAAACCATTCTTATCAAAAAAAACTCTACAGATGTGATAAATCAGCCATCTATGTAAGCTAAGAGAATGAGACCTTGTACATTTAATTTTAAAAAGCATAAGAAATGTGTACATATTCCCACTTGTTACTTTCAAGCAAATAGTATGCTTATTCATTCTGCTCATCTGACAGAGCTGATGAATTTTTCTCATGTACACAGTGGGACCTTTTTTAGTGTTTCTGCAGTTTTCTAGCAATCATATTTTGTTTTCTTGTGAATTTTTGCTGTGGATGTGTGATCCCAGAAGCGGTTATATGTATTCTGATGCAATCTTTTTGGATGATCAGCAGAGTGCTGGTGTCTTGTCACAATGTGCCAAGGAGTTTTGTACCCATCATCTTAGGCAAAGTATTGGGGTGCTGTGTTCTGTGTACCTATATACTGCAGATTCTGTATGTTTACCACACAGTGTGTGAATGTGAGATGCAGTATGTTGGGATGCAGTGATGCATGTCACAGCTGTGTACAGAACATATTGGAAATTCTTGACTAGGGCAGGGCAGATGGACAAATCTATAGTGGTATAGTGAGCAATGCAGCTTCAGTTTGGAACAAACTTAAGAAGCTAAGCAGTGCCAATGGATTCTGGTACACTGAGGTGGTAGAAGTGTCTTCATGACAACTTATTAACCAGATATCAACTCAGCAGTGTGGTATTCTGCAATTATAATCAAACAGGGTCCTTCTGTCCTGAAGGTGGTGTCAAAAGGGCTGTTACGTTCCTACTCCAGTGGTGTGGCACCCTCTTTTGAAAGTGTGATTGACCCACCTGCAGAAGAGGTCAATGAGCCAGCAGCTATAGATATGCAGAACATAGCATGAAATTCACTAAAATGTTGCAACATGGCAACACCACCACTGAGCTGATCATGGAGATTTTATCATTGGAATATGTTGAGGAAGCCTGCAATTGCATCTGTGTTCTGTCAGCAACATTAGTCTTTCCTTACCACTTCCATCACCTATGTAAGTTGTGTTGTCAAAAGTAGAAAGATGGCAGATGAAAGCTTTCTGTGTGAAATGGAGAGAATGTGAACTTCCCTTAAGGTTTGCTAAAAGACTAACCAGTAGAACACAAGCAAATGTGAAAAGAATATGATTAAAAGTGTTTTTTCATGGAAGTCTAGTTTACATCAGAATACTTGTTCGTTGTTGAATGTTTGCTTATGTTGCATTCTGTACTGCATCGTATTAACTGTAGTGTGATGCCTGGTCATTAAGAGCACTTACCCATCTATATGGATGAGTCTCTTGGGCCTGTAACTTAAAGTAATTTTTATATTTGTGTTTAGTAATGGATTGTAATATATTAAGTACAATATCTTACTGCCTGCATGACTGCACAGCTTGCAAATGTTAATGTAATACACCCTGAATAAATCCTGTAATTGCATGTATAGGTGTCTCACTTTTATTATAAAAGTTCATCCTAATGTTAAGCTCCATTAATTCCCAAGGTATTTTTAAGATTACTGTAAGCTCATGCTGTATGAATATGCAATTAAGATTTGATTGAAAATCATTGAAATGGTGTACAGGGTAGTTCATCCTATAAAGCCAAGTAACAAAAATCAACATTAACTAATTTTTGTGTGTGGTGTATGACTGAACACACCCTTGTGCTTCTGCAGTGGGAGGGAGGGCTGCAGGTAATTATGAACAAAATTTTATTGTAAATGAACATTTAGAATTGGTCAGCAGCTAATCACGTAAGACTGAGAAGGAATATTATTCCATTCCATTGTGGTGGGATGGTGCAGGAACCCTTAACAGTAATATTTGTGTGTGCTAAATGGACATTGTGCTGTGTCCATTCATGGCACATTATTTTGTAAGTGTAGCATTGTTTTGTGCTGCTGTAATCAGCTGGTGTGCTTAAGGTAACATGCAACAGTTGTTGAAATTTTTCCACCATCTTCTACCTTTTTGATTACTGCATTTCTTTTCTTTCAACTAGGTCCACTTTACATTTTATGTTTTTATGACAGATGGGTTAATATCCTGTTACTTTTGTGTCCATTTTATATGGTTTCATGCTGGGTGGATCACGTAATCTATTACTTTTAGTTCGTTTTTCCTTGTTGTACAACATAGGACCATACTGCTTTTCCTTTGTTTGGTTCCTTGGACAATCTGACAATGCCTCGGAAGGATGACTTATGTTATTGATATTAAATAACTGTGTAATACACTGTTCTTATTCTTAAATTATATAGAAAAGTTTCTTTACACCCCATAAATTTGTTAAATGTTTTGAATGGCACGTTACACAACTGTTCTAGGCAACATAGTTAACAAATCTGAAGTTCTACTTGGCAACAATTTTTAGTGATAATGTTCTGTGATCTGCACATACTATAAATTATTGGGTCATTTCAAACTTACTTCTTTGCAGTTTTCATTTTGTCAGCTAAGATGAATCCAAAGCTCTGTATCAATCTCTGTTGTAATAAAATGTTTTTAAAATTTGTCTGAAGTCTGAAAATTGAATTGTTGCTCTCGTATAAGGGTAGATTTTAATACAAACAGTTCTAGGCTACTAATAAATATTCCCGTGCCTGAGTGAAGGGATTTAAGTCACATTTCCATGGTTTAAATATTAAAATAATTTTAAAAATGAAAACTGTTTTGCTGTGTCTGTATTGACTCTGGGCACAAACAGAACTAGTATTCTTAATTCTCAAATTTTAAGCAGTGAAAATAACAAATGGGTGTTAAACTGCAGATATTGGGATTTGGGCCCCTTTACCTCTCAAGTTCGGTTTACACCAAATGAAAGTGAACAGTAATTTGTAAACAGTTTGTCAGTGTTTACTATTACTAACTTGACTCTCTGTGTAGCAAGCATGCGCCCCCCCCCCCCCCCCAGTTGCAATGGAAAACTGTGATATTAAGATAGGATTTTGTGTTGAGTTTGTTGCTGATGACAGAACCAGCAAAATTATGGATGAGAAAAAATGTCTGCATTTTTGTGCAAGTGTGGAGGTAGTGGATTTATCACAGCTCTGCAACCCCAGCTTTCTTAACATTATTATAAATATGTGCATATCTCAGTTGATAGTTTTGGTTGGCTTTTCATTGCAATATAGGGCGATATTTCAAAGTGGCACAAGCAATGAAACTTGAAAAAATACTATATGCTTTGGGTCTTGGCAATTGAAGCCAGTTGATGTTAGTACTTGTATTACATTTAAATTGCTTTTGTATTGGATAATGTCCTCAGTCTCCTAATAAAAGTGCTTAGTCTGTGGAAATGCACATAAGGAAGATGTCAAAGCAAAATTCATGCTACATGAAAATGTTCCTTTAACCTCTTGCATAACCTGTGTGGTGGTATAAATGGGAAATTGAGACTGGAAACTCTCAAACTTCTCGACACATTATCGTAAAGTCTGCCTTATGATGTACACATCCTTCTGACATCACAATCCTGTGAGGCCTTTGAGTGTTGGAGTACAGATTAAGACTTAAAAAGTGAGTGGTGTGGCAGGACAGCAGTGTAAGACTTGTGAAATGAGCTAATAGGCATTCAACAATGGCATTCCCCATATCACCGAATGGCTTGCATGCAATTGGCAGGCCCCAAACACACCATGAAAATCTGTTCGTTTAACTTGTTTGGTGTGAATGTGAATTAGCTATACTAAATTCCAGATTTGAAGTAAGTATTGAGGCAATGAGAAAATTATATCCCTAAGTATTTCAGGGAATTTGCATTGTCAGTTTGCAGCTTCAAAACCCAAAAGCAGATAAAATTTGCTATTTGAACTACTGTGGAATATTTCTGGGTAGTCTGAGTAGCTCATTTTTACAGGTTGATTGATGGCTGTAAGTTGTCATAAGTATGGTTTATATCTTACTTTTGACATACCACTTTCAGATGTTGAATAAAACATCGAAAACAAGGACAAATTGTATGTTAATTCAATGGAAGAAATAAAATTTATTCAAGGGAAAACTTTAAAATTTACCTATTTCTGAATACCGCCCAAACTGTTTTTCTGTTATCACATCCACAGCTATCACTGTGCAGCTCAACCCTGTAGGTGCACACATAGAAAATAGTTCGTACACAAACAGTTCACTAAATTCTATTTTGGTTAAGAGGGCTATGTTTTGCAAGATTCTATGAGAGATAGTGATAGTGTCTATTTTTCTTGAACCTTATGAAATTCTCAACCTTACTCGACAGAATCTGGTATGTTTGGAGTGGAGGTTGTCATTTTGATTATCTCAGTTTTTAAAATAATGGTGATCCAGCTATCTTCAACATGAGCCTTGAGAATGATATGTTCTCTGAAATATTTTTAATTTCATGTTACTTGTAATAGATATATACTGACGTTAGTTTACTTCCCACCTGATTGAAGCAAGATCCAGTAGTTTCATTTCTTTTTATTTGGCATTTTGTGCTTGGCTCTCATGGATGATGTTAAAAATAAGTCGCATATTCCTACAAGAGGCAGTATTGGTCGAAAGCCTGTATAAGACCATATTTAGCCGATTATAAGACATGGTTTCTTCCCAAATTTGTCATTCAAAAAATAGGGGTTTTTCATATTCACAGACCAAACTATAGTTGCTGAGGTGAATGTTTTTGTGTCTTCATTTTACACGTACAGATGCAGCTTTGGCTATTCAGGTTTTGTATGAATTTATTTTGAAGAATTTCGAAGGGAAGCTCTTAAACAGTATGTTCGTTCCAAGCACTTGCGACATTTGATTCATGGCACTAGTGCACAGGTGGATACCTGAGAAGCTAAGAACTAGTCACAACAATAGTCTAAAGCTTTGCTCAAAAAGTTGACAATTTTGTGGAACAGAGGTGGAAACAGCATTAAATTCTTTCAACTCACAAACTTGTGTTGTATTTGAATAGGTATGCAATAGTTCTCGTACATACTGCATACCATACACATAAATTTATACTGCTTTTTAAGGAAAGGTAACATTGAGACAAAAGTCCCTAGTCAGTATTTTATTTGGTTATGAGACATTGATTTTCAACGTGCATTGCAAACAAAAATTTGGCTGTTCTCATATTAGAATACTGGGGAAAAACATCACTAAGTTTTAATCAGCTTTAAAACAAGATGGTGATATTTAGATGAAGTGAGAAAGAAAATAATCCAGAATTAAATGACTAACAACGAAACACATCACAGTAAGCTGTCTACAATTATTGCAAGGATAAATTATAGCGGAAAGACTTGTGGAGATAGAACCAACAGACAGTAAGAGATCACGAGATGACCGAAAGTTCGAGGATTGGACTGAGTCGTGATTAGTCTTTATTTATGTAATGGTTGCTGCTGTGATGTGTGACCTGTGACCTAGAAGATTAGCCAAAGTACGCAATACACATTACCATGATTGGCACAAGATGAAAATTGCTGCACGTCACCATTCCCCTCCACACCCTGATTGTAGTTCCTAGCTAAGCTCATGTCACGCTCTTACCCCTCCAGGCTTTCCATAGTGCTGTTTGATCTACAGTGAAACATTCACTGTTGCTCAAGCACAGCACTCTGGAAGGACTGCAGGGAGAAAAGTGATGCGCTCAGTGGAGAACTACAATGAATGTGTCGAGGTGAATGGTGAGGGACAGCAAATTTCTTCTTGTGCCAGCCATGGCAATATGTGCTGCCCACTTTGGCTTTTTATGCACTTGTAACGTTTAAACTGCAGTTTGCCTGAATCCAATTTTAAAATTGGACAAATATCCAACAATAGCATGTATTTATGCAGAAGGTGCTAACAGTCTCTACTAGAGCCAGAGGTGAGGTATAACTTTGTGTTTTGTGCATTATTGTTGTCGAGACTCAGGTGAGGTATGACGCGTATGGAAGGTGGTGTATCAGCTGCTGGTTCTACACAGCCAATGAGGGAGCAGTGGGAAGTCACTGTGTTTTTGTAGCAAAGAACATTTTAACATTCTGCTCGTGTCAGTATAGAAGGTAAATCCACTGTGTGTTGAAAAACATACAGCATATTCAGAAGAAACAGCCAAATATTTGTGACGACTGAGTTTCACAATTGTTCTGTTAGGTTGATGACAATGATAATCGAAAATAGTTAACCAGATGAGAAGGTAAACAAGAGGCAGTGTAGATAAAATTAATGTAAAAAATTTCTTTATTTTATTTCTCCTTGTATTGCAATGATGCAGACAACAAAGTTTTAGAATAGGTGAAATGGTAACTTTTTAGGAAGATCTGTGCAGAAAATCGTGCTCTCTTCCAAGTCTCCATGTGTAATGTGTCATACAAAGATCTCACGCTTCTGTAATGTTGGCACATCATTGATTGGTTGTGTACACTGATACCTTTAAATGTTCCTAATCCAGAAATTGACTGGATTCAGGCCCAGTGAACAGAGGTCACACTACCAGATCGCTACCAATCTATCACCCATGGAACATTCTTATGAGACGTTGCAAGATCCACAGAAAATGGGGTATTGCTCAACTGTGCATAAACCAGTTGTTCTGCAAGAGTAACAGTCTCCAAATTTACAGGGGGTGGGGCAGGGGATCAGTGATATGCAGCACTTGTTTATCTATTTGGTAGTGTATATGGCCCTGTGAATCTGTCACTGACAATTCCGGACTTGAACTTTGGGGGATTTGGAATTATTGAAGGAATATGCTGACACATACGATTTGTGCTTACCCAGGTGCATTGCTTCTATTAATCACACACAGTGTGTTTATTAAATTGATTATACTCCACTCTGGACATTGAGTGCACTGCTGCCACAAGTGACAGAGCTTATTGCTGAAGCTATTTCTGCACGTGGAAACTTATTTATTCCTTCAATAATCCCAAAGTTCAGGGCAGGAATTGTCAGTAACAGATTCACAGGGCCATATACAGTACCAAATAGATAAACAGGTGCTTCTCATCACTGATACACCCTCTCCCCAGTAACTTTGGAGTGTTACTCTTGCAGAATGACTGGTTCATGCACAGTTGAGCAACACCCCATTTTCTGTAGCACATAATTGCAATGTAATGTCGTACTATGCTGTGGATTGATTATCGAATGTAACAAAGGTACATTGCATGTGAATAGAGTATTTGTTCCTACCTCATCCTAATGGATGACATTGATGCTGCTGTTGCAACAATGAATGCTTACATCAGATGGATCAACGGATTCCTCACCGTCACCAAAACATGATGTGTACGAACCATTCAGATTTATACTGGTGTGAATTTGTTGTGAGGGACTGTAGACAGCTGCAATACAGAACTTTATGTGGAGGTTTCAAAATAGCTGTCTGTGTGCTTCTGGAAACCCAGCTGGAATTGCACAACTGCATGGATTCATAATGTAATTCTTGATCAACTTTGAGCACAAATTTTTCAGACGGTGTCATGGCATGCATTAAAATTTCAGAAAAAAATGTATTTTTAAATGTGAACAAAGTCCATATTCTACTAAACATCAAAAGTAATGATGATGATGTGCAAACATTTCATTCATTACATGTTCTTGGTGCTGGATGACTATTTGCTCTGTATGTTTATGTGACAAGTACCATTCATGTCTTTCAAAGAAAGTAAAGATATTACAGAGTGGAGACAGAGCCATTGTAAGGAAGCTGGGGTTAAAATCTGAATTCTGTGCTAATTAAAGCTGGAGAAATTTATTTGCCTACCTTGTTATTATTCCACATGGCTTACTTAATTAAACTGTTTATTCCTACAAATTTGGATGAGGGAAGAATAAAAGTAAAACAGCAATATGTATCTGTGAATTGAAAACAGGCTGCTTCCCCCCAGCCGGACACTTTGGTCATTTCATGAGCATTGCTTTCATTGAACAGCATGGTTACGTACATGGAAGTCGTAACTGTTTCTTCCTTCAGTTTCTAAGAAAGTACACGTTTGTTGGTCCCATATATAATGGCGAAAAATGCTCGATTGTCTATCAGTCTCGCCAATTTTGAGTCGATTATGTGTCATGGGCTTGAGACATGGTTTTCTCAAAAATGAACCAGTGGAGTGGAAGGGGGATTGCACAAAGACATCTTAATCCTTCATTTTAAGTTGTCCCCAAGTGACATCCTAAATATGAGCCAAACTAGTTCGCTGTTATTGTGCTTTCCCCTTCTACATCTGTATTCTGGAAACAACTGTGAGGTGCCTGGCAATGGGTATATTCCACTGTACCAGTTTATTAGGGTTTCTTCCTGTCCCATTCACATATGGAGTGTGGGTAGAATGGTAGTTTCAACGCCTCTGTGCATGGAGTAATTATTCTAACCCGTGTGAGCAATACATAGAGGGTTGTAGTATATTTATAAAGTAATCATTTAAAGCAGGTTCTTGAAACCTTTGTAACAGACTTCCTCAGGATAGTGCATGTCTGTCTTCAAGAGTCTGCCATTTCAGGTTCTCTGTGACACTCTCCCATGAATTAAACAAACCTGCGACCACATGTGCTGCTCTTATCTAAGTTAAATATCCCCCGTTAGTCATATCTGGTACGGATCCCACACACTTGAGCAATATTCTAGGATGGGTTGCATGAGTGATTTGCAAGCGATCTCTTTAGTAGACTGATTGCACTTCCCCAGTGTTCTACCAAAAACCGAAGTCCAACACCCGCTTTACCCACAACTGAAACTATGTGATCATACCATTTCATATCCCTACAAAGTGTTACACTCGGATATTTGTATGAGTGGGCCGATTTCAACAGTGACTCATTTAGCTATTATAGTCGTACAATCCTACAGTTTTTCGTTTTGTGAAGTGCACAATTTTACATTTCTGAACATAGACATAAAGTTGCCAATCTCTGCACCATGTTGAAATCTTGTCATGATCTGACTGAATATTAATGCACCTTCTCTCAGATAATACTTCATTAGAGATTACTGCATCATCTGCAAAAAGCTTGATTTTACTATTGATGTTATCTGCAAGGTCATTATTATATAACATAAACAGCAAGGGTCCCAACACACTTCCCTGGGGCACACCTGAAGTTAGTTCTATGACTGATGATGACTCTCTGTCCAAGACAAGTGACCTGCATAAAGTGAGCCAAACCAGTTGGTTGTGTCTGAGGCCTTCGACTTCTGAGTGCATATTTCTTATGGTAAGAAGTCGTTTTCTGTGGGAAATTTCTCAGTAAGCTGAAGGTGCTATGACAGTCATGGTAGCAAAGTTGAATTACTGTTAGAGTGAGATTCGAAGTAGTTGCTGTAAAGATCTGGTATCTTACATTTGAATATTGCATTTCACAAAGTACTGAAGAAAATTCATGGGAGACTATTCTCTTGGAATTTTTGATAACATATCTTTTCATGGAGGTGGATAATGGTGAGATGTTTACATTAGTAAAGGAAAAACTGAATAGACTTACGTAGTTTGTGAAGAGCTGAGAAAGGTTCCTTTCACTGTTAAAAGCACACAAAGGTAGTACAGTCGAATGAAAGCAGGAGAATAACCGTGCTTGGAGGATTGTTGTCTCTGGTGAGCTATCAATACAAGTTGTGGCCTATAATATTAAAATAGTGGGATCAGTTATTTGTGTAAGAGATTAATTTTCTGTTGGAGCTCTTCAAAGATGAGCACATATGGTAGAAATCGGCTAGAAAGTTATTAGTATGGTTCGTGCTTGCATTCCAACCACGAAGCTCCATTCTTCTTCATATCATTGCAACAGTCTTGTTCACTTACTGTATTAAGAAACCACTTATGTAGGAAGTGATTTGATCAAATTATGATGTAGGGTCAAAAATGAATGTAATTCAGTAGTGTAAACACTTTAGATGGATAGAAGATATATGTTGAAAACTTAAGCCACTATATTGTTTGTAGACTGTTGCGTTTATAGTTAGCTGTGTAGAGGTGTGTAGTGGTGCTGAAGATTTAATCAATCTAGGTTCTCGGGAGAGAGAAATGGCCACCATACGTGAGAATTGGAGGTTTATTAACTTTTGCCTGTCACATTAAAGCAGAGTTGGCCACTTTGTGCCAAATGTCATGAGAGCACGATTTTTGGGCAGAGGTTCGGCTTGTCTTGGGTTTGCGTGAAAAGAAGTACTTGGTACAGTGCGACATTTCATGTAGCATTGCGTTGCAGCACACTTCGGTCTGCATGACACATTTTGGCAGAATAGTGGTGTTCACACTGTTAATCGTAAACTATTTGTCCGAGGTACAAAAGTAGTTAACAGTTCCAGTGGCTGTTTGCACAGAAAGAGGCAGTGTAGCCATTTATCATCGCAAGCCTTTAAAAGTAAATGAGAATGACATAAAATTAGGATAATTATTCTCATTATCTATTATGTAATGTATAGTTGCATAATCAATGGGTACTGCAAATTTGCCATGGAACACTTGTTACAACACCGTGTGAAAGAATTTAAAGATTTAGTTGATGTTGGAAGAGCAAAAGATTATAACAATTGATTGACAGGATTCATTGTTCTATACGTCAAGGAGCATTTTGTGCTAAATTTGCAGGCATGGAGCATGGGATGATATTGGGAAAATAAGTAGCAAATTTTCTGATGTCGCACACATTATTCCACTGTCAGTTCGAACAGTTGTCGGTGGAACTGAATTATGAATATGGAGACTTTTTACTGTGAAGTAAATTGGTCAGGTCAAGGGTCATGCTGTTGTTGAATTTATGAAGGAAAAGAGAGTAGGAATGAAAATTAGAACATACAGAATGGATTGAATACTTCGCATTTTAAGTGGGCTTGACTGCCCACAATAAGACATTTTATTATGAGAAACAACTTGTTTCTGATTTGATGGGAATGCATTTGTGGAAGGAACGAATTCTGACAAAAAAACACCATCAATTTTCCTAAGTTTACTGCCATGAAGAAAACATGATGTTTGAAGGATTTATTGTGGCCATGAAATAATTACATTGATAGTTTTCTAAATGTTTTGAGAACACTGGCAATGCTACATCATTTGTAGAGACTATTTGCCATTATAGTTGAAAGAACCCGCTGTTCATGTGCACATGGAACTGATTGATCTACAGTGTAATTCCCGTTTAAAAGACAAATTCATGGAAATTAGAACTCTCCAGGAGGTCTATAGTGTTTTCCTCAGGAAGAGTTTCCAGGCCTCCATAATAACATGGCGGCAAATTCTTCTAGAAAACCTGGAATTCTCAGAGAATTACATTCCGCCTGGAAAAATCAGAGAAATCTCAGGGAAGTTCATGAAAACTCAGGATATTCTGTGTTTTTGACCTAGCATTGAAATTGAATTTTATTGAGTTTTACAAATAACAGATTTTGAAATACTCAAAGTGTGTTAATTATATGAATATTATTCCATATAAATTATCGATGTTTAAAAACTGCTGTTTATGGCTGGCATATAACTGAACTGAGGGGAAAAGAAAAGGCCACTGTTTTGGTATGCTGCCCTCCATCTCCATTTTCACCATTAATTTATCAGGATCTTCTTGACATCTTCTTCCTCACTCCTGGAATTCTCGGGGATTTTTTTTTTTTAATCCAAGATTGAGTAGCCAACCTGAATAAGGTTGGAAATGTGATAAAGTATTTCAGTCAACATACAGTGTGGAAATCCTTTTTCGATTACTTAGCAACCTGAGTGCAAAAATGTGTGAAATTGTGTGCGCCCTGCCATATGCAGGCAGTTTCTACCAGATAAAACTTATGTCTTCAGTGCACAAAAATAATTAAATACGGAAAAATCCAGGGTGGAATGTAACAATATTACGAGAAGGAAAGTTGCTATTTGACAAAGGTCCCGAAAGCTATAGTTGTGAGTCTTTTTGTTGTGCATATCTGCGACTCAGCATCTCCACAATATGGTAAGTAGTAACTTTCCTTCTCATAATATTGTTAAATACTAAAAATTTGTTTTAGATGTGATTTATGCCGTTTAGACATGTGTAATATAGCTTGTATGTAGTGCAAGTACATTACCATTTAAATTTGGTGCTTTCGCAGTTTCCCCCTCACACAAACGGTGTGGCGGTAGGGGAAACATTAAGCCAGAAAAGACAGCTAGTGACATGCAAGCAAGAGCACTGCTCACATTCTGAATTCTTGGCCTCCCTGTTATTAAAGTACTGAATAGTGCAGTAAATACAGAGCTTTCTGAGGTTTATTTGTAATGAATGACTGAACATTCGAACAGTAGGCATTTATTGTCTCAGAGGAACATGTTGTCCATGAATGAATGTAAAACAGGATGTACTACAGATTATAAATATCTGCTTCCCCTCCTTTTTCTGAAGACCTTGGTTCCATTTATAGAATACTGAACTTGAACATGTATTTTACTTTCCTGGGAAGTCAAATCCAAGCTGTTATCAAATCAATGCTTGATTTAAACACCACAATGCATTATTAGGCCTGGATGTATCAGAGGTGGTGCGTCGTCTTCCTCTGACCGTTGAACTTACGTATGCAGCCAGTTTTAGCTGGGACCTACAGTTTAATACAGACTCCCAAATACAGTGAAACTTGTCATTTTTCACATTAATAAATTTTACCACTGGCAAAATAAGCAAAATGCTGACTAAAATTATTGTACAATAATTGGGAACCAAACCTGAGACATTTGGTCTGTAGTGTGGTACTTTACCATTGAGTCGTCAAGCCTTCTGCTGTTTAGATCCGATAATGAAAATAAAGGTTTAGGGATATAAAGTCAGAATGTAACACTCACAAGCTACTGTGCTGACTACTAACTGCATATACGGTGGTGATCGTTTCCTCCACTGTTTACGTGTAAAACGGTTGGAAAGAGCAATTTACTCACTATATAGATTGTTCATTGTCTTCAGTTAGAATTTTGAGCCACTGGTTTTCTTCTAATAGGTGTTTCATATGTAAGTATACAGGTGCTTGTCAAAGGTAAATAATAAATAACGTCATTTAAGAATGAAAGCTTATTTTAATAGGAGACAGTTTTTGATTCCAGATTTCACATAATCAGATAATTGATGGAAGTGGCAAGTAAGGTTTGTTTTCAACATGTTTGTGAGTATTTGGTTAATACCATGGCATTATATTCTTAATTATTTTCTGTTCATCACTCGTCGTCATCTTTTGGAAATTTTATTTTGTTTTCTTTGTATTTTTCATCTATCTAGTAGTTATCAACAGTATGGAACTGTCATTACTTATATTTAGATGTACTGTTCAGTTACTTTCAGCTCTAAGCATATTATCATTAGTGCCCATGCTGTTCTTGGATATATTTTCAATTTGGAATTTGATTTCAATAGTATTTAGTTCTTATCCATGTATTATGTGTGAATTTCTGTTGAGTGATGCAGTAAATTTGTAGTGTTAACTAATATAAGGCTTTTTATTAAAATTTATTGTGAGTTGCTCATACTATGTAGTGTACTAGTGTCATTGAGTAGGCCAGCAGCATGCAGAGTGGAATTTCTGTGACACAGTCTAAAGAAATTCTTGGGCATGTCAGACATACTGTGATACTCAAGTAACTCTTTTTTGCTGTTTGTGGCTAGTACTGATCTGTGCTGTGTGACCTTAAAATACCTCACCCACTGCAAGTTTAAGAAATCTGCTCCAGATAATGTGATTGAATTAGAAGCTTTGTCATAACTTCTACTCAGTTTCATCCCATCTTGGGGATGTTGCCACGAACACTGAAGTGTACTTCCCCCAATTATTCCAGTGATTGAGGATATCCATCTTCAACATTTTAGCTAGCTTCAAAAAGGAACCAAGTGTAGTGTTGGCAGAAGAGCCAACACTGTGTTTCTAGAGGAGGCTGAAATGCACGCGTTTAATTACACGCTGACTGGCATGAGGTCTGGAACAGGACAATATCTTGAGAATTGCAAATAAAGTAAGTAGTTGATATAATACTTAACTTTAATCCACAATTGTAGAACACCCCTCTTGATGATACATGCTTCACATAATAAATATCAATTGAATACGGCGCCTTGCTGGGTCGTAGCAAATGACGTAGCTGAAGGCTATGCTAACTATCGTCTCGGCAAATGAGAGCGTAGTTGTCAGTGAACCTTTCCAACCTTTCCTTGCAAAGTCGGCTGTACAACTGGGGCGAGTGCCAGGACGTCTCTCTAGACCTGCTGTGTGGTGGTGCTCGGTCTGCAATTACTGACAGTGGCGACACGCGGGTCCGGCGTATACTAATAGACCGCGGCTGATTTAAAGGCTACCACCTAGCAAGTGTGGTGTCTGGCGGTGACACCACATTCCTCCCCCGCAAATCGGCGTACGGTTGTGTGATAAGGCTTCCGCCCGCCGTGGGGAGGACCCCATGTTGACATATGCGACGAGGTGGGGAGCCTAACAACAGGTGAGGCTGTGCCACCCGCACCCTGCCATTCGGTCCGAGGGGAGCTAGGAAACGCCTGAAAACCTAGTCCAGGGTGCACGTCAACATGCGGTGTATGCGCCCGTAGAGAGACAGGAGGGGCCGAAGGGTCGACCTCCATCGCGTCGGGGTAGCCGACCGGCGAAGAAGACATCTGGTCCGGAGCGGGCGAGAGGTCCATGTCGGAGGACAGCTGGTCACGGGAAGCGATCGGCAGCGTGTGACCCAGGGAGGCAGCTAAGCGTCCACTGCGGGCGGCACCGGCGGGAGAACAGGCGGCAGCAGCGTGTCGCCATGGGGCAAAATGGAAGGCCGCGTCGGTAACACCTGGGGATGAGGCGAGCCAGTAGATGGGTCCCCAGGGCGCTGACCGGACGGCACCATCGCTGAAAGCAGACGGGGAGCGGCAGAACCCGTGCGACGACAGAGGCGCAGCTGATTGAGATGCCGACGCACCTCACCAGAGGCCCCCAAAACCAGATACATAGCGCGGCCGGGGCAGTGAAGAATGCGCCCTGCGAGCCAACGCCGTGAACCTCGATAGGTGCGATAGTATACAACGTCGCCTGGAGCAAAAGCAGGTGTCTGCTGCTGCACAGGAACCTGATGCTGCGGATGCAGCAAAGACATCAAGGTTCGATGAGGACAACCGTGGAGCAACTCAGCCGGCGAGCGACCATCTCGGGGCTGAGAGCGATACGAGGACAAGAAGAGCAATAACGCGTCCTCCCGAGAATGCGACTCTTTCAACTTCAACATCTGTGACTTGAAAGTCCGGACCAATCGTTCAGCGGCACCGTTTGACTGAGGCGAAAACGGCGCGGATGTCAGATGTTGAATACCATTGGCCTTGCAGAATGACTGAAATTCTGTGGACATGAATTGTGGGCCATTGTCGGAAACAATAGTCTGTGGAATACCTTCAATGCAGAAGATAGCGGATAACGCTTGGATGGTGGCAGATGACGTCGTGGCAGACATCCGGACAACAAAAGGAAAATTACTGAAAGAATCGACCCCAACCAACCATCGAGCATTCCAAAATGGACCAGCAAAATCTATGTGCAAGCGTTGCCAAGGGGAAGTGGCTTTCGCCCATGCAAAGAATTTCCGCGGTGGGGCGGATTGTTGTTCGGCACACGCCATGCAAGAAGAGCACATATTCGTAATCGCAGCATCGATTTCGAACCAAGTACAGTGCTGACGAGCAAGTTGTTTCGATCACACTATACCCCAATGTCCTTGGTGGAGAAGCTGTAAGACAGAGGACTGTAACGAACGTGGGACCACGACCCGAGACTGATCATTATCAGAACGCAACAGCAAAACACCACGTCGTACAAAAAGTCTCTCCTTGTGAGCAAAAAATCGGCGAACCAACGGATCCTCGATCCGTGACTTTGACAAGGGCCATTGCGTAGCAACAAAACGCAAAACGGTAGCAAGGACGGGGTCAGCAGCTGTGGTTGTAGCTACACGACGAAAATCAATTGGAAACGATTTGACCACGTCATCGGTTTCCGAATCAATGAACATGCAATCAAGTTCGGAAGAATCGAATGCTCGATCCTCAGCAACAGGCAAATGGGACAACGCATCGGCATTTCCGTGCTTAGCAGTGGACCGATACACAAACAGTTTGCAGATATTGCTGAAACAATGCAGGGACGAATGCACACCCGAATGGCAGTCTTTTGAATCGGTACAAACCAAGATGCGTGTTAACCACCAAGACGCCCTGGGATTCGTCGTCCAATGGTAGTTGCAAGTACGCATCTGCTAGGTCCAATTTCGAAAAATATTTACCCGGGCACAATTTGTCAAAAAGATCTTCCGGGCGGGGTAAAGGAAAAGTTGCAATCACTAGTTGTGGATTCACTGTTGCCTTGAAGTCCACACACAGTCTCAATTTTCCGGGAGGTTTTGGTAAAATTACTAAGGGTGATGCCCAGAGAAGCCTGCACACGTTCAATCACACCTTGTGATTCTAAATCGTTTACTGTTCTTGCGACCTCATCACGCAATGCGTGAAGAACATTGCGCGCTCTGAAAAATTTCGGTTGCGCGTTTACTTTCAGGTCCAAATGTGCTTCATAGTTCTTAGCGCAACCAAGGCCCGGTGCAAAAATGTCTGCAAATTCTTCACATAGACTAGAAAAACTGGCTGAAGGCACAATCTGGTTCACTGATAGGACCTGATTTACTATAGACAAGTTAAACAACTGAAATAAATCTAAACCAAACAAGTTCACTGCAGAAGAAGAACGAAGTACGTAAAATGACACAAGTTTTGTTTGTCCCTTGTATGTGGCAAGAAGGCTGCACTGTCCTAACACAGGGGTATTCTCACTGGAATGACTATTTAACTTAACATTTGCGGCATGCAACGGAGGTGTGCCCAGTTGTTCGTACATGTCTTTATTGATCAATGAAACTGCAGCTCCGGTATCGAGCTGGAAAGGGATCACGTTGCCAGTGATGTCCAAGTCTACAAAAAGTTTATTGTCCTGCTGACGACAAGAGCGACTGTCTCGTGCAATTTGAACAGACACTGGTACAGAATCACTTGCTAATTGACGTGATTTCCAGCGACGTCGACGCACACTTTTTGTGGGACGCACACAGTCACTTTTAGAGAGAGTGGCACTGGGCGGAGTGGAATTAACTACGTGAATTTCCATGGGCCAAGGTTCACAAGCCTGAGGATTCTTGGTTTGATTCCAATTCCGGCGTGAAGCAAAGGGCCTAGAATGGTTGTGAGTGTCTGATCTGAGCTTTTTCTGGCAAACACTCTGAACAGGTCCTTCTTTATTACAGAAAAAGCAAATAGCTTGGCGTGACGGGCAATTCTCACGCGAATGTCTAGTAGCACACCGCGGGCATGATTTCACTGCATTTGCTTGCTGCCGTGGGACACGTGGTTGAGATCGTGGCGGCAGCTGCGCGGACAGGCGCGAGGGCTGTTTACAGTTCCGTGTAGCTCGCCCGGCAGGCCGGTTAATGTGACACACGGCTGGCGAAGTTTCAAATGATTCCTGAGCAAAGTCAAGTGTGTCTTGCCTATCCAATATGTCTATCACTTGTTGAAGAGAGGGACTGACTAGTTTCAAAATTTGCTCCCGTATACGAACATCAGAAACGTTCTGTGCAATTGCATCACGCACCATAGTATCTGAATAAGGGAGTCCACATTCACACTCTAAAGCACAGTCCCTAGTAAGGCCTTGCAAAGTTGCAACCCACTCCCGATTAGTTTGACCGGCCGTACATCTTGTACGAAAGAACGTATACCGTTTTGCAACTACATTGACTGATTCCTTGAAATATGCATCTAATGCAGACAAAATTTCTTCGTACGACAGTGTTGCTACGTCGCGTTGGGGAAACAATTTCACTATCACACGGTACGTCTGGACGCCGACACATGATAATAAGTGAGGCTGCTGCTCATTACCTTGAATTCTGTAGGCGGCGCGGTGGAATCCAAGTTGGCGTGATCACTCCGTCCAGCTTTCCAGTGCCGCATCGAAATGACGAAAAGGTGGTGCAACTGCGTGTTGTGGCTGCGGTAGCGGTGGAGCGGCGGCTGCCGCATCGTTTTGCATTGCACGTTGACCCTGGACGAGCTGTCCAAGGGCATCCAATAAGGCCTGCGTCTGCTGATTCTGCAAGCCATAAAATCCGGACAGTACATCTGGAGATTGTGGCAAAGCCATGACACAAATAAATTAGTTATATATATAAAGGAGACCATTTGTATCCGAGTCGCCAATTTGTAGCGTTGGCAGAAGAGCCAACACTGTGTTTCTAGAGGAGGCCGAAATGCACGCGTTTAATTACACGCTGACTGGCGTGAGGTCTGGAACATGACAATATCTTGAGAATTGCAAATAAAGTAAGTGGTTGATATAATACTTTACTTTAATCCACAATTGTAGAACATCGCTCTTGATGATACATGCTTCACATAATAGATATCAACTGAATACGGCGCCTTGCTAGGTCGTAGCAAATGACGTAGCTGAAGGCTATGCTAACTATCGTCTCGGCAAATGAGAGCGTAGTTGTCAGTGAACCTTTCCTTGCAAAGTACAACTGGGGCGAGTGCCAGGACGTCTCTCTAGACCTGCCGTGTGGTGGCGCTCGGTCTGCAATTACTGACAGTGGCGACACACGGGTCCGGCGTATACTAATAGACCGCGGCCGATTTAAAGGCTACCACCTAGCGAGTGTGGTGTCTGGCGGTGACACCACACCAAGGATGGCCCACACTCACACCCTGCAGCCATCAGTACTCTGGGCACACCAAATGTACTATGAACTTCCTGCTTGACCAGTCTATTTCCCTGAGTGTCTACATCATTTGTATAACATTCAGGCTTCCAATAACAAGCAGCCTTTCCTGTGTGTAAATTTGGATCTTGCAATAAGATTGACACCAGTACCAAAACAAGTGATTAGTGTGTACTTAGTTACACATAACCTTTCATATTTGTTGTTAAATTGTCATATGGGATGGCTGCACAGACAGTAGTCCCACTTGCCTTCCACCAAGAGATCTTTCATCTTGTTAGTGTCTGCTGTTCATTTTCATGTGACGACAAATTGTCGAGGTAAAGGGTGTTGGAAACTGCTGTGGTGGCAGTAATCTCTTAACAATAGTGGGGGCACGAGAAGTTCCATAGAGTTCTTACAGAGTAGATCAAGGAAGCGTACCTATGAAGATAGTTCTCCAGGTTATGCCAGGTAATCTAATTATTTCAGTGCTATGATTATTCACTCTTCATCCAAAGGTGAAATACACCAGGTAATGTAAATATTGCAGTGCTTATAATTATTCACTTTTCATCCAAAGATCAAATGGGAGGAAAAATTTGTAGTATTGTGTAATGAAGATTACGTATTATGCACTTCACAATTACTTGAAAAATTACATACTGATTCTGCCAGACCCAAGCTGAAACCTGCTTTCTGACGGCTGTGACATCTACATAAAAAAAGGGAAAATAAAATAAAGAAAAAAGATATTTGGCACGCCTCATGCACCTTAAAAAAACAGTTTACACCCTTTCCTAAGATAACATACTTCTCCACACACACAAGGAGAAAAAGGTGTTTCTGAAGGACAGAAAGTCACAGGGATCGATGTACCCCTACTGACCTATTGGACCACAGCCAGAACAACTACTTCGTAAAAAATTAAATTAGTGCGCTGGGACCAGTTGAACAGCCAAATTAGTGAAGGGGAGGTGGATGTGCTAAATGGTAAACTTGGATAAGAGACACTAAAAGAAGGTGGATGCATTTTTCCATCTCAAAAGTAAAACAGATCAAAAGGAGAGATGATATGTAGTAGCAAGGATTTCACAGGGCAGTAGGGTTTTCTTCTATAAAAGAAACAGCTGCTAACATCCAGTCTTACTATACATTAATAGCATGTTTTGATAACATGTTACATGTCTTCATAATATTGAAAAGGATAACACTTCCTAATGTTCTGCAAAATTATATTTATTTGGTGACGAACTGGTTTTTGGCTTCTCAGGCCATCTTTAGGGGACAACTGTCGCAAATACAGATTAAAGTATTTGTAACGAAAACTTAATTTAACAAGGGGGAAAATGGAAATTGGGTCTGACCACTTAATACTAGGCTGGCATTCTGTGTCATGTTTGTTGGTGCCCAGTAGGGTCATCTTTCTGCTTTTTTTTAACAAGATATAAAACTTCACATTCTACATTATCTGCTAATCAAAGGTTGAATCAGTGTTCCTCATTTGCCAGCTTCTCTCATGCCTCATGATCACATTTCAACATTTTTAAATCAACCTGAGTTAGTTTACTCTATGCCCTCTGTCACTTGTTAGTAGCTACACTATTTGTCTAATTTGCTACGTGCCTTATACATTCAGGTGATGTATGAGAGAAGTTATTAACAGCTTGTCTGATTTGCTATGGGTCTTATATATTCAGGTTATACGTGAGAGAAGTGGAGTTTTATTTGCCTAGAAAACGCGTTACATATTCCCTTTGAGATTTAGGACATATTTTAAGTGCTTGTCGGCCAGTGGCCTTGCCATTTTGGTAACACCGGTTTCTATCAGATCACTGAAGCCAAGTGCTGCTTCATAATTTTTTAGGTACTTTGCTAGTGGTTCTGTTTCATTCTGTGTTATTCATACAACAGGCTTTCTCTTCATTATAAACAATAACAGTCGTTACTTTAAATGGTAGCAGCTGCAGTTTTTATGTAAATTTTGTGTTTTATAAGCATGTACCAAATTAGACATATGAACATGAACTGATTTTTTGTTAATTCTTTGAGTTACTCCAAACTATAGGAAAATCCAATAACAGAACTGCTCAGCATAACAGCTGTTCTCAAAACAGAGTAGCACATTGAATCTCTTGTGTGTCAAAATAATTACCTAAGTTTTGCTGGTGATGAACCATTCTTATAGGTGTAAAAAGAAATTGGTCTCAGCACAGATTCACAACACAATAAATTAAAACTGTAGTTTCTCCTTCAAGTAAGTCATTTAATATTTGGTATGAGTGTAATTGTTTTTTGTATTGACATTGCAAACAGTCCATTAGTAAGAGGAGCGAGGATTGTAAAAGAAGAGAGAAATAATTCAGAGTTAAGGTAACTCCACTTGGCGAGAAGAGTAATATTGGATATTGCGCACAATAGCTACTAGAAGGGAATCATTAATGAATAGCAATGAACTTACTGCAGATGGTGACAGACCCAGTATCACAGCTACTAAATTGTTTCTGAACATGGTCAGAAACATTAAAAGACAAACGTAAGCTGTATCATGTTTGTCTCCATTGTTCAAAGATCATTGACATCCAGGTCCTCATTATTCAGTCAGTTCATTGCCGCTGCCCTCCCTTCCTATTAAAATGAATACCAATGTACAGCGCAGAGAGGTGGAATGTGCATTTTACGGGGAAAGGAATCTGAGTCACCACTTGTCCAGGACTTCCATGGGTTCCTTAAATCTCGTAATGTGTTTCCCAGGATACTTTCCAATCATTTCAAGTGCATAAGTGTTGTCTTTAATGACATCAGTGGCAAACAAAAACAATCTGCAAATTATGTGTTTTTTACTGTATATATTGTCCAAATTCTTTCCTTTTTAATTTATGGATATTTCTCCATGCCTCCTCCCAGTGGTAAACAGGTAAGGCATACATCAAAACAGACTTATTTTAATATATTTCTGTTGTACTATGAACTATGGTGTGTACCACCTCCTTTGTTTGATTAACTGTTCAGACATCCAATTATTGGTTTAATGGATGCAGAACATGGCATTTTTACATACAACAATATCAGAGTGATGAAAGCTCAAACAAATTCTAGGATTGAATTACAGATGTTTTGACTTCTATGGTGGCCTCCAAATCAGTTTTATCTACTTCAGTATTTATTTCGTCTCCCAACTAAGGCTTACCTATTTCAAATTGAGATTTTTTTTTTACATGTAAATATTCCAGGCTTCTGACCTACGATGCATAGTTGGTCCAGATGCTTGGAGTTTATAATTGTTTTTGAACCCTGTAGGCTGAATGAATAGATGTGAACTCTGTTGCCATTTCTTACTGACTAGTGAGAAGTGCATGACTAAATCAACTGTACGGTGGTGGGATGGCTTTCCATCTTTGAGGCCAGTTAATTATTCCAATTTTCATACCTCAGTCAGTTGCAGTCCCTTACTGCTGAGTGTAAAAGTAATATTCCAGAAGTAAAGGTTTATTTTAACTCTAACTATTGAAGATCTGATACAGAAGAGCCCAGTTATATTTCAGAGGTATAGATACCTGTCACTATTCTTATGCTGAGCTTTGTGGTCGTTACAGCTATATGAGGGAACATTTCCATCTAAGTTTGGTTTCTGAATGTGAAATAATTGTTAGCTAAAATTGGTTTCATAAAGATATTATTTGATGGTTTAGTATTCTGTAGGGCAGCAGAGAACAAAATCTGTTTAAGATTCCTAACACACTTGCAGGACATTGTTAGAGGATAATGTGGTAAATCCCAAATCTTCCCCATACACCTTCTGAACTGATACAGTGTCTGCACAGCTTCAAGTTATACTGAAAGGGAGAAAGAGAAGTCAGGTTAAAATTGAAAGCAGGTTAATTATAATTTAAGTAAATCATTGTCAGTTAGTGTTCTACGGTTAAGTGTTTTCAGGATTTACAGTTATGCAGGATCCACAAAGATACCCTTCATTTGTGTCTTACAGTTGTGACGAATGAATGGAACTGATTTCCTGTATTCCGACATACATTTGCCCTTATTGCATTTTTGTGTTGTTTACTCTTATCTGTTTGTGTAGAAAACATTTGGGTTACCTCATTTTTTTAATGTAATTCTTAAAAATTTATTTATTCTAGACCATCCTGGAAACTGTCTTTGTTAGCAGACCCAGCAAAGTCGTTTCAGTAACGAGTATTTAAAAGAAAGTCAGAAATTAAGTGTGATTTTCCTTTTTGTGAGCAATAAAATACTTTTTAAAAAATCAAATTTGTCATTTCATTGTTTTTCGGGCACTTTCGTCCAAACTCCAAAATATAACTGTACTAAGACTTATATGCTGGGTTCGTTCTGTGAGCAGATTGGTGATAAATTCATCTCGATAACCGAGACCGATGTTTGTGCTATTATTTATTATTGAAGCCGAAAACTTTAAGCGTTCTGTAAATACACACCCAAAAATTCCTGTACAACAGTGTAGTGAGCAATTGAATGATATTCCAGGATTTTGTGGATATATTATGTAGCGACGTTGGTTATCATCGGTTATCGCGCATTGACAACCCGGTGAGTGTTTTTCCCCGATAATCTGTTTATGCTGCAGCAAATGGCTGTTTCATTGAACAGTATGTCAATTTTCTGGTTTTGTCCGTGGTAGCATCATTCGCCACTATAAGACATTATAGCAGTTGATTTGTCACTGGACTTTCTTGGGTCTTAAGGAACGGCAAAAAATTAACAAATTGTTACTTTTAAACCAGGCATGTGATTCATAATCGTTGAATTGATGTGTGAAATTATATTACTACGTTCGTATCCGGTTCAAAGTCTTATATTTGAAAGATAGATTTATTCAGTCATGTTTAAAGTATACATCGTACTTGTCAAAATATAATCGAATTAACTGCATTGCACAGTTTGTATTGAAAAATTAATTCTGAAGACTTTAGTGGAGTTAAATATTAAAACGACTAGAGACGTGTTAGTTCCGGAGTCATCGGCAGCCATTTTATGTTGGATATGTTCGTCGTTTAGTTGCGAGTTGAGGTCAGGAAGATGGTGAAGTCTGAGGTGAGTACCGCGTTTGTTGTATAATTTACAAATGGAAAACGAAATTTGCAATTTTTTGTTAGTGCGTCATTGTCGAAATGTAGTTGCAGAAAAAAGTTCACAAATTGTTCTATCCCATGTTCGCGAACATTTAACCTTCAGCTGTGTTCTTCAGACGCTTCTCGAAAGAAGGAATTGTTATCGATTAACTTTCACAATTGCATGTAACGAACTTAAATTTTTATTTCTGCTCATAATGCTTTGCTGAAACTTTGAAAGTTATATATAACGATTTTTTATTGCGGAAAAACAAAATAATAATCTAAAGTTTAATTTTTTACGTAATTGTAGCCCTCTTTTTGGAAGTGTGCTTATGGTTTTTATTTAACTTGCAGGACAACAGAAGCGAACCTGAACATGTTCGGAAATTATTCATCGGTGGGTTGGATTATAGAACCACCGACGATTCGTTGAAAAAACATTTTGAACAATGGGGGGAAATTGTGGATGTGGTTGTCATGAAAGATCCTCAGACCAGGAGGTATGTCGCTGCACAAATTTTCTTTTGGTATCGAATTGCTTTGGGAGTCCAAATACAGTAATAAGTCCTTATAAACGATTTAACTGTTCTACGCTTCAAGTTGGTAGTAACAGATTTATTTAATGGGCGTACAGTAATTGACAAAAAACTCTATAACTTCGAAAATTTACAGGTCAAGAGGTTTTGGCTTTATTACATATTCTCGGGCGCACATGGTTGATGATGCACAGGCGGCTAGGCCACACAAGGTAGACGGACGAGTGGTTGAACCTAAACGCGCCGTGCCCCGTACGGAAATTGGCAGACCAGAGGCGGGCATGACAGTGAAGAAGCTTTTTGTGGGAGGCATAAAAGAGGAAATGGAAGAAGAAGACTTGAAAGATTATTTCTCTACGTTTGGATCTGTTACGTCTGTTGCTATTGTTGTTGATAAAGATACACGTAAAAAAAGGGGGTTTGCATTTGTGGAATTTGATGACTACGACCCAGTTGACAAAATATGTTGTAAGTAGTCTTAAGATTTTGTGTTGATTTTTCCCTGTACCATAAATTACTTGCAGTATTGTGTAATGTATGAACAGTAATCTTAGACAAGTTTCACTTTTCAGTGTCACGAAATCACCAGATCCGCGGTAAACACATTGATGTGAAAAAGGCATTGAGCCGTGCAGAGATGGCTGCAATGGGAGGTCCAGGTGGAATGGGTCGTGGTGGAAAAGGTGGTTTGGGTGGCAGAAGCGGGGGTATGGGAGGTGGAATGGGTGGAGGTTGGGGAGGGAGAGATGGAGATTGGGCTGATGATGGCTTTGGTGGCGGTGGTGGAGGACGATGGGGAGGTATGTAATCTTACTAGTTTATAAATTCATTGTTTTGCAGTTCAGCAGACAATCTGCTTTTATTTGTTGTATGTGAATAATAATGTTAATGTACTAATTAATAGGTTTGTATAGAACCCTTATTTTATAATACAAGAGTGCATAAAGCAGTCGGTGAAAGTAGATGTTGAAAAAGATGTTATGGTTGCAAGTATGTAGTTGCCCTAATTTTGCACTGACTTGCTCATAATTGAAATGCCATTAAATTTAAATTTGATTGTGCTCTGCTTCGGAATCTTTATGATGTGTAGTCAGAAGTCTAGTTTAAGTTGCTCCATATTTAATAATTTTCTTCTTAAACAACCAAAGATGCATTATTGAGTAAGAAAAGTTATATTACATAATTTGTTAATCTTGGATTGATCTTTTGATGCCTGTAATAGAGCTCCGTCTTTGTCTGCAGGTGATGATATGTGGGACCAGCCCAGAGGAGGTGGTGGAAGTTGGGGAAGTGGCAGTGGGTATGGTGGAGGGGGTGGTGGTGGAAATTGGGGGGATGGTGATAGATTTGGTGGTGGCTATCAGCAAGGTTATGGAGGTGGTCCTATGAGGGGAGGTGGTGGTGGTGGTGGTGGTTATGGTGGGGGCGGTGGTGGTTATGGTGGGGGTGGTGGTAGCGGCAGTGGCAGACCTGGTCCATATTCCAGTGAACGTTACCGTGAGTATCAACAGATGGTTCAGTTTGACTGTGTCACTAAGATTTTAGTTTTATTTGAATTACAAGACTATTCTGAATATAGTGGCCCAACGTTAGACATGTGCGATTTGGTTACTAGTTCGGCATAAACATTTTGTTCTTATTAATCAATTTTCATAGTAAAACTAGATGTCATCTTGGTGTTCTAGGTGGAGGGGGATATGGTTCCGGTGGTAGTGGATATGGTGGTGGATCAAGACGCTATTAACTACCATTCTGCATTTGACACACGCACACAGGAGTACATATCAGGTATGTATGTTGGGTTTTGGAGATGCTGATACATGTTGGTTCTTTGGATGGGTGTTACTGTGAACAAAAACAGGTGTTCGGCAGTGGGAGACAGGTTTCTAGACATATCACTCTGCACCCTGTTCCATGTCATCTTACCTGTAGGTACCTGCTTTGTTATTGTAGTGGTTTCTAGGTCTCGTTCCCTGTAAAATTGTTGCACAGCTTTTGTGTTTTTCAGTAAGTGTGTTTTTGATGGTTTTGTTGATTTAAGCAAGTGTGGCAGATTACACAAAATCCATACTTTGTAATTCTGTTGCAGCCAGTTTTTTAAAAACACTAGGTTCTGTTTTTGGACTTCATCTCACTTCCTCCACCGCACTCCCCTTTCACCACCAAACCATTAAATATTTGATAAATAGAGACTGCCTTCATTATCTGTGATGTGGTCTGCAGTAAACATAGGTTTCCCAAGTGATGAAACATCTGGTCCAAGTAGCAGGGTACAGACACTTTCTAAGACGTGGTCACTCATTTCCATCTTGAGCGTCTTAATAAAGTAAATTGGAAAATATGATCACTGAATGTGGCTGTAGATTGAGCAGGTGCAATGAGGTATGTTCCACTGAATTTTGAGTGTTTGCAAATTTCACTTAAATTCAGTGCCTTAGTTACAGTTATTTAATTAATGGAACATATTTACGTCGAACAGCCACATTTGTTTTTTAATGGAATAATTTTGTGTGTCATTAACTGTTTCAGTGTAGTCAGGTGTTCGCTTGTGCTTGTGAAGTCAAGTGTTTGGGTGATTGCCGTAGTTGTTAATTTGTTTGGGTGCCTGAAATGAAGATTGAATGGTTAATACCACAAGATATTATTATTTGGTTTCTTATTGATTATTCGGATATCTGCTTCAATTAGTTGATATTTCTATGTGGAATATTGAGGTTGCATAGGTTAGTTTAGTGCCCAGTTTGTTAAATTCTAAGTATAAGTTTTGAACTAACACTTTTTGCATTTATTCAGGTTCTGCATAGGGCTAGCAGAGAGAGAGAGACAGACAGACAGACAGAGACTGGGGTGTACAGTCATTCAGGCTAGCAGTAACGGGCAGACAGGCCATCAAAGAGCAGGGACAGTGTACTCACAGGACTTCAGTGCAGTTCTACGTAGTTAGCTGAAAGCCAGTATTGGAGAATTCAGGTTACTTCGTGCCAGTTTTATTTATACAGCTAGTCCTATCTGTGATAGTAATTTTAAGTATCTTTTTTCCCTTGTACAAGAAAGTTAATGCTATTCATCAAAATATATACATGTTAGACATTTCAGAAGCAATTGCTTTCCACCGTATTTCCGTTAAGTGACCAATGATTGTTGGTGTAGTTAGGTGATTGAAGTAAATGTAGTAGTTTCTTTGATAAGCCAAAGCAAGAGAGAGAGAGAGAGCAATAGTAACAGTTGTTTTCAGTTTACTGTTTCAGAATAAGTTAGAGATTATAGATTCCCCCTGTTAATGTAAAATAATGACCATGGTGGTTTTATTTACATATGCATTAGGAGTAAGAAGTAACAGGCTGAATTCTGTAATATGTCAAGTCAGCAGCTGGATGCAAAATATTATGGGATTTTCTGCAGAGTATTTTGCAGAAGGCTATTTTGTAGGATCCTGTAAGCGGTTGGATATGTTGGGTGGGCAACTTTGTAGAATAAGTTCAACCAGGACAACATAATTCAATTATTTTGTTGTGAATTACCTGATTTAATTGATTTGTTTTTGTTTTTTTGTGCACCTTTTCCCTTTTCCTGTTCTTGCTAATTACCTCACATTTTGATCTTTTGAAGATTGTCATGTGAGCTACAGCTACTCATCCTACCTGTTTAAATATTTAAAGTTCAATTTGTGTGACTCAGAATTAATTGAGGTTTGCTTTAATATGAATTTGACAATTTAGTTTGTAAGTGTTAATTATGTATAGAGGAATCATTCCAAATTTTGTTGTGAAAATAAAAAAGAAATTGAAACCATGTTTTTGTTGTTAATTTTTCACTTCTTACCTTCTACTCCCTCAGTTTGTGGACAAAATGTGAATTACTTTCATTAGCAATTCATCATAGGTAAGACTTGGGTTATCTGTGTAGAATGCGTGCAGCTCTTTGTGCATTACGTTAAAAGTGTGAGGTGGCTACAAAAAGTGTTGAGATTTGCAGCAATAATTCAATTCAGTATGCCCCAGCATTGTTCTGTGCTCCTCATCCCAGTGCCTAATTAACTATTCTTAGATCGTGCAACTTATATCCCACTAACTTGGTGCTTCTTCTTGTAATGGTTTATAGAATTCTGTACTCACCTGTCCTTTAGTCTACTTAATTTGGAACACCATTCAATAGTACCATATTTCAGTATCTTCTGGTTTCTTCAGTTTGGGATCTGGATTTCCATGTCAGGATATACCAATAGATCGTTCTCATTTAAGAGAACACTTAACACCTGTGTCATTTTACTTCTGATTTCTTTTTCTGCAGTCAGTCTTGGTTCTTAGATTTTACAATTCTGTCTCTTCAGAGTTCTTAATTTTGACATTAAGCATGTCATTATTCTCTTCTTTACAATCAGTGTAAACATCAGTATAACATTGAAAACAGCTGTTATAACTTGCAACAGTGGATGTGTTGTGATTACACATTTCTGTCTAGCAATTCTTTGTAATGATAAATTATTACTCAAAATGGTGATAGTGTCTTAGGAACTGAAGTTCTGTGAAGTTAAAACATAAAAAAATTACAGAATTATTTAAATGCCAGTAGATTCAAACAGTAGCATGATGACAAGGTACAGTAATAACTGCTGCATTGTTGAGTTACACAATAAGGAAGACTGCAGATGAAAGGAAGAGCTTTTTAAATGGTTATGCTCCTGAAGGTATTTGGGCTCAGTGTATCTTTTGTAAATAAAGTACACAGGACATTTGCAAATACAGATACCTAAAACCAGAAAGTTTATTAAAATGATGTCATTAATTTTACTTGATTGAACAGTCACTTTTTACCAGAATTATTCAGTTTCATATTTGTAAATTGGTTATACCTTGTTTAAGTTTACCTTCTTGGCTTTACAAAACAATCAGTGCTGCCAGTCTTGTTTATGAAACACTAGTAGATACTTTTACAGAATTTCCAGTCCTATATATAACTTTGTAAGTACAGTTGTCACCTTTAAATATTTAAAAGTCAAAAGTGACTAGGCCTAACTAAAATATTCTCAAATACAGTCTACTCCTTCGTGGATTGTATCATTATAGAGCATGCCTAAGTATTCTGGATATATCTACAGGGTGGTCCACTGATCGTGACTGGGCCAAATATCTCACGAAATACGTGTCATACGAAAAAACTACAAGGAATGAAACTTGTCTAGCTCGAAGGGGGAAACCAGATGGCGCTATGCCCGGCCCGCTAGATGGCGCTGCCATAGGTCAAGCGGATATCAACTGCATTTTTTAAGAACCCCCATTTTTTATTACATATTCGTGTAGTACGTAAAGAAATATGAATGTTTTAGTTGGACACTTTTTTCGGTTTGTGATAGATGATGCTGTAATAGTCACAAACATATGGCTCACAATTTTAGACGAACAGTTGGTAACAGGTAGGTTTTTTAAATTGAAATACAGAACATAGGTACATTTGAAAATTTTATTTCGGTTGTTCCAACGTGACATGTACCTTTGTGAACTTATCATTTCTGAGAGCTCATGCTGTTACAGGGTGATTACTTGTGAATACCACATTAATGCAATAAATGCTCAAAATGATGTCAGTCAACCGCAATGCATTTGGCAATACGTGTAACGACATTCCTCTCAACAGTGAGTAGTTGACCTTCCATAATGTTCGCACATGCATTGACAATGCACTGACGCATGTTGTCAGGCGTTGTCGGTGGATCACGATAGCAAATATCCTTCAACTTACCCCACAGAAAGAAATCCGGGGATGTCAGATCCGGTGAATGTGCGGGCCATGGTATGGTGCTTCAATGACCAATCCACCTGTCATGAAATATGATATTCAATACCGCTTCAACCGCACTCGAGCTTTGTGCCGGACATCCATCATGTTGGAAGCACATCGTCATTCTGTCATGCAGTGAAACATCTTGTAGTAACATCGGTAGAACATTACATAGGAAATCAGCGTACATTGCACCATTTAGATTGCCGTTGATAAAATGGGGGCCAATTATCCTTCCTCCCATAATGTCGCACTATACATTAACCCGCCAAGGTCATTGATGTTCCACTTGTCGCAGCCATCATGGATTTTCTGTTGCCCAATAGTGCATATTATGCTGGTTTACGTTACTGCTGTTTTTGATTGACGCTAAATAGAACGCATGCAAAAAATCTGTCACCGTCCCGTAATTTCTCTTGTGCCCAGTGGCAGAACTGTACGCGACGTTCAAAGCCTTTGCCGTGCAATTCCGGGTGAATAGAAATATGGTACGGGTGTAATCGATGTTGATGTAGCAATCTCAACACTCGACGTTTTTGAGATTCCTGATTCTTGCGCAATTTGTCTGTTACTGATGTGCGGATTAGCTGTGACAGCAGCTAGAACACCTACTTGGGCATAATCATTTGTTGCAGGTCGTGCTTGACGTTTCGCATGTGGCTGAACACTTCCTGTTTCCTTAAGTAACGTGACTGTCCGGTGAACGGTCTGGACACTTGGATGATGTCGTCCAGGATACCGAGCTGCATACAGCACACACCTTGGGCATTTTGATCACAATAGTCGCACATCAACACGATATCGACCTTTTCCGCAATTGGTAAATAGTCCATTTTAACACGGGTAATGTATCACGAAGCAAATACCGTCCGCACTGGCGGAATGTTACGTGATACCATGTACTTCTACGTTTATGGCTATTATCGCGCCATCTATCACAAAACGAAAAAAAGTGGTCCAACTAAAACATTCATATTTCTTTACGCACTACACGAATATGTAATAAAAATTAGGGTTCCTGTTGTTGTGGTCTTCAGTCCTGAAACTGGTTTGATGCAGCTCTCCATGCTACTCTATCCTTTGCAAGCTTCTTCATCTCCCACTACCTACTGCAACCTACATCCTTCTGAACCTGCTTAGTGTATTCATCTCTTGGTCTCCCTCTACGATTTTTACCCTCCACGGTGCCCTCCAATGCTAAATTTGTGATCCCTTGATGCCTCAAAACATGTCCTACCAACCGATCCCTTCTTCTAGTGAAGTTGTGCCACAAACTTCTCTTCTCCCCAATCCTATTCAATACCTCCTCATTAGTTACGTGATCTACCCACTTTATCTTCAGTATTCTTTTGTAGCACCACATTTCGAAAGCTTCTATTCTCTTCTTGTCCAAACTAGTTATCGTCCCATGTTTCACTTCCATACATGGCTACACTCCATACAAATACTTTCAAAAACGACTTCCTGACGCTTAAATCAATACTCGATGTTAACAAATTTCTCTTCTTGAGAAACGCTTTCCTTGCCATTGCCAGTATACATTTTATATCCTCTCTACTTCGACCGTCATCAGTTATTTTGCTCCCCAAATAGCAATACTCATTTACTACTTTAAGTGTCTCATTTCCTAATCTAATTCCCTCAGCATCACCCGACTTAATTAGACTACATTCCATTATCCTCGTTTTGCTTTTGTTGATGTTCATCTAATATCCTCCTTTCAAGACACTGTCCATTCCGTTCAACTGCTCTTCCAAGTCCTTTGCTGTCTCTGACAGAATTACAATGTCATCGGCGAACCTCAAAGTTTTTACTTCTTGTC
Organism: Schistocerca americana; assembly: GCF_021461395.2. Lineage (NCBI taxonomy): Eukaryota > Metazoa > Arthropoda > Insecta > Orthoptera > Acrididae > Schistocerca > Schistocerca americana. The sequence continues at coordinate 169,223,367 of NC_060128.1, read as the reverse complement.
CATGAATTTTAATACCTACTCCGAATTTTTCTTTTGTTTCCTTTACTGCTTGCTCAATATACAGACTGAATAACATCGGGGAGAGGCTACAACCCTGTCTCACTCCTTTCCCAACCACTGCTTCCCTTTCATGCCCCTCGACTCTTATAACTGCCATCTGGTTTCTGTACAAATTGTAAATAGCCTTTCGCTCCCTGTATTTTACCCCTGCCACATTCAGAATTTGGAAGAGAGTATTCCAGTCAACATTGTCAAAAGCTTTCTCTAAGTCTACAAATGCTAGAAACGTAGGTTTGCCTTTTCTTAATCTTTCTTCTAAGATAAGTCGTAAGGTCAGTATTGCCTCACGTGTTCCAACATTTCTACGGAATCCAAACTGATCTTCCCCGAGGTCGGCTTCTACCAGTTTTTCCATTCGTCTGTAAAGAATTCGCGTTAGTATTTTGCAGCTGTGACTTATTAAACTGATAGTTCGGTGATTTTCACATCTGTCAACACCTGCTTTCTTTGGGATTGGAATTATTATATTCTTCTTGAAGTCTGAGCGTATTTCGCCTGTCTCATACATCGTGCTCACCAGATGGTAGAGCTTTGTCATGACTGGATCTCCCGAGGCCATCAGTAGTTCTAATGGAATGTTGTCAACTACCGGGGCCTTGTTTCGACTCAGGTCTTTCAGCGCTCTGTCAAACTCTTCTCTTCAGGGTTCCTATTAAAAAAAAAAAAAAAAAAAACCATAGTTGATATCCGTTTGACCTGTGGCAGCGCCATCTAGAGGGCCAACCATACGCCATCTGGTTTCCCGCTTCAAGCTAGAGGAGTTTCGTTCTTTGTAGTTTTTTCGTTTGATACTTATTTTGTGAGAGATTTGGCCAGATCACTTATCAATGGACCAACCTTTATATTTTGTGCCATCAGTTTTTATTGTCCTCCACATCGACTGAGCAATGATAATTTACACTGTACAGCAAGCTCATTGACGATACTAATTATATATAGGCAAATAAAAACACCCTTCCGCACGGGACCCACTTGAATTCAGTCACAATTGAGCGAGGTGGTGCAGTGGTCAGCACACTGGACTTGCATTTGGGAAGACAACGGTTCAAACCTGAGCCCGGCCATCTAAATTTAGGTTCTCCACGATTTTCCTAAATTGCATGAGGCAGATGGCAGGATGGTTCCTTTGATAGGGCATGGACGATTTACTTCCCCATTCTGGACACAATCTGAGCTTGTGCTTCGTGTCTAATGACATCGATGAGATGTTAAACCCAATCTTTCTTCCTTACTTCGGGTCAATCACATAGATAGGAGGAAATAATTATTTGACTGAGAATAGGTTCAATTACTTCGGATAAAGATTACTCACATGTTGCAAAGCCTACAGAGTGTTCTCATTCTGAGTGCATTCTGTTTTCTGACTGAAAGGTAAGCCTTTGGTTTTCTGAGTGTAATGAGTTTTAGTTAACAATAGCTATGGTGTTATGAGATCATTTTTGACTGAAGTCTTTGGTATCCTTATTAAACTGGCTGGTGCTCTACCACTTTTATTCTGTTGCTCCTAGTTTTTTTCTTTGGGATATGGATTTTTTGTGATTATGTTAAAAGCATCTAAAAGTTTCTCTCTCTGACACACACACACATACACAAACACAGAGAGAGAGAGAGAGAATACAATGGTTGGAACTTTAATAGTGCCAACTATTTATTTGCTGCTCGTATAAAATAGATAAGTATTTCAAAGTTTTACTGACCTTCAAAGTAGTCACCAGCATTGTGTGCAACCCGTCGCCAGCAATGTGGAAGCCGTAGGATACTCTTAGCAGTGCCAGTTGTGTTGACAGTTCGAGCGGCGTGGTCCATTGCCCGACGAATTTGTAGCCATTCTGAAGCGAATGCTGTGAAGTGTTTCCTTCCATTTAGAAATCAATTTGAACTCACGAGTGCTTAAGTCGGGGGAGTGCAGTAGGTGTATAGCAGTCAAACAAATCAGTAACAGCTTGCACTCTACATGCTTGGGCATTGTCCTGCAAAATGATGGTCAGGTCCTGCAGAAAATGTCATCACTTCTGTCTCTGTACTGTTCATTTTCGGAACACAACGTTCGACCAGCTTAGAGACAGAAGCGATGACACTTTTTGCAGGACCTTACCATCATTTTGCAGGACAGTGCTCAAACACGTACAGTGCAAGCTGTTACTGAGTTGTTTGACTGATAGGGCCGCTAAGTGCTATACCACCTACTGCACTCCCCTGACTTAAGCCTTCGTGATCAACTCGATTTCTAAACTGAAGGAAACACTTCATGGCATTCCCTTCAGAACTGCTACAAATTTGTTGGGTAATAGACCGTGTTGCTCGAACTGTCAACACAACTGGCACTGCTAAGAGTATCCTATGACTTCCACATGGCTGCAGCGGGTTATACACAATGCTGGTGACTACTTTGAAGGTCAGTAAAAGTTTGAAACACGTGTCTATTTTGTACAAGCTGTAAATAAATAGTTGCCACTATTAAAGTTCCAAACCTCGTACAGGACCTTGTCAGAAACAGTAACCAAAATCGCCATCATGTGCATCTGTACTTACGTCATTGTGCACTGCGAAAGAAATGATCATAGTTCATCACATTTGCCAGTTCTCAAGCACACTGACGTGAATCATTGCAGATTAATACGTTTAAACAATCTCCATCCAAACCTCAAAATCTTCCTGAGTGTGGGGATTTACTAATTTCAGAATGATCCACCTTAAAATGAGAAAATCATTTTCTCACTGTGCTGTGTCCAGCAGAATTATCCCCATCATGACGCAAATGTTCCTGGCTACCTCAGTTGCTGCAAACCGCTCTGTTGAACTTAAACAGAAGAATATGTCAGAAATGTTCCGATTTATCCACTTGACACTCCATTGTCTAGTGTTCACATTCACTATTCCAAATGACAATACTATGTAAACTCAAATAGCAAAAGTGAACTACAAAAAAAAAGTGATAGTCGATAAATAAACCATAGCAAACATGCAAAACGAAAACACTACAAATTTATGCACCAATCTACTATTTGGGAATGTCTAGGGCTGATGGAGGAAATTATTGAGCCATTCAAGGACTGAATGATTGATGGATGCCAATGAGAACTTCTGACTTTTCTGGAAGCAAGTAGACCAGTTCCTCAAAACGTGAATAACACATTAATAGTTGTACTTCACCAGAAAGGAATGGACAAGACATAAACTATAGACCTGTCGGCTACCTTTACAAAATGTTCAAGGTAGTCATTACAGTTACTTTTTATCAGTATAGTAGGAAATTTAGAACTGTAAGAGGAGTCTGGCAAGGAGATTCTGTTAACATTGAAACTATCATTGGCAGCCATTTAGGAAATTTTTAGATCCTTAAACTGGGAAAATTTAGAAGGAATACATGTGTATGAACACATTCAAATGACGTGTTTTCCTTAGGACATAGTTCTGACCACATAGGCATCTGTCTTCTTCACCTGCTTGCAAGGGTTTGCGTCATTGATACATGGGAAAGCTATAGTAAGTGAAAGGTCTTCGTGAATTTGAACATGAATGTATATTGAAACCAAAATAAATTGATTTTCCCCCTGTCACGCAATTAAGGCACGTTTCCACTACCATGTAAACTTCTGCAAGTAGCCTGCATAAGCTATTTTGAGTTCTTTCATGTGGGAACTCACCCAGCAAGTAGACTTCCACAAGTTTTAATAAACTTGAGAAACTAGTTACTACAAGTAATCCGGAACAAGTTTCTTTCATTTTGCTGCAAGTACTTGGTGAACTTGCCATTTGCTAGGGAATTTTTCTCAAACTTGCAGAAGTTTTGTGTGCTCAGTACTGGTATGAAAATGTCAATGTCTTAAAGGAGAATGGCACAGACATATTGGCCAAAACAAATGTTACATTGGATCTCTGTAATATGTATGATTTGTTGACATGAAGAAAGTGCAAAATGAATATACTGATTACTTTTTTCCACCAAAAAGGAGAGGTTTGTCTGAATTTTTGTGCTCTGTTTTCAAATATTTTATTTTACAATAAAGAGAGAAGTTTGAAACTAGCATACAACTATCTCGGACAGTTTTTAATATGAGAGAAGTAGATTTTACGAGGATTGGTCAACAAAAACTTGCAGTTATTTATACTTGTAGCTTCCGTGATAAGTTTCCTACCTGTGCCATGAATATGTGAAAAGAGCAGGTTTTCGTGTGTAATGCCCAGTCAGGGCAGTACTCTTGTATCGGTAGGTTGGTAATAATGCTCCATTTCATAGACGTTCTTTGCATTTTGCTACCAGGTGGTGGAGGCTATGTGAGAGGAGCAGTACAGCAAAATAAAATTCTATGTTTAATTTAAACTGTACAGCCACTGAAACTTAACGAAAAGCTGCAGCAAATTATGGTGAAGATGCACTACTGCATGCAATAGCATTCAGGTGCTTCAAGGACTTCAGGGGAGACCAACTTGTCTTGTGAATGGAAGCCTAGTATTTTGGCTTCTGCTGTGACTGAATAAACATCGGCACAGCTGCTGTGATTATCCGTAAGGATCTATGGGGATCATTGTGTAACCTCAGTGAAGTGTTTAGAATGTCTTTACAATTATGTGTGATCATCTCCATAAGACCCATGTGTGTGCCCTTAGGGTGCCATGTCTGTTGACTCCCGAACAAAAGACTGTGTGAAAGGAGACAAGGCATGAGGTGCTGATGGAGTGTATGCGTTTCTGAAATTGATTATCGCTGATGATGAGTCATGGCTGCATCATTATGATCCTGAAGTAGAATGAGCCAGCACAATGAGGAAATTGCCAGGTTCTCCTAAACCAAAAAAGGTGAAAGTTGCTCCGTCTGCAAGAAGAGTGATAGTGATCTCATTTTATAACTGTCATGGAATGATTTACTGGCATGCAGTTCCCTCTCACACTATTGTTACTGCAGTGTACTATAGTCAGTATTGGCTAAACTGAGGAAGAGCACTTTTTCAAGGAAATGACCAGAACTTTCTTGGACCAGGTGGCGCGTGGCCTCATGTAAATCAAGTCGTGTAGTTTCTGGCTCATTTCAACATTACCTGTGTACCATCATTCCCCTTATAGCGCCGATCTTCCTCCCTTTGACTTTTTTTCCCCCTCTCTCTGTATGCAATTCTCAAAGACATAGTAAGCAAGGAATGGTCTGCACCATGTGTTTGAGGACTGGCGGAGATGCTATAAAATCTGTATTCAACTAGAAGGCAAGTGCTTTGAAAAAGATCATGTAAACATTGGAATGGAGTAATAAATATCTCTGGAAAACAAATCGATCTTTGTTGATCAGACCTTGTGTTCCATTCGGTAGTGTTTCTTGATAACTTAAATATGCACACTTCTGTATCTGTTTCTTCACTCAAACATTTATTTATTTCTTAACTTAGGTTTTTGTAATGATTTTTCTTCGCTAATAATAATAATAATAATAATAACAACAATAATAATAATGTAACAAAGTTGGCAGCTGGTATGTCTTTAACCACGACACTAAAATCACACTTGCCTGTCTCACGATATAACTTTTAGTGGAAAAAATTTCTGCAAGTACTTGTAGTAAGTTCCTGAAATTAACTTGCACAAGTTTTTGTTCTAATGTATAAAATAATTTTGAACTAACTGTTGTCTCACCCTCGTCATGTGGGAATCCGAGCAACGTTCTGAGCAGTTAAGAGATGTAGACAGACAAATGGAGGTCTGGATCAGTCCGGGGACCATGCACAGATAGCCAATGTGGTTAAGACAACTGCCCATGATAAGCAGAAATCTCAAGTTCAAATCCTGGGTTGACACAAATTTTCATGTGCCACTAATAGATGGTACATCAATACTGGATACAGCTAATGCCACAGAATTCAGTTTGTGAATAAACTTCATAAGAGGTGTTGAACTCTAGTCTATTCTGCATCTGAGCAAGTGAAAGAGGAACAACCACAAGATCTAAGTAATCTTGTAAACAAAAGGCAGTTACTGAAAAATAAGTATTATACAAAGCATAGGGCTAAAGATAGAAAAACAGTAAATAAATTATATTTGGCTATCAAGAGGGCAATGCAAATACTGTCAATGGTAGCAGAATCTTATAAAATGCACATAGAACAGAAGAAAAAAAATTCTGGTCCTATGTAAGGGCTCCCATATAACACAAAGAAATTGTGGTCATATATAAAGACTGCCTAAAGGACCGAACTTAAGTGTCCAAATGCAAGGTCACACAGAAACTAGAAAGGAAAAGAAACGATGGTAAGGCATTATCAGTTGCTTGGCTGCACAGCAAAAGGGGAACCACTGCACTCCACTTCCAGATGTTGAGAAACAACTGAAATGTCACAAAGCCCTTGGACCCAATGAATATCTATTACATTCTGTATGGAATTTAAAAATTGAGTTAGCTTCCTGTTTAAACATAATATAATGTAGATCCATCAAACAAAAACCTGTCCCAAGTAGTTGGAAGAAACCACAGATGACCGATCTACGAGAAGAATGACAGAAGTGATCCACAAAACTAATGACAAATATTGACATCCATTTTTGTAGAATCGTAGAATATATTATGAGCTGAAACATAATGACCTCCTCTATGCCAAGCAGCATGGATTCCGAAAACATTGGACATGCGAAACCCAGTTCATGCTTGAAAGACACAGATCCAGACAAACAGACAAATTTGTGACTGGAATGAAGATTCTAAATTGGGATGGTGGAGCACATTATCTTGAATAAAAAATTCATTGAGAGACGTTGACATAGCTTCAGGTGTGTTCCACGGAATTGTATTATGACCTCTTCACATCCCTGTCATATATTATCAATCTGACAGACAATATTAGTAGTAATCATAGATTCTTTTGCAGATGGTACAGTTATCTATAATTGAGTACTGTCTGAAAAAAGTTACATAAATAAGATTAGATTTCGAAGTGGCGTAAGGTTTGGAAACTTGCTATAAAAGTTCACAATTATGTAAAATTGTGCAGGTTTCAAATTCAATAATGTTGTACACTACAACTACAGTATAGGTTTAGTCAACTCATACAAATAGTAGGCTGTAAACAGTTTGTGGGATACGAAAATAAATGAGCACATATGGTCAATAACGCGTAAAGCAGGTAACACTGCAGTTCATTGGTAGAATAGGGAGTATACAATCATTCTACAAAGATATTGCTTATAAGACACTTACGTCGCCATCCTAGAATATGTAATATGTTACACTTCCAAAATACCAGGAGAGGACAATGTAATTGCCAAGACACTCAAGATCAGAAGCAAATTTAGGTAACAAGACATTCAAACAATTATTGAGGCAGTTCACTTATTCAGTCACCTACAAAGTATTCTCTTCTGTCTTCATCACCAGATTACAGCATGAGATGGAATGATAGTAAGTAATTCCAGGTGAGCTTTTGACAATTGCAATCTTAGAGCAAATATGGACCCCTCAAGATAGTAACAGAAGTGCCAGTCAAAAGCACATTGTACATGTTTGCAAAAAAGGGCTATCTCAAAAGTTGCTGTAAGGCAAGATGAAGAGTAGTCTCCACTTCTTTTCTGTCTGGTGCTAAATTTTTTGTCATTAGTCCTCTCTTGAGTCATCCTCTTCATCTCAGGGTAGCATGTGCACCATACGTATTCCAATCTCTGTCTACCCCGCAGCTCCATAAAATATCATGAATGTTATTCCTTGATGTCTTAACATGTACCCTATAACACTGTTCCTTCTCTTTGTCAGTGTTTTCCCTATGTTCCTTTCGTTGTTGATTATGTGGAGAACCTCCTCATTCCTTATCAGTCCACCTACTTTTCAACATCCTTCTAAAGCGCCACATTTCAAATGCTTTGATTCTCTTCTTTTCCAGTGTCCTCACGGTCCATGAATTAAATCCATACAAAACTGTGTTCCAAACGAACATTCTCCAAAATTTCTTCTTCAAATTTAACCCCTTCTTGATAATAGTAGACATCTTTGCTCAGGAATGCTCTCTTTGCTTGCACTAGTGTACTTTTTATGTCCTTACTTTGTCCATGATGTTACCTTGTTCAAAGGTAGCAGAATTCCTTAACTTTATCTTTTTTGTGGTCACCAATTTTGATGTTAAGTTTACTGCTAATCTCATTTCTGCTAGTATTCATTATTTTGCCTTTCCTCAGTTTACTCTCAATGCATTACATGTGCTCATTATTCTTCACCCCATTCAACTGATCCAGTAATTAATTATTTTATTTAAATGTCAAGTTCCATAGGACCAAATTGAGGAGCAGATCTCCAAGCCCATGGAACATGTCAGTACCTGAAATTACAAAAAAAAACTAATAACAGATAAAAATAAAATGTTTATGAACCCAAAAAAAGTCAGTTCATGCAATCAACAATACAACAAGAATCAGCTTAATTTTTCAAGGAACCTCTCCAGAGAATAGAAGGAGTGTCCCATGAAGAAACTCTTCTGTTTCAATTTGAAAGTGCCTGGATTATTGCTAAGATTTTCGAATTCGAGTGGTAGTTTATTGATAATGGATGCAGCAGTATACTGCATACCTTTCTGCACAAGAGTTAAGGAAGTCTGATCCAAATGCAGGCTTGATTTCTGCCGAGTATTAACTGAGTGAAAGCCGCCTATTCTTGGGAATAAGATAACGTTGTTAACAAGAAATGACAGTTATAAAAAATAGAGGGAAACATTCCACGTGGGAAAAATATATCTATAAACAAAGATGATGTGACTTACCAAACGAAAGTGCTGGCAGGTCGAAAGCCACACAAACATACACACAAAATTCAAGCTTTCGCAACAAACGGTTGCTTCATCAGGATGCAACCGTTTGTTGCAAAACCTTGAATTTTGTGTGTATGTTCGTGTTTGTTTGTGTGTCTTTCGACCTGCCAGCACTTTCGTTTGGTAAGTCACATCATCTTTGTTTTTAGATATATTTTTCACACGTGGAATGTTTCCCTCTATTATATTCGTATCATTAATTTGAACCCAACAATTATGTTTGTTAGTGTCACTGTTGCATTTTGAAATCTTTCCTGTCATCTTATTTTCTCTTTCTGTTTTTGCAAGTAGTTTCACTTTGTATTCACCTTCTCCTCTTTACCGAATCTACCATACAATTTTATCCTGCCCATATATACTCAATAATACGTAACCCACTTCCAAACCGTAACCTAAAAATTTTTTTCCGCTTTCAACACTACCGCTGCTATAAAATCCACCGTTTCCAGTTCACAAACAGTTCCTTTCAGCTATTAAACAGCCATTTCGGCTAGTTCTAATAACTTTCGCTTTTTTTCCATTTCCATTTTTCCCACATCACTGATCTTTTTTTGGCCGCTTCCCACAGGTTTTAACGTCATTATTTCTTCGTCAGACAATTGTTAGCCTCATTTTCACAATCTGCCACCACAAAACCACTCCTTTTAATACATTTACACGCAGTTTTTTCGAAATTGCTCCACCCTTTAACGTGTTTTGGTGGCAACACAACTTTTGTTACTTTTCGTCTTTCCCTCTCCTTCCCTCTTTCCTGATAAAGCAACCGTTTGTTGTGAAAGCTTGAATTTTGTGTGTATGTTTGTGTTTGTTTGTGTGTCTTTCGACCTGCCAGAACTTTCGTTTGGTAAGTCACATCATTTCACGTGGGAAAAATATATCTAAAAACAAAGATGATGTGACTTATCAAACGAAAGCGCTGGCAGGTTGATAGACACACAAACATACACACAAAATTCAAGCTTTCGCAACCAACGGTTGCTTCATCAGGAAAGAGGGAAGGAGAGGGAAAGACGAATGAATGTGGGTTTTAAGGGAGAGGGTAAGGAGTCATTCCAATCCCGGGAGCGGAAAGACTTACCTTAGGGGGAAAAAAGGACAGGTATACACTCGCACACACACACATATCCATCTGCACATACACAGACACAAGCAGAAATTTGTAAAGGCAAAGAGTTTGGGCAAGAGATGTCAGTCGAGGCGGAAGTACAGAGGCAAAGATGTTGTTGAAAGACAGGTGAGGTATGAGCGGCGGCATCTTGAAATTAGCGGAGGTTGAGGCCTGGTGGATAACAAGAAGAGAGGATATACTGAAGGGCAAGTTCCCATCTCCAGAGTTCTGACAGGTTGGTGTTAGTGGGAAGTATCCAGATAACCCGGACGGTGTAACACTGTGCCAAGATGTGCTGGCCGTGCACCAAGGCATGCTTAGCCAAAGGGTGATCCTCATTACCAACAAACACTGTCTGCCTGTGTCCATTCATGTGAATGGACAGTTTGTTGCTGGTCATTCCCACATAGAAAGCTTCACAGTGTAGGCAGGTCAGTTGGTAAATCACGTGGGTGCTTTCACACGTGGCTCTGCCTTTGATCGTGTACACCTTCCGGGTTACAGGACTGGAGTAGGTGGTGGTGGGAGGGTGCATGGGACAGGTTTTACACCGGGGGCGGTTACAAGGGTAGGAGCCAGAGGGTATGGAAGGTGGTTTGGGGATTTCATAGGGATGAAGTAAGAGGTTACGAAGGTTAGGTGGATGGCGGAAAGACACTCTTGGTGGAGTGGGGAGGATTTCATGAAGGATGGATCTCATTTCAGGGCAGGATTTGAGGAAGTCGTATCCCTGCTGGAGAGCCACATTCAGAGTCTGATCCAGTCCTGGAAAGTATCCTGTCACAAGTGGGGCACTTTTGTGGTTCTTCTGTGGGAGGTTCTGGGTTTGAGGGGATGAGGAAGTGGCTCTGGTTATTTGCTTCTGTACCAGGTCGGGAGGGTAATTGCGGGATGCGAAAGCTGTTTTCAGGTTGTTGGTGTAATGGTTCAGGGATTCCGGACTGGAGCAGAATCGTTTGCCACGAAGACCTAGGCTGTAGGGACCTCCATCTGTCCAATGGCCAGCTTCACATGTCCGTCCACATCAAGCCCACCAACAAGCAACAGTACCTCCATTATGACAGCTGCCACCCATTCCACATCAAACGGTCCCTTCCCTTCACGTGAAAGCACCCACGTGATTTACCAACTGACCTACCCACACTGTGAAGTTTTCTATGTGGGGATGACCAGCAACAAACTGTCCATTCGCATGAATGGACTCAGGCAGACAATGTTTGTTGGTAATGAGGATCACCCTTTGGCTAAGCATGCCTTGGTGCACGGCCAGCACATCTTGGCACAGTGTTACACTGTCCGGGTTATCTGGATACTTCCCACTAACACCAACCCGTCAGAACTTAGGAGATGGAAACTTGTCCTTCAGTATATCCTCTCTTCTCGTTATCCGCCAGGCCTCAACCTCCGCTAATTTCAAGATGCCGCCGCTCATACCTCACCTGTCTTTCAACAACATCTTTGCCTCTGTACTTCCGCCTCGACTGACATCTCTTGCCCAAACTCTTTGCCTTTACAAATGTCTGCTTGTGTATGTGCGGATGGATGTGTGTGTGTGTGCGCGAGTGTATACCTGTCCTTTTTTCCCCCTAAGGTAAGTCTTTCCACTCCCGGGATTGGAATGACTCCTTACCCTCTCCCTTAAAACCCACATCCTTTCGTCTTTCCCTCTCCTTCCCTCTTTCCTGATGAAGCAACCGTTGGTTGCGAAAGCTTGAATTTTGTGTGTATGCAACCAACGGTTGCTTCATCAGGAAAGAGGGAAGGAGAGGGAAAGACAAAAGGATGTGGGTTTTAAGGGAGAGGGTAAGGAGTCATTCCAATCCCGTGAGCGGAAAGACGTACCTTAGGGGGAAAAAAGGACAGTATATATAGAGGGAAACATTCCACGTAGGAAAAATATATCTAAAAACAAAGATGATGTGACTTACCAAATGAAAGTGCTGGCAGGTCGACAGACACAAAAACGAACACAAACATACACACAAAATTCAAGCTTTCGCAACCAACGGTTGCTTCATCAGGAAAGAGGGAAGGAGAGGGAAAGACGAAAGGATGTGGGTTCTAAGGGAGAGGGTAAGGAGTCATTCCAATCCCGTGAGCGGAAAGACGTACCTTAGGGGGAAAAAAGGACAGTATATATAGAGGGAAACATTCCACGTAGGAAAAATATATCTAAAAACAAAGATGATGTGACTTACCAAATGAAAGTGCTGGCAGGTCGACAGACACAAAAACGAACACAAACATACACACAAAATTCAAGCTTTCGCAACAAACTGTTGCCTCATCAGGAAAGAGGGAAGGAGAGGGAAAGACGAAAGAATGTGGGTTTTAAGGGAGAGGGTAAGGAGTCATTCCAATCCCGGGAGCGGAAAGACTTACCTTAGGGGGAAAAAAGGACGTGTATACACTCGCGCACACATTCACATATCCATCCACACATATACAGACACAAGCAGATATATATATAGAGGGAGGGAGGGAGAGAGAGAGAGAGAGAGAGAGAGAGAGAGAGAGAGAGAGAGACACACACACACACACACACACGCAAGCAGACATTTGTGAAGGCAAAGAGTTTGGACAGAGATGTCAGTCGAGGCAGAAGTACAGAGGCAAAGATGTTGTTGAAAGACAGGTGAGGTATATATATGTAATGGAAACAATCCACGTGTTGCACCAACGTAATTTGAATTGCGCGCCAAAAACAAGACAGCCAATCAAAGACTGTGCTCGACATCTATTGAGCATCCCAGAGAGCATCCCAGAGTGCCCCAGAGAGCTAAAACACGAAGAAGAATCGCTTCTCGGCTTTTGGCAAGATCAATGTGTAATATTTGTGGCCCTTAAAAGGGCCGTTTATTCAGAACTGCCTTCAATGATTATATAAAGTACAATCACCCACAATGTGACAATCTTCCAAAGAAGAAGGACCACTAGCCTTCACCCATAAGTGAATGCTGCAATCAGAATTTATCTTACAACGTCTACGACAAGACAAAGACAAACTCCCGTGCGGCAAAAGGTAGGAACCCTCACTAGCAATAATAATCTCAGAAACAGGTATAGTACGGTAAGCTAAGATTTCCCGAGTTTCAAAGGATTCCAAACTGGCTCTTCCTGCATTGTTACAAGCAACGAAAGCTACAGTTAGCCATCCGTTACCCAAACTGGAAGAAGAAGGCTCTTTCATCAAAGAAAAATTCAACCTCGCACCACAAAATAAAGTAGGTCCATTAATAAGAACAAATTGAGTAGTTTTACCAACTCCTCTTATTTCGTTCTCGTTCAGAATTTATCTTACAACGTCTACGACAAGACAAAGACAAACTCCCGTGCGGCAAAAGGTAGGAACCCTCACTAGCAATAATAATCTCAGAAAACGGTATAGTACGGTAAGCTAAGATTTCCCGAGTTTCAAAGGATTTCAAACCGGCTCTTCCTGCATTGTTACAAGGAACAAAAGCTACAGTTAGCCATCCATTACCCAAACTGGAAGGAGAAGACACTTTCATCAAAGAAAAATTCAACCTCGCACCACAAAATAAAGTAGGTCCATTGATAAGAACAAATTGAGTAGTTTTACCAACTCCTCTTATTTCGTTCTTTTTACCCTTCGCAGAAGATGTCAAAGCACCAAGAGTGGCGTCCACATTGACAAGTGATTTGTAAACCAGCATTCGCCGGCGACGACGAAAACAACGTTTACGCACCATTGTAAGAAGCAGTACCTCAGTGGCTATTCACTCAATTTGTTCTTATTAATGGACCTACTTTATTTTGTGGTGCGAGGTTGAATGTTTCTTTGATGAAAGTGTCTTCTTCTTCCAGTTTGGGTAACGGATGGCTAACTGTAGCTTTCGTTGCTTGTAACAATGCAGGAAGAGCCGGTTTGGAATCCTTTGAAACTCGGGAAATCTTAGCTTACCGTACTATACCTGTTCCTGTCTTGTGACAGCCAGAGCGAGAGCACCAGCAGCAGCGAGTACTGTTTGTATAAAGCGTTTATTTTGCATTTTGTTTACGACCTTCCACTAAGGAAGGGATTCTATTTGTATTTATCTGCTCTGCATAGTAACTAACAGTTCTTGATAAAACTTTACGTAGTTTTCGTGTTAGATTTCTTAGTGTTTTCTTTATCGTTTAGAACAGAAAGCGCCCTAAAACCGTCTTTTGTTTGTTTCGCGGCCGTTAGCCACTAGTCACTTGAATCAGCAGTTGTCTTGTGACAGCTAGAGCGAGAGCACCAGCAGCAGCGAGTACTGTTTGTATAAAGCGTTTATTTTGCATTTTGTTTACGACCTTCCACTAAGGAAGGGATTCTATTTGTGTTTATCTGCTCTGCATAGTAACTAACAGTTCTTGATAAAACTTTACGTAGTTTTCGTGTTAGATTTCTTAGTGTTTTCTTGATCGTTTTGAACAGAAAGCGCCCTAAAACCGTCTTTTGTTTGTTTCGCGGCCGTTAGCCACTAGTCACTTGAATCAGCAGTTGTCTTGTGACAGCCAGAGCGAGAGCACCAGCAGCAGCAAGTACTGTTTGTATAAAGCGTTTTTGTACTTATTTGCTGCGCTTAGCTTTTAAATAGTTTTTCTGGGAAAACCTAGCGTAGTTTTCGCGTCTCGTATTTCAGTGAGTGTTTCTTGATTATCAGAGTAGCTCATCAGAAGATTATCTTGGGAATTTGTCACCGTATAGAGTAGGGTAAACATAGTCATGTGTAGGGACTGTGGTTGTTGTGAGCGGACGCAAGGAGAATTGGCCACTCTTCGGGGGCAGGTGGAGGCTTTGTCTGTTAGGCTCATCGAGCTCGAGGCGCAGGCGTCGGCTCGTAGTGGCGTTGGGGCAACTGTGGTGAGACCTATGCCTACTTCGGTGGCCTTGGAATCACATGGAACCCCTGATGTCGCTGCGTCTTCCGGCAGTGAGCATCTTACCGGTCAGCCATCACTCCAGGGTGAATGGCGGACAGTGGTGGGCTCGCGCGTGCCTGGCCGAAAGGCGAAGGTGGGATCTGGCCGCGTGGCAGCTGCCTTACCCCTTTCCAACAGGTACGGGGTGCTTCCTAGTGGTGATGACATCGTTTCCGAGCCACCACAGGATGCCTCGCCTGTTGGGCCAGTGGCCGATTCTCCTGCAAGGTCCCGACAGTCACAGAGGGCGGGCCTATTAGTTATAGGGAGCTCCAACGTTAGGCGGGTTATGGAGCCCCTCAGGAAAATAGCGGGTAGGTCGGGGAAGAATGCCAGTGTGCACTCGGTGTGCTTGCCGGGGGGTCTCGTCCATAATGTGGAGGAGGCCCTTCCGGCAGCTATTGAACGCACTGGGTGTGACCGGCTGCAGATAGTATCACATGTCGGAACGAATGACGCCTGCCGCTTGGGTTCTGAGGCCATCCTTGGTTCCTTCCGGCGGCTGGCTGATTTGGTGAAGACAACCAGCATCGCACGCGGAGTGCAAGCTGAGCTTAATATCTGCAGCATAGTGCCCAGAGTCGATCGCGGTCCTCTGGGTTGGAGCCGTGTGGAGGGTCTAAACCAGAGGCTCAGACGACTCTGCGACTATAATGGTTGCAAATTCATCGACCTCCGTTATTGGGTGGAGAACTGTAGGGCCCCCCCTAGACAGGTCAGGCGTGCACTACACTCCGAAAGCAGCTACTAGGGTAGCAGAGTACGTGTGGCGTGCACACGGGGGTTTTTTAGGTTAGAGGGACCCCCCCTTGGGCGAAACGATAAAATACCTGACGGCTTACCAGAGAGGACATTATCATCGTTGATAAAGAACGTCCGTCCTCAGAGACCAAAAACAGGAAAAGTTAACGTAATATTGGTAAACTGCAGGAGTATCCAGGGCAAGGTTCCTGAATTAGTATCTCTTATTGAAGGAAATAGTGCGCATATAGTATTAGGAACGGAAAGTTGGTTAAAACCGGAAGTGAACAGTAACGAAATCCTAGACACAGAATGGAATATATACCGCAAGGATAGGATAAACGCCAATGGTGGAGGAGTATTTATAGCAGTAAAGAATTCAATAATATCCAGTGAAGTTATTAGCGAATGCGAATGTGAAATAATCTGGGTTAAGTTAAGTATCAAAGGTGGGTCAGATATGATAGTCGGATGCTTCTATAGACCACCTGCATCAGCAACCGTAGTAGTTGAGCGCCTCAGAGAGAACCTGCAGAACGTCGTGAAGAAGTTTCGTGATCATACTATTGTAATAGGGGGAGACTTCAATCTACCAGGTATAGAATGGGATAGTCACACAATCAGAACTGGAGCCAGGGACAGAGACTCTTGTGACATTATCCTGACTGCCTTGTCCAAGAATTACTTCGAGCAGATAGTTAGAGAACCAACTCGTGAAGCTAACGTTTTAGACCTCATACCAACAAATAGACCGGAACTTTTCGACTCCGTGAATGTAGAAGAGGGTATCAGTGATCATAAGTCAGTGGTTGCATCAATGACTACAAGTGTAATAAGAAATGCCAAGAAAGGAAGGAAAATATATTTGCTTAACAAGAGTGATAGGGCACAAATCGCAGAATATCTGAGTGACCACCATCAAACGTTCATTTCTGAGGAAGAGGATGTGGAACAAAAATGGAAAAAATTCAGAAACATCGTCCAGTACGCCTTAGATAAGTTCGTACCGACTAAGGTCCAAAGCGAGGGGAAAGATCCACCGTGGTATAACAATCATGTACGAAAGGTACTACGGAAACAAAGAAAGCTTCATCATAGGTTTAAGAGTAGTCGAATCATAGCTGATAAGGAAAAGCTGAATGAAGCGAAAAAGAGCGTAAAGAGAGCAATGAGAGAAGCATTCAACGAATTCGAACATAAAACATTGGCAAACAATCTAAACAAGAACCCTAAAAAGTTTTGGTCATATGTAAAATCGGTAAGCGGATCTAAATCCCCTATTCAGTCACTCGTTGACCACGATGGCACCGAAACAGAGGACGACCGAAGAAAGGCAGAAATACTGAATTCAGTGTTCCGAAACTGTTTCACTGCGGAAAATCGTAACACGGTCCCTGACTTCAGCCGTCGCACGGACGCCAAAATGGAAAATATTGAAATAAACGATATTGGAATTGAAAAACAACTGCTATCACTTAGTAGCGGAAAAGCATCCGGACCAGACGAGATACCCTTAAGATTCTACAGTGATTATGCTAAAGAACTTGCCCCCTTTCTATCAGCAATTTATCGTAGATCGCTGGAAGAACGTAAAGTACCTAGCGACTGGAAGAAAGCGCAGGTCGTTCCCATTTTCAAGATGGGTCATAAATCAGATGCGAATAATTATAGGCCTATTTCGCTTACGTCAATCTGTTGTAGAATAATGGAACATGTTTTGTGTTCTCGTATTATGACGTTCTTAGATAATACAAATCTCCTTCATCATAACCAACATGGATTCCGCAAACAGAGATCATGTGAAACTCAGCTCGCCCTATTTGCCCAAGAAATTCACAGTGCCGTAGACACTGGCGAGCAGATTGATGCCGTATTCCTGGACTTCAGGAAGGCATTTGATACGGTTCCGCACTTACGTTTAGTGAAACAAATACGAGCTTACGGAATATCGGACCAGGTTTGTGATTGGATTCAGGATTTCCTAGAAGAAAGAACACAACATGTCATTCTTAACGGTTCAAAATCTGCAGATGTAGAGGTAATTTCGGGAGTACCGCAGGGAAGCGTGATAGGACCTTTATTGTTTACAATATACATAAATGACTTAGTTGACAACATCGGTAGCTCCGTGAGGCTATTTGCAGATGACACGGTTGTCTACAAGAAAGTAGCAACATCAGAAGACTCATACGTACTCCAGGAGGACCTGCAGAGGATTAATGCATGGTGCGACAGCTGGCAGCTTTCCCTAAACGTAGATAAATGTAATATAATGTGCATACATAGGGGCAGAAATCCATTCCAGTACGATTATGCCATAGGTGATAAATCATTGGAAGCGGTAACGACCGTAAAATACTTAGGAGTTACTATCCGGAGCGATCTGAAGTGGAATGATCACATAAAACAAATAGTGGGAAAAGCAGGCGCCAGGTTGAGATTCATAGGAAGAATTCTAAGAAAATGTGACTCATCGACGAAAGAAGTAGCTTACAAAACGCTTGTTCGTCCGATTCTTGAGTATTGCTTATCAGTATGGGACCCTTACCAGGTTGGATTAATAGAAGAGATAGACATGATCCAGCGAAAAGCAGCGCGATTCGTCATGGGGACATTTAGTCAGCGCGAGAGCGTTACGGAGATGCTGAACAAGCTCCAGTGGCGGACACTTCAAGAAAGGCGTTACGCAATACGGAGAGGTTTATTATCGAAATTACGAGAGAGCACATTCCGGGAAGAGATGGGCAACATATTACTACCGCCCACATATATCTCGCGTAATGATCACAACGAAAAGATCCGAGAAATTAGAGCACATACGGAGACTTACAAGCAGTCGTTCTTCCCACGCACAATTCGTGAATGGAACAGGGAAGGGGGGATCAGATAGTGGTACAATAAGTACCCTCCGCCACACACCGTAAGGTGGCTCGCGGAGTATAGATGTAGATGTAGATGTAGATGTATTATTGCTAGTGAGGGTTCCTACCTTTTGCCGCACGGGAGTTTGTCTTTGTCTTGTCGTAGACGTTGTAAGATAAATTCTGACCACGAAAGGTCTCAGTAAGGAAGCGAGATGTTTAGCTATATCATATGTAGGAGCTCCAATGTTGCTCACTATTGGACGCAGAGGAAGACCCTCTTTATGAACCTTTGGAAGGCCATGCAGCTTGCCCTGAAACCAACAATTTTTTGGAGGTATTTGGATGACACTTTCATAGTGTGGCCTCATGGAGAAGATAAATTAATGGAGTTTCTACATCACCTCAGCTCCATTCATAGCAACATCTGGTTCACCATGGAAATAGAGAAAGATGGTTGTTTGCCTTTCTTGGATGTCCTGGTTCGAAGAAAGAATGATGGTTCGCTAGGGCATTCAGTTTACTGGAAACCCACTCATACTGATTTGCACCTGCAAGCATCGAGTTGCTATCACCCATCGCAAACCATGAGTTTGCTTAAAACACTTGTTCATAGAGCTCATACTGTCTCAGATATAGATAGCTTACCTCAAGAACTCACCCATCTAAAGACAGTATTCTGTGAAAATGGGTATTCCATCCAGCAGATTAACAGGGCACTAACAGTTAAAACTAAGACGCAGGAAGTGAATAAAGAGGAGAACATGCTGGAACAATCTTCAGCTTTTCTTCGTTTTGTTGGCAACACTTCATTTAAAATAGCAAGAATCCTCCAAAACTTTCAGATAAAAGTGGTTTTCCACCCACCATTGAAGATTGCGGACCTTGTGGGATCAGTTAAGGACAATCTGTTACTACAAAAGGCCGGAATTTACAAGATACCGTGCCAATGTGGTATGCCTTACATAGGTCAAACCACACGCACCGTGAAAGATCGCTGAACTGAACATCAGTGTTACACCCGCCTTTTGCAATCAAGCAAGTCCGCTGTTGCTGAACATTGTATTTCTGCTGGACATTCAATGGAGTATAAGAAAACAATGATTTTGTCCACAGCAACATCGTTTTGGGACTCCATTATTAAAGAATCCGTAGAAATATGATTGGTGGAAAATCTGTTAAACCGTGACAGTGGCTACCAGCTGGACAGTACATGGAATCCCATCATCTCCATGATTTGCTTTAATCGAAGACAACAGGGTGCGTCGACGGCCGTGGCAAATAGCAATGCAGAGGGTGACTGAGTTCTGCTATTCCACCAGCGAGGGCACTGCCGGCGGGCAGTGTGGTTCATCTATCAAGTTTTCGACGCATGCGCAGAATAGTTTCAGTATGCTATATATTACGGAACGGAAGATGTTTTCGCCAGTCTGCAACAGTTCACCTGAAGATGACTGGCAGGTGCCCAGTTGAAATAACATGCGAAGTATTGAACGGCGACCGCTGCAAGCCCGAAATTTGTTTGAACAGTCAATTCGTCGGGAAAATTTTAAAATTCACAGGCGCTGGAAGGTTTCCCGGGGAATGGCAGCCAATTCTTCACAGAGTGCTGCACTGAGGAGAGGTATTGATGTCGGTCGGTGAGGCCTGTCACGAAGTCGGCATTCCAAAGCATCCCAATGGTGTTCTATAGGATTCAGGTTAGGACTCTGTGGAGGCCAGTCCATTACAGGGATGTTATTGTCATGTAACCCTCTGCCACAGGCCGTGCATTATGAACAGGTGCTCGATCGTGTTGAAAGATGCTATTGCCATCCCCAAATTGCTCTTCAACAGTGGGAAGTGAGAAGGTGCTTAAAACATCAATGTAGGCCTGTGCTGTGATAGTGCCAAGCAAAACAACAAGGGGTGCAAGCCCCCTCGATGAAAAACACAACCATCCCCTAACACCACCACCTCTGAATTTTGCTGTTGGCACCACACATGCTGGCAGATGACGTTCATTGGGGATTCGCCATACCCACACCTTGCCATCAAATTGCCACATTGTGTACCATGATTTGTCACTCCACACAACGTTTTTCCACTGTTCAATCATCCAATGTTTACTCTCCTTACACCAAGCGAGGCATCGTTTGACATTTACCGGCATGATTTGTGGCTTATGAGCAGCCGCTCGATCATGAAATCCAAGTTTTCTCACCTCCCGCCTGTCACAGTACTTGCAGTGGATCCTGATGCTGTTTGGAATTCCTGTGTGATGGCCTGGATAGATGTCTGCATATTACACATTACGACCCTCTTCAACTGTAGGCAGTCTCTCAGTCAACAGACGAGGTTGGCCTGTACGCTTTTGTGCTGTTCGTGTCCCTTCACGTTTCCGCTTCACTATCACATCAGAAACAGTCGACCTAGGGATGTTTAGGAGTGTGGAAATGTCGCGTACAGACGTATGACACAAGTCACACCCAATCACCTGATCACATTCGTAGTCTGTGAGTTCCGCAGAGCACCTCATTTTGCTCTCTCATGATGTCTAATGACTACTGAGGTCGCTGATAGCGTTTATCTGCTAGTAGGTGGCAGCACAATGCACCTCCATATGAAAAACATCAGTTTTTGGGGGTGTCTGGATACTTTTGATCACATAGTGTATTGAGAGGCTAATGTCAAAATACCCAGACTTGTGAACTGGGGTTGACAAGAGGTTCATGAACTTACACCAATGATTACCTGAACTGCCCGTTTATGAGCCAAAAATATCATTTTAGAATGGGAAGAGCTACCTCAAAATGTAATACCATACAACATAAGCAAAGTAAGCTAATTTTCGTGTCAAACGATATCTCACTTCAGATACCGTTTGAATAGTAAAGATGGCAGCCTTAAGTCTTTGAACAGATCCTGAACGTGGGCTTTCCACAACAGTATACTATCTATCTGAACACCTAGAAATTTGAACTGTTCAGTTTCACTAATCATATGTCCATTCTGTGAAATTAAAAGTGAGGCTTAGTTGAATTGTGTGTTAGAAACTGTAAAAACTGAATCTTACTGTGATTTAGCATTAGTTTATTTTCTACAAAACATGAACGTAGGGCATGAACTGCACTATTCCAAACTGAGCCAATCTTGCACACAGCATCCTTTACTACCAAGCTAGTGTCCTCTGCAAACAGAAATATTTTAGAGTTTCCCGTAATATTAGAGGGCATATCCTCCCCCATGAACGATGGATCTTGCTGTTGGTGGGAAGGCTTGCATGCCTCAGTGATACAGATAGCCATACCATAGGTGCAACCACAATGGAGGGGCATCTTTTTAGAGGCCAGACAAACGTGTGGTTCCTGAAGAGGGGGCAGCAGCCTTTTCAGTAGTTGCAGGGGCGACAGTCTGGATGATTGACTGACCTGGTCTTTTAACATTAACCAAAACGGCCTTGGTGTGCTGGTACTGTGAACGGTTGAAAGCAAGGAGAAACTACAGCTGTAATTTTTCCTGAGAGCATACAGCTTTACTGTATGGTTAAATAAAGATGGCGTCCTCTTGGGTAAAATATTCTGGAGGTAAAATAGTCTCCTATTCAGATCTCTGGGTGGGGACTACTCAGGAGGATGTCATTATCAGGAGAAAGAAAGCTGGCGTTCTACGGATCAGAGCGTGGAATGTCATATCCCTTAATTGGGCAGGTGGGTTAGAAAATTTAAAAAGGGAAATGGATAGGTTAAAGTTAGATATAGCGGGCATTAGTGAAGTTTGGTGGCAGGAAGAAAAAGCTTCTGGTCAGGTGACTACAGGATTGTAAATACAAAATCAAATAGGGGTAATGCAGGAGTAGGTTTAATAATAAATAAAAAAATAGGAGCATGGGTCAGCTATTACAAACAGCATAGTGAACCCATTATTGTGGCGAAGGTAGGCACAAAGCCCACACCTACCACAGTAATACAAGTTTAAATGCCAACTAGCTCTGCAGATGATGAAGAAATTGAAAAAATGTACGATGAGATAAAAGAAATTATTCAGATAGTGAAGGGTGACGAAAATTTAATAGTCATGGTGGACTGGAATTCGATAGTAGGAAAAGGAAGAGAAGGAAAAGTAGTAGGTGACTATGGAATGGGCATAAGGAATGAAAAAGTAAGCCGCATGGTAGAATTTTGCACATAGCATAACTTAATCATAGCTAACACTTGGTTTAAGAATCATGAAAGAAGATTGTATGCATGGAAGAGGCCTGCAGACACTGGGAGGTTTCATATAGATTATATAATGATAAGACAGAGATTTAAGAACCAGGTTTTAAATTGTAAGACATTTCCAGAGGCAGATGTGGACTCTGACCACAATCTGTTGGTTATGAACTGTAGAGTAAAACTGAAGAAACTGCAAAAAGGTGGGAATTTAAGGAAATGGCACCTGGATAAACTGAAAGAACCAGAGGTTGTACAGAGTTTCAGGGAGAGCATAAGGGAACAGTTGACAGGAATGGGGGAAAGAAATACAGTAGAAGAAGAATGGGTAGCTTTGAGAGATGAAATAGTGAAGGCAGCATAGGATCATGTAGGTAAAAAGTCGGAAGCTAGTAGAAATCCTTGGGTAATGGAAGAGATATTGAATTTATTTGATGAAAGGAGAAAATATAAAAATGCAGTAAATGAGGCAGGCTAAAAGGAATATTAATGTCTCAAAAATGAGATTGACAGGGAAGTGTGGAATGGCTAAGCAGGGATGGCTAGAGGACAAATGTAAGGATGTAGAGGCATATATCACTAGTGGTAAGATAGATACTGTCTACAGGAAAATTAAAGAGACCTTTGGGAAAAAGAGAACCACTTGTATGAATATCAAGAGCTCAAATGGAAACCCAGTTCCAAGCAAAGAAGGGAAATCAGAAAGGTGGAAAGAGTATATAGAGGGTCTATACAGGAGCGATGTTCTTGAGGACAATATTATGGAAATGGAAGAGGATGTAGATGAAGATGAAATGGGAGATATGATATTGCGTGAAGAGTTTGACAGAGCACTGAAAGACCTGAGTCGAAACAAGGCCCTGGGAGTAGACAACATTCCATTAGAACTACTGATAGCCTTGGGAGAGCCAGCTATGACTAAACTGCACCATCTGGTGAGCAAGATGTATGAAATAGGCGAAATACCCTCAGACTTCAAGAAGAATATAATAATTCCAATCCCAAAGAAAGCAGGTGTTGACAGGTGTGAAAATTGCTGAACTATCAGTTTAGTAGTCACGGCTGCAAAATACTTACATGAATTCTTTACAGATGAATGGAATAACTGGTAGAAGCCAACCTTGCAGAAGATCAGTTCAGATTCCGTAGAAATGTTGGAACATGTGAGACAATACTGACGCTACGACTTATCTTAGAAGATAAGGAAAGGCAAACCTACATTTCTAGCATTTGTAGACTTCGAGAAAGCTTATGACGATGTTGACTGGAATACTCTCTTTCAAATTCTGATGGTGGCATGGTTCAAATACAGGGAATGAAAGACTATTTACAATTTGTACAAAAACCAGATGGCAGTTATAAGAATCAAGGGGCATGAAAGGGAAGCAGTGGTTGGGAAGGGAGTGAGACAGGGTTGTAGCCTATCCCCGATGCTGTTCAATATGTATATTGAGCAAGCAGTAAAGGAAACAAAAGAAAAATTTGGAGTAGGAATTAAAATCTATGGAGAAGAAATAAAAGCTTTGAGGTTTGCCGATGACACTGTAATTGTGTCAGAGACAGCAAAGGACCTGGAAGAGCAGTTGATCGGAATGGACAGTGTCTTGAAAGGCGGATATAAGAGAAACATCAACAAAAGCAAAATGAGGATAATGGAATGTAGTCGAATTAAATCAGCTGATGGTGAGCAAATTAGAATAGGAAATGAGACACTTAAAGTAGTAGATGAGTTTTGCCATTTGGCCAGAAAAATAACTAATGATGGCTGAAGTAGAGAGGATATAAAATGTAGACTAGCAATGCCGAGAAAAGTGTTCCTGAAGAAGAGAAATTTGTTAACATCAAGTATAGGAAGTCTTTTCTAAAAGTATTTGTATGGAGTGGAGCCATGTGTGGATGTGAAACATGGACGATCAATAGTTTAGACAAGAAGAGAATAGAAACTTTCGAAATGTGGTCCTGCAGAAGAATGCTGAAGATTAGATGGGTAGATCATGTAATATGTGAGGAGGTACTGAATAGAATCGGGGAGAAGAGGAATTTGTTGCACAACGTGACTAGAAGAAGTGATCGGTTAGTAGGACACAGTCTGCGTCATCAAGGGATCACCAGTTTAGTGATGGAGGGAAGCATGGAGGGTAAAAATCATAGAGGAAGACCAAGAGATGAATTCACTAAGCAGATTCAGAAGGAAGTAGGTTGCAGTAGGTACTCAGAGATGAAGAAGATTGCACAGGGTAGAGTAGCATGGAGAGTAGTATCGAGTCAAACAGAGCTTGGATGGCGCGTAAAGGTACAGCTGTCCATGCAGCTTCAATACGATACCACAGTTCATCAAGAGTAGTGACTGGTGTATTGTGACGAGCCAGTTGCTCGGCCACCATTGACCAGACGTTTTCAAATGGTGAGAGATCTGGAGAATGTGCTGGCCAGGGCAGCAGTCGAACATTTCCTGTATCCAGAAAGAGCAGTACAGGACCTGCAACATGCGGTCGTGCAGTATCCTGCTGAAATGTAGGGTTTCGCAGGGATTGAATGAAGGGTAGAGCCACGGGTCGTAACACATCTGAAATGTAATGATGTAATGTCCACTGATGAAAGTGGCGTCAATGTGAACAAAAGGTGACCGAGACGTGTAACCAATGGCACCCCATACCATCCCGCCAGCTAATATGCCAGTATGGCGATGACGAATAGACGCTTCCAATGTGCGTTCACCACGATGTCGCCAAACACGGATGCGACCATCATGATGCTGCAAACAGAACCTGGATTCATCCAAAAAAATGATGTTTTGCCATTCGTGCACCCAGGTTCGATGTTGAGTACACCATCGCAGGCGCTCTTGTCTGTGATGGTCTCCAAGCTGGTAGTCCATGCTGCTGCAAACGTCGTTGAAATGTTCATGCAGATGGTTGTTGTCTTGCAAACATCCCCATCTGTTTAGTCAGGGATCGAGACGTGGCTGTACAATCCGTTACAGCCGTGTGGATTAGATGCCTGTCATCTCGACTGCTAGTGATATGAAGCCATTGGGATCCAAGACGGCATTCCGTATTACCCTCCTGAACCCACCGATTCCATATTCTGCTAACAGTCATTGGATCTCAACCAACACAAGCTGCAATGTCGCGATACGATAAACTGCAATCGCGATAGGCTACAATTTGACCTTCATCGAAGTCGGAAATGTGATGGTACCCATTTCACCTGCTTACACGAGGCATCACAACAACGTTTCACCAGGCAACGCTGGTCAACTGCTGTTTGTGTATGAGAAATCGGTTGGAAACTTTCCTCATGTCAGCACGTTGTAGGTGTTGCCACCGGTGCCAACCTTGTGTGAATGCTCTGAAAAGCTAATCGTTTGTATATCACAGTATCTTCTTCCTGTTGGTTAAATTTGGCGTCTGTAGCATGTCATCATCATGGTGTAGCAATGTTAATGGCCAGAAGTGTATATACATAATTATTTTTAGCTTTCAATGAGGATAGCAATATCATCACCGAATCTTACAATCATTGATATCCTTTCACCCTGAATTTCAATCTCACTCTTGGTACTTTCTTTCATTTTCTTCATTACTTCTCCTATGTATAGACTGAACAACTGCATTTCTGCCTTAAAATCTCTTTAATTTGAGTGCTTTGTTTTTGATCTTCCATTCCTAATGTTCCCGCTTCACTCTCGTACATATTGTATATTACTTGTCTTTACCTGTAGGTTATCCCTATTATTCTCCGAATTTCGACGATATTGCAACATTTTACATTGTGTAACCTTTTATTCTAGATCAATAAATACTATGAACATATCTTAAATTTTCTTAAGTCCTACATTGACTATCAAGGGCAACATTGAACCTGCCTCTCTGTTGACTCTACCTTTCCCAAAACTAAACTTATCATCATGTAACAGCTCCTTGATTTTTTTTTTTTTCATTTTCCTGTATATTATTCTTGTGGGCAAATTGGGTGCATGAAATGTTAAGCTGACTGTGCAGTAATTCTCGCACTTACCTGCACTTGCTGTCTTCGGGATTGTGTAGATGATATTTTTCTGAAAGTCTGATAGTATATTTCTAGTTTCACAGACTCTACATACTAACTTGGATAGTCATTTGGTTGCTATTTCCCCCAGTGAGTTTAGAAATTCTGGAGGAATTTTATCTATCCCTTCTGCCTTCTATTTGACTGTGCGTCTTTCAAAACACTGTTGAACTCTAATAGTGGATCTCCCATGTCTTCCATGTTTCTTTCTACCACATCATCAGTGAATACCAGCACCTCATAGAGATCTTCAGTGGATTGTTCCCACCTTTGTGTTTAGAAGTGGAATTACCAGTACATTCTTTATGCTGATGACCTTGCTTTCTGTTTCACAATGTGTTGTTTTGAATGCTCTGTATACTGAATCATTCTTTTTTACCACCAATTCTTTTTCAATGTTCTACATTTTTCCTGCAGCCACTTCACCTTCCTATATATTTCATCCCTAAGTGATGTATCACTGTATTTTCCTGAACATATTTCGATGTACTTTGTTTGTCAATCAACTGAAGTATTTACTCTGTTGCCCAGAATTTCTTTGCAGTCACTTTCCTTGTACTCATATTTGTCTGTGCAGTTTTAATGATTGCCCTCTCTAGAGATGGTCATTCCTCTTCAACTGAACTCCATTTTCCTCCTGAGGAAAGAACATTAAAGTTCTAAAAGTTAGGATTAGAGTTTTATACTTTCAAGTGTTTCTGGCATCTGACCCAGGAATTTAGTGTACTGGAAGTAAGTACTGGCCAAACTTTCTGTGTTCTTGCATGTAACAATTTCCTCAGTCAGATTTTGCTACCGATACAATAAAATCCCCCCCCCCCATGAACCATGGACCTTGCCATTGGTGGGGAGGCTTGCGTGCCTCAGCGATACAGATAGCCGTACCGTAGGTGCAACCACAATGGAGGGGTATCTGTTGAGAGGCCAGACAAACGTGTGGTTCCTGAAGAGGGGCAGCAGCCTTTTCAGTAGTTGCAAGGGCAACAGTCTGGATGATTGACTGATCTGGCCTTGTAACAATAACCAAAACCGCCTTGCTGTGCTGGTACTGCGAACGGCTGAAAGCAAGGGGAAACTACAGCCGCAATTTTTCCTGAGGGCATGCAGCTTTACTGTATGATTAAATGATGATGGCGTCCTCTTGGGTAAAATATTCCGGGGGTAAAATAGTCCTCCATTCGGATCTCCGGGCGGGGACTACTCAAGAGGATGTCGTTATCAGGAGAAGGAAAACTGGCGTTCTACGGATCGGAGCGTGGAATGTCAGATCCCTTAATCGGGCAGGTAGGTTAGAAAATTTAAAAAGGGAAATGGATAGGTTGAAGTTAGATATAGTGGGAATTAGTGAAGTTCGGTGGCAGGAGGAACAAGACTTCTGGTCAGGTGACTACAGGGTTATAAACACAAAATCAAATAGAGGTAATGCAGGAGTAGGTTTAATAATGAATAGGAAAATAGGAATTCGGGTAAGCTACTACAAACAGCATAGTGAATGCATTATTGTGACCAAGATAGATACGAAGCCCACACCTACTACAGTAGTACAAGTTTATATGCCAACTAGCTCTGCAGATGACGAAGAAATTGAAGAAATGTATGATGAAATAAAAGAAATTATTCAGATTGTGAAGGGAGACGAAAATATAATTGTCATGGGTGACTGGAATTCGAGTGTAGGAAAAGGGAGAGAAGGAAACATAGTAGGTGAATATGGATTGGGGCTAAGAAATGAAAGAGGAAGCCGCCTGGTAGAATTCTGCACAGAGCACAACATAATCATAGATAACACTTGGTTTAAGAATTATGAAAGAAGGTTGTATACATGGAAGAACCCTGGAGATACTAAAAGGTATCAGATAGATTATATAATGGTAAGACAGAGATTTAGGAACCAGGTTTTAAATTGTAAGCCATTTCCAGGGCCAGATGTGGACTCTGACCACAATCTATTGGTTTATGACCTGTAGATTAAAACTGAAGAAACTGCAAAAAGGTGGGAATTTAAGGAGATGGGACCTGGATAAACTGAAAGAACCAGAGGTTGTACACAGTTTCAGGGAGAGCATAAGGGAACAGTTGACAGGAATGGGGGAAAGAAATACAGTAGAAGAAGAATGGGTAGCTTTGAGGGATGAAGTAGCGAAGGCAGCAGAGGATCAAGTAGGTAAAAAGACGAGGGCTAGTAGAAATCCTTGGGTAACAGAAGAAATATTGAATTTAATTGATGAAAGGAGAAAATATAAAAATGCAGTAAATGAAGCAGGCAAAAAGGAATACAAACGTCTCAAAAATGAGATCGACAGGAAGTGCAAAATGGCTAAGCAGGGATGGCTAGAGGACAAATGTAAGGATGTAGAGGCCTATCTCACTAGGGGTAAGATACGAGGGGCGTTCAGAAAGTAAGCTCCGATCGGTCGCGAAATGGAAATGACTATGAAAATCCGATAAAGCTTTGCACAGATGTGTTGGGTAGTGTCTCTAGTATAACCCCAGTTAGCATCACGTCACTCTTCTCATTTCTGAGCTCGCAGTGAGTGCGTAAAGATGTCTAGAAAATAGTGTCTGCCGCCAAGTACGAGGGCCTGGTGAGAAATTTCGCCTGAAGCTATGCAGCTAACATTACATAACTGTCGTGCTGTTTCGTCTTCACGACAATTCTCAGCCGCATTCTGCAGGGGCAATGAAGATGCTCCTGCATCGTTTTCAAATGGAAATGTTAGATTACCCACAATACAGTCCGCAGTTGTCTCCCCCTGAGTTTCATCTCTGGTCACATGAACCGCTGTCTTTGAAGACAACATTTTGACACAGACAACGAGGTGTAGGCCAGCGTGGAGAATTGGCGGAAAGCACTGGCGGCTGCCTTCTATGATGAGGCTATTGAAAAGTTGGTACAACGCTATGACAAAAGTCTAAGTCAGAACGGCGACTACGTAGAGAAGTAGCTGAAAGGTGTAGCTAATTGTTACAAGTAAAACATTTCCGATGTTCACTGTGGTTTCAATTTGGCAATCAATCGGAGCTTACTTTCTGAACAGGCCTCATAGATACTGCCTACAGGAAAATCAAAGAGACCTTTGGAGATAAGAGAATGACTTGTATGAATATCAAGAGCTCAGATGGAAGCCCAGTTCTAAGCAAAGAAGAGAAAGCAGAAAGGTGGAAGGAGTATATAGAGGGTCTATACAAGGGCGATGTACTTGAGGACAATATTATGGAAATGGAAGAGGATGTAGATGAAGATGAAATGGGAGATATGATACTGCGTGAAGAGTTTGACAGAGCACTGACAGACCTGAGTCGAAACAAGGCCCCCGGAGTAGACAACATTCCATTGGAACTACTGACGGCCTTGGGAGAGCCAGTCCTGACAAAACTCTACCATCTGGTGAGCAAGATGTATGAAACAAGTGAAATACCCTCAGACTTCAAGAAGAATATAATAATTCCAATCCCAAAGAAAGCAGGTGTTGACAGATGAGAAAATTACCGAACTATCAGTTTAATAAGTCACAGCTGCAAAATACTAATACGAATTCTTTACAGACGAATGGAAAAACTAGTAGAAGCCAACCTCGGGGAAGATCAGTTTGGATTCCGTAGAAACACTGGAACACGTGAGGCAATACTGACCTTACGACTTATCTTAGAAGAAAGATTAAGAAAAGGCAAACCTACGTTTCTAGCATTTGTAGACTTAGAGAGAACTTTTGACAATGTTGACTGGAATACTCTCTTTCAAATTCTAAAGGTGGCAGGGGTAAAATACAGGGAGCGAAAGGCTATTTACAATTTGTACAGAAACCAGATGGCAGTTATAAGAGTCGAGGGACATGAAAGGGAAGCAGTGGTTGGGAAGGGAGTAAGACAGGGTTGTAGCCTCTCCCCGATGTTGTTCAATAAGTATATTGAGCAAGCAGTAAAGGAAACAAAAGAAAAATTCAGAGTAGGTATTAAAATTCATGGAGAAGAAATAAAAACTTTGAGGTTCGCCGATGACATTGTAATTCTGTCAGAGACAGCAAAGGACTTGGAAGAGCAGTTGAATGGAATGGACAGTGTCTTGAAAGGAAGATATAAGATGAACATCAACAAAAGCAAAACAAGGATAATGGAATGTAGTCTAATTAAGTCGGGTGATGCTGAGGGAATTGGATTAGGAAATGAGACACTTAAAGTAGTAAAGGAGTTTTGCTATTTGGGGAGCAAAATAACTGATGATGGTCGAAGTAGAGAGGATATAAAATGTAGACTGGCAATGGCAAGGAAAGCGTTTCTGAAGAAGAGAAATTTGTTAACATCGAGTATAGATTTAAGTGTCAGGAAGTCGTTTCTGAAAGTATTTGTATGGAGTGTAGCCATGTATGGAAGTGAAACATGGATGATAAATAGTTTAGACAAGAAGAGAATAGAAGCTTTCGAAATGTGGTGCTACAGAAGAATGCTGAAGATTAGGTGGGTAGATCACATAACTAATGGGGAAGTATTGAATAGGATTGGGGAGAAGAGAAGTTTGTGGCACAACTTGACTAGAAGAAGGGATCGGTTGGTAGGACATGTTCTGAGGCATCAAGGGATCACCAATTTAGTATTGGAGGGCAGCATGGAGGGTAAAAATCATAGAGGGAGACCAAGAGATGAATACACTAAGCAGATTCAGAAGGATGTAGGTTGCAGTAGGTACTGGGAGATGAAAAAGCTTGCACAGGATAGAGTAGCATGGAGAGCTGCATCAAACCAGTCTCAAGACTGAAGACCACAACAACAACAACAACAATAAAATATCAAATCACACACTAAAAAATGTAGTTTCTATGACTGTACTGTGAGTTACAACTAAAGTCAGTATACTCATACTAATATCAAGAAATAATAATGACAATTATTGTAACTTGAACTCTTGTGTTGGTTCGTGTTTGTGGAAAACATTATGGAATTGTGGGTCCAACTTGTTGCAAGCACTTCTCATTTACTTACTTCACAAATTAGTTTCAGTGGAATAGCACCATCATCAGTGGGTTTCATTATTATTTTAAATTCATTGCAATAATTTCTCTGTTGATGTTTTTGGCATACAACATGTCATGTTAGTTGGTTGGCTTTCAGTTGCGAGAAAAACACAGAAAGTGCTTAACTTTTCCTCATGGTAGTAGTTCATACAAGGAGACCACACAGCAATCAGATTTATGTAATTTTTTTATATTTGTGGTATGTGAAGTTCAGAACTCAAATATCAATCAGACAAAATTAGTTCTATGCAACTGTCAAAAATTCTCAAGAAAATAAGACTTTGATGTTTATTGACCGTCTTTAATACCCTAAAATAAGGTTGTTTTTTTGACAGGCAGTGTGGTTTGTGTGGTAGAACACTCACCTGCCACTCAGGGTTGCTGGGTTCTATTCCCAGCCGATGCAAATTTCTAAACAGAGGTGAATTTCTAATAGTGTTTCCGTGAAGTGTAAAATACATATACATAGTACAAAATCAGTAGCTATTGGGACTGGTAATCGCTAGATTGAGTTGCATTCGAGATTTTATTTTGTTTTTCTGTTCAATTTGAATACCTACGCCATCAATAATAAAATTTATCAAATATATACTAATTAACAAATATCTAATTGTCATTTTTATGAAAGAGTCTTCTTATTTCTAATTGCATATTAAACACATGAATCTAATTTTCAATGCAAATAACGTTCTTAATCACAAATCTTATAAAAGATTGATTTTTTGTCCTCATGTATTTTATGGTTCACAGACGTACTAATGGAACATTCACCTTTGTTTAGAGTTTTACAACAACTGGGAACTGAACCTGGGACACCCATGTGGTAAGAAGCATTCTACCAGAGAGTCCTTGTTTATGGTATTAAAGACACACGGAAAACTCCAAGTCGATTTTCTCAAGAATTTATGAGAGTTGCGTCATACTGCTATAGCCAATTGGATATTGGGAAACAGCAGTCTGCCTGTGAAACAGATCGATTAGAAGACACTTACACTGAAGTGCCAAAGAAACTGGTACAGGCATGTGTATTCAAATAATGAGATATGTAAACCGACCGAATATGGCACTGCAGTCAGCAACGCCTATATAAGACAGCAAGTGACTGGCACAGTTGTTAGATTGGTTACTGCTCCTACAATGGCAGGTTATCAAGATTTAAGTGAGTATGAACACGGTTTTACTGTCCGCACACGAGCAATGGGTCACAGCATCTCCAAGGTAGTGATGATGTGGGGCTTTTCCCATATGACCATTTCACAAGTGTACAGTGAATATCAGGAATCCAATAAAACATAAAACCTCTGTCACCACTGCAGCTGGAAAAATATCCTGCAAGAATGTGACCAACGATGACTGAAGAGAATCGTTCAATGTAACAGAAGTGCACCCCTTTTGCAAACTGACAAAACATCATCTATATGGACTTTGGAGCCAAAGGCCCACTCATGTAGCATTCATGACTGCATGACACAAAGCTTTACGTCCGCCTGGCCCCTTCAACATTGGACTATTGATGACTGGAAATATGTTGCCAGATCGGACGAGTCTCGTTTCAAATTGTATCAAGTGGATGGACGTGTACGGGTATGGAGACAACCTCATGAATCCATTGACCCTGCATGTCAGCAGGGTACTGTTCAAGCTGATGGAGGATCTGTAATGGTGTGGGTAGGAGTGATATGGGAAACCTGATACTTGTAGATACAACTCTGACAGGTGACACATATGTAAGCATCCTGTATGATCACCTGTATCCATTTGTGTCCATTGTCAATTCTGTCGGACTTGGGCAATTCCAGCAGAACAATGTGAAACCCCACTCATCCAGAGTTGCTACGGATTACATGAACATTATTGAGCATATCTGGGATGCCTTGCAACGTGCTGTTCAGAAGAGATCTTCACCCCTCCATACCCTTACGGACTTATCGACAGCCCTACAGGATTCATGGTGTCAGTTCCCACCAGCACTACTTCAGACATTAGTTGAGTCCTGTTGCGGCACTTCTACATGCTCATTGGGGCCCTACGCAATATTAGACAGTTGTACCATTTTCTTTGGCTCCTCAGTAGAATCAGGTACAACTAATGGTGACATTGAGTGTATACTAAGAGAGATGGTGCAATAATGAAAAATATTATGGTAGATTATCAAAGAAAGATGTCTTATATCTTGCAAAAACCTGGCTCTAAGTGAACATCTAGTCAGACTAACAACAGGTCCACAATTTTTTCCCAGTGTTACACCCAAGAATGGTACCAGAAGAAATCCTACTCCATGGTGCAATAAGAAGGGCCCTGTCACAAAGTGATTCACAAAATACAGATGTACATGTACCTTCATGTAACTATAACGTAGCCAACATACTCTCAGGACAGAAAAAAGAAGCTGTTATGATCTCTGTTATCTCTGGTTTGACATTCTGCCTGCCAAATGGGTGATTTCAAAAATAAAACAAAGAGGGGAGATGGGCTGACCAAATGTAGGAGAATTTTTGTAATATTTTTCTTTTACAGTTATTGACTTTCAGTCCACAATACCCATGAAAAGGATTTACCTATTCGTCAGCAACTTTATACATCTGATGCTGTGTGTATGCCAATGGCCACAAAAGAGCCTGAGCTGATGTTGTAGCCTGGAAGTGACACTTTCATCACCATGTCTGACTTGTGTTGATAATGCGCACAATTTGTTCACGAGCACTGGCTAAGGATTAAATGTGATAAACCAATTGAAATGAGATTTCAGAGCTCATTTTTAACAAATTTTCAATGTTGTCTTTTGCTCTGAGCATTGAATAATTGAACAGTGTTGACTGGAATACTCTCTTTCAAATTCTGAAGGTAACAGGGAGCAAAAGCTATTTACAACTTTTACAGACGCCAGATGGGTCAAGAGGTATGAAAGGGAAACAGTGATTGAGAAGGGTCAGAGACAGCAAAGAACTTGGAGGAGAAGTTGAATATAATGGACAGTGCCTTGAAAGGATGATATAAGATGAACATCAATAAAAGCAAAGCTAGAATAACAGAATGTTGTCAAATTGAATCAGGTGATGCGAAGGGAATTAGATTAGGAAATGAGGCACTTAAAGTAGTAGATGAGTTTTGCCATTTGGGCAGCAAAATAACTAATGATGGCTGAAGCAGAGAGGATACAAAATGTAGACTGACAATGGCAAGAAAAGGGTTTCTGAAGAAGAGAAATTTGTTGACATCAAATATAGACGCAATACATTAGGAAGTATTTTCTGAATGTATTTGTCTGGAGGGTAATCATGTATGGAAGCAAAATATGGATGATAAACAGTTTAGACAAGAATAGGATAGAAACTTTCGAAATGTGATGCTACATAAGAATGCTGAATATTATATGTGTAGATAACATAATTAATGAGGAAGTACTGAATAGAATTGGGGAGACAAGAAATTTGTGGCACAACTTGACCAAAAGAGGGGATCACTTGGTAGGATGTATTCTGAGACATAAAGGTATCACCAATTCAGTTTTGGATGGAAGTGTGGGGAGTAAAAATCAAAGAGGGAAACCAAGAGATTAATACGGTAAGCACATTCAGAGGGATGTAGGTTGCAGTAGTGATTTGGAGACGAAGATGCTTGCACAGGATAGAGTAGCATGGAAAGCTGCATCAAACCAGTCTTTGGACTAAAGACAACAACAACAACAACAACAACAACAACAGCAACAGCTACATCCAAATCCACAACTCATGTAGGTATTCTTATCTTGTATTCATTTGGTGTCTAGGGCTGCAGGTCCACGTCTTCATGTGCATGTCTGGGATGATCTTGTTAACATTATAAATGACATGTAAACAATTTGAATAATTGGCTTATTATAGTTCTGCATGTAAACAACATGAGGTCAATGTACTGAATGACTCAAATAGCCATCTGCCTCAGTAGGCATCCTAGGAAAAAACAGTGCAGCACCATCTTGGAGAAATTTAAGTTACGTTGATGGTTAATAAGACAGATAGTGCAGTGCACCAAATATCACTGGGAATTCTTCACAAATTGCTGGTTCCAGTAGCATGCAAACTACATCTACATCTACATGATTACTCTGCAATTCACATTTAAGTGCTTGGCAGAGGGTTCATCGAACCACAATCATACTATCTCCCTACCATTCCACTCCCAAACAGCGTGCGGGAAAAACGAACACCTAAACCTTTCTGTTCGAGCTCTGATTTCTGTTATTTTATTTTGATGATCATTCCTACCTATGTAGGTTGGGCTCAAAAAAATATTTCGCATTCGGAAGAGAAAGTTGGTGACTGAAATTTTGTATATAGATCTCGCCGTGACGAAAAACGTCTTTGCTTTAATGACTTCCATCCCAACTAGCGTATCATATCTGCCTCACTCTCTCCCCTATTACGTGATAATATAAAATGAGCTGCCCTTTTTTGCAACCTTTCGATGTTCTCCGTCAATCCCACCTGGTAAGGATCCGACACCGCACAGCAATATTCTAACAGAGGATGAACGAGTGTAGTGTAAGCTGTCTCTTTAGTGGACTTGTTGCATCTTCTAAGTGTCCTGCCAATGAAACGCAACCTTTGGCTTGCCTTGCCCACAATATTATCTATGTGGTCTTTCCAACTGAAGTTGTTCGTAATTTTTACACCCAGGTACTTAGTTGAGTTGACAGCCTTGAGAATTGTACTATTTATCGAGTAATTGAATTCCAACGGATTTGTTTTGGAACTCGTGTGGATCACCTCACACTTTTCATTATTTAGCGTCAACTGCCACCTGCCACACCATGCAGCAATCTTTTCTAAATCGCTTTGCAACTGATACTGGTCTTCGGATGACCTTAGTAGACAGTAAATTACAGCATCATCTACGAACAACCTAAGAGAACTGCTCAGATTGTCACCCAGGTCATTTATATAGATCAGGAACAGCAGAGGTCCCAGGACGCTTTCCTGGGGAACACCTGATATCACTTCAGTTTTACTCGATGATTTGTCATCTATTACTACGAACTGTGACCTTCCTGACAGGAAATCACGAATCCAGTTGCACAACTGAGACAATACCCCATAGGCCCACAGCTTGATTAGAAGTCGCTTGTGAGGAACGGTGTCAAAAGCTTTCCGGAAATCTAGAAATACAGAATCAACTTGAGATCCCCTGTTGATAGTGGCCATTACTTCGTGCAAATAAAGAGCTAGCTGCATTGCACAAGAATGATGTTTTCTGAAACCATGCTGATTATGTTTGTAATGTTTTGGCTGAACCGGGTTGAAAGGGTTAAAAACATCTAATAACAGAAAAATGAAAAATAAGAAAAATCTAGTGCTGTTATGCTGTATATTATATGATTCTGTCTGATCAGAGGATTACAGAACTGTAATTGGACCTCATCTAAGCATTATATTAAGAAAGCTGTTGATGGGTCTTTATTGAAGTTTTAATCAATAAATAAGTATTAAAACATTGTCTATAGTGAAACTAGCTGCCAGAATTGAGGTATTTTGACCACTTGTTGCGATTGAAATACATCAGCTGCTTCAAAAGGGCTTTTAAAAATAGTATCAGAATTAAGATGAGCAGTTTTCTCATATCAGGTTTTGCAGGAAAAGTGGGATCAAAGCATTTCCCACACACTTGTTATGCCACTGTGGATAAAAGATGATTCTGGCTGCCAGTACTAGTTGGTAAAGCTGGAGATAATTTTTAAAAAAGAAATCAAATACAAAAACTTCAAATAAATATAAATAAAAAGATCAGTGTGAAAATAAACAAATAATATCACGCCATTTTGTATAATGGCTGACTCTTTAACTGTTATGTTGCATGAGAACAAATTTTTATTGTGTAGAATTTAGGTTATGATGAAAAAGCAGTTTCCATCTGAAGCAATCAATCTGCAACACATCAGCTGACCACACCTGATATCCTTGTTTATGTAGTGTGTGGCAAGCTGAATAGAATTTTATCACAAGTGGCACCATGACACTGTGATGTACAGGTTGACACAGAAAAACAGGAACATTTCCACAATCCAATAAAACTAGAAGTGATAAGGAAAGAAATTGCATTCATAGAAATTTCAAAAAATTACCATTTTTTGAAAATTATGTTCTTCAGATGGTGTCCTCCTGTACGAATACATTCGTGAAGTCTGCTGTTGAGATTCCTCATTGTCTGCTGCAACATCTCAGCTGAGACACTGTCAATTGCATCCTGAATTCTCCATTTTAACTCATCCAGGGTTCTAGGTTGAGTCATGTAGACTTTGCTCTTGAGGTAGCCACACAAGAAAAAATCACAAATGGATTGCCATTGTGTCAATAACTGTCAATGCCGATCATTACATGGAGATGTTACAAACTTTCGTTACACCTGCATTGAACAACTTTCCAAACATTCAAGAAGCCTGGTTTCAACAGGATGGAGCGATGTTACACACTGCACAGCAGTCAATGGCATATGTGTGAATTGTGTGGCAGCTGTGTGATGTCACAATTCGGTAACATTCCCTGGCCCCCTTGATTGCCAGATTTATCCATTCATGATTTTTTTTCTTGTGGGGCTACCTAAAGAGCAAAGTCTACACAACCAAGTTAAACAGACAATTCGAGGTGCAGTTCACACAGTATCCCAGCTGAGCTGTTGCATCGGTCTATGAGGAATCTCAACAACAGATTTCACGAATGTATTCATACAGGAGGACACCATCTAAAGGATGAAATTTTAAAAAAATGATAAATACCATCAAAGTTTCATAAATGGCAAAGTTATAAAGTTTCAATTACTACGAATGCAATTTCTTTCCTTCATCACTTCTAGTTTTATTGGATTTTGGAAATGTTCCTGTTTTTCTGTGTCACCCTGTACAAATAGTAGATTTCTTTTTTCCGGTGTGTATACTGTAACTGACGTACTGAAACAAACATTTACTGTGACAAGAGCACAAAGCTAGGTATTTTGAGGTACTATAGATAAGTTGAGAACTTGATTTAATATACAATAAATAATACTTTTATTTCACATTGTTTTCCCATGTCATCCAATACACATATTACTTACTCTATACGTAATCACATAAATATTAGTAAATTTATACATGAGTGTCAGTTTAAACACTCCCATTATCTTTATGAACCTGCTTAATTTTTTGTATTGTATGTAATAATGTATAATTTAATATTCCACATGTCTTCAGCATATAGGTTTAAATGGCAGATAAATATTTTTTTTGAAAGGATTTGTAGTGTCATGTATTCCATTTGCTCAATGTAAAGCTAACACATACAAGCACACAACTTGATGGAAAATTGTTTTCAAGTTTGTGAGAATTACATTTACATTCAGCATAATCTACACAACATACAGCAAATAAATACATTATTAACAAATATTTTGTCAGGGATTGTTGCTGACTAATTTATTAATTAGAAATACTCTAGTCATAGTATTTTATTTCCCCACTTCATTGCAACATGATCCTGACCTACAACTCAATTCTCAGGAACTCCATTGATTTTTTGGTATTACATATGCTTCAGTTCATCACCTTCATTTTACTGTGAAATGTGTCTTCTGCATCAAGAAAAACTTCCACATTTGCACTTCACACCTTAAATAACAAAACATTTTAATGTGTAAGTGCTAATGCAGAAGTTTTTCACCGGTGCAAAAGATGAACATGTCAAGGGCAAATGATGGTGATTGTCATTTTTTGACATTACATCTCTGCAGTTTATGTACTATGTATTCCTTGAGAATGGAGTGCATTGGGCTAAAACAGAAGAATAATATTTTGTGAATGAAAACTGCATTTTATTAACAGAATGTTTCTGTCTTAAATAAATACAAAAATAAATAAAGAAATGATACAGGAATGGCATACTGTGAGATGATTATCACAACTTTCTGATCAAACAGAAAAGTTAGGCATCTGGTTAAAGAGTTCCAGATTTTATCAAGAGAAATGATTTGTTAAATAGCTATCTTTGTACACTGGATGTTACATTAGACAATTTTTAACTGTAGATATGGTGGCTGTAACAAATTCATGCCAATGGTATATGCAGATACTGGCATTTATGTAGTTGTGTTCATAATGAACATATTATAAAAGTGTGAAATGGTGAGCTTATTAATAAGTACATTAGAAGATAATATACAAATGTTTGTATCATCATACATACTTGCATATGAGAATAGGTACTGTATAAGGAAATGCTGTTCACAACGTGTACAAGAGAGCAACTGCATTCATTTGTCGGCATACAAAAATTGTGCATTTGTACTGTATTCCTTCTCTCTTCTGTTATATTTCTGACAAGGGTCATTCCACACATTTGGCTGTCACCATCAACACCTTCCTCAAAGGACGGAAGTCATCTTTACAAGACACTCGAGAGTGATCAGAAGGGTGCAGTGGTGACCCCAGCATCATGTTTCCCTGCCTGTAGATAACTAAATGACTGACAGCACACCTGCAGACAGTGGACACTAGTGGTGCCTCCAGAGCAGAGTGAACAGGGCAGTCAGCAGCGTCTGAAAAGATGTGGTTGGGGCCCGAGGGGCCACCGCAGGGGGAAGATTCCCCACGTTGAAGAGCACTGCCCTGTCTCCCAGAGGCTGTACCGGCCGGAAATTGTGCGTCAGCAGGCCGTCTTCGGACTTCATCTTACGGAACACATCCACCTGTGACAGACATCTCAATCAGAACCTTGCTTTACATCCAAGTAGGTTGTGGCAACTTGGCATAAAAGAATCCGAGAAAAGGAGTCATATAATTCCACAGTATTTGTCTTTTCCCATGAACTGTGACCCTGTTGCAATGGGGTGGCTTGTGTGTCTCAACAGCATAATTAACTCTGCCACATGTGCAACCAGATTGGTGAGGTATCTGTGTTTAGGTCAGACTAACTTAGGGTTCTTAAACAGGGGTAGCAACCTTTTTAGTATTTGCAGAGGCAACAGTCTGAATGACTGGCTGATTTAGCCCTCTTAACTTTAACGAAAATATTTTTACTTTTTTGGTGTTGTGGCACAACTGAAATCAAGAGCAAAAACATGGACGTGGTCCTGTTGCATATGGCATGCCCTTATCTACTTTCAAACTGGTTTACTCATCCAGCTATTGGGGGCCTACAGTTTAATGTGGAGTCCAAAATATGCAGGAATCTAGCATTTTTTACATTAATAAACAATGCTAGAGGTGAAAAAAGTAATGAATGCCAGAAAAAAACCTAGATTGCTACTCACCACAAAGATGACAGATTGAGTTGCAGACATGCACAATGAAAAGACCTTTACATGTTTAACTTTTGGCCAAAGCTTTCTTCATCTACATCTACATCTACATCTACATGATTACTCTGCAATTCACATTTAAGTGCTTGGCAGAGGGTTCATCAAACCACAATCATACTAGAACTTCCTGGCAGATTAAAACTGTGTGCCGGGCCGAGACTCGAACTCGGGACCTTTGCCTTTCGCTGGCAAGTGCTCTACCAACTGAGCTACCCAAGCACGATTCATGCCCCATCCTCACAGCTTTACTTCTGCCAGTACCTTGTCTCCTACCTTCCAAACTTTACAGAAGCTCTTCTGCAAACCTTGCAGAACTAGCACTCCTGAAAGAAAGGATATTGCGGAGACATGGCTTAGCCACAGCCTGGAGGATGTTTCCAGAATGAGATTTTCACTCTGCAGCGGAGTGCGCGCTGATATGAAACTTCCTGGCAGATTAAAACTGTGTGCCAGACCGAGACTCGAACTCGGGACCTTTTGCCTTTGCGGACAAGTGCTCTGGCAACTGAGCTACCCAAGCATGATTCACACCCCGTCATCACAGCTTTACTTCTGCAGTTGGTAGAGCACTTGCCCACGTAAGGCAAAGGTCCCGAGTTCGAGTCTCAGTCCAGCACACAGTTTTAATCCACCAGGGAGTTTCATATCAGCGCACACTCCGCTGCAGAGTGAAAATCTCATTCTGGCACAATCATACTATCTCCCTACCATTCCACTCCCGAACAGTGCACGGGAAAAACGAACACCTAAACCTTTCTGTTCGAGCTCTGATTTCTCTTATTTTATTTTGATGATCATTCCTACCTATGTAGGTTCGGCTCAAAAAAATATTTTCGTATTTGGAAGAGAAAGTTGATGACTGAAATTTCGTAAATAGATCTCACCGCGACAAAAAACGTCTTTGCTTTAATGACTTCCATCCCAACTTGCGTATCATATCTGCCACACTCTCTCCCCTATTACGTGATAAAAAAAAATGAGCTGCCCTTTTTTGCACCCTTTCGATTTCCTCCGTCAAACCCACCTGGTAAGGATCTCACACCGCACGGCAATATTCTAACAGAGGACGAACGAGTGTAGTGTAAGCTGTCGCTTTAGTGGACTTGTTGCATCTTCTAAGTGTCCTGCCAATGAAACGCAACCTTTGGCTCGCCTTGCCCACAATATTATCTATGTG
This sequence comes from Schistocerca americana, assembly GCF_021461395.2. Classification (NCBI taxonomy): domain Eukaryota; kingdom Metazoa; phylum Arthropoda; class Insecta; order Orthoptera; family Acrididae; genus Schistocerca; species Schistocerca americana. The sequence goes on along the minus strand of NC_060128.1, from coordinate 169,181,177 downwards.
GTCTTTCCAACTGAAGTTGTTCGTAATTTTTACACCCAGGTACTTAGTTGAGTTGACAGCCTTGAGAATTGTACTATTTATCGAGTAATTGAATTCCAACGGATTTGTTTTGGAACTCATGTGGATCACCTCACATTTTTCATTATTTAGCGTCAACTGTCACCTGCCACACCATACAGCAATCTTTTCTAAATCGCTTTGCAACTGATACTGGTCTTCGGATGACCTTACTAGATGGTAAATTACAGCATCATCTGCGAACAACCTAAGAGAACTGCTCAGATTGTCACCCAGGTCATTTATATAGATCAGGAACACCAGAGGTCCCAGGACGCTTCCCTGGAGAACACCTGATATCACTTCAGTTTTACTCGATGATTTGTCGTCTGTTACTACGAACTGCAACGTTCCTGACAGGAAATCACGAATTCAGAAACAAAAACAAACACACAACACTCAAGCAAGCACACCGTGTACACACACATTACCACCATCTCCAGCAGCTCAAACCAAAAGGGAAATGGAGCCATGCTGACTCCAGTGCCATGGCCAGCTGTGTTTGGGTTTGAGATGAGTATCGACAGTGTGAACAGCCCGATTGAAGTGGTCCCACAGATTCTTGATTGGGATTAAATCTGGAGTGTTTGGTGGCCAGGGAAGTATGGCAAACTCAACTTGGTGTTCTTTGAACTGCACACTTACACTGTAAGCTGTGTGACACATTGCACTGTCCTGCTGATAGATGCCTTCATTGTGAGGAAAGATAAATTACATGTAGGGATGGACCTGGTCCCCAGTGATAGATGCGTAGCAGTGCTGATCCATTGGGCCTTTCACGATGACATGATCACCCAGGGAATGCCACAAGAACATTCTCCAGACCATAACACTTCCTCCTTGTGTGCTTTCAGATGTTTCACGCCAATGGCCATTTATCCAATGGAGCGTGAAATTTATCCAATGGAGCATAAAATGTTATTCATCTGAAAAGACTACCTGTCATCACTCAGTGGACATCGATTTGTCATACTGATATGCAAACTCAGGCCTTTGTTGCTGATGAACAGCAGTCAGCATGGGTGAATGAATGAGGTGCTTGCTACAGAGACCCATACGCAACAATGTTCACTCACTGTCATAGAGGTGACACTATTGGTTTGCCTGTACACATTCCTCTGCAGCTATTGTTCATCCCTGCTGTCTGTAGTCTGTGATGCACCAAATTTGCCTCGATGCCAGTTTTGGATAGCACAATTTTGCCATGCATGCTATGTTTCAACTACAGTGGCACATGAACATTTTGCAGACTGCTGTTTCAGAAATGCTTCCACCCTTGGTCTGAAAGCCAAGATAATGCCCTCTTGGATGACAGGTAAATTGCACTGTTTCTGAATTACAACTACTGCACAGTTTCTTGTGTCCTCTGATGCATTTTATATATCCTCCACAGCAAGTGCTGCCATCTGTCGTATGTCAGTGTTCATTATACATTGCCGTCGAACACAGTCAGTGGTCACATTAATGTGACTGGACCGTGCATAAGTTACTGTCAGTTTGATCTAATTTTTGATTTTTGCGAACTTAAGATGGATCTATTTGATGGTTTAGTGATGAGAGCAATTATGAACTTCAGTTTCCCATGGCTTCCACACTTTGGCATTGGTGGGGACTGGGATCAGTTCTCCCCGCAAGTCTGGCCTGAGAGTGCAGCCTTTCAAGCCCTCCAGAACATTGATGTTGATATATTTCAGAGCCACTGATAATTATGTCATTGAGAACTCTACAATCAACATCATCATTATCTCATTCCACACCAGCAGCAAGTACCTGGATTTAACATTGGCATGAATATGCCAGGGGACTAATTATTTTGCCTGGTGAGCTATGTCTCACAAAACACACACACACAACCAAGAAAAAAACTGTATCTAAAGCATCTGGTGCCATCTACAGATTGGTGGCCACGCCTGGGTTACCTGTCTGTGGGAGAGCAGGGTAGGCGTCTTGAACTCTATCCAGGTGACGACCTCGGAGCAAGGCGGCGTGGTGAGTGATCCATTGTATGTGAAGTAAAGCTCTCGGTTATCGGGCAGCAAGTCGCCCAGGAACAGGGCCCTCCTCAGTGACACCTTGGAGCCCGGTGCCTCCACCTGTGGGATGGCCTCTGCCAGCTCTGCGTACACCGGGTTGTCATCTCCAAACACCTGCATCAGTAAATAGCATGTCTCAATAACAGTAATGCAAAATTACATGTGTAATTGCAATGAAAAATGTGGAAGGTGTGGACAGGTGTGAATATTGTTGCACTGTTGTGGTTGCACTATATGTACGTGTATTATGTATAGAGAAATGGAGTAAGTGATAGAAGCCGACTTTGGGTAAGATCTGTTAGGATTCCAGAGAAATGTAGGAACAACGAGGGAAAATTTACCCTGTGACTTGTCATAGAAGATAGTTGAAAGGCATACTCACATTTACAGGATCTGTAGATTTGGAAAAAGCTTTTAATGATATCAACTGTGGTACTCTCTTTGAATTTTTGAAGGTAGCAGAGATGAAACACACATAGCATAATGTCATCCACATCTTGTATGAAAGCTTAACTGCAGTTACCCAAGTTGAAAGACATGAAACTGAAGCAGTGCACTGTGGACCATCTTTAAATGTCACAGTAGCAGAATGGGAATGATGTTTGAGCTTGTGACATTCCCAGCCACATACAACACATATTTGATTTGTGCCAAAGTATGTCTGGCAAACACCACAAGTGATGAAATGTCCATCTTATCTTTGTGCTCAGTTGTGTTGCAGGACTTCATTTCAGACAGAATGAACGAGAAACATGTTCTGGCACCTTCCCGGAGCTTTTTTTTTCCTCCTTCATTGCAATAATTTGGCACTGAAGATTTAAAATAGTATACATGTTTTCACCAGAGATTTAAAAAAATTCAGTGAGTAGAAGACAAATGGCATTTGAAGCTTGACTAAATATCTTAACTCTGTGTCTCATGTGACATTGTGTTTTGTTTTTCCTAACACTTGTGGAAGCCAGTATAGTATGTGACACTGATGGGACAGGAATATCTTCACAGTCATTCATCAGTGAATGCTTTATTAATTTATACTGGACTCACATTTACCGAGCAGCTACAATTTTCCAAAAATCGAAACTTGTGATTTTGTATGGTGGGGAGGGGACAGGTGTTGTAAGGTGCAGATTTGTAGTCCGGTAGAAATTATGCATTGCTTTGTAATCCAGACTTGGTTTGTATTATGACAACTCATTAATGTAAGGAAACACAGTTTAAGTTATTATTTTGTAAAGAATACAAACAAGCATCACAACTTGTAGTCTACTTAAGACCCCAAAAGACAATGAAGTAGTTGATGGTGAGACACATACCTGCATCACAAGAAAGAGTGACAACTGCATCTTCTGTCGGAATTGTAGAGCAGGAAAATCTGTGGGGTGAACACTAAGATGTGGAGAATAGAATTTCAGTCAGCAATATACACCTCTCAGGTACGTGACTTTCCGGTACTTACTTATGAAAAGTTCTGCCTTTAATGAATTTTGATTTGCAACTGCTACAGTGAATGAACAAAGAGTAAAAACAGGAGAAATAAGTGTAACAACATTAACATTTCAATATTTGAGCTAAATGTAAGAAACAGCATTATTCCAAGAGTTGTGACATTTCCTGTTCAATATTGTTGAAATGTTGAATACTGAATGTTCACTCCATACACATTCCTGCTCTGTAATGTGAGGCAGCCCTAATAAAAAAACACCTCTATAAACACCATCATTTATGAGTGGACTGGCATTTTGAACAACACAAAAATTGGCTGAATGACACATTCAGTGGTAAATGAGCACAGTTGTGAGCGATGTTTTTTGTAGAATGCTAGTTCTTTTCGTATGGAATCACTGTTTATTTTACCCAACTTAGTTTGCAAGAAGGATGCAGTATGGATGAAATTTATAAATGATTATAATCAGCTTTCTCCCAAAATTGAAAATTACCAAGTAACTTGCTATTGTATGTCACAAGTTTCATTTTGTAAGAAAAAGAGGGCCATATTAGTAGGTGAGATGACAGAATAAGATTAAACTGACAGTGGGGTAATATTAAAATTTAATGCAGTACACTGCAGGAGTTGCTGCTTGACCTGCTCTGTTATAGGGATAAATAAATGTGTACTTGGAGCACTGGATGACTCCCCTAAAACAGTAATGTTTGCTGGTGACACAAGTCTGCTGATAAAAGGTCCAAACAGGTCCATAGCAGATACAGACAGGAGAATAATGGTACAGGCTTGCAACTGGTTCACAACCTGCAGCTTACTCTTACAAAATCTCACATTATACAATTTCAAACATTATAAAGTACTTTGGTAGACCAGAAGTAGTGTTCACTGGGCAGAGACTCTATGAGACTCCATATGCGAAGTTGCTGGGCATCCAGAATGATAACAAACTGAGGTGTCACCAGCATGTGGACAGGTTAGTGCTGCCTGTTCTGCAAGCAGATATCTCCCCCACTGTGCTGACCTGCAAGCAGGGTTGCTTGGCATACTTTCACACAATGTGACCATGTAGACTTTCCCGACATATTAGTATATCGGATTCTTGTCAGGTTTCCAGCCAGATCAAACTGTCACCTGAGCACAATATTTCAGCAGTCCACCTGGCCACCATCATCAAGTGCAAAAGGCTTCGCTGCTCTCCCCGATAACTGATGATTCCACTCTTTTTTTTTCTTTATAGTGATTTTATTCCCTGGCCCCAGCCCCATATGGGCAGGGGAGGGCTATCAGCGGCTCAGCGGCACAATCCACCACTCTTCAGCCGAGTGACATGACAACTAAAACAAGAATAAACTGTTTCATATAAGGTGATAAAAAAGGGGGACATAAAACAGAGTAAGGGGACATAATGAAGGTAAAAATACACTGACATGGAGACGTTCACTGGGGGCAATTAAAAAAGTCGACATAAAGTTAAAAAAACACAGTTGGCGATTTTTAAAACACAAAGAAGATACTGAAGGCACACACACAGGTTAAAAGTCGGCCACAGTATTAAAAACACTCCAGAACAACACACTTTAAACCCTCTTTGAGCATACACGATGAAGAATAAAACTGCCAAGTAGGACCTGCCCAGGGAGAGGCTGGAGAGGATGGAAAAGGAGGGGAGAGCAAGGTGCAGCAGGGGAGGCAGTGGGATGAAAAGAGTAGGGACGTCAGCGGGTACACCAAGAGGCAGGAGACTGGTGGGGCAGGTGACGAAGAGGGAAGACAAGGCACAGGGGAGTGCACAGACACTGAAGGGGAGCACAAGAGAGGGAGCGGGAGTAGGAGGGGAAAGCCACTCAGGAGAAGGGAGTGAGAGTAGAGGGAGCCCTGTGGAGGAGACAGGAGGAAGATGGGGTTAGAGTTGGTAGGAAGGGTAGAGGGTGAAGCTCATCATCCGGGAGGGGTGGTTGGTGGAAGTTGCGTTGGGAAAGGAGGTGGAGGGTGTGGAGATGGAGAGAGGGTGGGGCACAACGGTAAAGGTGCGGCAATGGGCTGGGTATGGAGAGAATGGGAGATACCAGAGGGTGAGGGGGATCAATGCAGCAGACAATATATAGTGTGCAGATGTGTTCAAGGAAAAGGAGAAGGTGGGGGAACGGGATGAGGTCGTAGAGGATGCGCGTGGGGAATGGAAGGCGGATGTGGAAGGTGAGGCAGAGTGCATGGCGTTCGAGGATTTGGAGGGATTTATAGGACCTAGGAGGGGCGGAAATTCCAGCCACGCTGCCATAACAGAGGATGGGGCAGATCAAGGATTTGTAGGTGAGAAGGATGGTGGAAGGATGCGGACCCCATGTCCGGCCAGACAGGAGTTTCAGGAGGCAGAGGCAGGTGTGAGCTTTGTGTTGGATGGTAAGGAGATGGGGAGTCCAGGTGAGGTGGCGGTCAAGGATGAGGCCAAGATGTTTTAAGGTAGGAGTGAGGTGGATAGGATGGCCATAAATGGTGAGGTAGAAATCATGGAGACAGATGGAGAGGGTAGTGCGGTCTATGATGATTACCTGTATCTTGGAGGGGTTGATACAGAGGAACCACTGGTTGCACCAAGCGGTGAATTGGTCAAGGTGGGTTTGGAGGGTACGTTGGGACCGTTGAAGGGTAGGATAAAGGGCTAGGAAGGCGGTGTCAGCAGAAAACTGGAGGAGATGAACAGGTGGGGGAGGTTTGGGCATATCAGCAGTGTACAGGAGATAGAAGAGAAGGGAAAGGATGGAGCCTTGGGGCATGCTAGCAGAGGGATAGAAAGTATGGGAGTTGGAATTGTGGATAGTCACATAGGAGCAACGAGGGGAGAAGAAGGAAGCAACGAGATGGACGAAGTTGATGGGGAGCGCATAAGTCTGGAGCTTAAAGAGGAGCCCGGGATGCCAGACACAGTCATAGGCGTTCTGGAGGTCAAGGGAAACAAAGATAGTGGAGTGACGGGAGTTAAGTTGGAGTGAACGAATATTGGTAAGGTTAAAGAGCTGGTCGTCGGCGGAGAAGGAAGGCCGGGAGCCACATTGGGTAAGGGGAAGAAGGTGGTGCTGGTTAAGGTGGTGGTGATTACGGTGAGAGAGGATGGTCTTGAAGACCTTACTGAACACGGAGGTGAGGTAGATGGGATGATAGGAAGAGGTATCACAGGACGGTTTGTTGGGTTTAGGGAACAGCAGGACACGGGAAGTCTACCAGAGGTTGGGGGTAAAATACTGTGGAGAGGAGGACATTGTACAGGGTAGCAAGGACAGCCAGGAAGGATTGGGGGGGGGGGGGGTTCCTTCAGGTGGCAGTAGGTGACACCATCGTGACCAGGGGCGGTGTTGCATTTGGAGCGGAGCACGATTGTGATGTCGGGTGCGGTAATGGGAGTGTTGATGTCTGAGGGGGCTAACCGATCCAAGTACTGGAAGCTAGCGGCAAGTGGTGGGACGGAGATGTCAGTGCGGTCAAGGACGGTGGGGAAGAGGGAGTAATCAAAATGGGGATCGTCAGGAATGGAGAAGACCTCGGAGAGGTGGGAAGCAAACTGGTTAGCCTTACTGAGGTCGTCAGGAAAGGGTCGATCGTCATGGAGGATAGGGTAATGTGGGGTGGGATGGCTACCAGTAAGGCGATGGGAGGCTGACCAGTACTTGGAGGGGTTGACAGGGAGGGTGGAGTTGAGGCGTGTGCATATCTGGCGCCAGTCCCGGCGTTTCTTTGCTGTAAGGAGGTTCCGTGTTTGTCGCTGTAATTGCCGATGTCACTCGCAAATGACTGCACCTTTGCATGCATCGGAAATACAACAGTGCATGCGCTAGATACAGTGCGCACGCGCTCAATCGTTCCTGCTGCCAACTGGCGCAAAAGGAGTTGCAGCGCCTCTGGTGGTGTATACTGTTGAAAACGATATATCGCTGTAAGTGATTATTCATTGCCGGCCGATTCAGGTGCCGTTGTTTCTTCATTTCTGATAAAACAGGAGTCCAATTTTTACTTAGTGGGTATCCATTATCACGAATAATGATATTATCTGCTGGCCTGATGTCGACAGATTCTTTTAAAACACAATCCCAGTACCGCGAAGCGTTTGCAACTACTTGCGTCTCATTGTATAGCATCCTGTGTCCCTCTGTAAGGCAATGCTCAGCCACCACAGATTTATCTGGTTGTAATAATCGCGTATGGCGATGATGTTCAATACACCTGTCGTTGACGGTGCAAATAGTTTGGCCAATGTAATTTTTCCCGCACTCACACGGTATTTTGTAAACGCCAGACTTCCTCAAACCTAAGTCATGTTTAACAGAGCCAAGTAGTGCTCGAATCTTAGCTGGCGCACGAAAAACACATCTGATCTCATATTTCTTCAAAAGTCCACCTATCTTGGCGGACACGTTCCCAGCATACGGAAGAAAAGCTACAGACCTAAAGGTGTCTTCAGAAGGTTCAGGTAGAGGTCCAAACTCAAAAGCACGTCGAATTTGTCGGTCCGTATAGCCGTTATTATTGAACACGTCCTTAACATTTTGCAGCTCCTGTGATAAATTGTCAGCATCCGAGACAGCATATGCTCGTTTAACCAAGGTCCGAAGGACTCCTGTACGTTGAAAAGGTGGATGGCAACTGGTAGCATGTAAATACCTGTCGGTATGAGTCGGTTTCCTGTAAACACCGTGTCCGAGAGTTCTGTCTTCTTTTCTGTAAACTAGTACATCCAAAAAAGGTAACTTTCCCTCCTTTTCAATTTCCATCGTGAATTTGATGTTAGTATGAAGACAATTAAAATGGTCCAATAACCGGTGCAAAGAGTCAATTCCTTGTGGCCAAAGAAGAAACATATCGTCAACATAGCTCAGACAACATGAAGGCTTTAAAAAAAATGTTTTCAGGGCCATGTCCTCCATAAAAAGACTAGCGACTATGGGGGATAAAAGACTCCCCATAGCCACACTACCGGTTTCTTCAAAGTATTTGTCGTCAAATAAAAAATAGGTTTTCATTAATTAAAAACAGTGACTTTTCAAGAGGGACCTGAGTAAAAAGTGATACCACATCAAAACCAACAAGTAAATCAGAGGGACCAAGACGAAGCAACTTTAAACGCTGAGAAACGTCAACACTTGATAGCGGGAAATGATACTTGTCGACGGACTGTGATTAATCTTACAAGTAAGGAACTGGATGACGTCACGGTTTCAGTGTTAGAAAAAGTTTAAAACTTCGCACCCACCCCTAGAAGCATTCCCACTATGGAATTCATTTCTTCTGTTGAACAAGCTGTGTTCCGTCTTCTGGAAGAACAGGCGGAAGAGATTAGACAGAAGGTTTCTCCCCTTTTGCGTCGGGCTCGGCCTCCACAAAGTAACATTTCTCCAGCTGAACGAGCAGCCAGACCCTGAATTGTTAATCTTACTAGCAGACAAAGGTAATGCTACCGTTTTAATCTCAAAGGCAGAGTATGTGAATAAGATGCATGATGTACTTAAGGATCCGTCATATCGTATATAACAGAAGGATCCCACGGGTAGCATAAAACGGACTACGATTTCACTTCTGAAGAAGAGTTCCTTACCTGAGGACACTATCAAAAAACTACGTCCTGGTGCGGCCGTTCCACCTAGATTATGCCGTTTGCCAAAGATCCATAAGGATGGGGTCCCATTGCACCCTACTGTTTCTAATGTGGGTGCACCAACTTACAACTTGGCAAAATATTTAGCGTCGGCTCTCACCCCTCATGTGGGTAAAAGTGAACACCATATTTCCAACTCTATGGATTTTTTTTCAGCGTTTAAAGTTGCTTCGTCTTGGTCCCTCTGGTTTACTTGTTAGTTTTGATGTGGTGTCACTTTTTACTAGGGCCCCTCTTGAAGAGTCATTGATTTTAATGAATGAAAAACTTGATATGGAAATGAAGAAGCCCTGCCGTCATGTTCTGACATCCATCTATTTTTATTTGATGACAAATATTTTGAACAAACCGGCAGTGTGGCTATGGGGAGTCTTTTATCCCCCATAGTCGCTAGTCTTTTTATGGAGGACATGGCCCTGAAAACATTTTTTTTAAAGCCTTCATGTTGTCTGAGCTATGTTGACGATATGTTTCTTCTTTGGCCACAAGGAATTGACTCTTTGCACCGGTTATTGGACCATTTTAATTGTCTTCATACTAACATCAAATTCACGATGGAAATTGAAAAGGAGGGAAAGTTACCTTTTTTGGATGTACTAGTTTACAGAAAAGAAGACAGAACTCTCGGACACGGTGTTTACAGGAAACCGACTCATACCGACAGGTATTTACATGCTACCAGTTGCCATCCACCTTTTCAACGTACAGGAGTCCTTCGGACCTTGGTTAAACGAGCATATGCTGTCTCGGATGCTGACAATTTATCACAGGAGCTGCAAAATGTTAAGGACGTGTTCAATAATAACGGCTATACGGACCGACAAATTCGACGTGCTTTTGAGTTTGGACCTCTACCTGAACCTTCTGAAGACACCTTTAGGTCTGTAGCTTTTCTTCCGTATGCTGGGAACGTGTCCGCCAAGATAGGTGGACTTTTGAAGAAATATGAGATCAGATGTGTTTTTAGTCCGTCAGCTAAGATTCGAGCACTACTTGGCTCTGTCAAAGATGATTTATGTTTGAGGAAGTCTGGCGTTTACAAAATACCGTGTGAGTGCGGGAAAAATTACATTGACCAAATTATTTGTACCGTCAACGACAGGTGTATTGAACATCATCGCCATACGTGATTATTACAACCAGATAAATCTGTGGTGGCTGAGCATTGCCTTACAGAGGGACACAGGATGCTATACAATGAGACGCAAGTAGTTGCAAACGCTTTGCGGTACTGGGATTGTGTTTTAAAAGAATCTGTCAACATCAGGCGAGCAGATAATATCATTGTTCGTGATAATGGATACCTACTAAGTAAAACTTGGAATCTTGTTTTATCAGACATGAACAATGGCATCTGAATCGGCAGGCTATGGATAATCATTTGTTCAAAAATGGTTCAAATCGCTCTGAGCACTATGGGACTTAACATCTGAGGTCATCAGTCCCCTAGAACTTAGAACTACTTAAACCTAACTAACCTAAGGACATCACACACATCCATGCCCGAGGCAGGATTCGAACCTACGACCGTAGCGGTCGCGCGGTTCCAGACTGAAGCGCCTAGAACCGCTCGGCCACATCGGCCGACTAATCATTTGTAACGATATATCGTTTTCAACAGTATTCACCACCGGAGGCGCTGCAACTCTTTTTGCGCCAGGGGGCAGCAGGAATGACCGAGCGCGTGCGCACTGTATCTAGCGCATGCACTGTTGTACTTCCGATGAATATAAAGGTGCAGTCATTTGGGAGTGGAATCAGTTATCGGCGAGAGCAGCGCAGCTCTTTCCACCTGATGATGGCGGCCAGGTGGACCGCTGAAATATTGTGCTCAGATGACAGTCTAATCCGGCTGGAAACCCGACAAGAATTTGATATATTTTCTCTCAGTTCTGTCCTATGTCACAACAGTGTAGGACACTTCTGCTAATTAAAAGAAAGTACTTATTCTATAGAAGTGGACAATAAAAGTAAATTGTGTGAACTGATTACTGAACATCCTGTTGAAACCTCTTCAACGACATAGCGTTTCTTGCACTTACATGCCAATATGTATACTCCCTAATGGTATTTATAGCTAATAACGAGCTAATTCAACAATTATGCAATACTGGTGGTGGAAATTATTTCTATACAGACGATGCATCCCTCTCTGGGGTTCACAATGAAAGTTTGTATTCCAGAAAAAAAAGCCTATAAGTGGTGCCAGTGGACATCAGGCTGGAAACTGGATATCATCAAGTATGTATAAACAAACGAAAATAATATCTCTTTAGCCACTATTGTTCTACAATTTTTCCTCAGTACTTGGATTCAGGTATTTAAATTCTGCGTAACTCTTACAATTTTCATCAGATCCTGATTTTTCCAGTATATAGAAAGCTTATAGTGGTGTGCGTAGAACTAAATTGCTTTGTTTCAAGTACCAGTATTAGAAAATAACAGCAGATGAGCAATGTAGGAGGATTAGTGGTTGTTTCTCTCGTAATACACATACACTGTGATATAAAGTATCCGGATACCCCCAAAAACATACGTTTTTCATATTAGGTGCATTGTGCTGCCAGGTACTCCATATCAGCGACCTCAGTTGTCATTAGACATCGTGAGAGAGCAGAATGGGGCGCTCCGCAGAACTCACGGGCTTCGAAGGTGCTCAGGTGATTGGGTGTCACTTGTGTCATATGTCCGTACGTGAGATTTACGCACTCCTAAACATCCCTAGGTCCACTGCTTCCGATATGATAGTAAAGTGGAAACGTGAAGGGACACGTACAGCACAAAAGTGTACAGGCCGACTTCGTCTGTTGAGTGACAGAGACCGCCGACAGTTGAAGAGGGTCGTAATGTGCAATAGGCAGACATCTATCCAGATCGTCACATAGGAATTCCAAACTGCAAGTACTATGACAGTTAGGTGGGAGGCGAGAACACTTGGCTCTTAGGGTCGAGCGGCTACTCGTAAGCCACACATGACGCCGGTGAATGCCAAACGACGCCTCGCTTGGTGCAAAGAGCGTAAACATTGGACGATTGAACAGTCGAAAAACGTAGTGTGAAGTGGTGAATCAGGGTACACAATGTGGAGATCCGATGGCAGGGTGTGGGTATGGCGAATGCCCGGTGAACGTCATCTACCAGCTTGTGGAGTGCCAACAGTAAAATTCGGAGGCGGTGCTGACGTTATATTGTGGTCGTGTTTTTCATGGAGGGGGCTTTCACCCCTTGTTGTTTTGTTTGGCACTATCACAGCACACGCCTACATTGATATTTTAAGCACCTTCTTGCTTCCCACTGTTGAAGAGCCATTCGAGGATGGCAACTGCATATTTCAACACAATCGAGCACCTGTTCATAACGCACGGCCTGTGGCGGAGTGTTTACACGACATTAACATCCCTCTAATTGACTGGCCTGCACAGAGTCCTGACATGAATCCTATAGAACACCTCTGGTATGTTTTGAAACGACGACTTCGTGCCAGGCCTCACCGACCGACATCGATACCTCTCCTCAGTGCAGCACTCCGTGAAGAATGGGCTGCCATTCCCCAAGAAACCTTCCAGCACCTGACTGAACGTATGCCTGCGAGAGTGGAAGCTGTCATCAAGGCTAAGGGTGGGCCAACACCATATTGAATTCCAGAATTACCGATGGAGGGCGCCACGAACTTGTAAATCATTTTCAACCAGGTGTCCGGATACTTTTGATCACATAGTCTACATAAACTAATCTAGAAGTAATCAGTATAATTACCAATTTGAGTGGATTAATGGCTCTCACAATTTGTTCTTAGTACGCTCTGCAGAAGTGGTAGGTTCTGCCTGTTAATGTATAGCTTGGCTAGTTCCACACTGCTAAACTATCTCCTATGTGATGGGAAGTATTGAAAGCGGTCTTTGAATTGAGGAAGAAATGAAAGAGCTGAGCAGGTTGCTGAAAGTGGCCTGTCTCCGTGACAATAGTGTTTGTTCAGGTATTTCCAATCTACTGATAATGCTGCGTTTGTTAGAAGCTGTACACTGACTGCCGGGCTATGAAAACATAGCTAATCATCGAGCATGTGATTTGAAAACAGCTGCTAGCTTTGCACAACAGATGTCTGATGTTACCTCGTAGAAGAGCGCCACCACTGCGAGGCCGTCCTTATGGCTGAGTGCACCGTTGAAGCTGCCGTAGTCCGTCTTGTAGAACACCATGTGCAGCTCCAGGGGGAAGCTGCAACACAGTGAGGAGGTGGCCATAAGCGAAGGCGGCAGAACTCCGGTTTAGTCGCTCGGGTACTTATTTTAGTAGACGATATAAGGGAACCGTGTTTGGAGGTTATCAAGCGTTGTTGGCCGAATCAGAGAAAGAACTATGTTTTGTGACGGAGAGGACCGTAAGAGCTGGGAAAGCGTATGGAATGGTAATAAATGCAGGAGAGACCCAAGTGATGGGAATCTGCAAACGTGAAGGTCCCATCAAAATATCATTGGAAGGAAGGGCACTGGAAAAAGTAAAATCTGTAGGTTATCGGGAAGTTTCGTGACAGAAAATAGAAACTTTGTGGAAGAGCTAAGAAGTAAAATGCCTTTCACGAAAAGAATTTTTGAAAAGGTAGAAGGTATATTGACAGCAGAAAGAAATCCCATTGATCATTCGACAAGTATTTCCTCTGGAGGGTAGTATTGCACGGATGCATCATAGACACTCAAAAACAAAGAGTAAGAATTGTTTGCATCAAAAACAGTACATTAGCTTTCCTTTCAGTTTGATTTTAAATACGAATCTAGAATTCGCCAAGTGTAAACTCTTTTCCGACCGTCTGTAACTTGCGTGTGCCTGTTGTGTGCTGTCTGCAGGCTGAGTTCGTCCTCTGAACTTGTGCGAGAGAACGAGTGTTGTCTATAAATTCGTAGGAAATTGGGCGCACAGTCAGGCAAGCTGACCATTCAAACAGTTATGGTTTCGGCATCACTATCCTTTTCATATCCCAGCTAAGAGTGGCTTAAATGTCTTATTTATCGTTTAATAACCATTGTTTAAAAGAACAACTTGAACTGTATACTATGTTCATCATAACACAAACACGATGATTTGCCAGAATCCATAGCACACGTACACTAGTGTTGTTACGCTCTTGGAAGTAGATTCTACTTATATATTAGTTATCTTATTACTAACTTACGTTAAATGAAACTTTAAGATATTCTAATGTATTAACAGCCATCACTGTTTTTCCTCATCACGTTTCAGCCACGCAGTTTTTATTTCAAAAATCGTGTACCGTACAGTGACAGTCTCTATACTGTTGTCCTCTGATTTTCGCGCTGTTAATTCGCAGTATTGAAGATGGCTGAGGCTGCCTAACGCTCGTCAGTGGAACATGGTTAAAGAATGGCGAGAAATAGGTTGTTCTTAATGTTTTTCATAACACTGGAGGTATCGTAGTGGAGTGTTAATCTGGTGTTCATGTATCGCTGGTTCAGATCTCGTGTTGGACATCTTTCGTTTTTAGTTTAATTTCAAATAGGCCTACCTATATCTCATAATTGTAAGATTCATCATTATTATGAATAACGCACGCCTTCTTGTTTCCAATTACATACTGCACGCGAAATTCCTGGTTTTATTTCAAATATAAATTCCTAATCATCGATATTTTATAATAGATTGTTAGTAAATGTTGCTTAAATTTTTTAGGGCAAACATGAAAAATCACATTGTTTTATACCGCAGATGTAGTGTCACACGAACCAGTGTCGTTGAAACATGAAATTGTCTTACAGCATCGAGCACGCCACACAAATGATGCATTTTTAGATTTTCCTTTGTACCATTACAATATGAACCCAACAGAACTGATCTGGAGCCAAGTTAAGAGGTTTGTCGCGAGAAACAACAGTCAAGCTGCCAGACGTACTGGAACTGACGCACGCAGCTTTTTCACATGTCACTGCCGAACGCTGGAGGGATATGGAAAGCGCACGGCACGAGAGAAGAGGAGAAAATGCGGCACCTGGGTGGCTTCGTGAATTCTGTTGCCGAGTGTCGCGTTATCAACGTAGCAGGTGACAATTTCAAAACTGAAATGCATTTCTCGGATTCGGACAAGGAAGGAGCTAAGAGATCACGAGACGACTGACTGTAATTAATCCCTGCAGTGGCTTCGGTATTCAACAATACGGTGAAATCCCTGCAGAATGTTTTTACACCATACATCGCTCTCTCGGGAAAAATTATCCTGTTTAAGTTAGAAATTTTCATCAGTCTTGTTTGTAACTAGAAAACGATGTTAGGTGAGAACGAGAACATTTTATGCTTTCTGTCTGGTCACCTAAGAAGCATGCAGTAGTGCTGGAGTTTTGCCGAAGTTATTTCATTCTCTTTAAAAATTAAATGACATTCGAAGCTATCTTGATTCTCTGCTCGTCTCCTTTTACGTCTCAACTGCAACTGTTCACATCATTGAAGGTTGGCTGGACTAGCTGGCTGGCCAGTGATGTCCAAGTTAAATGCGCCGGTAAAGACGTTATTGCACAGTCTATGTGCGAGTAACACAGCGTAAAACGTTTCCTTAAGATCCCACTTGACTACTGGACAAGCTTGGCGTCCGCTCCATATGAAACGAAATCGAATGAGACTCAGGCAAACGCGGAAGAATACATGCTGCAATGTCTACATCAGGTTTAGTCTTACGATGAACATTTTATAGTACAATGCGCGCAAGATGACATGGCATTTTGTAAGCGGACCCTGGGAACGTAAGCACACGATCACTGCCTAACTTACAGGCTGCTGTTGGGGAGAGGCAATGTGTAGGGGAAACAAGCCGTCCTCTACCCGTCCCTTTTTCTCTCAGAGCAGGCGCCACAGTGGAATCAACAGTGGCTACTGCAACGCTACAGCGTGTCGTGTTGTTTAGTAGCTTAAGTTGGCCCTGCTGCGTATTCCTTCGCCAGCAGGAAAGGGTCGAGTTACCTCACGCATACACATTACCTAGTGGCGGCTTGTGCCCTGCAGCTAGCTGCGGAGAAGCTTCGCCTGCCCGGCTGGTGTGGAAGTGTGGTTGGTTACCTGTGGTTGTTGATGGTGTCCTCGCTGCCCACGGAGTCGTTGACTCCCCAGTGGAAGTGCAGCTGGGCGAATTCGTAGTCTCCCCGCAGTGGGCCGCCAGAGAGCACGGCCGGCTCGGACGTGTTGAACTGCACCAGCACTGCAAAACACGGGGACATGAGTTCTCAGCTCTTTTCTCTGTGCGTCCATGGCCGTTGTGGATCTGAGAATTTGGTAATGGGGACTACAAAATAAACATTGGTAGACCTCGCAGTCGCCGAACAAGCATCCAGCATGAAGACAAGGTTAACTGTGTGGTTTAACCCTTCCGTGAGCCGTGGGAGACATGCTTACCTCTACAATGAACTCGCTCCTAGTCCCGTGGGATTCACAGTTCCCACCTCTGTACGGTGCTACCACCTAGTGAACAGTATAGGGTACTACTTCCAATCGGAAGTTCCCGCCGTTTTTGCTGTACCTTCGCGCAGAGGCATTGTACAGCTGAGTGTTGCTCTGTAGAGGAGCCTTTCAGTGCTGTTAGCATGACATTTTGTGATTTTTTCCTCAAAGCTATAGTATAACGTAAATACTTTTGATTTACCCAAATTTATGAAGGAAAACGTAAAATTGGAACGAGGAGAATTCCAGTTTGAAACAAAAGGAGCCATTTCTGCAGTAAAATGGATGGATAACCGTCCAGTCACTTTCCTGTCCTCAATTCATGACCCATGAGAAACAGCCACAGTGAAAAGAAAAAACAAGGAAATTTCTTCAAGGAGATTTCTTGTCCTGAAGTTGTGGCAGAATACAACAAAATAATGGGTGGTGTCGATAAGTTTGATCAATTACGAGAAAGGTATGCTATTGGCAGACGTTCTGTAAAATGGTGGCACAGAATATTTTATTTCCTGGTGGACGTTGCTATAGTGAACAGTTTCATCCTGTGGAAAATAAGTAAAAGAGAAAGTGGACAGCATGATCAGCTCACATACAGGATCCATCTAGCCAGACAATTGATCATTGGCCTCTCATCCCAAAAAAGGCGTGGACAAAAACCTGTCTTTCTGGCAAAAAGGGGTAAAGTACCTGAAGATTTTCGTCATGTGGCTGTAGGGGAGCATCAACCCTTTTTAGGAGAAACCTACTGGACGTGCCGTCATTGTAGTACCAAAGCTGCGGAAAAGAGCACTCGCTGTGTTTGTACATATTGTCAAATACCACTTTGTATAGACCCATGTTTCAGAAAATTTCATGGTAAGTAATTCTGAACAAACATTGTAACAAGAGAAGTAAATTTATCAAATAAATATGACATATATTGAAAAAGTTGTTTATGTCATTTAACTCCAAGGAAGGGTAGCGGGAAGAATACTTCCCACCTTGTAGTGTGACCTCACTTTCACGGTAGGAGCAAATTTGATGTTCTGTATGATAAATATACCTATCTATTAACTACTATCTGCTCTCCATTCATTAAAAAAAAACTGCTCAATAATTTTGTCCACGAAAGGATTAACAGCGCAATTCGGATAATGCTCAGGAAGCAAAGGCAGTTTCACTCGCGGTACAAGAAAGATCGGGAGAATGAGGACAGGCAAAAGTTAGTAGAGATTCGTGTTGCTGTAAAAAGAGCGATACGCCAAGCATACAACCACTACCACCGTCATACCTGAGCAAAAGATCTTGCTGAAAACCCAAGGAAATTCTGGTCTTATGTAAAATCGGTAAGCGGGTCGAAGGCTTCCATCCAGTCACTCACTGACCAGTCTGGCCTGGCAACGGAAGACAGCAAAACGAAAGGTGAAATTTTAAATTTAGCATTTGGGAAATCTTTCACGCAGGAGGATCGTACAAACATACCGCCGTTTGAGTCTCGTACAGATTCCCCTACGGAGGACATGCGTTCGGCGGTGGTAAAGGCGCGGGGCTCGTCCACCCCGTCCGCGACGTGGAGGCACGTACATCGATTCGGCACGCGCACTAACGACCTGCTTATTTGCCTTTCGGTAAATGGCGCAGCCAGTGGTGAGCGAACGTGCCTTGCAAGGTCGCCGACGGCGCGCGGGAGTACTCAGCGTATTAAAGCAGCCGACGAAGGCAAACACTGAGACCGGCGTCGCAGCAAATTAGCGATGGGGAGGAATCGAGCGACCGCAAAGACGCGGCGCGGTTAACACACTCTGACGGAAGCAGCTTGGTCGGACGCTAGCAAACTGCTACTACGACATTTCCATCTCTGTAGCGTTATGTTGATTAAAATTTCTTCCTTAAGCGAACTCATACGATGCGCTCTGGGCTAGATAATGGTAAGACCGATTAAGCTGATTTTGCACGAGAGACGCACAATGACGATAAGAAATTCCAACACCAAGAAATAATCAACGTAGAGTCATCAAATTTCGGAAACACTTTGGTCTAGGTAACGTACGTAAGTGATGAACGTTGCAAGATCACTGGTTAATGTAAGAGCGAGATAAGCCACTGAAAATGCTGGTACATTATAGCCGGTGTAACCGCTGTAACGTTGAGTGCAAGTATGCAAACGGGCCTGCATTGTGCTGTAGGGGTGCCAGATGTCAATGCCTGGGATGGACTTCCATGCCTGTCGCACTTGGTCTGTCAGTGCAGGGACGGTTGACGCTGTTTGTGGATGACGCTGCAGTTGTCGTCCGATGATGTGCCATACGTGCTGGATGGAGACACATCTGGTGTCGAACCGGCCAAGTCCACAGGTCGACACTCTGCAGAGCGTGCTGGCTTTTAACAGCGGTATGTGGACGAGCGTTATTCTGTTGGAAAACACACCTGGAATATTATTGATGAATGGCAGCACAACAGGTAGGATTTTCTGTCTGGGTGCGTGGGATAAGCACGAGGGTGCTCCTGGTGTCATACGAAATAGCACCCCAGACCATAATTCCAGGTGTAGGATCGGTGCGCCTAGCATACTGAAAGATTATCGTCAAACCTCCTTGCCTAGGGACGCCATATGAAAGTTGATGTCAAGCCATGAATGAAAATTGCACAACGGATAACTGGGGAGGGGAGCTTGAGAGCGCTACCTAGAGAGCGTGCCCTTTCTGTACGATACTAGGCAAGGGGCTGAAGGGCTCACACGCTGATGTGTGGGTCCCTGCATTCTATATCTTTTATTTTAAATGAATTCCTTTAACTTGATTCCTTTGTGATTTTTAGGGTATGTTACAGATTGATGACAATTGATTACCTATTTATTTTAAACATTATCACTCGAGTTTACAGCGATTGCAGCAGTTGTTCCAGTTTACGGATATTACAATTTTTACAACTTGCAAGCTCGGGTAAATTATATACTAATCTGCACGCACATTTCTACGGGCAAGACGGAATTGCGTCGGCCACATGTATACCACCAAAGTCTCCCAATATTTTACATAGGACATCCACTACGTGGGGAGGATAACAGGCAAACTGCGGACCAGATACATTAACACAGGGGGTCGAATTTCCTAAATTAACGAGATCATTCATTTCCTTACACAATCCGAAGCTGGAAATATTCAAATACCTCTCTTCCATGCGTGAACATTGAGACAGACACACTGAGGGCACGTTTGCTCACTTACCCGTCTTCTGTAACACTCCCAGAATATCGCGGGCACCCGGAGGTCTTCCTGGGCCCCGGTGGAGGGTATGGTCGAACCACTTGGCCGTGACCAACCTCTCCACCCCAAATCTTGTGACTTTCACCTGCCTGTGCTGTCTTTCTGATCCCCTACCCAGGAGTAACGTTGGCACTACTATACTACAGAACTACTTCCTAGCCGCGCAGGATTAGCCGAGCGGTCTAAGGTGCTGCAGTCATGGACTGTGCGGCTGGTAACGGCGGAGGTTCGAGTCCTCCCTCGGGCATGGGTGTGTGTGTTTGTCCTCAGGATAATTTAGGCTAAGTAGTGTGTAAGCTTAGGGACTGATGACCTTAGCAGTTAAGTCCCATGAGATTTCACACACACACAACCACTTCCCAACAAAGATTTGGCCACGCTTTATGGAAAGGTGTGAGGAGGATTAGGAAAGTTCATGTGCAGATTCACATTCACGTACAAGAAATGCATAACACACGACACATATATTACGTATTATGATGCCTGACACATTTCTTTCCACCCGTCCACATGGGTTCTGCTGCACCCGCGGCCGGCAGCGTCGTGCAATAAAATTGGCGGCGGAGCCGCCTCCGTTTGTATTTCCCGGTGCGAGCGAGCAGCGAAACCTGCTGCTTATGCAGCGGAATCTACTGTACCGTTTCAATACTGATACGCTGACTGCAGGCCCACAAATGGTCTCCTCCTAACCAACACAGGGTCATCACAGGCACCGAGGCAGAACCAGCCATCATCAGAAAACACAACAGAGCTCCATCCTGCCCTCCACTGGGACTTCGCTCGACACCACTGGAGCCGCAAATGGCGGCGGCTTGGAGTCAGTGGAATGCCCCGTACAGGGCGTCTGGCTCGGAGCTGTCCTTTAAGTAACCGATTTGTAACAGTTCGTTATTCCATTGTGGTGCCAAGTGCTGCTCAAATTGCTGCTGAAGATGCAGTACGATGCGCGAGAACCACACGCCGAACAAGATCGTCTTCCCTCTCGGTAGTGCCACGTGGCAGTCCCAAGCCCGGTCTGTTGAGACCGTACATTCCCGTGACCACCGTTTCCAGCAGTCATGTACAGTGGCTACATTCCTGCCAAGTCTTTCTGCAGTATCGTAGAAGGAACAATCAGTTTCTCATTGCCCTATTACACGACTCTGTTCAAACTCAGTGAGGTGCTGATAATGGAATCTTAGTCGCCTTGAAGACATTCTTGACCAAATTCAAATCATCACGTCCAATGAACTCGAATACGTGATGTTCAACGTCATAGCGGCTGACTGGAATACTCTCTTTCAAATTCTGATGGTGGCAGGGGTGAAATACAGGGAGCGAAAGGCTATTTACAATTTGTATAGAAACCAGATGGCAGTTATAAGAGTCGAGGGGCATGAAAGGGAAGCAGTGGTTGGGAAGGGAGTGAGACAGGGTTGTAGCCTTTCCCCGATGTTATTCAATCTGTATATTGAGCAAGCAGTGAAGGAAACAAAAGAAAAGTTCGGAGTAGGTATTAAAATCCATGCAGAAGAAATAAAAACTTTGAGGTTTGCCGATGACATGGTAATTCCGTCAGAGACAGCAAAGGAATTGGAAGAGCAGTTGAATGGAATGGACAGCGTCTTGAGAGGAGGGTATAAGATGAACATCAACAAAAGCAAAACAAGGATAATGGAATGTAGTCGAATAAAGTCTGGTGATGCTGAGGGAATTAGATTAGGAAATGAGACACTTAAAGTAGTAAAGGAGTTTTGCTATTTGGGGAGCAAAATAACTGATGATGGTCGAAGTAGAGAGGATATAAAATGTAGATTGGCAATGGCAAGGAAAGCGTTTCTGAAGAAGAGAAATTTGTTAACATCGAGTATAGGTTTAAGTGTCAGGAAGTCGTTTCTGAAAGTATTTGTATGGAGTGTAGCCATGTATGGAAGTGAAACATTGACGGTTAATAGTTTGGACAGGAAGAGAATAGAAGCTTTCGAAATGTGGTGCTACAGAAGAATGCTGAAGATTAGATGGGTAGATCACATAACTAATGAGGAGGTATTGAATGGGATTGGGGAGAAGAGAAGTTTGTGGCACAAGTTGACTAGAAGAAGGGATCAGTTGGTAGGACATGTTCTGAGGCATCAAGGGATCACCAATTTAGTATTGGAGGGCAGCGCGGACGGTAAAAATCGTAGAGGGAACCCAAGAAATGAATACACTAAGCAGATTCAGAAGGATGTAGGTTGCAGTAGGTACTGGGAGATGAAGAAGTTTGCACAGGATATAGTAGCATGGAGAGCTGCATCAAACCAGTCTCGGGACTGAAGACCACAACAATAACAACAGCGGCTTTACTAGCGCCGCTCTTATGCGACTTGTGTGAAATTTGAACAAACACACATACCAACTTTCGTTTATGTCAGACAACTCTTTCTTGGTCTTGCGATACCTTTTCCGTCAGTGTATTTAGGTCACTTAGCCATACCTGTTTGTTAGATGTGTGAAGTGTATCACAACACACGGTGATATGCGTGTCCGCCTTGTCCGTTCCCTCGTCGCCTCCAGAGACAGACAACTGTAGACAGAGGCAGGCAGCGCATTGTTATAATCGGGAGCTCCGACTCACCCGCCAGCAAACCTGGTGTCCAGCTCTAGTCTTGCTAGGTACTCTCGACGAGTGGAATTAAGGAAGTGAACAGAAAGAAACGCGAGACCGAAGAAGCTGCCGCGCAGTGGTCTGCGGAACGCGGCGAGACACAGGGCGTTAGGCGCAGTCTGGCCGTAAAGCGGCTCTAACTCCCCTCAGCATGCGATGCGCCTGGGCTGTAGGCAACTCAAACAACTGGTGTTCGGTGATGAGTGGCATACATAACAGGCGGAGCTTATTTTCATATCTTCGAAAATTATGCATCGCTAGGCCACTCGTATTCATCATTGATGCCTGAGCCGTGGCGCGGCTCTCGGGCGCAAGACGCGATCGATTACTCCTCTGGTTGAGGTTGGCACTATGTGCGATCGCGAGCGCCTCCCGTCGGAGCGGCTCCTAACGGGGGAGTGAGTACGAGTAAAGAGAGTCTGGGGCGGACAGGAGGGGAGAACGGACATGGCGACCGCACTCTGAGGCGACAAGAGAAGAGTTGTTGCGCACGGCCGAGAGGGGAGCGTTGAGCAAGGCGGCAGACAGGATCGCTTTCGGGGAACAGAGAGTTGCGGCAGTCCAGCGAACAGATACCAGCTCCGGGAGCAGTGCTCCGGTTTGTGGACGTGACGTGGGTCGTATTTTGGCGCCGTATAGTTTGCTTGGTACGCATCTGCTGCTCCCTTACGCCCACGTGTGTTGTTCTGTCCGTATGTGCATTGAAAAGGTTACGCTCCGGCTGGAACAGTGGCTTGTGCTTTACGTTCATGCAGCCTGACTCATTTGTTTGCTGCAGGGAGCTGTAATTTCAGAGTTTTTTTTTTCGTCGTGAACAAGACAGCTAACGTGTGACCTGTTTTGGGTTTTGGAGTCCTGTTTTGGGCAACCTAGTTATCATGCACACAAATGTATTGCTGCCGAGCGAGGTTAGCCTTATTCTTGTGAAACTGTTCTTTCAGTGACTGGCTCGACTGCAAATTAATTAATTTAACCTTTGTGGTGTGTTTTTGCTTTCAATGGTGAATTTGTCATTCATTTGTGTATGTTTCGCCGTTAATGATAACTGTAAGATAGCAAGGTCTTGAAAGGCTTCCGTATCGTGACTGTATTTTGGCTACTGTTTAATTTGATTTATTGTTTATCGCTCTGGTGAAAACTTATGCCAAGTTTACTAATTTCCGCCTGTGGTTCGGAATTTGGTTTTAAGGTAAATCCGCGGGTAAATTTTTACTGCACCTAACTGTTAACTGATCTTGCGTGGAACTAATGCCATTATTAAATCGTTTCTTGTGTGCTATAAATTGTATTACCATAGACAAGGAGACAGGGCACATTCTGTGGTCGATGGGTAGGCACGGTTGCTGGTTTGCGCGTGGCGCCTTGTCGCTCGCTATCATTTCCCGCGTTAGTACGGGCGGCGTGAGATTTGTTTGCTCGCGGTTGTATGGCCGCTAGTCAGCTGTGCCTGCTCCCGCTTCAGGGTGTGCCGTGTTTCGTAAGGCGTACGCCGACTTTGTCACAGTTACTCCTGTGTTGCTGTCGGTCGGTTACCGAAACGTTGGTCTGTTTTAGCACGGTGACCACTGGGCCGTGACGATGTCGGTTGATGACCAGCGTTGGGGCGGTCGCCCGCTCTGAGTGGCTTCGGTCGCTTGGACTTGGCGGTTACCTTCTGATTAAAGAGATCAAATTTGTTTATTTGCAGTAAATTCCTAAGTAGTTTGTAAGAAAGGTTGTAACTGAGCTTTTCATAATTTTACACAATTCAAGCATTTTGGTAAGGCATTTTCCTACCTATGTTTCATTTAAATGAGAATTATCTATTGGGATTATTCACCTGTTGAAGCTTAACATAAAATGTGTAACTTAGCTTTCATGATTTTAATTTAAGCATTCTTGTAAAGCAGTCCTTTATCTACGTTTTATTGATTGGTAATTCTTTATTGGTGTTATTCACTGGTTGAAGGTTAACATATGTTTGTAACCAAGTTTATGTCCTTGCTTAATTGAGATTTGTTAAGAGTCTTTATTGCTGGAAGATCATTAAAGCTTGGGTGCTTGTAATTGTGAATACTGTTGTCTATGTTGTGGGCTACCCTTCCACTTCCACAGCCAAGCTGTCCTACCAACCAGTTCAATGCCCGTTTAAATGTTTTGTCCCTCTACGATATCCCTCACGCCAGTAATGACTATTACCCGGATCTTAACGGCATTTGCTTGTAAAAATTATTTTTATGAAATATCCGAAAGCTGTGGACAGTGATACATCTGAAATTATCATTTTTAAATATTGTCCCTCAATTCTCAAAAACGGCAGCGTAAAGTCGGAACATAACTGGCCTCAGCTGACCGATGCAGCCACGTCGAATTCTAAAACGCAACGGTGACGACCTCCCGCGATACTGGGACCATGCATTTCGAGGTTGTCGCCCGAGTCGATGTCCGCAAAGTTTCCATGCACTTGGGGCATTATTTGTTCTTTTAAAAGTATATACACCATCTATGTTTACTTTTATACTATAGACAGATTTCATTCCGAGACTTCCTGTCACAATAAAACTGTGTACCGAGCCGAGACTCCAATTTGGACCGTTGTCCTTCACAGGAAAGTGCTCTGCCGACTGAACTACCCGAGTACTAATCGCAGCTCTGCTTTCGACAATACCTCTTCTCCTGTCTTCAAAACGCGTTCAGCCATCCAGATTTAGGTTTTCCATGAGTCCGCTAGATCGCAGTGGTTCCCGTGAGATCACCGAAGTTAAGCGCTGTCGGGCGTGGTCGGCACTTGGATGGGTGACCATCCAGGCCGCCATGCGCTGTTGCCGTTTTTCGGGGTGGACTCAGCCTCGTGATGCCAATTGAGGAGCTACTCGACCGAATAGTAGCGGCTTCGGTCAAGAAAACCATCATAACGACCGGGAGAGCGGTGTGCTGGCCAAACGCCCATCCTATCCGCATCCTTCACGGACGATGACACGGCGGTCGGATGGTCCCGGTGGGCCACTCGTGGTCTGACGACGGAGTGCTAAGATCCTTTTATTCTCAAGAGCCGATACACGTATCAAGTTGAGGTTTATGTCACATACCTACGTCTATGGTTCCTTGGTCGCGTAAAAGCTAAGCTTCTAAGTCAATGGAATCAGTAGGTACGACCAGTTACGTCGCATAATTTGATACTCGCAACTCTCTTATTACAACCTATAGGATACTTTCCTTTGATCTAGGATCACGAAATTTGGCAACATGAGAGGTTTCACAGTACAAGTAAAGGAAAAAATATCATAAAATTGTTAATTTTAATTATATCACACGAAAAAATATTTCTTTTCCCTTTTCTTGACCTGCGTCAAACTTGAAATAAAAAATTCTCGAATGTCTTGGATTCCCAGGACCGATATCGTGCCATTATCAATGTCGATAACAAACAAAAATCGTCGAGATTATCAATACCCAGAATGGATGAAACGTCTATGTACGTAATTAAGTTTGTACGGAATGTTCCGCTTAAGGACTCTTTCCACGACCTTCGGATTACCGTAGCTTACTCTTTCCGCTGCGCCAACAGGTGGGTGGATTCCACCGGGCAAGCCCTGCATACAGTGTGTTTACGTAAGAGGGTACAAAAATTTAACGACATAGAGGATGCTCCACTGAACGATTTGAGGTAGGGAACCTGGAGTCAGAGAAGCCAGCTTAAACAGATAATAGGAATAAAATCACATTACCGCGTACTTTTATTTACAATAGTTACAGTTAACTGCAAATACCATCATTGACACAATGAACGTACAGTTTGTACTGTGTCTTACAAAATGTGCTGAAACTGACGGCCATCGAGCTCAAAGCAAGCATGATATCGGCGAACAAGATTCTGACGCACCCTGACAAATATCCCTGGTGTGTCTCGAATCACATCACAGGCAGATAAAACTCTGGTGTGTTTCGAATCACATCACAGGCAGATAAAACTCTGGTGTGTTTCGAATCACATCACAGGCAGATAAAACTCTCACAACTAGTTCCATCTCCGTATCCACTGGGGTCTCATAGTCAAGTGACTTTAGATATCCACATAGGAAATAATCAAGGGGTTCAGGACAGGTGACCTCGCAGGCCATGGAACAGGATCTCTCCTTCCAATCCAGCGGCAAGGAAATACAGCAGTGAGATGGTTGCGAACATCCACAGCGAAGCGGTGCAGCGTTGTCTTGTACCCACATCCTCTCACGAAATTCCTATGGTACATTCTCCAGCAACTGAGGTAGAGCTCTTTGCACTAACCTCAAATGCAGGCGGCCATTCAGACTTCCTGGTAATGAGGCTCGCATTCCTTATGTACTTGCAGGAAATAATGTACATGTAAACTTGTATGCATGTTAGTTGTAAATAAGCTGGAAAACAGTAACGCTAGGCAAAGCGGTACACAAGTCTACTTCCATATCTCCTTAAGCTGGCTTCTCCCACTCCAGTTTCCCTACCTCGAAATGTTCAGTGGAGCATTCTAATATCCAGTATTCCTCAAGTTTAGAGGAAATCAGTGATGACGAGTAGGCGGCGTGTCCCTGTAACTATTCGGGAATTCTCGGATATGGCATTGTTTGAAGAGTAACAAATGACGAAGTTGTATAACAACTGTAATGTCACAGTTCAATACCGCTTTTGTAAATTTAAGAGACGACCTTAATAACGATGCTGTGAACTTGTTTTCCTGATAAGTACACTGCCTAACCAAAAGTGAAGCGGCTATAAAACATGGTCCGGTGTGAATGTAACTTCGTATACAGCGTCCTGTTTGTGTGTTGGAGGAGGACTATGAAAAGACCAGAGTTGTAATTGTCTACACGCAGAACGGCCACAAGAGTGTATTGGTGTGATGAAGGCATCCCGCATCTCTGTTCTGTCATGCGGGTTGCCGACGTCGCAGGCGGACGGGACGGACGCCGCAATGTGTGTGTGTCTTTCACAGTGTTCGCTCAACATCTGACGCTGTTCACGCCACTTATATACCCTAACAGGCTTGCTGTTTAGTGTTGTTACCAGGCCTGTTAGGGTAAGTGCCGTGAACAGCGTCAGATGTTGGGCGATCACTGTGAAAGACACACACACACATTGCGGCGTCCGTCCCGTCCGCCTACGACATCGGCAACCCGCATGACAGAACAGAGATGCGGGATGCCTTCATCACAGCGAGTGAAACCAAAGCATATGCTTGCGGTACGACAGAGGCCGTTGCCGTTGACGAAAACCCAGACTCATGTCTCAGCCAACGGCCGCCAGTGCCCGCTATTAGAGCACCGGGATCGACAGCGGCGCCAGAGGTCGCGATCAACAAGTGCACTATTTTCCTACGCTACACACGTGATCGAAAATAATCCCAGAAGATCCGTCTGCCAACCGGCCTTATTAGCCGGCGCACCGCTAGTCAGAAGATCATACGACCACCAATATCAGTACGTGTGTAGTTGTGGTACCTATTGCCTGCTACGTCCGCAGTTCGTGGTCTAGTGGCTAGCATTTCTGCCTCTGGATCACGGGGCCCCAGGTTTGATTCCCAGTGAGGTTGGGGATTTTCTCTGCCTGGGGACTGAGTGTTTGTGTTGTTCTCGTCATTTCATCATCATCACGATCATCATTCGTGACAGTGGCTCGAATGGATTGTGTAAAAAGTGGACTGTGTAAAAATTGGATTGTGTGAAAATTGTATTGTGTAAAAATTGGATTGGGTAAAAATTGGATTGTGTAAAAATTGGGACTTTGTACGGGCGCTGATCACCGCGCAATTGAGCTCCCCACAAACCAAACACCATCATCATTGCCTGCTTCCTTGAACTTCCACCGTCGGAGATTCGTATGGGACTTCAAGTCCCACCACTGCACTTTCAACGTGCACGTAGGATAGAACAAAATTTCCCTTGGGCCAAGACAGTAAGATACACATACAGTAGGTCTGTGACAATAAAGACCACTTTGCTGAAGTCTTCTGTACACCGTTTGCCTCGATACAACACGTCCAGTGCTTGCTCCGGGGCCAGATGCAAGTTACCATGCAGTACTAAGGCGGTACCGCCGTGCCCTTACCGCCAAATAACGGTCCTCTGTTTCTTATGTCACACGTGGTCAGTCCTGCCCCGGTCTTTGGGATACAGTTTCGTTCTCTATAAACTGTCCCCATAGCCGAGAAATAACGGAACGATTCACATTAAGCCATGGGGCCACGTCAGTTTGCGGCAGTCCTGCTTCCATTCTTCCTATGTCTCGGCACCGCATAGAGTGTGACAGGCGCCTTCTCTTTGCCATACTGCACCGTCTGTGACTGTGCACACAGCGATTCTGGATGTGGGACTACCCGGCAAACACTACCCCGTTCGATAGGTGTCCTGACGTCATCGTTGGCGCGGTTGTCTGTTGACCGGAGTGCCATCTTCCGTGCAGCCCAGGACAATATGGACGCCTGTTGACAGTGTGTGTGATTACCTAGATCTTCATCTACAATTCACACTTAAGTGCCTGGCAAAGGGTTCATTCTCATACTACTTCTCTACCATTCCACTCTGGAATGGCGCGTGGGAAAAACGAACACCTAAATATTTCCGTTCGAGCTCTGCTTTCTCTTATTTTATTATGATCATCATTTCTCCCTACGAAGGTGGGTGTCAACAAAATATTTTCGCATTCGGAAGAGAAAGTTGGTGATTGAAATTTCGTAAATAGATCTCGCCGCAAAGAAAACCGCCTTCGTTTCAGTGACTGCCACCCCAACTATCGTATCATATCAGTGGTACTCTCACCCCTACTGCGCGATAACACGAAACGAGCTGCCCTTCTTTGCACTTTCTCGATGTCCTCCGTCAATCCTATCTGGTAAAGATCCCACACCGCGCAGCAATATTCCAGCAGAGGACGGACAAGTGTAATGTAGGCTGTCTCTTTAGTGGGTTTGTAACATCTGCCAACAAAGCGAAGTCTTTGTTTCGCTTTCCCCATAATATTATCTATGTGGTCTTTCCAATTTAAGTTGCTCGTAATTGTAATTCCTAGGTATTTAGTCGAATTGACAGCCCATAGATTTGTGCGATTTATCGTATACCCAAAATTTATCGGAGTCCTTTTGGTACCCATGTGGATGACCTCGCACTTTTCTTTGTTTAGTGCCAATTGGCAGTTTTCGCATCATACAGAAATTCTTTCTAGATCATTTTGTTATTGTAATTGATCGTCTGATGATTTTACTAGACGGTAAATTATACCGTCATCTGCAAAATCTAAGGGGGCTGCCCAGATTATCACTTACATCATTTATGTAAATCAGGAACAGCAGAGGGCCTATGACACTACCTTGCGTAACGCTAGATATCACTTCTGTTCTAAAAGATGGTTTACCGTCTGTCACTACGAACTGTGACGTCTGTGAGAGGAAATCACGAATTCAGTCACACAACTGAGGCGATACTCCATATGCACGCAATTAGATTAATAGTCGCTTGTGAGGAACGATATCAAAAGCCTTGGAAATCTAGGAATATGGAATCGATCTGAGATCCCTTGTCGACAGCACTCATTACTTCATGGGAATAAAGAACTTGCTGTGTTGCACAAGAACGGTATTTTCTGAATCCGTGTTGGTTGTGTATCAATAAGTCATTTTCTTCAAGGTGATTCATAATGTTAGCGTACAGCATATGCTCCCAAATCCTACTGCAAATTGATGTCAGTGATATGGGTCTGTAATTCAATGGGTTACCCTTATTTGCTTTCTTTAATAACGGTGTGACCTGTGCTACTTTCCAGTCTTTAGTAACAATAGACCTTTCGTGAAGTGAGCGGTTGTATAGGATTGATAAGAAAGGCGCTATCGTGTCTGCATACTCTGAAAGGAATTTGATTGGTATACCATCTGGACCGGAAGACTTGCCATTCTTAAGTGATTTGAGTAGTTTAGCAACACCTATCTACTTATATGTCACTCATGCTAACAGCTGTTCTGGTTTCGAATTCTGGAATACACTACTGGCCATTAAAATTACTAGACCAAGAAGATGACGTGCTACAGACACGAAATTTAACCGACAGGAAGAAGATACTGTGATATACAAACGATTAGCTTTTCAGAGCATTCATACAAGGTTGACGCCGGTGGCGACACCTACAACGTGCTGACATCAGGAAAGTTTGCAACCGATTTCTCATACACAAGCAGCAGTTGACCGGCGTTGCCTGGTGAAACGTTGTTGTGATGCCTCGTGTAAGGAGGAGAAATGCGTACCATCACGTTTCCGACTTTGATAAGGGCCAGGTTGTAACCTATCGCGATTGCGGTTTATCGTATCGCGACATTGCTGCTCGCTTGGTCGAGATCCAATGACTGTTAGCAGAATATGGAATCGGTGGGTTCAGGAGGGCAATACGGAACGCCGTGCTGGATCGTAACGGCCTCGGATCACTAGCAGTCGAGATGACAGGCATCTTATCCGCATGGCTGTAACGGATCGTGCAGCCACGTCTCGATCCCTGAGTCGATGTTTTCGGATGAATCCAGGTTCTGTTTACAGCATCATGATGGTCGCATCCGTGTTTGGCGACATCGCGGTGAACGCACATTGGAAGCGTGTATTCGTCATCGCCATACTGGCGTATCACCCGGCGTGATGGTATGGGGTGCCATTGGTTACACGTCTCGGTCACCTCTTGTTCGCATTGACGGCACTTTGAACAGTGGACGTTACATTTCAGATGTGTTACGACCCGTGGCTCTACCCTTCATTCGATCCCTGCGAAACCCTACATTTCAGCAGGATAATGCACGATTGCATGTTGCAGGTCCTGCACGGGCCTTTCTGGATACAGAAAATTTTCGACTGCTGTCCTGGCCAGCACATTCTCCCGATCTCTCACCAATTGAAAACGTCTGGTCAATGGTGGCCGAGCAACTGGCTCGTCACAATACGCGTCATTACTCTTGATGAACTGTGGTATCGTGTTGAAGCTGCGATCCAAGCTGTGTCTGACTCAATGCCCAGGCGTATCAAGGCCGTTATTACGGCCAGAGGTGGTTGTTCTGGGTACTGATTTCTCAGGATCTATGCACCCCAATTGCGTGAAAATGTAATCACATGTCATTTCTGGTTTAATATATTTGTCCAATGAATACCCGTTTATCATCTGCATTTCTTCTTGGTGTAGCAATTTTGATGGCCAGTAGTGCATTTGCTTCGTCTTCTTTCGTGAAGGAATTACTGAAAACTGTATTTAGTAACTCCGCTTTAGTGGTACCATCATCGGTAAGATTTCCATCGCCATCGCGCAGTGACGGTATTGACTGTTTTTTGCCACTGGTGTACTGTGGATTAGACACAGGACGGGGCAATGGCGGTTTGGTGCTTTAATTTTGAAGACCAGTGTATTTTGGTCACATTGGCAGAAGCCAAGAGGCAATAGAAAGAGGAATGATAGAGGGAAAAGTGGACAGCTGAAGATATAGAGGACGTTCGCCATTATGGCAGACAGGCCAAATTAATAGCTTGCCTGGGATGATCTTGCGGCAAGCAAGTCATGGTGTCCGAGGCAGAGCCACGTGGAGACAGGTCGTCAAGGGGGTTACTACGTGACGCCACTGCAGCTTCGCACTGGGTTAGGCCAAAGGGAGGTGCCTGAAGCTCCATTTGTATTGTATTGTGTGTTAACCGGGGGCCTAGAAACGACGGAGAGGCTCCGTCCCCGCCGCAGCCGCAGTGGCCCATAGCCCCACGACGACTACCGCAGTCCACCCATCCGCCGCCCCTCAACGAACCACTTTTTCTGTGTTATTGTGCGGTTCGACCCCCAGTGGACCCGCCCAGGGAACGTCTCACACCAGACGAGTATAACTCCTATGTTTGCGTGGTAGAGTGATGGTGGTGTACACGTACGTGGAGAACTTGTTTGCGCAGCAATCGCCGACATAGTGTAGCTCAGGCGGAATAAGGGGAACCAGCCCGCATTTGCCGAGGCAGATGGAAAATCGCCTAAAAACCATCCAAAGACTGGCCGGCTCACCGGATCTCGATACAAGTACGCCGGGCGGATTCGTGCTGGGGACCAGGCGCTCCTTCCCAGTCCGGAAAGTCGTGCGTTAGACCGCACAGCTAACCGGGTGGGCATTAGTTACTTTCGTCCTCTCATTCGGGTGACATTTTCTTTTTTTAAGGAAGTGTAAGTTAGAAGGCTACCTTCACGCCTGCTCCCCAAAGCCACTTCCCTTGCAAAGTGTCAGACAACTCGAGGTCAGTTTCTGATGCTCCGTTCACCAGACGCGAAACACTTATTCGGGATACGGTGCTGTGGTGCTGTGCGCTGATTTGTGCCAGTACAGTGTCAGAGTCAGTGGTGGAGCGATGTGACCGCACACGGGAGATATGAAGGCCGCCAGCTGCAGGTAGAGGTAGAGGAGGCTTTGTATGTGTGTGTGTGTGAGGCGGTCCGGCGCGTGGCTGGGTCCCATTTCCTCCCCGCGCCGTTTTGTCGTAATTGATATCCGGTGCGCATCAGGTTACGTGTCGACGCTGCAGTCTCGCCGTTAGCCGCTGGCATAAGGCCGTGAGCCTCTGTCTGCTCTCCGGCTCGCCACGTCGCTAGCCGAGTGCGTTACCTACACCAGCGTGAGGCGGCAAACAGGGTGACAGTTATTGATCTACATTAAAAAAAAGTAAATTAGTTACAAACTACGGCGTGCACACGTCATTTATGGTAACACAGAGGAGGGGAGCAAAATTTTCGAGGGAAAGATGAGCCGTGGTAAAAATTGCTGTTTTGAAGAGCGCGCCGCAGCGCGTAGTGTGAAGCAGTCGCCCTCCGTTTCTGGGGGTGGCGCCGCTGTGGCAATCGCAGCTTTGGTGGCTCCCTATGGTGGGAAAAGGAAAGGTGGCCTGTTCACGTGCATTTAAGGGGCGCTATGAGCTCGCCAGTCGGTCAGTCTGGGTCAGTCTCTCGTCCCCAGCTTGCTAGTCTGTCTCTCGTCCGAATTTGTGGCGCAGTGAGAGAATTCAACGAGTGGTCACCCGGTCGGTGGCTTAGTTGCTGCATCTCAGTCAGCGCGTTAGGCCGCCAGTCTGCTCGAGTTTGCTCAGGCAGTGGTCATTGGCGGTTGGATCGATCGGTTGGTCGGTCGCGCACTGAGACACAAGATGACTGGTCCGCCTTGAGCGTCGGCGCATGTGAGGTCGCCACGTGAGTCCAGTGGGCCGCGGCGTATAGCAAGATGTAGTGACTTCGCGGTAGCCACGAGAGCAACAGGAATCAACCCACGACATCGGTCTGGCCGGTGCGAGCTGTGACGCCGTGAGACGGGAGATCGGCGCGCCTTCCTGCGTCCGTTGAAGCGGCTGGCAGCGGACGGTTCGGGAGAGCGATTTGGTGGTGCTGCGCCAGGTCTTCGCCACAAATCGCAGTTTATTAGAACTTAAGTGATTGGTGATTTGTTGTGTGATTTACTCTTGTAAAATTCTACTTGTTTTCTTGGTGATGTCACCAGCCGTTTTTTTTTGGGATCGTGCCACAATTCTTTTCCGTTTGCCCACCCGCGGGAAGATGGTTGTTTACTAATTGGGTGGTCCGTTTTTCCCTTGTGGAGTAAGGGGCGGGTTAGAGCAACCTGCGGTCCGGGTTGTTCAGTAATCGCCCTATCAATCTGCAGTACGTTACTAGCTGCCTCTGTCATTTTTGTCGGATTCGGTGTGTTAACGAATTTATTGGTTGAAGTGCAACGGCCTGATTCCTGAAATATGTTTTTATCTTGCCTGTCATCTTGAGAGACGGTATATGCGTACTGTAGAGCATGTTTGGCCAACCTTGTATAATTTTATGTAAGATTGCATTTCATGGGCTTTTATTTAAATGGTAATTTTAGTATATAAACTTGCCACCCTTCCACCGTAAGACTTTTCTTAGAAGATAAAATCAAGTTGCACCTACGGTGGCAAGTTAGTCTTCTAATTTTAGTGTTTTGTACCATTTCCATCCCTCCTACTGGGTGCATAGTTTGTGTGATTGTGTGAATTGTTATAACTTTAACTTTAAGGTAACATGGTGCGTTGCAGATTTGCACCTGTGTAGTCTTTCAGAGGTTGTTGTGAGCGGTCGTGACAATGGCCGTGTCAAAAGGGAGCGGCAAGGTTCTCAGCCTGAAAGCTCATACACTCAAAAATTTGTTTCTTTCTGCCTCTGAATAAATTGTAACTTCATATTTAGAGGGTGCTTTTCTGCTTATAATTTTAAATCTGTTTCTAAAAAAAAGAAGCTTTTAGGAATAAAATTCCCATTTGTTAAAAGCAATTTCATTTTGAGTTCATCAGTTACTCCCTGGCAACTACCTCCACGCTCACATAGTGTGATTAAACGTGTTAATGTTCTTGCTGAATCGCTGGTAAATAAAGTAAATTCTTAAGAAAAAGTTTTGAAATAAAACTTCACGGTTCGAAGAGGTTTATCATACACACGTGTCGGGTATCCACATTGAAGCGCCAAAGAAACTGATATAGGCATGGACATTGAAATACAGAGGTATGTATACTGGCCGAATGCGGCACTACGGTCGGTAACGGCCATATAAGACAACAAGGGTCTGGCACAGTTGTTAGATCAATTAATGTTGCCACAGTGGTAGATTATCACGTTACCAAGAGTTAAGTGAGTTTGAACGTGGTGTTATAGTCAGCGCACGAACGACGGGACAAAATATTGCATAGGTAGCGATGAAGCGAGGATTTTCCGGTACAATTTCACGAGTGTACCGCGAATATCAGGAATCCGCTAAAACATCGAATCTCCGGTATCGCTGCGGCCGGTAAAAGATCCTGCAAGAATGGGACCATCGACGACTGAAGAGAATCGTTAAACGTCACAGAAGTGCAACCCTTCCGAAAATTACTGCAGATTTCAGTGCTGTCTAATCAACAAGTGTGAGCGTGCGAACCATTCATCGAAACATCATCGATATAGGCTTTCGGAGCCATGGGCCGACTCATGTATCCTTCATGACTGCACGACGCAAAGTTTTACTCCTAGCCTGGGCTCGTCAACACCGACACTGGACTGTTG
This sequence comes from Schistocerca americana, assembly GCF_021461395.2. Lineage (NCBI taxonomy): Eukaryota > Metazoa > Arthropoda > Insecta > Orthoptera > Acrididae > Schistocerca > Schistocerca americana. The sequence goes on along the minus strand of NC_060128.1, from coordinate 169,145,638 downwards.
ATGACTGGAATCATGTTGCCTGGTCGGACGAGTTTCGTTTCAGATCGTATCGACCGGATGGACTTGTACGGGTATGGAGACAACCTCACGAATCCATGGACAGTGTATGTCAGCTGGGGACTGTTCAAGCTGGTGGAGGCTTTGTAATGGTGTGGGGCGTATGCAGTTGGAGTGATATGAAACCCCTGATATGTCTTGATACGACTCTGACAGGTGACACGTACGTAAGCATCCAGTTTCATCATCTGTATCCATTCATCTCCACTGTGCATTCCGATAAACGTGGGCAATTCCACCAGGGCAATGCGACACCCCACAGGTGCATAATTGCTACAGAGAGCCTCCAGGAATACTCTTCTGTGTTTAAACACTTCTACTGGTCTCGAAACTCCCGAGACATGAACGTTACTGAGGATGTACTGGATGCCTCGCAACGTGCTGTTCAGAGGAGATCTCCACCCCCTCATACTCTTACTGATTTATGGACGGCCCTGCAGGATTCATGGCGTCAATTCCCTGCAGCACTACCTCAGACATTAGTCGAGTCCATGCCACGTTGTGTTGCGGCACTTCTGCGTGCTCGCGGGGGTCCTACACGGTATTAGGCAGGTGTCGCAGGTTCTTTGGCTCTTCAGTGTATATTTCTCTCTCTTTCACTTGCCGTAATGCCTCTTTATTTTCAGCACGGAACGTCCTCGACAAACTTGATCAGGAGCGGTGACCCACGTGCGAGACTCTGCAACTACATCTACATTTATACTCCACAAGCCACCCAACGGTGTGTGGCGGAGGGCACTTTACGTGCCACTGTCATTACCTCCCTTTCCTGTTACAGTCGGGTTTGGTTCGTGCGAAGAAGGACTGCCGGAAAGCCTCCGTGCGCGCTCGAATCTCTCTAATTTTACATTCGTTATCTTCTTGGGAGGTATAAGTAGGGGGACGCAATATATGCGATACCTCATCCAGAAACGCACCCTCTCGAAACCTGGCGAGCAAGCTACACCGCGATGCAGAGCGCCTCTCTTGCAGAGTCTGCCACTCGAGTTTGCTAAACATCTCCGTAACGCTATCACGCTTACCAAATAACCCTGTGACGAAACGCGCCGCTCTTCTTTGGATCTTCTCTATCTGTTAACGCTACCTGGTACTGATCCCACACCGATGAGCAATACTCAAGTATAGGTCGTGCGAGTGTTTTGTAAGCCACCTCCTTTGTTGATGGACTACATTTTCTAAGGACTCTCCCAATGAATCTCAACCTGGCACCCGCATTACCAACAAATAATTTTATATGATCATTCCACTTCAAATCGTTCCGCACGCATACTCCCAGATATTTTACAGAAGTAACTACTACCATTGTTCCGTTATCATATAATCATACAATAAAGGATCCTTCTTTCTACGTATTCGCTATACATTACATTTGTCTATGTTAAGTGTCAGTTGCCACTCCCTCCACCAAGTGCCTATCCACTGCAAATCTCCCTGCATTTCGTTGCAATTTTCTAAGGCTCTAACGTCTCTGTATACTACAGCATCATCCGCGAAAAGCCGCACGGAATTTCCGACACAATCTACTAGGTCATTTACATATATTGCGAAAAGCAATGGTCCCGTAACAGTCCCCTGTGGCACGCCAGAGGTTACTCACCGGTGTGTCCGTTGTTGGTGGCGGTGGCGGACGCGGGCGGCGTCCGGAAGCCCCTGAACCGGAGCGCGGGCAGCCGCACCTGCGTCACCAGGTGCTCCTCGATGTCTATCGGGCTCTGGTACTTGCCCGCGCACGACTGGAACTCCTCCGACCAGTGGCTGGGGCCTGCGACAGAGGGACCAGCTCAGCGCCACTCCACGATGAGGGCTTTAGGTTGGGTAACAGAAGAGACACAGCATGTCAAACCAAACACCTCTGAGCCGTGTAATTGGCACCAGTTCCGGCGACTTACTACGCCATCCTGACCCACGTGTAGGAAGATTCCACCTCGGTTCTGGTCAACCTGGAGCCAGCATTCAAATACTGGTATCTGTAGATTTCTGCTTGCTATAGCGATAATTTCAACCATCAACTGTCGTTAGACTAGCTCTGCAAAAAGGGGCATTCCAAGAGAAGACTACTAGAATCAAACATAGTTCGTAATTTGAGGAAGAAATGTCCGAGAATGTGCCTTTGGAGCACAGCATTGCATACTAGAGAAATATGGACTGTGGGAAAACACATCAATGCATAAAACACGTAAATGCATAAAAAATTATTTTGTGTAATAGAGTGACGTGATGTGTGCAGTGCTGCGCCCCGGACAAGTAATAAACAAATATACTGTTCGCTACGCCTAGGAGGAAATACAAAAATGCAGTGAATGAAGCAGGCAAAAAGGAATACAAACGTCTCAAAAATGAGATCGACAGCAAGTGCAAAATGACTAAGCAGGTACGGCTAGAGGACAAATGTAAGGATTTAGAGGCGTATATCAGTAGGGGTAAGATAGACACTGCCTACAGGAAAATTAAAGAGTCCTTTGGAGAAAAGAGAGCCACTTCCATAAATATCGAGAGCTCAGATGGGAAACGCAGTTCTAAGCAAAGAAGGGAAAGCAGAAAGGTGGAAGGAGTATATAGAGGGTCTATACAAGGGCGATGTTCTTGAGGACAAGATGATGGAAAAGGAAGAGGATGTAGTTGAAGATAAAATGGGAGATATGATACTGCAAGAAGAGTTTGACAGAGCACTGAAAGACCTAAGTCGAAACAAGGCCCCGGGAGTGGATAACATTCCATTATAACTACTGATAGCCTTGCGAGAGCCAGCCCTGACAAAACCCTACCATCTAGTGAGCAAGATGTATGAGACAGGCGAAATACCCTCAGATTCAAGAAGAATATAATAATTCCAGTACCAAAGAAAGCAGGTGTTAACAGAAGTGAAAATTACCGAACTATCAGTTTAATAAGTGACGGCTGCCAAATACTAACACCAATTCTTTACAGACGAATGGAAAAACTGGTAGAAGCCGACCTCGGGGACGACCAGTTTTGATTCCGTAGAAATGTTGGAACACGTGAAGAAATACTGACCCTACGACTTATCTTAGAAGATAAATGAAGGAAAGTCAAACCGAAGTTTCTAGCATTTGCAGACTTAGAGAAAGCTTTTGAGAAGGTTGACTGGAATACTCCCTTTCAAATTCTGAAGACAGCAGGGATCAAAATGCTATTTACAGTTAGTGCAGAAACCAGGTGGCCGTTATAAGAGTCGAGAGGCACAAAAGGGAAGCAGTGGTGAGTGAGACAGGGTTGTAGCATATCCCCGAAGTTATTCAATCTGTATATTGAGCAAGCAGTAAAGGAAACAAAAGAAAAATTCGGAGTGCCAATTAAAATCTATGCAGAAGAAATAAAAACTTTGAGGTTCGCCGATGACATTGTAATTCTGTCAGTGACAGCAAAGGACTTGGAAGAGCAGTTGAACGGAATGGACAGCGTGCTGAAAGGAGGATATAAGATGAATATCAATAAAAGCAAAACGAGGATAATGGAATGTAGTCGAATTAAATCGGGTGATTCTGAGGGAATCCGATTAGAAAATGAGACGCTTAAAGTAATAAATGAGTTTTGCTATTTGGGGAACAAAATAACTGATGATGGACGAAGTAGGAAGGATATAAAATGTAGACTGGCAATGTCAAGGAAAGCGTTTCTAAAGAAGAGAAATTTGTTAACGTCGAGTATAGATTTAAGTTTCAGAAAGACGTTTCTGAAAGTATTTGTATGGACTGTAGCCATGTGTGGACGTGAAACGTGGACGATAAATAGTTTGGACAAGAAGAGAATAGAAGCATTCGAAATGTGGTGCTACAGAAGAATGCTGAAGATAAGGTGGGTAGATCACGTAACTAATGAGGAGGTATTGAATAGGATTGGGGAGAAGAGAAGTTTGTGGCGCAACTTGACTAGAAGAAGGGATCGGTTGTTAGGACATGTTCTGAGGCATCAAAGGATCGCCAATTCTATATTGGAGTGCAGCGTGGAGGGAGACCAAGAGATGAATACACTAAGCAGATTCAGAAGGATGTAGGTTGCAGTAGGTACTGGGAGATGAAGAAGCTTGCACGGGATAGAGTAGCATGGAGAGCTGCATCAAGCCAGTCTCTGGACTGAAGACCACAACAACAACAACAAGAACGCCTAGCGCAGTGGTTGTACTCACCCAGACGGCCTTCGTAAGCGAATCCTTCCGGCCTCGCCTCGGCATTTCCTGCAACAGAGAGAGAGTCCAGCGTCAGACAAGCCTGCCATCGTGTCCAGCACCATGTGTGAACGAAAGCTCGTACAACGTCGTCACACCAGGCCGTGTTTCAAAATTGTACCTTACTAACAAAGGAAACTCCCCATCGTACTCCCCTCAGGTTTAGCGGTGAGATGGCGCAGTGGCCAGCCCGTCAAAAACTGAAGCTGATCGAGAATGAAAACAGGAAGAAGGTGTACTGAACTGTGAAAAAAGAAGTAATGTAGCAGCAACGAACGGTTCAAGCTCAAGATGTGCAACATAAAGCGAACACAAATAGCCGCGGCGTTGTGGTTGTGTCGCCACGAGTTTGATTCCCAAGTGTTCAACCCTTTTTTTCACAAAAGTATCAACTGTTCGACTGGTCATTGACGTGTCTGTTCGCAGTATTCAAATTTGTGGCTGCGTCGTGGTGTAACGTCCGTTTGCAACTGCAAGGAAGGGAGCTCCAGACGTATGTACCTTTTATTTGCACTACACAAGTATTCCATGTTGCGTTCCGAATTGGAAGTTCTGACTCTTGAATTCCTTTGTTATAACATATTTCACACCCGTCTATTTGTTGCTCTCATTTGTTTGAGAGATCTCTGAGCCATCTCGACTGCTCCTACTATTTAGCACGTTTATCGAAAACAATCATCCCATTTCGCACTTCTAAATTTCTGAAACTAATACACATTTACAATGAATTTTGGTTTTTGACGAACGGAAAACTAAAAAGGTTTTTTTATACCTTTTCATAGGTGTTGAATATTCTCTCCTTGAGACGCACGGCATATGTCAATGCGATATTCAAATTGTTACTACACTGCAGCCAGTATGTCTTGAGTTACAGCTGCCGTTATGCTGTGTCTCAGTTCGTTCATTGTTGATGCTATGGGAACCTTTTATAAACTTCTACAAGGAATAAGCACATACAGTCAGGTCCGGTGACTTTGGAGGCCAGTAATGTAAGGCTGAATAATTTGGTCCAGTGCGACAGCTCCACCGTTCAGTAATCCTTTGATTTAAAAATTCCCGCACTTCCAGATGACAGTGTGGCGGTGCCCCATCCCGTTGGTAAATGAAGTCGTTCAAATCAGTCGCGAGGTGCACGCTTGAGTCTCAGAACGTGCGCCAGCTGTGCGCATCATTTATTTCAACCGTCAACTTCGCTTCGCAATTTCTCGGGTTGTAATTGACTTATTACCATGAAATTTGTGATTTTTTTGCGTTACTGATTGCATACGAAATAATATGTGGTGTCCATTTAAAAATACACAAGTTTGTGTTGAAAATAGTATTTTTTTACGTTTTAAAATTTCGCATAGTATTTGGTTTCCCAAGCCCCGGCGTATGGTATGGGGTGCCATTGGTTACACGTCTCGGTCACCTCTTGTTCGCATTGATGGCACTTTGAACAGTGGACGTTACATTTCAGATGTGTTATGACAAGTGGCTCTACCCTTCATTCGATCCCTGCGAAACCCTACATTTCAGCAGGATAATGCACGACCGCATGTTGCAGGTCCTGTACGGACCTTTCTGGATACAGAAAATATTCGACTGCTGCCCTGGCCAGCACATTCTCCAGATCTCCCACCAATTGAAAACGTCTGGTCAATGGTGACCGAGCAACTGGTTCGTCACAATGCGCCAGTCACTATTCTTGATGAACTGTGGTATCGTGTTGAAGCTTCATGGGCAGCTGTCCTGTACACGCCATCCAAGCTCTGTTTGACTCAATGTCCAGGCGTATCAAGGCCGTGATTACGGCCAGAGGTGGTTGTTCTGGGAACTGATTTCTCAGGATCTATGCACCCAATCTCCGCGAAAATGTAATCACGTGTCAGTTCTAGTATAATATATTTGTCCAATGAATACCTGTTTATCATATGCATTTCTTCTTGGTGTAGCAATTGTAATGGGCAGTAGTGTATAATACACTGAAGCGCCTAATATCGTGTAGGGCCTCCGTGAGCACGCAGAACTGCCACAACACGACGTGGCATGGACTCGACTAACGTCTGAAGTAGTGCTGGAAGGAGCTGGCACCACGGATCCCGCAGGGCTGTCCACAAATCCGTAACAGTACAAGAGTGTGGAGCTCTCCTCTGAACAGCACGTTCCAAGGCATCCCGGATATGCTCAGTAATATTCTGCTGGCCCAGTAGAGAGACGATGGTCTCGTCTTCGCTCGCTGACTGGGGTGACCAGTCTTGTGCTCGACCGTAAGTAAGATAGCTCAAGGGGAGACGGAAGGCAAGTAGGCTTCAAAAATTCGATTTTTAGATTTTAGCGTATTTGAAATGCCTGGTCTGTCCTGCGTGAAACAGTTTTTGTTTGATAGAAATACGATACTTTTTTACTGAGATATGACGGTTTTCCTGACGATCTGTGCAATCTGGGGACGGTGACAGCAAGGCTAATGAGCGGGTATGTGCAGAACAACCTTATGGTCCTAATGTCACAGTTTCTAAATTAGAGTGCACTGGGCATGTCCAGAAGTGAATGGGGTCCAGGTTGGGAAGATTATTGAAATAAAAGTAAAAAATAGTATTGGAGGATGGTAAGAAGATGGGTGGTAAAGGTCGCCTGACAAGTGGTGAAATAGAGTACAGAATTATTATAGCTTGGCCATAAGAAGAAATGTAGAGAATTTAGAAAACATGAAAAAAGCTGTATGGGGTATCTTTTTCCATAAGCTTTCCACAAATGAAAATCCAGTGCACGGTCTTCGCCCAATGATCCTGACACTTGGTGCAAGTACAAGAGAAGTGCGAGATATGACCACAAACATTCTTTACTTGCATCAATAAAGAATTAAGTTAAAGCTATATTTAGAGACTTTTGTAAAGATACCTTGCTGAAGAAATGTCTTCATGGAAAAACCCAAAATTTAAATGAATGTGTGAATTCTGTCGCCGGCCGCGGTGGCCGAGCGGTTCTAGGCGCTTCAGTCCGGAACCGCGTGACTGTTACGGTCGCAAGTTCGAATCCTGCCTCGGGCATGGATGTGTGTGATGTCCTTAGGTTAGTTAAGTTTAAGTAGTTCTAAGTACTAGGGGAACTGATGACCTCAGATGTTAAGTCCCATAGTGCTCAGAGCCATTTGAATTCTGTCATTTGAAACCGGTTACCAAAAACTGTATTTGTTCAGCTTACAACCCTCAAATTTGGTGTTTATGATGCTATTTTACGACTCAGTGATGGTGTAATTAGAAAACTGGATATTTTGGAATTACTGGGCATAAAATCTAGTGGGAATAGATAAAGAGAGAATTCGCAAAGCAGGTATTGCTAATTTAAAATGCACAAAAGAAGCGAGCCAGGAAAGTAGAGGGACCAAGAGAAGAAAAGAAGATCAGTATGATTCAGATGATGCTAAGTATGGTGCAGGTAAATATTAGTGGTAAGTAAGTCTCATCAGTAACTATACTAGAATTGCAATATTAAACTTTAAATGGATTTTTCTCAAAACTACATTTTTTTTACTTTCAGGTACCATTATTTGATAAACTAATGGGGCTAGCAACATGAAATTTGGTCAATTTGTACTGCAGATGGTAATAAGTTATTACAAGTAAATTGAGGACCACCAAACAACCGGAAACTGTTTTATAATAATTAATGTACAAAAATTATTTAAATTTTACTAGTAAAAGAATAAAAAAATTTTCCATCAAAACCATAATAGGTATTAGGTACATTTTACTTTTAAATTGCGGAATATATGTTATATATATGCAGTAAAAATTTTATTGTGTTATCACTTATAATTCTGTTGAAAACTGTACCTGTTCAAAGGGTAAAATAGCATTGGATGAATAGGGATAAAAATTGCCTTCCGTATCCGATTAGCGGCGGCCTATCCAGAATCTTTGTGGGGACGCCTACGCCGGCGTCGCTGAGTCGTCGATGCTTCCGGCAGCGACTGCGTTCACGTCTTGCGATTGCGTTGCGGGGTACCAAACCTCGCTTTCACACTTCGCCCTTCCGACAGTACCACACCTTCCATATTTACAATTTGACCCTGAAACACATTTTCTGCGACTCTGCGGTGTTGTCTGCTTCCAAACACTTCTGAATTTTTTTTTCATTTTTTCGGTTTTGTCCTGCCCTAATTTTATTCACTGAATGTCGCCCTACAGGGTGACAATTATTGAAGTATATGAAATAAAATCGTCGCAAGTTATGAAAGGTTTGCTTGAGGACGTTGAAACTGCAAGGTTGGCTGCGGGGCATGATGGGAATCAATATGGTTTGGTTTAGCGACGAAGCCCACTTTCATTTGGATGGCATCGTCAATAAGCAGAACTGGCCCATTTGGAGGGCTGAGAATCCGCATTTCGCGATCGAGAAGTCTCTTCACCCTCAACGGCTGACTGTGTGGTGTGTAATGTCCAGTCACGGAATAATAGGTGCGATATTCCTTGATGGCACGGCCACTACCGAGCGGTACGTGAAGGTTGTCGAAGATGATTTCACCCCCAATTGCCCAAAGTGACCCCGGTTTCGACAATATGTGGTTCGCCGCGCGGAGTGGCCGCGCGGTTAGAGGCACCGTCACTGATTCCCAGAGGTTCGAGTCCTCCCTCGGGCACGGCTGTCTGTGTTGTCCTTAGCATAAGTTAGTTTAAGTAGTGTGTAAGTCTAGGGACCGATGACCTCAGCAGTTTCGTCCCATAGGAATTCACACACATTTGAAAAATATGTGGTTCATGCAAGACGGAGCTCGATCGCATCGAAGCAGGAGAGTGTTTGTTGTCCTGGTGGAGCGCTTTGGGAACCGCATTCTGGCTATGGGGTACCCAGAGCCCATTGCCAAGGGCCGCGATTGCCCGCCATATTCTCCGGATCTAGCACATGCGTCTCTTTTTCGTGGGGCTATATTAAAGACAAGGTGCACAGCAATAACGCCAAAAGCATTGTTGAGCTGAAAACTGACATTCAGAAGGTCACCGGCAGCATCGATATTCCGACACTCCTGCGGGTCATGCAGAATTTCGCTATTCGTCTGCGCCACATGGTCGCCAGTGATGGCAGGCATATCGAACATATCAAACCTAATTCCGAATATCTCTAGTGACGTTTACATGTGGAATAAAGTGTGTGCACGGCGTAGTTTGTAACCAATTTGCGTTTAATTCGTATAGTTCAATAATTGTCACCCTGCGTGTATCAGATGCAATCGATGCTATCGAGCTCCGTCTTGCATCGCAGATGTTTGGCATTCTAGAGTCTCATCTCCTACAAATGTGGTTCATCTTCAGCCAACAGCACCATGTCATCAGCGAGTTTTATTCATCTGTCATTTCCCCGCCGTTAGGTATATAGCCTTCGAAACAGGAGAGGAGGGGCTGGGGATAATATCAATCGTGTTGTATGTTGTGTTGGCAGAAGAGCCAACACCGTGTTACTAGAGGAAGCCGAAATGCACGGGTTTTAGCTCACGCAGGCTGGCGTGAGGAGGGAAAAACTATACTGACGTGAGGTCTGGAACATGACAAGGAATTAGAATTCAGAAAGCGGACGCAATTAGTTTGATACTTAACTTTAATCCATTAATGATGAACGTCTTTCTTGATGGTACATGATTCACAATATTATCTGTTCAGAATAGTAACTGAATATGGCGCCTTGCTAGGTCGCAGCAAATGATGTAGCTGAAGGCTGTGCTAAACTGTCGTCTCTGCAAATGAGAGCGTCTGTAATACAGTGAACCATCGCTACCAAAGTCGGCTATGCAACTGGGGCGAGTGCTAGGGAGTCTCTCTAGACCTGCCGTGTGGCGGCGCTCGGTCTGCAATCATTGTTAGTGGCGACACGCGGGTCCGACGTATACTACCGGACCGCGTCCGATTTAAATGCTACCACCTAGCAAGTGTGGTGTCTGGCGGTGACGCCACATTGTATTCGTGGAGTGTTCAAACGGGTAGATCCGCCTGTAGGGAAGAGAGCGTGTGGAGAAGCCCTTGGTTGGCGACCTAGACGGCTGCAGTGTCCTCGCGCAGACCTGCGACCTCCTGCACCGGCCGCAGCTTCCGGGGCTCGAACCGGTTCCTCCGGCCACGAGGACGGCGCAGGTGTCCGCTGCTGGGGACCCGGCTGTCTCTGGCGTGGGTGGCTGCCACCGACACCGACTGCGCTCTGTTCCCTCCCTCTACCTCCCCGCCTCCCTCTCTCTCTCTCTCTCTCTCTCTCGTGTGTGTGTGTGCGTGTGTTTGTGTGTGTAGCAGCCGGCAGCACGGTGCGTGGCAGTACGCCGTCTGCGCCTCATTAGGCCGCTTGGCGTTTAAGGCCTTGTACACACCAGTGTACAAAGTCGATCGATTTTTGTATCTAGACAGCGTCTATAGACAATCGAGCGATTTTGTGTATAGACAACTTAGACACACTTCTTGTCTATAGACACACTTTTGCCACAAAATCGCAGAACTTTTGACTCCCGTTTGAAGACAATGTTCCGCAACATTTAATAGTGTGGACGTGTTGGTAGACATGGCCACCAGTTATTCTCTCTACGCCATGGAAAACGCTTTGTCAATTTTTTATTACCTTTTTTTTGTTGTTACACATCAGCTATCACGATAGTCAACCGAGAAAGTGTCACAGGTGACTCATTCTCAAGTGGCATCATGTCTGTGGGAAGTCAGTCAGTCTTTATGCGTAAAAGTCCTGAGTGACTGCCCCATAATCGCACAGCCCAAAAAGACTATCGACAGAGACTTGAAATTCGGAGATAGTGTTGATCTACTGTAGGCGTCGTTTAGTGGCGACTTTTCGAAATTCCATCCGTAATGGCGAGAAGTAGAGGTATGTCGCTATTAGGGATTTTCCAAGCCAGAAATGCGAAAAATTGGTTTCTCGTTCAGAATTTTTTTTAAAAAATTTTGGAAGTTTAATAACTAAGGCGTTGGATACAGGGTGAAAGTTTATTTTTAAACTAAATCATTGTTAAAGTACTACTAAAGCATTTTAGAGCCATGTCTATCAAAATAGGTAAATAACTTCTCGGTTAGAAATAAAAAATGCATTTTTGAAGGATTTTTTTTTTAAATTGAACCCGTATTGGGGTGAAATAGCGGATGGAAAATTTTATGAAGATACTCTTGTAAATTAAAACACATTTATATATGCTGCTATATGACCTGCTATATGACTTCTGAAGAAATATGTGTCATCGGATGAAAGTTTCCATGAAATATCACCACAAGGAGGCAGGATTGAAAAAGGCTTCGCATTCCAGCTATCAGAATCCCGTTTTATTCCGATGTATATCCATAAAAGGCTAAGATTCCAAGACTTTAATTAACGACAAAAAGTTTAGGACATATTGCAATCTCTGAACAACATAATAATTCGATTTTAAAAAATCTATCTGTATAGAGCATACAGTCTACGCGAGTGAAGCAGCGTGCGCTAATCTACTCGTACATCCGAATGTAAAAAGCGGAGCAACAAGAAACAGCTTATCGAAGAGCTGGCCAAAACATATTACGTATGACCGAGTGGTGCTGTCTTGTACTTTCAAAACTGAAAGTAAAGTACAGCCGAAAAGAGATGGTATCGACAAAAATTTCACGTTTCCACCAACGTCTACTCTTTCGATTCTTACACTGTCTATCATTATCACCGCACAAGGCGCGAGTTATTCACTAAAGAGCGAAAGAAACTGGTACACCTACCTAATATAGTGTAGGGCCCCCCGAGCATGCAGAGGTGTCGCAACACGACGTGGCATGGATTCGACTAATGTCGGCAGTAGTGCTGGAAGAGTACGATCGGGTGGAGATCTCTTGTCAACAGCTCGTTGCAAGGAATCCCACACATGCTCAATAATGTTCATGTGCGGGGAGTTTGGTGACTAGCGGAAGTGTTTAAATTCAGAAGAGAGTTCCTGGAGCCTCTCTGTAGCACTTCTGGACGTGTGGGGTGTCGCATTGTCCTGCTGGAATTGCCCAAATCCGTCAGGATGCACAATGGACATGAATGGATGCAGGTGATCTGACAGGATGCTTACGTTCGTGTCACCTGTCTGAGTTGTATCTAGACGTATCAGCTGTCCCATATTAGCCCAACTGCACACGCCCCACACTATTACAGAGCCTCAACCATCTTGAACAGTCCCCTGCTGACATGGAGGGTCCATGGGTTCGTAAGGTTATCTCCATACCCGTACATGTCATCCGCTCGAAACAATTTGAAACGAGACTAGTCCTACCATGCAACATGTCTGCAATCATCAACACACCAGTGTCGACGTTGACGGGCCCAGGCGAGGCCTAAAGCTTTGTGTCGTGCAGTCATCAAGGGTACACGAGTGGGCCAGGAAAAGCGCATATCGATTATGTTTCGTTGAATGGTCTGCACTCTGACACATGTTGATGGTTCAGCACTGAAATCCGCAATACTTTGCGGAAGTGTTGCTCTTACATTGAACGATTATCTTCAGTCATTCTTGGTGCCGTATTTGCAGGATCTTTCACCGGCCGCAGCGATGCAGCAGTTTTTATGGTTTACCGAATTCCTGATGTTCACAGTACACTCGTGAAATGGTCGTATGGGAAAATCCCAACTTCATCGCTAACTCGAAGATGCTGTGTCCCATCTCTTGTGGGCCGACTATAACACCACTTTCAAACTTACTTAAATCTTGATAACCTGCCACTGTAGCAACAGTAACCTATCTAACAACTGCGCCAGACACTTGTTGTCTTATACAGGGTGTTACAAAAAGGTATGGCCAAACTTTCAGGAAACATTCCTCACACACAAATAAAGAAAAGATGTTATGTGGACATGTGTCCGGAAACGCTAAATTTCCATGTTAGAGCTCATTTTAGTTTCGTCAGTATGTACTGTACTTTCTCGATTCACCGCCAGTTGGCCCAATTGAAGGAAGGTAATGTTGACTTCGGTGCTTGTGTTGGCATGCGACTCATTGCTCTACAGTACTAGCACCAAGCACATCACTACGTAGCATCAACAAGTTAGTGTTCATCACGAACGTGGTTTTGCAGTCAGTGCAATGTTTACAAATGCGGAGTTGGCAGATGCCCATTTGATGTATGGATTAGTACGGGGCAATAGCCGTGGCGCGGTACGTTTGTATCGAGACAGATTTCCAGAACGAAGGTGTCCCGACAGGAAGACGTTCGAAGCAATTGATCGGCTTCTTAGGGAGCACGAAACAATCCAGCCTATGACTCGCGACTGGGGAAGACCTAGAACGATGAGGACACCTGCAATGGACGAGGCAATTCTTCGTGCAGTTGACGATAACCCTAATGTCAGCGTCAGAGAAGTTGTTGCTGTACAAGGTAACGTTGGCCACATCACTGTATGGAGAGTGCTACGGGAGAACCAGTTGTTTCCGTACCATGTACAGCGTGTGCAGGCACTATCAGCAGCTGATTGGCCTCCACGGGTACACTTCTGCGAATGGTTCATCCAACAATGTGTCAAACCTTATTTCAGTGCAAATGTTCTCTTTACGGATGGGGCTTCATTCCAACGTGATCAAAAGTAAATTTTCAAAATCAACATGTGTGGGCTGACGAGAATCCGCACGCAATTGTGCAATCACGTCATCAACACAGATTTTCTGTGAACGTTTGGGCAGGCATTGTTGGAGATGTCTTGATTGGGCCCCATGTTCTTCCACCTACGCTCAATGGAGCACGTTATCATGATTTCATACGGGATACTCTACCTGTGCTGCTAGAACATGTGCCTTTACAAGTACAACACAACATGTGGTTCATGCACGGTGGAGATCCTGCACATTTCAGTCGAAGTGTTCGTACGCTTCTCAACAACAGATTCGGTGACCGATGGATTGGTAGAGGCGGACCAATTCCGTGGCCTCCACGCTCTCATGACCTCAACCCTCTTAACTTTCACTTATGGGGGCATTTGAAAGCTCTAGTCTACGCAGCCCCGGTACCAAATGTAGACACTCTTCGTGCTCGTATTGTGGACGGCTGTGATACAATACGCCATTCTCCAGGGCTGCATCAGCGCATCAGGGATTCAATGCGACGGAGGGTGGATGCATGTATCGTCACTAACGGAGGACATTTTGAACATTTCCTGTAATAAAGTGTTTGAAGTCACGCTGGTACGGTCTGTTGCTTTGTGTTTCCATTCCATGATTAATGTGATTTGAAGAGAAGTAATAAAATGAGCTCTAACATGGAAAGTAAGCGTTTCCGGACAGATGGCCACATAACATCTTTTCTTTATTTGTGTGTGAGGAATGTTTCCTGAAAGTTTGGCCGTACCTTTTTGTAACACCCTGTATAGGCGTTGTGGACCGCAGCGCCGTATTCTGCCTGTTTCCGTAACTCTGTGTTCGAGAACGCGTGCCTATGTCACTTTTATTTGTGCTTCACAGTATTTCTGATTTGAAGCCACGTTGTTTTTATCAGAGATGATTTCGTGGAGCTCTTGACGGGATAACGTTAAATTACACGTCATCATCTTCGTGACTACGTCGGTCTGCCATTTATGGCATTCCTTTGTCCACTGGACATTTGTAAAGAGAACACCGTTTCGGTGTTGGGACTGCAGCCTGGAATTGCAAATCAGTATTCTGCAAACTTGAGTCATTCCTTATGAAATTCTGAATTATGCTGTATGAACACGGGCAGGTGCGACGCCCCGGTGCATGGGGATTGGTATCGGCTGGTCGGCACAATCTACGGGTACTTTGCGTCGCTCGCTCTGGGCATAGAATGCTTGCGACAAGGCATAGAAAGAGCAACATAGAACACAGGCACATGAATAACAACGTTTGGTATATCTGCAGAGTGTGTTAGAGTTCATGTTACTCTCTTCCAGAGGTTGAACAGGAAACTTGGTAGATTAAGTTTATCATAGGAACCTTTGTTCGGAAACGTCACCCAGCAACCCTACAGAGCGTAAGTGTATTAGGTGCCGGTGTTGTAAATTTATATACATATAGGGTGATTGTGTGATGATGTTACAAAATTTGTACGATTATGGAGAAGGATAAATGTATCAATTTGAGGTAAGGGATCCTATACAGGAAACGAACGAGTCGAACGTTACACTGAAGCGCCAAAGAAACTGGCATAGGTATGCGTGTTCAAATACAGAGATACGTAAACAGAATACGGCTCTGCGATCGGCAACGCCTGTATAAGACGTGTCTGGCGCAGTTGTTGGATCGGCTACTGCTACTACACTGGCAAGTTATCAAGATTTAAGTAAGTTTGCACGCGGTGTTATAGTCGGCGCACGAGGTAGAGATGAAGTGGGGATTTTCGCGTACGACCATTTCACTTCTGTACCGTGAACATCAGGAATCCGATAAAACATCAGATCTCCGACATCGCTATGGCCGGAAAAAAATATCCTGCAAGAACGGGACCAACGACGACGGTAGAGAATCGTTCAACGTGAGAGAAGTCCACCCTTCCGAGAATTGCTGCATATTTCAGTGCTTGGTCATTAACAAGTGTCAGCGTGCGAACCACTCAAAGAAATATCATCGACATGGGCTTCCGGAGCGGAAGGCCCGCCCAAGTACCCTTGATGACTGCACGACACAAAGCTTTAGTCCTTGCCTGAGGTCCGCAGCCCGTGGTCGTGCGGTAGCGTTCTCGCTTCCCGCGCCCGGGTTCCCGGGTTCGATTCCCGGCGGGGTCAGGGATTTTCTCTGCCTCGTGATGACTGGGTGTTGTGTGATTTCCTTAGGTTAGTTAGGTTTAAGTAGTTCTAAGTTCTAGGGGACTGATGACCATAGATGTTAAGTCCCATAGTGCTCAGAGCCATTTGAACCATTTGAACCTCGCCTGAGCCCCTCAACACCGACATTGGACTGTTGATGACTGGAAACATGTTGCCTGGTCGTACGGGTCTCCTTTGAGATTGCATCGAGCGGATGGACGTTTGTACGGGTATGGAGACAATTCCATGTATTCAAGGGTCCTGCATGTCAGAAGGGGACTGTTCAAGCTGGTGGAGGTTCTGTAATGGTGTGGGGCGCGCCCGGCTGGAATGATATGGCACACCTGATACGTCTAGTTACGACCCTGACAGGTGACACATACGTAAGCATCCTGTCTGACCGCATTCATCCATTCATGTCCACTGTGCATTTCGACGGACTTGGGCAATTCCAGCAGGACAATGCGACACCCCACACGTCCAGAATTGCTACAGAGTGGTTCCACGAACACTCTCCAGAGTTTAAACACTTCCGTTGCCACCAGATTCCCCAGACACGAACATTGCTGAGCATATCTGGGATGCCTTGCAACGTGCTGTTCAGAAGAGATCTCCACCCCCTTGTACTCTTACGGATTTATGGACGGCCCTGCAGGATTCATAGTGGCAGTTCCCTCCAGCACTACTTAAGACATTAGTCGAGTCCATGTCTCGTTATTCTACGGCACTTCTGCGTGGTCGCGTGGCCTTAGACGATATTAGGCAGGTGTACCAGTTTCTTTGGCTCTTCAATGTATAAACGCAAACCGTTCTG
The DNA here is from genome assembly GCF_021461395.2 of Schistocerca americana. Taxonomy (NCBI): domain Eukaryota; kingdom Metazoa; phylum Arthropoda; class Insecta; order Orthoptera; family Acrididae; genus Schistocerca; species Schistocerca americana. The sequence continues at coordinate 169,128,866 of NC_060128.1, read as the reverse complement.
GTATCTCCGACAGTGGACTACAGTACATGTACCGGTAATGTTGTTGCTAAGTGTAACATTGTTGGGTAGGCAGCTTTCAGAGGTGATAGTATGGACAAAAACAAGAAAAAAATCCAGTAAACATGAGCTCTATAATGCATACATTGAGAGCTGTGAGCACTTGTTCAATAGAGGAGATGTATTTCACACTAGCGAAGAGGAACATGTGCTCATAGTTCCTCAGACATGTATTCTAGATCCCACGATTACGGGTCATTTTTTCTTATTTTCGTCCACACTACCATCTCTGAAAGTTGCCCACTCTACCGTCTTAGCAACAACTGTACTGGTACATGTACTGTATTCTACTGTGAGAGGCATCACATCGGTTTTCGCTTAGAACTTTCGGCACGTTCGTTTCCGGTACAGGAACCCTTACCTCAGATTCATACATTTATGCTTCTCCATCATCCCGCCCTGTGTGTACATATATTCACAGGCCCCGGAACCTACAACTTTGACGCTGTGTAGCGTCGTTGGTTGAAGTTTCTGGACATGAATTCCTATGTAAAACTTGATTCACTAAGTTCCCTTTACAATCTCCAGACGTCTGTAGTATGAATTGTTTCACACCCCGTACGTATCTTTATGATAAATTTACTGATCTCTCCTTATACTTAACCCTTACGCTTCGGTCTTTAGCTTGAGATGACCTTGGCAGGGCTTTTTGTACCTCACCGCTAAAAAAATAAAATCCAGTCGTCTCATAACCATAATCTCGTCTCCTTAGCGTAGTCGTGTATAAAGTTTTACATCCGTCGAATTTGTTCCAAGAGCAACAGCTGCACTGGCTTGCAGATGTTCAGCGTATGTCGCAAGACGAGGGGAGAAGGCGAGAGGGCTAAGAAAGGCGCTGGATAACAGAATACAAGGAGAAACAAGAGCAGTGCGGAAGGTTGTGGTTAGAGGGGGGGGGGGGGGGGGGGAGGGAGGAGACGGCAACAACGGCCACAGACTCCGTGATTCTAATCTAGTCTACGCAGTGAGCCAGCTGACGGTGCGATTAAATAAGAAAGTACAGGGAACAAATTACTCATAGTATGCTTAGATAAGAAGACGCTGCCGCCTCGTTAGCGTTTGGCTATAACGTAAACGCGCGGCGGCTATCTTATATTGTCATCGCGCAACACCCATTGTCCATCATACAGAAGCGGAAAGTTTCTTTCCGGGACAGCGAAGCCCAGTCGTAGTCTTACGTATCGTCCATTAGACTAATGAGGCACCCTTTTGTCTTCCTCTTGGTCTTTTTGAAGTAGTGCGCCAGTTGTGTTGAATAATGCAAACTCGCCGCCTCGCTACGTCAGACGTCACTGGACTTAAACGCTAAACCCATTAGACTCCCGCGTCTCGTCGCCGACAGACGGACGTTAGGTGTCACCTGCTGCGTGTCTACTACGGTGGCCCTTACTTTTCAACTTTCTAAAAGTTTAGCCCCCAACGCTCCTATTTTTTTACAATCAATAAAAAGTAGGGATGGCTAGAGGACAAATGTGAGGCTGTAGAGGCTTATCTCACTAGGGGTAAGATAGATACTGCCTACAGGAAAATTAAAGAGACGTTTGGAGAGAAGAGAACCACTTGTAAGAACATCAAGAGCTCAGATGGAAACCCAATTCTAAGCAAAGAAGGGAAAGCAGAAACATGGAAAGAGTATAGGGAGGGTCTATGCAAGGGCGATGTACTTGAGGGCAATATTATGGAAATGGAAGAGGATGTAGATGAAGATGAAACGGGAGATACGATGCTGCGTGAAGAGTTTGACAGAGCACTGAAAGACCTGAGTCGAAACAAGGCCCCGGGAGTAGACAACATTCCATTAGAAATACTGACGGCCTTGGGAGAGCCAGTCCTGACAAAACTCTACCACCTGGTGAGCAAGACATATGAGACAGGCGAAATACCAGACTTCAAGAAGAATATAATAATTCCAATCCCAAAGAAAGCAGGTGTTGACAGATGTGAAAATGACCGAACTATCAGTTTAATAAGCCATGGATGCAATATACTAACACGAATTCTTTACAGACGAATGGAAAAACTGGTAGAAACCGACCTCGGGGAAGATCAGTTTGGATTCCGTAGAAATGTTGGAACACGTGAGGCAATACTGACCCTAAGGCTTATCTTAGAAGCAAGATTAAGAAAAGACAAAACCTACGTTTCTAGCATTTGTAAATTTAGAGAAAGCTTTTGACAATGTTGACTGCAATACTCTCTGTCAAATTCTGAAGGAGGGAGGGGTAAAATACAGGGAGCGAAAGGATATTTACAATTTGTACAGAAACCAGATGGCAGTTATAAGAGTCGAGGGACATGAAAGGGAAGCAGTGGTTGGGAAGGGAGTGAGACGGGGTTGTAGCCTCTCCTCGATGTTATTCAATCTGTGTATTGAGCAAGCAGTAAAGGAAACAAAAGAAAAATTTGGAGTAGGTATTAAAATCCATGGAGAAGAAATAAAAACTTTAAGGTTCGGCGATGACATTGTAATTCTGTCAGAGACAGTAAAGGACCTGAAAGAGCAGTTGCACGTAATGGACAGGAGGATATAAGATGAACATCAACAAAAGCAAAACAAGGATAATGGAATGTAGTCTAGTTAACTCGGGTGATGCTGAGGGAATTAGATTAGGAAATGAGACACTTAAAGTAGTAAAGGAGTTTTGCTATTTGGGGAGCAAAATAACTGATGATGATCGAAGTAGAGAGGATATAAAATGTAGACTGGCAATGGCAAGGAAAGCGTTTCTGAAGAAGAGAAATTTGTTAACATCGAGTATAGATTTAAGTGTCAGGAAGTCGTTTCTGAAAGTATTTGTATGGAGTGCAGCCATGTATGGAAGTGAAACATGGACGATAAATAGTTTGGACAAGAAGAGAATAGAAGCTTTAGAAATGCGGTGCTACAGAAGAATGCTGAAGATTAGATGGGTAGATCACATAACTAATGAGGAGATATTGAATAGAATTGGGGAGGAGTTTGTGGCACAACTTGACTAGAAGAAGGGATCGGTTGGTAGGACATGTTCTGAGGCATGGGAATACTGGAGGGAAGAGTGGCGGGTTAAAAATTGTAGAGGTAGGCCAAGAGATGAATACAACAAGCAGATTCAGAAGGATGTAGGTTGCAGTGATTATTCGGAGACGAAGAGGCTCGCACAGGACAGAGAAGCATGGACAGCTGCATCAAACCAGTCTTGGCAGTGAAGACCCTAACAACAACAACAACAACACAAACTCGTTTTGTTTTTATAGCCATTACTGCACTTGCGTGGTCGTCCCGGAACAGAGCAGGCGGCGCGACTGCGCGCACTGCTTGTCAGCTGCACTGCCGCCCCCGCCGCCCCCACTCCCCGCCTCGCCGCCCCCTCGTCTGGTGACCACCTGTTGATCCCCTCCTCCCGCTTCGCCTCGGATGTCGCGCGGCCAACTGACCCGACATGTGTGTCGCCGCGGGTCTGATAGGTTCTGTACCTACCACGCTCTTGCTGCTTTCGGACTACATGTCTACACTGCTATTCACACGTAAGTGCCTGGCAGAGGGATCATCGAACCATATTCATTTTGCTTCTACACTGTTCCACTCTCGAGAAAAGGGCGGGAAAACGCACATACCAGTGTTTCCGTACAAGCTCTGATTTATCTTATTTTATTGGTACGCACCGGGTGCTACCAATACACTGACGTTGCGCAAGTCACGGGTCGGCGATGTGCACATATTGCATGGGGGCTTAATCAAAAGGGAAATGACTAATATTAATGAATAAATGCAATAATTTTAGTAGTTGTGTGACCGGTTACCAAGTCTCGTAACCGGTTGGCCCTGACTAGTATTAGCACGCAATCTGACTGCATAAAATAAAAATAAAGAATGACAAGGAATTTCCATTAACACAATTGATTAATTAAGTCCCCTGCAACTATAAAAGCTACGAAACAACAAAGCACAAGTGTAACTGTTCTGTGTGTGGTAGTGTAATTGAACGTACATGTATCTGGGTCGCTTCTATCTCAATACGACAAAATATTTTAAACACCATTTACTATGAACTAATTGGAAAACCAGAAATACTATAATTGCACATAGAAACCAGAATTACAAGTCTAATAAATGAACACGAGCCAGATGCTTTGTTGACTGTACCTGTGAGCAAGAGGGATTGTCATTAACGAAAACTGTGATACCTTTTTACCTCATGATATATTGACGAAAATATTCCATTACACCAGCATCATAAACCAAAAGCCCATCTCCTTTCTCAAATATACTCTGACAATTGCAACTTCTTCCCTCTATACATTACACCAACCGAACAGCGTCTACTCTCTCACCCAACAGAACAACAACTACCCTCGACATCCTCTGAACTACTACTGCACCAGTGTAGGCGGCGGAATAATAATCTTTGGCGCAATCTCTGGCGCTGTGACTCAGTGTAGCCACCTTTCAATATACAGATGGCGATAGTATCCCGTACACGAGGTATAAAAGGACAGTGCATTGGCAGAGATATCATTTGCACCCAGGTGATTCACGTGAAAAGATTTGGACGTGGAATGTTAGTTGGAGCTAGACATTCCATTTCGGAAGTCGTCAGAGAATTAAACATTCTGGAATCTACAGTGTCAACAGTGTGCCGAGAATCCCAAATTCTAGGCGTTACCTCTCACCACATACAACGCAGTGACTGCAAGCCTTCACTTAACGACCGACAGCAGCGGAATTTGCGTAGAGTTGCCAGTGCTAAGAGACAAGCAAGAATGCGTGAAATAACCGCAGAAACCAATGTGGGAGTTACGACGAACGCTGACAATCGTAACTGCATGTTAAAAAAAAGATTGGCTGGACACTGTTAATATGCTGTCAGTTTTAGTGCTGTATATTTAAGTATTGAGTTATTATTAGATATTCTGTACATCCACAAGCTAGCAGCCTGGCTATTCCCCCTTAGAGCAAGTAATGAAAGGAAAACGATACACGCGCTGCAGTCATGGTCTGTGCGGCTGGTTCCTGTGGAGGTTCGAGTCCTCCCTCGGGCATGGGTGTGTGTGTTTGTCCTTAGCAGTGTGTAGGCTTAGGTTCAAATGGCTCTGAGCACTATGGGACTCAACTTCTGAGGTCATCAGTCCACTAGGACTTAGAACTACTTGAACCTAACTAACCTAAGGACATCACACACATCCATGCACGAGGCAGGATTCGAACCTGTGACCGTAGCGGTCTCGCGGTTTCAGACTGTAGCGCCTAGAACCGCTCGGACACCCCGGCCGGCGTAGGCTTAGGGACTGATGACCTTAGCAGTTAAGTCCCATAACATTTCACACACACTTGAACAACATTTTGAAAACGATACACGTTCAAGCTTGGCGATAACCACTATGCAAGCAATGGTAGCTGCATGTAAGTGGCATAATAAAAGGTGTCGGTCGGGTCCGTTGTTCGGTTTCGTCACATACCGCATTTGTCGGGAACGCTTCATGTCGACTTCCCTGTTGTTTCATTTCTGCAAACGCCAGCGACGTAACAGTTGTAGCGTCAAAACTGCGCTGTGGAGCTAAAAGTTGCAGTTTCTGTTGTCAGCACTGAGCGCCGATAACGCCAGCATTTCCCCTCACACGTCTCCGCCCATCGCAACGACTAATCTTGTCATTTAGGCTTTGGTTCATCAGCGCCAGCAACTGCTTTTGAAGAATGTTCATGTGAAGAAATAACACAGTAGGTGCGTTAAAAACTGTTTTTTTTTTTTTTTTTTTTTTTTAACGCGAATGATGCGCTATTTCTTCACGTCGGATATCTTGTTATTTCATTCACACCGCCACCCACAGGGCAATTGGACATCTTCTTTTGTACTGTAATGGGACACGTTCGTCTAGCATTATCCTTTTTTTTTTTATAGAAGTAGCCGATACTAGGACTAATCTCGAATCTCGTGTAGGTGAACGTTATCTCAGCTGCTTCACTACAAGAATTTCATACCATTTTGTATGCGATGTATTATATTTCAGGCTAAAATGTATAAAAAGAAATTAATTTCTTACAATCGATGTGTACTAATGGTTAAAATTACTCTTCTTTTAGAAATATGTGAAATTAAGAGATTTGTGGCACACTTAAAATACATGTTATTAATTGCACAATCTAACGCTAATTATAAAAGTTACTTCCTGATTCATTTCTAAAATGTTATATCTTGGTGGTGAGTCTCCTTTCGTCAAGAAAGTATGTAAACTACTTTACTTTGTAATCTCTTTGGGATATTATAATTGCGTAGGCTTCTTGGGCCAGATTCAGTCGACATACAAGTTTTCTCGGTATGGTACCGCGTCATAATGTAAAAAAAAAAAAAAAAAACTACTGCTGCTGGAGATAAACCACGTTTCGGCCACGGTTGCAGCGGCCTTCTTCTGGGTCTTTGGAATATTGTGAATACCGCAGAATGTAAGTAGTAGTGGGCACGCCTCTGATGGAGACAGACGCGTTTTTGGTTGTGTCACTAATAATGTAATTTGTGGTGTGATAGAAGTGGAAACTGTAAGAACAGTGCCATATTTAGTAATGTGACAAAGAATAAAATTCAAGAAATGTACAGGCAAATCTTCTTCAGTTATTTAGTCATCAGGAACCCACAACGTTAATTCAAAATTTCAGCCCCAAGAATGTACCCCTACACGCAAGACTTGGATCCAACAACAACAAGAGAAAATGAAGGTAAGTAAAAAGTTCTTCTTTTGTATATCGTACGCCTCCCAAAGCTTTTGAAAATAATGAAATTTAATGGTGAAATGTGGGAGGGTAAGATTACAATACCACATATACTTCCTTTACACAGCCAAAGAGAAAGACTGAACTTGATGAAAGCTAAAAAAATTAGTAACGCTCTTCACACACTGAAAGTAAAATTATTTCTTACAACAACTTCAAAAGAACAGCTTCAAATATTTTCCGAAAATTGTGAAAGAAATATAACATGAAATAAAAATATCTGCAGTCGAAATTGCTCCTGCAATATCTATATATCGAATGACAAACATCGATACTTTCTGGAATATGTTTCGATATATCGAAAACGTTTCACCTGTCCTACTAGGATCCCTTCACTTGGTCTAGGCCGTGGTCGACATTTCGATGTTAGGACTCGCTAATACCGGACGAAATTGCAAAGACTTCACCTGTTCGCCACGCTGCTGTTGGCAACACGGTTCGCCACGATGGCTTCCAGCTGCCGTAGCACCGCAGCACAGATTGCCAACATCTGGAACAAAGCGCCAGTCAGCACGGAGGTTCAAAAATGGTTCAAATGGCTCTGAGCACTATGGGACTTAACATCTGAGGTCATCAATCCCCTACAACTTAGAACTACTTAAACCTAACTAACCTAAGGACATCCTGCCCGAGGCAGGATTCGAACCTGCGACCGTACCGGTCGCGCGGTTCCAGACCGAAGCGCCTAGAACCGCTCGGCCACCGTGGCCGGCAGCACGGAGGTTCGTCGACAGACGCTGTTGCCCTACGCTGTATTTTGTCACTAACGGGAATCGCAACAAAAGCATTTGTAGTATTGATTCCGGAACGGTGCTTAAAGAAAAGAAGAAAACAAGATGCTGCTTCAGGGAATGTACCAAATGAGCGACAGTTGTACACATTGAAAACCTGCCAAACGAAATGTTACGCTCGAATCGGAACCTGACGATTACATTAACTTTCCAGGAATGGGTAGTGAAATTTATAATCATTAAGTTTCCATCTTAGGGTGTTCCTGCAGCGCGTGTGCAACGTAGCGCGTCTCCGGTGCGTGTACATTGTAAGATGGGCGTGTCATTTTGATTTTTGTAAGTTGTCTATGTGCGCGTCAGACAGAGAGCAAGTTATGTTAGTGTTAAACAATCTTTGGTGTTGTTCCACAGTCTTTGCCTCTGCGCCGTCTGATGCATTCTTAGTTGAAGTGTGGTAGGTGATGGGCGTATTCTGTAGCGCTGTGTTGACTTGTGATTGTATCTGTTAGATGAAGAAAGGTATATTGTGAAGGACAGCGAGGATGAATATGATGTATATACTGAAACGCGAAAAGAATATATTTTTTTTTTAAGAAGTAGTCTGAGGTAAGACTGCAGCATGTCGGAACGATTATTGTCAGCTAGTTAGCTTTGTTCACTTGCTCAGCTGAGAGAAAGACCACCCTACTTCCTTGAGTCATGCATTAACATGTCAACTGATTAAGCTCTTTGGTTTCTATAGGAAGCCTCTATAAACATTACATCTTCTTTAAATCATTATCACTTTTAAGCATAGTGCTGTTGAGACCATTGTTATGTGCAAAGCATCACTCGAAGATTTGCTCTGTCCTTTTGAATACACACTTCATTTGAAAATAGTTGTCTTGGAATATCATTTCATAGGATGAGTTACTCTCCCCATCACACTGTTTAAAGAATCTTTATCATTACGCAGTACCACATTGAACCACATGGTATGCAACAGTTTGAATATTGTTCGGAAATTTTGTTTGAAAAATAGAAATCTAGCTTATTCGCTGCCTGCTTCCCGTTTGCTGTTGTGCTTTCGAGAAACCTGCAACAATATTGCCAAGACGCGAGGTAAGTGAAAATTTTGCTTAGGGCCAGATAATTGCTTTACTTCAGTTGCGCGTGTAATATAAAGCCACGCTGTATTCAGACCAGCAAATATTTAGCTCAAATTAGGTTCTGTTTAGTGAGAGGTTAGTATACGAGTCTAAGTTGGATAACAATTTGTGGGTACATAGTTTTGGTAACAGAGTGGGAGGTAAATTTTGGCTAAATTTCGTATCGAAACACATATGAGCACCGACATGGGATTAGTGCAGCATTCCTGTCTTTTCGACATATGTGCAGTAAATGCGGGAACGTGAACTATGGCGGCGTTATTACCAAATATGTCTAAACAGGACCAACGTCATGTTATCCTTTCCTTGGCTGCCAAAGGACAAACATCGTTTTTGCACCATGATCCATAATTGTCTATATAATTAACCACAAAAAATGACTCAAATTATAGCAGTACATTTTACATACATTTATTTAGAAACAGAATTTTCCCGTTTTCGAAACTCTTTATTCGTTATCAAGACACACCCGAAAAACTTTAATGTTTAGGTACCAAAAGTATCAGTTGTGGGAGTGGCCACTCCTGTAACTTCTATTCGTGGCAAATCGTGTGGGTACTTTGTCGATCTAACGCAGTCGATCGGAAACGCCCGGCTTATGGTATGTATCTTAAGACTAAAAATGTTATTAGAAATAATGTAACTGAGATTTTCAGGCGTTCCAGTTTTACATAAATTGTTGGCAATCACTTTTAAGTTCTTTTCAGGAGTGTTAAGACCCTTTTCAGCCCATTTTTTCGTCACTGCACTACCGTTATGGTCATATTAGTATAGCCGTGAAGTTCCCATTATGCAGAACCAGCGCTTCATAAAGTTTTACTGGTGAAAAAATGCTGACTAAAAACGTAGTTTGGTGTCCTCAGAACCTTTCCGATGACCCTAGAACTCTTGTCGTGCGTTCACTGCGTCAATTAAGATTACTTTGACGGCTCAGATTGATTGTTACGTGCGTATTTTTCTCTATATCTCGCTAGCGGTAATAATACTAAAGAAAGTTTCGAAGCTACCCGAGAATCTCATCTTAAGAACATACGGTAAAAACTTGACGATTTTCCATGAACGAAAACTACAAAATTGGTCATCCCCACAATTGCTAGCTTTGTACCCAAAAATCATCATTTTTCGGTGTTTTCTCAAGAATGGTCCGTGAACAAAGGGAGCTTTTATAAGCTGCCTAATGTCCGCCCTAGACCACACCTAATACAAAATAACCATCCGATTTGCTCAATTTACCTGGGCTGAATGAGGCCCATAATGTTGAAATTTCGCTCCTGTACTATAGGATAGCTCATTTTCCGATAGCTCATCTTCCGATACGTATAAAAATGGTCACTATTCCAAGGGCTATCCAAAACACTTGACCCCTTATCTCCGTGATCAATAGAGCACGAGATATGGCTCCAGAAAAATCGCATTTTTCCGCGCGGCTTTTAGGAAATTACTGGTACTAGAGCAGTCGCTATTTTTAAAAATATCTGTAATCCGATATACAGATATTAAAAATATCATTATTGACGCTCGACATATCGAAAAATGTTATCGATATGTCTATGTACCGACAGTAAAATATCGACGTACCGGCCAATAAAATATCTGCTGCACATTGTAAATTGCTGCCAGTTTTAGAGCCGTATATATAAGTATTGATTTATTATTAGGTATTGTGTACATCGACAAGCTAGCAGCCCTCTTATACCACTTACAGGAAGAACAGAAAAGGCAAACGATGCAATTCACGCCACTTTGCTAACAATGGTAACTGTATGTATGTGGCACAATAAAAAATGTCTGATGGGGCCACCGTTCGGCTTCGTCACAAATCGGATTTGTCCGCAACGCTTTATGCTGATTTCCTTGTTTTTTTCATTTATGCAAATGCCAGCGACCTAGGAGTCGTACTGTCAAAAATGCGTGGTGAAGTTAAACGTTGCATTTTCTGTTGGTAGCACTGAGCGCCGATTACCTCACACGCCTCCGCCCGCCGCAAAGAGCGCTCTTGTCATACAGATTTTTGTTCATCAGTTTCAGCAACTGTTTTTGAAGAACGCCGATGTGAAGAAACATCTCACTAGTTGTGCTAAAAACTGTTTTTTAACGCAACTTGTGTGCTGTTTCTTCACACTGGAAATCTTATCCGATTCACACCGCCACTCTGCCACTGCATTCCTACTTCTTCTTTTGTGCCACCTATAATTGATTCACACAGTCAAAGAAAAACACTGGACGCGACGAAAGCTCAAAGAGTAGTAAGACTCCTTCACACAATGAGAGTAAAATTATGTTCTATTACAATTGCAGAAGAACAATTTCCAATATTTACCGAAAATTAAAAAAAAAAAAAAAAACTAAAAATTTCTGCACTTGATACTGACTTATATATATATATATATACTGAAGCGCCAAAGAAGCTGCTATAGGTATGCATGTTCAGATACAGAGATATGTAAACAGGCAGAATACAGCGCTACAATCAGCAACGTCTATATAAGACAACGAGTGTGTGACGCGGTTGTTAGATCGGTTACTGCTGCTACAATGGCAGGTTATCAAGATTTAAGTGAGTTTGAACGCACGAGCGATAGGACACACCGAGGTAGCTATGAAGTGGGGATTTCCCCGTACGTCCATTTCACGAGTGTAACGTGAATATCAGGAATCCGGTAAAACATGAAATTTCCGACATCACTGCTGCCGGTAAAAGATCCTGCAAGAACGGAACCAACGAGGATTGATGAGAATAGTTCAACGTGGTAGAAGTGTTGTGGACTGGCAAGACAGCCAATCCACAGTGACGGGTAGCCGAAAGGCACGCGTTTAAGCTCACGCAAACTGGAGTGAGGTGTGGAACAGTTAAGGGAATTAATAGTAGCAAATAAAGTACCTAGTTGATGTAATACTTAACTTTAATCCATAATTGGAGAACATCGCTCTTGTTGATACATTAATAACAATCTCAATATTAACTGGTAATGGCGCCTTGCTAGGTCGTAGCAAATGACGTAGCTGAAGGCTATGCTAACTATCGTCTCGGCAAATGAGAGCGTATTTGTCAGTGAACCATTCCTAGCAACGTCGGCTGTACAACTGGGGCGAGTGCTAGAACGTCTCTCTAGACCTGCCGTGTGGCGGCGCTCGGTCTGAATTCACTGACAGTGGCGACACGCGGGTCCGGCGTATACTAATGGACCGCGGCCGATTTAAAGGCTACCACCTAGCAAGTGTGGTGTCTGGCGGTGACACCACAAGAAATGCAACCCTTCCACAAATTGGTGCAGATTTGGATGCTGGGCCATCAACAACTGTCCGCGTGCGAACCATTTAACGAAACATCGTCGATATGGGCTGTCGGAGCCGAAGGCCCACTCGTGTACACTTGATGAATGCACGACACAAAGCTTTATGCATTGCAGTAAACTTGCGCAATTCCTGGAAGACAATGCGACACCCCACACGTCCAGAATTGCTACAGAGTGGCTCCAGTAACACTCTTCTGAGTTTAAATACTTCCGTTGACCACGATACTCCACAGACATGAACATCATTGATCATATCTGGGATGCCTTGCAACGTGCCGTTCAGAAGACACCTGCACTCCCTCGTAGTCTTACGGATTTATGGACAGCCCAGCAGATGCGCGAAGCATACAATCACTACAACCGTCATACCTTAGCAAAAGATCTTGCTGAAAACCCAAGGAAATTCTGGTCTTACGTAAAATCGGTAAGCGGGTCGAAGGCTTCCATCCAGTCACTCACTGATCAGTCTGCCCTGGCAACGGAAGACAGCAAAACGAAAGCTGAAATTTTAAATGTAGCGTTTGAGAAATCTTTCACGCAGGAGGATCGTACAAACATACCGCCGTTTGAGTCTCGTACAGATTCCCGTATGGAGGACATAGTGATAGACATCCCTGCGGTTGTGAAGCAGCTGAATGGGTTGAAAATAAATAAATCGGCAGGTCCTGATGGGATTCCAATTCGGTTTTACAGAGAGTACTCTACTGCATTGGCTCCTTACTTAGCTTGCATTTATTGCGAATCTCTTGCCCAACGTAAAGTCCCGAGCGACTGGAAAAAAGCGAGAGTGACGCCTGTATATAAGAAGGATAGAAGGACGGATCCTCAAAATTACAGACAAATATCCTTAACATCGGTTTGTTGCAGGATTCTCGAATACGTTCTCAGTTCGAATATAATGAATTTCCGTGAGACAGAGAAGTTGCTGTCCATGCATCAGCACGGCTTTAGAAAGCATCGCTCCTGCGAAACGCAACTCGCCCTTTTTTCACGTGATATCTTGCGAACCATGGATGAAACGTATCAGACGGATGCCATATTCCTTGACTTCCGGAAAGAGTTTGACTCGGTGCCCCACTGCAGACTCCTAAATAAGGTACGAACATATGGAATTGATTCCCAAATATGTGAGTGGCTCGAAGACCTCTTAAGTAATAGAACCCAGTACGTTGTCCTCGATGGTGAGTGTTCATCGGAGGTGAGGGTATCATCTGGAGTGCCCCAGGGAAGTGTGGTATGTTCGCTGATGTTTTCTATCAACATAAACGATGTTTTGGATAGGGTGGATAGCAATGTGCGGCTGTTTGCTGATGATGCTGTGGTGTACGGGAAGGTGTCGTCGTTGAGTGACTTTCGGAGGATACAAGATGACTTGGACAGGATTTGTGATTGGTGTAAAGAATGGGAGCTAACTCTAATTATAGATAAATGTAAATTAATGCAGATGAATAGGAAAAAAAATCCAGTAATGTTTGAATACTCCATTAGTAGTGTAGCGCTCGACACAGTCACGTCGATTAAACATTTGGGCGTAACATTGCAGAGCGATATGAAGTGGGACGAGCATGTAATGGCAGTGGTGGGGAAGGCGGATAGTCGTCTTCGGTTCATTGGTAGAACTTTGGGAAGATGTGGTTCTTCTGTAAAGGAGACCGCTTATAGAACACTATTATGGCCTATTCTTGAGTACTGCTCGAGCGTTTGGGATCCCTATCAGGTCGGATTGCGGGAGGACATAGAAGCAATTCAGAGGCGGGCTGCTAGACTTGTTACTGGTAGGTTTGATCATCACGCGAGTGTTACGGAAATGCTTCAGAAACTCGGGTGGGAGTCTCTGGAGGAAAGGAGGCGTTCTTTTCGTGAATCGCTACTGAGGAAATTTAGAGAACCAGCATTTGAGGCTGACTGGCGTACAATTTTACTGCTGCCAACTTACATTTCGCGGAAAGACCACAAAGATAAGATAAGAGAGATTAGGGCTCGTACAGAGGTATATAGGCAGTCATTTTTCCCTCGTTCTGTTTGGGAGTCAAACAGGGAGAGAAGATGCTAGTTGTGGTACGAGGTACCCTCCGCCACGCACCGTATGGTGGATTGCGGAGTATGTATGTAGTTGTAGATTCATTGTGTCAGTTCCCTCCAGCACTATTTCAGACATTAGTCGAGTCTGTGCCACGTCGTGTTGTGGTACTTCTGCTTGCATGTGGGAGGGGGGGGGGGGGCTACACGTTATTAGGCATATGTACCAGTTTCTTTGGCTCTTCTATGTGTATATAGTATATCGATACGTTGTGAAAACAATTTGCCGCATCGATATATCGACAGTTTATCAACGGTTCTAATTGGCACCGTTCGGTGTCGTATACGGACTGATTATTATCGATCGCTTTTAATGCGGAAATAGCGGGAAGTCTTAATCTCGACGCAGGCACGTAGCATCTGACCACAAAATAAGTCCTGCTGAGGATATCTGCGTACTCCGGCCAGTAATCGCTAGAGCTCGGAGCCGACTGCGGATGCCTGTGCGCCACGGCCAAGGTCAGGCGATGGATGCAGCAGATAAGTCTCTCTCTGGGAACCGGCTGTGCCCCAGTTACGTAAGCTGCAGCTCCAGCTGAGATGGCAGGTAGCCAGCCACCTCTGTGATGGAAACGTCCGCCGCCTGGAATGCGGCGCCTGTATAATCTGATGGCAACACACACAGGCATTCACATCTCTAGTCCGGACGGGAGCACCACAGTCACTCCGGTCGACTTTCCTGTTTCAGTCGACTACTCGATACAAGTGCGGCTACCGCAGCGCCCCTGACGTTTCATTTCAGTACCTAGTCTGTTTCGAGTGGTCGTTTTCGTTTACACGACATCACCAAAAACTGCGTGTGTCGTGAGAGCTGGCTGCTGTGCGAGTCGGCACCTGAACGGCGAATGTGAGGTAATGAGAGAATACCCTTATTACCGGGGAAAAAATCACAGGGCATTTCCGTAAGGGCGTGCGAGAAATGTAACAGGAGGTTGAGAATGCTACAGTGAGAAATTTGAGATAGGGAACCTGAGCTCGGAGAAGCCATCTTGTTACCGCTTTGTCTATGATTCTAACATGCGTACAAGTTTACACGTACTGTGCTGTTTATTTACAGGTGCATTCATTATTTCCTGCAACGAAACAAGGAGAACGAGCCTGATTAATAGGAAGTCATCTTGCAGGTTTTGTTTACTTCATTTGTCCATAAAGTGGCTCTGTCGTATCGTATTTACACGGTCTCGTGACTGAACGTGCTATTAATCAGCGACAGACCCATTCATTACTCAGTGCTATTCGCAAGTGTACAGTAGAATACGATGAAGCAGTGCCGGTACGGTTTCGCAGAAGTAACTGACATGCACCTTGTGTATGGGGAAGTACGTCGCAATGCTGAAAGGCTGCAGAGGGAACGATTTCCTAACAGGCGTCATTCGTCACGAGGAGTGTTTATTTCTCTCGATCGACGAATGCCAGAGACCGGTTCACTGTAACACGTTCTGGAAGTAAGATCGGCTATAGTGTGACAGCGCACATAATAGCGTACTGATTTGAAAAAGACAGGCAGTCTCCGGCCAATGTCGGTCGTCGGCGGAATCCACCGATATTGGATTGATTGATTGATTAATTGAGGGCGGTTATGAAACCAACGGCGAAGTCATCAGTCCCGCGATTCCAAAGTGGATGGATCCACTCACGAGAGTCAAAACTATAAATTTTTGGACAGCATGGTTGTGGAGATGAAGCAGCGATTAGTATGATTAATCAATTATTCAAGAACAGTCTTAATCGCATTTATTATTATTATTATTATACCGCCAACCGGTTACAACCCGACGTAGGGGTCATGTTCTGGGCGTTTACACCATTGGTCGACTGCTGGTGGTGTCACTCCTGTTCAAAAATGGTTCAAATGGCTCTGAGGACAATGGGACGTAACATCTGAGGTCATCAGTCCGTTAGAACTTAGAACTACTTAAACCTAACTAACCTAAGGACATCACATACATCCATGCCCGAGGCAGGATTCGAACCTGCGACCGTAGCGGTCGCGCGATTCCAGACTGAAGCGCCTAGAACCGCTCGGCCACACCGGCCGGCTGTCACTCCTGTCTACTAATCGGCAGGAAACTATAGTAGACAGGAGTGACACCACCAGCAGTCGACCAATGGTGTAAACGCCCAGAAGATGACCCCTACGTCGGGTTGAAACCGGTTGGCGGTATAATAATAATAATAAATGCGATTAAGGCTGTTCTTGAATAACTGACAAAACTATAAAAACGAGGAAGTTAAAACATGCAGGAGAAGGAATGAAAGGGTAGCCCAAATAAAAAAAACTGGGAAAACAGAGGGATCAAAGAGCGGTCTTTGCAAGGGAGAGCGGCTATGGGTCCCAGACCGAGAAAACATGAAGAGAGGCTTCAACCATAACCACCCTACCGCTGCTCAGGGAGTAAAGCAAAACTTTATATCAGAAAATAAAAATGGAGGACACTGAGGACCAGTTGAACCATTCCTGAATCGCCTACTAATATTAAATTTAAGGAGTCTGGAAGACTATACTTGGTACGAAGGGCCAAAAGAAGGTGACATTCCAGCAATAGACGGGATACCGCCAGTCCGGCTCCACAACCAAATTGGGGGGCTGTTTCGTTACACACCAAGAATCAATGTGCCTGTAACGACCAATGCGTAGGCGGGATAAGACGGTGGACTGCTTGCGAGAGCAGCGGAAGGAAGAGCGCCAAACCGCAGTTGCCTCATTTATTGTGCGGAGTTAATTACTGAAAGAAGATGTCGTTCCACTTTTGGCAAAAGACAGATTTGACATAAATACGCAACTGCAATCATGAAAGGGAATGGGGGGGGGGGGGGGGAGTAAGTACCTGCTTCTCTAGCCAAACGGTCAGCCAATGCATTCCCTGGGATACCCACATGACTTGCAACCCAAAGGAAGACAACTGAGCAGGGCAGAGCGAAGGTCATGGATAGCAGAGACCAAAGGGTGACGAGAGTAGCACCGAGGTCAGAGTCACTTGACCGCAGCCTTAGAGTCTGTCGCAACAGACGCCGGGGGCGTGTGGCGGCGCCTCTTCCTTTGTACTGCCAGCGGGTCCTGATCTATGCCCCGCAGTGACACAGCTGTCCCCCAGCCCTGGCGTGACGCCTGCTCGTATGACGCTTCTCGTGCGCCGACAACATCGTCCGAAGACTTTACTGCTGCTGACTCAGCCCGCGCTGGAACCGGCCGTTCTCTGATGTTATGCGGCGAGAATTTCCGTCTTGCCGAGTTCTCGTGTACTCTCCTCCCCTCCCACGCCACCGCGCATCCATTGTACTCGAGCCTCACATTTGCTGCATAGCCACTACAGTGATCCAGAATACTCTACTGGTTTTACCAGAGTCAGCGGTACATGCCGACTTCATTTACGGAATAGTATTGGGTTTGTGCATAAGTTTTCCACAAGTTTGGTTCGCAGGAGGGCTTGTGTAAAGTTTGGAAGGTAGGAGACGAGGTACTGGCAGAAGCAAAGCTGTGAGGACGGGGAATGAGTCGTGCTTAGGTACCTCAGATGGTAGAGCACTTGCCATGCTTGCTGACTGCGTTTACGGAATAGTATTGGGTTTATGCATAAGTTTGTACCACTTTTACACAAGTTTGGTCCGCAGGAGAGCTTCTGTAAAGATTGGAAGGTAGGAGACGAGGTATTGGCAGATGTAAAGCTGTGAGGACGAGGCGTGAGTCGTGCTTGGGTAGCTCAGATGGACGCCGGCACGGTAGCTCAGCGTGTTCGGTCAGAGGGTTAGCTGCCCTCTGTAATAAAAAAACTGAGTTAATCGATCAACAACGAACTTAAAAGGGTGTCTTACGACGTCCGCCCCGAGCAGTTGCGACGAACAAAAGCGAACAAAATGAGAGTAAAAAAAAAAGATGGTAGAGCACTTGCCTGCGAAAGGCATAGGTCCCGAGTTCGAGTATCGGTCCGGCACACAATTTTAATCTTCCAGGAAGTTTCATATCAGCGCACACTCCGCTGCAGAGTGAAAATCTCATTCTGGAAACATCCCCCAGGCTGTGGCTAAGCCATATCTCCGCAATATCCTTTCTTTCAGGAGAGCTAGTTCTGCAAGGTTCGCAGGAGAGATTCTGTAAAGTTTGGAAGGTAGGAGACGACGTACTGGCAGAAGTAAAGCTGTGAGTACCGGGCGTGAGTCGTGCTTCGGTAGCTCAGTTGGTAGTGCACTTCCCCGCGAAAGGCAAAGGTCCCGAGTTTGAGTCTCGGTCCGGCACCCAGTTTTAATCTGCCAGGAAGTTTCATATCAGCGCACACTCCGCTGCAGAGTGAAAATCTCATTCTGGTTTCCACAAGTTTAATAAACACGGCAGATACACGTAACATAGACTTCAGTTATCAATACAGAGCGAGGTGGTGCAGTGGTTAGCACACTGGACTCGCTTTCGGAAGGACGACGGTTCAAACCCGCGTCCGGCCATCCTGGTTTAGGTTTTCCCTGATTACCCTAAATCGCTTCAGGTAAATGCTGGGATGGTTCCTTTGAAAGGGCACGGCCGACTTCCTTCACCATCCTTCCCTCATCCCACGGGACCGATGACCACACTGTTTGGTTCCCTCCTCCAAATCAACCACATACTCCGTCGCTATTTACAACAGTCTGCCAACGCTGGGATAACTTTTCGTTTCTGTAGCTGTAGAAATCACGTAGTTTTGAGCAAAGAGCTCGTCAGACCATGTTCGGAATCTATACTACTGGCCATTAAATGCCGGCCGAGCGGTTCTAGGCGCTTCAGTCCGGATCCGCGCGACTGCTAAGGTCGCAGGTTCGAGCCCTGCCCCGGGCATGGATGTGTTTGCTGTCCTTAGGTTAGTTAGGTTTAAGTAGTTCTAAGTTCTAACGGACTGATGACCACATATGTTAAGTCCCATAGCGCTCAGAGCCATTTTGGCCATTAAAATTGCGACACCAAGAAGAAATGCAGATGATTATCGGGTATTCATTGGACAAATATATTATACTAGAACTGACATGTGATTACATTTTCACGCAATTTGGGTGCATAGATCCTGAGAAATCAGTACCCAGAACAACCACCTCTGACCATAATAACGACTTGATACGCCTGAGCATTGAGTCAAACAGATCTTGGATGGCGTGTATATGTACAGCTGCCTATGCAGCTTCAACACGATACCTCAGTTCGTCATAAGTAGTGACGTATTGTGACGAGCCAGTTGCTCGGCCACCATTGACCAGACGTTTTAAATTGGTAAGAGATCTGGAGAGTGTGCTGGCCAGGGCAGCAGTCTAATAACATTTTCTGTATCCAGAAAGGCCTGTACAGGGCCTACAACATGCTGTCGTGCGTTATCCTGCTGAAATGTAGGGTTTCGCAGGGATCGAATGAAGGGTAGAGCCACGGGTCGTAACACATCTGAAATGTAACGTCCACTGTTCAAAGTGCCGTCAGTGCGAACAAGAGGTGACCGAGACGTGTAACCAATGGCACCCCATACCATGACGCCGGGTGATACGACAGTATGGCGATGACGAATACACGCTTCCAATGTGCGTTCACCGCGATGTCGCCAAACACGGATGCGACCATCATGATGCTGTAAACAGAACCTGGATTCATCCGAAAAAATGACATTTTGCCTTTCGTGCACCCAGGTTCGTCGTTGAGTACACCATCAGAAGCGCTCCTGTCTGTGATGCAGCGTCAAGGGTAACCGCAGCCACGGTCTCCGAGCCGATAGTCGATGCTGCTGCAAACGTGGACGAACTGTTCGTGCAGATGGTTGTTGTCTTGCAAACGTCCCCATCTGTTGACTCAGGGATTGAGACGTGGCTGCACGATCCGTTACAGCCATGCGGATAAGATGCCTGTCATCTCGACTGCTAGTGATACGAGGCCGTTGGGATACAGCACGGCGTTCCGTATTACCCTCCTGAACCCACCGATTCCACATTCTTCTAACAGTCATTGGATCTCGCCCAACGCGATACGATAAACCTCAATCGCGTTGGGCTGCAATGCGAGCTTTATCAAAGTCGGAAACGTGATGGTACGCATTTCTCCTCCTTACACGAGGCATCACAAGAACGTTTCACCAGGCAATGCCGGTCAACTGCTGTTTGTGTATTAGAAATGGGTTGGAAACTTTCCTCATGTCAGCACGTTGTAGGTGTCGCCACCGGCGCCAACCTTGTGTGAATGCTCTCAAAAGCTAATCATTTGCATATCACAGCATCTTCTTCCTGTCGGTTAAATTTCGCGCCTGTAGCACGTCATCTTCGTGATGTAGCAATTTTAATGCCCAGCAGTGTAGCTCCTTTGCGTTTTATGTATGTTTTAATCGCAGGCATAGCATCGTTAACCGTTATTCTACGGCGTTTGAGGTAGTGTGATGATGAGAAATATATCTGATTTGTGGGGCTATCAACGCGCGGTTATCAGCGCCTACACAAATTTCCAATTGTATACAGTCCAGTTTCGCCATTTTCCCGAATGATGATGATGAAATGATGAGAACAACACGAACCCAGGACTCCATGGCCCCCCATGGAGCAACGCTAGCCACTATATTACCAGCTCTGGAGGTAGTGTGATTGTGTGGGTCAAGGCGTGCGAGGTGCGAGTGAGGGAGTGTGTGAGTATGATTCCATAGGTTTGCCTCTCACTGTGTCACGACATTTTTAGCCGTTTTATTCACATTCTTTTGTCTTAACATCTGTAAGGGCGCCGATAACCTTGCCGTTGAGCGCTCGTTAACTTCAGTCACACACACACACACACACACACACACACACACCGCATTGGTTCAAATGGTTCAAATGGCTCTGAGCACTATGGGACTTAACATCTATGGTCATCAGTCCCCTAGAACTTAGAACTACTTAAACCTAACTAACCTAAGGACATCACACAACACCCAGCCATCACGAGGCAGAGAAAATCCCTGACCCCGCCGGGAATCGAACCCGGGAACCCGGGCGTGGGAAGCGAGAACGCTACCGCAAGACCACGAGATGCGGGCACACACCACCGCATTAGCCGTAGCAATGTGTTGTGTTTGTAATGTCCATCCCCGCATTAAGGTGTGATATTGGAGTGATATGATACAGCACTCTCAGCTAAAATCAGAGTTAGGGAAGTCAAATGAAGGACTCGGATTTCTTGGAAAGATTCGGAGCAGTACAGTTGTAACATTTCCGCATAAAATAAAGCTGTATCTTGAAGAATCTGCCCTGCAAAATTCTGTACTGTGCAGTGGGACGGACAGTGCTAGACTGCGTGACGTCACATTACGTGACTTGCAGTTCCAACACACAAAACCAAGAGAGTAAAAATGCTTCATGATATTACAAAATGAATTCTGAAAGAATAAATAACCAAAAATTATTTTTAAAAATGCCCTGTGATTCTACGTAGGGAACTGGCTGAATAAAATTCCAAACACGAAGTGATACACACGCGAATGTAAAACTGCTTTCTAAAATTGAGACTGCCTGACAGGAAATGTAATTTTCACTCAATTTCACCTGAAATGAACGTGATATTACATTTGAAATGCAACACCTGACTACGAATGATCTTATTATCTTGACTATAATGTGACCGGACCTAAGAAATTTTCATGGCATTGGTTAAAAACAGTCTTGGTTGCAATTTTAGTTTTTTATTTTTCAACTAGGCGTTTCGCCTTATTTAGGCATCTTCAGCTTGATCTTAAATTTCGTATTTCTTAGAAGGATCCTTTAGACAGTGTAGCCAATGGGCATCGTCGAATGCATCAGGCTAACATCGCCTTCGTTAAACTCAGTAAAGACTTTTCTAGATGGACTGAGTTCAACGAAGGCGCTGTTGGCATGATGTATTCGACGATGCCCATTGGCTACGCTGTCTAAAGGATCGTTCTAAGAAATACCAGATATAAGATCAACCTGAAGATGTCTAAATAAGGCGAAACGCGTAGTTGAAAAATAAAAAAACTAAAATTGCTACCAAGACTGTTTTTAACCAACACTGTTAAGCAATGGTTATCTGTATGCCACATATGGATTGGAAAAATTTTCGTCGCTTACCGATGGCAACGGCAATGCTACTGGCTACTAGAGACCACATTGTTTGTACTCTGTGGCGTAACATATCGACTATTGAAGACTTTTGTTTGAAAAATATCCAGTGCACAACATGAAGAGTGACACACCGAATGTAAATTTGGAGCTCACATCACGTTCCTTGAATACCAAAAATAAACGAGAAACCTTACACTGTGGATCTGTTAAGGTAATAGGATACAAGACGCTAGGGCGACCAGTTCTAGAATACTGTTCCAATGTATGGCAGTAGACATGAATGAATCCAGAGTTGTGCCTCTTGGACGGTAACAGTTTGGGATAGACTATGCCAAAGTGTAACGGAAGTGTTCGGGGAACTTAATGGGAACGCTTGGAAGAAAGGTGGCGTGCTTTCCGCGAAATCTTGTAGGGTAAATTTATAGATGCCGTACTGGAGAGACGGCCGAACGATCACTCTGGTGCCACCAACATGTATCTGGGGTAGGGATCACGTAAGTAAGATGGCAGAAATGTTTATAGACGCATGAAGAAGAGTCGTTTCCTCCTCGTTCAATACGCAAACGGAATAGGAGAGAAAATCCTTAGTATGGTTATTGACTAAGCTTCGCCGCGCACTCTGCGGTGGCAAGCTGGTACGTGGAGATGATGGTCTCTGCCCTGGAGAAGTTTATAGTCGTGTCCAACGTCCGTTTCAAAACACTTCTTCGAACTGCAGTCAAGTTACTTACGTATTGCTGGCAGCGTTTCGTAAAGGTGACATCACTTCCACTGCACCCAGGAGAAGGGCTCCGTAAATCTTGTTATTTCCTCGCCATTTCAGTCCAGACCTAACCCAGTAATTTACTATAGTAATTTTAAGTGATTACTCAGCTTTTCTCAGGATGACTCACACACTATGTTTCCAGATGCCCAGTCGAGCTGCAAGTTTCATATGCAGTACTTCTTACCCCAATACAGAATGATGCTATCATTGCTAAAAAAAAAAGGCGAATATGTGCTGGGCAAAGTTAGTGATGTAAAAGAGAAGTACATTACTGGCCATTAAAATTGCTACACCACGAAGATGACGTGCTACAGACGCCAAATTTAACCGACAGGAAGAAGATGCTGTGATATGCAAATGGTTAGTTTTTCAGAGCATTCACACAAGGTTGGCGCCGGTGGGGACTCCTACAACGTGCTGACATGAGGAAAGTTTCCAACCGATTTCTCATACAAAAACAGCAGTTGACCGGCGTTGCCTGGTGAAACGTTGTTGTGATGCCTTGTGCACCGAGGAGAAATGCGTACCATCACGTTTCCGACTTCGATATAGGTCGGATTGCAGCCTATCGCGATTGCGGTTTATCGCATCGCAACATTGCTGCTCGCGTTGGTCGAGATCCAATGACTGTTAGCAGAATATGGAATCGGTGGGTTCAGGAGGGTAATACGGAACGCCGTGGTGGATCCCAACGGCCTCGTACCACTAGTAGTCGAGATGACAGGCATCTTATCCGCATGGCTGTAACTGATAGTGCAGCCACGTCTCGATCCCTGAGTCAACAGATGGGGACGTTTGCAAGACAACAACCATCTGCACGAACAGTTCGACGACGTTTGCAGCAGAGTGGACAATCAGCTCGGAGACCATGGCTGCGGTTACCTTTGACGCTGCATCACAGACAGGAGCGCTGGGATGGTGTACTCGACGACGAACCTGGGTCACGAATGGCAAAACGTCATTTTTTCGGATGAATCCAAGTTCTGTTTACAGCATCATGATGGTCGCATCCGTGTTTGGCGACGTCGCGGTGAACGCACATTGGAAGCGTGTATTCGTCATCGCCATACTGGCGTATCACCCGGCGTGATGGTATGGGGTGCCATTGGTTGCATTTCTCTGTCACCTCTTGTTCGCATTGACGACACTTTCAACAGTGGACGTTACATTTCAGAGGTTGCTCTACCCTTCATTCGATCCCTGTGAAACCCTACACTTCAGCAGGATAATGCACGACCGTATTGCAGGTTCTGTACGGGTCTTTCTGGATACAGAAAATGTTCGACTGCTGCCCTGGCCAGCACATTCTCCAGATCTTTCACCAATTGAAAACGTGTGGTCAATGGTGGCCGAGCAACCGGCTCGTCACAATACGTCAGTGACTACTCTAGATGAACTGTGGTATCGTGTTGAAGCTGCATGGGCAGCTGTACCTGTACACGCCATCCAGCTTTGTTTGACTCAATGCCCAGGCGTATCAAGGCCGTTATTACAGCCAGAGTTGGTTGTTCTGGGTACTGATTTCTCAGTATCTATGCACCCAAATTGCGTGAAAATGTAATCACATGTCAGTTCTAGTATAATATATTTGTCCAATGAATACCCGTTTATCATCTGCAATTCTTCTTGGTGTAGCAATTTTTTGGCCAGTAGTGTAGCTTTTCGACTTAACTGGCCACTTCAAAGACATTTAAAACAAAACTCTGGACATATTTGCGCACTTTTACTTGTGAGTATTACTATGCATGTCATGTAATACAAGGCAACCACCTTCAGAAAGTTTATGCCACCCGAAAACTTTTTTAGCTAGGAAATGAACGCTCTTCAACCATATGATGTTATGCTATGCATGGTATTTCAGAAGTGTTGGTCAATATTCAGTGATATGACAGGAATGATCATTCGAAACGAAGAGGTCAAGTAAACCTGGGCTCTAAAACGCGTATTTAAGAGCGATGAACAATTCTTGATCTTCGATACTGTGAAACAAGTCTCTTCTACTGCAAGCTCTTTGCTTTCCATATCTTAGGAAGTGGTAGTGCGGACCAAAACAAGAAAAAATGTGCAGCAAACATGTGCTCTAAAATGCATACGTTAAGAACTATGAGCACTTTGTCATCTTCGCTACTTTGAAACATAACTCTTCTGATGAACAGATGTTCATAAGTTTTAACGTATGCAATTTACAGGACAGGTTTACTGGATATTTTTTTGTTGTTTTGGTCCATACTAGTACGTCCCAAAATATGGAATGCAAAGAGCTTGCAGTAGATTTGTTTCACAGTGTCGAAGATCAAGAATTGCCCGTAGCTCTTAAGGCAGGCGTTTTAGAGCCCATGCTTACTTCACTTGCTTGTTTCGAATGATCACTCCTCTCATACCCCAGAACATTGACACTCACTTCTGAAACCCCCTGTACGTTGTTTACTACAGCTGGCGAATATGGCTATCACACGTACGCTCTTCAACAATATTACACGAGGGTTGAATGAAAGTAATGCCTCCACTTTCGCTAATTGGGTTTGGATGGGAATATTTTAATAAATCCAACACAGAAATAATCCTTAGAATGTGATCTTTAATTACCAATATTCACTTTTCCACATAATCACCAAGCAATTGGATACATTTCTGCCAACGCTGAACAACTTTCCTGACGCCGTCACGGAAGAAGTCGACACACTGTTTCCACAACCACAGTCTCACAGTTCTCTCAACGTCTTCATCAGAAGCATAATGATATCCCCGCAGATCGTCTTTCATTATCGGAATAGGGAAAGACGTCACCTTCATTCTCGTAACACGAGAGGAGTTCCTGGCAAGTTTCAATTCTGTGCTCCTTCATTTCAGGAGTCAGCATCCGGAGTACCCATCGTGCACAGATCTTCCAGTAGACAAGTAAAACAATACTGTGACCCGCACGTTCTTGTGAAATGCCCATTGTGCTTGCAATTTTTCTCTGAGTGATACGACGATCTTCCTGAATCAATCTGTCAACATTTTGCTTGTGAAACTCGGTGGCTGCTGTCACACGACGTCCAACTCTTCGTTTATCACGCAGGTCAGATGTTCCCGCCTCAACATCTTTAAACTTACGACGTATAGTACTCACATCAACACAATCACCGCACTCTGCTTTAATTCTCTGATGAATCTCCTGTGGGGTGACACCTTCTGCTTTCAAGAATTCAATGACTGCACGTTGCTTCAATCGCATTGACCGACCGTCTGTGCAGGGTTCCATACTTTGCACTGAAACAACACAACCTTTCAGTGCTAAGGCTTCCCGCCAACTCCCCCTCTCTCACCACCCTCTCTCCCTCCCTTCCCCTCTCCCTCCCACCTTCGAAACCGCGATTCTGTTCAGGATCTTTACATACATATTTGTCTCAGCGCTTCCGCGCTGTAATGATTATTCTGGGATAAATGTTCCACATTCTTTTCACGGCCAAATATTCATTTTTTTTTTTACTGCTCATGTAGTTTCTAATCGTTCTCCTGTAGTATTTGGTAAGCAGTAATATATTTTCATGTTTCTTACCTTTTGTATTACGTAGAAGGTTGAGAAAGGAATTGAGATAGGGTTACAGCCTATCCAAAAAATGGTTCAAATGGCTCTATGCACTACGGAACTTAGCATCTGGGGTCATCAGTCCCCTAGACTTAGAACTACTTAAGCCTAACTAACATAAGGACATCACACACATCCATGCCCGAGGCAGGATTCGAACCTGCGACCGTAGCAGCAGCGTGGTTCCGGACTGAAGCGCCTAGAACCGCTCGGCCACAAATGCCGGCACAGCATATGCCCAGCGTTATTCAATATGTACGTTAAGGAGACTGTAAAGGAACTTGAGGTGAAATTTGGAAATGTAATTGAAGTTACGGGAGAAGCTAAAAACTGTGAAGTTTGTCGATCACATCGTAACTCTCTCAGAGACGGGAAAGAACTTCAAAGACCAAGTGAAGGGAAGTGAAATGGCTCTAAGCACTATGGGACTTAACATCTGTGGTCATCAGTCCCCTAGAACTTACAATTACTTAAACCTAACTAACCTAAGGACATCACACACATCCATGCCCGAGGCAGGATTCGAACCTGCGACCGTAGCGGTCACGCAGTTCCAGACTGAAGCGTCTAGAAGCGCACGCCCACAGCGGCCGGCTCTCAAGTCAAGGGAGTGGACAGTGTCTCGAAAAGAAATTATAAGATCAACATCAAAAGAAAGTTAAAGAAGGTTAATGGATTCAAATCGAATTAATTCATTACATAAATGTTTTGTTCCATTCTCGAAACAGATTCTTTAAAAGATCGGTTTTCTTATTGACTGATCTTTGTATTAGTATTTGCAGTATCGCTACTTACAAGCTTCACGGACAGCAGTTGTGGTCTGATAGTGCAGAAAGCGCTCGAGAACTCACCTGAAACACAAAAACGAAATATTGGTCAGCATATTTAAGAAGTCGCTCATTCACCAAACGCTGTTCTCTATGGCTATACTAAAAATGTCACATGCGGAAATTTTTAGTGAATTCTGACAAGTCTTACAATGTTGCTTTTCAACACAGTTCTCAATTTCAGACGATTAAATTAACCCTCTAACGGTAAGGTGAAGTTTCCTGACATAAACGGTAAGATGGAGTTGGATTAGACCCCACCCTCCAAATATCGATTTTTCAGGGTAAAATAAAAAATGAATAATGGGAAAAAGTTTTATTATAAATTAAACACATATAATATTTGTTATAACAACAAGTCTTTTTTATTTTTATAGTCAATAAGTAAGAATATAAAGTACTTTGTAAAAAATAGGAACTTGATTACAAAAAATACCTTAATAGTAATATTCTCTATAAAATTATAGAAAACATAGTAAAAATCGGTAGATTCAGTCATCAGCTAAGAACTTGAGTGCTTTAGAAATTCTAAAGATAGGAACTAAATGAGAAACGTCTCTTACTAACTGTAGAAAATAATTACATTGTCAGCAGTTTCGAAATATAAAGTTCTCAATAATAAATGTCTTTGTACACATAATGTAATAGGAACAAGCAATAAATGTATGATGTTATCCTGGAAACGATCACATACAGCCCTTAAAATACCTATTTGGCACAATATATCACATCTCAGTTTCTTTACAGCCTTGGCATATAATTACTTTATGCTCCCCACATATAGAACGATTAAACTTACTACAAGAAGCATTCCCCTTCCTATCTTTTGATCTGTCACAAAAATCACATCTTCTTTTCTTTAGTGGCTGTGCTTGGATAGGCTTGTCTAATTCGATTGGTTCTTTTTCCAAAAGTTTTACAATAGACGAACGAAGCTCACGGGGAAGATGTGTGTTATTCAACCTCTTTTCCATTAGAGGTTTTGTCAAAGAGAGCGCAAGATTTTTGAGAAATGATATTCTCGCGTCATTTGAAAAGCTGTACATTTTGCTATTTCTTCTGTAAATGATAAAACTATTTATAGCAGCGATGTCTAAAATAGCATAAAGGTACCGCATGGGCCATCTTCTCTATTTTCTTTTTGTGGTCCTGGTGTGCAAAGCATATCTAATACGTCGACCTCTCCTTTAGTTAGACTGTAGAACTCCACAATTTCAGGCTTATTTGATTTTTCATTTATCCCTCCAGAGAAGTGCATAGACGATATCAGTGAAATTTTTTTATTTTTCTTTGGGGTAAATGACGCCAAAGTTTTTTTCGTCTTGATACATAAATGTTGAAGAGCCTACTGGAGCGGAAAGTAGCATTGATGGTGGTATTTGCGGTTTGTTCCTCCTCAATGTACCTATAAATCTGAGTTTCTTTTGGAGGAGAGCATCAGTCACCTCCAATGAGGAGAACCAATTGTCCGCTGTAATGTTTCTATTAGACCCCTGATAGATTCCATACTGGGCAGGTAAAGGCAAATCTCCAGGTCTTCTCTTTATTCTGTTGTCGTTGCCAGTGTATGGAATGCCACGGAAAAAATAGAACGTCCTTGCATCGCATAGTGACATTATTTTCAACCCATATTTGTCGGGTTTCCATAGTTTCCGCAGAAATCCGTTCACTGTGCGGCTCGACAGCTCAACATGCTCCCGATGTCCATCTGCCGTGTGTTGCGTCGACGTTGACGCATGAAACCGTGCGAAATTCAGCTACTGCTCTTTGTGAAGATTACAAACAATAACGTGTGTATTTCTGTAATTTCGTTCTTGACAAGATGGAGGATGACAGTTTTCTTATACTCTTAGTGTCTAGTGACGAGGCAACATTCCATTTAAATGGCAAGGTGAAGCGTCATAATGTGAGAATATGGGGTACAGAACTACCACATGAAGTTGTACAACATGAGAGGGACTCTCCAAAATTTAAGGTGTTTCGTGCAGTTTCGCGAGAAAAGGTGTGCGGGCCATTTTCTTTGCTGAGGACACTGTTATAGGAAGCAGATATCTCAATATTCTTGACAACTTTCTTTTACCAGACTTTCGAACGACATCATTCACCAACAGGATGGGGCACTGCCACTCTACCATCTGGAGAGTCAAAGGACTACTGAACGATGGATCGGTCGCACTGAACCAAATGATTCATCCTTACGCAACTGGCCTCCAAGGTCGCCGGATGTGACTGTATGTCATTATTTCTTGTGGGGGATTATAAAGGACACGGTTTATGTAGCTCCGTTACCAACAACAATGAACGAAGTGAGACATGGCATAACAGCAGCTGTGGAAGCTGTAACTCAAGGCATGCTCGCTGCAGTGTGGGAACAATTTGAATACCGCACTGGCATATGCCGTGCATCTCAAAGGGGGCGTATTGAACACCTATGAAAAGGTACGAAAGAAACCTTTTGTGTGACCCGTTCATTGAAAAACAAAATTCGTTGTATATGTTTATAGGTTTCAGAAATATGGACGAGTCAAATCGAATAATTCTTTTTATTATCTGTCAAATGTCATATAAATTAAATAATGTGACCAGTTTCACAAGCTGCTACATCTTCGCGAAAAAAACACAGTGACCCGTATATATAATAAGTTTCCTTTAATTTACGTTCAAAAATGGTTCAAATGGCTCTGAGCACTATGGGACTCAACTGCTGTGGTCATCAGTCCCCTAGAACTTAGAACTAATTAAACCTAACTAACCTAAGGACATCACACACATCCATGCCCGAGGCAGGATTCGAACCTGCGACCGTAGCAGCAGCGCGGCTCCGGACTGGAGCGCCTAGAACCGCACGACCATTTAATTTACGTCTATGGTCACAATCTTTGCTGTTTAACAGCAAAGATTGTGACCATAGACGTAAATTAAAGGACACTTAATATGACCAGTGATGAAAAAATACATTACTAATTAACTTTGTGAGGGAGTCGAACCGTCGCCTCTTATACGTTTTTTTTTCAGCAAAATATAACATATTCTTCATTTTTTTTAAATAATCTTTATTGAACAAACTAACACTAGATATATACACTATGCAAGAGTTCTTAAAGGTACAATTTAAACATATACAAATGACAGTTAAACAAAAAATATTAGAAAAACATTAAATACAACAAAATATAAAATATTCTGTCTTCATCCTTTTTTCAATTTATTTTTTGGTCGATGCATGAGAACGTGGATAAGGGTGTTGCACCATGTGACAGGTAGGCATAGCACACTCCAACTTTGAGAGGGGGTCAAGGAAGACGCTGCGGAGATAACCGGCAAAAGTTGGTCGGTAAGATGGTTTTCGGGTGAGGGTGCTATGCGGGGTTACAACTTTCTACCAGAAGTTACGGACTGTATGCGGACCACTCTGAAAGAGGTATTCTAAAGCCTGTCCTCGAAACCATATTAGGGTATGGTGCTTAGCGAGAGGGTAGTGAAATGTCTGGGGCAACAACAGGAAATCCGGGGTTACCGTCGTTGGCGGGGCACGGAGGTAAAAGCCCACGATTCGTTGGATGACGAACCAAACGTTTCGTTTTAGGGGCCACGTAAGACGGTGCTCGTCGGTGTCTTCGAGCTGACAGTCAGGGCAGAGTGGGGAAGTGGCCAGTCCTATGCGATAAAGTCGACTATTAGTCGGGAATTTGCCATAGACTAAAACATACCAGAGTGCAGCCACAGACGACGGTAAAAAGGGTGCATGCGCACACCCGCAAACCATTCGCCAGTTAATGTCAGGGTGCTGTAGCACCATGGGATCGCAAGGGTTGGACAGCATAAAGAAACGATAATAATGTTTTGTACGGGGAGGACGGGTGACTGTAAGATCGCCCCGAACGTAGCTGAAACAATTGGCTGAAACAATTGGCTACGTGGTAATACGTTCGTCCTACGAAGTTCGAACGCTTATCACTTGCGCACCATGAACTCTGCACTTGGCCACCTACGCACAGAGACATAAGCCCCGCAATAGACGCGTAAAACTCTTCATGCGATTTCCCCGGAATTGCCAGAGTAGTGCACGTTACTGCTTGCACGTTATGTTGTTTTGATGGCTCACTAAAGGCGCACAAAGTTTGAAGTAAATCTATGATGCCAACGCCGTGGCCTCCTCTTGTAAGATTACACTGCGGACAAACAATTGGCACAAGTGACATTCCGCGGAAGTATATGCTGTGAGTACATAAAAGATGTCGATCGGCAATACGAAAGTAAAAATTGTCGGTGATTTTAGTAGTATGTACATTAGGCCGCGTCTGACGCATGTTTGTTCAAATGTGTGTGAAATTTTATGGGACTTAACTGCTAAGGTCATCAGTCCCTAAGCTTACACACTACTTAACCTGGATTATCCTAAGGACAAACACACACACCCATGCCCGAGGGAGGACTCGAACCTCCGCCGGGATCAGCCACACAGTCCATGACCGCAGCGCCTAAGACCGCTCGGCTAATCCCGCGTGACGCATGTTTAAGTGCCTAACGTTTCGCCTCTTATTGCTGGAGAAGTCTTCGGGGATTACAAAGAAATCGAACAAGCTAGACTTGCTCGATTGGTCTGAAAATTCAAGTAAGCAAAAACGCTCGCGTGATCATCGGTGGGTGTTGGTTGGTCATTACGGGACGCGGTGAAGTGAGAGGGCCACTGAAGAAGTGGATGAGGAGGAGGCGATGTTTTATGCATGCAGCGAGCAGCGGCGGCCCCATTGTGATTCGCGCTGCGCTGCCGGCGTCTGCGTCGGTATGCGTGGCGCTGACTGCCTCGCCGTGCCCTCGGCACAATGCCGCCCCGGTCAGG
This sequence comes from Schistocerca americana, assembly GCF_021461395.2. NCBI lineage: Eukaryota > Metazoa > Arthropoda > Insecta > Orthoptera > Acrididae > Schistocerca > Schistocerca americana. Next base: position 169,096,763 of record NC_060128.1, on the reverse strand, counting down.
GCTCGCCAGTTGGGTTTCGCGGCCGGCCTTTGTCTCGATTCCGGGCAGGCGTCGGCGCGGCTTCGCTCACACAGAACAGACTGTCCGCCGGGCGCATCGCAAACACGGACGGCTGGACGCCGCTGGAGGAGGCGACTCCAGACCGGGAGCACGCTTCCAGGCGCAGTCACGTGCGCCCCGCGCAGCAGTAACGGCAAACCGAAATACCCTGAAGAACCAAAGAACCTGGCCCACCTGCCTAATATCACATACGGACCAGGCGAATGTGCAGAAGTGACGCAGCACGACATGGCACGGACTCGACTAATGTCTGAAGTAGTGCTGGAAGGAACTGACACCACGAATCTTAAAGGGCTGTCCATAAATACGTAAGAGTTCAAGGGGGTGGATATCTCTTCTGAACACCACCTTGCAAAGCATCCCAGATATACTCAATAACGTTCATGTCTGGCGAGTGTCCCTGGAGCCACTTTGTAGCAATTCTGGACGTGTGGAATGTCGCCCAACTACGTGAGAATGCACAATGGACGTGAATGGATGCAGTGGTCAGACAGGATGCTTATGTACTTGTCACCTGTCAGAGTCGTATCTAGACGTAAGCTGTCCAAACAGTTAAGAATCGTGCTCAAAGACTGTCTCACCTGAAACAGTGAAAATTGAGCTGAAACAGTAAAAGGCGCCAAGAACACAACAAGATACTTATCGTAAAATGTAACAACAGACAGCGTAACTAATCACCCTTTCATACAGGGAAGTACACTGAAGAGCCAAAGAAACTGGTACACCTGCCTAATATGCTGTAGGGCCGCCTCCAGCAAGCAGAAGTGCCGCAACACGACGCGGCATGGACTCAACTAATGTCTGAAGTAGTGCTGGAGGGAACTGACACCATGAATCCTTCAGGGCTGTCCATAAATTCGTGAGAGAACGAGAGTGTGGGGGCATCCCAGAGAGGTATTCCAGATATGCTCAATAATCTTCATATCTGGGGAATTTGGTATCCGCGGAAGTGTTTAAACGGAGAAGATTGTTCTCGGAGCCCCTCTGTAGCAATTCTTGACGTGTGGGTTGCCTTGTTGGAACTGACCAATTCCGTCGGAATGCACAAGGGACATGAATGGATGCAGGCGATCACGCAGGATGCTTAAGTACGTGACACTTTCCAACAATCGTATCTAGATGTATCAGGGGTCCCATATCACTCCCACTGCACACGCCCATACCCTCACAGAGCTTCAACCAGCTTGAACATTCCCCTTGTGACATTCAGGGTACATAGATTCATGAGGTAATCTCCACACCCGTACATGTTCATCCGCTCGGTACAACTTGAAACGACACTCGTCCAACCAGGCAAGACGTTTCCGGTCATCAACAGTCCAACGTCGGTGTTGACGGGCCCAGGCGAGGTGTAAAGCATTGTGTCGTGCAGTCGTCAAGGGTACACGAGTGGGTCTTCGGCTCTGAAACCACGTATCGATGATGCTTCATTGACTGGTTCGCATGCTGTCACTTGTTGACGGCCAAGCATTGAAATGTGTAGAAATTTGCACTTCTGTCACGTTGAAGCGTTCTCTTCAGTCATCGTTGGTCCCGTTCTTGCAGGATTTTTTCTGGCTGCAGCGATGTCAGAGATTTGATGGTTCACCAGATTCCTGATATTCACGGTACAGCCGGCCGAAGTGGCCGTGCGGTTAAAGGCGTTGCAGTCTGGAACCGCAAGACCGCTACGGTCGCAGGTTCGAATCCTGCCTCGGGCATGGATGTGCGTGATGTCCTTAGGTTAGTTAGGTTTAAGTAGTTCTAAGTTCTAGGGGACTTATGACCACAGCAGTTGAGTCCCATAGTGCTCAGAGCCATTTGAACCATTTTTTTTCACGGTACACTCGTGAAATGGTCATACGGGAAAAACCCCACTTCATTGCTACCTCGGAGATGCTATGACCCATCGCTCGTACGCCGACTATAACACCACGTTCACACTCCCTTAAATCTTGATACTGCCATTGTAGCAGCAGTAACCGATCCAACAACTGCACCAGACACTTGTCGTCTTACATAGGCGTTGCCGATCGCAGCGCCGTATTCTGCCTGTTTACATATGTCTGTGTTTGAATACGCGTGCCTATACCAGTTTCGTCTGGTGCTTCACTGTATAAGCTCGCGCACGATATGGTGGCCGACGTGCAGCAACCAGATTTCGTCCAACCTTTTCGGTCGAGCTGCGATGACAGAATGGAACCGGAAACCCTGCAGTCGTTCTCATACGATTTTACAGAAATTATTCGGTAAAAAAGCCTCATTTTTGCTTCATCTATTGCGTGTTATGTCAGGTTCATAATGACGTGCCCATCATTTCGTTGTCATAGTAATTGTGATATTTACCTGAAACTAAGACAATACGCGAAATTCGGGAAAGTGTGTAGCGCAAAATGGAGGTTGCTATGATTTTGCGTTTCGAGCATATTACATTGTACTCTCCTCGATGTTATTCAATCTGTATATTGAGCAAGCAGTAAAGGAAACAAAAGAAAAATTCGGAGTAGGTATTAAAATCCATAGAGAAGAAATAAAAACTTTGAGATTCACCGATGACATTGTAATTCTGTCAGAGACAGCAAAGGACCTGGAAGAGCAGCTGAACGCAATGGAGAGTGTCTCGAAAGGAGGATATAAGATGAACATCAACAAAAGCAAATCGGGAATAAAGGAATGTAGTCGAATTAAATCGGGTGATGCTGCGGGAATTAGATTTGGAAATGAGACGCTTAAAGTAGTAAATGAGTTTTGCTATTTGGGGGAGCAAAATAACTGATGATGGTCAAAGTAGAGAGGATATAAAATGTAGACTGGCAATGGCAAGGAAAGCGTTTCTGAAGAAGAGAAAATTTGTTAATATCGAGTGTAGATTTAAGTGTCAGGAAGTCGTATCTGAAAGTATTTGTATGGAGTGTAGCCATGTATGGAAGTGAAACATGGACGATAAATAGTTTAGACAAGAAGAGAATAAAAGCTTTCGAAATGTGGTGCTACAGAAGAATGCTGAAGATTAGATGGGTAGATCACATAACTAATGATGAAGTATTGAATAGAATTGGGGAGAAGAGGAGTTTGTGGCACAACTTGACTAGAAGAAGGGATCGGTTGGCAGGACATGTTCTGAGGCATCAAGGGATCACCAATTTAGTATTGGAGGGCAGAGTGGAGGGTAAAAATTGTAGCGGGAGATCAAGAGATGAATACACTAAGGAGATTCAGAAGGATGTAGGCTGCAGTAGGTACTGGGAGATGAAGCAGCTTGCACAGGATAGAGTAGCATGGAGAGCTGCATCAAACCAGTATCAGGACTGAAGACCACAACAACAACAACAACAACGTATGAAATTGAGCAAAAATGTTGAATTTGTCTTTAGACTTGGGTACAGGTATCTAACTGTCACCAGTCTTGAGAAAATTGATCTGATGTAACACATTTATTCACGATCGCGCCGCGCTATTCATAGAGCCAGAGTGAAATATCCACAACAATCCTCCTCTCTTAAAAGTTCTGAAATTAGCAGCGTCCATTTTAGATTGCAATGCTAAAACTGTGGTACGTGTGGTTGCGGTGGGGCATTCATTCAAGAGCTTGCAGCTTTTATGAAGAAATGGGCATCAGTGTAGCCAGTGAGCGGTCCTACAGCAATGAACATTTTACGTTTTGGACCCTTACAGAAGTGAACATCAGAAAAATTCGTGAGACAGCTTCTCGCAAATATTCATATATACAGCGCAGAGTCCAGCACTGATAAAGCTGGTTTACCATAAGATCAATAGATGTGGAGTATGCATACATTCTACAGTCTCGCAATGGACAAGAGTGTGCTTTAGGCCTGTAGTGTTCTCAGCGCCTCAATTATTTTAACTATATACTGCAATGTTTTCACCATTTCTACGGCCTGATTATGGTGCTTCCTACCAAAACCGGTAGCCAGTACGCAAAATAAAAAAAATGCGTCTACCGGCGAAACCAAATACTTTCAACGCTTTCTGTGTTGATTAGAGATTAATCTAGGCTCATATGACCAGTAAAGAGACTAACAGCTGGATTCATCTGTTATCTTACGTAGTTAGTGAATGTTCTGTCTACACTCTCCCCTAGCGAGTTTACGTCAATCGCTTTTTGTGAAATACGCACGTCTGGCGCAAGGTACGGATCCTGCTCGGAAATCCCCAGTTTCCTGCACTTGTTTTCTACATCTCGATTCAGCTCATTCCACCTCCTACGGTCGCTCCACACGCTAATCCCTGTTTGCGAGCTCCGAAACAGATAACAGTCCGCAGGCAGGTGCGTAATCCACCTCACTGCGGTGGGACTCCCTACGGCAACACAACCTGAAATCATCTCTGGTGCTAACCTCCGCCAGTTGTTCGTCTACTTCGACACAATCTCTACTTTAGTGCGCCTTGTTGCTTACTCCACATGCTCCTAAGCACAACGCCTCATTGCCATGCAGAACGTGCACAAAGATTTCACAAAATTTCCGCTTGTTGTAACAAATGACAGCTGTCTTTAAATGTAGATAAATCTAAGACCAGATTGATAATGCTCTTGTTTGGACCACAAAAAAGGCGAAGATACTCCTCTTTAAAAGACTCCGACAGGAAAGTGGGGAACCAGCTGCCTCTCATTACACATGCCACAGCAAAAGTTTAGCATGCGAACATTTTCGCGCTCTTTTAACAAAGGGTGTTCTAAACTCTTTTACCCAGTCTCTCATTGTAGTTAATCCTTCATTCCCAGCATCTCCATTTGCTGCCAGTGTTTGTAGAGGGTGAACATACACTACTGTCCATTAAAATTGCTACACCACGAAGATGACGTGCTACAGACGCGAAATTTAACCGACAGGAAGAAGATGCTGTCATATGCAAAAGGATTAGCTTTTAAGAGCATTCACACAAGGTTGGCGCCGGTGGCGACACCTACATCGTGCTAACATGAGGAAAGTTTCCAACCGATTTCTCATACACAAACAGCAGTTGACCGGCGTTGCCTGGTGAAACGTTGTTGTAATGCCTCGTGTAAGGAGGAGAAATGCGTACCATCACGTTTCCGACTTTGATAAAGGTCGGACTGTAGCCTATCGCGATTGTGGTTTGTCGTATCGCGACATTGCTGCTCGCGTTGGTCGAGATCCAACGACTGTTAACAGACTATGGAATCGGTGGGTTAAGGAGGATAATACGGAACGCCGTGCTGGATCACAACGGCCTCGTATCACTAGCAGTCGAGATGACAGGCATCTTATCCACATGGCTGTAACGGATCGTGCAGCCACGTCTCGATCCCTGAGTTTACAAGACAACAACCATCTGCACGAACAGTTCGACGACGTCTGCAGCAGCATGGACTATCAGCTCGGAGACCATGGCTGCGGTTACCCTTGACGCTGCATCACAGACAGGAGCGCCTGCGATGGTGTACTCAACGACGAACCTGGGTGCACGAATGGCAAAACGTCATTTTTTCGGATGAATCCAGGTTCTGTTTACAGCATCATGACGGTCAATGGTGGTCGAGTAACTGGCTCGTCGCAGTACGCCAGTCACTTCTCTTGATGGACTGTGGTATCATGTTGAAGCTGCATGGGCAGCTGTACCTGTACACGCCATCCAAACTCTATTTGACTCAATGCCCAAGGCCGTTATTACGGCCAGAGAAGGTTGTTCTGCGTACTGATTTCTCAGGATCTATGCACCCAAATTGCGTGAAAATGCAATCAAATGTCAGATCTAGTATAATATATTTGTCCAATGAATAACCGTTTATCATCTGCATTTCTTCTTCGTGTAGCAATTTTAATGGGCAGTAGTATAAACAAAACCGACAAACTGCAGCGAGGGATTCCTAAGGAGAAACAAAAGCCCTATTAACATGCGTCCGCGAACGGACAGCGTGCGTGCAGTGGCAACAAATTGTACACAGCACAGAGTTGCATCGCATCCACGTCACAACAGATGCTCAAAGTGGCCTCCATAGGGCTGCTGGAGGTAGGGATATTAGCGGTTTTCTTGCAGGATACACATAATCGTACTTTGGCTTAGTCATGTTGGTGGGCCACTTGCCTGGAGCTTGATTAGGGTTGTATGCATGTATGTATGTACATTCAAGCTCATAAATTAAGGATAATGCTGATACGTGGTGAAACAACGCTCTGGTGGGCGGTTTGCGGGTTTAAATCACCTCGGGGTCTGACCATGCGGTACATTTGACCCGCGGTCGTCGCACGGTGACGCTGGCAGCAGTCTACATACGCAGAGATGTGTTGGTGCATGTCAGAGTAAAGTGCAGTGAGTAAGTGTGCAGGTGTTTTTAGACGTGCTAATGGTGAGTGTGTGTTGAAAATGGCCCAAAGAACGCATATTGATGACGTAATGAGGGGTAGAATACTAGGGCGACTGGAGGCTGGTCAAACACAGCAGGTCGTAGCACGGGCCCTCCGTGTGCCACAAAGTGTGATCTCAAGATTACGGCAACGATTCCAGCAGACAGGAAACGTGTCCAGGTGCTACAGTATGGGACGTCTACAGTGTACAACACCACAAGAAGACCGATACCTCACCATCAGCGCCCGCAGACGGCCACGGAGTATTGCAGGTAGCCTTGCTCGAGACCTTACCGCTGCCACTGGAACAGCTATCTCCAGACACACAGTCTACAGACGACTGAACAGACACGGTTTATTCGCCCGGAGACCTGCAAGGTGCATTCCACTGACCCATGATCACAGGAGAGCCAGAAAATTCTGGTGTCAAGAACACAGTACATGGTCATTGGAACAATGGTCCCAGGTTATGTTCACGGACGAGTCCAGGTATATTCTGAACAGTGATTCTCGCCAGGTTTTTATCTGGCGAGGAGCGGGAACCAGATACCAAATCCTTAATGTTCAAAAAATGGCTCTGAGCACTATGGGACTTAACATCTGAGGTTATCAGTCCCCTAGACTTAGAACTACTTAAACCTAACTAACCTAAGGACATCACACACATCCATGCCCGAGGCAGGATTCGAACCTGCGACCGAAGCGGTCGCGCGGTTCCGGACTGAGGCGCCTAGAACTGCTCGGTCACTCCGTCGGCACCTTAATGTCCTTGAAATGGACCTGTATGGAGGTCGTGGTTTGATGGTGTGGGGTGGGATTATGATTGGTGCACGTACACCTCTGCATGTCTTTGACAGAGGAACTGTAATAGGTCAGGTGTATCGTGACGTCATTTTTCACCAGTATGTCCGCCTTTTCCACCTTCCTCCTGATGGGTGATAACACACGGCCCCACCGAGTTGTCATCGTGGAGGAGATCCTTGAAACAGCAGATATCAGGCGAATGGAGTGGCCTGTCTGTTCTCCAGGCGAGAACCGCATCCAGCACGTCTGGGATGCTCTCAGTCGATGTAACGCTGCACGTCTTCAAACCCCTACGACACTTCAGGAGCTCCGTCAGGCACTGGTGCAAGAATGGGAGGGAGGCTTTACCCCAGCAGCTGCTCGACCACCTGATCCAGAGTATGCCAACCCGTTGTGCGGCCTGTGTACGTGTGCATGGTGATCATATCCCACGTTGCTGTCGGGGTACATGCGCAGGAAACAGTGGCGTTTTGTAGCACATGTGTTTCGAGACTGTTTTCTCAACTTATCACCAATACCGTGGACTTACAGATCTGTGTCGTGTGTGTGTTGACTATGTGCCTATGCTGTTAGTGCCAGTTTTGTGTAGTACCACGTTGTGTGGCATCACATGCTGTAATTATCCTTAATTTATGAGCATGAGTGTATTAAACTGGGGACCGAGAATCGAAGAAGAGGCATCGTCCCGTCGTAGCCCTCAGTGGTTCATAACCCCATAACCACAGCAGTCACCCACCCCATCGCCGCCCCACACCGAACACAGGGTTATTGTGCGGTTCAGCCCTCAGTGGACCCCCTCTCCCCCCACCCCCCCACCCTCCGGCCCCGGGAACGTCCCATCCCTCGTGCTGCGACTATAACACCAAGTTCAAACTCACTTAAATCTTGATAACCTGCCATTGTAGCATCAGTAACCGATCTAGCAACTGCACTAGACACTCGTTGCCATCCGCAGCGCCGTATTCTGCCTGATTACATATCTCCGTATTTGAATACTCATGTACATTCCAGTTCTTTTGGCGCTTCAGTGTATAAAAGTTTGCTTGAAGAAATACAGCCACATGGTGCAAGATTAACAAAGTACAGTTAAACCCGGCTAAGAAGACTGCCATTTACTTAAGTAAGAAACGCCCGCAGATGCCTGTTACACTGAGACAGAATGGACACGACATTCCATGGAGTACTAAGGCGACATACTTAGGCGTTACTCTGGACAAAAAATTCTTCCTCCGTAAACGTATGTAAGATCTTAGAAACTAAGCCATTGGAATGGCTAAAACACTTTTCTCATTTTTTAAAAGCTTCACAGCCAAATTACAACTGTATAAAGAGACAATCCTTTCAAAAATGCTAAACAGCAGCTCTCTCTGTGGTATGACTAGCCAAACACAGATACATCGCCTCCAAGTCCTACAAAATACACTGTGACAATTATTGAACTATTTGAAATACAATCAATGTTACTTATATTCCGTCCTGATTGCAAAAAATGTTTATTCAGAAGACCGGTTTCGGTTCCTCTAGAAACATCTTCAGATCTGAAATGGCAATAATACTAATTTACTATTTCACAAATGCAAACTTATTTCATCCTATCTGATAAGCATCAAATGTACCAGAACGTACCTGCAATTTCGGTTACAGGAGTAACCCGTCCACACACAGCAACCTTCACATGCTGCGTCTCATTAAATTGTTTGGCAGAATTCACGTCATTTATATTAATTATACAGCTCTTACCGACAGGTGGTGTCTGGTACATTTGTTACGTTACATATGCACATATTACATTAGGTAGATTTTTTAAATTTGCTTTTATCTCTAAAAATACTTAGTTAAAATCTGCAGTTGTCAAGGTTAAAATCTTTACTTGTCAAAATTAAAAATACACAATAAAATTATCATTTTTGTACGATAGAAAACAAAGGGGTAAGAGGGTCGTGCAGGAGGGCCCCGTCAACGACGTTAGGCGCTGCACGCATCTTCAAGCTGTTTCACCGTGCACCATCTCTCATCCTTCGGCTTGGACTTCTATACGCAACAGTGGTCATCTCAGTAAGTCGTCATAAATACTAAAATAGGCGTTATGATTGAGCTCGCTTTGCTCGTTGAGGATTAAATTCGGGTCTTTCTTTTTGTGGATGTATATTTCAAGTTCTAAAATCTTAAGAAACCGTTCCTTATGAGCTCTATGTAGGATTTCTAAGTTTTGTTCAGTGTTCGTGACTGAGTGCTTTAAGGGAGCCATATGCACCCCAGGTACGTTCTGGTACATTTAATGTCGATCGGGTTGGACGAAATAGGCTTGCATTTGTGAAATAGTAAATTAGTATCATTGTCATTTCAGATCTGAAGATGGTTCTAGAGGAACCGAAACCGGTCATGTGAATAAACATTTTTGCAATCTGCGGTATCCCTGCAGACATTATGTCTGTTTTTGCAAATGCCAGGGATTTGTTTATTATCTAATAAAAATCGCTGATGTAACTGGAACTGGTAACTTCCTGGGAAGTACGAACGTTTTACTCAGTGTCATACATCATAATCGATATTTTTGGAAAGCAGGCAGCTGTCATCCATTGTTTAAACATTGAAACACTGCAACAGTTACGTATTTTTTCATGCTTAGCAAGACGCGTTTTGAGAATTTTTTCTCGTTTCCAGATACTAATACATATAAAAATATTTTGTGTTGCGTTTGCGTATTTGTTGTTCTGCTTTTCTTACACTGTAGTCCTCTCTTTGAGGTTATCAATTGCTCTGCCTCCTGTGCCTAGAAAGCCACACACAGACACACACGCAAACTATCACTCGCGTTGATTGTTTGTGTAATATCAGGAAAAATACATACGTAAATACTGCATTTGACAACGAGAATAAAGTCTCGAAATACGTTTTGCTCAGCATGAAAAAATACGCATCTGGAACTGTTTAAACCAGAAACATTCGAGCAACGCAAAGTGAGTAAAGATGTCAACTAGCGCTACAAGTGGCCAAACGACGAAATACGCTAAATATGGTTCGACAAAGGTATCACGATGATCACAACAATCACTAAAATGCGCATGCGCAGTAGAGACAGCTTGGAAATGGTTGTGATTGCTCACGATATCTTTATTCGAACGAACCTAGTTACTCCCATCGGACACCATGCCGAGCAGAACTTGGCAGCGGCAGCAGATAGGACACGAATTGTTACAGCTTTTACACGTTTACCTGTTCACATACGCCCCGGTGTCAACATACTTAACCACGCAATGTTTATAAACACTATTTGACGGCCAACATCATGCCAGCATTTTACACCAGTTTTAATCATAAAGCGTAAATCGCGAGAAAAGTGATAAATATGTCGTAAACGGCGGCAACACGTTGATTTTGGGAACGTACACTACTGGCCATTAAAACTGCTACACCAAGAACAAATCCAGATGATAAACGGGTATTCAGTGGACAAATATATTATACTGGAACTGACATGTGATTACATTTTCACGCAATGTGGGTGCATAGATCCTGAGAAATCAGTACCGAGAACAAACCACCTCTGGCCGTAATAACGGCCTTGATACGCCTGGGCATTGAGACAAACAGAGCTTGGATGGCGTGTACAGGTACAGCTGCCCAAGAAGCTTCAACACGATACCACAGTTCATCAAGAGTAGTGACTGGCGTATTGTGACCAGCCAGTTGCTCGGCCACCATTGACCAGACGTTTACAATTGGTGAGAGATCTGGAGAATTTGCTGGCCAGGGCAGCAGTCGAACATTTTCTGTATCCAGATAGGCCCGTACAGGACCTGCAACATGCGGTCGTGCATTATCCTACTGAAATGTAGGGTTTCGCAGGGATCGACTGAAGGGTAGAGCTACGGGTCGTAACGTATCTGAAATGTAACGTCCACTGTTCAAAGTGCCGTCAATGCGAACAAGAGGTGACCGAGACGTTTAACCAATGGCACCCCATACTATCACGCCGGGTGATACGCCAGTATGGCGATGGCGAATACACGCTTCCAATGTGCGTTCACCGCGATGTCACCAAACAGGGTTGCGACCATTATGATGCAAACGTCCACATCTGCTGACTCGGGGATCGATACGTGGCTGCACGATCCGTTACAGCCATGCGGATAAGATGCCTATCATGTCAACTGCTAGTGATACGAGGCCGTTGTGATCCAGCACGGCGTTTCGTATTACCCTCCTGAACCCACCGATTCCATATTCTGATAACAGTCATTGGATCTCGACCAACGCGAGCAGCAATGTCGCGATACGATGAACCGCAATCGCGATAGGCTACAATCCGACCTTTATCAGAGTCGGAAACGTGATGGTACGCATTTCTCCTCCTTACACGCGGCATGACAACAACGTTTCACCAGGCAGCGCCGGTCAACTGCTGTTTTTGTATGAGAAATCGGTTGGAAACTTTTCTCATGTGAGCACGTTGTAGGTGTCGCCACCGGCGCCAACCTTGTGTGAATGCTCTGAAAAGCTAATCATTTACATATCACGGCATCTTCATCCTGTCGGTTAAATTTCGCGTCTGTAGCACGTCATCTTCGTGGTGTAGCAATTTTAATGGCCAGTAGTGTAGTTAATGCCGTTACCAAAACGTTTTTTACAAGATTTGAAGTGTTTTAAAAAAATAATCTTTTATTCCCTTAAATAGTACCGTATAGCATCTTCTTCAAACTTGACTTTAATGTCTTAATCCCGCTTTCATCCGCTGAGCGAAAGCTGTTGCCCTTTGAAGTTTGAGATAGTCCCTAGAGCATGATTTGCAGTTTTTATCGAGGTACACATTTGAAAATTCTGTAAGAAAGCAATTGTATTGTCAGCCAAAGCTACAGCCCATTGTCTGCTCGGATGCACATTTTAATAATAGAGCAAGGCAGCTCGACGTCAGAGCTGCTCGGGCTAATCCTTGTTTGGCGAGCAGTAAAGCAGAGAGACAGCGCGTAATCACGCTTCGTCAGCGCTCAGAGAAAGCTCCGGCTCTCCCCACTCATTCTGCATTCAATGGCGCGGACCACCACCTCACCTATCTCCCTCCACATCTCTTCAGGACGTGGTGGATCCCCCCCGCATGTAATCCGAGTGTTACGCGTATCTCAAAAGCAGAATGGCGCTTGCTGCCACGCTTGGTGTCTGCACAACACGCCACACTGCGAAGGTTAATCTTTGTTTGAACAGCAGTCACCGAAATATCTGGAAAGAAGCTGGTAACCCGAGACGATGCGCTGGTGTTTGGTGGTCGGCACCCGGGTCATTAACGGTGGTTCCAGATTTGTCCGACACGAGTATGGAGACAACTGATTGACTGAATCATATACACTATGTGATCAAAAGTATCCGGACACCTGGCTGAAAATGACTTACAAGTTCTTGGCGCCCTCCATCAGTAATGCTGGAATTCAATATGGTGTCGGCCCACCCTTAAGCCGCCGGCACACGGACCGTGCAGTCGAACGTTAACGTTGAGCGTGCCAAGTTCAACGTGCTACTGGACACTCAGGAACGATGCAACTCGTCCGTACTGTACGATGGGCCCCAACGTGGTATACGCGATCGCAACGCACTCCAGCGGCAGTTGAGGGATGTTTCTAGTTCGTAAATCACACTGTTTACTCAACGGGCGCGCGCAAAATTCCCACGTTAGCTCTATTAAAACGCACATTTCCTCCATCGTCCACGAAAAGGAAAGTACCATGTCCAATCAGTAAGGACACAGGCTTATAAAAGTTCCATTACAAACAGTGCGGTACAAATTTGGAACACTTCTCCGCATAAGATAAACATTATTTCATGTTTCTCACATTTTAGTAAAACCCCAAGGTCAGTCCTACTCGATCACTGTTCTTACCCAGTAGCAGAATCTTTGCAACATGTGAATTACGAAGCGCAAAAGAAAAAGGAGCAAAATATCTTTATACAAGTAGCGCAAGCTGTCCTGTAGATTAAGCAAATCGAACAAAGTCACCCCTCAAAAAAAGGTGAACTTATATTTACATAACATCAAATATTATAGTGTACACTTACATTAAACTAATAAAAAAGTATCAGAACCAAATAAAAACGCGAATGTTAGGAAAAAAATTTGGAAGTGTCAAGACGCGAACCACTGCCCCGACAAACTCATTACGCTAAACCAACGACACACCCCGTGTATCTAATCATAGTACGTTACCCCTTGATGAAAGCCTTAATCGGAGATATGTTACTAATTGAAATTTAATTATAACAAATTGTACCAAGAACAATGCGTTTTGGGTGGATCTTCAGTGTGTCGCTGTCTTCAAATAGCCTACTCTCATAACACGCAAGTTACAATAATTCTGTTGCCAAGAATATGTTGTTTCTCATTATTTTATTGGAACGAATCACACAGTTAACATCGGGTTTTCCAGTGATTCTCAGTTTGCTGGTGCTCAGAAACGGCATATATACATATAGGCTTGAAATGAATTCCAATATGGCGCCTGTGTGAAGGAAGACGGTGTGCGTGTGACGTAGGTAGCGTTGTGCCATCTCATTGGTCAACGCTCAGACGCAATCTCAGTATATCTGACATGCCAGATATTGCTCTGCACGTTCGGAGACTCCCGAATTTGTTATTCCACGCTATGACGTCAGAAACGCTCAACGTTCGGATGCACGGTCCGTGTGCCGACGGCTTTAGCCTTGATGACAGCTTCCACTCTCGCAAGCAGACGTTCAGTCAGGCGCTGGAAGGTTTCTTGGGGAATGGCAGCCCAATCTTCACCGAATGCTGACCTGAGGAGAGGTATCGACGTCAGTCGGTGAGGCCTGGCACGAAGTCGGCGTTCCAAATCACGCCAAAGGTGTTCTATAGGATTTAGGTGAGGACTATGTGCAGGCCAGTCCATTACTGGGATGTTTTTGTCGTGCAGCCACTACGCCACAGGCCGTGCATTATGAACAGGTGCTCAATCGTGTTGAAAGATGCAATCGACATCCCCGAATTGCTCTTCAACAGTGGGAAGCAAGAAGGTGCTTAAAACATCAATGTACGTCTATGCTGTGATATTACCACGCAAAACAAGAAGGGGTGTAACCTCCCCTGCACGAAAAACATGACCACACCATAACACCACCGCCGCCGAATTTTACTGTTGGCACTACACACACTGGCAGATGATGTTCACCAGCTATTCGCCATACCCACACCCTGCCATCGGGTCGCCACATTGTGTACCGTGATTCGTTACTACACACAACGTTTTTCCACTGTTGAATCGTCCAATATTTATCCTCCTTACACCTAGCAAGGCGTCGTTTGGCATTTACCGGCGTGATGTGTGTCTTATGAGCAGCCCCTCGACCATGAAATCCAAGTTTTCTCACTTCCCGCCTAATTGTCGTAGTATTTGTAATGGATCGTGGTGCAATTTGGAAATCCTGTGTGATGGTCTGGATGGATGTCTGCCCATTACGTATTACGACCCTCTTCAACTGACGGCAGTCTCTGTCAGGCAACAGACGAGGTCGGCCTGTACGCTTTTGTGCTGTACGTGTCCCTTCACGTTTCCACTTCACTATCATATCGCAAACAGTGGGCCTAGGGATGTTTAGGAGTGAGGAAACCTCGCGTACAGACGTATGACACAAGTGACACCCAATCACCTGACCACGTTCGAAGTCTGTGAGTTCCGCGGAGCGCCCAGTTCTGCTCTCTCACGGGTGTCTTATGACTACTGAGGTCGCCGATATGGAGTACCTGCCAGTAGGTGACAGCACGATGCACCTAATGCGAAAAATGTATGTTTTTGGGGGTGTCCGGATACTTTTGATCACATAGTGTATTTCCATAATACTTTTCAGCGCCTACTTCACCGGTGAGGGGAGGAATTCCCGAAAACAGTGACATTTGTATTTTTTTAGTTACTAACAAAGAAGCCAAATACTGATTTTCGGATGTGACACTCGGGGGGGGGGGGGGGGGGGAGAAGGGGGGAAGAGGGAGAGGGAAGTATGACAGTCACACATAATGTCAGTTCTAAAAGAATGAAAAATTAGCCTGGTGCTTTTAGGACTCGCGACTGAGGTTTCCGTACGAACTTGTGTTATACACTTCCAGAGGTTCTAGAGGTGACTTAGTAGATGAAGTTGTACGTAGGAACCAATTTCAAGAAATGTCAATCCAACGACGCTACATGGCGTCACAGTTATACGTGCTGGCGGCTGTGAATGTTGTTATGTGTATACAGGGCAATTTCGTGATGAAGTTACAAACTTCCAGTGATTATGGAGAAGGAAAAAAATGGTTCAAATGGTTCTGAGCACTATGAGACTTAACATCAGAGGTCATCAGTCCCCTAGAACTTAGATCTACTTAAACCTAACTAACCTAAGGACATCACACACATCCATGTCCGAAGCAGGATTCGAACCTGCGACCGTAGCAGTCGCGTGGTTCCGGACTGCAGAGCCTAGAACCGCTCGGCCACCGTGGCCGGTTATGGAGAAGGATAAATGTATCGATCTGAGGTAGAAGTTCGCGGTTCGGAAATGAGCGAGCCGAAAGTTACAAGCGAAAATCGTTCTCATACGTCTGACAAGGGAATACTTCTACCGGTACTGTTGTCACTAAGAACGTAGTGTAGGCAGCTTTTAGAGGTGGCAGTAGAGACCAAAACAAGGAAAAAATATCCATTAAACACGGGCTCTCAAATGCATACCTGAAGAGGTATGAGCACTTGTTTACCTTCGCTGGTGTGAAACAGATGTCTTTTGAACAAGTGTTCATAATGGTTGCGGAAGTGAATGCTTTAGTCTTGGACAACCGCGGAATCACCGTGGACTAGATCGACTGGTTACTGGGTATTAGCGTGGGCACCGCCCACACCTTAATGCATCAACACTTGAAATTTCGAAAAATCTGTGTGCAGTGGGCTCCCCAACTGACCGCCGAACAGCGCAATACTCAAGTGGCGTTGTCCTTGAGTCATCTACAACGCTATCAAGTATGCGTATTGTCACAGGTGACGAAACATGGTGTCATAATTTTGAACCGGAAAGCAAGCGACAGAGCAAGCAGTGGAAACATGCGACTTCACCACCACCAAAGAAATCAAAGGCCGTGCACACCAGTTCTGGTAAGGTCATGATGTCCTTCTTTTTTGACCACAAGGGCCCACTGCTTGCCGAGTTCCTGGAACGGGGAACTACCATCACCGCCCAGCGTCATCGAGCCATTTATCAAGCCATTTTACAGAACTATATTAGAACAAATAAGCCCTCGGTCACAAATATTAAGTCAAAATTGACCAGGTTTCGAAGCTAATATGAGCGTCGTCTTCAGAATTAAGCTATTCTAAAACGTAGTAGGTATATAAGACATTAATAAACTAAAGTGTGGACTGACTGGAAAGAGATGCAGTACAAGTTTTGTTGCAACCCGTGTTCACTCAGGTACGAGCAGCCCTTGGCAACTCGCCATCTTATCTTATTTACAACTTTTCATGACGTCGCCTTTCCGGCTTAGATTTTTTTAGAATGTGGCTTGTAAGTACTGCATCTCTTTCCAGTCAGTATACACTTTAGTTTATTAATATCTTATATACCTATTATGTTTTAGAATAAATAGTTTAATTCTGAAGACGACGCTTATAGTAGCGTCGAAACCTGGTCTATTTTGACTTAATATTTGTGACCGAGGGCTTATTTGTTCTAATACAGGGTGATTCAAAAAGAATACCACAACTTTAAAAATGTGTATTTAATGAAAGAAACATAATATAACCTTCTGTTATACATCATTGCAAAGAATATTTAAAAAGGTTTTTTTTCACTCAAAAACAAGTTCAGAGATGTTCAATATGGCCCCCTCCAGACACACGAGCAATATCAACCCGATACTCCAACTCGTTCCACACTCTCTGTAGCATATCAGGCGTAACAGTTTGGATAGCTGCTGTTATTTCTCGTTTCAAATCATCAATGGTGGCTGGGAGAGGTGGCCGAAACACCATATCCTTAACATACCCCCATAAGAAAAAATCGCAGGGGGTAAGATCAGGGCTTCTTGGAGGCCAGTGATGAAGTGCTCTGTCACGGGCTGCCTGGCGGCCGATCCATCGCCTCGGGTAGTTGACGTTCAGGTAGTTACGGACAGATAAGTGCTGAAATATGAATTGCTGTGCTTCTTGTTCGAGCTGAGGGAACAGCCAATTCTCTAACATCTCCAGATACTGTAGTCCAGTTACAGTAGCACCTTCGAAGAAAAAGGGACCAAAAACTTTATTGGCTGAAATGGCGAACAAATGTACAACTAAATGAAACTTTATAGCTCCCTTAATTCGCCGACAGATAGTGCTTAGCTCTGCCTTTTGTCGTTGCGGAGTTTTAAATTCCTAAAGTTGTGATATTCTTTTTGAATCACCCTGTATAATTCTGACACGGTCACTGAACCTTAGCAGCTATGTTCAAAGTTTTTATTTTACAGAACCTTAGATGAGCTTTCAAGTCGAAACGCCGAGGCATGTTGTCCCATGTTGTCCAATGGGGTTATCCTCCTGCATGGTAATGCCCACCCATACATGGCCAATGCGGTAAAGACGACATTGCAGCAATTTCTGTGAGAACGCCGGAACATCCACCGTAGAGCCCCAACCTTTCACTGTGTGACTTTCATATGTTTGGACCACGAGATGTGTGACTGGGTCCAGGCCTGGATCCGACAGCAGCCTAATAGCTTCTTCAAGGATGAAATCGACCAGCTAGTGTCGCAATGGGATAAATATGCCAACGTTTCTGGCACCTATTTTTGAATATGTGTACTGCGTATAACTACATTTTTGAGTTAGCAAAATCGTTACCGTTACTTTACACTAGTGACCAGGTTTCATTTGAATGCCGGACGTTGTGGCCGAGCGGTTCTAGGCGTCTCAGTCTGGGACCGCGCTGCTGCTTCGGTCGCAGGTTCGAATCCTGCCTCAGGTATGGATGTGTGTGAGGTCCTTAGGTTAGTTAGGTTTAATTAGTTCGAAGTCTGATGACCTCAGATGTTAAGTCGCATAGTGCACAGAGCCATTTTGAACCATTTCATTTGAATGCTTCTTATACCTTGTTGGCAGAGAGGGGATAAGCACAGAACTGGTCAGCGCAGTGCCAGCAGAACTTTTAACACGACGCATCGTGCACCGAAATACACTCCTGGAAATTGAAATAAGAACACGGTGAATTCATTGTCCCAGGAAGGGGAAACTTTATTGACACATTCCTGGGGTCAGATACATCACATGATCACACTGACAGAACCACAGGCACATAGACACAGGCAACAGAGCATGCACAATGTCGGCACTAGTACAGTGTATATCCACCTTTCGCAGCAATGCAGGCTGCTATTCTCCCATGGAGACGATCGTAGAGATGCTGGATGTAGTCCTGTGGAACGGCTTGCCATGCCATTTCCACCTGGCGCCTCAGTTGGACCAGCGTTCGTGTTGGACGTGCAGACCGCGTGAGACGACGCTTCATCCAGTCCCAAACATGCTCAATGGGGGACAGATCCGGAGATCTTGCTGGCCAGGGTAGTTGACTCACACCTTCTAGAGCACGTTGGGTGGCACGGGATACATGCGGACGTGCATTGTCCTGTTGGAACAGCAAGTTCCCTTGCCGGTCCAGGAATGGTAGAACGATGGGTTCGATGACGGTTTGGATGTACCGTGCACTATTCAGTGTCCCCTCGACGATCACCAGTGGTGTACGGCCAGTGTAGGAGATCGCTCCCCACACCATGATGCCGGGTGTTGGCCCTGTGTGCCTCGGTCGTATGCAGTCCTGATTGTGGCGCTCACCTGCACGGCGCCAAACACGCATACGACCATCATTGGCACCAAGGCAGAAGCGACTCTCATCGCTGAAGACGACACGTCTCCATTCGTTCCTCCATTCACGCCTGTCGCGACACCACTGGAGGCGGGCTGCACGATGTTGGGGCGTGAGCGGAAGACGGCCTAACGGTGTGCGGGACCGTAGCCCAGCTTCATGGAGACGGTTGCGAATGGTCCTCGCCGATACCCCAGGAGCAACAGTGTCCCTAATTTGCTGGGAAGTGGCGGTGCGGTCCCCTACGGCACCGCGTAGCATCCTACGGTCTTGGCGTGCATCCGTGCGTCGCTGCGGTCCGGTCCCAGGTCGACGGGCACGTGCACCTTCTGCCGACCACTGGCGACAACATCGATGTACTGTGGAGACCTCACGCCCCACGTGTTGAGCAATTCGGCGGTACGTCCACCCGGCCTCCCGCATGCCCACTATACGCCCTCGCTCAAAGTCCGTCAACTGCACATACGGTTCACGTCCACGCTGTCGCGGCATGCTACCAGTGTTAAAGACTGCGATGGAGCTCCGTATGCCACGGCAAACTGGCTGACACTGACGGCGGCGGTGCACAAATGCTGCGCAGCTAGCGCCATTCGATGGCCAACACCGCGGTTCCTGGTGTGTCCGCTGTGCCGTGCGCGTGATCATTGCTTGTACAGCCCTCTCGCAGTGTCCGGAGCAAGTATGGTGGGTCTGACACACCGGTGTCAATGTGTTCCTTTTTCCATTTCCAGGAGTGTATAAATCGGGCCGACTGGAATGCTCTCGGTTAACCGACGTTTAGGTTGACCAGTATTCGGATGATCGATGCTCCACTCTACTTTGTAATTGCATTGTGTAAAATAGTTGCAGGAATCCGCGAGGGCGTTTTTTTTGTTTTTCCATAGTGGATTCCGGTGAAATGGCGGCGACGTCCGGCCTGAACGGAGCTCCGCCCAGAGGCGGCTTTGTGCGGGGAAACTCATTTCCGGGCCGCGCGGCCGCCCTGCATTGTCGCGCCTGGAGGGGGAATCCCCTGACTCTCGGGGCTCGGCGACAAGTGAATGCGGGCGGCGCGGCGCAGGCACTTGTCAGACACCAGCGCCATTCACCGTGCCGCAACAGCTGCGCTCGACGCCGAAGGCCGTTCGTTCACACTCCAGCTCCGAATCACGTCGGTCGCGCTGCCATTTGCCTAGCGAGGTCGCCATTTGTGACGCCCGTTGACCTCTGCGGTACTGCTTTCGTCGCTCAACCGAGGTTGCAATCAGAGCTAGGCCAGCGAAGTGGTGCAGTGGATGCGAAACTCCGTGGCAGGGCCGGGCGTCGAACGTGGGACCTTTGCCTTCGCAGCGATTTGCTTTATGGACTGAGACACCCAAGCACGGCTGACGGCCTGCCCTCACAGCTTTACTTCTACTAAAATGTAGACTTTCACGGCCGGTAATATCATGTCCATTATAATTATCCGGGCTGTTATGCCGTGGCGGGTTGACGAATTCTGTGTCAATTCCCAACGTTTCGTCTCCGACTGCGGGAGACATCTTCAAGGGGGTCCGTAGGTCGATGGAAGGTCCAACACACCCACTGGCTCGCTACTGAGTAGCGAGCCAGTGGGTGTGTTGGGCCTTCCCCCCTTGAAGATGTCTCCAGCAGTCGGAGACGAAACGTTGGGAATTGAGACAAAATTCATCAACCGACCACGGCATAACAGCCCGGATAATTATAATGGACATGAGCTTTACTTCTGCCATTACATCTCGTACTGCCACTCCTGGAAGAGACGATACTGCAAACGTAACGTCTTTCAGGGTACAAAAAAAACAAAAAACAAAATAATAATAATAATAATAATAATAATAATAATTTTCAGTATTTCACATAATTATTGACCGCATAATCAATTCATTACGTTGCATAATCTTACGTGAAGGGTTTCGCACAGTGTCACGTATTTAAGTTAGAAACAGTGCCTACGCACTCGGGAGGACGACGGTTCAATTCCACGTCCGGCCATCCTGATTTAGGTTTTCCGTGATTTCCCTAAATTGTTCCAGGCTAATGCCGAGATGGTTCCTTTGAAAGTGGCACGGCCGACTTCCTTCCCCGTCTTTCCCTAATCGGATGAGACAGATGGCCTCTGCCCCCCAAAACAACAACTGAGAGCCTACGTTTTGAGGTTATGTTAGCTCACGGCGCAGAAATTACCCAGACTATATTTGCGAATGAGAGCACTTAAAGTATTTCGAAAAACTTTACGCATAATTTGAAACCTTTCAAATTTACTTGTAAAGTTAGAGATGTTTGAAGCTCTTTTGGTGGTGGTAAGTTCCTATGGGACCAAACTGCTGAGGTCATAGGTCCCTAGACTTACACACTACTTAATCCAACTTAAAAGGTCAACACACACACACCCATGCACGAGGGAGGACTCGAATCTCCGACGGAGGAACCGTGGCAAAGTGCCTCCATTCCATCCAACTCACCGACGACCCTTTGTGTCCGCACTGTGCCGTCGCCGATTCGGATGCGCACCGCCTGACATGTGCTGTGACAGGCAGATGCTGGGATCTTGTACAACGTATGCTAGCGCTCCTGTTGCGACGACAGCCAGAGTGGGTCACGCCGGACCAACTCCGACACCAAGGTACCACTTACGTTCCCACTGCAAGAACGACCGCCATCATTTGGCTGAGGGGGCATGGTGCTGTATTACACTTTGCAAGCCGCTCCCGAAAACATTCTGGACTTGTGGGTTCACCTGACAACGACCCATGAGGCGTTCCGCCACGATGCATTGTACCGTACACGACTATCAAACTATTTGGGCGCTTTAATCAAGGATCCTCCTGCCCATTGGGGCGTTCCGAGTACTAGAAAAAATGGTTCAAATGGCTCTGAGCACTATGGGACTGAACTTCTGAGGTCATCAGTCCCCTAGAACTTAGAACTACTTAAAGCTAACTAAACTACAGACGTCACACACATCAACGCCCCAGGCAGGATTCGAACCTGCGACCGTAGCGGTCGCGCGGTTCCAGACTGAGCGCCTAGAACCGCTCGGCCACAGCGGCCGGCGTCCTGTGATCCTCGGATACTTTTATCGACTTCCGAAGCCTTCATAGAACTGTAGAATGAAGGCGTAGAACATAAACCTCTACGTAGCGTATAGCACAGCGGGAAGGCTGACAGGCAAGCAACACCCCTCTTCCTGCTCGGGTTGGGCACAGAACGGCTGGAGCAGCCTGCCCGTTCTGCTGATGACTTGCGGAAGCTGCGCTGCCCGGCTAGCAGGCAAGCACGGGCAGGTAGGAGCGGAGTGTGGACACCGCCGGACCGCAGGCTCAGACCGGAACGTCCACACGCCACAGGGAGCCGGCACACAGCGAGCCGGGCCGCTGCTGCAAGCGGCCCGCAGACAACAGGTACAGAACGCTTGAGAAACGGGGGCGACAGGCACGACACGACCGTCTGGTGTCGCCATACTGAAAGCGAGGCACCGGAGGTCGCTCACACAGCACGCCACTTGTCACGGGCCGGGTCGCCAGCTCGCGTGTTTCTCTTCTGACAGCTCACCTCACATGTTTCGTATTATGGAAAGTAGGGCCGGCTTTCTCAGAGGTTAGAAGTGGGGGCAGGGCTACTCATAAACTAACCACCGATAGGTTCTCCACAGAAAAAAATAAACATCTCCGTTTGTTCACAATACTACACTACTGCCCATTAAAACTGCTACACCAAGAAGCAGATGATAAACGGGTATTCATTGGACAAATATATTATACTGGAACTGACATGTGATTACATTTTCACACAATTGGGGTGCATAGATCCTGAGAAATCAGTACCCAGAACAACTACCTCTGTTATAACGGCCTTGTTACGCCTGGGCATTGAGTCAAACAGACCTTGAATG
The DNA here is from genome assembly GCF_021461395.2 of Schistocerca americana. Lineage (NCBI taxonomy): Eukaryota > Metazoa > Arthropoda > Insecta > Orthoptera > Acrididae > Schistocerca > Schistocerca americana. The sequence goes on along the minus strand of NC_060128.1, from coordinate 169,073,834 downwards.
GCGTGTACAGGTACAGCTGCCCATGCAGCTTCAACACAATACCACAGATCATCAAGAGTAGTAACTCGCGTATTGTGACGAGCCAGTTGCTCGGCCACCATTGACCAGACGTTTTCAGTTGTTGAGAGATCTGGAGAATGTGCTGGCCAGGGCAGCAGTCGAACATTTTCTGTATCCAGAAAGGCCTGTACAGGACCCGCAACATGCGGTCGTGCATAATCCTGCCGAAATGTAGGGTTTCGCAGGGATCGAATGAAGGGTAGAGCCACGGGTCGTAACACATCTGAAATGTAGCGTCCACTGTTCAAAGTGCCGTCAATGCGAACAAGAGGTGACCGAGACGTGTAACCAATGGCGCCCCATACCATCACGCCGGGTGACACGCCAGTATGGCGATGATGAATACACGCTTCCAATATGCGTTCACCGCGATGTCGACAAACACGGATGCCAACATCATGAAGCTGTAAACAGAACCTGGATTCATCCGAAACAATGACGTTTTGCCATTCGTGCACCCAGGTTCGTCGTTGAGTACACCATCGCAGGCGCTCCTGTTTGTGATGCAGCGTCAAGGGTAATCGCAGCCATGGTCTCCGAGCTGATAGTCCATGCTACTGCAAACGTCGTCGAACTGTTCATGCAGATGGTTGTTGTCTTGCAAACGTCCCCATCTGTTGACTCAAGGATCGAGACGTGGCTGCACGATCCGTTACAGGCAACTACATCAACATCTACATCCATACTCCGCAAGCCACCTGACGGTGTGTGGCGGAGGGTACCTTGAGTACCTCTATCGGTTATCCCTTCTATTCCAGTCTCGTAATGTTCTTGGAAAGAAGGATTGTCGGTATGCCTCTGTGTGGGCTCTAATCTCTCTGATTTTATCCTCATGGTCTCTTCGCGAGATATACGTAGGAGGGAGCAATATACTGCTTGATTCCTCGGTGAAGGTATGTTCTCGAAACTTCAACAAAAGCCCGTACCGAGCTACTGAGCGTCTCTCCTGCAGAGTCTTCCACTGGAGTTTATCCATCATCTCCGTAACGCTTTCGCGATTACCTAATGATCCTGTAACGAAGCGCGCTCCTGTCCGTTGCATCTTCTCTTTCTATCAACCCTATCTGGTACGGATCTCACACTGGTGAGCAATATTCAAGCAGTGGGCGAACAAGTGTACTGTAACCTACTTCCTTTGTTTTCGGATTGCATTTCCTTAGGATTCTTCCAATGAATCTCAGTCTGGCGTCTGCTTTACCGATGATCAACTTTATTTGATCATTCCTAATGCCTACTCCCAGATAATTTATGGAATTAACTGCTCCCAGTTGCTGACCTGCTATATTGTAGCTAAATGATAAAGGATCTTTCTTTCTATGTATTCGCAGCACATTACACTTCTCTACATTGAGATACAATAGCCATTCCCTGCACCATGCGTCAATTCGCTGCAGATCCTCCTGCATTTCAGTACAATTTACCATTGTTACAACCTCTCGATGTACCATAGCATCATCCGCAAGAAGCCTCAGTGAACTTCCGGTGTCATCCACAAGGTCATTTATGTAGATTGTGAATAGCAATGGTCCTTCGACACTGCCCTGCGGCACACCTGAAATCACTCTTACTTCGGAAGACTTCTCTCCATTGAGAATGACATGCTGCGTTCTGTTATCTAGGAACTCTTCAATCCAATCACACAATTGGTCTGATAGTCCATATGCTCTTACTTTGTTCATTAAATGACTGTGGGGAACTGTATCGAACGCCTTGCGAAAGTCAAGAAACACAGCATCTACCTGGGAACCCATGTCTATGGCCCTCTGAGTCTCGTGGACGAATAGCGCGAGCTGGGTTTCACACGATCGTCTTTTTCGAAACCCATGCTGATTCCTACAGAGTAGATTTCTAGTCTCCAGCAAAGTCATTATACTAGAACATAATACGTGTTCCAAAATTCTACAGCTGATCGACGTTAGAGATACAGGTCTATGGTTCTGCACAACTGTTCGACGTCCCTTCTTGAAAACGGGGATGACCTGTGTCCTTTTCCAATCCTTTGGAACGCTACGCTCTTCTAGAGAACTACGGTACACCGCTGCAAGAAGGGGGGCAAGTTCCCTCGCGTACTCTGTGTAAAATCGAACTGGTATCCCATCAGGTCCAGCGGCCTTTCCTCTTTTGAGCGATCTTAATTGTTTCTCTATCCCTCTGTCGTCTATTTCGATGTCTACCATTTTGTCATCTGTGCGACAATCTAGAGAGGGAACTACAGTGCAGTCTTTCTCTGTGAAACAGCTTTGGAAACAAACATTTAGTATTTTGGCCTTTAATCTGTCATCCTCTGTTTCAGTACCATTTTGGTCACAGAGTGTCTGGACATTTTGTTTTGATCCACCTACCGCTTTGACATAAGAGCAAAATTTCTTAGGATTTTCTGCCGAGAACTTTACTTTCGAATTCATTGAACGCCTCTCACATAGCCTTCCTCACACTACATTTCGCTTCGCGTAATTTTTGTTTGTCTGCACGGCTGTGGCTATATTTATGTTTGCTGTGAAGTTCCCTTTGCTTCCGCAGCAGTTTTCTAACTCGGTTGTTGTACCACGGTGGCTCTTTTCCATCTCTTACGATCTTGCTTGGCACATACTCATCTAATGCATATTGTACGATGGTTTTGAACCTTGTCCACTAACCGTCAACACTATCTAAAACTTTTGTGTTGAGCCGTCAAGTACTCTGAAATCTGCTTTTCGTCACTTTTGCTAAACAGAAAAATCTTCCTAGCTTTTCTAATATTTCTATTTACGTCTGAAATCATCGATGCAGTAACCGCTTTATGATCGCTAATTCCCTGTTCTGCGTTAACTGTTTCAAATAGTTCGTGTCTGATTGTCACCAGAAGGTCTAATATGTTATCGCCACGAGTCGGTTCTCTGTTTAACTGCTCAAGGTAGTTTTCAGATAATGCACTTAAAAAAAATTTCACTGGATTCTTTGTCCCTGCCACCCGTTATGAACGTTTGAGTCTCCCAGTCTATATCAGGCAAATTAAAATCTCCACCCAGAACTATAACATGGTGGGGAAATCTACTCCAAAAATTTTCCAAATTTTCCTTCAGGTGCTCTGCTACAACAGCTGCTGAGTCAGGGGACCTATAGAGACATCCAATTACCATGTTTGAGCCTGCTTTAACCGTGACCTTCACCCAAATTATTTGACACTTCGGATCTCCGTCAATTTCCTTCGATACTATACCACTTTTTACCGCTACAAACACGCCTCCCCCTTCACTGTCCAGCCTGTCTCTGCGGTATACATTCTAATCTGAGTTTAGAATTTCATTACTGTTTACATCTGGTTTCAGCCAACTTTCTGTCCCTAGTACTATGTGGGCATTGCGACCGTTTATTAATGAGAGCAGTTCTGGGACATTTCTATAGACGCTCCTGCAGTTTACTATTAGCACATTAATATTGTTATTCCCTGTTGCATTTTGCCTACTCCTACCTTGCTGCGTCTCAGGAGGCGTCTTGTCGGGCCTAGGGAGGGAATTCTCTAACCTAAAAAATCCCACATGTGCACTCCACACGTACTCCGCTACCCTTGTAGCCGCTTCCTGCGTGTACGCCTAACCTATTCAGGGCGAACTTACATTTCTCCACCCGATAGCGGAGGTCGAGAAATTTGCACCCCAGATCTCCGTAGAATCGCTGAGCCTCTGGTTTAAGCCTTCCACTCGGCTCCAAACCAGAGGACCGCGATCGGTTCTGGGAACGATACTACAAATAGTTAGCTCTGATCGCACCTTGCGAGCGAAGCTTTCCGCCTTCACCAATTCAGCCAACCACCTGTACGAACTGAGGATGACCTCTGAACCCAGACGGCAGGAGTCATTGGTGCCGACACGAGCAACAATTTGCAGTCGGGTGCACCCAGTGCTCTCTATAACCGCCGGCAGGGCCTCCTCCACGTCTCAGATGAGACCCCCCGGCAAGCAGACAGAGTGAACACTGGCCTTCTTCCCCGATCTTCCCGCTATTTCCCTAAGGGGCTCCATCACCCGCCTACCGTTGGAGCTCCTAATAACTAATAAACCCCTCCCCCCGTGTGCCTGCTCTCGGACCTTGCTGAAGGAGCGGCCACATGTCCACTCACAGGCAGAGCAGGCAATGCCACACGGCCAGCCTCCACATTGACCCTCCGCCTCGTGCGCCGCGAACGCCGTTTGAACCCGCCACTCCCCTTGGGGAGAGGGTGGCCCAACCGCGCACGGTACCCGCGAAGATGTCTCGACAGCAGGGACAGTGGGTGAAGCATTTAACACCTGGGGTGTACCATGCGACGCACCAGTCTCCCCACTGCCGCTACACTCCGAGGTAGCAGCCTGAAGACGGATGACCGCGGCCATCAACATGTTCAGCTGTTCGCGAACAGTGGCCAGCTCCTCCTGCGTCCGTACACAGCAGTCACACATCCTATCCATGCTAAGAAATCAATTTACTGTAGAGAGTTAATCAACTTTTAACTAGACTGCTAATTCACTAAAGGCGGCTGATAGTTGACTAAACTGTGGTTACTAGCCACTTCTTGTACAAAACAATGAAAATAGCACTATCTGTCTCTGGACTGTATTGAAAACAAACACTAGCACTACTGGCACTGTGGCTGAATAAAGGGACTCTCTCTGACTGTATTCAAAACAAACACGAAATCTATGGAACACTATTACTAGCACTCGACAATTAAAGCTTCCTAAAAGTAAAAACACTCGGAAGAAGAAGTGACAAGTAGGAAAAATACAGTTAATAAATTAAGGTAGCTCGCTGCACAGCAGACGTGACACAGACGGCAGTTACGACGACAATGCGGATAAGATGCCTGTCATCTCGACTGCTAGTGATACGAGGCCGTTGGGATCCAGCACGGCGTTCCGTATTACCCTCCTGAACCCACCGATTCCATATCAGTCATTGGATCTCGACCAACGCGAGCAGCAGTGTCGCGATACGATAAACCGCAATCGCGATAGGCTAGAATCCGACCTTTATCAAAGTCGGTAACGTCATGGTACGCATGTCTCCTCCTTACACGAGGCATCACAACAACGTTTCACCAGGCAACGCCGGTCAACTGCTGTTTGTGTATGAGAAATCGGTTGGAAACTTTCCTCATGTCAGCACGTTGTAGGTGTCGCCACCGGCGCCAACCTTGTGTGAATGCTCTGAAAAGCTAATCATTTGCATATCACAGCATATTCTTCCTGTCGGTTAAATTTCACGTCTGTAACACGTCAACTTCGTGGTGTAGCAATTTTAATGGCCAGTAGCGTATATTCGCATTTTGAAGGCTACACATAGCGACGCCGCCTATCGGAACATCATGAAACTACAGGGGCTAAGCGGGAATATTCTACAACGTGCCAGAACATATTCTTCATTTTTTCAAGCAAACCTGTCGGAGATATCATCCATTAGTTATTGATCGTTGCTCGTAGTAACGTCTACGTCTTTTAAGTTTATAAGAGGGGCCACTCCGCAGTGTTGCAGCAAAACAAGTTCTCGTTTTAAAAGTTTGGAGCGTGGCGAACTTTGCGAATGAATGCGGACGTGCAGCTGAAAGACGTTTGCTAGAGGACGTTCTTCAAGTACCGCCACACTCTTTCTGAAATAGACACACAGGGAGCTGTTTTCGCCGCTGGCTGACTGCGGGGAAACTGCATTAAGGCCGAACACGAAGGCGCTCTCCTCAGAATAACCGGGAGCGAGGCGAATTCCGCGGACGCGTAGTGCAGCGCGATCAGCCTGCAGCGGTACCAGTGCGACAACAGGTGGGCGGTAGCACGTGAGCCCACTGGCAGACGGTACGTGCGCCGATAGCAAGATGGGCGAATGCCAGGCGCCGAAACGCAGTTACATGGAAACACGCCGCTCGACGGTAAACTTTCAACACTGTGGATGCGGCAAACGTCAGACTAGCATGGTGTGTACTACACTGAAGGGCCAAACAAACTGGTACACCTGCCTAATATCGTGTAGGGCCCCCGCGAGCGTGCAGAAGTGCCACAACACGACGAGACTCCGGTAGAGACAGAGGAAGATCTGCTGGCACGAGTTCTGTCGCTGAACTAGAAACTGAAGACACAAGGTGGGATGGAGAGTCTGTACCAGAACATGCTCCGTAGGTACAGTGCTTGTTACAACACTGGTGGTCGCCAACGCATCAGTCCTGTTCTGTACGTACAGGGTGCCGGGTTCTTTTTTGTCTTGGAATAAGGTAAACACCTGACGTTTCACTGTTAACACAAACAAATGTGCTTTATTGATAAATGAACATTTCGTTACGTTTCCTTTCGAATTGTTACCTAATAACTGTACAGCGTCGCGTCTAATTGTTCTTCAAGCAAAAATGGATCAAACTTCCTGGCAGATTAAAACTGTGTGCCGGACCGAGACTCGAATTCGGGACCTTTGCATTTCGCGGGCAAATGCTCTACCACTGGTAGATATCAGCGCACACTCCTCTGCAGAGTGAAAATCTCATTCAGGAAACATCTTGCAGGCTGTGGCAAAGCCATGTCTCCGCAGTATCCTTTCTTTCAGGAGTGCAGGTTCTGCAAGGTTCGCAGGAGAGCTTCTGTAAAGTTTGGAAGGTAGGAGACGAGATATTGGCAGATGTAAAGCTGTGAGGACGGGGCGTGAGTCGTGCATGGGTAGCTCAGTTGGTAGAGCAATTGCCTTCGAAAGGCAAAGGTCCCGAGTTCGAGTCTCGGTCGGGCACACAGTTTTAATCTGCCAGGAAGTTTCATATCACCGCACACTCCGCTGAAGAATGAAAATCTCATTCTAAAAATGGATGACTTAATCATATGAATTAAAACGTAATAGAAGAGAAACAGTACGTTTCCGGACAAGGGTTCCTATCCAATATATTATGTACCCCCTTCCCTCTACAAGTCCTAGAAGTTTGTAACGGGAATTTCCGAACACCCTGTATACAACATTATCAGCTGACTTCTATAACGTCTCAAGCAGCTGTACTAAACTTAGCATACGTATCACTTCCTACAAACATAGAAGGAAGATTGCCGTAGCAATAAGACACCCCTAGGTCGACGGACGTGAGTGCATTAAACTACACACATGGACATAAAATGCGAAACAACTGTTTAACCACCCGCAGAGGGTTGGTACTCTTAATCGAGCAGCGTATAAAAATTCTTCGACCATACGAAGCAGTAAATGTTATCGTGTTTTACAGCTGTTCTTCGCACAGCAGGTCGTAACTGCAGTTTATAGGTGTCCTTGCGAATTCTCTGTAGCCTATGACACCTGGTACGCTTTAACCTGCAGTCTTCCTACATGTCTGAAGAGCCACAGAAACTGGTACACCTGCCTCATATTGTGTAGGACGCATGCGAGCAAGAAGAAGTGCCGCATCACGACGTGGAGTGGGCTCGATTAATGTCTGAAGTAGTACTGGAGGGAAATGACGCCATGAAGCCTGCAGGGCTGTCCATAAATCCTTAAGAGTACGAGGGGGTGGACAAAGTTGCAAGGCATCTCAAATGTGCTCAATAATGTTCATGTCTAGGGAGCTTGGTGGTCAGCGGAAGTGTTTACACTCGGAAGAGTGTTCCTGGAGGCACTCTGCAGCAATTCTGGACTTTTGGGGGATCGCATTGTCCTTCTGGAATTGCCAAAGTCAGCCGGATGTGAAGGAATAGCAAGCTAGTTGAGTTAAATATAGTTTTCTAACGCAACTAGTGCGCTGTTTCTTCACATCGGAATCTCGTTATTCCATTCACACACGCCAAGCCCCCTCCCCCCCCCCCCCCCCCCCCCGCCCGCAGCGCAATCGGAATTCTTCTTTTATGCCACATACAGCACTTGCTTCCCACAGTCAAAGAGAAAGATTGAACTGATGGAATCTCAAAAAATAGTACGATCTCTTCACACAGCGAAGATAAAATTATTTTCTACTACAATTTGAAAAGAACAGATTCACATATGTGCCGAAAATTGTGAAAAAAATATAATGTAAAATAAAAATATCGGCACTCGGTAATGCCATTTTGATCGGGGAAAAAAATCGCCGATATCGATATTTTATCAACAGCTCTGGACCCTACTCGTGAGCCGGCCGCTGTGGCCGAGAGGCTCTAGGCGCTTCAGTCCGGAACCGCGCTGCTGCTACTGTCGCAGGTTCGAATCCTGCCTCGGGCATGGACGTGTGTGATGTCCTTAGGTTAGTTAGGTTTAAGTAGTTCTAAGTCTAGGGGACTGATGACCTCAGATGTTAGGTCCCATAGTGCTTAGAGCCATTTGAACCCTATTCGTGATGGTAATCGAGGAGCTACTTGACCGAGTGTTAGCGGCGGGTCCTAGTCGCGAAAACTGACATCGTTCGGGAGAGCGGTGTGTTGACGCCACGCCCTTCCCTATCGCATCCAATGACGTCATGGGCGAAGGATGACGCGGCGGTCGGTCGGTACCGTCCAGGATCTGTGGACGGAGTTCACACTGCGTTATATTACAAAAACACTTGCGAATTATATCGCGTATTCTTTGAACTTTACTGTGTATGCACAGTAAGTAAAACTTCGATCAGTCGCTATCTTAACCGGCGCTGCAGTTTTAATGGCCAGCAGTGAGCACACAATTCCCCGGCGTCACGCACTCTGATGATGGTCCCAGATAAACTGCCCGCCACCGGGCAATGCTGTCCGAGACCTTGGGAAAAAAAAAGGAAAAAGCTCGATACTTTGTGCGGGCAGGCTGGGAGTGAGTCACGGGAGATGGCTTTGTTGCCCGCGCGGCTGGTGTAGTTCTTTATTTAGGGTCTGCAGACGGCACGCGAACGATGTCGCCCGTTGCACTGGGCAGCGCGTGTGCCGGCCAGTGCGGTCAGCCGGGTAGCTTAGTGGAACCAACACCGACTCAGAGGAAGGCCTCGGCGCTTGTTGGTGACGTCACGTCAGCTAGGCACGGCGAACACCAGGTCTGTTGCAGGCATACTCATAGTGGTGGTGTCTCCCTCCCTGACACAGGAGAATGTGAAACTATTGGCGGTAGTTGACCAACACACATTGTTCTGAGAGATTTCTGCAATCAATTACTTGTGCAATTCATTGCACTTCTTAACAAATAGTGTACTCCTGACCGTAAATTTCCACCTGTTTCAACGATTGACACACTAAAACAACTTCATGGTCCAGCAGCAACAGAATTCGTGCTTCTTTACCTTATTTGTAAATCTGAGGAAGTTACGTTTGTACTGGGTTGCTTTTACAAGAAACTGTGAACATATTGGTGCCCTTCTATAGGTATCTTGGTTGACTATGGGGTGAGGAGCACTGAATGTTAATGAAATATCTTGCGATTGTACACGTTGGGGGAGGGGGTGGGGGACAGGAGAAGAGGCAAAAGAGAGATACTTGTTTTATCAAATAAAATTTTTTTATGTTATAAAGTTACTCCTTTCAGTTGCAAGAGGGGAATATTTACCTTTTCTAATGTGCATGTCTAAAAAAGTTTAAGCTCAGCAGTATTTTCGATGTATGAAGCTATTTTGTTTCCTGTTTAGAATTCCTTTCGTTGAAAACGACTGTAATCTAATGACTGGCAACAGTTGGACATTTACACATGTAAATTAGTTCACATTTCCAGTGACGATGTCAAACGAAAATAAATAAATAAAAGAAACGAGTTCATTGTAAGGGGGTTGGGGAAAGTTTCGATAACAAAATGGATCAAGTAACTATAGTTAATGAATGTAAAATTTCCGAAGCTTGCAATGGGGCAAAGCATTTTCTCATATTGATCTACGTTTGTTTCGACAGGATTCAGTAATACAGAACTATGATCTTCATTTGTAGCTTTACGAACTTTCATCTAAATAAAACTGCAAAATCCAAAACAATACCAAACATTTTGTCCAAAAATAAGAGATCTATAGTGATAAGCACGCCCAGGCGTTTCTGCCTAAAACAGACCTGGCGTTCGCAGTGCCAAGCTGACGTGACGTCACCAACAAGCGCCGAGGCCTTCCTTTGAGTCGGTGTTGGTGAAACTCACTGCAGGGCGGTCCGAGGGCCAGCGGCGTGGCTGGATCGGAAATTTCGTAACGCGTGCGGCGCCGTGTCTCGACCCTGTATGGGACCTTATTCACCTGCGTACACAGTCTCCGTGTGTACTGTGTACTGAAAGTTGTGAGTAATGTTCAACATGTGCGAGACCCTGCACAAATGGACCACAAAGAAACTTAAAATCAGCCGAACAAAGCAGAACCTCACAAGGTTCCAAATGATTGGAAAAGAGCACAGGTAGTTCCAGTTTTCAAGAAGGATCGTCGAGCAGATGCGCAAAACTATAGACCTATATCTCTGACATCGATCTGTTGTAGAATGTTAGAACATGTTTTTTGCTCGCGTATCATGTCATTTCTGGAAACCCAGAATCTACTCTGTAGGAATCAACATGGATTCCGAAAACAGCGATCGTGTGAGACCCAACTCGCTTTATTTGTTCATGAGACCCAGAAAATATTAGATACAGGCTCCCAGGTAGATGCTATTTTCCTTGACTTCCGGAAGGCGTTCGATACAGTTCCGCACTGTCGCCTGATAAACAAAGTAAGAGCCTACGGAATATCGGACCAGCTGAGTGGCTGATTGAAGAGTTTTTAGCAAACAGAACACAGCATGTTGTTATCAATGGAGAGACGTCTACAGACGTTAAAGTAATCTATGGCGTGCCACAGGGGAGTGTTATGGGACCATTGCTTTTCACAATAAATATAAATGACCTAGTAGATAGTGTCGGAAGTTCCATGCGGCTTTTCGCGGATGATGCTGTAGTATACAGAGAAGTTGCAGCATTAGAAAATTGTAGCGAAATGCAGGAAGATCTGCAGCGGATAGGCACTTGGTGCAGGGAGTGGAAACTGACCCTTAACATAGACAAATGTAATGCATTGCGAATACATAGAAAGAAGGATCCTTCATTGTACGATTATACGATAGCGGAACAAACACTGGTAACAGTTACTTCTATAAAATATCTGGGAATACGATTACGGAAAGATTTGAAGTGGAACGATCGTATAAAATTAATTGTTGGTAAGGCGGGTACCAGTTGAGATTCATTGCGAGAGTCCTTAGAAAATGCAGTCCATCAACAAAGGAGGTGGCTTACAAAACACTCGTTCGGCCTATACTTGAGTATTGCTCATCAGTGTGGGATCCGTACCAGGTCGGGTTGACAGAGGAGATAGAGAAGATCCAAAGAAGAGCGGCGCGTTTCGTCACGGGGTTATTTGGTAAGCGCGATAGCGTTACGGAGATGTTTAGCAAACTCGAGTGGCAGACTCTGCAAGGGAGGCGCTCTGCATCGCGGTGTAGCTTGCTCGCCAGGTTTCGAGAGGGTGCGTTTCTGGATGAGGTATCGAATATATTGCTCCCCCCTACTTATACCTCCCGAGGAGATCACGAATGTAAAATTAGAGAGATTCGAGCGCGCACTGATGCTTTCCGGCAGTCGTTCTGCCTTCGAACCATACGCGACTGTAACAGGAAAGGGAGGTAATGACAGTGGCACGTAAAGTGCCCTCCGCCACACACGGTTGGGTGGCTTGCGGAGTATAAATGTAGATGTAGATGTAGATGTAGATGTAGACCTCGGAAACATTACATAAAAATGGCATAGTACAAAGTAATATGCTCTTGAATATGGGAATCATTTTCCGTAATGTGTCGTGTAAATTACGAATAAAAGAAAATCGTGACTGGCAGCAGAAACAAACTCAGTATTTTCACAGTCGCAGGCTTATTAAAATTTTAAAAAAAATCAGATAATTTTATTCCTTTCAAACTGCATGGTTTCGCAGATTTCCCTACTATGAGTGGTGTCACATCTTGTGAGCCGTCTGTGTTACAGGCGTGAAGGGCAGTTGTTTTGCTCTTGCTCGACTTTCCTCCACGGTACTTTTTTTCTTTGAAGACTAGGGTACGATCAGAAATATAAGGCGAACCGGTATATACACTACTGGCCATTAAAATTGCTACACCACGAAGGTGACGTCCTACAGACGCGAAATTTAACCGACAGGAAGAAGATGCTGTGATATGCAAATGATTAGCTTTTTCAGAGCATTCACACAAGGTTGGCGCCGGTGGCGACACCTACAACGTGCTGACATGAGGAAAGTTTCCGATTTCTCATACACAAGCAGCAGTTGACCGGCGTTGCCTGGTGAAACGTTGTTGTGATGCCTCGTGTAAGGAGGAGAAATGCGTACCATCACGTTTCCGACTTTGATAAAGGTCGAATTGCAGCCTATCGCGATTGCGGTTTATCGTATCGCAACATTGTTGCTCGCGTTGGTCGAGATCCAATGACTGTTAGCAGAATATGGAATCGGTGGGTTCAGGAGGGTAATACGGAACGCCGTGCTGGATCCCAATGGCCTCAAATCACTAGCAGTCGAGATGACAGGCATCTTATCCGCATGGCTGTAACGGATCGTGCAGCCACGTCCCGATCCCTGAGTCAACAGATGGAGACGTTTGCAAGACAACAACCATCTGCACGAACAGTTCGACGACGTTTGCAGCAGCATGAACTATCAGCTCGGAGACCATGGCTGCGGTTCCCCTTGACGCTGCATCACAGACAGCAGCGCCTGCGATGGTGTACTCAACGACTAACCTGGGTGCACGAATGGCAGAACGTCATTGTTTCGGATGAATCCAGGTTCTGTTTACAGCATCATGATGGTCGCATCCGTGTTTGGCGACATCGCGGTGATCGCACATTGGAAGCGTGTATTCGACATCGCCATAATGGCGTATCACCCCGCGTGATGGTGTGGGGTGCCATTGGTTATACGTCTCGGTCACCTCTTGTTCGCATTGACGGCACTTTGAACAGTGGACGTTACATTTCAGATGTGTTACAACCCGTGGCTCTACCCTTCACTCGGTCCCTGCGAAACCCTACATTTCAGCAAGATAATGCACGACCGCATGTTGCAGATCCTGTTCAGGCCTTTCTGGATACAGAAAATGTTCGACTGCTGGCCTGGCCAGCACATTCTCCAGATCTCTCACCAATTGAAAGCCTCTGGTCAATGATGGCGGAGCAACTGGTTCGTCACAATACGCCTGTCACTACTCTTGATGAACTGTGGTATCGTGTTGAATCTGCACGGCAGCTGTACCTGTACACGCCATCCAAGCTCTGTTTGGCTGAATGCCCAGGCGTATCAAGACCGTTATTACGGCCAGAGATGGTTGTTCTGGATACTGATTTCTCAGGATCTATGCACCCAAATTGTGTGAAAATGTAATTACATGTCAGTTCTAGTTTAATATATTTGTCCAATGAATCCCGTTTATCATCTAGATTTCTTCTTGGTGTATAGAGGCAAGGTATTCGTGACTGGTATATATTCAAGGCAGACGAACCGGCATATCGCTTCGTCTCCCTTGAATACGTTGCGTGGGTCGTGGCAATTGATAAGTTGTTTTGATTTATGAATCCCTTCAGTAGAAAGGTAACTGTTCACACTCTCTTCGCACATTTTTTTAACGCCATGGCGTGACTTTTTTTTTAAGTTTGAGAGCCACCCCTCACTTATCGGAGATCCTTCAATCCAGAGAGACTGAACAAAAAGTTTTTTCTTCAATGTGAAATCACCCATGGGGACGTTTTGTCCTCTACACTGATTCATAGCACTGAGCAAGCACTCCTCAAGGCGGGGACATGTGGTCAGCACACCGCACTCCCGGCCGTATGTCAGTTTACGAGACCGGAGCCGTTACTTCTCAATCAAGTAGCTCCTCAGTTTGCCTCACAAGGGCTGAGTGTACCCTGCTTGCCAACAGGGCTCGGCAGACCGGATGGTCACCCGTCCAGGTACTAGCCCAGCCCGACAGCTCTAACTCAACAGTTATGCCTCCTAGTAAATTACTTGAAATGACTTCACTCACCCGCAATGGCTGCCAACTGTAATACGAATGCATTGCAAAGCAGTCTACAATTGCTGAACGTAGTTTTTAAGCAGCTAACCAAAGTAGAGTATTTACAAGGCGGGAAATCATAGTATTCCATATTACTACCCCTATTCCATATTTGTACATCTTACTCTAATAATAGCGTAAAAAGTGTACATTTCACTGTAGAAGGCGTTAATTAAATTTCCATCATCACATTCAGTAATGATTTTCTTTATTTTGGAAAGAACAAAATGGTTTTGTGTCCTTTCATGAAAACTAGAGGCACAATATATAGATTATACCACCATCTCTAAAACACGCCTCTTCCGGTTTTCCCACAGCCCATGTTTCACTATCATACAACGTTGCTCTCCAAACGTAACATTCTCATAGATTCCCTCCTCAAATGCACTCTTATCTTTGACTTCTCTTGGCTAGGAACGCTGCCTTTGTCCGTGCTAGTCTGATTCTTGTATTTACTGAAGATACATAAAAAGGGGTGTTTATTTTAATGTACGTGTTTTGTTTAAATCGTTTAAGACATCGCCAGCGACAGTCTTTTCCTCATGCGTCTGGAAGTGTTGCTTGCTTGCACATGTTTCAGGTATTCCTCCGTTTGACATTGCTGTTTTCACGACGATTTGCGTATTTTCTTCACGTACATACGAAAGCAATGTTTCAACGCCAATCTTTATTTTACAGACACATGTTAGCAGGGAACTTTAAATAAACATTAGTGGTGCAACCTTTTGTCATATTTCGCGCCAATAAAATGTGCAGTGCAGCAAGACAACGTGGAATTAGGCTTATGATCAGTACCTGGAAAATGTACAATAAGGCGACACTTTTAGGTGCAAGATGAAATCAGACCAAAATACTGTCTTAAACGAGTGAAATTAATAGCGTATGGTAATATAAATAGCGTTTTTAGTAACTGCAAAGACGGATTTCAAGTATCTTTAATAATTGTGAAGATACCACGGACTCGAGGACCAAGAAGTGAAGAATATGCTTCCTGTGTGCTGCTTGTTGGGAGACGCCAGACAACCATTTGCTTCATGAAGAGGGGCAACAGAGTCTTCAGAAGCTACAGGCACAACATCTGGAAGACTGACTTGAAGAAAGGCAAAATTACTCTTAGACTATTTAATAGATTTAGAGGAAGCTTTTGACAGTACTGACTTGACAATATGCTTCGAAATTCTAAACGTAGCAGGGGTAAAATACAGAGAGCGAAAATCTATCTGCGACTTGTATGGGAACGAGACAGTAGTTTTAGATCTCCAAGCGGATGACACATTCACTGAAAAGGGAGTGAGAGAGGATTGCAGTCTATCCGCATTGTTATTACTTTCAGCAAGCAGTAAAGGAAGGAGATAGGGAATCAACGTTCAGTTAGAAGAAATAAAAACTTCGTCATTTGACAATAACATGGAAATTCACAGACAGCAAAGGACGTGGGAAGAACAGTTGAGCGGAATCGATTGTGTCTACAGAAGTGAACTAGGTAATGAGATGAACATCAACATAAGTAAAGCAAGTCTAATGGAAGCTGATTCAGCTGATAGCAGATGAGGTATCCTATTTGGAAAGCAAAATAACTGACCATTGTCGAAGTAGAGAACATAAAAAATGCAGACTGGCAACAGCTCGAAAAGCATTTCTCAGAAAGAGGAACATATGATATAAATTTTAGTGTTAGGAATTCTTTTGCGAAGGTATTTTTATTGAGTGCAGCCTTTAACCGAAGTGAAACGTGAGCTACATGTAGTTCAAACAAGCAGAAAATAGAAGCTTTTGAATTGTGAGAACTATATTGCTACAAAAAGATGCTGAAGATTGCTTTGGTAGATCATGTAAGCAATAAGTGGTACTGAATAGAGTTGTGGAGAAAGGAAATTTGTGGCGTAACTTGATTAAAGGAAAGGATCGGTTGATAGGACTCATTGTAAGACATAAAGAGATCATCATTTTAGTACTGTAGGCAAGCGAGTACGCTAAAAATCGTAGAGGGAGACCAAGAGACGAATAAAGTAAGCAGGTTCAGAAGGATGTACGAGTAGGTTGCAGTACTTCTTTGGAAATTAAGACACTTAGGGCCTACTATACAGGGAGACTTTTTCCACCATGTACATCTTTAGGGATTGATCGATGAGAGGCTAAGGAACAAAAAAGGTCTAATGACCTTATGTCCCGAAAGGCATGTTTCAATGCTAGAGACCATTTATACTATCACAGGCCTACTTTGTTACAGAGTGCGGTATGTTACGGGCTGTACCATGCAGCCACAGTAACAGTATGCATGATTTCCTCCTAGAGGCTGGTAATGTTCCTCATATCTCATGTCCTACCATTCCCTCGTGCCATAGTCGTTGGTAATGTGCCCGATTTACTTCTGTTGCTGACTCACCTTGTAGTGCTTCACACAGTGAAAAAGGAAGACCGGACGCGATGAAAGCTCAAAAAGTCGTAAGACTCCTTCACACAGTGAATCTGAAATTTATGTTCTACTATAGCTTCAAAAGAACAACTTCAAATGTTTATAGAAAATTGTGAAATAAATGTGATATAAAGCAAAAAATATCGGCTGTCGCTATGGCCATTTCGATATCGTTATATCGATACGTTATTTGAAATTCATCGACGATATATATCAATATTTTTTGGGGAAAGAATTGATATATTGATATTTTATCAATAGCCCTAACCTGAACCGACGTTGAGGGCAGAATAAAAAATTCGGAAGCATTATTTTCGAGCACGTCCTCGCACTTTAGCCGTGCTCTTGTTTACGCTCACCACATACTCTGTAATCATCAGCTAGTTCACTTGTTTCAGTGGGTCCCGTAATTCTTTCCTGTCTGCGCTGAGTTTAGCATTATCATCAGCGAATGTTATCGTCAGCTCCATTTACCCCTGAATTTTAATCCCCCTCCTGAACATTTCTTTTATTTCGGTCGCCGCTTTTTCTATGTGCAGGTTGAACAGTGGGGAAGAAAAATCGCGACCTTGCCTTACGTCTTTTTTAACTCGAGCACTTTAACGACTTAGCTGATGGCATTACGTTCTGCCAAGGCTTTGCACAAAAGATGGCTTTACCTGTGAGGAAATATTATCCTAAGAAAAAACTGCAGTACTGCACAGTTAGACGTCGGCAGACATGTTGCAAGGACTGGGAAGTAGTTTTTAATGCAGGAAAGTGCAAGGTCGTGCGCTTCACGAAACGCAAAAAGGTGGTATCGTTTAGTTACGCGATTGATGATCACGAATACAGCTAGTCACGTCTTAAGAATGTTTCAGAGTAGCAGATGTGAGACGGAAGGAACCACATAGGCTATGTCGTCGTGATAGGCAACGTCAGCTACGATTTATTATTAGGATACTTAAAACGTCTCATTTCCGCTTATGTACACTGCTGTGGAAGGACAAAGGTAACGTTTGCATTATAAGTCGCTTCCAAGTAGCAGAGCTCGATGAAACTTGGACTATTGAAAAATAACTGCTGCAGTGTACTATAGACAGTAGCTGAAAGAAGAATGCCGTGAGACGAACGGAAATGACGCTTTTGTTCAGATGCAGTAATTACACTGAAGTGACAGAGATTTATGATGGTTCTCTGAACAGACACACATTGCAAAGGAGCATAGTGTTACAATAATGATGACGGGTAATGCACTATGTTTACAAATCCGCTCGGGGACTGGATGTTTGTATTGCCTTCATCATCATATAGGGTAGTGGCGAGACTGAACAGTAAAGAGATTGGGAATTTGTTTGGACGCTGATAAGGGAGCAGTTGAGCACCCCAGAAACTTGTCCAGAAAGTAATGCACTGCATTTTCTTCTCAGCCAAAAACAATGGTAGCAAAGCGAGACTAAGTATGTTATTATTGAAGTCTCCTGAGTGAGCGCGCCAAGTTTCCGTCACTTCCGACAGATAGCGTAGCTGCAGGACATTTTCAAAATGGCGTCTGTAGGTGATGTGCGTTACAAGCAACGTGCCATCATTGAATTTCTCACTGCAAAGAAAGAAACAGTGGGGAATATTCACAAACGCTTGTCCAAAGTCTATGGAGCATCTGCCATCGACAGGAGTATAGATAGTCGCTGGGCATGGAGGGTGACGTCATCAGAAGGCGGTTCGGCGGAGCTCCACGACTTGCAGTGGTCCGGCAGACCGTCCACGGCTATCACACGTGGCATGTTGCAGCGACCTGATGTTGTCATTCTCCATTAAAGGATTCCATTCGAAGACATTTTGAGGACGATGAGTATGTGATTCACACAGTGAAGCACTGGCTCCAAGACAAGGATTGTTACCGAAAGGGCATACACGCCATCGTTTCATGTTGGAGGAAGACCACAGAATGGGATGGAGATTACGTGGAAAGATGGAGTGTGTAGATAAAACACCATTCTCTCGTCTGTGTAATTCTCATTATGTTCAATAAAGAATTGTTGAAGAAAAAATGCGGTGCATGCATTCTCCACTGAGGATGACACGGCGGTCGGATGGTCCCAGTAGGCCACTCGTGGCCTGAAGACGGAGTGCATTACTTTCTGGGCAACCCTTATATCAACATCAGTTTAAAAAATTTGGAGGTAAGTAAACTGGTGCAACATTGTGCCTCTTCGCACTGTAACACCTGCACATCCCAAATGATGATGTTAGAGAGAGTTGTGAATCCAGCAGCTTATGGCAAGAGGTAGAAACACGTAGTGCACTCAGGAACATTGTCGAACACGATGGTTTCGGTGGTCCAGATGTTATGGTGTGTTGCATGGACCTGCTGACCTCCAAAGTTTAGAACACCATACACTCACCTGTCAGCATTATTGAGACACTGCACTCCTTCCCCATGCACTGCTTTTGAGAGGTGCATTCCTCTCTGATTTCATTGTTATGGATGACAATGCACGACTGCACCAAACTTTGCAGGTGGAGGAGCTGTTGGAACGAAAGAGCGTTCAGCGAATGGGTTGGCCTGCTCGTTCCCCCCTACTTAATCCCCATCGAGCACGTATGGGATGGATACAGGAGATCTATTGCAGTGCGTCCACATATACCACCGACCATCCAGCAGTTGTCACCCACAGTGGCGGGGGAATAGAGTGCCCTACCACAGGAACTCCTTACCAACCTTGTGGCCAGCATGGGAGGTCGTTGCAGGGCATCGGGAGCCGTTTGCAGTGACCACACACCCTACTAAGAACCATATCTGCCTTACATGGAGTCCAGGAGAGCATTATGGATCGCAGTAACTTGTAATTGCTGTCTTTGAATAAAAGTGTCATTTCTGTTCGTCTGATTGCGTATTTCTTTCAGTTACCTTCCCATACCATACTCTACTGTACTATGCTGTAGCACTTCTTTCTATGTGTGATCCAAGTTACATCGAGCTATGTTACTCGGTAGGGACACACAAAACGGAAGTCACTGTAGTCCTTAGGATTTGTACACCAGGGTACGTTCTTCACTGCATCACATGCATGGAATGGCAGCAGGTGGGACTCGTCTCGCGGTAGGTGGCGGTCATGTTTTATGTCACCAGTGTTCCAAGATGCTACTCCAGGCTGGTGTAAAATGAATGTGCGCAACGGAAAATAATAAACGCGAAAATGAAGATTTGGCCCTGTCTCACTAATTCTATAAATTACAATCTAAACATAAATGAGTGATGAAGGCAACTAATCCTACTAAATGATGAACGTTGTTCCTGCTTATATTTTTATTATAGATTAAAAAGACTTAATATTACAAAGTTTACATTTATTAAGGAAAATTACTAATCAATTGCCCAACTCTGCCCCTTATTATGACTGCGCGATCTAATATCAAAAACGCAAAATGACTGACATCATCTAGATACCAAAAACTGGAAGACACTATTTTCAAAGATGATCTACGGTGGTGTGGAACCTCAGTGGAGATACACTAACGTGATCGCGGCTCTTTAGCTGTATAGCCCTAATAAGGCGAAGGAATTTGCGATATGAATCTTCAAGTTTTGGCAGGGCAAAGACTGTTCCATTAAGTTTCGGGTTTGCAGCCGCAAGAAATCTCCTTCTTCTTCTAATATTTCGGTTGTATAACGTTCAGCCGAAATATTAGAAGAAGAAGGAGATTTCTTGCGGCTGCACACCCGAAACTTAATGGAACAATTTGCGATATCACCGTAGGTACTACGTCGGCAGAATGCGGTCCTCTGACTACTATACTCTAATACTGTCTTCTCCTGTGTTCTACAGACGAGAAACGCGGACTCTCAGCCACAAGGACGGAGTTCAGATAACGTCTCAACGTAAGTACAGGCAGAAGGAGTGCCCTCAATTACTGAACGCTGCGTAGTCAACGACGACTGCCAAACCGGAGGTGAAGCCCAGAATCGTAGAGGTTGGCAACAGTACAGTACCTAACTGTTCTAACTATAAACTGTCCTGAGAGCAATGGCACTAAGTCCGTCTGTACCAACAAAAGATGATACTGAGCGACTGTTACACACAGGAGCTCACAACGGAAGACTGCGTCTCTCCAGCGCTGGCTTCCCAGCATGGCTCGGCCGCCCACCATCGTAATTCCGAAAACGAATCATATTCCCGAAACCACGGAATATTCTCCCTCTCTAACGATTCTTCCGAACGGCGACCAACCATATTTTAGTCTTTTGTTGTCCAGCGCGGAAAGTTTGCAAGGAAAAACATATACTCGTACAATGGTACGCTTCTGAGTAAAAATCCTTGGAAATAACGCAGCCTGCGTGGTTTGCAACGTGCAGCTTCTTCGTTGCTCTCACCTGCGTCCAAGATTTCCATAGTTCCCGAAGTATAATCCTTGCGGTTCGGCTACAGCACTGACCGGTCGCGATTCTATTGTGCTCCAGCGCTACGACGCCCGTCTCCTACTTCCTCTGTTTAAGCAGGACCAACACACCTGTGTTGGCCTTCCACCCAGGGCTTGAGTTCCGTTTGCCACTTAATTTCCACTGTCGTTCCAACCTCTACTAGTATAGTACTAAAGACACTCCATCACCTTTCATGCAATAAGCGTTAATAATTATTTACAAGGCGTACGTGACAATGTCAGTCTCCTTCAAATATTCATATGTACGATGTACTACTATCAAGTAATACCTAATGTGGTTGTAAATGATGGCAAAGTATGTGGATGAGTGCTTGTAAGGTGCAAAATTATAGCCACTTTATAGTGTGTCTATCCATTAGATACCACGAAATAAAATTTGGCAAAAAATACATCACACAAAGCGATAACTCATTTTTCTCACACTTCATCCGTCAATGAAGCAGAAGAGTGCTTAATACAAGGTAGAACAGAAAGTACCATCATGCCTGCACTTAACAATGACAGATCAAAAACGTCTATCTGTGTTGACTGTGCTAGTGCTGTGTTTTGTGCATGTTTCGTGAGCACAGTTTTTGGAAGCTATAGACGACTGTCTGTGATCAGCACAGTGTGTCAGTTACAGACAGTGTAACAGTAGCAAGCGGCAAGCCATAAATCAAACACGTGGAGTCGCACAGTATGTTATTTGCTGTGAGTGCTTTGACGGTTGTCGCTCTCAGCTACACTGCGAGCGCAAATGCGCATTTTGTATTACGGAACAGCAATTACCCCACTGTCAGACAAGGCTGATTCCACCGTGTTTACAGGCCGCACATTACGAGCGGGGCGTGAAGCAGACTAGTGAGTAAAAGGCGAACGAACAACAATGTGTGTAGTACTAGTCTCCGTTCTCAGCCGGCAGCGGTGGCCGAGCGGTTCTAGGCGCTTCAGTCCGGAACCGCGCAACTGCTACGGTCGCAAGTTCGAATCCTGCCCTGGGCAGTGTCAGCATTATGTGTCGTGGTCTTATCGTGGCGTGTTTATCTTCTGCCATTAGTTAAGACGATAGAAATGCCACTTGCACGTTTAGAGTAGCAGATTGACGGTGACCAAAATTGACAATCTGAAGTTCCTTTGATATTGGTACGTTAATCCTATTTCCACATATATCTCTGATACTTGACAAAAGTGTCTATACATTTGTCTTCATGGCTATGTACAGGAATATGTTAATCTTATTTGGCGCCGACTGAAACTTGACTATAGACTGGTACAGACAATTGTCGAACTCGTACAGACTGGTACAGACTAATGCAGACTGGTACAGATTAATGCAGACTAACTAATCGAAGGTCTGTACACTCGTTATAATACCTCGTGTGTTCATGTACCACTGCGCAATTGTGATCCTTGAGGAGAAAAGGTTCCACGTTAGCAGCAATCTAATTGGCTGCGTTACATATAAATACGCGGATTGGTGGAAACAGAATTTGGTCCGTCTCTATGGCAGCGCCATCTCGTAGTGCGGAGACGTATGAGCGCTGCGCCTGCGCTGTTGTGCTTAGCGGGGCGCGCTTTACTGGGAAAGTTGTGTACGCGCTGACTACGTGGAACTATGTACACAACACTTACTTAGGTTGTTCTAAGTTCTAGGGGACTGATGACCGCAGATGTTAAGTCCCATAGTGCTCAGAGCGATTTGAACCATTTTTTCCGTTCTCAGATTCGCAGCAGAGCTCTGTTGTAGGGGAGTATGGCCTCATTTTCGCTTCTGCTTGGCGCCATCTGTTATTGATGATTGGTTGAAGTTGAGTCATGTGGCCATATCCAGAGCTCTGGTTAGACGTCTGGTTTAGATCGCATCACGCACACTGAGGTGACAAAAGTCATAGGATACCTCCTGACATCGCGTTGGACCTCCTTTCGTCCATCCTAGTGCAGCAGTTCGGTGTGGCACGGACTCAACAAGTCGTCGTCTTAAGTCCCGTGCAGAAATATTGGGCCATGTTTTCTGTGTAGCCGTCTATTATCGCGAAAGTGTTGCCAGTGCAGCACTTCGTGCATGAACTGACCTCTCGATTACGTCCCACAAATGTTCGATGGGTTTCATGACGGGTGACCTGGGTAGCCAAACCATTCACTCGAACTATCCGATGTGTACTTCAAACCGATGGCGAAAAATTGTGGCCCGGTGACATGACATCGTTGTTTTGGAACGTCAAGTCTATGAATGGCTGCAAGTGATCTCTAAGTAGCCGAAGACAACCATTTCCAGTCTGTGGTGGGTTCAGTTGTACCAGAGGCCGCGCGGGGTAGCCGAGCTGTCAGGGGCGCCTTGTCACGGTCCGCGCGGGTCCCGCCATTGGAGGTTCGAGTCCTCCCTCAGCCATGGGTGTGTGTGTGTTGTCCAGTGTACTGTGTAAGCTTAGGGACCGATGACCTCAGCAGTTTGGTCCCACAAGACCTTACCACAAATTTCCAATTTCAGTTGGACCAGAGGACCCATTTAAATACAGCCCATACCATTATGGAGATACCAGCAGGGTGCACAGTGCCTTGTTGACATCTTGGCTTCATGGAGTCTGTCCCCCTCTCAGCTCTTACCAACCGAAATCGGGACTCATCTCACCAGCCCACGGTTTTCCAGTCGTCTAGGGTCTAACAGATATGGTCACAAACTCAGGAGAGGCGCTGCAGGCGATGTTGAATGTTTAGCAAAGGCACTCGCGTCGGTCGTCTGCTGCCCCTTAACGCCGCACTGTCCACACGGATACGTCAGTCGCACGTCCCACACTGATTTGTGCGGTTATCTCACGCAGTGGTGCTTGTCTATTAGCACTGACAACTGTACGCAAAATCCGGTGCTTTCGATTCGTTAAGTGAAGGCCGTTGGCTACTGTGTTGTCCGTAGTAAGAGGTAATGCCTGAAATTTGGTATTCTCGACACACACTCTTGATGACGCTGTTGATCTCGGAAAACCGAATTCCCTAATGATTCCCGGAATGGAATGTCCCGTGCGTCTCGCTCCAATTACAATTCCACGTCAAAGTTATTAATCCTGTTGTGCGGCCATAATCACGTCCGAAATCTTATTATATGAACCAGTTGAGTACAAATGACAACTCTGATAATGCATTGTTCTCCCTTTTTCCACCTTATGTATGGGACTGCTGCCACTCCTCGGCGACCCCAAACACGTGACACTGTAGCTGCCTGACGGTGTGTTGTTGTGTTGTCTGCGTGAGCGGATGATTCACTGATTAATAACAGTAGCTGTCTTTATATTTAAATGGATTTCAGTATTCAATGTAAGACACGATAAAAAATTCCAGAATGAGATTTTCACTCTGCAGCGGGGTGTGCGCTGATATGAAACTTCCTGGCAGATTAAAACTGTGTGCCGGACCGAGACTCGAACTCGGGACCTTTGCCTTTCGCGGGCAAGTGCTCTACCAATTGAGCCATCCAAGCACGACTCACGCCCTGTCCTCACAGGAGATGAGGTACCGGCAGAAGTAAAGCTGTGAGGACGGGGCGTGAGTGGTGCTTGGATGGCTCAATTGGTAGAGCACTTGCCCGCGAAAGGCAAAGGTCCCGAGTTCGAGTCTCGGTCGGGCACACAGTTTTAATCTACTGGGAAGTTTCACGATCAAAAATTGCTTCCTAAATATTTTGAAAGACCTTTTTGTTTGCTCACTGTGTTGCATGAAACCAGCCCTAATTAATTTCACGTTTCTTGCTACAAATAAGTACCACATTTGTAGTTCACTATCTCGGTAATCCACAGTGTCGTATCCATGTTACTACCATGTTAAAATCTATATAGTAGCAGCTGTTTGGTACGCGTCCACAGCCGTGAGCTGTCGGTACTGAAAGACAAACAATAAGACATTTCCTCTCTCACATCCTGTAACACCACAGTGCCTCTCAGGCCCTGAAGTAAGCGGCCAGCTTAGCTTTACTTACACTGCCGAATTTATCAACGCCGGCCGCTGTGACAGGCGCTTCAGTCCGGAACCGCGCTGCTGCTACGGTCGCAGGTTCGAATCCTGCCTCGGGCATGGATGTGTGTGATGCCCTTAGGTTAGTTAGGTTTAAGTAGTTCCTAGTCTAGGGGACTGATGACCTGAGATGTTAAGTCCCATAGCGCTTAGAGCCATTTGAACTATATTTTTGAATTTATCAACGTCAATTGAAATTAAGCACATCTCAAATTGTTGCTGTCTCTCTATGAATATTCTTTTTTTGTCGCCGAGCGGTAAAAGTGCATTCTTTAAGAAGCTCTTTAGCTCACGTTTTTTGAATTCAATTAGCAGTTGCTAGACGCATATTGTTATAAAATGTGGCTCGCACTCACAGCCCGCACGAATACTTGATTTGGGCCACATGTGTCCCACAGACTGCAGTTTGACGACCACTGCTAGAGACAAACAATTGGTCAAGATTTAAATGGTTGTCATGTTATTCGCTAGTGCGCTGATAGGTCTGGCGAGCTTGTCAAACATGTACATTGTTTCACCCATTTGTTAGAAATTTTGCCGCGCTGGATTAGCCGAGCGGTCTGAGTCGCTGCAGTCATGGATTGTGCGGCTGGTCCCGTCGGAACTCGAGTCCTCCCTTGGGCATGAGTGTGTGTGTTTGTCCTCAGGATAATTTAGGTTAAGTAGTGTGTAAACTTAGGGACTGATGACCTTAGCAGGTATGTCCCATACGATTTCACACACATTTTGTTAGAAATTTTGAATTACAGCCGATTCGACAAACAACATTGACAGTGTATGTGTTTGTCAATCAGCAGCCAGCTACTCGCCAGACTGATATCCACAACTTTAAGACATCTGCCAAATGGAGCACACTATTCGTTGCACACTAATGTTTAAAATACTTCACGGCACGATACACACAGCGTGTTAGCCGATTGAAGAGCGAGGTCGCATATGACTGTGCACGTTTGTGACAAACTCGTCAGTAGGGACAGTGAGTCTGATAAACGAGTTTCATCTACATCTACATCCATACTCCGCAAGCCACCTGACGGTGTGTGGCGGAGGGTACTTTGAGCACCTCTATCGGATCTCCCTTCTATTCCAGTATTGTGTTGTTCGTGGAAAGAAAGATTGTCGGTATGCCTCTGTGTGGGCTCTAATCTCTCTGCTTTTATCCTCATGGTCTCTTCGCGAGATATACGTAGGAGGGAGCAACATACTGCTTGACTCCTCGGTGAAGGTATGTTCTCGAAACTTCAACAAAAGCCCGTACTGAGCTACTGAGCGTCTCTCCTGCAGAGTCTTCCACTGGAGTTTATCCATCATATCCGTAACGCTTTCGCGATTACTAAATGATACTGTAACGAAGCGCGCTGCTCTCCGTTGGATCTTCTCTATCTCTTCTATCAACCCTATGTGGTACGGATCCCACACTGGCGAGCAGTATTCAAGCAGTGGTCGAATAAGCGTACTGTAACCTACTTGCTTTGTTTTCGGATTGCATTTCTTTATGATTCTTCCAATGAATCTCAGTCTGACATCTGCTTTACCGGCGATCAACTTTATTTGATCATTCCATTTTAAATCACTCCTAATGCCTACTCCCAGATAATTTATTGAATTAACTACTTCCAGTTGCTTATCTGCTATACTGTAGCTAAATGATAAAAGATCTTTCTTTCTACGTATTCGCAGCACATTACACTGATTCTACATTGAGATTCAATTGCCATTCCCTGCAGCATGCGTCAATTCGTTCCATATCCTCCTGCATTTCAGTACAATTTTCCATTGTTACAGCCTCTCGATATACCACAGCATTATCCGCAAAAAGCCTCAGTGAACTTCCGATGTCATCCACAAGATCATTTATGTATATTGTGAATAGCAACAGTCCTATGACACTCCCCTGCGGCACACCTGAAATCACTCTTACTTCGGAAGACTTCTCTCCATTGAGAATGACATGCTGCGTTCTGTTATCTAGGAACTCTTCAATCCAATCACACAATTGGTCTGACAGTCCATATGCTCTTACTTTGTTCATTAAACGACTGTGGGGAACTGTATCGAACGCCTTGCGGAAGTCAAGAAACACGGCATCTACCTGGGAACCCGTGTCTATGGCCCTCTAAGTCTCGTGAACGAATAGCGCGAGCTGGGTTTCACACGACCGTCTTTTTCGAAACCCATGCTGATTCCTACAAAGTAGATTTCTAGTCTCCAGAAAAGTCATTATACTCGAACACAATACGTGTTACAAAATTCTATAACTGATCGACGTTAGAGATATAGGTCTATAGTTTTGCATATCTGCTCGACGTCCCTTCTTGAGAACGGGGATGACCTGTGTCCTTTTCCAATCTTTTGGAACGCTACGCTCTTCTAGAGACCTACGGTACACCGCTGCAAGAAGGGGGGCAAGTTCCTTCGCGTACTCTGTGTAAAATCGAACTGGTATCCCATCAGGTCCAGCGGCCTTTCCTCTTTTGAGCGACTTTAATTGTTTCTCTATGCCTCTGTCGTCTGTTTCGATATCTACCATTTTGTCATCTGTGCGACAATGTAGAGAGGGAACTAGAGTGCAGTGTTCCTCTGTGAAACATCTTTGGAAGAAGACATTTACAAGGGCCTTTACACATTTATTCTAGAAAAATATCGACTCTTAGACATAGTGTATTTTAATACGACAGTATGCCATCTGAGGCAATTTATCTAAATCCACATCTACATCCATACTCCGCAAGCCACCTGACGGTGTGTGGCGGAGGGTACCTTGAGTACCTCTATCGGTTCTCACTTCTATTCCACTTAAAACACTTGATAATGGGACTTTAAAGCCGAAATCATGATTGTGTAAGTGTAATGTAACACTGTGAATAAACAACAGTCTAATGGCGATACTGACTTTAAAGATCCTAAGAGGCTCTACTTACGTAATACGTCCTTTCACATATCAGCATAGGACATCTTGCATTATATCAGCTTCAGTGACGCTCGTAAACTCACCTGCAACAAAAGACAGTATTATTATTTCACTTGTGGCTGCGCTTGCATATCAGTAGATACCTTAATATGAGTGATGATGAGTAACTAAGGTATATTATACATGCAATAACGTCAGCTTGCCTCACGGGTCTGGCTGTTTGTGTGAGCACAGCTCATAATGTTCGGCCTGCTCTCCCGCCTTCCGTGCTGCCCCAGCGCAATGTGCGCCGGCACCGGCAAGGTCCCTGTCGAGCAGTGTGTATACAGAGGCCTCAGCAGGAGCGCTCATCTACACCGATCAGCCAGAGCGTTATGACCACCGACATTCTATCTATAGCCGGCCGCGGTGGCCGAACGGTTCTAGGCGCTTAAGTCCGGAACTGCGCGACTGCTACGGTCGCAGGTTCGAATCCTGCCTCGGGCATGGATGTGTGTGATGTCCTTAGGTTAGTTAGGTTCAAGTAGTTCTAAGTTCTAGGGGACTGATGACCTCAGAAGTTAAGTCCTATAGTGCTCAGAGCCATTTGAACCAATCTGTCTATATAAACCGGTCCAGGCGACAGCTTCACCGGGTCAGGAATGGTTGCCCGCTAGATGCAAGCACAGTGCATGTAGTATCAGTAGCATGCTGTCCGTGTGTAGAATGGGAGAAGACGCGTGATCCATCTGAGTTTGAGCGAGGCCAGATTGTGATGGTCTGGAGTCTAGCCACGAGCATTTCGGAAACTGAAACTTGTCGGGTCTTTGAGGAGTGCTGTGGTCAGTGTCTTGAACACGTGGCAGGACCAAGATGAAACCACATCCTGACGACGTGGGGTTGGGTGGCCACCCCTCCTTACAGATGTCAGACATCGTAAGCTGGGCAGACGGGTAAAACAGGACAGGTGGCGAATTGTGGTGGAACTACAGTACTGGCCATTAAAATTGCTACACCAAGAAGAAATGCAGATGATAAACGGGTATTCATTGGACAAATATATTGTACTAGAACTGACATGTAATTCCATTTTCACACAATTTGGGTGCATAGATCCTGAGAAATCAGTATCCAGAACAACCTACTCTGGCCGTAATAACGGTCTTGATACACCTGGGCATGAGCTTCGCTGGCGTGTAAAGGTACAGCTACCCATGCAGGTTCAACACGATACCACAGTTAATCAAGAGTAGTGACTGGCGTATTGTGACGAGCGAGTTGCTCGGCCACCATTGACCAGACGCTTTCAATTGGTGAGAGATCTGGAGAATGTTCTGGCCAGGCCAGCAGTCGAACATTTTCTGTATCCAGGAAGGCCCGTACAGGACCTGCAACATGCGGTCGTGCATTATCCTGCTGAAATGTATGGTTTCGCAGGGATCGAATGAAGGGTAGAGCCACGTGTAGTTAACACATCTGAAATGTAACGCCCACTATTCAAAGTGCCGTCAATGCTAACAAGAGGTGACCGAGACGTAACCAATTGTACCTCATACCATCACGCCGGGTGATACGCCAGTATGGCGATGACGAATACACGCTTCCAATGTGCGTTCACCGCGATGTCGCCAAATACGGATGCGACCATCATGATGCTGTAAACAGAACCTGGATTCATCCGAAAAAATGACGTTTTGCCATTAGTGCACCCAGGTTCGTCGTTGAGTACACCACCGCAGGCGCTCCTGTCTGTGATGCAGCGTCAAGGGTAACCGCAGCCGTGGTCTCCGAGCTGATAGTCCATGCTGCTGCAAACGTCGTCGAACTGTTCGTGCGGACGGTTGTTGTCTTGCAAACGTCCCCATCTGTTGACTCAGGGATCGAGACGTAGCTGAACGATCCGTTACAGCCATGCGGATAAGATGCCTGTCATCTCGACTGCTAGTGATACGAGGCCGTTGGGATCCAGCACGGCGTTCCGTATTACCCTCCTGAACCCACCGATTCCATATTCTGCTAACAGTCATTGGATCTCGACCAACGCGAGCAACAATGTTGCGATACGATAAACCGCAATTGCGATAGGCTACAATCCGACCTTTATCAAAGTCGGAAACGTGATGGTACGCATTCCTCCTTAGGCATCACAACAACGTTTCACCAGGCAACGCCGGTCAACTGCTGTTTGTGTGTGAGAAATCGATTGGAATCTTTCCTCATGTCAGCACGTTGTAGGTGACGCCACCGGCGCCAACCTTGCGTGAATGCTCTGACAGAGCATCTTCTTCCTGTCGGTTAAATTTCGCGTCTGTAGCACGACACCTTCGTGGTGTAGCAATTTTAATGTCCAGTGGTGTAACATCAGAGTTCAATACTGGGCAGAGTACAAGTGTATGTGAACACACAGTGCGCTGAACATACGTAATAATGGACATTTGTAGCAAACAACCCGTGCATGTGCCAATGTTAACACCACGACATCGGCAATTACGACTGAAATGGGACGGTGACCATCGGCACTGGGCGTTGGCGCAGCTGCAGAGCGTTGCATGGTCTGAAGAACCCCGATACGTTCTCCGTTATGCCGATGGGAGGGCGCGAATCCTTTACCTTCCAGCGAAACAGCTCCTTGAGACATGTACTGAAGGATGGAGAGAAGTTGGCAGGAGCTCTATTATGCTCTGGGGAACAGTCACATCTGCACCCATGGGTCCAGTGTAGCTTGTGCAAGGCGCCGTGATGGCCAAAGAGTATCGTACACTGGTTGCAGACCACGTACAACCAATGTTATGTTTCCTGATGTCAGTGGCATTTTTCAACAAGACAAAGGGCCATATCGCAAAGCCAGGAGTGTGATGGAGAGATTCTAGGAACACAGTGGCGAGTTTCAATTGAAGTGCTGGCTCCCCAGCTCGCCACATCTGGACACAGTCGAACACATTTGGGATGCGACTGCCAGAGTTCCCGCCTTCCCGGGATTTGCGATAATTAGGCGACTTCTGTGTGCAGATGTGGTGCCAACTTGCTCTAGCGACCTACCAAGGCCTCATTGCTTCCATGCCATGATGCGTCGCCGCTGTTGTCCGTTCCGAAGGTGGACGCACCGGGTATCAGGTACGTGGTCATATGCAACGTGTACATTACGTGACGAACAGCGTGGCAGTATTGATTAAACTACTGAAGACTCTACAAGCATTGTGGTCATTATTGTTAATCACATGGCACAGCACATATCGACCAATAACAGCATTTTCACAAATGTGATAAAGATCAAAAGTCATAGTGTAAATAGGGTTTTCAGAGAGTAAATATTTTTTTCCTAATTTCTGTAATATTCTTCGAATGAAAATGTATCTTGCAGTACACCATATCTGAATCGGCCTGTGTTCTTCCTCAAGCTTCAAGCAACATCCACGCCAAATTTCACTGAAATCGGTTCATCAGGTTAGTTGTAAACACATAACAGTCGGTGTTACGCTCTCATTTATACTATTAGTACGTATAAAACTTGCAAGTATGTATTCTGATGAAATAAAGCCTCCATCTTGCCCCAACCTACGCTCAAGTTATCTGCAAAACCTCACGAAAATTTAAATAATTGCGTAGATTTTCGCGGCCAGAGTCAGTCGACATAAAAGTTTTCTGGGTATGGTACCGCGTCATAATGTAAAAAAACTACTGCTGGTGTTATTTTTTTTTTTAATTATGACGCGGTACCATACACAGAAAACTTTTATGTCGACTCACGAAAATTCTTCTAGTAATTTTGGAGAAACACGAACAAAGAGAGAGAGAGAGAGATACAACAGAGTCACACACTTATTATTAGTACAGGGTGTTTCAAAAATGACCGGTATATTTGAAACGGCAATAAAAACTAAACGAGCAGCGATAGAAATACACCGTTTGTTGCAATATGCTTGGGACAGCAGTACATTTTCAGGCGGCCAAACTTTCGAAATTACAGTAGTTACAATTTTCAACAACAGATGGCGCTGCAAGTGATGTGAAAGATATAGAAGACAACGCAGTCTGTGGGTGCGCCATTCTGTACGTCGTCTTTCTGCTGTAAGCGTGTGCTGTTCATAACGTGCAAGTGTGCTGTAGACAACATGGTTTATTCCTTAGAACAGAGGATTTTTCTGGTGTTGGAATTCCACCGCCTAGAACACAGTGTTGTTGCAACAAGACGAAGTTTTCAACGGAGGTTTAATGTAACCAAAGGACCGAAAAGCGATACAATAAAGGATCTGTCTGAAAAATTTCAACGGACTGGGAACGTGACGGATGAACGTGCTGGAAAGGTAGGGCGACCGCGTACGGCAACCACAGAGGGCAATGCGCAGCTAGTGCAGCAGGTGATCCGACAGCGGCCTCGGGTTTCCGTTCGCCGTGTTGCAGCTGCAGTCCAAATGACGCCAACGTCCACGTATCGTCTCATGCGCCAGAGTTTACACCTCTATCCATACAAAATTCAAACGCGGCAACCCCTCAGCGCCGCTACCATTGCTGCACGAGAGACATTCGCTAACGATATAGTGCACAGGATTGATGACGGCGATATGCCTGTGGGCAGCATTTGGTTTACTGACGAAGCTTATTTTTACTTGGGCGGCTTCGTCAATAAACAGAACTGGCGCATATGGGGAACCGAAAAGCCCCATGTTGCAGTCCCATCGTCCCTGCATCCTCAAAAAGTACTGGTCTGGGCCGCCATTTCTTCCAATGGAATCATTGGCCCATTTCTCAGATCCGAAACGATTACTGCATCACGCTATCTGGACATTCTTCGTGAATTTGTGGCGGTACAAACTGCCTTAGACGACACTGCGAACACCTCGTGGTTTATGCAAGATGGTGCCCGGCCACATCGCACGGCTGACGTCTTTAATTTCCTGAATGAATATTTCGATGATCGTGTGATTGCTTTGGGCTATCCGAAACATACAGGAGGCGGCGTGGATTGGCCTCCCTATTCGCCAGACATGAACCCCTGTGACTTCTTTCTGTGGGGACACTTGAAAGACCAGGTGTACCGCCAGAATCCAGAAACAATTGAACAGCTGAAGCAGTACATCTCATCTGCATGTGAAGCCATTCCGCCAGACACGTTGTCAAAGGTTTCGGGTAATTTCATTCAGAGACTACGCCATATTATTGCTACGCATGGTGGATATGTGGAAAATATCGTACTATAGAGTTTCCCAGACCGCAGCGCCATCTGTTGTTGAAAATTGTAACTACTGCAATTTCGAAAGTTTGTCTGCCTGAAAATGTACTGTTGTCCCAAGCATATTGCAACAAACGGTGTATTTCTGTCGCTGCTCGTTTAGTTTTTATTGCCGTTTCAAATATACCGGTCATTTTTGAAACACCCTGTATATAAGATACAGATGAGAACTTATACAAATATTTCTTTCTGAGTATTAAAACTCATTTTAAACACATTTTTCAGTCTAGTTAGCGCCGTAATCGCCTTTTGTTTGCCAAATAACATTTCCGCATACTA
Organism: Schistocerca americana; assembly: GCF_021461395.2. Classification (NCBI taxonomy): domain Eukaryota; kingdom Metazoa; phylum Arthropoda; class Insecta; order Orthoptera; family Acrididae; genus Schistocerca; species Schistocerca americana. The sequence goes on along the minus strand of NC_060128.1, from coordinate 169,040,595 downwards.
CTCTAAGGGTATGATATCCATTTTGTTGCATCTTTGATTTAGGCATGCAAGCCATTCTCAGGTTGTTTTGAACCATCTTTGAAAACATCAGAATCCAATGCAGAATCACCACGTGCAAAAATACAGTATGTTTCGTGTATAGCGTTGCGTGGAAACAGATATCTACATCTACGCCCATGTTCCGCAAGCCAATATATGGTGCATAACGGAGAGTACTTAGCACTGCTACTAATCATTACGTTTCCTGTAGCCTCGCAAATGGAGCGACGGAAAAACAAGTTCCTATATCCCTCCGCACGAGACCTAATTTCCCTTATCTTGTATTTACTGTCCTTGCGGGAAACGTAGGTTGGCGGCAGCAGAAACGTCGTCCAGTCAGCCAGAAATGATGGTTCTCTAACTTTTCCCAGTTGCGTTTCACGTAAATAACGTTGTCTTCTTTCCACAGAGGCCGTTTCTACTTGAGTTCAGGAACATTTCTGTAACACTCGCGTGTTGATGGAACCTATGGGTAGCAAATCTAGCTTCGAGTTTTTGGAAATCTATGGTAAGGTCTTACAGGACCAAAATGCTGAGGTCACCGATCCCTAGGCCTACACCCTACTTAATCAAACTAACTCACGCCATGGACAAGACACACACTCATGCCCGAGGGAGTACTTGAACCTATGACGAGGGGGGGGGGGGGGGGGGGGGGGGAGAGCCGCACGGACCGGGACAAGGCGGGCTACACCACGCGGCTAGCTTTGATGTTTCCCTCTAAAGTCTAAAGCGACCTGGTGAGTATCCCAAACACACTGTAGCAGCTCTCACGAATAGGTCGTACCAGTCTTCTACATGCCGTCTGGTCTTTACATCAGTTACACTTGCGTAGAGTGGCCGATAGGCGCTTCAGTCAGGAACCGCGCCGCTGCTACGGTCGCAGGTTCGAATCCTGTCTCGGGCATGGATGTGTGTGATGTCCTTAGGTTAGTTAGGTTTAAGTAGTTCTAAGTTCTAGGAGACTTATGACCCCAGCAGTTGAGTTCCATACTGCTCAGAGCCATTTGAACCACTTTTTGTGCTAATAAACGGATATCGACTATTCGACTTCCCTGCTACCGACCCTACGTGATTGTTGCACTTCACATGGCTTTGCAACGTTACTCCAAGATAATTAATCTACGTGACTGTGTCAAGCAGTATACGTTATTGGAATATCGCAGGTCTTATTTCTACAATTTATCTGCATTAACTAGCGTTTTCCCACGTTTAGAACAAGCTGCCATTTATGACACTGAATAGATATTAAATCACTTCCTATCCTCCTACAGTCACTAAAGAACGACACTTCACCGTACACTACAGCGTCATCAGCAAACAGCCCCAGATTGCTGCTCACCCCATCCATCAGATCTCTTACGTACGAGGAGAGTTTAATAAGTAAATTTTTTGCTCGGCCTGTTTCGGTTAAAGAATGCAGAATTTGCTGTCGGATATCGTAAGGTATTCCGGCTTCAGCCTTATACCATGAAGCCTTTAAAGTGGTGTCTGTAACGGAGGTGCGATCCAAGCAGAAAGTTATCACTGAGTTTCTTTTCGCGTAAACCTAGAGCATCACAGATATTGACAGGCGCTTCCTGAATTTTTACTGAGACTTAGCGGTAAACAAAAGCACGGTGAGTCGTTGGGCGAGCCGTCTCTCATCATCGCAACAAGGTCGCGCAAACCTGTGTCGTCTCCCGCGAGCCGGCCGGGCGCACACAGCTCTGACTCCGGTAGTGTTGGAACGTGTGGACACTCTCATTTAAGATGGTCGACAGATCATGGTCAAGGAACCTCGCTGCTCAACTGGGCGTCTCTGTTGTTAGTGCTGGTACACCCTTGCACCAGTTGGGGTACTCAAAGGTGAGTGCCCGCTGTTTTCCTCGCCACCTAAACGAAGACCTTAAAGAGCAACGTAGGACCACCTGTGCAGAGTTGTTTGTGTTGTGTCGGTAGCTGGGCCGACACCGTGAAGTTGAGATGGCTGAAAATGCACGCTAGACTAACGCAGACGGGCGTGAAGTACTGGAACAGGCTACGTAATTAATGTTATTAAGAAAAGTACGTAGCTGTATTAATACTTATCTTTAATATCATTGTGGTACATCGATCTTGACGATACACAGGAGACTTTAATTACAATCACTGTAAGGCTAATGGCGCCTTGCTAGTTCGTAGCCATTAACTTAGCTGAAGGCTATTCTGTCTCTCGGCTAATGAGAGAGAAAGGCTTCGTACATCTGGTCGGTAGCTAGGTTCTCGTACAACTGGGGCGAGTGCTCTCTCGTATCACGAGACCTGCCTTGGTGGTGGCGCTAGGTCTGCGATTACACAGTGGCGACACGCTGGTCCGACATGTACTAAATGGACCGCGGCCGATTTAAGCTACCACCTAGCAAGTGTGGTGTCTGGCGGTGACACCACAGTTTGCACGTTACGAGGCTGATCGTGACAGCATTTGTCGAACATCATCAAGGGCGATGAAACACGCATTCATCACTTCGAACCGAAAACACCTCTCCTCCGAAGGAAAAGTTCAAAGCCGCGCCCTCAGTAGGGAAGAAAGTCGTGGCGACGGTTTTTCGGGACTCTCAAGAGGTTATTCTGTTTTATGTCCTCCCTCATGGTGCAACAATCAACTCTGAAGAGCACTGTGCTACCCGTAGGTTTTTGAAGAAACAACGTCAGCTTGTTCGTGGCCACAAAAATCTAAAATGCAGACGAACGTATCTTTCTCCATGAGAACTGAAGGCCTTAAGCCGGCCGTGGTGACCGAGCGGTTCTAGGCGCTTCAGTCTGGAACCGCGCGACTGCTACGGTCGTAGGTTCGAATCCTGCCTCGGGCACGGATGTGTGTGATGTCCTTAGGTTAGTTAGGTTTAAGTAGTTCTAAGTCTAGGGGACTGATGACCTCAGATGTTAAGTCCCACAGTGCTCAGAGCCATTTTTTTTAAGGCCTTAAACAAGTCTTCACACCTGAGACTGTTCTTCCTCATCCACGCTACAGCCCGGACCTCGCACCTTCCAATTTACATCTTTTTGGCTCAATGATGGATTCACTACGCGGGAAGCACTACGTGGGTGGTGGGGAGGTTAGTGATGCAGCAGTGCGTTGCCCCCGACATCGACTAGTAGAGTAGTTGCATACAGGCCAACAGGCCCTTCCAGTAAGCTGGTGTACGGCCACCGCACTGAACAGACACTATGTTGAAAAATAAGATACTGCAGCAAAAACTTAGGGTAATGGTATAGTGTACTGGAATCCTGAGTAAAACCAACCTACTTTCAGGAAAAAAGTGTCGCACTACTTATTGAACGCTCGTGGAGTATAGAGACGAACAGCGGGCCTAACACACTTCCCTGGGGCACTACTGACGATACCCTCGTCTCTGATGAACACTCAGCAGCCGGCCGGGGTGGCCGAGCGGTTCTACGCGCTACAGTCTGGAACCTCGCGACCGCTACGGTCGCAGGTTCGAATCCTGCCTCGGGCATGGATGTGTGTGATGTCCTTAGGTTAGTTAGGTTTAAGTAGTTCTAAGTTCTAGGGGACTGCTGACCTCAGAAGTTAAGTCCCATAGTGCTCAGAGCCATTTGAACACTCACCGTCCAGGACAAAATGCTAGCTTCTACTATTTAAAATGTGTTCGACCCGTAACATGTCTTGGAACCTGTGCCTTGTATTCGGACCTTCGTTAATGCAGTGGTACACCGTGTCAAACGCTTTCCGGAAATCTGGGAATATGGAATCGATCTGTTGCCCTTCATCCATGCCTCATGTAAGAAAAGGCCAACCCGAATTTCACAAGAATGGCAGTCCGGACCGTTCCTGGCACTGTCGTACTTGGCGGATCTGTTGTAGCCGAGAAAATAAACTAGGCGAAGACGTGGATGAATCTTCGTACCATTTGGGAGTACAAGCTGGTGCGGCAGCAGCACGTAATCACACACCTCTGCACAGACGCAACACTGAAACCTTGCAAAGTGACGGTAGCGCATCGACTGACCAGTTCAGATACTGGCGCTCGACTTCAATACTGCCAATGTCTGTTGCAGTCTGTGCGCGGTGGAGAGGTGGATCCTAAAATGGTCATATACTCTAAGATAAGAAAGAAAAGGGGCGCACCACGAAGAAACTATTCGAATGGGGCGGAAATCGGTAGATGTGATGTACATGAATAGACAAAAAAAAAAAAAAAAAAAAAAAGATTACATTTTCAGAAAAACTGTATGATTTATTCAGGGGAAAGACCGTCGCATATTGGGCAAGCAAATAACACGTTGGTCCACCATTGGCGTTTATGCAAGCAGTTATTCGGCTTGGCATTAATTGATAGACTTGTTGCCACATATTGTGCCACATTCTGTCCAACTGGCGTGTTAGATCATCAAAATCCCGAGACGCTCGGTGGATCCTGGCCATAATGCTCCAAACTATAGGGAGAGATCCGGCGACCTTCCTGGCTAAGGTAGGATTTGGGAGGCAGGAAGACAAGCAGTAGCATCTCACGCGGTGTGCGGGCGGGCATTATCTTGCTGAAATGTAAGGTCAGGATGCCTTGCCACCAAGGGCATCAAAACGGGGCGTAGACTATCGTCCCGCTGTGCTGAAAGGGTGCCGCGAAGACAACCAAAGGGGTCCTGCTATGAAAGGGAATGACGCCCCAAACCATCACTCCGTGTTATCAGGTGGTATGGCGGGCGACACTCAGGTTGGTATCTTGCAACTGTCCGGCTGTCACCAGACACGCCTTCGGCCTGGAAACTTATTGGCTGGAGTAGAACTGCCATCAGTGATGAGTCTCACTTCGAACTGAGCCCCAATGACCAGTGAAGACGTGTCTAGAGACGCCCCGGACAACGGTGGGATACCAGTTTGACTATCGCCCACCTTACGGCTCGACAATGAGGGTTGATGGTGTCGGGTGCCATTTCATTTCATAGCAGGACCTCTCTGGTTGTCATTGCCGGTGGTCTTACAGCACATCGGTACGTCGACGATATTCTACACCCCGTTTTGTTGCCCTTCATGGAAAGCAATCCTGAGCTTATATTTCAACAAGACAATGCCTGCCCGCACACAGCGAGTGTTTCTACTGCTTGTCTTCGTGCGTGCCAAACCAAAGCTTGGCCAGGAAGGTCGCCAGATGTCTCCTCAACTGAGAGGGTTTGGAACCCTCCAAGCAGTTCGGCACTTTGTCGATCTAACGCACCAATTGGACAGAATGTGGCGCGATGTGGCTCAGGAGGACAGACAACATCTCTACCAATCAGTGTCGAGCCTAATAACTGCTTGCATAAGGGCCAGAGGTGGGCCAACGTCCTATTCACTTGCTCAATTTGTGAAGTTCTTTGTCTTGAATAAATCGTCCAATTTTTCTGAAACTGTAGTCATTAGTTCGTCTGTACATCTACCGATTTGCATCCCATTCAGATAAGTCCGTTCTTGAGCGTCGTTTTGTTTGTGTTATAGTATATTCTGTGACGCAGCATCGCTTCATTTAGTGGGCCAGGTGAAAAGCCCTAACAATAGACCTCGAAGTTCTGAGAATGTTCAAAAAATGGTTCAAATGGCTCTGAGCACTATGGGACTTAACTTCTGAGGTCAGCAGTCCCCTAGAACTTAGAACTCTGCGACCGTAGCTCTGAGAATGTTCAGAAGAGCCGCAGCATGAGGTGAAAATAGGGGTGTGGTGTGGAATTAGCGCTACTCGAATAATTCCAACAAACCATAACTTCTGGTGGGTGTGCGAACAACATTTTGTACACGAATTTTTAGTGAACTAGGAAACGATGAAAAGACATACTGTTATATGAACTAGGAGTATGTAACAGTGGTTTCGATCATAAGAACTATTCTCGTAATACTGTCAACGACCCATTGGTAGAGTCTGACCTTGCATACTGCTGGTTGCTATAATAGTACGTGTTTTCATACTTTCTTAGTTTTCTTACAAGCGTGTGCGAAACGTCGTTGACACGCATGTCAGTAGTTACGGCTTCCTGGAATCAGATCGGTATAATAACTGGTGTCGGACTAATTCCCTCTCTCCGCATCATTCACGGCCCCTTGCTTTTCAGAATTTTAACGTTTCTTTACACGTGGATAAAAGCAAGATAACGTATGTAACAGAGTGGGCTGTAAGCTGTCTGTTTGCCAAATTAATGGGGAACAAGTTGATTAAGCGAAATCGTGTAAGTATTTAGGAATAGTACTGAAAAAACTATATTAAATTGGACAATCATGTAAAATCGTTATTAGGGCAGGCGAATAGATTTGTTGGCAGGGTTCTGGCAAAGTGCGATGCATCCAGTGTTGCCAAGCGCCCAGCTGTTTACGATCGAGTCCGGCCAAATAACGCAATCTAGCGTGTCCAGATTTTGTCAGGCTTTTTAGCGATAAAGCACAGAGCGCAGAGCTAAGATACGTATCATGCATGTAGTTTTAATACAGTCATTCTTTACTACTAACGAGGAGAACACGGCAAGTGCCATAATCCGATTTTCGAGAAACTTCGCTCAGTGGAAGAGGAGTCAAAATAGGCCAACACGTCTCTCAGTTTATCCGTAGATACTCGACCGTTTCTGAGAAAACGACGTTCAGAGTTTTCGAAATACTTTCATGTGCCTTTTAGAGAGGAAGTAGTTCAGCCGAAGGGACTTCGCACTTTTGAGCCCCGTGTTCGAACCCGATCATCGTTTTTGTTCTTCATTTATTTACCCATGTCCATAGACGATCACTACACGAACTTCTGATCTATATTGAGGTAATGGTGTCTTTAAGCGTCTGCTAAATGTATGGTAAATGAATTAAAAAGAGAAAAATACAATAAATGAATGGAAAAATTATTTGAAATTGTTTTGGGTGAAAAAAAAAATGGTTCAAATGAAATGGCTCTGAGCACTGTAGTACGTAACAACTGAGGTCATCAGTCCCCTAGAACTTAGAACTACTTAAACCTAACTAACCTAAGGACATCACACACATCCATGCCCGAGGCAGGATTCGAACCTGCGACCGTAGCAGTCGCGCGATTCCGGATTGAAGCGCCTAGAACCAACGGCCGTTTTGGGTGAAATTCGTGTTGTGTATCTTTGATTCATAATCAACTGCATGTGCCAGTTATCGGAAAAGTGATCCGTTATTCGTGGTTTGCCGCGAACGTATTGCCAACGCCTGAAATCACCAGCAATGTTAACGTCGTTTCTTTTACGAGTGAGGTTCAGACGAAGAAATATTACTGTTGCAAACCTGCCTTTGCGCGAGGCTCGTTGAGTTCGGAATATCGAATGTTTCTACGATCGGTATCATCTATGGGAATGCACAAAATCTTCCAGAAGATGTACATAAGAATAAAATAACAATTAAGAATTAATATAAGAATGAAATCTAAGAATATGAGAATTTGAAATGACTATAACCGATGAAAATACCATGACAAATATATAATGAATGTATGACAGTGTCAAACCCAGTTTTAATTTTAGAATTAATATAACGCCCTTGTATTTCCTGATACGAAAAATTCGTGTAGTAACCTCTTGCGGACATGGGAAGCCAAATGAAACAACCAAAATAAAGGAAAAAAAACGGTTCTCGAACACGGGACGCGTGAGTGAGTGACCGTGTCGGTAGGCACTATACCACCAGTTAGGCTGAGCTTTTCGTGCACTGAAAAGCTTCTAAGTTACGTCGAAAACTTGGACGGTCGTTTTATCAAAAATGGCTGATAAGCCGTGACACGTGTTCGCTCGGTTTGAATCCTCTTCCACTGAGCGAAGTTTCTGGAAAATCGGGAGTTATGGCACTCGTCGTGTTCTCCCCGTAAGACACCCCTAAAGTCAAGTCGCCTTAAGGAAATCCCTGACACGTAGCAGCGCTTTTGACAGCTTTCAGCTGCGAAGCGCAAACGGCTGTCCGGAAACAATAGCCGCCTGCAGAGTTATGAAGAACCGTTGCCATCGTGACGTTTGCAAAATGGCGCTGTAGATACGCGAAGCAGCTGCGCCCCTGAGTATTGTTTCATAATTTCAAAGGTATTTTCACGAATACATGGAACTGACGTTTTTCCGATATTACATGACAACCACAGTTCATTTTTTTGTTTTATTTTCCAACAGAAAATTGGCAAAATGAGTAGTTGAGGAATGCTGGATTTATCAGCTTTTAAGGAACCATTTGCACTCGAGCACAGACAATACTTAATTTAGTTAACTTAGATTATATGTATCGATTTTTTAAGACAAGAGAATGCAAAATAAAGCAATTAACACCGCTCTCTTGTCACAGGCAGTAGGCATCAGCACGCTCTTATGTCATTCGTTGTCCTAGAAGGACTTAATATTTTGTGCGGCTCCACAGTTAGCCATATTGATATTTATTAGCAGAAAAGAGGCGCAGACTTAATAAGTCGCTCTCATTTGTGAATGATCTGCCATTATTTATCTAGAATTTTACGTAGGTGTAATTTATATCGTAATGTATATGTTGAAATGAATATATGTTTATTTAATCTTATGCTTTGCTTTGATTTATAGTTTTAGTCACTCCATTTTCATGATTGATGCTGAGGTCAGATATCAGACTCTGTCTACAAAAAAATACATAATGAGCCCTGGCTACGTTCCGTACATCTTCGGACGTGCGAAGCTCGATTAATTCACGGCGTAAATTTTAAGCTCTCAATTACTCAACCAAAACAACAATTACAATAATTATTCTTATTATTACAATCAATTATTATATTTTATTATTATTTTGTTTTATATTTTTTATTTGTTACAAGCTGATTCCCTTATAAGTCTGACTGAAATAACCAGATTGACTGAATAACCTTTTTCCGCCCTAAAAGAATAGATAATTGTTCTTTTAATGAATAACTTTAGTTAATTTTGACAAAATATTATCTGAAGAACAATAGAGCAATTGAGAAAACTGAGCACTTAGTTGCAGTCATAATTGCCAAAGTATAAGGCCGTTTACTCCTCTTCTTTATTGAGGACGTTTAAGGTTTATCTCAGAAAAAACTGACTGTAGCTGATTATTAATTAACAACTGAAAATACCCAACTGACTCTATTTGTATGTAAAGCTAGCTGTTCCTCGGCATGTGTTGCCGCGATTCGGTCTGCTTAAATGGAAAGGGAAGGAAAGAGACCACACGTTTCTAATATGCATGGGACTTGGATATACGTCATGATCTCCTTCTCTCCTCTGTCTCTGTCCATCTCATTCTCGCCTTTTGTTCGTCCGTCTCCTGCTCCTTCGCCCTCTTTCTGTCCATCACTTCCTGCCCCCCCCCCTCCCCCCTTTACTCTCCCCAATTCCTTCTGCTCCCTTTCTTTGTCCAACTTCCCCTTTCTACTTTCTAGTCCATTTCCTCCAACCCTCCATCCATCGCCTCTTCCTCCCTCAATCTCACCTCCTTACTGCATACTCACGTAGCATTATTCTGATCGTACGCCGATAACCCACAAATAAATCTTCCTGTTTGCTAAAAAAGTTTCATGTATATTACAAAATACACTGAAGCGCCAAAGAAACTGATAGAGGCATGCGTATTCGAATGGAGAGACATGTAAACAGGCAGAATACGGGGCTCTGGTCGGCAACGCCTACGCAAGACAAGTGTCTAGCGCACTTGTTAGATCAGTTGCTGCTGCTACAATGGCAGGTTATCAAGATTTAAGTGAGTTTCAACGTGGTGTTACAGACGGCGCATGAGCGAGCGGCCACAGCATCTCCGAGGTAGCGATAAAGTGGGGATTTTCCCGTACGAGCATTTCACGAGTGTACCGTGCATATCAGGAATCCTATAAAACATCAGGAATTCGGTAAAACATCAAATCTCCGACATCGCTGCGACCGCAAAAAGATCCTGCAAGAACGGGACAAACGACGACTGAAGAGATTCGTTCACGTGACAAAAGTGTAAGCCATCTGCAAATTGCTGCAGATTTCAAAGCTGGACCATCACGGTCGCAGGTTCGAATCCTCGCTCGGGCGTGGATGTGTGTTATGTCCTTAGGTCAGTTAGTTCTAGGTAGTTCTAAGTTCTAGGGGACTGATGACCACAGCAGTTAAGTCCGATAGTGTTCAGAGCCATTTGAACCATTTGAAACTGGGCCATCAACAAGTGTCAACGTGCGAAACATTCAATGAAAATCATCGATATCGGCTTTCGGAGCCGAAGGCCCTCTCCTCTATCCTTGATGACTGCACGCCTTTACGCCTCACCTGGGCCTGTCAACACCGACATTGGACTATTGATGACTGGAAACATGTTGCCTAGTCGAACGAGTCTCGTTTCAAATTGTATCGAGCGGATAGTCGTGTACGGGTATGGAGACAACCTCATGAATTTATGGACCCTGCATGTCAGGAGGGGACCCTTCAAACTGATGGAGGCTCTGTAATGGTGTGGGGCGTGTACAGTTGGAGTTATATGGGACCCCTGATACGTCTAGATATGACTCTGACAGGTGACACGGAAGTAAACATCCTGTCTGATCACCTGCATCCATTCGCGTCCATTGTGCTTTCAGATGGACTTGGGCAATTCCAGCAGGACAAAGCGACACTCACACGTCCAGAAATGCTACAGAGTGGCTTCAGAAACTCTCTTCTGAGCTTAAACACTTCCACCAAACTCCCCAAAAAGGAACATTATTGAGATTATCTGGGATGCCTTGAAACGTGCCGTTCAGAAGAGATCTCCACCCCCTCGTACTCTTACGGGTTTATGAACAGCGATGCAGGATTCATGGTGTCAGTTCCCTCCAGAACTACTTCAGGCATTAGTCGAGTCCATGCCACGTCGTGTTGCGCCACTTCTACGTGTTCGCGGGGGCCCTACACGATATTAGGCAGATGTACCAGTTTCTTTGGTTCTTCAAACGTAGGAAGACTACAGCTCAAAGCGTACCAGGTGTCATAGGCGACAGAGAATTCGCAGGGACACCCATAAACTGCAGTTACGACCTACTGTGCGAAGAACAGCTGTAAAACACAATAACATTTACTGCTTCGTAGGGTGGAAGAATTTTTATACGCTGCTCGATTAAAAGTACCAACCCTCGGCGGGTCGTAAAACAGTCGTTTCGCATTTTATGTCCATGTGACACTTTATGTTCCCCGTGTGTAGTTAAATGCACTCACGTCCGTCGACCTAGGGTTGTGTTATTGCTACGGAAATCTTCCTTCTATGTGTATTGGAAGTGACACGTGTCGTAAGTTTAATACAAATGCTTGAGTCGTTATAGAAGTTAGGTGGTGATGTTGTATACAGGGTGTTCGGAAATTCCCGTTACAAACCTGTAGGACTTGTAGAGGGAAGGGGATACATAATATTTTGAATGGGAATCCATGTCCGGAAACTTACTGTTTCTCTTCTATGACGTTTTAATTCATATGAATAACTCATCCATTTTTGTTTGGGGAACTAAATTAGGCGTGACGCTGTTCAATTATTAGGTAGCAATTCGAAAGGAAACGTAACGAAACATTCATTTATCACTTCAGCACATTTGTTTGTGTTAACAGTCACACGTCAGGTGTTTACGTTATTCCAAGACGAAAAAGAGCGCGGCACACTGCACGTACAGAACAGTACTGATGCGTTACAACAGCGGCTCGGCGTGGCGACCAAACGTCGTCCAAGATGCTACTCCAGGAGGATGGAAAACGAACGTGTACAACGGAAAATGAACACGAAAATAGATATTTGGGTCTGTCTGACTACACCCTGAAGCAGATCTTAGGATCTCTTAATGGTGATATTATCTCCTCCTTCTTGCTCTTTAACATACAAATTACAACATCAACATAAATGAATAATTAAGGGAACTACAAACTACACATGATAAATGCTGTTACTGCTTATACATTTATTGTGGGTTAAAGCCCCTTTATATACTACAAATGTTTATATATCAATGTCCAATGGATATATAGAGATACGAATGGATTTCCTAACTAATATTATTGATCAATTGCTCAAATCTGCCCCTTTTTATGGCTACGCAATCTAATATTCATATTTATAATGCGAGATGACTGACATAACCTAAGTACCAAACACCAGAAGACGTTACTTTCAAATATGATCTACAATTGTGTGCAACCTCAGTGGGAACAAAATTTACGTGATCACAGATGTTTAGGTTTATAGCTTTAATAAGCCGAAGCAGTTTGCAATATTACCGTATGTATTGTGTCCAGTGCGTTGGAGTGATGGTTCTCGTACACGTCTGCGATGACGGAAGAACTCCAGACACAAAATATTAAAAGAACACTTATTCAAACACTAGGACGGTTGAGGACGGTCCTCTGACAAGTATAATCTAATACTGTCTCCTCCTCTTTGTGTTCTACAGACCAGAAACGCGAACTCCCAGCCACAAGGACAGAGTTCAGATAACGTCTCAACATGAGTATAGGCAGAAGAAGTGCTCTCAGTCACTGAACGCTGCATACTCAGCGACGACTCCCTACCTGGATGCTAAGTCCAGAATCGTATAAGTTCGCAACAGTACAGCGCCTAACCGTTCTAATTATAAAATCTCCTGAGAGCAAAGACAGCAAGTCTGTCTGTACCAAAAAAAGCTGATACTAAGCGATCGTGAAACACGGACGCTCAAAACGGAAGACCACCTTCTCTTCACCACTGGCTTCCCAGCAAAGCTTGGCTCCCCTCCCTCGTAACTGTAGAAAGCGAATCGTGTTCTCGAGACCGCGGAATATTCTCCCTCTCTACAGATTCTTCCTAACGCCGACCAACCATATTTTAATCTTTTGTCATCCACCGCGGAGAGCTTGCGAGGAAATACCTATCCCTGTTAATTAGGAATACACACAATAGTACGCTTCTCAGAGAAAATATCCTCAGAAATAACCCAGCCTGCGTGATTTCCGAGGTAACGCTTCCTCGTTCCTCTCTGCTGCGTCCAAAATTTTCAGAGTTTCCAAAGTACACTCCTGGAAATGGAAAAAAGAACACATTGACACCGGTGTGTCAGACCCACCATACTTGCTCCGGACACTGCGAGAGGGCTGTACAAGCAATGATCACACGCACGGCACAGCGGACACACCAGGAACCGCGGTGTTGGCCGTCGAATGGCGCTAGCTGCGCAGCATTTGTGCACCGCCGCCGTCAGTGTCAGCCAGTTTGCCGTGGCATACGGAGCTCCATCGCAGTCTTTAACACTGGTAGCATGCCGCGACAGCGTGGACGTGGACCGTATGTGCAGTTGACGGACTTTGAGCGAGGGCGTATAGTGGGCATGCGGGAGGCCGGGTGGACGTACCGCCGAATTGCTCAACACGTGGGGCGTGAGGTCTCCACAGTACATCGATGTTGTCGCCAGTGGTCGGCGGAAGGTGCACGTGCCCGTCGACCTGGGACCGGACCGCAGCGACGCACGGATGCACGCCTAGACCGTAGGATCCTACGCAGTGCCGTAGGGGACCGCACCGCCACTTCCCAGCAAATTAGGGACACTGTTGCTCCTGGGGTATCGGCGAGGACCATTCGCAACCGTCTCCATGAAGCTGGGCTACGGTCCCGCACACCGTTAGACCGTCTTCCGCTCACGCCCCAACATCGTGCAGCCCGCCTCCAGTGGTGTCGCGACAGGCGTGAATGGAGGGACGAATGGAGACGTGTCGTCTTCAGCGATGAGAGTCGCTTCTGCCTTGGTGCCAATGGTGGTCGTATGCGTGTTTGGCGCCGTGCAGGTGAGCGCCACAATCAGGACTGCATACGACCGAGGCACACAGGGCCAACACCCGGCATCATGGCGTGGGGAGCGATCTCCTACACTGGCCGTACACCACTGGTGATCGTCGAGGGGACACTGAATAGTGCACGGTACATCCAAACCGTCATCGAACCCATCGTTCTACCATTCCTAGACCGGCAAGGGAACTTGCTGTTCCAACAGGACAATGCACGTCCGCATGTATGCCGTGCCACCCAACGTGCTCTAGAAGGTGTAAGTCAACCACCCTGGCCAGCAAGATCTCCGGATCTGTCCCCCATTGAGCATGTTTGGGACTGGATGAAGCGTCGTCTCACGCGGTCTGCACGTCCAGCACGAACGCTGGTCCGACTGAGGCGCCAGGTGGAAATGGCATGGCAAGCTGTTCCACAGGACTACATCCAGCATCTCTACGATCGTCTCCATGGGAGAATAGCAGCCTGCATTGCTGCGAAAGGTGGATATACACTGTACTAGTGCCGACATTGTGCATGCTCTGTTGCCTGTGTCTATGTGCCTGTGGTTCTGTCAGTGTGATCATGTGATGTATCTGACCCCAGGAATGTGTCAATAAAGTTTCCCCTTCCTGGGACAATGAATTCACGGTGTTCTTATTTCAATTTCCAGGAGTGTATTATCCAGTTACCTTCCGGCCCCCCTACAACACCAGCCGGCCGCCGCTGTATTGTGCTTCAGCTCTCAGGTGCCCCGACCGTCCGTCTTGGCTACTTCCTGTGACAAGCAGGACAACACACCTGTGCGAGCCGGCCGGGGTGGCCGAGCGGTTCTAGGCGCTACAGTCTGCAACCGCATGTCCGCTATGGCGCAGGTTCGAATCATACCTCAGGCATGGATGTGTTTGATGTCCTTAGGTTGGTTAGGTTTAAGTAGTTCTCAGTTCTAGGGGACTGATGACCTCAGCAGTTAAGTCCCATAGTGCTCAGAGCCAGTTGAACCGTTTTTGAACACCTGTGCGGGCTTTTCCACCCAGGGCTTGAGTTATGCCTGCTGTTTCATTTCCAATGGCGTTCCAACCTCTTCTAGTATAGGCAATCATACATTACGCCATTTTGATAATATTCTCCCACCTTTCATGCAATAAGCATTAACAACTATCTACAAGGTGTATGTGAAAATGTCAGTCTTCTTTAAATATTCATATATACCATGTACAACCTATCAAAGATGCCTAATTCCGGTTGTAAATCACGGCAAAGTATGTAGATGAGTGCTTGTAAGGTGCGAAATTATAGCCACCTTACAATTGTACTTACGAAGCCTGTTCTGGTACACACTCTCCATCCCACCTGGTGTGTCTCTAGTTTCTAGTGCAGCGGACAGAGCTTGTGCCAGCAGATCTTCCTCTGTCTCTGCCGGAGTCTCATAAATTAAACTTTCCATACGACCCTACAACAAGTAGTCCATAGGAGCTAAATCCGGCGGCCGCGGCGGCTACGCGGTTGCACCGCCTCGGCCTATCCATCTTGTACAACGTCGTCTGTTCTGATGTCTCCGAACCGTACGTGAGAACCGAGGTGTGGAACCATCATGCTGAAATCACATTTCCCGACGGACATTCAGTGGCACAGCTTCCAAGCACGGGTCTACAGTATTGCATACCAGGCTAAGCAACTCTGAGGCTTTTGTCTTTCCCTCAGCAAATGTGGACGCTTTGCACATCTGAACTGAAACAGTCGTAGAACGGAAACGATGCGTTTCCGGCCGTCGGTTCCTTTTCAGAATATTTTGTACTCATTCCCTTCTACAAGCCCTACAAGTCTGTAACGGCAGTTTTCGAACGCAATGTATACAGCGCGAACGTTTATGAAACCGACAAATTGCAGGGACGGATTTATGACTGGAAATGGAAGAAAAAATGTTCTGACGAATGACAGCTCCTCTAACATGTGCCAGGTCGTCCTCGTGTATTACAGGCTGAGTGATTGACGCATCGCGCTATAAACCGGAGAATGGTCGAGTATTTATGTCGTGAACAAGCGGAGATCGTGTTTGTTTACGGCCAAGCAGGGGGGAACGGTCGAGACGCAGCACGGCTACACCAAAACAAGTACCCTCACAGACAACAACTACGTCACAAAACATTTCGAGCCCTTTTTGGGCGTTTTTGTTATCATCGGCCCTTTCGTCCGCAGCTCGTGGTCTAGTGGGTAGCACTGCTGCCTCTGGATCACGGGGTCGCGGGTTCGATTCCCGGCCGGGTTCGGGATTTTCTCTGCCCGCGGAGTGGGTGTTGTCCGCATCATCATCATCATCATTCGTGACAGTGGCTGGATTAGACTGTGTAAAAATTGGGACTTTGTACGGGTGCTGAGGACCGCGCAGTCGAGCACCGCACAAACCGAACGTCATCTTGGGTCCTTTCAGAAGACGAACGTCCAAGGAGGCGGCGGACTGTACGTACACCCGGGTGGGGGACTGGGTTCTACAGGATATTGGAACGAACCCTAGTACGAGCTCCGGGTCAGTGACCCTCCAAGATGATGTAAGCCAAAGTAATATTACGTGTATCCTGCATGAAACCGCTACCATCCCCATCACCTGCAATCCCGTGGAGCCCACTTTGAACATCTGTTGTGACGTGGATGCCATGCAGCTCTGTACTGTTTTCCGGGACGATTAGCTGTCGTTGCACGCACTCCGTTCATTTCACGGAGGCATGTTCGTAGGACCTTTCTTCCCCCATTTTCAGCCGGGAAAGCGTTCCTGCACTTTGTCGATTTTACTAGCGTTCACCCGGTATTACGCTGAGTTATCAACTTCACCAAGGCTCCTCCCCCCCTCCCCCTCTCCCTCCACCACTTATACGGGTGAAATGTCATCGGGGCTGTCAACAGTGAGGCTAACGACCACGAAAACTGCGGGTGCGACACTAATATTGGTCGTTATCGCGTCTTTTTACATGTCAGGACTTGTCACGCCCATCGACAGTGCCTCATGTCACGTATTTATAAAATTTGCTTCACAGTGCTCCAGAAGTTTCTCAGTTACGCTTCTCTGTCCAACTATTTTCACTCTCCGCAACGAACCCTGTGGGCAGTACATGGTTCTTACCTCCACAGCACTTCTATCCAGGTAGTGGGTGATATTTTTACCAAGTTGGGTTGAAATCGATCCAATGGTTTACGAGGAGATGTGGGGCGTACATGCATAAATACAATCATTTTATAAATGTACTAGTGAACTCGTAAATGGTTCGCAAATATGTACGGGAATTGGATATACGTGTTAATGTCCAACTCTCTCTCTCTCTCTCTCTCTGCCTATCTCCTGCTACCCCCACCTTTTGTCCATCCCCTCTTCCTCTCACTGCTTCATTCTCTCTGTCCACCTCCTAAATCCCCTGTTCTTGTTGTTGTTGTTGTTGTCTTCAGTCCTGAGACTGGTTTGATGCAGCTCTCCATGATACTCTATCCTGTGCAAGCTTCTTCATCTCCCAGTACTTACTGCAACCTACATCCTTCTGAATCTGCTTAGTGTATTCATCTCCTGGTCTCCCTCTACGATTTTTACCCTCCACGCTGCCCTCCAATGCTAAATTTGTGATCCCTTGATGCCTCAGAACAGGTCCAACCAACCGGTCCCTTCTTCTAGTTTAGTTGTGCCACAAACTCCTCTTCTCCCCAATCCTACTCAATACCTCCTCATTAGTTATGTGATCTACCCATCTAATCTTCAGCATTCTTCTGTAGCACCACATTTCAAAAGCTTCTATTCTCTTCTTGTCCAAATTATTTATCGTCCCTGTTTCACTACCATACATGGCTACACTCCATACAAATACTTTCAGAAACGACTTTCTGACACTTAAATCTATACTCCCCCTCAAACAACAAGCCAACAAGATGTCATATGTTAAAAGGTAAAAAATATTTGTAATGGGACACTTAACAAAAATATTAGAAGTAAGCTTTCCCGTAAGATATTTTTAACGTTTCATATATAATGTGAATATCGGCTGCACATTCTAACTATACTGAGATGTATACTTTAAGTATTGACTTATTAATAAATACTCCGTACATCAACAAGCTAGCAGCCTGTTTATCCCCCTGAGAGCAACAATTGAAAGGAAAACGTTGCACGTTCAAATGGCTCTGAGCACTATGGGACTCAACTGCTGAGGTCATTAGTCCCCTAGAACTTAGAACTAGTTAAACCTAACTAACCTAAGGACATCACAAACATCCATGCCCGAGGCAGGATGCGAACCTGCGACCGTAGCGGTCTTGCGGTTCCAGACTGCAGCGCCTTTAACCGCACGGCCACTTCGGCCGGCTCGTTGCACGTTCACACTCGGCAATAACCACTTTGCTAGCAATGGCAACTGTGTGTAAGAGGCACAATAAAAGACTTCCCTGTTTTTCATTTCTGCAAACGCCAGCGACCTAGCGGTTGTAGTGTCAAAATTGCGTGGTGAAGCTAAACGTTGCAGTTTCTGTCGGTAGCGCCGAGCGCCGATTACGTCAGCATTTCCCCTCACACGCCTCCGCCCGCCGCAAAAACCAGTCTTGTCATTTAGAATTTGTTCATCAGTTTCAGCTACTGTTTTTGAAGAATGCCGATGTGAAGGAATAGCACATCTAGCTATTTATTCAATTCGGAAAGTTTGTTATTCCATTCGCACCGCCGCCACCCAGTGAAATCTGACCTTCTCTTTGTGACACTTACACTTGCTTCATACAGTCAAAGAGAAAGACTGGACGTGATGAAAGTTCAAAAAGTAGTGGTAGTAAATTATGTTCTACTACAATTTCGGAAGAACAATTTCAATTATTTACCGAAAACAGCGAAAAAAATAAAAACTAAAAAAATATTGCTACGTCGATATCGATATATGGATCTGTAGGTGAAAGGTCATATATCGACATATGATAGGGGAAGTAGAGATATATCGAGATATCGGTACTTTATCAACGGCCCTATCCTGTATTAAGTGACATAGACAGGTCTCTCTTTCAAATTCTTAAGGTGGCAGGGGTAAAATACAAGGAGCGAAAGGCTATTTACAAATTGTACAGAAACCAGATGGCAGTTATAAGAGTCGAGGGGCGCGAAAGGGAAGCAGTGGTTGGGAAGGGAGTGAGACAGGGCTGTAGCCCCTCCCCGATGTTATTCAATCTGTATATTGAGGAAGCAGTAAAGGAAACAAAAGAAAAATTCGGAGTAGGTATTAAAATCCATGGAGAAGAAATAAAAACTTTGAGGTTCGCCGATGACATTGTAATTCTATCAGAGACAGCAAAGGACTTGGAAGAGCAGTTGAACGGAAAGGACAGTGTCTTGAAAGGAGGATATAAGATGAACATCAACAAAGAAAAACGAGGATAATGGAATGTAGTCGAATTAGATTAGGAAATGAGGCACTTAAAGTAGTAAAGGAGTTTTACTATTTGGGGAGCAAAATAACTGATGATGGTCGAAGTAGAGAATATATAAAATGTAGACTGGGAATAGCAAGGAAAGCGTTTCTAAAGAAGAGAAATTTGTTAACATCGAGCATAGATTTAAGTGTCAGGAAGTCATTTCTGAAAGTATTTGTATGGAGTGTAGCCGTGTATGGAAGTGAAACATGGACGATAAATAGTTTGGACAAGAAGAGAATAGAAGCTTTCGAAATGTGGTGCTAGAGAAGAATGCTAAAGAAAAAATGGGTAGATTACATAACTAATGAGGAGGTATTGAATAGAACTGGAGAGAAGAGGAGTTTATGGCACAACTTGACTAGAAGAAGGGATCGGTTGGTAGGACATGTTCTGAGGCATCAAGGGATCACCAATTTAGCATCGGAGGGCAGCGTGGAGGGTAAAAGTCATAGAAGGAGACCAAGAGATGAATACACTAAGCAGATTCAGAAGGATGTAGGTTGCAGTACGTACTGGGAGATGAAGAAGCTTGCACAGGATAGGCTAGCATGGTGAGCTGCATCAAACCAGACTCAGGACTGAAGACCACAACAACACAGACAGGTTTATTCATTAAAAAAAGCAATAGCGCTGTTTCCCTTTTTGCAGCGGAATTGGCTTCGAAGAAAGTTATTCAGAGTTCAAGGAAGGCGGACGGGTGGGAAAGCTCACAAAAAGTGTTCCGCAGTGAAAGCGGGAGCCGTTGCGGCTGGTGCAGAAAGTACCGGGAAACGATTACCGGCAGAGGCGGGAAGAACAGCTGAGTGAGCCGTGGAGCGGTGCAGCATGGCAGCCACAGACGGATGTGACGCAGCGGCGAGGTGAAGCCCAAGGTGTTCAGTCACGACAAACCCGTCAGCTGCTGTCTGGTTTTAGCGTGGGGCTCCAGCCGAGGAGCGTAGACGGACCAGCCAAAACATTGTGGCCACCCACCTAGCAGCCGGTAAGCCCAACTTTGTCAGGGATAACAGCGGCGATGCGTCGAGACATGGAAGCAGTGAGGCTTTGATAGGTCGCTGGAGGGAGACGGCACCACATCTGCCCACGTAAGTCAACTAATTCCCGTAAATTCCGGGGAGGGGGGCGATGAGCTACATCTACATCTACATTTATACTCCGCAAGCCACCCAACGGTGTGTGGCGGACGGCACTTTACGTGCCACTGTCATTACCTCCCTTTCCTGTTCCAGTCGCGTATGGTTCGCGGGAAGAAAGACTGTCTGAGAGCCTCCATGCGCGGTCGAATCTCTCTAATTTTACATTCGTGATCTCCTCGGGAGGTATAAGTAGGGGGAAGCAATATATTCGATACCTCATACAGAAACGCACCCTCTCGAAACCTGGCGAGCAAGCTACACCGCGATGCAGTGCGCCTCTCTTGCAGAGTCTGCCACTTCAGTTTGCTGAACATCTCCGTAACGCTATCACGCTTTCCAAATAACCCTGTGACGAAACGCGCCGCTCTTCTTTGGATCTTCTCTATCTCCTCCGTCAACCCGATCTGGTACAGATCCCACACCGTTGAGCAATACTCAAGTATAGGCCGAACGAGTGTTTTGTAAGCCACCTCCTTTGTTGATGGACTACATTTTCTAGGGACTCTCCCAATGAGTCTCGATCTGGTACCCACCTTACCAACAATTGATTTTATATGATCACTCCACTTCAAATCGTTCCGCACGCATACTCCCAGATATTTTACAGAAGTAACTGCTACCAGTGTTTGTTCCGCTATCATATAATCATACAATAAAGGATCCTTCTTTCTATGTATTCGCAATTCATTACATTTGTCTATGTTAAGGGTCTGTTGCCACTCCCTGCACCAAGTGCCTATCCGCTGCAGATCTTCCTGCATTTCGCTACAATTTTCTAATGCTGCAACTTCTCTGTATACTACAGCATCATCCGCGAAAAGCCGCATGGAACTTCCGACACTAGATACTAGGTCATTTATATATATTGTGAAAAGCAATGGTCCCATAACACTCCCCTGTGGCACACCAGAGGTTACTTTAACGTCTGTAGACGTCTCTCCATTGATAACAACATGCTGTGTTCTGTTTGCTAAAAACTCTTCAATCCAGCCACACAGCTGGTCTGATATTCCGTAGGCTCTTACTTTGTTTATCAGGCGACAGTGCGGAACTGTATCGAACGCCTTCCGGAAGTCAAGAAAAATAGCATCTACCTGGGAGCCTGTATCTAGTATTTTCTGGGTCTCATGAACAAATAAAGCGAGTTGGGTCTCACACGATCGCTGTTTCCGGAAACCATGTTGATTCCTACAGAGTAGATTCTGGGTTTCCAAAAACGATATGATACGCGAGCAAAAAACATGTTCTAAAATTCTACAACAGATCGACGTCAGAGATATAGGTCTATAGTTTAGCTCTGACGACACTTGCAATCACATCCCAGATGTGTCTGATCGGGTTCTGTTAAGGCGAATTGGAAGATCAACACATCAATTGGAACTCGTCGCTGTGTTCCTCGGACCACTCCATCGCACTACTGGTCTTGTGACTTGGCGCATTATCATGATGCAAAATGGAGGGGTGTAGTGGCCAGCAGAGAGTGTACGATACTCATCCATGACGGTGCCTTGCACGAGCTCCACTGGACCCAAGTACGCCCCTATCAGTGTTCGCCATAACGTGTTGGAGCCACAGCCAGCTCGTCTATTCCCCACCGTACAGGTGTCAAGGAGATGTTCCCTTCCCGGCGGGGTCAGCAATGCTTCTGCGACGTGCATGGCGTCGTCGCTGGCGGCGCAGCGTACCTGTCTATCGCAGTTTGAAGGCGATTGATATTGACTTGGTTGGTCAGTTTAATAAACAGCAATTGATTGGAGGTCCAAATGTTTTTCGAGGATTGCATCTGAACTTCACCTGTGATGTACAACCAGTGTTTGGAGGTAGTACCTAGCTGACACTTGCTGTTGTATCTACATCTACATCTACATCTATACTCCGCGAGCCACCTTACGGTGTGTGGCGGAGGGTACTTATTGTACCACTATCTGATCCCCCCTTCCCTGTTCCATTCACGAATTGTGCGTGGGAAGAACGACTGCTTGTAAGTCTCCGTATTTGCTCTAATTTCTCGGATCTTTTCGTTGTGATCATTACGCGAGATATATGTGGGCGGTAGTAATATGTTGCCCATCTCTTCCCGGAATGTGCTCTCTCGTAATTTCGATAATAAACCTCTCCGTATTGCGTAACGCCTTTCTTGAAGTGTCCGCCACTGGAGCTTGTTCAGCATCTCCGTAACGCTCTCGCGCTGACTAAATGTCCCCATGACGAATCGCGCTGCTTTTCGCTGGATCATGTCTATCTCTTCTATTAATCCAACCTGGTAAGGGTCCCATACTGATGAGCAATACTCAAGCAGATTATGGTGGCCTTGAAGCATTTCCAGATGCTAACATATTGGCTTGGAAGACATGGAGTATTGCTGAGACTACAGGACTGTTGGCTAAACAGCCTTATGGTACTCTTGTTCCAAGCATGCCATTTGTTTTGAGTTCGAGAAGGAAGAAGAAATTTAATGCTGATGAGTACCTGTTTATATGGGCCAAAGTCGGCAATGGAAATTGTAAAATAAAGATCAATTGAGATTGTATGATTTATTATAGACAATAAAGTTTGTTCTCTCCTTTCCTTATCTCCCGTGAGATTTTTTTTTTAATTAAAAAAATTTATTCACTTTTTGTTTTGGTGGCCGTCCCGCTCATGGTTGCTCGCTAGGCGGGTGACCTTGAATGGGACTTAGCCGCTGGAGGTGGCTGCCGGGTAACACGGGCCCTAGTATTACTAGGTATTACTTCGGTTAGTTAGGTGTAAGTAGTTCTAACAAGGGGAGGCCGCCAATTGTGAAATTCAGATTCGATTCATACTGCGCATAATAAAAGCTCACGGCCAGAGGTGTTATGTGGCAAAGCACCAAGATGCACTTCTCAGCCGTTGTCGAGAAAATCGACAGTTAAAAGAAACCGTTGCGGCGAAATACTATCTACGATTAATAATTTGCTACAGCCTCGTGGCGCAGCGGTAAGCGCTCGGGTTCGTAATTCGAAGGGCGCCGGTTCGAATCTCGCGCCATGCAATTTTTTTTATTATTAGTTTTTTGTAATTAATATATATATATATAAACTATTAATGAATTGCTTATGCATGTTGGTGAATGCGGGTCGCTCTCCAATTGTACCGCCTCCATTTTTCCGTTTTTTTTTAACAGGGTGTACCAAAGCTCTCCCGTCTGCACTGATTTTCGACGATGTTATAAGTTGCGCTAGGGACCGCATCTACCTTCTTTCGAAGTTAGCAGGCAACTACGCTGTTATGCGGCGGCTCGTTTCGGCCCATTCAACACCTGTCCTTCAAGTGTAACGAGCGAGTAACGGAGTTTATATTTCATACCTGCCGCAACAAATTTGTGTTCGTGGGGTCTCTATTCTAATTCGAACGTTTGACTTACGCTATATGCATTCGTTTCGCAATACCGTTTCTACGTCTTCCGTTAACTGTACGTGGCTAACATTATGAAGACAATTAATAACATTTGTGAAATACAACTTTGTTTGCGGAAAACATAATGATGTTCGAAGTCGCCAGTTTTTCCACGACAAACGACTTTCAACAACTTAAGGGTTGCATGGCGCGAGATTCGACCCGGCGACCTTCGGATTACGTACCCGAGCGCTAACCGCTGCGTCACGACGCTGTAGAAAACTATTAATCGTAGAGACTATTCACCGCAACGGTTTCTTTTAACTGTCGATTTTCTCGACAACGGCTGAGAAGTGCATCTTGGTGCTTTGCCACATTACACATCTGGCCATGAGCTTTTATTATGCGCAGTATGAATCGAATCTGAATTTCACAATTGGCGGCCTCCCCTTGTAAGTTCTAGGGGACTGATGACCATAGATGTTAAGTCCCATAGTGCTCAGAGCCATTTGAGATGTTCCCGTGGAACCCGACGGATTCGAGCCCTCCCATCAGCATAATGAAGAAGGTATCGGGATACATGAGACAGTGCGATGCTCTGGCACTGCGCCAACGTTCAGTGCCGACGGTCACGTGTCCAGTCGTAGTTGCCCATGTTGTGGTGCTAACATTGGCACATGCACGGGTCGGCGGCTGAGGCCCATCCTTAGGAGTGTTCGGGTTTCGCCACGGTTAGGGGCCTGTCCTGTTTTTACAGTCTGCCAACCCTGCGAAAACTGCGGGAGAAAGGCACAACCAAAAGGAGAGTCGACCTAAAATATCGGTATCGTCTTTAACCACGGGGTTTTTCCCTCTCTAGTATCCGCACACGACCATCGATCTGGTGCAAGAAGGAAGGTGGTTCATGCGACGTTCCCAACAATCCACAGCCCTCTCGTGATGATCCCGTTCCCGCAGCAGTCTTAAAGGGGGACGTCCTTGGGTCAACGTGAGAACACGTACAAACCGTCTGGTGAGGAGCCCCATGTTAAACGATCCGCGCTGGACAGTGTGCTCCGAACCAGGAAGAGAATATAGAAAGATAGAGGTGGGAGGAAGAGGTAGATGTAGAGTGGGAGGTGGTGGTATGTTCAATACATCTCAACCACATACGTGGGTGAAGCTGTGGGGAACAGACTACTTGCCTCAATAAACTGTAAGTCGGCCATTCGTCTGCCCTACAACCGATCTTAGATGGTTGTTTAATTTCTGACACTTTGCAACGTTGCATTGTGTGTGGCTGTGCTCGTCTAGAGGGTAGAACACTCGACTCTGGCCCTGTAGGTCCTGGGTTCATTCAAGGTTAGGGCGAGGATTGTTCCTCGTTGGAATCCCTCCAGAATGGCCCTTGGTTAATTCGGCCTGCTATCAGACGAATAATTGGGATCTTTCACGGATATAAAAGGCGGGTGGGGTGCTGGGCTCGCCAACCGCCCCTACTAGTACCGCGACGAAGAAAGACTGTGTTACACGTGCCTTCAGACCAATGTCCCATTCATGGGCTTATGTCAGAGACTTTACTTCCAACGTTACACCCACGTATTTAATAGATGTAACTGTGTCATGCAGCGCACCACTGATACTGTATTCGAACATTAAGGGATTGTTTTACATATACGGCAAGCTGCCACATGTCACATCAAATAGAAATTCTACACTACTCATCCTGTATCCTCGACAATGATACTTTCCCGTACACGAAAGCGTCATCAGCAAACAGTCGCAAACTACTGCTCACTTCATCGGTCAGAGCGTTCAGGCTTTTGTGTTCATGTTCACAGAGAACAAAGGCGGTCCTGCCGCACTTCCTCGGTCACTTCTGACTATACTTTTGTCCTTTTACACTCGCCGTCCAGGCAATGTACTAACTAGGCATTATTACTTACGAAGTTGGTTCAAATGGCTCGGAGCACTATGGGACTTAAATTCTGAGGTCACCAGTCCCCTAGAACTTAGAACTACTTAAACCCAACTAACCTAAGGACATCACACACATCCATGCCCGAGGCAGGATTCGAACCTGCCACCGTAGCGGTAGCGCGGTTCCAGACTGAAGCGCCTAGAACCGCTCGGCCACACCGGCCGGCACTTAACAAGTCTTCGAATGCCTTTACCAGCACCGTACTCTGTCGTCAGGCGTGCCACCTGTTTTACAAAGCGGGGAAGACTCACAAGGAACCCTTTGAGTTCTAGCTCGAAAAAGGCCAGTGGTGTGTACGGCGATAATGATCGAAGCAGAAGAAGGGAAAATAAGCCGAAGATATGAACTGAAGTTTGTGTTGGGGAGGGCACTCAAGTTGGGTAGTTCGTGCAGCAATGGTGGTGTAATGGTTAGCATTTCTGCCTAGCCAGAAGGAACATCCGGGTTCGGATCTCGGCCACAGTACAAATTTTAATTCATTTCTTCTGCTTCGATCATTATCGTAGATAATGAAGAGACTTGAATGTCTCAGGGAAACATTTAATTATAAGGTGTTTACGGCATTCGACACCCCACATACTGTCTATGATGCAACCACAATATGGGTTCTCAATGCAACCGGGTACGAGACTGGAGGTATCCAATGGTGAGCACAGTCGACGTGTAACTCGCAACAGTGCTACAGGGCTAGCCGCGTTGGTTCAAAGCCGCGCAATAGAAACGACAAAGAAAGCAAACATTGCACTATGTATACTACAACAGTCGCCGAAGTTGCCATTCGTCTGGAAGGAACCCAAGGAATTTCGCAGAGTGAGAAAGAAGTGGCAGATAAAATATCAGCGTTTCTGCCAGATGCGTCAGTCGAATGTGTAGTGTCGTATACTCTCGGTTCTGCGGATAATGTACGTGAGGTGTACAATGACGCCGATACGTGCTAACAAGCGAAAGTGATGCTGAAATAGGTGTCGTGTCATGTGGATTATCATACTTGTCGGACAGGGAGACACAAATCCAGTCTCCAGGGAAAAATAGTAAAGGGTAATCGTTGTCCAAGGTGCGGGTGCTAAACATAACTACGTCCATGGAAAATCATCCGCAACATAGTAAAAAAACAATTACGAACCGATTTCGAGTAAGTCCGCAGCGATATGGTCGTGTAGAGCATAAGAAAAACTACGGATATTCAAGGGAGTACAAAGCGCAATTGTTACAGAAAGGTGTTTGCGGATGTCGAGAATGCTCGATACGATTTACAGGGTGTGCGTAATAGTGACCTATCACGCACTGCACATGAAATTGTTTTCGACGTCGATTATAGTGACTTCGAGAGAAGCAGTGGATGGTTGCATAACTTCATACAATGCTACAGAATTGGATGGCGTAATTCCACGCAAAGCATCAACTTGACGATGCACAACAAATTATGGAATCGGCCCAAAAATTTCTAGATGAGATAAGGAAAGTTATCCCGTAGTTCAGTAAGGAATTTGTTTTCAACTCCGACCAATCGGGATTTGAAGAGGAAATGCATATGAAAGGAACGCTAGAAATTAGAGGTACCAATAGAGTCGTATCAAGATTTAACTAACATCAAGGGCTTAACGCATTCGTATACAATTATGCCGACTGTTATTCTGAATGGTAAATTGGCTGGAAAGTTATGCACTGTGCTGCTAGAAGCTGGGTGTGGTCTGCCCCTTTCGATTCTTCTCTCCTGTGATTTTTAGGGGGTAATAGTGAATATTTACGTCACGGTAAGAAAGAGTGCGAAATGGGCGTAAGAGAAATACAGCTATGGTATGACCACTTCTTTTGGCCAATAGCTAGTCAAAATATCTTACTTCTGCTAGACTCCTCTAGAGCAAACTGTCCCTCTTGAAAAGTGTGTGTCACTGCAATTCATACCACCGGGAAACACTGGACAAACTGAGTCTATGGATGTCAGCTTTCTCCGTGCTCGTAAAACATATTATCGTTTTATCTGCAGCAACAACGCTTAAAGGTTTAGCTAGTACCACGATAAGATCCACGACGGACTGTTTCGCACTCACTTGCGTGTCGTCACATTTCATCAGTTCTCATCACCCCGCTACACCAATATGATGCTGTGTACATTCTTTAAGAGTGTATACCTTGCTGAATGTCCTGCACAGTTTGTAACTCCCAAGGAGTTCGCCTTCGGCCTTGGTGGTGCTAACATTTTTGGTCGCTGTGACGCTCCAGTTTTCATTCGGTGTTCATGGTTGCAAGTTAATGATTTGGTTTGAACATTTCTCGAATGTCGAAAACGTCTATTTTTGTGAAGTGTAATACATACGTCCTGTAGAAGGCTGATGTCTGCACCTACCGGAAACTCATTTCCTGTCGCTGTCCTAATGCACATGGTGAGTCATTAGCAGTTGATACTTTTCCAGCCATTATCGTTGACACGAAACTTTCAAATAATTCTCAGTTATTGTTCCGTATCAGTTGCACATTTATAATTAACTTACATGTTTCGATCAGTCTGGATCATCTTCAGATCTAGCCCGATTTATGATAAACGAAGTCCTTCGCGACAGCACTTTTGTATAAAACGTTCTTGGGCTTCTTGCCATGTGAATTCAGGCAAAAACCTTGAGCTTTCAACGATTTCCACCGTCGTCTTCGTCAGGAGGAACTGACTGTCACAACTGCTGCTGTAGTGGTCTTATAAAGCCCAAAGACGGCTTTTGATTGGTCGGTAGTTACGTCATAATGTCGCAGATGGCGTCAATGTCTGAGCTGGTACCGCTACTGCTCCCGTCGTAGCATAAACCTTCCGATGAACATCTCTGGATCTTCTCTGCATCGAGAGCTCGCTTCCATCCAGCTCTACCATTATATCCACCGTCACGGTAGAAGGTTTTCTCACACATTCTTATTTCTACAGCCCCTTTAACTATAGAGTCCCAGTATGTGTGGATCTGGCACAAAACTTTCGTTTCGCCAAACAGTTTGTCATGTTTTTTGTGAGGTTGTACTCAGCGACTGCAGATTTCTCCAGTTCTAGATCTTTAACAGGCCGTTCTGCACAGCGGTCGGAAACGGTGCGAGTGGACTGACCGGTGTAATTGCTACCGCACTCTCGGCAGCCGACTGGCACTGATTTGTATCTTGGCGTCCAAAGTTTTCACCATCCATTCCAGAAGAGCGCAGCGTTACATACTCTGATACATAGAGCAAAAACCGTTTCTGACGGGGACCATTTGGATTCCGAAATTAATCATGTGAGGTATGTGTTCCGAAAGAACGGCTATGGGTCACGTTACGTCGAGTCAGCGTTCTCCAAAAAAAGGAAACGTGAAAACGTTGAACATTCACGTGACGAGCGACCAATTGTATTCCTTCCTTTCTGCTGCGATACATCCAGCAAAATAGGCAGCAGTCAGATCCACACTCATCCTCATAAATTAAGGATAATGGTGATACATTGTGAAACAACGCTCTGGTGGGCGGTTTGTGGGTTTAAATCACCTCGGGGTATGACCATGCGGTGCATTTGACCTGCGGTTGTCGCACGGTGGCGCTGGCAGCAGTCCACATACGCAGAGATGTGTTGGTGCACGTCAGAGTACGACGCACAAACTAAGTGTGCAGACGCCAATGGTGACTGTGTGTTGAAAATATTGATGGAGTTATGAGGGGTAGAATACTATGGCGACTGCAGGCTGGTCAAACACAGCAGGTGGTAGCACGGGCCCTCCGTTTGCCACAAAGTGTGATCTCAAGATTATGGCAACGATTCCAGCAGACAGGAAACGTGTCCAGGCGCTACAGTACGGGACGTCCACAGAGTACAACATCACTATCAGTGCCAACAGACGGCCAAGGAGTGCTGCAGGTAGCCTTGCTCGGGACTTTACCCTAACCACTGAAACAATTGTCTGCAGACACACAGACACTGAAGAGACACGGTTTATTCGCCCGGAGACCTGCAAGGTGCATTCCACCGACCCCTGGTCACAATAGAGCCAGTAAAGCCTGGTTTCAAGAGCACAGTACATGGTCATTGGAACAGTGGACCCAGGTTATGTTCACAGACGAGTCCAGGTATAGTCTAAACAGTGATTCTTGCCGGGTTTTCATCCAGGAACCAGATACCAACTCCTTAATGTCCTTGAAAGGGATCTGTATGGAGGTCGTGGTTTGATGGTGTGGGGTGGGATTATGATTGGTGCACGTACACCCCTGCATGTCTTTGAATTGTAACAGGTCAGGTGTACCGGGACTTCATTTTGCACCAGTACGTCTGCCTTTTCAGGGGTGCAGTGGGTCCCACCTTCCTCCTGATGGATGATAACCCACGGCCCCACCTAGCTGCCATCGTGGTGGAGTACCTTGAAACAGAAGATATCAGGCGAATGGAGTGGCCTGCCTGTTCTCCAGACCTAAACCTCATCGAGCACGTCTGGGACGCTCTCGGTCGACGTATCGCTGCACGTCTTCAAACCCCCTACGACACTTCAGGAGCTCCGACGGGCACTGGTGCAAGAAAGGGAGGCTATACCCCAGCAGTTGCTCGATCACCTGATCCAGAGTATGCCAACCCATTAAGCAGCCCGTGTACGTGCGCATGGTGATCATATACCATATTGATGTCGGGGTTCATGCGCAAGAAACAGTGGAGTTTTGTAACACATGTGTCTCGGACGGTTTTCTCAACTTACCAATACCATGGACTTATAGATCTGTGTCATGTGTGTTACCTACGTGCCTATGCTATTAGCGCCAGTTTTGTGAAGTGCCACGTTGTGTGGCACCACATTCTGCAGTTATCCTCAATTTATGAGCATGAGTGTACTTTCTGACCTCCTAAGAAGATAAAGCAGATAGTACGCCATATTAAGAACAGTCTCGGCCTCAGGATTCCCTGGATGTAAAATATGCCTTGTGAGTGCGGAAGCAATTACATCGGTCAGTCCATCCGGACAGCGTCCAACCACTGGGCAGAACATCAACGGCAAATTATAAATCTAGAACTGGAGAAATCTTCAGTCGCTGAACACATCCTCACAAAAAAACATAACATACTGTTTGGCGAAACGAAAGTTTTGTGCCAGATCCACACATACTGGGACTCTATAGTTAAAGGAGCTGTAGAAATAAGATGGTTCAAATGGCTCTGAGCACTATGGGACTTAACATCTGAGGTCATCAGTCGCCTAGACTTAGAACTAGTTAAACCTGACTAACCTAAGGACAGCACACACGTCCATGCGCGAGGTAGAAATAAGAATGTGTGAGGCCGAGCGGTTCTAGGCGCTACAGTCTGGAACCGCGCGACCGCTACTGTCGCAGGTTCGAATCCTGCCTCGGGCATGCATGTGTGTGATGTCCTTAGGTTAGTTAGGTTTAAGTAGTTCTAAGTTCTACGGGACTGATGACCTCAGAAGTTAAGTCCCATAGTGCTCAGAGCCATTTGAACCATTTTTAAGAATGTGTGAGAAAACCTTCTACCGTGACGGCGGATATAATGGTAGAGGTGCATGGAATCGAGCTCTCGATGCAGAGAAGATCCAGAGATATTCATCGCAACGTTTATGCTACGGCGGGAACAGTGACTGTACCAGCGCAGGTGTTGACGGCATCTGCGACATTATGACGTAACTACCGACCAATCAAAAGCCGTCTTTGGGCTTAAGACCACCACAGCAGCAGTTGTGACACTCAATTCCTCCTGACGAAGGCGATCATGGAAATCGTCGAAAGCTCGAGAACATGGACTGACGCCC
Source organism: Schistocerca americana (assembly GCF_021461395.2). NCBI lineage: Eukaryota > Metazoa > Arthropoda > Insecta > Orthoptera > Acrididae > Schistocerca > Schistocerca americana. The sequence goes on along the minus strand of NC_060128.1, from coordinate 169,009,221 downwards.
CAAGAAGACCGCAAATGTTATATATAACAGTGCCGTCGCGAAAGACTTCTTTTCCTCATAACACGGGTTGCTGACGCAACCGCCTAGAGAAGAAGATGATCCAGACTGATCGAAACATGCAATCAACACTGAAGCGCCACAGAAACTGGTATAGGCGTGTAAACAGGCAGTATACGACGCTGCGGTCGGCAATGCCTATACAAGACAACAAGTGTTTGGCTCAGTTGTTGGATCGGTTACTACTGCTATAATGGCAGATTATCAAGATTTAAGTGAGTCTGAACGTAGTGTTATAGTCGGCGCACGAGCTACGGGACACAGCGTCTCCGAGGTAGTGGGGATTTTCCTGTACGACCATTTCACGAGTCTACCGTGAATATCAGGAATCCGGTGAAACATCAAATCTCCGACATCACTGCGGTCGGAAATAGATCATGCGAGAACGGGACCGAGGATTACTGAAGAGAATCGTTCAACGTGACGGAAGTGCAACCTTTCCGCAAATTGCAGCAGATTTCAATGCAGGGCCATTAGCATGTGCCAGCGTGCGAACCGTTCAATGAAACTTCATCGATATGGGCTTTTGGAACCAAAGCCACACTGATGTACCCTTGACGACTGCACGACACAAAGCTTTACTCCTCGCCTGGGTCCGTCAATACCGACATTGGACTGTTGGTGACTGGATACATGTTGCCTGGTCGGACGGGTCTCGTTTCAAAGTGTATCGAGCGGATAGACGTGTACCGGTATGGAGACAACCTCATGACTCTGGCTCTGGCTCTGAGCACTATGGGACTCAACATCTGTGGTCATCAGTCCCCTAGAACTTAGAACTACTTAAACCTAACTAACCTAAGGACACCACACACATCCATGCCCGAGGCAGGATTCGAACCTGCGACCGTAGTAGTCGCGCCAACCTCATGAATCCATGGACCCTGCCTGTCAGCAGGACACTGTTCAAGTTGGTGGAGGCTGTGTAATGGTGTGGTGCGTGTGCAGTTGGAGTGATATGGGGGACCTTTTACGTCTAGATACGACTCTGGCAGCGTCCTGTCTGATCACATGCATCCATTCACGTCCGCTGTGCATTCCGACGATTTTGGGCAATTATAGCAGAACAATGCGACACCCTACATGTCCAGAAATGCTACAGAGTGGCTCGAATAACATTCTTCTGAGTTGGCCGCCAAAAATCCTGTCATGAACGTTACTGAGCATATCTGGGATGCCTCGCAACGTACTGTTCAGAAGAGATATGAACCGCCTCGTAGTCTTTCAGATTCATGGACCGCCCTGCAGGATTCATGGTGTCAGTTCCCTCCAGCACTACTTCAGACATTAGTGATGTCCATGCCACGTCGTGTTGCGCCACTTCTACGTGTTCGCGGGGGCCCTGTACGATATTAGCCAGGTGTACCAGTTTCTTTGCCTCTTCAGTGTAATTAGAAATGTGCAACTGAGACGGAACAATAAATGAGAGTTATCTTAAGTAGCTATGCAGTTGCTCAATGTTTCAAGACCTTTATGCTGACAGTAGTTTATACTCGTCTTTTACTGTTCTGGTGGACGATGTAATACGGACACCTGTGTCTTGCCTTACGACGTCAGTTCCAATGAAATCAAATTAGCAGCGAAGCGAGCGCAGGAAAGTTCCACTGCAGGGGCAGTAGTTAAGACGCCCCCAAGTCGCGCCGCCGGTTTTTTCGCACGCAGACCGGTTTGAATGAGCGCTCGCACTCATTCCAGATTGCTTTTTCTAGATCAGTCCTGCTGCTCTGGGAAATCCGATGGCGCAGGATGGCGGCCGGTTGACGCGTCGTTACACAGTGCGCCTCCACTGTCCTCGCCGGGGGTCGAACAAGTGTCTTCTGGTCGCGGAGAGTGCTCACTGGTAATACTAACGGGAAGGGGAGAACAGGGAGGCTGTGAGGCTTCCCGATAGATGTGAAAACTAAGAGATCTGCCAGCTCGATATGGTCAGAGAAATAAGTAGTTACCTCGGCATGGTTCAAATGGCTCTGAGCGCTGTGGTCATCAGTCCCCTAGAACTTAGAACTACTTAAACCTAACTAACCTAAGGACATCACACACATCCATGCCCGAGGCAGGATTCGAACATGCGACCGTTGCAGTCGCGCGGTTCCGGACTGAGCGCCTTAACAGCGAGACCACCGCGGCCGGCACCTCGACATGTAAGACAGCCACTTGCAATACGCAAGGAAGATGAATGCTTTATCTGTGAATTGGTCGCAGATAACTTCAGATTCTTGATTACTGAAACTCAAGTAAAGACTCGATCAGATCAATTTTTCAGATTTTTTAAAAAATTATTAGCAAGCGATTTCGGCCTTTGCCTCAGATCATTTTCAGGCTTTTCTCTGTCACTAGTGACACCCTTACTTTTACGGACCTCGCCCCGTCTGCCACCACCAGTAGCCATAATGGCGGGAAAAAGCCTGAAGATGGTCTGAGGAAAGGCCGAAACCGGTTGCTAACAAATCTAAAAAAATCTGAATCTGATTTTTAGCATTTTATACCGATCGCCATAATAGTCGAGGGTTGCGAAGGCAATGAGACAGGGTTGTAGCCTATCCCCGCTGTTATTCAGTCTGTATATTGAGCAAGCATTAAAGGAAACAAAAGAAAAATTTGGACTAGGATTTAAAGCCCATGGAGATAAAATAAAACCTTCGAGATTTGCCGACGACATTTTAATTCTGTCAGAGATAGCAAAGGACATGGAAGAGTAGCTGAACGGAATGGGCAGTCATGAAAGGATGATGTAAGATGAACATAAACAAAACCAAAATGAGGATAATGGAATGTAGTGGAATTAAATCACGTGATTCTGAGGGAATTAGTTTAGGAAATGAGACACTAACAGTTTGAAGCAAATTAACCGATGACGGTCGAAGTAGAGAGGATATAAAATGGACGCTCGCTACGGCAAGGAAAGCGTTTCTGAAGAAGAGAAATTTCTTAACATCGAGCATAGATTTAAGTGTCAGGAAGCCCTTTCTGAAAGTATTTGTATGGACGCCAACCAATTTAGACAGCAAGAGAATAGAAGCTTTCGAAATGTGGTGCTACAGAAGAATGCTAAAGATTATGTGGGTAGTTCAGGTAACTAATGAGGAGGTACTGAATAGAACTGGGAAGAAGAGGAAATTGTGGCACAACTTGACTAGAAGGAAGGATCTGTTGGTAGAACACGTTCTGAATGACTAAGGGATCACAGATTTAGTATTGGAGAGAATTGTGGAGGTCGTAGAGGGAGACCAAGAGATGAATACACTAAACAGATTCAGAAGGATGTAGGTTGCAGTAGGTACTGGGAGATGAAGAGGCTTGCACAGGGTAGAGTAGCATGGAGAGCTGCATCAAACCAGTCTCAGGATTGAAGACCACTACAACGACACTGGTCGCTGAGCTCCAATTACAAAACGCTTTCTAAAATTTTAAAATTCTTCATTATCAATCAATGGTTTGGAAAGTCGCTCAGCTCGTACAGGTATGGCCTGGTGGCTTTGAATGTCGAAAGACAACATGTGTAGACTCTGTCTCAGTATTTACTGTGTGCTGAAACGCTTCAAACCAGTCCCTGTGCAATTCTTCGAACGGATTACCTCGGATTTTGCTGAATAATTCCAGAAAGCGTGGCGACATTCTGAGGAGTAACTACAGTTTGCCTGGGACCAACATTTCGCGCTAGGTCATCAGCTGGGCTGCCTGTCCGTTGGAATTTGGCGAAGAGCTTGTGAATGGTGTTTTACAACGTTTATTTATTTATTCATCCAGTAAATCTCTACAGATTGTGAGATGTCATTTGCATCTCTCTCTCTCTCTCTCTCTCTCTCTCTCTCTCTCTCACACACACACACACACACACGCACACACACACACACACACACACACACACACACACACTGGTTACATCTAATTTCAAAATTTATTTTAATAATACAATAAATTCATTATATTTGATGTTGCTTTAGCAGCAGTAATGGTATTTGAACATTGTTGCTTCATGTCTGTTGTACTTCACATAGTTTAAGAATTCTGTCACTGAATAGAAGCAGTGATCTAATAAAAATGTCCTTAGCGATTTTTGAAACAGAGAAAATGAAGAAATAACTTTAATTTTATGTGGCAGACTGTTGTGCATTTGTATTGCGCTTTTTGTACTGGGAGTTATAAAGGTTGTTGTCCTTACTGACTGAACATGGAGTTTGTCTTTTTGCCTGATACTACGTCCATGTACATTACAGTTTTTATTTATCTCTTAGATATTTTTTATCACATATTTACAATTTTCTAGAATAAAAAGAGGGGGGAGTGGGATGATGGAAGGCTTCTGAAAGAGGGGCCTACGTGAGTTAGTCTGTTTTGCTTGGTGCATTGCTCTTACAGCTCTTTTTTGTTTCCGGAAGATTATTGAGCTAGCAGCTGTGCTACCCCAGAATATAATTCCATACTGTAGAATACTATGCAACTGGGCAAAGTATGCAGTTCTAACAGTGTGGAAGCTTGCTCTCTGTGCAAGTAAGCGAAGGCTGTAGCGTACTTTTTTCAGTGTCGTATTCGTTTTTGTGATATGTGTGTGCTATTTAAAATCATTTTGAAGCCATATGCCTAAAAGTTTTGTATCCAGTGTAATTCCACTGGCGTTTATTGTCACAGAAGTGTTGCAGGCTTCTCCTCTCCAACAGAAATTAAGCACAGGTAAATCGTGTTTGAAGACTATGCCTTGTTGCTGTAGGGCTGCGTTCTAGCTTGTGGTATTCCAATACCAGGAAAACAATGTTGTTCAAGTAAATCATTATTTTGCTCTCTGACCTCCTTTCGCATTTCAACAGTGGAGCTGACGGCTCTGAGTTTCGGCCCACTATTTATAGGAACTACAGCATCGCGATCATACTGCCATCTGTTAGCAGCGTTTCGAACTACTTCCAAATTTCTGTATAACTCCTGTATAAAGTTCTCCCAGCTTTCACAATACCCGAGCTGTTTCTTGCATTCGTCTTTCGTTCTGAGACTTCGAGATATTTAATTTTGAAATCAGGGACTCCTTCGCTGGAGACCATGTATGTTCCATGCTACCCTATCCTGCGCAAGCTTCATCATCTCCAAGTAACTACTGCGACCTACATCCTTCTGAATCTGCTTAGTGTATTCATCTCTTGGTCTCCCTCTACGATTTTTACCCTCCACGCTGCCCTCCAATACTAAATTGGTGATACCTTGATGCATCATAACATGTCCTACCAACCGATCCCTTCTTCAAGTTGTGCCACAAAATTCACCTTCTTCCCAATTCTATTCAGTACCTCCTCATTAGTTACGTGATCTACCCATCTAATCTTCAGCATTCTGCTGTAGACCACTCTTCAAAAGCTTCTATTCCCTTCTTGTCTAACTTAGTTGTCGTCCATGTTTCACTTCCATATATGGCTACACTCCATACAAATACTTACAGAAAAGACTTCCTGACACTTAAATCTATAATCGATGTTAAGAAATTTCTCTTCTTCAGAAACGCTTTCCTTGCCATAGTCAGCCTGCATTTTATATCCTCTCTACTTCGACCATCATCACTTATTTTGCTTCCCAAACAGCAAAACTCATCTACTAATCTGTGTCATTTCCTATCCTACTTCCCTCAGCATCACCTGATTTAATTCTACAACATTTCATTGTTCTAGTTTTGCTTTTGTTGATATTCATCTTATATCCTGCTTTCAAGACACTGCCTATTCCGTTATACTGCTCCTCCAGGTCCTTAGCTGTCTCTGGCAGAATTACAATGTCATCAGCAAACCTCAAAGTTTTTGTTTCTTCTCTCTGGACTTTAATTTCCACTCCAAATTTTTCTTTTGTTTCCTTTACTACTTGCTCAATAAAGATATTGAATAACGTGGGGGATAGGCTATACAACCATATCTCACTCCCTTCCCAACCACTGCTTCCCTTTCATGTCCCTCGACTCTTATAATTGCCGTCTGGTATCTGTACAAATTGTAAATAGCCTTTCGCTCCCTTTCGACCCCTGTCACCTTCAGAATTTGAAGGATAGTATTCCAGACAGCATTGTCAAAAGCCTTCTCTATGTCTACAAATGCTAGAAACGTAGGTTTGGCTTTCCTTAATCTTCTAAGATAAGTCGTAGATTCAGTTTTGCCTCACGTTTTCCAACATTCCTACGGAATCCAAACATCCTCCCCGAGGTCGGTTTCTACCAGTTTTTCCATCCGCCTATAAAGAATTCGTGTTAGTATTTTGCAGCCGTGACTTATTAAACTGATAGTTCGGTAATTTTGACATTTGGCAACACCTGCTTTCTTTGGGATTGGAATTATTGAATTCTTCTTGAAATCTGAGGGTAGTTCGCCTGTCTCATACATCTCGCTCACCAGATGGTAGGGTTTTGTCAGGGCTGGCTCTCCCAAGGCTGTCAGTAGTTCTAATGGAATGTTGTCTACTCCTGAGGCCTTGTTTCTAAAATGGCTCTGAGCACTATGGGACTTAACATCTGAGGTCATCAGTCCCCTAGAACTTAGAACTACCTAAACTTAACTAACCTAAGACATCACACACATCCATGCCCGAGGCAAGATTCGAACCTGCGACCGTAGTGGTCGCGCGGTTCCAGACTGTAGCGCCTAGAACCGCTCGGCTACCTCGGCCGGCGGCCTTGTTTCGACTTAGGTCTTTCTTTAGGTTTTTCTATCATATCTCCCATTTCACCTTAATCTACGTCGTCTTCCACTTCCAAAATATCGCCCTCAAGTTCGTCTCTCTTACATCTACCGATTTCCTTCCTATTCGGATAATTCCTTCGTTTTGCGTCCGCCCTCCCCCCCCCCCCTTTCCCTTTTTTTTTTGTCGTAGAGCTTACGATGAATATGCACCCGAGCACTGTCACCTCCGAGGCCTAAAACCTCAGTACATTTCCCACCACACCGTGATAGGAAGTGACGGCCACCACAAAGTGGAGTACAATTTGTAGGAACGCTTCCATCATGGCGCCGGAAGTGACGAACGACGTAATGGCAGCTAACGACGCCCGGTAGCACCTGCCAGTGGACGCAATTTCTGACAATCGCCGACTGTCGGTAGAAAAACGATGTGGGGTTGGCAGCGTTGTTAGAGGCAGTCTGCGGATTCCCTGGTGCGTGGAGGCGGTTCAGTACTTACACGGCAAGTACTTGTAGCTGTCGGCGTCTCTCGCCCTTACGTAAGGGGGCGCGGGAGAGCGGCGGCTGCTTCGGCGATTGTCGAAGGGTCGCTTCCGCGCGCCGTCCTTGGGTCGACACCGCAAACTACATTCCCGGGCATGCGTCCGTCTGTCGCTGTGGACCTTGACATTCACCTGCCGATCAGGACACAAAAGGCTAATACCGGCGTTACGTCAGTAATGTGTTCGACAGGTTTTTAGAAAGCTTTGTCCTCGCACTGTGCTATTACTGTCACCTGCACGACTCCACAGACGGTTTTTCCTTATCCATTATTTGATCAAACAGTGCAAAACCTGCGCCGTATCCACAGTTTACCGGTTTCAGTAAATTGAGAAAAAACGGCATAAGTCGGTACAAGAGTGGTCCAATAAACCATGCAACGCATATTTTTCTCGGCCAGTTTCGATTGAAAAAAATGTGGAACTTGTTGTGTAACATCGTGGAATATTTCAGCTACAGTCTCTATAGTTTAATGAAGTTGCAATAGGTGGCAGTGCCATACGTAGCCTTCAAAATGACGCCTGTAACGAAGATGCGTTCCGAGGAGAGAGCTGCCATTGAGTTTCTTCTGACGGAAAACCAGAGCATCGCAGATATTCATAGGCGCTTGCAGAATGTCTACGGAGACCTCACAGTGAACAAAAAGCACGGTGACTCGTTGGGCGAGGCGTTTTAACATCTTTGCGACAAGGTCGCGCGAACCTGTCCTGTCTCCCCCGTGTATAAAGGTGTGAGTGCAGCAATGTTGGAACGTGCGGACACTCTCAACCGAGGTGATCTACGGATACCAGTCAAACACCTCGCTGTTCATCTGAACGTCTCTGTTGGTAGTGCTGACACACTCGTTCACCAGTCAGAGTTCAAAAAATGGCTCTGAGCACTATGTGACTTAACTGCTGAGGTCATCAGTCCCCTAGAACTTAGAACCACTTAAACCTAACTAACCTAAGGACGTCACACACATCCATGCCCGAGGCAGGATTCGAACCTGCGACCGTAGCGGTCGCGCGGTTCCAGACTGTAGCGCCTAGAACCGCTCGGCCACCCCGGCCGGCACCAGTAAGAGTACTCAGAGATTTGTGCCCGCTGAGTTCTGCGCCACGTAACAAAAGACCATAAGGAGCAACGATGGACCACGTGTGTCAAACTGCTCGCGCGTTTCTAGGCTGATCATGTCAATATTTTGCCGAACATCGTCACTGGCGCTGAAACATGGGTTCATCACTTCGAACTGGAAACAAGACGGCAGTCTACACGGTGGTAGCACACCACCTCTCCACCGAAGAAAAAGTTCACAGCCGCACCGTCAGCCGCTAAACTCATGGTGACGGTCTTCTGGATGTCCTCGATTATGGTGCAACGAGCCACTCTGAAGAAGATTACGCTACTCTCGGGATATGGAAGAAATTAGTTCTGCGAGTTCGTCGATGACAGCGCAAGCCCTCACAAAAGTGTGCGCACCCGAAAGGAGCTCGCTCACAAAACTTATTCACACTCAAGCCCGTATCCGGCACCGTCCGACTTTCATCTGTTTGGCCCAATGACGGACGCACTCCACGGGAATCAGTACGTAGGCGAGGGGGAGGTTATTCATGCAACAAGGTGATGGCTTCGCGCCGGTCTGTGTGGCCGAGCGGTTCTAGGCGCTACAGTCTGGAAACGCGCGACCGCTACGGTCGCAGGTTCGAATCCTGCCTCGGGCATGGATGTGTGTGATGTTCTTAGGTTAGTTAGGTTTAAGTAGTTCTAAGTTCTGGGGGACTGATAACCTCAGAAGTTATGTCCCATAGTGCTCAGAGCCATTTGAACCATTTTGATGGCTTCGCCGTCGACCAGTAGAATGGTAGGATTGGGGTGTACAGGCCCACCCAGTATGGTGGAGTAAGGCCGTCGTATTGAACGGAGATTCTAGTCAAAAATCTGGTTTTCTAGCAAAACAAAAAAAAATGGGAATCATCAATAAAACTAACCAGCTTTCAGAAAAAAATGAGTTGCATTACCTATTGAACGCCCCGCCCCCCTCCCCCTCGTATCATCGTACGACATGTCGTTCACAAGATACAACGTGGCAAACATTGATATATGTGAAAACGAAACCGAAAATTCGCTAGAGATAGAGGTGAAATATGTGTACAAATATGCGTGAAATACGCTGAAGAGCCAAAGAAACTGGTACACCTAATATTGTGTAGCGGGCCCTCGAGCGTGCAGAACTGTCGCAACACGACATGGCATGGACTCGACTTACGTCTGAAGTAGTGCTGGAGGGAACTGACATTATGAATCTTGCAGGGCTGTCTGTAAATCCGTAACAGTACGACGGGGTGGAGATCTCTTCTGAACAGCATCCCGCAAGGCATCCCAGATATGCTCAACAAGGTTCATGTCTGGGGAGTTTGGTGGCCAACGGAAGTGGTTAAAACTCACAAGAGTGTTCCTGGAGCCACTCTGTAGCTATTGTGGACGTGTCGCTGTTGTCGCATTGTCCTGCTGGAATTGTCCAAGTCCGTCGGAATGCACAATGGAAATGAATGGATGCAGGCGATCAGACAGGATGCTTACGTACGTGTCACCTGTCAGAGTCGTATCTAGACCTATCAGGGTTCGCATATCAGTCCAACTGCAGACGTCCCACACCATTACAGAGCCTCCACCAGCATCAACAGTCCCCTGTACATGCAGCGTCCATGGATTCATCTTGTTGTAACAATTCCCGTACACGTCCATCCGCTCGATATAATTTGAAACGAGACCCGTCCGACCAGGCAACACATTTCCCATCAGTAGTACAATGTCGACATTGACGGGCCCAGGAAAGGCGTAAGGCTTTGTGTCGTGCAGTCATAAGTATACACGAGTGGACCTTCAGCTCAGAAAGCACAATTCGATTATGTTCCGTTGACTGGTTTGCACGCTGACACTTGTTGATGGTCCAGCATTGAAAACTGCTGCAATTTGCGGAAGGGTTGCACTTCTGTCACGTTGAACGATTCTCTACAGTCAACCTCCGTCTCGTCCTTGCAGGATCTTTTTCCGACGGCAGCGACGTCGGAGATTTGATCTTTTACCGGATTCCTGACTTTCGTATCCCGCCTGGAAGGCGGCGCGCGCGTCTGCTCCTGGAAACTGAAAGGTTGGCCGAATGAAGGAAGTGAGTAGGAGCAGGAAAAGGTAATACACGTCGGTACTGCGGTATGAATTTAAATCACCTTTCCTCTAGAAAGAATACATAACTTTGCAATGAGGTGCGAAGTGTCCCGGCCGTCTGCTCTAGAATCTGGAGCGGAGCTCGTGGAGCTCTCCCGCTCCGGCTAGAGTGCGCTGTCGTCGGTGTCTCATAGTGCCAACTTATGAAACTATGCCGTCGCATCGTTGCTATCGATACCACACTGACATTGACGGTACGCTCGTGAAATAGTCGTACGGGAAAATCCCTGCTTCATCGCTACCTCGGAGAATCTGTGTTCCATCGCTCGTGCGCCGACTATAACACCACGTTTAAACTCACTTAACTTGATAATCTGCCATTGAAGCAGCAGGGGAGTATTATGGGACCATTGCTTTTCACAATATATATATATATATATATATATATAAATGACTTAGTAGATAGTGTCGGAAGTTCCATGCGGCTTTTCGCGGATGATGCTGTAGTATACAGAGAAGTTGCAGCATTAGAAAACTGCAGCGAAATGCAGGAAGATCTGCAGCGGATAGGCACTTGGTGCAGGGAGTGGCAACTGTCCCTTAACATAGACAAATGTAATGTATTGCGAATACATAGAAAGAAGGATCCTTTATTGTATGATTATATGATAGCGGAACAAACACTGGTAGCAGTTACTTCTGTAAAATATCTGGGAGTATGCGTGCGGAACGATTTGAAGTGGAATGATCATATAAAATTAATTGTTGGTAAGGCGGGTACCAGGTTGAGATTCATTGGGAGGGTGCTTAGAAAATGTAGTCCATTAACAAAGGAGGTGGCTTACAAAACACTCGTTCGACCTATACTTGAGTATTGCTCATCAGTGTGGGATCCGTACCAGATCGGTCTGACGGAGGAGATAGAGAAGATCCAAAGAAGAGCGGCGCGTTTCGTCACAGGGTTATTTGGTAACCGTGATAGCGTTACGGAGATGTTTAATAAACTCAAGTGGCAGACTCTGCAAGAGAGGCGCTCTGCATCGCGGTGTAGCTTGCTCGCCAGGTTTCGAGAGGGTGCGTTTCTGGATGAGGTATCGAATATATTGCTTCCCCCTACTTATACCTCCCGAGGAGATCACGAATGTAAAATTAGAGAGATTAGAGCGCGCACGGAGGCTTTCAGACAGTCGTTCTTCCCGCGAACCATACGCGACTGGAACAGGAAAGGGAGGTAATGACAGTGGCACGTAAAGTGCCCTCCGCCACACACCGTTGGGTGGATTGCGGAGTATCAATGTAGATGTAGATGTAGATGTAGTAACCGATCTAACAACTGCGCCTGACACTTGTTGTCTTATATAAGCGTAGCCGACGGCAGTGTCGTATTCTACCTGATTTACATATCTCAATTTGAATACGCATCCTTATACCAGTTCGTTGGCGCTTCAGTGTAGTTTGTGCTGGTTTTGAAGATCTCAACAAGAAATTCTCCGTTTGTTCTTTTCATAGCATCTGAAGGTGAGCATCATAGGCAGAAACGGACAAATCTGAAATAGGCGGGAGGCGGTGCGGTGAAATACGAGAGGGTGAGATAGACGCGCGCAGTGTTGGGGCGGTCGGCCGTACGGCCTCCTTGCCACGCCCGTGACCTGCCCGTCGCTGCAGCAGGTCCGGAAGTGGTGCGCGCGCCGGAAGTGACGTCACCGTCTTCTGCGGACTCGCGGGCCCAGATAAGCCCAGCTGCCTGCCTGAGTGGCTCAGCTGTTCCCAGAACGAGACGTGACAGGCCGCATGCTCTCTCTCTGTCCGGCCGCTGCTGGACTTCCTCCAGCCGACATTCCACTGTACGAGGCCGCTGACGCTAACGTAGACGCGGACGGGACATCCGACCTCGCAAGGTACAGCGGCACGAACTGCCTAACGCGATTTCGCGCTCTCTGGCGGCCATTGCCGGCATTATTTGGCCCTTCAGACCACACAGTTTCTCGACGAAAAGGGACGCGCGTACAACAGCCTTGTTAACTCTGTTAGCGATTGTCGAAGAAGATTAAAGAAAATCACGAAGAAAATTCTGGACTAGTTGATGGCTGGTAGGGGAAATTTACATAATGCTGTGCAACGAGCAGAGATATATAGGGTGAATCACTAACTGTCGCCACCTAGAAATAACTCCGAAAGTACGATAGTAGCTGAAAAGTTTGTGGGACAAAAGTTGGATGGGACAACGGGAGCCGTAATATGACGTTGGTTTTTTGTTGTTAGAGGGGTCGCGTCAGAGACACACTATGTGATCAAAAGTATCCGGAAACCCCCAAAATTATATTAGGTACATTGTGCTGCCACCTACTGCCTGGTACTCCATATCAGCGACCGCAGTAGTCATTAGACGTCGTGAGAGAAATTAGCGCACTGGACTCGCATTCGGGAGGACGACGGTTCAATCCCGTCTCCAGCCATCCTGATTTAGGTTTTCCGTGATTTCCCTAAATCGTTTCAGGCAAATGCCGGGATGGTTCCTTTGAAAGGGCACGGCCGATTTCCTTCCCAATCCTTCCCTCATTCGAGCTTGCGCTCCGTCTCTAATGACCTCGTTGTCGACGGGACGTTAAACACTAACCACCACCACCGCCACCACCATCGTGAGAGAACAGAATGGGGCGCTCTGCGGAACTCATGGACTTCGAACGTGGTCAGGTGATTGGGTGTCACTTGAGTTATACGTCTGTACGCGAGATTTCCACGCTCCTAAACATCCCAAGGTCCATTGTTTCCGATGTGATAGAGAAATGGTAACCTGAAGGGACACGTACAGCACAAAAGCGTGCAGGCCGACCTCGTCTGTTGACTGGCAGAGACAGTGAAACCTCTCCTTAGAAAAATTTATGAATTACTGTGCTGGTAAACCTCTTACGTTATTTGATTTTCAAACAGCTGAGCAGAACTGAACGTACTCAGACAGTTATCTCGTTACTTATTCTGATCATCACTAAACTGACATATAATATTTTTAGTGCAACGCAATCTGAGTTTCAGTAATCCCGACAAAAGAATGGCCGTGACTAACAGTAACCTATACCTTTCATGAATCACTTGCCTCACAAAAATCTTCGTTACTCGAACTTCTGCAATATAGCGAGCGCCAATACTGCCAGCTAAATAAAAGATTCTAACTACTGAAGGTACTAACTACTGATAGGCATAGTTAGAAAATGAAAGATTTTGATAGAGAACAAACAATGTATTTACCTTAATAGTGTTCAAAAGTCATATATCAGTTCATGACATCCAATCTTACAAATTCCGTTTTTGTGACGGACACACGTCCAGATCGTCTGCTCTCAAAACTCTGCCATCTCTCTTCCCACATCCACCATTGCTGGCGGCTCACCTCCAAATGCGCAACGCTACGATCTCTTCACGTCCAACTGCCCAACACTACAATAGCAAAAATTCCAACTATTTAAACCAGCCACAGACTGCACACAGCACAGTCAGTGATTTTCATACAGACCGCTACGTGGCGTTACTAACATAAAAACCTAAGCAGTCTACTTACAACAGCCGGCAATTGAAGAGGGTCGTGATGTATAATAAGCAGACATCTATCCAGACCATCACACAGGAATTCCAAACTGCATCAGGATCCATTGCAAGTACTATCACAGTTAGGCGGGAAACGAAACCTGGATTCCATGGTGGAGCGGCTGCTCATAAGCCACACATCACGCTGGTAAATGACAAACGACGCCTCGCTTGGTGTAAGGAGCGTAAACGTTGGACATTTGAACAGTGGAAAAGCGTGTTGTGGAGTGACGAATCACGGTACACCATGTGGCGATGCGAAGGCAGGGTGTGGGTGTGGCGAATGCCCGATGAACGTCATCTCCCAGCGTGTATAGGGCCACCTGTAAAATTCGGAGTCGGTAGTGTTATGGTGTGGTTGTGTTGTTCATGGAGGGGGCTTGCATCCCTTGTTGTTTTGCGTGGTACTATTGCAGCACAGGCCTGCCTTGATGTTTTAAGCACCTCCTTGCTTCCCACTGTTGAAGAGCAATTCGGGGATGGCGATAGCATCTTTCAACACGATCGAGCACCTGTTCATAATGCACGGCCTGTGGCGAAGTGGTTACACGACAATAACGTCCCTGTAATGGACCGGCCTGCGTAGAGTCCTGACCTGAATACTATAGAACACCTTTGTAATGTTTTGGAACGCCTACTTCGTGCCAGGCCTCACCGATTGACATCGATACCTCTCCTCAGTGCAGCACTCTGTGAAAAATGGGCTGCCATTCCCCAAGAAGCCTTGCAGCACCTGAGTGATTGTGTGCCTGCGAGAGTGTAAGCTGTCATCAACGATAAGGGTGAGCCAACACCATACTGAATTCCAGAATTACCGATGGAGGGCGCCACGAGCTTGTAAGAAGTCATTTTCAGCCAGGTGTGCGGATACTTTTGATCACATAGTGTCTGAAGGTCAACTTTGCTTTTTTTTATTATTTTTTTTAATGGGATGCTATAGTTCGGAACTTATTTTCTGGTAGCAGCTATCGAGGCGAATCCAATGATGTAATGTCTTTAAAGGACAACAAAGGCCAGAAAGGTGGCATTAACGTCCATTTACAGTAGGTGTTCGAAGTGATAACCATTGGTATCAATTCAGTGCTGCAATCTTCTTATCATGGATTGAGTGGTATTCATTATCACATCGGCACTTATCGAAGCACATGCTCTGACAGTTCTCTCTCATATGTCGTGCAAATAGTAAATATTCGCCGAATACGGCGTATCCATCTAACGTGCCACTGACATGTAAACACCATTCAACGGTTTCGCAATACAACACTAATAGGAACGGTAAGATTAGTATCGTCGAATCAAGCGAATGTAAATGGTGTATTCCTTTGAAGAACAAGTCGATATGCTTCTCATTTACGGAGAATGCCAACGAAATTCAGTGAGAGCTAGCGACTTATACGCTGAAAGATATCCTCAACGTACTCACCCTGTACGTCATACATTTAAATATGTGTACGATAAATTGAGAACAACTGGATCTTTCATCTTTCTGATGTAGAAGTGTTAAAAGCTCTGCATAGTATGTGTATAAACAGGCGTGTCGTTGGAAGCTCAAGCGAGCGAGTACAGAGCCAATGGATTTCTAGAATCGGACCACAAGGCACCCTCCATTAAGACGGTGGTTGATTTATGAGCGGCGATTGCGATCGGACAGAGAGCACACTGCGTAGCCAGAATCACCCGTAACGCCAGACCGAGCGAGGCGGCGCAGTGGTCAGCACACTGGACTCGCATTCGGGAGGACGACGGTTCAATCCCGCGTCCGGCCATCCTGATTTAGGTTTTCCGTGATTTCCCTAAATCACTCCAGGCAAATGCCGGGATGGTTCCTGTGAAAGGGCACGGCCGACTCCCTTCCCCCTCCTTCCCTAATCCGATGAGACCGATGACCTCGCTGTCTGGTCTCCTTCCCCAAAAACAACCCAACCCGTAACGCCAGACACTTTAGCTTTCTGTGGACAGCTAACTGGTGAAGATGGAGTAAAGAGCAGGAGTCACCGAAGCGAGGCCTTAGGAAAACTAAAACGCGCACCGTAACAAGAGCGACCATCAAGGCCGGCAGCTGGTATCTCCCACGCTAGCTCCTGGAGTGGAAGGGGCTGCCATGGCTGGGAGAGTCTTCCCACACAGCTCGCTGTCAGAGCATTTCTAGGACTGCGTGGACTGACCAGGAGTTGTCTCATGAGATGTAACGCTGTATTTCCGCTTTTTGTTTTGTTAGATTGTGTGTGTGTGTGTGTGTGTGTGTGTGTGTGAGAGGGAGAGAGAGAGAGAGAGAGAGAGAGAGAGAGAGAGAGAGGGAGAGAGAGAGAGAGAGAGAGAGAGAGAGGGAAGGAGGGAGAATTCATGGGAGAAAGGAAAAGAGAATCAAAGACAGAAAGAGAGAAGGTGTGTGTGTTGCGGGGGGCGGGGTGGGGGGGGGGGGTTGGGGGGGGGGAAGATTCGGTCTGTCTGCGTCAGTGTAAGTGGGTGAATATGGGTGTGTGGTTGGGTGTGTTTGCCTGTGTGCCTGTATATGGGTGAGTGGGTTTGTGTTCCCCATGACGCTGGAGATGGAGCACAGTATGTTGGTACCAAGTCTCCTCAGCTATACACTAGCTTGAGTCCTACACTGAAGAGCCAAAGAAACTGGTATAAGTATGTGTATTCATGTACAGAGATATGTAAACAAGCCTATATAAGACAACAAGTGTCTGGCACAGGCGTCAGATCAGTTACTGCTGCTACAGTGTCAAGTTATCAAGATTTAAGTGAGTCTTAATGTGGTGTTATAGTCGGCGCACGAGCGTAGCGACACAGTATCTCCGAGGCAGCGATGAAGAGGTACTTTTCCCGTACGGCCATTTCATGAGTGTACCGTGAATATCTGGAATCCAATAAAATATCAAACCTCCTACATCGCTGCGGTGGCTAAAAGGTCCTGCAAGAACGGGACCAACGACGACTGAAGAGAATCGTTCAGCGTGACAGTAGCGCAACAGTTCCGTAAATTGCTGGAGATTTCAGCGCTGGGCCATCAACAAGTGTCAGCGTTTGAACCATTCAACGAAACATCGTCGATATGGGCTTTCGAACACGAAGGTCCTCTCGTGTACCCTTGACGGCTGGATGACACAAAGCTTTACGCCTCGCCTGGGCAGGCAAACACCGATATTGGACTGTTGATGACTGGAAACATGTTGCCTGGTCGGACGAGTCTCGTTTCAAATTGTATCGAGTGGATGGTCGTGTACGGGTATGGAGACAACCTCATGAATCCATGAACCCTGCATGTCAGTTGGGGACTGTTCAAGTTGGTGGAGGCTCTGTAATGGTCTGAGACGTGTGCGTTTGGTCTGATATGGGGGACCCCTGAAACGTGTAGATACGACTCTGGCAGGTGACACGTAGGTAAGCATCTTGTCTGATCACCTCCATCCATTCATGTCCATTGCGCATTCCGAAGGATCTGGCAATGCGAGCAGGACAATGCAACAACCACGTCCAGAAGTGCTACAGAGTGGCTTCAGGAGCACTGTTCTGAGTTAAAACACTTCCGCTGGCCTCCAGACTCCCCAGACATGAACATTATTGAGTATATCTGCGATGCTTTGCAACGTTCTGTTCAGAGGGGATCTCCACCCCCTCGTACTCTTACGGGTTTGTGGACAGCCCTGCAAGCTTTATGGTGTCAGTTCCATCCAGGACCACTTCAGATATTAGTCAAGTGCAAATGGTTCAGATGGCTCTGAGCACTATGGGACTTAACATCTATGGTCATCAGTCCCCTAGAAATTAGATCTACTTAAACCTAACTAACCTAAGGACATCACACAACACCCTTAGTCTAGTGCATGTTACGTTGTGCTGCGGCATTTCTGCATGTTCGTGGGGCCCCTACACGATATTAGGCAGGTGTACCAATTTCTTTGGCTCTTTAGTGTATTTACACAGTCGTAGATGGGCTCAATAATACAATACGCGACAGCAAATTTTAGCTTCTGAATATTTTATAATGTAAAGAAATTTAACATATAATATGACGAAACACCACGATAATATTTTCAACTTATAGACCAACTTATGAAACAAAATTCATTGCAAACTTAACCAATATTCTTCAGTAATTAAATAAATCACTTTTGTTCTACGTATCCCGACAGCACAAATGAAACAAATTAGAAATGATACATCTCATTCAAAATTTAGAGAAGTGAAGCACTTCGACCATGTCAGTTGTACATCTTCAAAATTTATCTGATGATCATAATAATCACATAATTAATTACATGAAGATTATCAGAAAACGTCTTCGAAGCATGCTATATGGCAACGACCTTGCCGCAGTAGATACACCTGTTCCCGTGAGATCACCGAAGTTAAGCGCTGTCGGGCGTGACCGGCACTTGGATGGGTGACCATCGGGGCCGCCATGCGCTGTTGCCATTTTTCGGGGTGCACTCAGCCTCGTGATGCCAATTGAGGAGCTACTCGACCGAATAGTAGCGGCTTCGGTCAAGAATACCATCATAACGACCGGGAGAGCGATGTGCTGACCACACGCCCCACCTATCCGCATCCTCCATTGAGGAAAACACGGCGGTCGGATGGTCCCGATGGGCCACTTGTGGCCTATAGACGGAGTGGTTATGATGAAGGTTCTGTAAACGTATTTTGTCTTCTGTAATGGAGACTCCGCTAAAAACGGGAGGACTAGTGCTCGTGAATGAAATATTTATGTATAAAGAAAAAGCTACACTCTGTTGGGCGGCTCACATCAATACGCATAGACGGAGGTGACAAAACCCGTGGGACACCCCCCCCCCTCCCCAATATCGTGGCGGACCTCCTTTTGGCCGGCGTTGTGCGACAGCTCGACGTGGCGGGGACTCAAAACGACGTCGGAAGTCCTCTGCAGGAATATTGAGCCTCGCTGCCCCTATAGCGGTCCGTAATTGCGTAACTGATGCCGGTGCAGGATTTTGGGCACGAACAGACCCCTCGATTATGTCCCATAAATGTTCGCTGGAGTTCATGTCGGGCGATTTGGGTAACCAAATCATTCCCTCGGATTGTCCAGAATGTTCTTCAAACCAATTGTGAACAATTGTAGCCCCGTGACATGACGCACTGACATCTGTCATCCATAAAAATTCAAGTAGCCGAACATAACCATTTCCAGTCACTGATCGTTTTAGCTGGACCACAGGACTCAGTCCATTCCATGCAAACACAGCCCACACCATTATGGAACCACCACCAGCTTACACAGTAACTTGTCGACTCCTTGGGTCCACAGTTCCGTGGAATCTGTGGTCTACGTTCGTCTTATGTCCCACATTGCGTTTCTTTCACAGAGTGTTGCTGGTCTGTCAGCACTGACAACTTTACGCAAACGCCGCAGCGCTCGGTCGTTAAGTGAAGGTCTTCGGCCACAGCGTTGTCTGATGTGTGGTACTCTCGGCAAACTCTTTACACTCTGGATCTCGGGATACTGAATTCCCTAACGATTTCCGAAATGGAATGCCCCATGCAGCATTCCGCATTCGAAGTCTGTTAGTTCCTGTCGTGCGGCCATAATCACGTCGGAAGCCTTTTCGCATGAATCAAATGAGTACAGATGATAGATCAGCCAATGAACTAGCCTTTTGGACGTTGTGTACCACCGCCATTACTACATGTTCATATCGCTGTGTTGTGGTCTTCAGTCCCGAGACTGGTTCGATACAGCTCTCCATGCTACTCTATCCTGTGCAAGTCTCTTCATTTCCCAGTACCTACTGCGACCTACATCCTTCTGAATCTGTTTAGTGTATTCATCTCTTGGTCTCTCTCTACGATTTTTACCTTCCTCGCTGCCCTCCAATACCAAATTGGTGAGCCGGCTGAAGTGGCCGTGCGGTTAAAGGCGCTGCAGTCTGGAACCGCGAGACCGCTACGGTCGCAGGTTCGAATCCTGGCTCGGGCATGGATGTTTGTGATGCCCTTAGGTTAGTTAGGTTTAACTAGTTCTACGTTCTAGGGGACTAATGACCTCAGCAGTTGAGTCCCATAGTGCTCAGAGCCATTTGAACCATTTGCACCAAATTGGTGATCCCTTGATGCCTCAGTATATGCCCCACCAACGGATCCCTTCTCCTAGTCAAGTTGTGCCACAAATTTCTCCTCTCTCCAATTCTATTCAATACCTCCACTTTAGTTATGTGATCTACCCATCTAATCTTCAGCATTCTTCTGTAGCACCACATTTCTAAAGCTTCTATTCTCTTCTTGTCTAAACTATTTGTCGTCTACGTTTCGCTTCTACACAAGGCTACACTCCATACCAATACTTTCAGAAACGACTTCCTGACACTTAAATCTATACTCGGTGTTAACAAATTTCTCTTCTTCAGAAACTCTTTCCTTGCTATTGCCAGTCTACATTTTATATCCTCTCTACTTCGACCATCATCAGTTATTTTGCTCCCCAAATAGCAAAACTCATTTACTACTTTAAGCGTCTCATTTCCTAATCTAATTCCCGCAGCATCACCCAATTTAATTCGACTACATTCCATTATCCTCGTTTTGCTTTTGTTGATGTTTATCTTATATCCTCCTTTCAAGACACTGTCCATTCCGTTCAGCTGCTCTTCCAGGTCCTTTGCTGTCTCTGACAGAATTACAATGCCATCGGCGAGCCTCAATGTTTTTATTTCTTCTCCACGGATTTTTAATTCCTATTCCCAACCTTGTGATTTTTGTCGCCTCAGTGTATATTAGCGTAACATATTTTCAATGTTATCACTAGATGGCGTGGGCACTCGAGTTTCACGACTGGTACTGCGTAGTGCACCTTATCCATGATAGAAAACCTACGACAGTCGGTCTATCGTAGGAAAAATGTCATCCGCGTCTGAATGTTTCAGCTCCGTAAGAGGGACCTTTAACATTGACAGCAGGGAGGGCCTACCTAGGTCAACACGGCAAGGACACGCGAGATGCTGAATAATCACAGACGGAAACTTCCGGAACGAAATTGGGTCAATGTCAGCGTCTCGCACACACACACACACACACACACACACGTGCGCGCGCGCACACACACACACACACTGACATACACACACATAGACAGACCGCCCAGACGCAATAGATACTACTCCGCTTTTTCTCGGTTTTTCTTTGTTATGGATAGGTGCGGGACTTACATAAGGCACTTCCGTACGGCAATAAATTGATTTTCAAAAATGGATGAAATTCTTTCTATCAGGTAACATGGCTAAAGGCCATTTACGTCTTCTCTTGTACATCTCCGTCAAACCGATTTCTTTGCGTATGTAATTCGGTATTGAAACGGTGCGTTCTTCTATGGTGCCGAAATCAGTTATGTCTTTGTTCTTGCAAGTATTGTGCTATGGGTGTTGCGTAAATCTGTTTGGCTATGTTTCCACTGCGCCTGTGATCTAGAAGCACTTTTTCTCAGAAACTGCGTTTCAAGGTTGTTAGGCGATTCCTGTCTTGATTTCGTAAGGCTCAAGTTCGCGTCGACGACAGGGGGTTGAAAATGAAGTCCCATGCTTCTTGACAGAGCGTAGGGGAACGATGCGGGAGACCCGCACAGCCGTACTAGGCAATGTCCTAATGGAGATGGTTTGCCGTTGCCTTCCTCCGACCGCAATGGGGATGAATGATGATGATGATGACACAACAACACCCATTCATCTTGGGGCAGGTGAATATCCCTGACCCCGCCGGGAATCGAAACCCGGGACCCCGTGCTACCGCGACACCACGAGCGACTGATATACAGGGTGGTCCATTGATAATGACCGGGCCAAATATCTCAAGAAATAAGCATCAAACGAAAAAAAACTACTAGCAACGAAACTCGTCTAGCTTGAAGGGGGAAACCAGATGGCGCCATGGTTGGCCCACTAGATGGCGCTGCCATAGGTCAAACGCCATCTGGTTTCCCCCTTCAAGCTAGATGAGTTTCGTTCTTTGCAGTTTTCTCGTTTGACGCTTATTTCGTGAGATTTTTGGCCAGGTCACGATCAATGAACCACCCTGTATATAAAAAGAAGTACGTTCCTAGAAACACGTGTTTATAGGAATCCATTGTTGTGTCAAAGAACTTTCGGAGATACACGCTTTTGAACAAGTGAAAATTTACATTTTTATTACGTAGATATACCTGCCATATACTGGTGGGGAAAATTAGTTCCAGCGCCTGGGCTCGAACCGGCTATCCGTTCATCGGACACCTCCGCTCTGGCCCACAAGTTCCACGTAGCTCAACACCAGTAGTTGGTGAGCCCAGCTCTAATTACGTGACAAAAGCGGAACTGCACGGCCGCTGCCGCCACTTGGCTTCTAATCGACACGCGGCAAGAAGTCCAGCGCGGCAGACGGCGATGTGTGTAGCGACGGCAGCGCCTGCGGTGAGCAGCTGTACGGTGCGTTCTACATCTACATCTACGTCTACATCTATACTCCGCAAGCCACCTGACCTTGAGTACCTCTATCGGTTCTCCCTTCTATTCCAGTCTCGTATTGTTCGTGGAAAGAAGGATTGTCGGTCTGCCTCTATGTTGGTTCTAATCTCTCTTATTTTATCCTCATGGTCTCTTCGCAAGATATACGTAGGAGGGAGCAATATACTGCTTGACTCCTCAGTGAAGGTATGTTCTCGAAACTTCAACAAAAGCCCGTACCGAGCTACTGACCGTCTCTCTTGTAGAGTCTTCCACTGGAGTTTATCTATCATCTCCGTAACGCTTTCGCGATTACTAAATGATCCTGTAACAAAGCGCGCTGCTCTCCATTGGATCTTCTCTATCTCTTCTATCAACCCTATCTGTTACGGATCCCACACTGCTGAGCAGTATTCAAGCAGTGGGCGAACAAGCGTACTGTAACCTACTTCCTTTGTTTTCGGATTGCATTTCCTTAGGATTCTTCCAATGAATCTCAGTCTGGCATCTGCTTTACCGACGATCAACTTCATATGGTCATTCCATTTTAAATCACTCCTAATGCGTACTCCCAGATAATTTATGGAATTAACTGCTTCCAGTTGCTGACCTGCTATATTGTAGCTAAATGATAAGGGATCTTACTCTGGTATCCTAGCAGGAGTGGCCAGGCGAAGGGTAACGCGGACTTTCTGGACAGGTACGGCAGGTGAGCTCCTTCGCTACCTCAGCACACCGTTCTACATCTTCCCACAGCGCAAATTAATTATGACCCCGATACGAGGCAACCGGTCACTCTTTAGTGCAACACCAGTACATCCCAGACAATCGAATTCCCAAGTGTACATCAGCTTCAGACTTCTGATTACGAGGCATGCTGAAAAGTAAGCCTTCCGATTTTTTTATGTGAAAACTCTTAAAGTTTTTCTGAAAAAAGCTATTAACATTCTACATCTTTGTTGTTCCTGTCCACATGTTTGCACCCCTCTGCCGCTAAAGGGCTCTGAATTGTAGCGTGTAACATGGTGGTGTATAACGTAACAGAGTCGTAAAACAAATGGTTCAAATGGTAAACACTGGTTATTTACATACTTCCTGCAGGGGTAGCTCGAGCCACGGCCTGCAGGCAGTATCATTACGGCAAAACCTGACTGGCTGGAGACAGCTAGGACAGGATAACAGTGACAACGAAATGCATGCATTCCCTCAGAGAGACGCTCGGCTCTAAATCGATCTCAGTCAACATTAATATGAAAATCTACAACACAGTGATATTCCCAGCAGTAATCTACGGTTTAGAAACATGGAGAGTGACTAAGTGAGAAAGGGAAAAACTATTAATATTTGAGAGAAGAGTAATGAGGAAGATATGGGGACCAGTTGTAGATAACAGAGAATGCAGGAGGAGGAAAAATGGAGGCAGTTTGTGGAAGCAGCTCGTGATCTGCAGGGCCTGTAGTCGTTGGATATCTATCTATCTACGATGTAGGATTTTTATCCACAAACTTTTAAGTCAACAAATCGCGTATCTCCCCAATGGAAATGTCAACGAACGACGTAACTGTGCCGGTGCGTGAGAAACAACGTGACTGATGTAGTTATGCAGAGGAAAAAATTAGACCGTGAAAATTTAAGCAATTTCCAGTTACGTAGGACAAAATAAAATGACTGACAATATTATCTTAATGTAGAAAAATTTGCACAGATGAAGAAGGTGGTAAATTGGCCGGAGAGCCTTGACTATATGTATATGTAGATGGTATCTATCCCGTACCCGTGGTCTAGGGGTAGCGTCTTTGATTCATAATCAAAACGTCTTCGGTCCCGGGTTAGATCCCCGCCACTGCCTAAATTTTGATAAATAATCAGCATTGGCGGCCGAAGACTTCCGGCATAAGAAGTCAGCCTCATTCTGCCAACGGCCTTGTCAAAGAGGGCGGAGGAGCGGGTAGAGGTTCAGGGCACTCTCTTGTCCTAGGGGTGGGAAATTGCCCCTAAAGGCGGAAGAATCAGCAATGATCAACGACACGAGGATGCAGAAGCCAATGGAAACCACTGCATTAAAGACACGTAACGTGTACCCACAGTATATGTGGCCTGTAATTGAAGAAGTGTCATGATGATCTCTCCATTGGCAAAAGATTCCGGAATAGTCCCCCATTCGGATCTCCGGGAGGGGACTGCCAAGGGGGAGGTTACCATGAGAAACAGATTGAATAATCAACGAAAGGATAACGTTCTACGAGTCGGGGCGTGGAATGTCAGAAGCTTGAACGTGGTACGGAAACTAGAAAATCTGAAAAGGGAAATGCAAAGGCTCAATCTAGATATAGTAGGGGTAAGTGAAGTGGAAGGAAGACAAGGATTTCTGCTCAGATGAGTATCGGGTAATACCAACAGCAGCAGAAAATGATACAACAGGTGTAGGATTCGTTATGAATAGGAAGGTAGGGCAGAGGGTGTGTTACTGTGAACAGTTCAGTGACTGGGTTGTTCTAATCAAAATCGACAGCAGACCAACACCGACAACGATAGTTCAGATATACATGCCGACGTCGCAAGCTGAAGATGAACAGATAGAGAAAGTGTATGAGGATATTGAAAGGGTAATGCAGTATGTAAAGGGGGACGAAAATCTAATAGTCATGGGCGACTGGAATGCAGTTGTAGAAGGAGTAGAAGAATAGGTTACAGGACAATATGGGCTTGGGACAAGGAATGAAAGAGGAGAAAGACTAATTGAGTTCTGTAACAAGTTTCAGCTTGTAATAGCGAATACTCTGTTCAAGAATCACAAGAGGAGGAGGTATACTTGGAAAAGGCCGGGAGATACGGGAAGATTTCAATTAGATTACATCATGGTCAGACAGAGATTCCGAAATCAGATACTGGATTGTAAGGCGTACCCAGGAGCAGATATAGACTCAGATCACAATATAGTAGTGATGAAGAGTAGGCTGAAGTTCAAGACATAAGTCAGGAAGACTCAATACGCAAAGAAGTGGGATACGGAAGTACTAAGGAATGACGAGATACGTTTGAAGTTCTCTAACGCTATAGATACAGCAATAAGGAATAGCGCAGTAGGCGCAGTTGAAGAGGAATGGACATCTCTAAAAAGGGCCATCACAGAAGTTGGGAAGGAAAACATAGGTACAAAGAAGGTAGCTGCGAAGAAACCATGGGTAACAGAAGAAATACTTCAGTTGATTGATGAAAGGAGGAAGTACAAACATGTTCCGGGAAAATCAGGAATACAGAAATACAAGTCGCTGAGGAATGAAATAAATAGGAAGTGCAGGGAAGCTAAGACGGGTGAAGATTTGTCTGATGTGATAGAAGAAGAAACATGAGTCGATTTAGAAGAGATAGGGGACCCAGTATTAGAATCGGAATTTATAAGAGCTTTGGAGGACTTACGGTCAAATGAGGCAAAAGGGATAGATAACATTCCATCAGAATTTCTAAAATCATTGGGGGAAGTGGCAGCAAGACGACTGACTATTCACGTTGGTGTGTAGAATATATGAGTCTGGCGATATACCATCTGACTTTCGGAAAAGCATCATCCACACAATTCTGAAGACGGCAAGAGCTGACAAGTGCGAGAATTATCGCACAATCAGCTTAACAGCTCATGCATCGAAGCTGCTTACAAGAATAAGCAAGGCTAAAGAAAAATCAAGACACTTTCATAGGATTTGTCGACCTGGAAAAAGCGCTCGACAATATAAAATGGTGCAAGCTGTTCGAGATTCTGAAAAATGTAGGGGTAAGCTATAGGGAGAGAAGGGTCATATACAATATGTACAACAACCAAGAGGGAATAATAAGAGTGGACGATCAAGAACGAAGTGCTCGTATTAGGAAGGGTGTAAGACAAGGCTGTAGCCTTTCGCCCCTACTCTTCAATCTGTACATCGAGGAAGCAATGATGGAAATAAAAGAAAGGTTCAGGAGTGGAATTAAAATACAAGGTGAAAGGATATCAATGATACGATTCGCCGATGACATTGCTATCCTGAGTGAAAGTGAAGAAGAATTAAATGATCTGCTGAACGGAATGAACAATCTAATGAGCACACAGTGTGGTTTGAGAGTAAATCGGAGAAAGACGAAGGTAATGAGAAGTAGTAGAAATGAGAACAGCGAGAGACTTAACATCAGGATTGATGGTCAATGAAGTTAAGGAATTCTGCTACCTAGGCAGTAAAATAACCAATGACGGACGGAACAAGGAGGACAACAAAAGCAGACTCGCTATGGCAAAAAAGGCATTTCTGGCCAAGAGAAGTCTACTAATATCAAATACCGGCCTTAATTTGAGGAAGAAATTTCTGAGGATGTACGTCTGGAGTACAGCATTGTATGGTAGTGAAACATGGACTGTGGGAAAACCGAAACAGAAGAGAATCGAAGCATTTGAGATGTGGTGCTATAGATGAATGTTGAAAATTAGGTGGACTGATAAGGTAAGGAATGAGGAGGTTCCACGCAGTATCAGAGAGGAAAGGAATATGTGGAAAACACTGATAAGGAGAAGGGACAGGATGATAGGACATCTTCTAAGACATGAGGGAATGACTTCCACGGTATTAGAGGGAGCTGTAGAGGGCAAAAACTGTAGAGGAAGACAGAGATTGGAATACGTCAAGCAAATAATTGAGGACGTAGGTTGCAAGTGCTACTCTGAGATGAAGAGGTTAGCACAGGAAAGGAATTCGTGGTGGGCCGCATCAAACCAGTCAGTAGACTGATGACCAAAAAAAAAAAAAAGAGATGGTATCTGTTCTTTCGGTCGGGGCACACATTTTCAACTGTCCCCGTTGACTTATATCAACGCCTGTATGCAGCTAAGGGTATTCATTTCATTGTAATTTATTCTAACGAACTGCATGGTCACCGATGGCATCTGTTCTTTCGAACACGTCCGAAAGAACAGATACCATCTTCATATATAGATATGGCATTCTTCTAACAAATTTCTATCTAGATAATTGTTCGAATAAATAAATCATTCAAACAAATTTTCTCGTGAATAAATTATTCACGGATAAAGAGATTATTCCTCTCTGCCAATTTAAATAATTACTTGTTATTTTTTATTCTTAACCCAAATGACGAATAACGTTGAAAGCCATCGTATTTTCTATGTTTACTTCTTGTACAGAATTCGATAACTAGTGCTCCTTCCCCGTGACCCAGTACAGTTTCTGTTTTGTAAATATCCAGTTACTGGTTTGTGCAGAGTCATGCTTTGATGATTCCAAAGCCCCCGGCACGGTTAGGGTTGCCACCTGTACTTTAGTAGAAAGTATTGTACGTTATTTGGGGCATTTGTTCTCTATTCTTTAAGAGAACAACAAAGTACGCGGAAATACTCTATTTCACATAGTTTGGAATCAAAGAACTTTCAGCATTGCAGCGTGTCAGCAATCGTAAGTATCGAAATAATTATGAAAAATCCGCCTCGATTGCACAAACTACCTGGTGTTTACCTAGGTTTCAGCGTGGGTAGCCACGCCTTCTTCAGAACAAAATATAAAACAGCTTGCCTAAATAGGAATCACTTTACTTAAAGCATTAAAGGACCACGAAAGTTGGCCGGATTTTTGCTTGTAAGATATCTGCTGAATAATTGAACCGTGAATTAACTGGTCATGTCTGAACGGAACATAATCTCAAATGTCAATACAGTCAACGGACGAAGTGAAAGATCCCGTCAATTTCAATTCTTTGCAACTATTAAGTACCAAATGCGTCTTTGCTAGACTGTGTACACTAAGTGGATTATTTACTCCACGAAAAATTACCCGACAATCTCGAAAGTGTACTGCTCATTACATATCGACTCTAGTCCCGTCATTTAGTGTCCTTGCGAGACGAAACGACTGCCGGCAACCTCGGCGATGTAATACTTGTGGCACTATTGTTGCGTAGCGAAAACTTGTGCTGCCTGTTTCAATTTGTTTTGTGTGAGGGCGTATTCAGCACAACAAAGCTCGGTTATTCGGTTTTATAAGTTTACATAATAGCTTATCTTAGATAAAGTCAACTTCTGTAAACTGATTACCGAATGTTCACCAACAAACGAAAGAAACAAATCCAGCCTGTCTTAGATAAAAATTAATAACGCGTTTACCTTAAATGCAGACTGTAAAGACGCTCTTTAGCAGTGACAATTATCTGTTGAATATTGTTAAAAGCCATGAAAAATATATTTTTGGACAAAAAGTTTAGCAACGTAAATAATGCTTTATTTTGATGCATTGTGCTTCATCCCTACCTTCAGCACGATTCGACTTCTCCGACCCTTCTTTGGCTAGTATACGTCTGTAGGTTACTGTAAGTCTCACTTGGCGATGGACAGTAATACGGTTAAACTATTTCTTTCTAAATCGTTGGTGTAGAAACTCGAAAAATTTCATTGAGTCGCCTCGTTGACATTTTCTCGATAAAAAAGTTGTCAGTGTCCTGCACAGTTATGAATTCTTTTATGTGCTTAAACCTAGCTCTCTTTCGACATTTTTGAGTCACAAAGCTCCACGTAGCTGCATAAGCGTATGTACGAGCGAAGACCTGTTCCAGCTTTACTCAGAGTTAGCCCAAAAAACATTCGGATGACTTTATTTTGATACATTGTACTTTTTTCGAATGAACAACAAGTTTGCACTTGCCACTCACTGTTTCTTTATATCCACTCTGTGTTTCGGAGGTTTAAACTTCCATCATCAGGTGCATTTACATGTGTTAGTATCACGTATGTGTGTTGTGTTACGATTTTGGCGTAACTTGTGCCACTGTCTCCAGCGGTTACAGACTTCTTTCTCTGTCGTAACACTTCACATGTAAACTGCCATATACTTTATTTCCTAAAAAAGGAGGAGATTATTGTATAATGTCCCGTCGACAACGAGGTCATCAGAAACGGAGTACAACCTTGCATCAGGAAAGAACGGGGAAGGAAATCTGCCGTGCCCTTACTAAGGCACCTCCGGGCATTTGCCTGAAGCGATTTAGGGAAATCACGGAAAACCTCAATAATGATGACCGGACGCGGGTTGCAAGTCGAGCACTAGAAAAAAAAAAAAAAAAAAAAAAAACGGCGTCGCCACACACGATAGCTCAGCATGTGAAGTTTCTCATCGATATAATTTCTGCGGTGTCATGCGACTTCCGCACAGTAATAATGAGGGAAAACGAGGAAGACACAAAAAGATAAAAAGAGAATAAATAAATAAAGGGTTAAGTTGCAGACTGCAAAATGCAAGATCTCTGATCCAATCCCCCGATGGGCCTACGATTTTTTCTGTTATTTCGTGTTTCTTTGACCTCTAACAATGGGTAAAATTGCAAGTCAGGTTGCATCCCGTTTCGGAGTACATGTGGAACTGTAATTGTGTAAATCTATAGCTACATGATTACTCTGCAATTCACAGTTAAGTGCCTGGCAGAGGGTTTATCGAACCACCTTAAGGATGTTTCTCTGCCGTTCCACTGTCGAACAGCGCGCAAGAAAGACGAACATTTAAATCTTTCCGTGCGAGCTCTGGTTTCTCTTATTTTATTATCATCATTTTTTCCTATGTAGGTGGGCGCCAACGAAATATTTTCATCCTCTGAGGACAACGTTGGTGATTGACATTTCATGAGAGGTTCCTGCCGCAACGTAAAACGTCTTTGTTTTAATGATTGCCACCCCAATTCACGTATCATATCCGTGGCACTCTCTCCTCCATTTCGCAATAGTACTAGACGATCTGCCCTTCTTTGTCCTGTGTCGATCTTCTCCGATGCGGACCCCCCGCCGCACAGCAATACTCCAGAAGAGGGCGGGCAGGCGTAATGTAGGCAACTTTATACATTTTACGTGTTCTGCCCCATCTAACTGGCTGTATAAGTCGGGTCAGAGGTGAGGGGAAGTCAAGGGCACACTACCGTAACTAGTAAAGCACTGTACCGTTCAAATCGACCTTCGTGTTGGGTGAGGCTTCACTTGCTTTACAACGTAACGAATGGAACACAAAAGTACTTCGTAGGCGGACAGCCTTAGCAGTCATACCACGGGCGCGGCCCCATTCAACTGAGTCTTCACCTGTCAGTACATCACCCCTCCCCCTGCCAACAACATCAGAAAGGGCTCTGCGTAACTAGCAAAAGATGACACTGCAATAAGCAGAAACTCTTAATCTGCAGCACCTCCGTCCATTCTGTCAAGACTGTTGACACTATCGAATATGGGTGTCTCGTTGGTACAATTACTCGTTTGGCTTGTGTTTGTGGACAACTGCAGGACGTCCAGAGTCACCCGAACGTGGTTTTGGACTAAGTTTTGAGTAAACGTACCTTACTAGGTGCAATACATCTGCGCTCGTACATGATCTTATGCAGTTACATGGAACTTTGACTTACATGTAACTTGAGAAATGCTGGAAGAAACACTCGGTTTAAGCACACAAATGAGTTCATAATAGTGCAGGACACTGTCAGTTTTTTCTATCGAGAAATTCTCAAAGAATCGATCGCAAGACACTTCCCGCGTTTCTACACCACCTACAACTCTTGCAACAATGATTTAAAAACAAATAATTCACCGAGCGATGGTTACAACAAACTACAGACACAGAATAGCCAAAGAAACGTCGGAGAAATCGGGTCACGAGTTTGAAATAGTTCTGACACGCATAAAGAAAATTTATTTTGAATGGCATTTGGGAGGTGAAGTGAACGTAGAATCACAACAAGTTACTTGCTAATAACTAGACCTAAATTGATAATATCTCGTTTTTTGCAATTGTTTGACACTGTCGATGCGTAAGATATGCGCTGTTAATTAAAATATGTGTGGATAAAAATCCTACTTCAAGATCGGAAATTCTCTTTACTGGTTAGCAGTTTCGGCTCATTATCGAGCCTTTTCCAGATCAATCTCAAATGTTGTTCAGTGTGTGACACTCATTACTCATTTTCGTATTTTTTAGGGCTAAGTCGCCTTAGTCAAATAAAATCTTAAAGTGAATATTTTAGTTAGTTATGTAAACTGATAACGTTAATCAATAATCAAATGTTGTTACAGTGCCCATTTTGCCACACCTATGAGTATGTACGAACCATCGACAACGCCATGAATCAATTTTCATAACCAACTAATATATTAACTTTAGGATTTTATTTAACTAGGGCGACTTAGCTGTAAAAAAAATAGGTCGATGTGGAGTGAGTGTCACACACTGAACAACATTTTAGATTGATCTGAGGGTGGCTCAGTAATGAGCCAAAATTTGTGAACTTGACATAGCATTTTTATCCACACATGTTTTATTTCGATTTTTGCTCAAGAAGATCATGCTTTGAAAGTGTGGTATTGTTATGCGAATGTGCATGTCTAGACTGTATTTTTTGTGCCACAGTGGCTAACATTACAAAAACAAACTTTCTGGTGAGGTGTTTGAGAAAAGAGTTCTTTGAAAGCTAGTTTAAAATCAACAAAAAGTGCATTTGTTACATACATGACAGAATTGGAGCAACAAAAGTAATTAGATTTCAAATTTATCTAATTTTTTTTATAAAAGTCTTTGTTCAGAGATGAATTGATTTATTCGTGTAAATGGATAATCTTTGGAATAAATATTTTTATTTTTTATTTACAAATAAGAAATAATAATTTTTATTTGTATTCGTTATTCTTTCATTCGCGTAAATTTTGCCCATCTATGACTGGAACTAAGATACGATGCATTTCACAAGATGCCTGTTCAGATGACTTCAAGTCGTATGTTTAATGTGCAAAAACTAGGAATATTTTCGAGGGTCCTACGTAGGGATCCAGGGATGGTGCAGGTAGAATCAGACCACGATAACAGCTCGAACAGAGAAATACAAGCAGTCATTCTTCGCACGCTCCGTCCACGAAAATAGTGGCGAGAAACCCAAACAACACTACAGTGAAAGAAAGGTATCCCCCGCCATACACTTCACAGTGATTCGCAGAGTGGTGCGTGGGGCGCCTACCTCTTGTGACGTAGAGGAGGACGAGTAAGGCGGGTATGCAGGCGGTGGCAGCGGATGGCATCGTGGAAGAAGTCTCGCAGTGGAGAAAATCAGGAAACTCGACTCGTGCGGCGGGTTGCAGAGGCGGCAGGCGGCTACAGAGAACTGGGAGCGCGTCGGCCGCGGACCGCGAAGCGACTGAGCCGCGAGGGCCGGCGCACCGGCTTATATAGCGACGCGGGGCATGCTGGGAACACTTCCGGCCGCACCGCCACTGCTGCGGGGGTGCGCCCGCACTGTTCA
Organism: Schistocerca americana; assembly: GCF_021461395.2. Taxonomy (NCBI): domain Eukaryota; kingdom Metazoa; phylum Arthropoda; class Insecta; order Orthoptera; family Acrididae; genus Schistocerca; species Schistocerca americana. The sequence continues at coordinate 168,976,523 of NC_060128.1, read as the reverse complement.
TACATATTTCACCCCGTAGCTCCTCAGTCCTTGTGCAGGAATAAACCAATCTCTCTTTGCCTGATTGTACAAGAGACTTTCAATAAGTAATACAACACATTTTTTTTCTCGGCCAATTCCGGTTGAAAAAATGAAGAATTTTTTGTGGGACATCGCAGAACATTCCTGCTTCAGTCCCTATAGTACCATCAAATTCCAATAAGTGGCGGTGCAATACATAGCCTTCAAAATGTCTGTAACAGAGATGCATTCAAAGCAGAGAATTGACCGCGAGTTTCTTTTGGTGGATAACCAGAATATCACATATATTCATAGGTGCTTGTAGAATGTCTACAAAGACCTGGCAGCCAACAAAGTCATGGTGTGTCGTTGGTGAGGCATCTGTCACCAGAATATTGTGCAAACCTTCTTGATACCTGCATGTTGACTAGCTACACACAGCTAGACTCCTGCAATATTAGAATGGATGCACACTTTCATCTGAGGTGACTGATGCATCACAAACACCTCGCTGCACAAGTCGACATCTCTGTTGGTTGTGCTGACACACTAGTTGGGTACTCAAAGGTGTATACTGTCTCGGTTCCTCCCCGAGTAACGGAAGACCGTAAAGAGCAACGAAGGGTCATCTGTGCATAATTACTTGCATTTTATGAGCCTGATCGAAACAACTTTTTGTCGAATCTCAGCACAGGCGATGAAACATGGACTCATCACTTCTAATTGGAAACAAAATGGCAATCCATACAGTGGTGCCAGACCAACTCTCCTCCAAAGAAAAAGTTCAAAGCAGCGCCCTCAGCCGCTAGAGTCATGGTGACAGTGTTCTGGGACTCTGATGAAGGGATTATTCTGTTTGATGTTCTCCATCATGGTGCAACTATCAACTCTGATGTCCTCCCTCACAGTGCAACTATCAACTATGACATGTACTGTGCTACCCTCAGGAAATTGAGGAAACGAGTTTAGCAGCCGGCCGCTGTGGCCGAGTGGTTCTAGGTGCGTCAGTTCGGAACTGCGCTGCTGGTACGGTCGCAGGTTCGAATCCTGCCTCAGGCATGGATGCGTGTGACGTCCTTAGGTTGGTGAGGTTTAAGTAGTTCTAAGTCTAGGGGACTGATGACAGATGATGTCCCATAGTGGTCAGAGCCATTTGGACCACTTTGAACGACTTTATGATGTTAATCGCCACAAAAATGGAGAAATCCAAGGTCTCACACAAGACTGCACCTGAGAGGAGCTCACAAATCCTCATTGGACTACTCTTCCTCATCCACTGTACAACCGAATCTCACTCCTCCTGACTTTTGGCCCAATAAGGATGAACTCCATAGGAAGTAGTATGTAGATGATGGGGAGATTATTGATGTAACAATACGTTGGCTCCGATGTCGACCAGTAATGTGGTACCATGCAAGCATACTGGACCTCCCAGTAATGTAGTATAAGGCTGTTGCGTTGAACAACGATCATGTTGAAATACGATGTTACAACCAACCAAAGCAGTGGCGTATGATATGTAGTAATTAAATCGTGAATAAAACCAACTTGCTTTCAGAAAAGAAGTATTGCATTGCTTATTGAGTGCCCCTCGTACATATTTCATTCTATACTTCCTCAGTCCTTACGTAGGAATAAACTAAAGTCTCTGTGCCTGACCGTAGCGTGTACGGGGGATGGACGAAATTTGGAAACAAGAAAAAAATATCACATTACCAAGCCTAATCCATGAAGGAAAACCGTTGGCATTCAAAGTAGCTTCCAGTCGCCTTGGAATGGTTAAATAGGGGTCCTGTATGGTTTTCAAGGGAATCATATACCGTTCTCTTTGCAAAGTGCTTTCAAGTTCAGCTAACATTGATGCAGATGGATTTCGACCACGTAGACTTCTCCCCAAGGTAGAAAACATTGGCTCAATAACAGTGAGATCTGGTGAGTTTCTTGACCAGTGGAGATCTGACGTATCATCCTCGTGTTCACAAAACCAGTCCTGGATTGTGCGAAATGTGTCAACAGAGGCCCTGTCGTCCTGGAACACAGCATCATCATTGGCGAAAGGCCCTGTCGTCTTGGGGCACAGCATCATCATTGGGGATGGCCTTGTGAATGGAGCATTATCATGTTGAAAAATGCCACTGCTGATAGGAAACATGATTCTGGTGGAGAGGTGTACATGGTTTGTAACCAGTGTACGACACTCGTAGACCGTAGTGGTGTCTGGCAGTAGTGCAACCTTGCAGAGTAACCACGAGTCCCATGAAATACTACGATGTGGCTGTGAGAATCGTCGCTGAACCCCTGCCTGGGATGTAACCTCGATCACAATTTGGAAATAGTGTGAAACAAGACTCATCCAATCAAGTGACTCACTTACATTGACTGTCGTGATTTCCTGGCTTTGGCACCACGTTTACTGCTTAAGACATTTAAGCCGCTGGCGACTGGTTTTGAAATTCCAGCTCGACCTTTAATTCTCTGCTTATGGAGCTGTCTACGTGTTGTTTTGGTGTTGGCAGGGTTCACGAGTGCGACATTCAGTTGTGCAGGTGACTTTTGCAGCTGCACCTTCTTATTTTTCGTCACAATCCTTTTGAATGATCGTATGTCACGATCATTCAACACACACTCTTGGTCACTTAGCCGATGGTGTGCTCCTGCTTTCCCTGTTTGGCCAGCCGGAGTGGCCGTGCGGTTCTAGGCGCTACAGTCTGGAACCGAGCGTCGCAGGTTCGAATCCTGCCTCGGGCATGGGTGTGTGTGATGTCCTTAGGTTAGTTAGGTTCAATTAGTTCTAAGTTCTAGGTGACTGATGACCTCAGAAGTTAAGTCGCATAGTGCTCAGAGACATTTGAACCATTTTTCTTCCCTGTTCGTTGAGTAAACCTTCAATATGGTGCCTCTTTAAACACGACCTACATTGTCTACCTTCGTTATGGAAGCATCCACTATACGACCACCAACAATTTGTCCATATTGAAATACACTTAGCCCCAACATAATTCATTCGCAACCACATGGAACGACTGACACTTATTACTTGTTGAGGGCACTGTACAGGCGAGGCAACGTGTAGGCTTGGCTAGCATTAGCTTTTATATTAAAAAATCCGTTCCTTGCAGTTTTTCCAAATTTTGTCCAACCCCTATGCTTTGCACCACGTGCTTTCTTCATGTCCCCAGTATGTGGCAGTATCTGCTTGAAGAAAGCGGTTTATGATGGTGTCAGAATGTCTTCGAGAAATTTGTCTGTTATTAGTGTTCTTAAGTTCTGTTTGTTTACAATACCAGTCTGGACAAAAATGATAAACAAAAAGATTGGGATAGTGGCGTCAGTGCTTCAGATGCTCTATGTACACTACTGACCATTAAAATTACTACACCAACAAGAAATGCAGATGATAAGCGGATATTCATTGGACAAATATATTGTACTAGAACTGACATGTGATTACATTCTCACGCAATTTGGGTGCATAGATCCTGAGAAATCAGTACCCGGAACAACCACCTCTGGCCGTGATAACGGCCTTGATACACCTGGGCTTTTAGTCAAACAGAGCTTGGATGGCGTGCACAGGTACAGCTGCCCATGCATCTACGACACGATACCACAGTTCATCAGGAGTAGTGGCTGGCGTATTGTAACGAGCCAGTTGCTCAGCCACCAGATGCATTCAATTGGTGAGAGATCTGCAGAATCTGCTGGCCAGGGCAGCAGTCGAACATTTTCTGTATCCAGAAAGGCCCGTACAGGACCTGCAACATGCAGTCGTGCATTATCCTGCTGAAATGTAGGGTTTCGCAGGGATCGAATGAAGGGTAGAGCCACGGGTGGTAACATATCTGAAATGTAACGTCCACTGTTCAAAGGGTCGTCATTGCGAACAAGAGGTGAACGAGTCGTGTAACCAATGGCACCCCATACCATCACGCCGGGTGATGCGCCAGTATGGCGATGACGAATACACGCTTCCAATGTGCGTTCACTGCGATGTCGCCAAACACGGATGCGACCATCATGATGGTGTAAACAGAACCTGGATTCATCCGATTAAATGACGTTTTGCCATTCGTGCACCCAGATTCGTCATTCAGTACACCATCGCTGCGCTCCTGTCTGTGCAGCAGCGTCAAGGGTAACCACAGCCACTGTCTCCGAGCTGATAGTCCATGCTGCTGCAAACGTCGTCGAACTGTTCGTGCAGATGGTTGTTGCCTTGCAAACGTCCCCATCTTTTGACTCAGGGATCGAGACATGGCTTCACGAGCCGTTACAGCCATGCGAATTAGATGCCTGTCATCTCGACTGCTAGTGACACGAGGCCGTTGGGATCCAGCACGGCGTTGCGTATTACCCTCCTGAACCCACCGATTCCATATTCTGCTAACAGTCATTGAATTTCGACCAACGCTAGCAGCAATGTCGCAATGCGATAAACCCCAATCGCAATATGCTACAATCCGACCTTTATCAAAGTCGGAAACTTGATGGTACGCATTTCTCCTCCTTACACGAGGCATCACAACGACGTTTCACCAGGCAACGCCGGTCAACTGCTGTTTGTGTATGAGAAATCGGTTGGAAACTTTCGTCATGTCAGCACGTTGTAGGTGTCGCTACTGGCGCCACCCTTGTGTGAATGCTCTGAAAAGCTAATCATTTGCATATCAGAGCATCTTCTTCCTGTCGGTTAAATTTCGCGTCTGTAGCACGTCATCTTCGTGGTGTAGCAATTTTAATGGCCAGTAGTGTAGGTAATATTCACTCTGTACATGCCATAAATTCTGGTAAATCACACCGATTTCTTACATTCTGCATTTCAATCTTATTATGGCCTAGAACAATGCACTGACTGACGACATTAATTTTTCTTTCATAAAATGTTAGTTGAGGACTGAAGAGGATAACAGAGCATTTCAAGAACGAGCGTGATTCACGAACTTGATTGATGTGCACTCGCAGAACGCTACCACAACGATGCTGCTTATTTCCGTGTCTGTGGGTTGTGTCGGTTAATTTTCTTCCTTATGCCAGCTTATATTCAGTAGTTGCAGCACAGATAGAGTAAATGTAACATTTCATGACTATTCTACGTACGAATTTTTGATGTGTCTAACGTTACTGCGACTTTCAGTGGATACATTCAGACTGAAGTGACGGACTAAAATTTGTACCGAGGCCGGGATTCGAACCCGGGCCTCCTGCACACTAGGGAGATCCGCTAACGACTACGCCACCCTGCCACAGTGGCTTTGCACAACTGGACGGAGTGGCATAGCCTTTGCAGGTTGTGCAAAGCCACTGTATCAGGGCGATGTAGTGGTTAGCGAATCTGCGTAGTGAGCAGAGGCCCGGGTGCGAATCCCGGCCTTGATAAAAATTTTCGCTCGTCGCTTCAGTCTGCATATTCACATCATAGATGTTTGAGATTTTAAAAGTTCTTTTGAAACATACAGTTTCATTTGATTTTCAGGTCGAAATTTCAACACATCGTGCCCAAGGACATACTGGTGCAGTTTACTGTAATATTTCAGACTCTGAGAAAGCTCGAACCACTGGAACAAACAACATGGTAGCGTCATACCAAAGGATGGGACACACAGTTAGGCCGCAGCATTATTACTGCAGAAAGAATTGTAGCGAGGAAGAGTCAGGGCAGCAGCGTGGCAACAAGAGAATGCGCGGGTCCTTCAACAATCTCGAGAAGATTGTAGGATTGTTCGGCTCACACTGATAAATATACAGGGTGAACATTAATAGAACCGGCCGCGTTGGCCAAGCGGTGCTAGGTGCTTCAGTCCGGAACCACGCGGCTGCTGCGGTCGCAGGTTCGAATCCTACCTCAGGCATAGATGTATGTGATGTCCTTAGGTTAGTCAGATTTAAGTACTTCTAAGTCTAGGGGACTGATGACCTCAGATGTTAAGTCCCACAGTGCTTAGAGCCATTTGAACCTTTTTTTTTTAAAGGCACTCCGTCTTCAGGCCAGTAGTGGCCTACCGGGACCATCCGACCGCCGTGACATCCTCACGGAGGATGCGGATAGGAGGGGCGTGGGGTCAGCACACCGCTCTCCCGGTCGTCGTGATGGTATTCTTGACCGAAGCCGCTACTGTTCGGTCGAGTAGCTGCTCAGTTGGCTATCACGAAGCTGAGTGCACCCCGAAAAATGGCAACAGCGCATTGCTGCCTGGATGGTCACCCATCCAAGTGCCGACCACGCCCGACAGCGCTTAACTTCGGTGCTCTCACGGGAACCAGTGAAGCCACTGTGGCAAGGCCGTTGCCACCATTTTCTTAACATTAATAAAACCAAAAAACTGTAGTGATGGATTCCTGGCCGGAAATGGAGGTAAACAGGTCACATGAACACTTGCCCAGAAATTCATCATTGCCACGGTAGATAGTGTAAATGGCAAGTTCCTCTGACCACATGCTGTGTCTGAAGCCCACTGATGACTTTTATGCAGATCTATGATGCTAGTTCTGGTAGAGGTTGCTTCCTCGGTAAAGAGGACTGGTGACAGAAATCCCATAATTGTTATGATCTGGTGCAAAAGCCGTGGGCAAATTCCTTCCCTTTGCGGGAAATACGCTGCTGATAATCCTTGCACTTGTTGAAGGTGACAGGGATAGTAGTGGCTGTCATGCAGAATACATATAATTGAACTTTGGCTTACACCATTTTGGCGGACCACTTGCCAGAATCCTGTACCGGGGTTCGTATCAACATCCTGTAGAACCCGGTCCTCCAGGTCTGGTGCACGCTTAGTCCGCCACCTCCCTGCACGTTCGTCTGTCTGAAGGAGTTATGATCACACAAACGCCCAAAGAAGACTAGAAATGTACAGGGCTATTACAAATGATTGAAGCGATTTCATAAATTCACTGTAGCTCCATTCATTGACATATGATCACGACACACTACAGATACGTAGAAAAACTGATAAAGTTTTGTTCGGCTGAAGCCGCACTTCAGGTTTCTGCCGCCAGAGTGCTCGAGAGCGCAGTGAGACAAAATGGCGACAGGAGCCGAGAAAGCGTATGTCGTGCTTGAAATGCACTCACATCAGTCAGTCATAACAGTGCAACGACACTTCAGGACGAAGTTCAACAAAGATCCACCAACTGCTAACTCCATTCGGCGATGGTATGCGCAGTTTAAAGCTTCTGGATGCCTCTGTAAGGGGAAATCACCGGGTCGGCCTGCAGTGAGCGAAGAAACGGTTGAACGCGTGCGGGCAAGTTTCACGCGTAGCCCGCGGAAGTCGACGAATAAAGCAAGCAGGGAGCAAAACGTACCACAGCCGACGGTTTGGAAAATCTTACGGAAACGGCTAAAGCAGAAGCCTTACCGTTTACAATTGCTACAAGCCCTGACACCCGATGACAAAGTCAAACACTTTGAATTTTCGGCGCGGTTGCAACAGCTCACGGAAGAGGATGCGTTCAGTGCGAAACTTGTTTTCAGTGATGAAGCAACATTTTTTCTTAATGGTGAAGTGAACAGACACAATGTGCGAATCTGGGCGGTAGAGAATCCTCACGCATTTGTGCAGCAAATTCGCAATTCACCAAAAGTTAACGTGTTTTGTGCAATCTCACGGTTTAAAGTTTACGGCCCCTCTTTCTTCTGCGAAAAAAACGTTACAGGACACGTGTATCTGGACATGCTGGAAAATTGGCTCATGCCACAACTGGAGACCGATAGCGCCGACTTCATCTTTCAACAGGATGGTGCTCCACCGCACTTCCATCATGATGTTCGGCATTTCTTAAACATGAGATTGGCAAACCGATGGATCGGTCGTGGTGGAGATCATGATCAGCAATTCTTGTCATGGCCTCATCGCTCTCCCGACTTAACCCCATGCGATTTCTTTCTGTGGAGTTATGTGAAAGATTCAGTGTTTAAACCTCCTCTACCAATAAACGTGCCAGAACTGCGAGCTCGCATCAAGGATGCTTTCGAACTCATTGATGGGGACATGCTGCGCCGAGTGTGGGAGGAACTTGATTATCGGCTTGATGTCTGCCGAATCACTAAAGGGGCACATGTCGAACATTTGTGAATGCGTAAAAAAACTTTTTGAGTTTTTGTATGTGTGTGCAAAACATTGTGAAAATATGTCAAATAATAAAGTTATTGTAGAGCTGTGAAATCGCTTCAGTCATTTGTAGTAACCCTGTAGCGTGATGTGGTTGGTATCAATGAGGTTACTTGTTCTGGTACAGCCATGCTGGCTCTACACAAACACCACCTCGGATTTTTCGCGACATGAATAACGGACCATTCTGCTGCTTGCAGTACGCTGCGTCAATCACACAGCCTGCAACACACAAGGGACACACGGCACGCAGTCAGATAAACTTTCATTCGTCACCACCATCTACCGTGTCAACGGTGCACTTCTGGACACATGTTCACAGTACCATTTTTCCTCTATTTCCAGTCAGAAATCCGTCACTGTAGTTTGTCTGTTTTATTAATGTTCACGTTAGGTAGATGTCAGAAGCTTAAATGTGGGCAGAGGTTACGGGCAGAGTGCCACAGCAACCTGACAGATTAGCACAACCTGGGTTGACATCAAACTTGCGATGTGTTTGTTTATCGATGACATCATATCACAGCCAAAGAGACTTGACTGTCGTCGTACTCTTCACGACCAGAGTACCAAAGGGAATATTCTAGCAAGAACCTATACTGCAGTTTGCACCACAGACAGCTTGAGGAATGTACATATTTCACGAGCCTGCCGTCTCCTCTGTAGATCAAGTTAATGAATTCTGCTTTGAAAGCAAAATTACCCATGGTGGACGAAGCAAGGAGGACATAAAAAGCAGACTACTATGGGAAAAGATGGCAGTTCTGGCCAAGAGAAATCTACTGGTATCAAAAATTGGCCCTAACGTCAGGAAGAAATATCTGAGAGTGGACGTTTGGAGCACAGCCTTGAACGGTAGTAAATCATGGGCAGTGGGACAACTAGAACAAAAGAGAATCGAAGCACTTGGGATGTCGTGCTATGTAACAATGTTGCAAATCAAGTGGACAGGTAAGACAAGCAATGAAGTGCTCCTCTGCAGAACCGACAAGGGAAGGAATATATGGAAAACCCTGGAAACAACAAGGGACAGGATGATAGGACATATGTTAAGGCATCTGGGCATAATCACCATATTACTAGTGTGATCTACAGAGGATAAAAACTGTAGGTAACACAGAGATCTGTATGCATCCAACATATAACTGGCGATGTAGGGTTCTAGTACTACGAAAAAAATGGTGGGTATGTCCACAAACTTTCATAAGTATGAGCCAGAAGCGCCATGGTGTGGCACTTCTCACTTATGTTAAGGTTAACCAGGAAATGCATTTTGTCTTCAAGGTAAATGTTACTTTGTGAGATTTAATATGCTATATTTATTTAAAACCTTGCACTGCATCCATGAAGTTCAAATGCGCAAATACTGAAACACATGTACTTCCCTACCATTCAGCGAAGGATCATCCGACCACAACTACAACAGTCGCCTATTTATTCCACATCCCAAACAAACACGTTATCTGCCCCTATATCAGTTCCATATAATACTATTTCCCCTCCCTTATCCACTCCAAAGTTCCTGTCGCCTTCCTCACACGTTCTCCTCATGTTTCCTTCATACCCTTGTGCCAGAGTGTCAGCTTCACATTTACCATCAGCATTTCCACAGCCATTCAAATCACTGAATATTTCGTCCTCTGTAACCACAACTATGGGATATGAGACTTTATTACATTCACTGCAGCCACAAGTCCTCTAACCAAGGTAGCACAATATTCAGTATGAACATAACCTGCACCAGCTTCATCACCTTCACCATCACCAGCATCAGTAGCCATTCTAGCACAGTCATCACCAGCAGCAATATGCTTTCCAACAGTGCCATCATCACCAGAACCAGTAGACATTCTAGCAGAGTCATCACCACCAGAACCACCAACAATTCCAGCACAGTTATCTCTAGCACCTGTACCCATACCATCTGTCATCATCACGTGCACCAGTACCGATACCACTTCAGTCATCATCAGCCATTCCAGCACTGTCCTCAAAACCAGCACCAGCACCCATTCCAGCACAGTCATCATCACCAGCAACACTAGCCATTCCAGCAAAGCCATCATAACAAGTGACAATAACCATTCTGGCACAATCATCGTCAGCACATGTAGCCATTCCAGCATAGTCTCCACCTGCATCCATTCCAACTCGGTTGTTATCACCAGCAACAAAAAATGTGAAATGTGTGTGAAATCTTATCGAACTTAACTGCTAAGGTCATCAGTCCCGAAGCTTACGCACTAGTTAACCTAAATAATCCTAAGGACAAACACACGCACCCATGCCTGAGGGAGGACTCGAATCTCCACTGAGACCAGCCGCACAGTCCATGACTGCAGCGCCTGAGACTGCTCGGCTAATCCCGTGCGGCCACCAGCAACATTATGCAATCCAGCACAGCAGTGTCCACCAGCACAGTAACCAATCTAGCACAAGAACCAGTAGCGAATCAGTTCAGTCATCATCACCAGCACAAGTACCCATCCCAGTACAGTCATCACCTTGAGCGTCAGCAATCATACCAGCACAATCATCATCAATATCACTAGCACTCATTCTGACACAGTTATCACAACCAGTATGAGTAGACATTCAAACACAGGCATCATCACCAGACCAGCACCAGAAAGCAGTCAAGCACAGCCATCATCAGCAATCCCAGCCCCTTCCAGCACAGACATCACTAGAACCAGCAGCAGTCCAGCTCAGTGAGCAACAACAACACCAGTAGCTATTCTATAACTGTCATCATCACCAGCATCAGTAGCTATTCCAGCACTGTCATCACAAGCACCAGTAGCCAAATCAGCACAGATATCATCAGCAGCACCACTAACCATTTCACCATAATCATCACCTGCACCAGTAGCCATTACAGAAAGTCATGATCACCAGCACTGGTACCCAATACAGCACAGTCATCATCACCAGCACCGGTACCCAATCCAGCACAGTCATCACTGCTAGCACCAGTAGCCATTCCAGAACTGTCACCACTACAAGCACCAGTACAAAATCCATTGCAGTCATCATCACCAGCACCAGAAGCCATTCCAACACAATCATTATCACCAGCACCAATACCCACCCCAAAACTGTCATCACTAGCTCCAGCAGACATTACAGCACATGGTGACAACCAGCAAGAGTAGCCATTAGAACACAGTAATCATCTCCAGACCAGCACTAATACTTTTTCAAGCAAGGTCATCAACAGCACTAGTACCCATTCCAGCTCAGTCATAATCACTAGCACCAGTAGCCAGCCCAGTTTAGTCAGCATCACCAGCACTCATAGCCATTTCAAAACTATCATCATTACCAGCAGCAGGATCTATTTCACCATAGTCATAATTCGCAGCACCAGTAGCCATTCCAGCGCAGTCAGCAGCACAAGGATCAGTGCCCAATCCAGCACAGTCGTCAACATCAGCACTAGTAGCCATTCAAGTACTGACATCACCACCAGCACCAGTAGCCATTCCAGCACTGTCATCACAACCAGCACCAGTAGCCATTTCACCACAGTGGTCATCACTACCACTAGCAGCCATTCCAGCACATCATCTTAATCTGCATCTGCAAGCATTCAAGCACAGTCATCATCATCAGCACCAGTAGTCATTTGAGCACTACCATTCCCACAAGCACCAAAAGCCATTCCAACACCATAGTCATCATCAGCTCATCCAGTCCTCCAAGAAAACTCAAACCCAAAAGGCATTCCACTAATGTATGGGCATCTCATGTAAGCTGCTGTCTCACCAATGTATAGCATTCACCTGCCCATTCTTCTCAACTAACCTTATCCACCACACATACACTCTCTAGACTCAAATACGAAATCCTTAATTCTGTAGGCCCAAAAGAAACGCCTAACCACTAAATCGTCCAAATCCCACAATGTGATTCTATCCTTGTACAATCCTCTCATCCCAGTTTCATACTCAATTACTCCGAGAGTTTGCCGTTCTTGGAAGCCACGAATAACCAGCATCCCACTCCTTTGCTCCTCTCCTCCTTTTCCCTCATCCCCCAATAATTTCTGACTCTCAGTGCCATGGTTAAGCGAGTTTATTATCTGAGAACATAGCTAAACAGTATCTCCGTAACACTTGCATGTTGTTCAAACCCACCGGTAACAAATCTAGCAGTCCGCCTGTGAATCGCTTCAATGTCTTCCTTTACAGCGACCTGGTGCGGATCCCATACACTCGAGCAGTACTCAAGAATAGGTCGCACTAGCGTCCTATATGCGGTTTCCTTTACAGGTGAACCACATTTCCCTAAAATTCTCCGAATAAATCGAAAACGACCATTTCTCCCTGTAATGGTACTTGAATTACGTAACCATTACGGCACCTCACCTGAACCTCTCGATACCAGTAACATTCTACTGTGTTCCTGTAAAGTAGTTCACATATTTCTGATACAACATTCAGATTTGATTTCATTTGTGATACATCGATATGTTTATATTGCAATGATATTATTCTTATGTGTATTCTTTCTTTTGTCGCTATGATCTTTGACGTACTTGTAACTCTGATTTTTGGGCGCGTAAGCGATTGTTAGTTGGTTGTTAACTTGTTAGAGAGTCGGACCTTGAGAAAGTCAAGTCTTGGACGTCATGTAGGAAAGACGCGGATTGTAGTCCGCTTATAAAATGTGAACTTTAACAGTGACTGTGAGGAAGATGTTTTCAAGTATGTTTTGTATTGTGAAGTGATGTTTTGTGTTTACGTGATATTGCAATTAAAAGGAAGTGTAACTTAATTTCGGAGTGCTGATTATTTTTTTACATCGCCATTGTCCAGCAAAAGTGTAATTTTCGAGAATGTTTTGTGAAGCGCATCTACAAAACTTTTGAATATAGCAGAATAAAACCTAGGCCTCTTTGCATCCGAGCTTGGAATCATAACCACCTAGATTTTCAACGAATTAGCCATGATTTTAAGACGCGACCAGCGTGGGAAACACAAAAAGATGAGTGCCTAGTTTTTTTTCATTATTACATGAAATGACTTTATTAACAGTGCTCTAATAACACCTGCCATATAATAACTTATTTGTTGCCCGAAAATGCAGTATTTAGCAGCGTGAGCAACGCCGCAATCGTTATTAAAGTTTGACCTTTGTTGTGGTAGGGTTGTTAGATCCCCTACCACAGTCCTCATATTTTCGTTCCATTTCATATCGCTTTGCAGCGTTACGCCCAGATATTTACAGGGCGTAATTGTGTCGAGCAACGTACAACCAATGCTGTTATCGAGCATTAAGAGCTTTTTTTGTCTACTCATCAACGTTACCTTACATTTCTCTACATTTAGAGGTAGCTGCCATTCATCACACTAACTAGAAATTCTGTGTGAGTCACTCTGTGTCTTCCTACAGCCAATCAATTTGTACACCACAACACCATCAACAAACAGGCGTAGATTGCAGTGCACCCTGTCCGCCAGATCATTTACGTATTTAGAGAACAATGGCGGTCCTATCACATTCCCGTAGGGCACTCTCAACGGAATCCCTTGTCTCTGACGAACACTCGCCGTCGATGACAAAATACTGATTTCTACACTATTATTTAAGAAGTCTTCAAGCCACTCACGTATCTGGAAACCTCGTACTTTCGTTAACCGTGTCAAATGCTTTCCGGAAATCTAGAAATATGGAATCTGCTTGGTGCCCGCCCTTCATCCACAGTTCGCCATATATGATGTGAGAAAAGGACAAGCTGAGTTTCGCACGAGCGATGCTTTCTAAAACCGTGGTGATTCGAACACATAAGCTTTTCGGTCTCAAGGAAATTTATTGCATTCTAACTCAGAATATCAGTCTGCCACGAACCAAAACATCCATGTATTCCCACAACCAGACACATTTCATCTTCAGCCATTTAGTTTAGCCTACCCACTTCCACGTCCTACTTTTGCAATCTTACTGAGGCAGCAACAACAAACATCTGCCCACCTCCACTCCCCTTTATTCCATCCAGCCCTGAAAACACTTGTCTCACTATTCACATCTTTTATTCAACCTACTGACTCATTTTGACTCAAGCATAGTCCCACCCGTAGTATGACACCAACACCCCATCCTTTTTCCACCCTTTGCTTTTACTAAACATACACTTTCACCTGCACAAAACATTTACAAGAATGCCACAGTCGCCAGTAGTCCTTACATCATCACACTAGTAAGTCACAAAATAACTCACATCATCATCATCATTCTACCAAATTTTGCATCTTGTGTGTCGGCTACTGTGGGAGTCAGCACCGACACCATCAATGAAGGAGAGAAGTTTCGATGGCCGGTGGCAGGAATCCAAAATCACCCCTGCAAAACACTTTCAAATCAATGTCACAGATTTATTTTCCCTCAATTCTATTCGGTATATCCTTATTAGTTACATGATCTATCCATCTAACATTCAGCATTCTTCTGTAGCACCACATGTGAAAAGCTTTTATTCTCTTCTCGTCTAAACTGTTTATCGTTCGCATTTCACTTCTGTGCATGGTTACACTTGCTAACACTAAAGTTTATTTTCGATGCTGACAAATTTCTCCTTCAAGAAATGATTTTCTTGTTATTGCTACCTCTAGGTTAGAGCATAACGTCGTAGCGTTTTCCCATAATTTTAATAAACATAACAGATACACTTAACAGATAATTTAGACATCAATAGTATATTCTCATTAACTATTTACAACAGTCGGCGAACGCTGTGGAAACTCTTCGATTCCTTGACTGTAGAAACACGTAATTTTGAGACGAAGAACCCGTCGAGCCATTCTCGGAGCGGATTTTCACCCGGAAAGGAAGTTTCTTGAAAGATGTTCGATGGAGAGCGGAAAATGTGAAAATCGGAGGGCACAAGACCAGGCGAATAAGGTGGATGCGGGATGACTGTGTAGTGTCTTTTGTCAGTCTAGCAGATTTCGAGCGGGCGATATCGTGGAGTAGCACCACTTCATGCAGTCTTTCTGGTCGATATTCTGGTATTCCGTGTGCAAGACGTCTCAGTTGTTGACAATAGATATCAGCAATGATGGTAGCACTTAGGGAAGCGTTTTGTAGTACAGCACACTGTCATTGTTACACCAGATGCATAACATAACCAGATGCTTTGTTTGGGCCCTACCGTTTCTTTCTTTTCCTTAAAACTAAACTTCCCCCGAGCAGTCCATGAAGGCCCAACGGCACTGACCGGCCACCGTGTCATCCTCAGCCCAATGGCGTCACTGGACACGTATATGGAGGTGCACATGGTCAACATACCGCTCTCCCGGCCGTATGTCAGTTTACCAGACCGGAGCCGCTACTCAGTTTGCCAACAGCGCGCGGCAGACCGGATGGTCACCCATCCAAGTGCTAACCAAGCCCGGCAGTGCTTAACTTCGGTGATGTGATGGGAACCGGTGTTACCACTGCGGCAAGACAGTTGGAAAAGTTTTTTCTATCGATAACCAAATATTACATTATTTTTTAAAACGATCCACTTTTTTCAGCTCACACAATTTTAAAACATCGTTCTTCTATGATACAACAAAATATACGTTTTAATCTAAAAACCTTCCTTAACCTAAGTCGCGAGATATGGTTTCTCAGACGGCGTGAGAATTTTCCAACTCGTTCTCCAAGATAAATTTTGGCGGAATGCTTCTAAATCTTCCCTACCCTCCTTAAGTCGTCAATCATTCAATATTTTACTGTCAGTTGCATTAATGCCTTCTTTGCTTGTTGTTGACCTGTGTTGTTGACACTCAGTGGGTTTTCTTAGATGGCGCCTTGAGAAACACATACCACTTTCTTCAGCATAGTACAAAATCTGCTTGCAGGAACGTGTCAGTTTTAGCGATTCTAAGTTAGTCGGTGGGTGGAGGAGATGTTAGCCATATAAGTCGGTAAACAGAAAAACACGACGATTTTTCAATAGTGATAACAATTATGCTAGCGAACGAGGACATCATTCAGAGGAAGAAATTCAGGGCAATGATGCTGGCCACCTTCCAGTTTCACCAATAAAATCTTAGTGAATCTGACGTGTTCTATGTGGTGGTCGAGAGAAATGTAGATCCCACCACAGAATGCCAGTTTTGCAGACATTCTTTTTGTACCTCATGAGTGCAATTTTCACGTGCAAGTTTAAATCCTGGAATTTAGTTTTGTGTGAAAGCTGACAGAGATAGAATGTAAAATTCATGTTTCTAACCGTTTATTTATGTGTACTATTTATATAACTTTTTGCCGGATAAAATCAGTTATCAGTTGCACATAAATCTTGACTGTACATTTATGTGAAGTATAAAAAGTGTATTACAGAAAATTACTTAGTATTGCTTTAGCAGGTGTCAGTATCTTCTTCGTAGAAGCATAATGCCGTGGCGTGTGCCGAAAAGTCCGTATTGTATGTGATTATATTAAACACCTATTGACAGTTTACGGTAACTGAATCACACCTTTGTATCTATTGTGCTAGCAGCAAGGAACAGATATAAAAGCGTATATAAAAATAGAACCAATGTATATAAACAATTTATATATAGTACATCTGAAAAACGTGACACATAATTTTGGTACATGAAAGGAATGACCTAATTTTCAAATTTTAAGATGGATGATGTGCAATAAAATAGTGTCTGTTTTTTAATGCAAGTTGGTAACTGAACAAATCGTTTGAACTTATGTTAGAATGTTCACATATTTCAAATTCTTCTAAAAGGTTCATTTTGTAACATATTATCTCTTATAAAATGTGAAGAATTACCCAATTCCTTTAGTGTATTACAACTGTGTATATAGTTTTTATTTTTATATATACTTTTATATATGTTCCTTGCTGCTAGCACAACAGATATGTAGACGTGATTCAGTTACTGTAAACTGTCAATAAGTATTTAAAACAATCACCTACAATATATACATATCTGGATATACCATGGCGTTAGGCTTATATGAAGTAGATACTGGCAACTGCTAAAGCAATACTAAGTAAGTTTCTGTAATACACTTCTTGTACTTCACATAAATCTATAGCCAAGGCGTAAAGATTTATAATATCCCTAATTTTGTAGGCTTCTGACGATAACAAATTAATTTGTCGAGGTGTGGGGTTGATCTGCTATTCTGTTAGTCTGCGCAACGGATTAATCTGAGATGTACCCTTTACCCTGTGGCTCCTGCAAGATGCAATTTCCACCCCCACACTACTACAGAAGGCAGACAGACGCTCCTAACGTTCTAAAGAGAATTGCCTGAAAAACTTTCAGCAATAAATATCTCCTGGAGTCGTCCACTGTAAGGAAATGACAGAAAAATTCACAAAATTTGTTATGTAACTAGTGGGATACTTGGGTACTGGAGTAGTGCTAGTTAGTGTAAGAAAAACATGAAACTAACGAAAGTTATTATTTATTTTGCAAAAATTCTGAGAAATCACAATGGCACTTTTAGTTATGAATTGAACAAGTTATATACTGGTTCTTTTCGGAATGTGAAGTTACCTCTCAAGGATAGGATTCGCTAATGAAATTTCTATACAAAGTTTAAGATGGTTGTTGACTTGACAGAATGGCTGAGAGGCGCGCCTACTCAACTTGAATAATTATCCTTTAGAATATTGCTAGGTACGGTCGAGGCTGTCACGTGTGAAATGCAGTGAAGTGTACTGTTGTGGAGGAAATATGGGGCTCGCATTAGCTGTAGCGCACAATACCGTAAGCTGCGATGACTGCTGTCTGTGCCACTCGCTGCTGACAAATAAGATAACTCTCGTTCTATCTGGTTTGACCTTCGCTAATCAAACTCTGCCTATGCCTTGATGAAGTCAAGGACTCCAATTCGCCCCTAGTCTAACTGTAGGTGTGGTACACCAGTCAGATAACCAGTCCACCACAATGCCACTCAAAATTCGCTCGCAGGCATTTAACTATAACTCTGTCCATTCATACCGTACAATAAGTGTGTCGGCCAACACAGTGAACAATGCTTAATCGCAAGGATTCAATATAGAGTCGCCCTTTGATTCGCTCTCGACAGAGGTGCTCTTCCAGTGAAGTACTGAGGAGAGACTTGTTCCTCGTTCCAAGAGCGACAACGGATCGGGGCCTCTCCACGCCAGACATGAAGGGGTATACCTTTCGGTCTCTTCCATTACTCCTTCAGCTCAAGGCGTCAGAAATATCGTCTGTTAATCAGCATTGCTCTTCTAAAACGGGAGAATGACGTTTCGTTTAAGGCGATCAACCTGGAAACCTGTAGCACTGGCGTTTGGCGTTTGCTGTTTCCCTGTGAAAATCTCTGAAACTGCGTGCTATGTGTAAGGAATGCGTAGGCTGACCACTCCCACACAATGTAGCGGAATTTGCTTTTAAGCTGAACACAGGGTCGTTCCCCCCTTTCACTCGGGCACACGCTGTCCGCTACGGGCGGTCACTGGCCGACATAGGCTGGGTCGTCCTCTGAAGGGACCGGCGTCCCGTCGTGCGGTTTCTTTCTCGAACTAAAAGCTTCTGTGACCGTCGTGTCTGGAATGTATGTGTGTATGCCAGCCTCAAGTATTTCAACCATGGTGTGCTTACTTGTTAATTGCATTTCGTTTACATGAATTCATACAACATTGACTTTATCTTATCGAATTTGGGTTCATATGAAACGTCTTGATGTGCGGAATATGATTGTGAGGGCGGAATATGTAAGCAATGAAGGTCAGGAGACCACAACATCTTACACCGTAAAGCATAATAAAATGTGTGTGTAGTTGATGACTGAATTTTATCCTGGAAAAATAATACTACAGTTGCCGAAAATTACAGTCATGAATAACACAATTTACATAATTGCCCAAAAGTATGTGATTTTGTGTGATAGAAAGTGAAATTCTGAACGCAATATTTTGTGCAATAAAGTCAACAACGATCTTTAAACAACACTTAAATAATTGTTAAAACAAAATTTATATAACATGAATTAAAAATTTCAAGTGTTTTATGGCTTAAATCTCGGTTACGTCTCAGGGAGCCCACCTCGTAGTACACGTTACAGAAAAACCACCTCGTGAGCTAAGTTATGTCTCGTCTGCAGGACGGGAATCGAGCGGGAGCCAATGCAATGTGTGAGGTCGCGTAATATAGGAACGGCAAAACACACGAGCCACCGCGTTAAAGCCCACTGAACTTAATAGGTGTTTGCAGCTTGCCACAGTGATGGATGCCTATTACGGCATAGTCAGAGTAAATGAAGGGCAGACGACACGCGAGTCGTCGAAATGTCAACCAATCGAAGGCCCGCGCGCGGCTGGCACGTCAGTTTAGTTTTCTCGGTGCATTAGCGAGCTAAAGTGCTCCACATTACTTCGCTAAGCACGCAACACCGAGTGCCGGGCCAGGGTCTGGCATTACGACTGGGAACGACTTGGGTTGTTACTGCCGCGGCAGACCGGAAAATTACTCGAACGGCAGCCGCATGGCCGTTCAGTATGTTTGTTCTGCTGCTCGAAAAACGCAGGCCTTTCTTCCCTTCTCAGAAAAGCCGATAAGTAAACCATCTGCTTGGAGAGGAAGAAACGCGAGCTTTCGAAATTACAGACAGCTCCACTTCCGGCGTGATTCAGTATCCTCTGGAAGCCACGTTATCCGTGTGAGGTGTGCGAGAATTGACAGTCAAACAGAAAACACAATGCTCTCTCTCATATGTGGTGAACGCACAGCCCGTACGCACGAAGGCCACAGATGACCCCGTATAGCTGGTGCGTTCCGCCAAGACGTTGACAGCATTTTGCTGCAGTAATCTACACTACTCTATACTATAAAGACGTTGATTCTAAAAAATACCGAAAAATTCTTAAACAATTTATTCCAGACATTTGCACGGTACTGTAATAAATAGTCAAATGGTCATAGGCTACATATTTTTTTAAATAAGTTATATGGTAAGGTGGGATAAATCCGACCTAGTAATTTCTTGTGGCTATAAAACGCTTATCCGAGGTCGTATCTTAACGCTATATACGTTAAATTATAGGTAATATAAAGGAGCAACTGTTTGCAAAATATTTTTGTTATACCAGAAATAGTTTTTTTGATATCTCTATTTTAAGAAATGTCCATTTTTGCCATTTGCAAAAATGGTGGGATAAATCCGACCCCCTATTTCTTTGGCTGATTTTGCACAGAAATAGTTCTAAATGAACGGTTTTTTGCGAAATAATTACAAGCAATTATGTTTTTTACTTAAATGAACAAAATGCATTAAAAAACTAACAATGTTTAGAGTATTAAATGTACTGAAAGTCAAATGAATGTAAATTTTAATTGAAAAATCATGATTTCATTGCACGACGGTGCAGCAGCAATGTCGATCTCGGAATGTTAAAATCACGAGCGACAACTCGTAAAGACATTCCTATTTGCATTGCAGCTACTGCTCAGCAAATATCGTTTTGATTGTGTTTTGTCGTTTTTTGTTGTAATTTCGTACAATTTTCCTAAAAATAAACAAAAATTTACTTTGTTTAAATAAATAAATAACTCCATACACATAAACGATAAAAAAAGTGCGGTCGTATTTACCTCATCATTTAGCGGTCGGATTTACCCCACTATTCTATTTTTCATTGAACACACATACATACAATTTACACGTTTCCAACAAAAACGATACATACACTGAATAGGTCACTAATACCCTAAAAAATCACTTACCGTTTGTTTTGCGATCGTTTTATTTAATAAGGTAATTCAATAATAAGATAATGCAATTTGCACAAGAATTAAATTGAAAAAATCGAAAACACACTTGTTGTAGTTTGGGTGTCTAAATGACAAACACGGCAAAGCTGTCAAGGTGGCATCTTCGTTATTTCGAACGCTCTGTATGGTAACACTTATGCGAAATCGCTCCACTTTGCCGTTTCTCACAAATAGAGGGCCATCGGGTTTACCCACCCGGTCGGATTTACCCCACCTTACTCTATATAATAGAATTACCCAGGTATTCATTTGGCAATTTACTATCAGAAACGAAAACAAAAAAAGAATAGTGTTTGTAGCGTAATATCGAAAAAATTTCATTTCCGCCTATTCGTGAAAACACCTTTGAAATTATGAAACAGAGTCTGTACGCTAGGCAGAGCTCCTTTGCGTAATTAGGTATTTTGTAAACGTTTCTGAGGAAACGCCTCTTCACATGTGTATGAACGGCTTTTGTTTTCGTCTACAGCCGTTCGCGCTTCGCAGTTGAAAGCTATCAAAATCACTGCCAGGTGACACAGATTTCCTTAAGTTGAATCGTCTGTAGGAGTGTCTTAGTAGCAAATAATAAATGTATTAAAACTTAATGAGTGATGCGTTTTTCACGTATATACGTGTTTATGACGCCATCTCTCTTCAACTATGTCTCGTAAAATATACATACTTCTGTATGTACATTCAGCGGCAGATGTCTATGTGTGACGGTACGTCACATAAATGGACATTTGGAGAAAGGGAATGGAAGTTTTTGATATGAGACGAGTGAATTATAAATTATTTCAAGACTGTGTACGTGTGCGCGACGTATAACAAATAGTAAAGAGCGTAAGTTATTATTATCAAAACACAAATAACGATGTAATTAACAAAACACAGTTTTTTTGGTATAATCTCTGTGTAACATAGGCCATGAAGATCAGAGACAATGCTTTGACTGAACTAGCTCTCCTGTTTTGTTTCGTCTAGCGGTAGGCCGCTATTGTAGTGCTGTCTGATAATTAACGTAACTTTTATCTGTATTTTGAAAATTATAATACAAATTGTTATTACAAAGTGTGTATTATTGACTTAGTTGTCACCTCGCATGATCGCAACCATTAATTATAATTAACCAAGTTTTTACAGAACTTCGCAGTACAGAGAGCTCATCTCCCCTAGCAGAATTTAGTCGGCCATTACGCTGACTATATTATTTAATTAAAATATCATGTCATAATATTAAATGTAAATGCGAGAGACTTCTCAATTTTGATCCTTCATTAATTTCAATGTTAAAAAGGGTCAAAATAGATTTCGTTTATTAATATTTAGAATATTGAGTAAGTTCAGTATGTTTCATTTTGGCCGCCTAACGGCACACGAGATTCTCTCCTGTTTTGCCTTGCAAATAATGAAAAAGAAATATTAAAAAATCATTACATTACGCAATATCTTTGTGTAATTTGGTACATAAATAACCAGTAGCCCCTGAGACCCATATTAATAATTACAGTTTGCGTAAGAATACGCATATTTTCTTTTCTAAATAGCAGCGTTCACGAAAACTATTTATTAGAAGGCGGTGAGTCGCTCGTTGTGTTTAAAAAATATTACATCGTACGTACTTCGGGGCAGCCGATGTCCGTACGAGTGTTATCGCGGTATAAGTTAATTAAAAGTCTCATGCTAGCCCACAATATTTAAAGCCACCCCAACCAAAATCACAAACTATATAATTATAAAAATAAAAAATATACACTTATACCGTGATAAGTGGCGCCCAACAACGTGAGGTCCCGAAATTTTATATACCAATATTAAGTACACAGAAAATGACTGAGATATGGTTGTCCGTCTAGGAAACTTTATTTAAAAGAAAAATTTTTATGTACGTAATTATATGTATGGGAAATTAATGCCATGTATGTAATCTATTTCCATGTACCACAAAATACAAAACTTGTACGAGATACAACCAGTGAAGATACATGGACATGAAGCTGACTAGATGCGTACCATTGTCTCGACTGAGATAAAGACAACACCAAGCAACTATGTCACGTGAAATATACATACTTCTGTATGTACATTCAGCGGCAGATGTCTATGATGTCTACAAAAAGTGTTGAGAACAGAGGCGTAATAAATTTAAACGTCTTGCGTGGTGCGGTAGTTTTTCACGCATCTCACTGTTCCTGACGTCATATCTCCTGGACTAACAACGAGACGTCCCCATCGGTGGTATCAACTCCTTGAAACCGCCTACTTACACATTGATATAGGTTAAGATCCCAGGTACCACATCCGGCAGCCATTCATTTTGGTGGCCCCTCATTTACGAGTAACTGACGAGAAAAAAATTTGAATTTTGCTTGAGAGTCAAAGCGCTTTAAATTCTGATGGTGACAGGGGTAAAATACAGGGAGCGAAAGGCTATTTACAATTTGTACAGAAACCAGATGGCAGTTATAAGAGTCGAGGGACATGAAAGGGAAGCAGTGGTTGGGAAGGGAGTGAGACAGGGTTGTAGCCTCTCCTCGATGCTATTCAATCTGTATATTGAGCAATCAGTAAAGGAAACAAAAGAAAACATCCGAGTAGGCATTAAAATCCATGGAGAAGAAATAAAACCTTTGAGGTTCGCCGATGACACTGTAATTCTGTCAGAGACAGCAAAGGCCTTCCAAGAGCAGTTGAACAGAATGGACAGTGTCTTGAAAGGAGGGTATAAGATGAACATCAACAAAAGCAAAACGAGGATAATGGAATGTAGTCGAATTAAGTCGGGTGATGCTGAGGGAATTACGTGAGGAAATGAGACACTTAAAGTAATAAAGGAGTTTTGCTATTTGGGGGGCAAAATAACTGATGATGGTCGAAGTAGAGAGGATATAAAATGTAGACTGGCAATGGCAAGGAAAGCGTTTCTGAAGAAGAGAAATTAGTTAACATCGAGTATTGATTTAAGTGTTTTTGTATGGAGTGTAGCCATGTATGGAAGTGAAACATGGACGATAAATAATTTAGACAAGAAGAGAATAGAAGCTTTCGAAATTTGGTGCTACAGAAGAATGCTGAAGATTGGATGGGTAGATCACAAAACTAATGGTTCAAATGGCTCTGAGCACTATGGGACTCAACTGCTGAGGTCATAAGTCCCCTAGAACTTAGAACTACTTAAACCTAACTAACCTAAGGACATCACACACATCCATGCCCAAGGCAGGATTCGAACCTGCGACCGTAGCGGTCGCGCGGTTCCAGACTGTAGCGCCTTGAACCGCTCGGCCACTCCAGACGGCTCACATAACTAATGAGGAGGTATTGAATAGAATTGGGGAGGAGTTTGTCGCACAACTTGATTAGAAGAAGGGATCGGTTGGTATGACATGTTCTGAGGCATCAAGCGATCACCAATTTAGTATTGGAGGGCAGCGTGGAGGGTAAAAATCGTAGAGGGAGACCAAGAGATGAATACACTAAGCAGATTCAGAAGGATGTAGGCTGCAGTAGGTACTGGGAGATGAAGAAGCTTGCACAGGATGGAGTAGCATGGAGAGCTGCATCAAACCAGTTTCAGGACTGAAGACCACAACAACAACACAACAACAGTCAATAACGTTAAAAAAATTATGTTATGTAGAATGGTTGTGTGGTGCAGTGGTGTTAAGATAACAACTTCCTTTGTAAGAGGAGGTGGGTTCAAACCTCGTCAGGTGCAGTAAGTTTTTCCGTTTCTAAATATTTATAGAAATGACTTTGATCATATTTTTGTTCAAGTAATTGGTTTAAATATAACTTTTTGTTTCTTTCCTTTTGTCACATTATTTTGATCACAGTATGAACTTTTCATTTGTGTTACTATTTCTTTAATCATTCTTTTTCCAATCGAAATTTTTGTGAATATGAATTTAATCATATTAATTTATTACAATATTCAGCTATTTTGAAAATTCCGATCTGTCAGTTAAAAAACGAAAACTAAATAGTTTATTTTAATTTACTGTGCAATGGTGTAAGAAATGTATTTTTTGTTACTAGATGTGCAATTTTTTTGGCACAGTAATTGTCTTACAAACATTTAAAACATAATCGAAATAACTATTGCACAATGGACAAAATAATGCAGATGAAGATTTAAACGAAAAAAGGGTTTATAAATCAAACGAAATTTAAGCAAAATGAGAAATAGATATCATGTACACAATAATGTGGACAAAAAAACAGGATGATAAAACAAAAGAAATTTAATGAAAATTAATACAAAAAATCAATTAACACGCATGAACAAAGGTTTCAAGTGGAAAAAGAATGATAGGAAGAAAAATGAGAGCAAATGAAAGAAGCTGATATAAGATTCAAATTCCGTGACAAATCACATTTAAATCAGTTAATTGAATAAAACTGACGATCAAAGCCATTTAGATAAAGATTTAAAAATAAAAAAATTATTGCACCTGGCGAAATTCGAATCCACGACCTCCTGAATGTGTAGCTGTTACCCTATCCGTTATACCACGTAGTCAAGTTACATACTGCAACATCTTAAACGCTAGTGAATGTCACACAAAATTAGGAATTTTTTTTTTCAGTTACTCGCAGGAGTGGGCGTACCGGGGTGAATTTCTGCAGTCTTTGATATCTGGGATCTTAAGCTACACAACAGTACAGATGGTTTCAAAAAGTCGATCCCACCACTGAGGACCTCTCCTCAATATACAGTGGTATATATTTGTGTTCATTCAGCGGTGTAAGTGGACGCTGTCAGCGAAATGTGTTACGAATAGAATTGTTAGCAAAGAAGTAACAGATTTAAAAGTTATGCATGATGCGGATATTTTTCACGCATCGCATTGTTGAGGACGGCCTATCTCTTGATCTGTGATAGGTAGGTAGTTCTTACGTCACCTACAGCGACTGTTGCCTGACAGTAAGGGATATGTGTACCAAGTTTGGTTCAAATCGGTCCAGTGGTATAGGAGGAGAATGGAACATACAGACATACATACATCTATTTTTTATAATATATGTGGATGTAAAGAGGAAAAATTACCAATAATTTCGAAAACTAGACCGATTTACTTCAAAATTTTTTAGAATTAATAAATACTCAGATGGATGTAGGTTATATATATAAACGGAAAGTTATTACTAAAAATCTCGAAAAGTTTTCGACTGATTGATTTAAAATTTTTACACGGTCCTCTAATTAACATTCAACAAACATAGCCTACATATTTTATGATGTACAGGTTTTCTGTTAAAACTGAATGCGAGAAAGAAAATGTTCTGCTGTGTAGTGAAAATATTGATTGCTGCATATATATATATATATATATATATATATATATATATATATATATATATATATATATATATAATTTTAAACAAAAACTGTACCCTCTGGTCTCAGGCCTCCCAATCACTTTTGACAGAATACAGGAAGGTTGTACTTATGGCTCATGGGTCTATGATTAGAACACTACTGCGCAATGTGAATTTCCCTTAACTTTGTAATCTTTTTCATTCACAGATTAAAATTATGTGAAACAATGTCGTTGAAGCTACTGTCACAGACCCAGTAGCTGTAGATGTCTCTCTTATACAGCATGTACCAATATTTCGAACAGATTTACCCATTAATTCTGAGCGACTTTGACTCACAGTCAAAGTTCCGTTTGCAATGAAGATGAACAAGGCTCAAGGTAGGAATTGAGAGTGGCAGCGGGGAGGGGAAGGGGGGCAGTTGGACAGAAAGTGAGGGAAGAGAATGGAGAGAAGGCAGGAGAAGATGGACACATCGAGGGATGAGTAGGAGGTGGAGAAAGAGGAGGCAAGCAGGGAGAAGAGGGAAGAGGTGAGAGACAGACAGTCGAGAAATGAGCAGAAGATGGACAAGGATAACGTTGAGAAGATGGGGGACGGGAAAGGCGGAGATTAGGACGTACATCCAATTCCCATACGTGCTATTCCATTTTATACTGGACAAGCAATGGGAAAACTGACCTCATATTTTTTAAAATGATTAATAACTCTTACATGTGTCAGTTACTGTAAGACAAAACAACTATCACAAAGTCACCCCCTAAATGTTTACTAGTTTTCAAGTTAAAATCGGGAAATCTTGCGTAATTTTCCGACGACGCTAATTTGTCTGCTACGCAACGCAAGAATGTTACATCGGATTTCAATGAACTACGATTCATTTTGAAACTGAAAGTCTGTTCTTGATGGATGTATTTATGTACTAAGCAGAAACACCAATTTAGTAAATATTAAAGTTACAGGGCCTTGAACCTCTTTTTACTACACATTCACTTCAGTTGTAAGATTTATCGAACCCCTTGTGTGAAAAGTAGAAAAAAAATAATGAAATGAAAAAGCTTTTGGGCTCGACGCTGTACTTACAATTAGGTTTGATGCTCTGCCGTGAAACATAAACAGCAGGCGATCGACAACGGCCTCTTGATGGTTCACGGGTGTTACCGCTGTTACTATTTGCTTTTTGTTATCCTACAGCTCTCCATTAGAGTTACCATAAAACAGTTTATTCATACTGTTTTTAAAGCAAATGCTGATCAATATGGAGTAATTTTTAATCCATATAAAATGGCGATTTTCAGAAATAGTGATGAAAGTTAACATTAAATTTAAGGTCTGCAAATAGCGCATGAGTACCACTTTAGACTACTCAATATTACCTACGTTTTCGAAATTTTTACTTTGAATAGTTCCTGAGCTACGAGTCTCAGTAACGCCTGATTTTATTAAAGCACATCAACCATGATCCTTAAAGAGACCTGGAAGCACTTGCTTATCACAGCTGCGAGTTTCCAAAACATATTAACTTACCGTCTACTTCAGATGACAGAAAATTTAACCCTCCCCCCCCCCTAAAAAAATGCCAGGTTTCCTCCTATCTGAAATGAAATGGAACTACCCATACATATTTAGCAATTGCAAAGCATTGCAGGGTTAGTTGTAATAAGAATTGCACATAAGGCCAATGGACAAATTCTTAGTCACCCACTCACCACTTAACAGTTCGCAGCGGTCGCGTTGGTCCTCTGGAGATGGCGTTTAGGAGGGGTAGGACGTCAAACGGACCGACTTGGAGCAGGAGAGTCACCACCGTACATTTTAATTTCCACTGTCTATACTTTTACAAATAAGTTCATAAAACTTCGTCAGCATGACGAGGAAGGATTCCACATTCACACTCATAGAAGTGGAAGTTCAAAAACAAAACAAAATAATTTTTTTTACCTGCGGAATTTCATCACTTTTTTCACTTACTATTAGCTGCATTTGCTGCTACAGGTACACTTTTCTTCATAAGTAAGAGAGATTCTTCCATGAATTTTCCACAGCATACAAACCATACTTACAGGTGTATGAAACTCTAGAATTTTCCAAATCTATTAAAAACTGACGTATAAATTGAGATAATTAACCATAAAATTTGAGTTCGGCGCCTGCTCCTTTCACAGCCTCAGGGTGTGGGGTCTGAAGATGGACTAAAACAAGCCGAAACCGGTAACCTCATAAAAAAAAGTTTCTTGTGGTTGTAACTGTTCATGTTCAGTTTTAAGTAATAAAAAAAACGCTGTTCCACAAAAGAAATGTTCACAAAAATTCCTGTAAAACAGTAGTCTTGGAAAGGATGAAAAATCAGTCAAGCAGTTGCCTAACACAGCTTTGTTAGAAGCATGACCTAGGTTTCGATAATTATAAAATGATTTTCTTCAGAAGGAGATTGTAAAACCTAAGGTCATACATTGGCTGTAAAAGGTTTATGTAAAAGAAAAATAACAAATGCGGATAACATAGTATAAGCCAAGACCACACACTTGCTTGTTACGTATTGTGTCGCAAAGGTACGTTAGAATGAAACCGTTTGGCCCTTGTCAGATAAATGTTCACCTAATTCAACTCTTTACGAAGTATGTTTTTTCCTATATTGATTTCGGAAATCAATTGTCGGTTTGAAAGAGAGACTTATTAGTTGCAACAATATTTTTAGGATATAAGTACATCGAAAACTGTTATATGAGATTTTCTAAACAGACTTCCGCAAGATCTTCTTGAAAGCACATCTTAAACTATTGCTAATACACACTTCTGGACTTGGATAAACTTTAGCTGGACTTGCTGAGTTTCTCCAAAATATTATACTGCTTGAAATTATAGAATTAACACAAGGAAAGTGTATCAACTTTTTTTGTCACAAGATGCACGCCTGACAATATCTGTGATGCATAGAGCGATTTGTTTAGACGTTTTAGCAGTTCTGTATTACGCTCACCACATTTGAATTTATTACCAAATTATTATCTCAAGAATTTAACATCGTCAACTTTCTATACACTCATGTTTTATGTATGTGTTGGATAAAAATATCTTGCAGCTTCTAAACGCCATGCAGTGACTTTTATTCAAAGATTAATACGGTGATGTTTATTCAAAGATTAATGGTAGTGAACTGGCTAGAAACCATTTGTAAACGCCCAGAATATTTTCATTAGTAACTGTTTCTAAAACTATATTTGATTTGTTGTTATTCGCTGTGTTTGTATCATCTGCAAGTAAAATAATCTTAGCTTGTGGTAACGTTCCTGTTGAGAGGTCAGCGAGAGCACAAAAAAAGTACAGGCCCCAAAATAGAACCCTGTGGAACACGAGATGCAGTCTGAAGAAACGTCATTTGTTTTCTATGTATCGCAGTTTTTGTATCGTCTGCAAGCAAAAATATTTTACAAGTTTGTGTGGCGACTTTCCACAGTATGTACGAAAATGTATCGGGTGTCTCCCCAAAGAGACGTCAGGCGCATTTTCTTTGGTGTTTCGAGAGACATTCGCAATTTGATAGGAGATTTCTTGCGGCTGCACACCCGAAACTTAATGGAACATTCGCAATTTCGTTTTCCCATGTGTAGTTGCTGCCAGCCCAAACAAATACTACTCGTCACGTCTTTCATACGACACACAGCGCTGACAGAAAGCATCGGCTTGCTCTCTGTTGCAAACAAAATGGTTTTTTAAACTGCAATTTTACTTGCTCGTTCGATAGAGTTGTCCCAGGTTAGTCTAGTGCGATATTCGTTTTACCGGTATGTATTAACAGGGACAGTAAAACACGAAGAATAACAAACAGTACTCCAGCAGCGGCTGAGTAGCGCTGTATGCTTGGCGGTAGCAGTCAGCGCAATTTTACTGTCCCTCTTAATACATACTAGTAAAACGAATATCACACTAGACTAATCTGTGACCGCGCTATCGATGAGCTCTTAAAATTCCACTTAAAAAAAATCAATTTGTTTGCAATGGAAAGCAAACGCTTTCTATCGACACTGTGTGTTTTATGAAAGACGTAACAAGTAGTATTTGTTTGGTCTGACTCCAGCTGCACATCGGAAAAACGGAACTGCGAATATGTCTCGATACACCAGAGAAAATGCGCCTGACGTCTCTTAGGAAGGAAGCACGGTATATTTCTTATATAACGTCAAAATGTCTTTTTTTCTACAGTATAGGCCTATGTATTTGCCTGTCATACGCGTTGCGCGTTTTATATTAAAGGCATCTTCTGTAGAGTAGAGCAAACATAGATTTTGGCAAGAAAGATGAGTAACTAAAAAACTTCCACAGAAGATGCATTTAATATAAAAGACGTGACGCGTCTGGAATGTAGATAGAAATTATATTGCGGCAAAGGAAACACGTTTTGAAGTTGTACAAGGAAAATACGTCTTCTTATCTCGAAATGTTAGTGCTGAGATGTTATTAGCGTCATCTCTAGATATAAAAAGCAGTGTCTCGACCGACTGACTCACTCACTCACTGACTCATCATCGTCCAGCGCAAATCACTAATGATAGAAACTTGAAATTTGTAGAGGACGTAGGTTTATACTGTAGCTATCATATAAGAAGGGATTGTTCACAATTCCACTCCTAAGGGGGGGGGGGGGGAATATGGGATGAAATATTTTTCGAAGGTATGTCGCTGTTAACGCAATTTTGAGATAGAACTACTTCTCAGTGACAAAAAAAAAAAAAAAAAGTTTCATCATTCTTGGAAGTCCGACCACTGAGGAAGCAAAATAGTGAGTGAAAGTTTTTTTCCGAATAAATCATTATTAAAAAAACTACTAAAACATCTTTAAAGCTACATCTATGAAAACTGGTGTTTGACTTCTCCGTTAGATAAGGAAATATCACCACAAGAACGTAAAAACTGAAACAAAAACCTTGGAATCCGCTTACCAGAGTTGGTCGGAAGTACAGTGGGAGAAGACCGTGCTTATATGGCCTTTATTAGCCTGAAACGTTTTGAAGGTGTCGCAGTTTGTGAACAACATAAAAATTCGATTAAAGAAAAATAAAAAAAATAAAAAAACGTCTGTGCTGACGATACTGACCACGCGAACGGAACAGCGCGCCCAAGCTAGTTGACATATGCAAAGAAAGGTAACACACACTAGAATGGAAATCTTGTGGAACCCGACATGTACGAGGTCTATTCGGAAAGAAAGGTCCGATAGGTCGCAAAATGGAAACCACTGAGAAAATCAAAAATGTTGTATTTGCAACAGGTAGCTATACCTCCCAGGTACTTCCCTACATAGTCGCCGCACCGATTTAAACACTTGTCGTACCGTTGTACAAACTTTCCAATACCCTCATCACAGACGCAAGCCGCCTGTGCTTGCTGCCAATTCTCTAAGCTGGTCTACAGCTCGTTCTCTGTACCGGAACGTTGTCTTCATAGTTAGCGGTTCATGTGAGCAAAGATGAAACTCAGGGAGAGCCCATTACGGGCTCTGTTGTGGGCGATCAAACACATCTCCATTGCCGGCCGGTGTGGCCGAGCGGTTCTAGGCGCTTCAGTCTGGAACCGCGCGACGGCTACGGTCGTAGATTCGAATCCTGCCTTGGACATAGATGTGTGTGATGTCCTTGGGTTAGTTAGGTTTAAGTAGTTCTACGTTCTAGGGGACTGGTGACCTCAGATGTTAAGTCCCATAGTGCTCAGAGCCATTTGAACCGTTTGAACCATCTCCATTGCCCCTTCGGAGTGCGGTCGAGATATTGTAATGCAGAAGGAAACACATGACAGCTATGGTATGTAGGCTGCATGGCATCAGGCGAAATTTCACACCAGACCATCTACTTGGCGAGACACGCTGTAGTTCTAGGCATTTTTACATTCTCACTGTGTGCTCAGAACTGAAAAGAGCGAGGTGACGCGATCGACGGGCATCGTAGAAACACTGTCCAAAGCGTTTGTGCAAAGCTTCTTAGGATTCAGCAGCCGAGAATTCTTCCGAGTTGTACGGCCATGGTCGGTGGAACTCTTCTATCCCTGACGAAACGTCAGGGATAGAAGAGTTCCATGGACCACGGCAATACAACCTGGAAGAATTCTCAGCAGCTGAAACATCCGGTCGTGAAATGCTTCACTGTGCGTCTTAGGATTTTCACAGTGGTTTCCATTTCGCACCCCGCCGGACCTTACTTTCCGAATAGCCCTCGTAGTTAGTCAGAAGAGAGGCGACAAAAAAAAAAAATACACACACAGCTGAAGACTTGCGGCTCAGTATAGGACTTTGAGCTCCTGAAAAAACGCGCGCACATCAGGGATGAGTCCGATGAACAGAAGCGGTTGAGACCAGCTTACCTGTGAGGTGGGCGACGGCGAACAGCCACGCTGTGAGGAGGTAGCGATGGTCCAGCATACTGGCTGCTGTGCGGTATTGTAGCGGAGTGTAGTGTGGAGTGTACTGTAGCGCGCGCGGCTGCTGGGACGTGTATATATATGCACGCCAGTTTCCAGCTCCAGCTGGAGGTGCGCCGGCCTCGCGCTCCGCGCGGCCCTGACCGTCACTCCAGTGCAGTCCAGCGCCGCTGGACAAATCTCCGCTGGAGGTCGGTAAGTAGCAGCCGCTACTGGCCAGACTCCGGGTAGTAGATCGCGCGAGCAGCCGCCATTGTGCTCCGGCCTTCCTCTTCCGGAGGCTGTTCCCTCCACGCCTGCCTCACTCCACTGTCGTGGCCACTGTCTGCGTCGTCGACGTCATGGTCGTCCTCGCCATTGCTATTGCCATCAGCATCATCGCGGGTCTTGTCAACGTCTACCATGGACGATGGACCTTGGTAGCAGACAGCGATGGCGATTACTCCCAGTTTTTTTTTTTTGCTCATCTTTCTTCTGACTGGTTTGCTGCGATCCGACACAATATACATAAATGACCTTGTGGATAATATCGGAAGTTCTCTGAGGCTTTTTGCGGATGATGCTGTGGTATATTGAGAGGTTGTAACAATCGAAAATTGTACTGAAATGCAAGAGGATGTGCAGCGAATTGACGCATGGTGCAGGGAATGGCAATTGAATCTCAATGTAGAAAAAGTGTAATGTGCTGCGAATACATAGAAAGAAAGATCCTTTATCATTTAGCTACAACATAGCAGGTCAGCAACTGGAAGCAGTTAATTCCATAAATTATCTGGGAATAATTTAAAATGGAATGATCATATAAAGTTGATAGTCGGTAAAGCAGATGCCAGACTGAGATTCATAGGAAGAATCCTAAGGAAATGCAGTCCGAAAACAAAGAAAGTAGGTTACAGTACACTTATTCGCCCACTGGTTGAATACTGCTCACCGGTGTGGGATCCGTAACAGATAGGGTTGATAGAAGAGATGGAGAACATCCAACGGAGAGCAGCGCGCTTCGTTACAGGATCATTTAGTAATCGCGAAAGCGTTACGGAGATGATAGATAAACGCTCAGTAGCTCGGTACGGGCTTTTGTTGAAGTTTCGAGAACATACCTTCACCGAGGAGTCAAGCAGTATATTGATTGCTCCCTCCTACGTATATCTCGCGAAGAGACCATGAGGATAAAATCAGAGAGATTAGAGACAGCACAGAGGCATACCGACAATCCTTCTTTCCACGAACAATACGAGACTGGAATAGAGGGGAGAACCGATAGAGGTACTGAAGGTACCCTCCGCCACACACCGTCAGGTGGCTTGCGGATTATGGATGTAGATGAAGACACGACTTTTTCTCTGCACCCGCCTCTTCATCTCAAGGTCAGAGCAGCACTGGCAACCTACATAATTAGACTGACGGAAAAACAATATCATCATCATCAGTTATCTGCTATATTAGCAGGTCCTTTGCCTCTCCATTTTCTGCGATCCATTGCTTCCTTCTTAAGGCTGCTGTATGTTGTACCGTCCATCATATCATCCAGTATCTGGAATCTCTTCCTTCCTCGCTTCCTTTTCGCTTCTACATAACCTTCTAAAACTGTTTTTATCAGTCCGTCAGTCTTTCTTAATATATTCCCAATCCAATTTCTTTTTCTTCTCTTTATTACATCTAGTAACTGTCTTTTCTCTCCCACTCTTCTCAGTACCTCTTCATTTTTTACTCTGTCCATCAAACTTATTCTTTCCATCTTCCGCCATGTAAAGAACTCAAAAGCCTCCAGCCTTTCTCTGTCTTTTTTCCTCATAGTCCATGTTTCAGCGGCATATAGAAGAACATTCCATACAATAACAACACCAAAAAAGAGTTATGCGACATAAACGAAAGTTGGTAGGCGTGTTCCGACATCCGAAACAAAATGCCTGTTCAAATTTCGCGCCAGTCACATAAGAGTGGCTCTATTAGTGCCACTACGAGGATGCAAGCCAGGTATGTTTAAATACACGCGGTAACAGTCGTGAGCGCTATTTGAGATTGAGCATGGTGAGTCGATGTTAGTCAAGAAAGTCTTTCAAGAGACAAAGACGCCACTGTCAACAACTCATTGACTTTGAAAGAGGCCGTGGAGTAAGGCTACGAGAAGCTGCACGTTCTTTCTGCGATACTGCAGAAAGACTTGCCAGGGATGTAGACACTGTACATGATTGAAACTTCCTGGCAGACTGTGTACCGGACCGAGACTCGAACCAGGGACCTTTGCCTTCCGCGGGCAAGGGCTCTACCAACTGAGCTACCCAAGCACGACTCACGCCACGTCCTCACAGCTTTACTTCCGCCAGTACCTCGTCTCCTACCTTCCAAACTTCGCAGAAGCTCTCCTGCGAACCTTGCAAAACTAGCACTCCTGGAAGAAAGGATATAATGCGGAGACATGGCTTAGCCACAGCCTGGGGGATGTTTTCAGAATGTGTAACGGAGTGTGCGCTGATATGAAACTTCCTGGCAGATTAAAACTGGGTGCCGGACCGAGACTCGAACTCGGGACCTGTACATGATTGCTGGCCACAGTGGCCACAAAAATATACGGTCCCAAGAAGACCGGGCTCCAGATTGTCACGTGGCACTACCGAGAGGGAACACCGGCGTGTTCTGCGTACCGCTCTGGCGCATCGTACTGCATCTGCAGTAGCAATCTGAGCAGCAGGTGGCACCGCAGTGAAACAGCGAACTCGTACAAATCGGTTACTCGAAGGACAGCTCCGAGCCAGACGCCCTGTACGGTGCTTTCCACTGACCCCAAGCCGCCGCCATTTGCGGCTCCAGTGGTGTCGAGCGAAGTCCCAGTGGAGCGCAGGATGGAGGTGTGTTGTGTTTTCTGATGATGGCTGGTTGTGCCTCGGTGCTGTGATGGCCCTGTGTTGGTTGGGAGGAGGCCAGTTGAGCGCCTGCAACCAGCCTATCTGTGTGCTACACGCGTAGGACCTACACCTGGAGTTATGCTCTGAGGAGCGATTTCGTATGACAGCTGGAGCACACTCGTGGTTATCCCACGCGTCTTGATTGCAAATCTGGTCGTAAATCCGGTAATTCGACCTGTTGTGCTGCCATTTATAAACAACATTCCAGGCGGCGCTTTCCAACAGATTAACGCTCGCCCATATTCTACATCTACATCTACATTTATACTCCGCAAGCCACCCAACGGTGTGTGGCGGAAAGCACTTAACATGCCATTGTCATTGCCTCTCTTTCCCGTTCCAGTCGCGGGAGGTATAAGTAGGGGGAAGCAATATATTCGATACCTCATCAAGAAACGCACCCTCTCGAAACCTGGCGAGCAAGCTACACCGCGATGCAGAGCGCATCTCTTGCAGAGTCTGCCACTTGAGTTTGCTAAACATCTCCGTAACGCAATCACGCTTGCCAAATAACGCCGTGACGAAACGCGCCGCTCTTCTTTGGATCTTCTCTACCTCCTCTGTCAACCCACCCTGGTACAGATCCCACACCGATAAGCAATACTCAAGTATAGGTCGAACGAGATTTTTGTAATCCACCTCCTTTGTTGATGGACTACATTTTCTAAGGACTCTCCCAATGAATCTCAACCTTGCACCCACCTTATCAACAATTAATTTTATGTGATGATTCCACTTCAGATCGTTCCGTACACATACTCCCAGATGTTTGACAAAAGTAACTGCTACCAGTGTTTGTTCCGCTATCATATAATCATACAATAACGGATTCTTCTTTCTATGTGTTCGCAGTACATTGCATTTGTCTATGTTAAGGGTCAGTTGCCACTCCCTGTACCAAGAGCCTATCCGCTGCAGATCTTGCTGCATTTCGTTGCAATTTTCTAATGCTACAACTTCTCTGTATACTACAGCATCATCCGTGAAAAGCCGCATGGAACTTCCGACACTATCTACTAGGTCATTTATATATATTGTGAAAAGCAATGGTCCCATAACACTCCCCTGTGGCACGCCAGAGGTCACTTTAATGTCTGTAGACGTCTCTGCATTGAGAACAACATGCTGTGTTCTGCTTGCTAAAAACTCTTCAATCCAGCCACAGAGCTGGTCTAATATTCCGTAGGCATTTACTTTGTTTATCAGGAGACAGTGCGGAACTGTATCGAACGCCTTCCGGAAGTCAAGGAAAATGGCAACTACCTGGGAGCCTGTATCTAATATTTTCTGGGTCTCATGAATAATAAAGCGAGTTGGGCCTCACACGATCGCTGTTTCCGGAATCCATGTTGATTCCTACAGAGTAGATTCTGGGTTTCCAGAAATGACATGATACGCGAGCATAAAACATGTTCTAAAATTCTACAACAGCTCGATGTCTGAGATATAGGCCTTTTCCTATCACGTTCCTCTAGAGACTTGCGGTACACGGCTGTTGTAACCCAACACGCTCTACAGAGTGTGGACATATTGCCTAAACCTGCTCGATCACCAGATCTGTCTCTAATCGCGCACGTGTGGGACATCAACGGAACA
This sequence comes from Schistocerca americana, assembly GCF_021461395.2. NCBI lineage: Eukaryota > Metazoa > Arthropoda > Insecta > Orthoptera > Acrididae > Schistocerca > Schistocerca americana. The sequence goes on along the minus strand of NC_060128.1, from coordinate 168,939,440 downwards.
CAACTTCAGCGTCATCCGCAATTAAATTAACTGTAACTCTATTGACCGACCAAGTGCAACAGGCACGAAACCCATCCCACAAATTGACATCTGGCACCTGTACAAGACTATGTATGCACCTTACCATACTCGCATGCAGCATCTGGCATTACACCTGGGCTAGCAGGACAGACCGGATGATGTTATATTTGTGGAAAGGGGCCAAAATAAGTTACTTACAAGTGCACTCAACATATAAACTTTATTTGTTAAAACACACTATCACACAAGCAAGAGACCGCTACGGTCGCAGGTTCGAATCCTGCCTCGGGCATGGATGTGTGTGATGTCCTTAGATTAGCTAGGTTTAAGTAGTTCTAAGTTCTAGGGGACTGATGACCTTAGAAGTTAAGTCCCATAGTGCTCAGAGCCATTTGAACACAAGCAAGAATCAAAAACTGTCAAGGTTTTAACGAAAGATCTCCTTTGATTTAATGTAGATCGGCTGAAGGCCACATCGAAAATCCAAGGCACAAGGTCTAAGCAAGGAATTGAGGTACAGGAGTTCTTCTGGAGGTTTCACTTCTTTAGAAATAAAAGTATCTTCAATATGAGTAGTCTGAAAGCCTTAACTTCAATTTTTTCCGTAGAACTCGGCTGAAGGCCACACATTAATCAAGAACTGTGTTACGGCTTAAGGCCGGGACAAAGATTTTCAAAGTTTAATCTAAATAGGATGGAATCTCAGCTGAAAGCCGCATACCAACAAAACAATTTAACGGCTTAAGGCCAAGGAGGAAGAGCTTTGAATTTGAAAAGGGTGAAGGCCTTATCTTAAAATATTTCGTGTAAAACTCGGCTGAAGGCCTCATACTAAAGAATAAAAATCTTATGACTTAAGGGCAAGACAAGGATTTTGAATTTTTGATTTAAGAGACTTAAAACTCGGCTCAAGGACACACACCATGCAGCAACAATTTTACGGCTAATGTCCTAAAGGGAAGAGCTTCTAACTTTCAACTAAAATAGGCTAAAGGCTTTATCCTAAAATGCTTCAAATAAACCAAGGCTCAAGGCCACATACGGATCCCAAACCATCTCAAGGCTTAAAGCCGAGACAAAGAAAGTTCCAATTTTTAATTTAAGCTGAAAACCTCAGCTGAAGGCCACATACAAACTAGAAAATATTTCTTATGGTAACGCCCAGACAAAATATTTCAACTTTTGATTTGAAAAGGCTGAAAACTCGGCTGAAGGCCACATACCAACTTGAAACAAATTTACGGCTTAACGCCTAGACACAAGGAATTTTCAATTTTAATTTTGAAAGGCAGAAACTTGGCTGAAAGCCACATACCAAACAAGAAACTTTTTTTTTTTTTTACCGTTTAGGGCCTAAGAAGAAGCCTTGCAATTTTAATAAACTAAAACACGACTGAAGTCCACACAGAGTACTTAAGACTAAAAAGGAAATCACTATGTAAAACACAAGGAGCAGCGCTCAGAAGGTTTCAAGGGTCAGCATGGGAAGATAACAGCAACGCAAGTTTAGGTGAGACAGGCAGCCAGACCGACGACCTCTTAATCGGAAGGCAACCCAACGGAAAACCAGCCGACGAACCAACCAACAAGATCAGTTCTGCTCCACCTGTCCAGCAAAACAATAACAAGATGTCAACAGCACAACGTTCTGGATGGACAGCATCAACACGACGAGGAAAATACACTGCCGAAAACTACGTCAACGACCAGGGCAGGTAACAGTAACGTCAACAGCCACAATGCAGAAGATACCGCTGGTACACTTCATTAATGAAGGAATGAATTAAATTAAGTTAAACACCACACAGGAAGACGGCTGCAAATCTAGCCGACTTCAATCCACAAACGTTGTTGCTCGAAGGGAATCTCCCAGAAAGCGTCAACCAGGATCAAACGAAGAGATGTGATAGCACTTGAGGCTTGATAGTAGGTTAAGTGAGCACTCAACTTTAGTGTCCAGGATCGGTGGGAGGCGAACTTCGTAACCCTCGCAAGAAGCGCCTCACAACTCCAACCGCATGTGCACACCACCAGCGGCTCCGGCCTGACTATGCGCCAACGAGACATCCCCACTGCTCTGCCCCAACCGACCGACTGCCACACTCAGCACACCCGGAAAATATACACTACTGGCCATTAAAATTGCTACACCACGAAGATGACGTGCTACAGACACGAAATTTAACCGACATGCAAATGGTTAGCTTTTCAGACCATTCACACAAGGTTGGCGCCGGTGGTGACATCTACAACATGCTGACATGAGGAAAGTTTCCAACCGATTTCTCATACACAGACAACAGTTGACCGGCATTGCCTGGTGAAACGTGGTTGTGATGCCTCGTGTAAGGAGGAGAAATGCGTACCATCACGTTTCCGAATTTGGTAAAGGTCGGATTGTAGCCTGTCGCGATTGCGGTTTATCGTATCGTGATATTGCTGCTCGTGTTGGTCGAGATCCAATGTCTGTTAGCAGAATATGGAATCGGTGGGTTCAGGAGGGTAATACGGATCCCAATGGCCTCGTATCACTAGCAGTCGAGATGACAGGCATCTTATCTGCATGGCTGTAACGGAACGTGCAGCCACGTCTCGATTCCTGATTCAACAGTTGTGGACGTTGGCAAGACAACAATCATCTGCACGAACAGTTCGACGACGTTTGCAGCAGCATGGACTATCAGCTCGGAGACCGTGGCTGCGGTTACCCTTGACGCTGCATCACAGACAGGAGCGCCTGCGATGGTGTACTCAACGACGAACCTGAATGCACGAATGGCAAAACGTCATTTTTTCGGATGAATCCAGATACTGTTTATAGCATCACGATGGTCGCATCCGTGTTTGTCGACATCGCGGTGAACGCACATTGGAAGCGTGTATTCGTCATCGCCATACTGGCGTATCACCCGGCGTGATGGTATGGGGTGCCATTGGTTACACGTCTCGGTCACCTCTTGTTCGCAGTGACGGCTCCAGATCTCTCACCAACTGAAAACGTCTGGTCAATGGTGGCCGACTAACTGGTTCGTCACAACGCAGTACGCCAGTCACTACTTTTGATGAACTGTGGTATCGTATTGAAGCTGCATGCGCAGCTGTACATGTACACGCAATCCAAGCTCTGTTTGACTCAATGCCCAGGCGTAACAAGGTCGTTATTACGGCCAGAGGTGGTTGTTCTCGGTACTGATTTCTCAGGATCTATGCACCCACATTACGTGAAAATGTAATCTCATGTCAGTTCTAGTATAATATATTTGTCCAATGAATACCCGTTTATCATCTGCATTTCTTCTTGGTGTAGCAATTTTAATGGCCAGTAGTGAATCTGCCACACCAAAGATAGTACAACAGTATTAGTATCGATACACGCTGCTTCTGCCAATCACGAAGAGAAGACGCAACGTTATGGCGGTAACTGAAGAAGAAATAAGACACCACTGGACTGCAACCAATGATAAAAAAACAAGGCATGACCCGAGGCAGCCACGGCTCAACACCTGTTATTAATGTACCAGCTTTTCACATCTACAGTGGCTTACTTCGCGCTTACGTTAACCTGTGATCTTGCAACCTTAATCACTTAAATTATTACACAGGCAAATGAATTCCCTAAATTTCATTATTCTACATTAATTATTTTTTCTGGTTGCGATTTTTTACGTCAGTGTATTTACCAGATCTATTCCAATCTTTATCGTCCCCTACAGCTTTCACCCTGTACCCCTCCCTCTAATGCCACTGAGGTTACTGTCTCATGCCGTAAGACGTGTCCTGTCAACCTGCCTCTTCTTCTTGTCACTGTTATCTATGTACTCCTTTCTTCGCCGATTCTGCGCAGAACCTTATCAGTCCACCTTATTTTCAACAATCTTGTGTAGCACCACATCTCATTGACTTCGATTCTTTTCTGTTCCGGTTTTCCCATTGTCCACGATGCACAACCACACTATGCTGTGCCTTAAAAGCACGTTCTCAAAAACCTCTTCCTGAAATGAATATGTGTGCTTGGTAGCAGTAGACGTCCCTTGGCCAGGAATGCCTTTTCTGCCACTCTAGTCGAGCGATGCCGTTATCCTGAAGGAAGTCATTCACAAGATATGCACGGTGGGGGCGCGAATTGTCGTCCATGAAGACGAATGTCTCGCCAATATGCTGCCGATATGGTTGCGCTGTCGGTCAGAGGATGGTATTCACGTATCGTACAGCCGTTACGGCGCCTTTCATGACCACCAGCGGCGTACTTCGGCCCCCACATAATGCCACCCCAAAACAGCAGGGAACCTCCACCTTGCTGCACTCGCTGGACAGTGTGTCTCAAGCGTTCAACCTGACTGTTGCCTCCAAACACATCTCCGACGATTTTCTGGTTGATGGCATAAGCGACACTCATCGGAGAAGAGAAAGTGATGCCAATCCTGAGCGGTCTATTCGACATGTTGTTGGGCCCACCTGTACCGCGCTGCATGGTGTCGTCGTTGCAAAGATGGAACTCACGATGGACGTCGGGAGTGAAGTTGCGCATCATGCAGCCTACTGCGCACAGTTTGAGTCGTAACACGACGTGCTGTGGCTGCACGAAAAGCATTATTCACGTGGTGGCGTTGCTGTCAGGGTTCCTCCGATCCTTAACCCTTAGGTAGCAGTCATCCACTGCATTAGTCGCCCATGGGCGGCCTGAGCGAGGCATTTCATCGACAGTTCCTGTCTCTCTATATCTCTATGTCCGAACAACATCGCTTTGGTTCACTCCGAGACTCCTGGACACTTCCCTTGTTGAGAGCCCCTCCTGGCACAAAGTAACAATGCGGACGCGATCGAACCGCGGTATTGACCGTCTAGGCATGGTTGAACTGCAGACAACGCGAGCCGTTTACCTCCTTCCTGGGGGAATGACTGGAACTGACCGGCTGTCGGACCGCCTCCATGTAATAGGCGCTGCTCATGCATGGTTGTTTACATGTTTGGGCGGGTTTAGTTACATCTCTGAACAGTCAAAAGGACTGTGTCCGCGATAGAGTATTCACAGTCAATGTTTATCTTCGAGAGATCTGGAAACTAGTGTGATGCAAAACTTTTTCTGATGTTCGTATCTCGTCTATCATTGCAAATCTTCGCCCTTTCAACAGGTTTTTCAACTCTGGAAACGAAGAAAGTCCGCAGGGGCCAGGTCTGAAGAGTACGGAGGATGAGCCAGTACAGTGATTTCGTTGTTTGTGCAACAGTCACGCCCCAACAGGGATGAATGTGCGGATGCGTTATCGTGATGGGAGAGCCACGAAATGTCTTGCCACATTTCAGGCCGTTTTCTTCTCTCATTTTCTCGCACGTGACACAACACGTCCCGATACTTCCACCGATTAACAGTTTGTCCTCGTAGCGCGAATTCATAATGAACTAATCCTTAGAAGTCAAAACTATCACCATGGATTTGACATTTGACCTGACCTGACGAACCTTTTCGGTCTGGGAGAACCTTTCCCGACCCATTGGGAAGACTGAACCTTGGCCTGAACATCATAACCGTAGACCCACGTCTCATCTCCAGTTACGATTTTCTTAAGGAACATCTTGTTCTCATTTGCGCGATCCAAATAGTCTTCACAGATTGCGAAGGGAAGGTCTTTGTGGTCTTGACTCGTGAACCGTGAGACCAACCTGGCGGCAACCCGATGCATTCCAAGATGCTGCGTCAGGATTTCAACATGATCCAACTGAGATCTTACATTCTTTTGCAGTCTCGGACATTCAATCTTCGATTGGCACCCACAGTTTCGTTGACGTTCGTGACGTGTCGTCGGTAGGCGCCGAAGGGCGTCCTGAACGAGGGTCATCTTTAACTTCCGTCCGGCCATCCTTAAGCCGTGCGAACCATTCGCAACACCGAGTACAGCTTAACCGCCCATCACCGTGGACCTGCTGCACCATTTGAAGTGTCTCTGTGAAGGTTTTAACGCAGACGAGTTGCTCCTCTGACTCTGCCATCTCGAAATTCGCAAACTGTGCGACGCAACGTTCTACTCAATACAGCACTGAACAATAACTAACACACATAAAACAATGAAACTTCTGGCGGTTACAGATTGAACAGGGGAGTGTGTAGGGATGCCAACCACATATCGTTTCAAAGCACTATTGGCGCGGAATTACGAATCTTCCGGAATTTCTTGAACAATCACGTACAGGAGTGGCTGCTATTGGGAATCGGGAAGGAACAGCGTGAACACTCACCGCTGTGCTATTTTTCTGCTGGGACGTGCAGGATGTTACGTTAGCAAGTCGTGTGTGCTTCCTACTTCACTGTGGAGGCCGGGAAAGAGGAAAAGCGAGGCATAGTGCGGTTACTGACTGCAGATGGAGCGTCAGGAAGATTTTTTCTTTATTTTATTGGCTTTCGAGAAGTGCCCATGCAGCCATCTCAATAGTGTAATGTCAGTAATGACGATAGGAATGTTAGGGCAGGACAACAAGTCCCCGAGCGGAGAAAAATCTCCGACCGGGTCGGGAATCGAACCCGAGTTACTTCGGTTAGAAATCTGCCGCGCTGACCGCGTATGTACCACGGTGGAAGAGTGCCGGGAAATGAAATCCATTTCCGGATGTTTGTTGTGTGTGGAGAGCACACTGTGTCTCGAGCGCATCTGCTTGCGTGCAGTGTGAATGACGGCTGTCATTGAAAGACAGCAGTGGGCCAGCACAGGATAACCGTGTCATTGCCACTTCTGTCGACGCCGCGGTGGATGCTGCCGTCAGAAATGGCCGACGGCTGATGTCGGGCACCAGTCACCGCACCACTCACGACATCGTGACAGAATATCTCAAGTTCTCTACATCTACATCCACAGCGCATCTACATCTACATCCACATAACTGCAATTCATCACTTGAATGCCTTGCACACGTTTCTTGTGACCACCTTCAGACTATTTCTCTGCCGTCCCACTCTCTAACGCCGGATGGGAAACATGAACTAAGCCGTGCGTGACTCGTGTTCCCGCCATTTGCCATTATGTACACTATTGGCCATTAAAATTGCTACACCGCGAAGATTACGTGCTACAGACGCGAAATTTAACCGACAAGAAGAAGATGCTGTGATACACAAATGATTATCTTTTCAGAGCTGTCACACAAGGTTGGCGCCGGTGGCAACACCTACAACGTGCTGACATGACGAAAGTTCCCAACCGATTTCTCATACACAAACAGCAGTTGACCGGCGTTGCCTGGTGAAACGTTGTTGTGATGCATCTTGTAAGAAGGAGAATTGCAGACCACCACGTTTCCGACTTTGATAAAGGACGGATTGTAGCCTATCGCGATTGCGGTTTATCGTATTGCGACATTGCTGCTCGCGTTGGTCGAGATCCAATGACTGTTAGCAGAATATGGAATCGGTGGGTTCAGGAGGGTAATACGGACCGCCGTGCTGGATCCCAACGGCCTCGTATCACTAGCAGACGAAATGACAGGCATCTTATCTTCACGGCTGTAACGGATTGTGTAGCCACGTCTCGATCCCTGAGTGAACAGATGGGGACGTTTGCAAGACAACAATCATCTGCACGAACAGTTCGACGACGTTAGCAGCAGCATGGACTATCAGCTAGGAGACCATGGCTGCGTTTGGTCTTCACGCTGCATCACACACAGGAGCGCCTGCGATGCTGTACTCGACGACAAACGTGATGGCACGAATGGCAAAACGTCATTTTTTCGGATGAATCCAGGTTCCGTTTACAGCATCATGATGGTCGCATCCGTGTTTGGCGACATCGCGGTGAACGCACATTGGAAGCGTGTATTCGTCATCGCCATACTGGCGTATCACCCGGCGTGACGGTATGGGGTGCCATTGGTTTACACGTCTCGGTCATCTCTTGTTCTGACTGACAGCACTTTGAACAGTGAACGTTACATTTCAGATGTTACGACCCGTGGCTCTACCCTTCATTCGATCCCTGCGAAACCCTACATTTCAGCAGGATAATCCACGACCGCATGTTGCAGGTACTGTGCGGGCCTTTCTGGATACAGAAAATGTTCGACTGCTGCCCTGGTCAGCACATTCCGCAGATCTCTCACCAATTGAGAACGTCTGGTCAATGGTGGCCGAGCAACTGGCTCTTGATGAACTGTGGTATTGTGTCGAAGCTGCATGGGCAGCTGTACCTGGACACGCCATCCAAGCTCTGTTTGACTCAATGCCCAGGCGTATCAAGGCCGTTATTACGGCCAGGGGTGGTTGTTCTGGGTATTAATTTCTCAGGAATTATGCACCCAAATTTCATGAAAATGTAATCACATGTCAGTTCTCGTATAATATATTTGTCCAATGAATATCCATTTATCATGTGCATTTCTTCTTGGTATAGCAATTTTAATGGCCAGTAGTGTATTTTACACGTTTTTAACGTACTTCCAGCTCACTACGTTAATTTAAATTACTGCTGTCACTGAGTTGCTGCTTTGCCTGACCGTGAGCGGCGTTGGTAGCGCGAATCCATATATCCCCTCTCGTAGTATCTTTGCTCGACTTCCATTACTTCCCGCTCGTTGTCTGTTGTAAGTAAGTTGGTCGCAGTTCGGATAGCGAGTTCGCGTCGGCAGTTCCCGTTGCCAGTTCGGGCTGCCAGTCAGTTGGAACGCGTCTGGAGTGCAGTCCGGACCTGCCAGTCGGGGAGTTGTACTGCGGCACTAGTGCAGTCGGGTTGGAGTAGTGAGGTCTGCGTCGACGTGGCTCGCCCGACCATTGCCGCCACGCATCACTTGAGCCGGGTCACGGTCTCGGTGGATCGTCGGTCGGTCGTCCAACGGGACGACGCGTTTTGGCTCGTCGATCGTCCATGGGTCGGCTGTGTGTGTATGCATCGACTCCCGATTTGTGTTCGTGCGTGCTTAGTTACTGTTGTGTATCTTCGTGCAAGTGTTTGTCAGATTGTGTGTGTAGTTTGCGTTATTTCCACTGACAAGTTATTTTAAATGTTGTCGGCATTCTGGCGCTGGGAGGTCGGTCGTTTCATCGGGCGACGTGTAACTGGTTCTCTGAGCGCCTCTGGCCCTCTTCAATTAGCATCTTGTGGAACTTGGATCGGTCCTTTCCTGGTGCAGGGATGTTGTTTATCCAGTGGGCGTGTTTCCTCTGCACGGTTGGGTCTGAGCCAGTATTTCCGCTGTCGTGTGTCTGGAAGTGAGTCGGAGACGCACCAGCAGTGCAGTCGCGACGGAGCAGCAGTCGCGGACGGACGAGCAGGCAGTCGGTCGATTGGTGCGGACCAAGGAAGACATCTCGGTTCGGTGCAGTCGCCTGGGTCCGCTGCCGGGTCCTGTGCAGTGTCGCAGCGTGTGTGGTGCTGTCCGATCGCTACGAGGTTCGTGGTTCACCGACCCAGGACGTCGAAGTTCAGTGTAGTTTTGACAGCTAATACATAGTTCGTTGTGGATAATCACGTCCGTAACCTTTTGTGTTTGAGTTCTCATGTACTGATTGGTGGCAAGCAAGTCGTTGTGTCGCTCGGTCCGTGGCTGTCCCCTGGTTCGGACTGTGGTGTCACCGCCAGACACCACACTTGCTAGGTAGTAGCCTTCAAATCGGCCGCGGTCCGTTAGTATACTGTCAGTGATAGCAGACCGAGCGCCACCACACGGCAGGTCTAGAGAGACTTCCTAGCACTCGCCCCAGTTGTACAGCCGACTTTGCTAGCGACGCTACACTGACAAATACGCTCTCATTTGCCGAGACGATAGTTAGCATAGCCTTCAGCTACGTCATTTGCTACGACCTAGCAAGGCGCCGTATTCAATTGATATTTATTATGTGAAGCATGTATCATCAAGAGCTATGTTCTACCATTGTGGATGAAAGTTAAGTATTCTACCAGTTACCTCCTGTTTTGCTAGTCTTATTTCTCCTGTTCCAGACCTCACGCCAGTCTGCGTGTAATTAAACGCGTGCATTTCGGCCGCCTCTAGCAACACAGTGTTGGCTCTTCTGCCTACACTACAGGGACCCGACAGATCAAGTGTAGTCGGGCTCACCACCTGTCTCGCCTAAGTGAACGAGGGCAGACTGTCCTCCCTGGAGTTCTTCTGAGTGCCACCGGTGTTTAATTATCTGTTGTCAGCTATTTTAAATTTTAGGTTTATTTTATTGCTATCTTAATTGGATTTTATCTTGTTAAGATTTATTGTTGGAGGCCTTCAGCCGTGAAAGAGTTGCATTCGGTACAGATTTGACTATGTGCCGCTTTGGTTGTAAGGTTATTGAAATTACAATAAATGACAATTAGAAGCAGAAAAGCACCTCAACCCTTGGCCCTTTCCACAATCCTATTACCTGCTCTGCCCAGAGGGTTTAGCTGGCGTTTCATGAACACTTAACTCTTTCTCTGCGAGCTATCTTATTACAGTGATCATTTCCCCCAAAATGGGTTGGCGGCAATAAAATATTTTCACATCCAGAGGAGAGAGTTACCAATTAAAATTTCGTGAAAAGATTTCGCCGCAATGAAAAATTCCTTTGTTTCAAAGATTGCCATCACAACTCGTTTATCATATCCATGACATTGTCTCCTCTGTTTCGTAATAATACAAAATAAGTTGTCCTTCTTTGGACTTCTTCTGTCAATCCCATTTGGTAGGAATACGTCAAGTTGAAAGAAGAGAGCGAGAGAGAGGGTGATAAACCCCTTCCCTTGAAAATTTCTCTCCTTCATACCTCCTCATCTGTTACCACAGATGACGTGTCACTGGTCTCCTTTGCACTGGGGTTGCAGTACACGCGAGGTGCTTAGTTGCTTCCATCGCCCTGTGTGGAACACATAAGTTCTAATTAAGAGTTCACCAACTTGCGGTCTTCTACAGTTGTTCTCCCCTGCGCAGAAAATAGTTCGTAGATCTTGAGTGCCTTATCTTGAGGCTGTAAAAAACTCTTAGCGAAGAAGTAGTACTGTATGAATCACAAAATTTTCAATTAGTTTGTTTACATGGGATGCCAGTCGCTTTATATTAGCAGAATACGATAAACTGCACAAATATGTTCCACTTTATGAATCACAAATCATTTCAATTCTTCACACGTTCATACAAAATAAAGAAAACACTGAACTGCGTATTTGCGTAGTTACCATCAAATCGTTTTCAGTTACATGCCCAAACGACCAGAGCTCGTTAATTAAGTTCTTGACCGATACCGACCAAGGCAGACAACATGTCTGTCCTCCGAGACTGCCGAACCAGCTCTGATCTTACAGCCGAACCACTTCGTCCTCCATCCATGTTAGGTGCGATCCGAAGGTCTCTGAAGTGCTTCGTTTGCCTTTTTGTTAAGCAACTGGTTACTATTCCGCTGTTAATTAAAATTTTGTGAAAATGGAATGAGAGCCTGCTATTGAGAGATGATTTCCCACGAAATGCAAATAAATTCACTGTTTAGTTTTTCTAATGTTAGTAGCAGAAGATTATCATGCTGGTGCGAAAATTCCGAACGCAGCAGCCAATCTCGGAGACGGAACACAATGTAGGCGATCTTTCTCACGATAGCCGTACAGAACAAACCATCTGTCATCGGTACCTCGCACCACTTACGTCATCTTGCCACTCCTGCCCCCTCAGCTGCTGTAAGAAGAGCTTCTTGTAGCCGAATATGATGGCTGCAAAGCCAGAAATATTACAGCGATCCCAAACCACACACCAGTACGCTAATAAAGGACAGACAAGTGTAACGTAGGAAGTCTCTTTAGTAGACCTATTGCATCTTGTAAATGTTCTGCTAAAAAAACACAGTTTGTCTTCCGTAAAACATTATCTATGTGATCTTTCCAGTTTAGGTATTTGTAATTGCGGTTGCGAGGTGTGTAGGTGAACTGACTACCTTTAAATTTGTGTGATTTGCCGTGTAACCGACTGATTTTTTTTGTACTCATGTGGATGAACTCAGACTTTTTCTTATTCAGAGACAATCACCACTTTTCGCATCATACAGATATCTTGTCTAAGTCACTTTGCTATTGGTTTTGATCTTCTGATAACATTACGAGACGGTCAATGACAGCATCAGCTGCAAATAGTCTGCAGTAGTGTTCAGATTATCTCCTAAATCGTTTACATCGATTAGGAGCAGCCGAGAGCCTATAACAGTTCCTTGTGGAATGCCGGATATCGCTTGCGTTTTACGCGATGATTTTGCGTCCATTACCGCCTGTTGTGACCTTTCTGACAGGAAGTCAGCTTTCTGACAAGAATCATGAATTCAGTCGCACAACTGAAGCGGCCTTCCAAGTTCCGGAAGGAGGAGCAGAGGTTGAACAGAATGGCGACATCATTGCAGAATCTGGAACGGTGCCACGATGAAGACTATAGTCTCCCGCCCCGTATTGTCGCAGGAGACGGGTGGTGTTATCATTGTGAGCCAGGGAGCGAGCGTCACAGCCAGCAATGGCATCAACCTGGGAGCCAGTATCTAGAGCCTGTTGTATATCATGCACAAAGAGGGACAGCTGTATCTCGCATGACCGCTGTTCCCGAAAACCGTGCTGGTTTCTGCAGATGAGCTTCTCAGAGTCTAGAAAGGTTATTATGTCTGAACAAAAAATATGTTCCATGATTCTACAACAAATCGATGTCAGTGAAATTGGCCGATTTTCTACCCTTTTTATAGATTGCTACGACCTGGGTCTTCTTCCAGTCCCGTGGAACTTTCCGCTGTTCCAATGATCTCTGATAGATGATGGATAAGAATGGTGCTATATTTGTAGCATAGCAAACATATAATCTTACGGGGACACCGTCTGTGCCAGATGCCTTCCTGGCGTCTAAGAATCTCAACTGTTTTACAACCCAGTTACACTAAACACTATCTCAGCCATCCTTGCGTTTGTTCGATAGTTGAAAGGGGGAATGGTGCTGCAGTCCTCTACCGTAAACGAGTTTTTGAAAGCTAAATTTAGAATTTCGGCCTTCTGTTTATCGTCATCAGCTACATTACCCGTACTGCGCTTGCACGTACTTTTCAATATCCAAGATTGCGGATAATTGCATCCACACCTCCTTTGCTGATTGACAGGTGCAGCGCCAACTGCCGAGTCGTAATGCGTCCGTCCTCGCGGATGCCATCATCAGCTCGCTGCGACATGTCAGGTGTGACAGCCATGGATGGTCTCCCAGTCTCCGCCGAACCGCTTTCTGATGACCTCAACCTCCGTGCCCGGCGGCTAACTGCACTTCTGTCGACAGCAGATGCTCCATAGACTTTGCACAAGCATTTGCGAATATTTCCCACAATTTCTTTCTCTGCAGTCAGAAAGTCAATGGCGGCACGTTGCTTGTAACGTTCGTCACCTACAGACGCCATTTTGAAAATGTCCTGCAACTATTCTATCCGTCGGAAGTGACGGAAACTCGGCGCGCTAACTCAGGGGACTTCAAATAACACACTCCTGGAAATGGAAAAAAGAACACAGTGACACCGGTGTGTCAGACCCACCATACTTGCTCCGGACACTGCGAGAGGGCTGTACAAGCAATGATCACACGCACGGCACAGCGGACACACCAGGAACCGCGGTGTTTGCCGTCGAATGGCGCTAGCTGCGCAGCATTTGTGCACCGCCGCCGTCAGTGTCAGCCAGTTTGCCGTGGCATACGGAGCTCCATCGCAGTCTTTAACACTGGTAGCATGCCGCGACAGCGTGGACGTGAACCGTATGTGCAGTTGACGGACTTTGAGCGAGGGCGTATAGTGGGCATGCGGGAGGCCGGGTGGACGTACCGCCGAATTGCTCAACACGTGGGGCGTGAGGTCTCCACAGTACATCGATGTTGTCGCCAGTGGTCGGCGGAAGGTGAACGTGCCCGTCGACCTGGGACCGGACCGCAGCGACGCACGGATGCATGCCAAGACCGTAGGATCCTACGCAGTGCCGTAGGGGACCGCACCGCCACTTCCCAGCAAATTAGGGACACTGTTGCTCCTGGGGTATCGGCGAGGACCATTCGCAACCGTCTCCATGAAGCTGGGCTACGGTCCCGCACACCGTTAGGCCGTCTTCCGCTCACGCCCCAACGTCGTGCAGCCCGCCTCCAGTGGTGTCGCGACAGGCGTGAATGGAGGGACGAATGGAGACGTGTCGTCTTCAGCGATGAGAGTCGCTTCTGCCTTGGTGCCAATGATGGTCGTATGCGTGTTTGGCGCCGTGCAGGTGAGCGCCACAATCAGGACTGCATACGACCGAGGCACACAGGGCCAACACCCGGCATCATGGTGTGGGGAGCGATCTCCTACACTGGCCGTACACCACTGGTGATCGTCGAGGGGACACTGAATAGTGCACGGTACATCCAAACCGTCATCGAACCCATCGTTCTACCATTCCTAGACCGGCAAGGGAACTTGCTGTTCCAACAGGACAATGCACGTCCGCATGTATGCCGTGCCACCCAACTTGCTCTAGAAGGTGTAAGTCAACTACCCTGGCCAGCAAGATCTCCGGATCTGTCCCCCATTGAGCATGTTTGGGACTGGATGAAGCGTCGTCGTCTCACGCGGTCTGCACGTCCAGCACGAACGCTGGTCCAACTGAGGCGCCAGGTGGAAATGGCATGGCAAGCCGTTCCACAGGACTACATCCAGCATCTCTACGATCGTCTCCATGGGAGAATAGCAGCCTGCATTGCTGCGAAAGGTGGATATACACTGTACTAGTGCCGACATTGTGCATGCTCTGTTGCCTGTGTCTATGTGCCTGTGGTTCTGTCAGTGTGATCATGTGATGTATCTGAACCCAGGAATGTGTCAATAAAGTTTCCCCTTCCTGGGACAATGAATTCACGGTGTTCTTATTTCAATTTCCAGGAGTGTACATGGTAACGTTTTCGGCTGAGAAAAACGCGATGCATTACTTTCCGGGCAGCTCTCGTATGACTGAAGAATTAACAAAATCTTTCAAACAGTTTCAATGTGACAAACTATTTGTTCTGTCTCGGGTTCTTCGGCCGACGTTCGTCTGACGATTTTACTGACGTTTCGCCAGCACGAGTGGCTGGCATTGTGAGACCGATCATGTAATAAAATTCATCGACACGGAAGTTCTGGCTGTAGAGAAGCACTATCACACTCGCTTGTTTAGAGAAGCTGTAGAAATACACAAACACGGGAACAGCTTCAACAAGAAAGAGGAAAGCCTTAAAGCCGTCGGCACACGGAGCGTGCTGTCAAACGTTAACGTTGAGCGTGCCAAGTTCAACGTGCTGCTGAACGCTCAGGAACGATGCGACTTGTGCATACGGTACGTGGGCCCCAACGTGGTATACGCGATCGCAATGCACTCCAGCGGCAGTTGTGGGATGTTTCTAGTTCTTAAATCACATTGTTTACTCAACGGGCGCGCGTAAAATTCCCACGTTAGCTCTATTAAAATCGCGCATTTCCTCCATTATCCACGAAAAGGAAAGTACCATGTTCAATCAATAAGGACACAGACTTATAAAAGTTCCATTTCATACAGTGCGGTAAAAATTTGGAATACTTCTCCGCATAAGATAAACATTATTTCATCATGAAACTTCCTGGCAGATTAAAACTGTGTGCCCGACCGAGACTCGAACTCGGTACCTTTGCCTTTCGCGGACAAGTGCTCTACCAACTGAGCTACCGAAGCACGACTCACGCCCGGTACTCACAGCTTTACTTCTGCCAGTACCTCGTCTCCTACCTTCCAAACTTTACAGAAGCTCTCCTGAGGTCGTGCATTATCCTGCTGACATGTAGGGTTACCCTGTGTTTTCGTTACCCTGTGACACCAATATGATTCTGAATGCGTTTTTTAAGAGTGGATCATAGCTGGACGTCCTGCACTGTTTGTAACTTACGAGGAGTTCGCCTTTGATCTGGTGGTGTGAATCTTTGTAATCACTATGACACGACATTTTTTACTCGGTGTTCAAGGTGCAAGGTAATGGTTTGTTCTGAACATTTCTTGAATGTCGACGATATCCATTTTGTGAACTGTGATATATATGTCCCTTACAAGATTAATCTCTACATCTCCCGCATACTCGCTTTGTGTCGCACATGGTGAGTCATTAGCAGATAATATTTCTCCCGTCATAATTGTTAATATAACACTTTCGAATGACACTTACTAAAGGCCGAACTTGCGACCTCGCACACAAGGGGTTCCTTGTCAGGAAAGTAAATGACGCCGGCCGCTGTGGTCGAGCGTTTCTAGGCGCTTCAGTCCGGAACCGCGTTGCTGCTACGGTCGCAGGTTCGAATCCCGCCTCGGGCATGGATGTGTGTGATGTCCTTAGGTTAGTTAGGTTTAAGTAGTTCTAAGTCTAGGGGACTGATGACCTCAGATGTTTAGTCCCATAGTGTTTCGAGCCATTTGAACCATTTGAAAGTAAATGACGTCCAAGTTTCTCAATTATTCCTTTTAGACACTCGAATTCCTATCTCCAACTTCAATTTTAGCCCTTTGCGGATCCCTCTAGTACCGTAGAAATTTTTGCCTGATGTCTTAACACACCACGGCACGATTCTGCGATCTTAGGCAGCGCTACGATGGCGTCAGAAACTGGCTCTTAACGTGGAAACACAGGTATAGTTCGGCTTGCTGAGCTTCTTAAAGACTGCAGCTGCTGTTTGAGCCTTTGTAGCTTCTGGCGATGTGTCCATCGTTGTAAGAAAACACATTAGGCAGGGAAACACGCTTTGGACCATGACCTAATGACCATAAAGCAAATATCGCCAAAAGTCCTATCATCCTGTCCGTTTTCTAGTCAATGTTTTCTCAGTATTCTTTTCCTCGACGATTCTTCTTATCTTACCAGACCATTTCATATTCATCATTATAGCACCATATCGCAAATACTTCGATTCTCTTCTTTATACAGTTTTCTCATAGCCCATGATTCACACCCTAGAACTTCCATAGTACTCCAGACGTACGCTCTCAAAAAATTCTCCCTCAAATTAAAGCGTAAGTTTGTCATTAGTATACTGTGCTGAAAGTAGAAAGCTCTTTTTGCCTGTGACAGCTTCTTACGTCGTCCTTACTTCTACCGTCCCAAATGCGAATATGAAAGACAAAGTGAGACTGTCGCATTGTAGGACTGACAAGAATTTAAATGAATTTCATAACCATATCACGGGTTCTCAAGTTTTCAACAACACGAATGTGACCGAATAAAAAATTCTCAAAAAGAATCATCTGATTTTGCACGTCTGTATTTCTGAAACTAATAAACATGTACAGGGAATTTTGTTTTTTCATAGGCGTTCAGTACGCTTCCCTTGAGAAGCTCGGCATATGTCAGAGCGGTATTCGAATTGTTCCCACAGTGCAGCGAGCATGTCTTGAGTTATAGTTTCCACAGCTGCTGTTATGCGATGTCTCAGTTCATTCATTGCTGTTGGTAACGCAGGCACGTCAACAGTCTTTTATAAACCCCGACAAAAAATACACTACTGGCCATTATAATTGCTACACCAAGAAGAAATGCAGATGACAAACGGGTATTCATTGGACAAATACTATACTAGAACTGAGATGTGATTACATTTTCACGCAATTTGGGTGCATAGATCCTGAGAAATCAGTACCCAGAACAACCACCTCTGACCGTAATAACGTCCATGATACGCCTGGGCATTGAGTCAAGCAGAGCTTGGATGGCGTGAACAGGTACAGCTGCACATGCCGCTTCAACACGATACCGCAGATCATCAAGAGTAGTGACAGGCGTATTGTGACGAGTTGCTCGGCCACCATTGACGAGACGTTTTCAGTTGGTGATAGATTTGGAGAATGTGCTGGCCAGGGCAGCAGTCGAACATTTTCTGTACCCAGAAAGGCCCGTACAAGACCTGCAACATGCGGCATGCGGTCGCACATTATCCTGCTGAAATGTAGGGTTTCGCAGGGATCGAATGTAGGGTAGAGCCACGGGTCGTAACACATCTGAAATGTAACGTCCACTGTTGAAAGTGCCGTCAATGCGAGAAAGAGGTGACCGAGACGTGTAACCAATGGCACCCCAACTCATACCATCACGCTGGTTGATGCGCCAGTATGGCGATAACGAATACACGCTTCAAATGTGCGTTCACCACGATGTCGCCAAACACGGATGCGACCATCATGATATGCTGTAAACAGAACATGGATTCATCCGAAAAAATGACGTTTTGTCATTCGTGCACCCAGGTTCGTCGTTGAGTACACCATCGCCGACGCTCCTGTCTGTGATGCAGCGTCATGGGCAACCGCAGCCATAGTCTCCGAGCTGATAGTCCATGCTGCTGCAAACGTCGTCGAACTGTTCGTGCAGATGGTTGTTGTCTTGCAAACGTCCCCATCTGTTGACTCAGGGATCGAGACGTGGCTGCACGATCCGTTTCAGCCATGCGGATAAGATGCCTGTTATGTCGACTGCTAGTGATACGAGGCCGTTGGGATCCAGCACGGCGTTCCATATTACCCTCCTGAACCCACCGATTCCATATTCTGCTAACAGTCATTGGATCTCGACCAACGCGAGCAGCAATGTCACGATACAATAAACCGCAATTGCGATAGGCTACAATCCGACCTTTATGAAAGTCGGAAACGTGATGGTACGCATTTATCCTGCTTACACGAGGCATCACAACAACGTTTCACCAGGCAACGCCGGTCAACTGCTGTTTGTGTATGAGAAATCGGTTGGAAACTTCCCTCGTGTCAGCACGTTGTAAGTGTTGCCACCGGTGCCAACCTTGTGTGAATGCTCTGAAAAGCTAATCATTTGCATATCACAGCATCTTCTTCCTGTCGGTTAAATTTCGCGTCTGTAGCACGTCATCTTCGTGGTGTAGCAATTTTAATGGCCAGTAGTGTAATAACATACAGTCAGGCCCGGTGAACTTTAAGGCCAGTAATGTAAGGCTGAATCATTTAGCCCCGTGCCACCGATCCATCGTTCAGTAATCCTTTGATTTAAAAATCCCCACACTACCATATGCCAGTGTGACGGTGTCCCATCCTCCTGGTGAATGATGTCGTTCGAATCACTCTAACTGTGGGAAACGAAAGTTCTCAAACATATCGAGATAAGTGCCTCCTGTAACAGTGTTTTCGGCAAAGAAAAATGGACCATACACCTTTTCCCGTGGAACTACACAAAACACATTAAATTTTTGACAGTCCCTCTCATGTTGTACAACTTCATGTGGTTGTTCTGTACCCCATATTTTCACGTTATGGCAGTTCACCTTTCCATTTAAATGGAATGTTGCCTCGTCACTAAACACTAAGTGTGGAACAAAACTGTCATGCTCCATCTTGGGAAGAACGAAATTACAAAACTGCACACGTTGTTGTTTGTCACCTTCACGAAGAATTTTCAGTAGCTGAATTTTGTATGGTTTCTTGCGTAAACGTTGACGCAGCACATACAGACGGATATCGGGGACATGTCGAGCTGCACGGCGAACGGATTTCTGCGGACTCCTTGTGAAATTATGGCGGATGTGTCCGACGTCTGTGTCAGACACTCGGGGACGGCCCGGCGATTTGCCTTTACACAAACAATATGTTTCTCGGAATTGTTCATGCCATCGTCTGATGCTCTGTGCTGTAGGAGGGTCCACGAAAGTCGCGCTTAACAGTTATTACTCACCGCACTGAGCAAAACGCAGAACACAAAACGCTTCTGTTGTCCCGAAGCTATTTTGACTAGAACTGAAGTGGCCGCACACTGCTGCCACCTAGCGGGAACCATGTAAGACTCGAGAGTTTGTTCTTTCCAACAGTACGTTGTTCGTGCATATTTCTCAAATAAAATAATAGTTATGATTTTTTTAAAATCGGGTGGTTCTTTTTGATAAACCCTGTACTTCTTGTTTAGGCTGTGTTCACCTGTAGAGGTAGACAGGATCTGCAAAACAACATATAAGACGCTGCTGTGTTCGATTATACTGGGCTATTGAAAAAGACAGAACAGATTTCAAACACTTATTGCTTTCAAACTAGAAAACATTGGAACACAATTCCAACGATTCTGGAAAGAGAAAAGTTCGAATTTTTATCCGTGCAATGTGAGCACCATGAGTTACACGACAAATATCAAATCGGTGGCTAATGTCCTGCCTCACACGAAGCAACTGGTCTCTCGTTAACGAACTTACAGCTTTAACAAGGCGATGTCGCAGACCTTCAAGAGTGTCAGGCATAGGCGGGATAAGAAATGCGGTCTTTTACTTAGTCTCACAGATAAGTCACAAGGTATGAGGTCTGCAGACCTGGGAGGCCACCGATGGTAAAGTTCATATTCTGCTCTTCCAGTCCAACGTCTCAGCCACGGTATTGACATTTGTCGTGTAACGCATGGTGCTCACACTGAATGCATAAGAATTTGAACTTTTCTCTTTCCACAAACGTTGGAATTGTGTTTCTATCCTTTGTAGTTGGGAAGCAATACATGTTTAAAATCTGTTCCTTCACTCTGAATAGCCCTGCATAAGGAGAAAGCTTAAAACTTAATAATTCATATTTAATGTACAGTAACAATGGAAAGTAGCAGATGTGCTGCCTGTGTGTACATAATATGCCTTTATCTACTCGTAGTCCTTGAAAACGGATAGATTAACACGGAAAACAGAGTTCTTCGATCTCAGTTTTCACCACCTAGCACTGACTATTTGCAACATCCAAAATAGTGATATAGTCCTCGATTGCAACAGGATTCTTGAGCAGACTCTTAAAAAATTAGAATCAGTAGAAGAATACTGGAGCTTTTTGTGGTATTCAATCACTTACCACTTTTCGAGAAAAGTATCGAAGGTGGATAGATTAAGTTTTCTTTTACTTGCCTATTTAATTTAATATTTTGATTTTATCTATCTTGAAATTTGGGCACTCAAAATTTTCAGTTTTTTTTTTTTAATTTTGACGTTTATTACTGGAAATAACATGGAACACGTTATTTTGAGCGGTTTTAACACTCAGGTTGAAAAATCGATGTAACCGATAAACGGTTGTTTCAGCGACAA
Source organism: Schistocerca americana (assembly GCF_021461395.2). Classification (NCBI taxonomy): domain Eukaryota; kingdom Metazoa; phylum Arthropoda; class Insecta; order Orthoptera; family Acrididae; genus Schistocerca; species Schistocerca americana. The sequence goes on along the minus strand of NC_060128.1, from coordinate 168,918,385 downwards.
CCGCCATCCATAAACAATCCTACGAATTGCGTGATGATTTCAGCAAACCGTTTTGGATTTGAGTTAATTTTCAAACATCTCCACAGCGACACGTCAAGCGAAGAGGAATGAACCGAAAATTGATCCATGCGGAACTGTGCATACTTCTGGTTTCCTCCAAATCAATAACATTTTGTTCTCTACAAGAATTATTCAGCACCCCTTTTAGAGATTCATTCATAGAGTTATATTGCAAATTGCCGCCCTTTGTCCAGTGGAATAAACAGGAATGTACCGATAACTGATCCCTGTGTATTGTACACATTTCTGATTGCATCCGAATCACTAAATTTGTCTCCACTACCAGAATTATTCAGCATCTCTATTTTGTGTCCTGTGCCTTGAATTTCAAATCCCTCAACAATATCACTGTGAAGCTGCTCATATACCTGATTTGCGGTAACTCGCTAGTATTTTTTTCTTTCCAGAATTGTTCTGCACCACTCCCTTACGTCCTATGTATAGACTTATATTTCAGACTCTTCCAAAGTGCCTCATGGAGTGAATGAGAATAGACAAAAAAGTGATGCTTGTGGAACAGTTCATTCTACTCATTTCTTCCAACTAAATAAAATTTGCTTACGTTCCACAAACACTCAGTCTCCCTATTGTGTCTAACAATTTGAATTTGAATGCTCTCCATAGTGGTATGCGGAGTGAACAGCAGAGAACCAAACATTGATCCCTACGGAACTGTGCGAATTTATGATTTCGTTGCACTCACTAAAATTTGGAACTGTGCACTTTTATGATTTCTTTGCCCTCACTCAAATTTGCTTCCCCTCCAGAATTATTGTGAACCTCTCTAGTGTGTAACACAAATCATAATTTCATATCCCTCCATGCTCTCTTGTAAAGTGATCTGATGTGGACCCAGAATTGATCACTGTGTAACTACTCATATTCCTGATTTCCCATAGACCACTATTTTTTTCCTTCCAGAATTATTCACTACTACTCTTCCGTATCGTAAGTGTAGACTGAAATTTCAACCTCTTCACAGCATCTCGCTGAGTGAATATGAGTGGACCAAAAATTGATCTTCCTGGAACTGTACATTTTTTCCTGATTTCTCCAAACTCAATAAAATTTGCTTTCCTTTGAGAAATATTCAACCCAACTTTTTTTGTTCAACAAGTTAAATTTCAGACTTGTCCATAGTGGTTTGTGGAGTGAATAGCAGTGAACCAAAAATTGATCTACATTTACATCTACATCTACATCTACATTTATACTGCGCAAGCTACCCAACGGTGTGTGGTGGAGGGCACTTTACGTGCCACTGTCATAACCTCCCTTTTCTGTTCCAGTCGCGTATGGTTCGCGGGAAGACCGACTGCCGGAAAGTCTCCGTGCGCGCTCGAATGTCTCTAATTTTACATTCGTGATCTCGTCGGGAGGTATAAGTAGAGGGAAGCAATATATTCGATACCTCATCCAGAAACGCACTCTCGAAACCTGGACAGCAAGCTACACCGCGATGCAGAGCGCATCTCTTGCAGAGTCTGCCACTTGAGTTTGTTAAACATCTCCGTAACGCTATCACGCTTACCAAATAACCCTGTGACGAAACGCGCCGCTCTTCTTTGGATCTTCTCTATCTCCTCCGTCAACCCGATCTGGTACGGATCCCACACTGATGAGCAATACTCAAGTATAGGTCGAACGAGTGTTTTGTAAGCCACCTCCTTTGTTGATGAACTAGATTTTCTAAGGACTCTCCCAATGAATCTCAATCTGGTACCCGCCTTACCAACAATTAATTTTATGTGATCATTCCACTTCAAATCGTTCCGCACGCATACTCCCAGATATTTTACAGAAGTAACTGCTACCAGTGTTTGTTCCGCTATCATATAATCATACAATAAAGGATCCTTCTTTCTATGTATTCGCAATTAATTACATTTGTCTATGTTAAGGGTCAGTTGCCACTCCCTGCACCAAGTGCCTATCCGCTGCAGATCTTCCTGCATTTCGCTACAATTTTCTAATGCTGCAACTTCTCTGTATACTACAGCATCATCCGCGAAAAGCCGCACGGAACTTCCGACACTATCTACTAAGTCATTTATATATATTGTGAAAAGCAATGGTCCCATAACACTCCCCTGTGGCACGCCAGAGGTTACCTTAACGTCTGTAGACGTCTCTCCATTGATAACAACATGCTGTGTTCTGTTTCCTAAAAACTCTTCAATCCAGCCACATAGCTGGTCTGATATTCCGCAGGCTCTTACTTTGTTTATCAGGCGACAGTGCGGAACTGTATCGAATGCCTTCCGGAAGTCAATTCCTTCCCACTCAGTAACATTTTCTCCCCTTCCAAAATTATTCTGAACCTATTTTGTGTGTAATGTCAGTCATAATTTCAAAGCTTTCCACACCGCCTTGTGGAGTAGTTCGGACTGGACCCAGAACTGAACCTTGTGGGATACAGTCTCCGAGTTCTGCCACACAGTCGCAGGCAGGGAGATCGTGAGGCTGGCTGGTCGCAGAGTGAAATGAGGGCACGGGATCGGCTCGCCTTGCGGCGCCCTCAGATTAGCTACACGCTACAAAAAGGCGAGAAGTGAGCGAGGTGCAGCGGCGGCGGCAGTGGCGGTGTTCCAGCGCGGAGCGCCGTGGCCTCAGATGTGGAGCGGCCTCAGGCGGCTGACAGTCTGGAGCCGAGCTGCGAGCTGCAGCCGTGTGTCGGTCGCCTTGACGGCGTTCACTCGGTTAAGGCCGCTGAATATCTCAGCCCATTGTCTGCTGGGCGGAAGCCGGCGCAGTGTGTGGGCCGGTCGCGCCGACTACAGCTCATTAGCTCCGGCCCTACCCTACCGTACTCGCTCACCTTGAGCCAGCCACTGCACCGGCGGTCCATCTGGACGTAACTTACAGCGCGGCCAAGTAGGATCACGTTTCCTGTTCGCGTCACTGTAAATAAAACATGTCAATCCAAGTACATTAACAATGGCACTACACAGAAATTTACACAAAAAAAACTAGTGACTGTCACACCGATTTACAAAGCTGTGGAGCTATCCTTGTATTCATAGGTGGAACGTAAGACTTGCTCAGTAATTCTGTAAGGGAATCAACTTTTACTGGCTTGGAGGAAATCATGAAATATATGAAGTTCCACAAGGATGAGTTTTGGGTCCACTCCAAATAGCTCCACGAGGGACAGTGGATAAGTTAGAAATTTAACTCATCACATGGGACATGAAAGGGAAAGACAAGAAAGTATAGCGGCTTGGGAGAAATCAGTAATGTGTGCACTAGCACAGTTTCCCAGGGATCACTTTTTCTGTCCAGTCCAGGTCACTCCATGAGACCATACGACACTGTTGGGAGGTGTGGGACACATAAGTGGTACTAAATACTTCTTGAGAGAAATAAAATTTTAGTTACTTACATATATGATGATGATGATGATGATGTCCCATACTCCGTGACGGAGCGTAGGGAAACGATGGGGGAGACCCGCACTGCACGAGCAGCGGATGTATATTGTTGTGGTCTTCAGTCCTGAGACTGGTTTGATGCAGCTCTCCATGGTACGCTATCCTGTGCAAGCTTCTTCATCTCCCAGTACCTACTGCAGGGTGGTCCATAGTTAGTGACCGGGCCAAATATCTCACGAAATAAGCGTCAAACGAAAAAACTACAAAGAACGAAACTCGTCTAGCTTGAAGGGGGAAACCAGATGGCGCTATGGTTGGCCCGCTAGATGGCGCTGCCATAGATCATAGGGTAACAACTGCGTTTTTTAAATAAGAACCCGCTTTCCTCACTACATATTCGTGTAGTACGTAAAGAAATATGAATGTTTTAGTTGGACCACTTTTTTCGCTTTGTGACAGATGCCGCTTTAATAGTCACAAACATACGGCTCACAGTTTTAGACGAACAGTTGGTAACAGGTAGATTTTTTAAATTAAAATACAGAACGTAGATACGTTTGAACATTTTATTTCGGTTGTTCCAATATGATTCATCTACCTTCGTGAACTTATCATCTCTGAGGACGCATGCTGTTACAGTTTGATTACTTGTGAATACAACATTAATGCAATAACTGCTCAAAACGATGTCCGACAACCTCAATGCATTTGGCAATAGGTGTAACGACATTCCTCTCAACAGCGAGTAGTTCGCCTTCCGTAATGTTCGCGCATGCGCTGACGCATGTTGTCAGGCTTTGTCGGTGGATCACGATAGCAAATATCCTTCAACTTTCCCCACAGAAAGCAATCCGGGGACGGCAGATCCGGTGAACGTGCGAGCTTCGACGACCAATCCACCTGTCGTGAAACACGTAATTCAATAATGCTTCAACCGCACGCGAGCTATGTGCCGGACATCCATCATGTTGGAAGTACATCGCCATTCTGTCATGCAGTGAAACATCTTGTAGTAACATCGGTAGAACATTACGTAGGAAATCAGCATACATTGCACCATTTAGATTGTCATCGATAAAATGAGGGCCAATTATCCTTCCTCCCATAATGCCGCACCATACATTAACCCGCCAAGGTCGCTGATGTTCAACTTGTCGCAGCCATCGTGGATATCCCGTTGCCTAATAGTGCATATTATGCCGGTTTACGTTACCGCCGTTGGTGAATGACGCTTCGTCGCTAAACAGAACGCGTTCAAAAAATCTGTCTTCGTCCCGTAATTTCTCTTGTGCCCAGTGGCAGAACTGTGCACGACGTTCAAAGACGTCGCCATGCAATTCCTGGTGCATAGAAATATGGTACGGGTGCAATCGATGTTGATGTAGCATTCTCAACACCGACGATTTTGAGATTCCCGATTCTCGCGCAATTTGTCTGCTACTGAAGTGCGGATTAGCCGCGACAGCAGCTAGAACACCTACTTAGGCATCGTCATTTGTAGCAGGTCGTCGTTGACGTTTCACATGTGGCTGAACACTTTCTCTTTCATTAAATATCGTAACTATCCGGCGAACGGCCAGCCACTTGGATGACGTCGAGACAAGGATACCGAGCAGCATACATAGCACACGCCCGTTGGGCATTTTGATCACAATAGCCATACATCAACACGATATCGACCTTTTCCGCGATTGGTAAACGATCCATTTTAACGCGGGTAATTAATCACGAGGCAAATACCGTCCGCACTGGCGGAATGTTACGTGATACCACGTACGTATACGTTTGTGACTATTACAGCGCCATCTATCACAAAGCGAAAAAAGTGATCCAACTAAAACATTCATATTTCTTTACGTACTACACGAATATGCAACAAAAAGTGGGGGTTCCTATTTAAAAAAAACGCAGTTGATATCCGTTTGACCTATGGCAGCGCCATTTAGCGGGCCAACCATAGGGCCATCTGGTTTCCCTCTTCAAGATAGACAAGTTTCGTTCTTTGCAGTTTTTTCGTTATGAAACGTCACAGTTGAAAGGGTACATGATTGTATTTCATTGATTACAAACCTGAGTCAAATTTACAAAGAACTGGGAAGTGTGAACTGATTTATGAATATGACGTTGCACCCTTCCCGACCCCGCGACCCAGTCTGGTTGTAACTGGTGATATAAATCCGTTGAATCCTCTTCAGAGGCCAGCTGGCTTATAGGAGTAACCCAACATCATGCGGGCAGATCATAGAGACATGTAGCATGTGTGAATCGGCATGGTCCTATTGAAAAATGACACCTTGACACTATCACACGAGAAATGGGAGATGAGGACGCAGTATGCCTGTGAAGTAGAGTAGAGCCATCACTGTTCCCTGAATCAGTACCAGCCATGACGTCATAATAGGCTGACTGAAGACTCCCTGCACCATGTCACCAGGAGTAGCCGGCCGCAGTGGCCGAGCGGCTGTAGGCGCTACAGTCTGGAACCGCGCGACCGCTACTGTGGCTGGCTCGAATCCTGCCTCGGGCATGGATGTGTGTGGTGTCCTTAGGTCAGTTAGGTGTAAATAGTTCTAAGTTCTAGGGCACTGATGACCTCAGAAGTTAAGTCCCATAGTGCTCAGTCATTTGAACCATTTTGAACACCAGGAGTAAGATCACTTGCGACTTTTGAAAAATTTGGAGATTGGTATCTCGCCCAAATTGGCACCATACTAGGAGACGATAGTCATCCAGAAGCTGAAGCACAATTAACTGTTGACACTATTCATCAGCAGTCCACAATTCCCGGCCACAGCATCACTTTTTGTTATAGTGTTATGGTGTTAATGGCAGCCTATGCATGGGTAAGTAATCCCTCAGCCCAGGTGCTGCTAATCTTGGTACAGGCTACCAGAATATTGCATGGGGTCCATTACTTGCTTTTGGACAGCAGGTACCTGTGTGAAGACATTCGATGTGCTTGGTGCACAATATGGGGATTATTCCTTTTGTGGCCTGACGTGGTCGACAAGAAGCTTGATGATGAGTACCCATGCCCTCACATTGACATGGAGTCCAACGTCAGGTCAGTGTCACGTCAGAATTCCCCACAAATCTGGATGTTGCGCAGTTCGACCAGGTGCCCAAATGGAGACCTACAATGAGGTCCCTTTCAGACTCTGTCAACCGCTGATAACCCTGTCTTACGTGAGTACAGGCCTATCTGTGTCCTTCGCAGTGGTCACTTGACATCTGGCACTGTTCAAGCCTCCTTTTATACTCTATCAGGCATGGTTACAACACTAAAAAATAATACGAAGTGTGTGAAAAAAGTAGTGGGACTGATTTGTTTATCTACCAAACTTTTTACTCTTTCTAACAACAGTATTGTACCCTTCAAAGTACTTTCCATCGGCAGCTATACACCGGTGGAGTCGCTGGTCTCAGTGTTGACAAATGGTTTAAATGGCTCTGAGCACTATGGGACTTAACATCTGTGGTCATCAGTCCCCTAGAACTTAGAACTACTTAAACCTAACTAACCTAAGGACATCACACACATCCATGCCCGAGGCGGGATTCGAACCTGCGACCGTAGCAGTCGCGCGGTTCCGGACTGCTCTGTGTTGACAGCAGTACTGAAAAGCGTCTGGTACGCTCTTTAATATGTCTGTCACATTCTTCTGAATATTCTCCCAAAATGACGTCCTTTTCAGACATTTTTCAGTTTCGGAGAAATAAAAAAAGTCACAAGGACTCAGATCAGGTGAGTAGGCTGTGGAATCACAGGAGTGCCATTTGAGGTAAAACATTCCGTGATGGAAGTGGCTGTGTGACATGGCATGTTGTCATGGTGTGACATCCTCTTATCTACAATGTCCGGTGCAGTCGGTTCACTGTTCTCCTGAGCCATTCACGGAAGTCATAGGTAACAGGTCACCCATCATCTTATTGTTAAACGTCGATCTAATTTCACAAGATCACGCATATGTTCGACGTTTCCATCGGTTTTTGAAGTTTAAGATCTCCCTGAGGAGGTTCATATTCATAGTGTTCTAGGCCTTCCAAAACTAATTTGTGCCAGCCAAAAACTTGTGCTCTTTAGAAGGAATATTACCCATAGGCCTGCAGCAACTTTTCAAAGGTCACATTCACAGATCCTCTAAGCTAAACACAAAACTTGATCACACAACGTGGCTAGAAATTCCGCTGTTCCGTTTTTGTAACACACAACAAAGACATGCCTTTACTGACAGCGCTCCCAAAATTCTCGTGATGGCTGTACGGAGTTGAAACTCAGACTGAGCATGTAGGAAGGGATGAACACACTGGTCTACACAAGCAGAACAACACAGCGTTCCCAGGTTGCTCGCAGCATTGTGAATCTTACTACTTTTCTTGCGCACCTCATAACTCTACTGCAGTCTTCAAGTGGCCGTCCTACATGTAGCTGGGAACTGTAGCTCTAATCATAATATACCTACCGATAGCGTGTACGTGCCTTAAAAATAAAGTCACACTGTCATCCAACAACATCTTTTACACTACTGGCCATTAAAATTGCTACACCAAGAAGAAATGCAGATGATAAACGGGTATTCATTGGACAAATATATTATACTAGAACTAACATGTGATTACATTTTCACGCAATTAGGGTGTAAAGATCCTGAGAAATCAGTACCCGGAACAACCACCTCTGGCTGTAATAACGGCCTTGATACGCCTGGGCATTGAGTCAAACAGAGCTTGGATGGCGTGAACAGGTACAGCTGCCCATGCAACTTCAACACGATACCACAGTACATCAAGAGTAGTGACTGGCGTATTGTGACGAGCCAGTTGCTCGCCCACCATTGACCAGACGTTTTCAGTTGGTGAGAGAACTGGAGAATGTGATGGCCAGGGCAGCAGAAGAACATTTTCTGATCCAGAAAGACCCGTGCAGGACCTGCAATATGCGGTCGTGCATTATCCTGCTGAAATGTAGGGTTTCGCACGGATAGAATGAAGAGTAGAGCCACGGGTCGTAACACATCTGAAGTGTAACGTCCACTGTTCAAAGTGCCGTCAATGCGAACAAGAGGTGACCGAGACGTGTAACCAATGGCACACCATACCATCACGCCGGGTGATACGCCACTATGGCGATGACGAATACACGCTTCCAATGTGCGTTCACCGCGATGTCGACAAACACGGATGCGACCATCATGATGCTGTAAACAGAACCTGGATTTATCCGAAAAAATGACGTTTTGTCATTCGTGCACCTAGGTTCGTCGAGTACACCATCGCAGGCCCTCCTGTCTGTGATGCAGAGTCAAGGGTAACCGCAGCCTCGGTCTCCGAGTTGATAGTCCATGCTGCTGCAAACGTCGTCGAACTGTTCGTGCAGATGGTTGTTGTCTTGCAAACGTCCCCATCTGTTGACTCAAGGATCGAGACGTGGGTGCACGAACCGTTACAGCCATGATGGTAAGATGCCTGTCATCTCGACTGCTAGTGATACGAGGCCGTTGGGATCCAGCACGGCGTATCGTATTACCCTCCTGAAACCACCGATTCCATATTCTGCTAACAGTCATTGGATCTCGACCAACGCGAGCAGCAATGTCGCGATACGATAAACCGCAATCGAGGCAGCTTCAATCCGACCTTTATCAAAGTCGGAAACGTGATGGTACGCATTTCTCCTCCTTACACGTGGCATCACAACAACGTTTCACCAGGCAACGCCGGTCAACAGCCGTTTGTGTATGAGAAATCGCTTGGAAACTTTCCTCATGTCAGCACGTTGTAGGTGTCGCCACCGGCGCCAACCTTGTGTGAATGCTCTGAAAAGCTAATCATTTGCATATCACAGCTTCTTCTTCCTGACGGTTAAATTTCGCTTCTGTAGCACGTCATCTTCGCGGTGTAGCAATTTTAATGACCAGTAGTGTATTAATAGTTAGCTTATAATCAGTGTGAACAACTTCATCATCTGGTGTTTCTTAACTAAACGCACCATAATGGCATCCCGTGTAAAAGTTATTTGCATAAAAAGCTTCCTCCCACTTCACTACGTAAGACATAGACACCTACGTTAACCTAACTTAATTACTACTGCGCTTTCAGAATCCGACGGCGCTGCTTCTGCTCTGTCACGGGTCGTAACACTGCGAGAGCATCTCCACTTGACGGGTAGGAAGAAATGAAATGATCATGTGGCATTGTTGGCGGGGAGGCCCTGCCCAGTGAAGTTCGGCCGCCAGGTTCCAAGTCTTATTTCAGGCAACGCCGCACTGCGTGACTTGCTCGTCGGTGATGACGATGAGGCAAACACAGCAGCCAGTACACCGGCAGAGCAAATTTCCCACACGGTCGGAAATCGAATCCGGGCCCGGTGCATGGTAGACGAGTACATTACCACTCAGCTGAGCAGGCGGAAGAATTCCTACGTGGCGGCTCACGTAGTCAGTTCGAAGATGGATCGGCTTAATTAATGCAAATATTGGTTGGGAAAGCGTGGCCAGTTATAATATACGCCCCTTATATCACCATCTTCGGGCTCGCCGTATAAATTGAGACTTTCCTGAAGGTTTAGTTCGAATGGGCGGTTCTTGTTGGATGTAATAGTGTTTAGTTCCTATCGGGATGCTTGATATCGGTGATTGACCTCGTCTCTCACCGTTGGGGTGCTGGACTGCAGTGAGTATCTGCGGCAAAGATACGCCTGTCACTGTTTTGCCGCAGTACAGTGGATGTGGCGGCGGTTGTGTGGAAATACTCATCGAAGTCAGTCACCTTGATGGCAGGGTCCGAAGGCGGAGACCGAAATCAAGCAATGCAGAGGGTAGGGGACTCACCAAAATCAACCTCGCAGGGAACAGGAAACTACATTACCGTACAAATAGCTTATCTGTCAGAAACATCAGTGTCTGTCATTATTTGTATTATACAATCACACTGGCGACACTCGAGTAATATGTGAACATCAATATCAACCATCTTAAAATCAAATGCGTCGGTTCTTAATTGCAAAAACAGACATACTACAGTGGCCGAGCCGGCCGAAGTGGCCGTGCGGTTAAAGGCGCTGCAGTCTGGAACCGCAAGACCGCTACGGTCGCAGGTTCGAATCCTGCCTCGGGCATGGATGTTTGTGATGTCCTTAGGTTAGTTAGGTTTAACTAGTTCTAAGTTCTAGGGGACTAATGACCTCAGCAGTTGAGTCCCATAGTGCTCAGAGCCATTTGAACAGTGGCCGACTACAGAGGTGTGTACCAAGAATATGAAACAATGGTTTGAGTAAACCGTACGTATTTTTTTCTCTTAGAATCCGAATTATAAAGTACTAATGATTCCCCACTTGAAAATATGAAATTGACTCCGACCAAGCAGGATAGATGGTTAGGAGGTGGCCATTTCTAGCCCGGACATATGTCCGTTTCACTAATATTAACTTTTCACCTAGAACATTATTTTTGTAAGATGCGTCGTTTTCGAGGTGTCTGGTTGTGTCGCTTACCTAGACCACATTAACTAATGTTATATCTCAAGAAGCAACATGTGAAACGCATCGAGCAAATGTTGTTTAGCTACCAGCAGGCATTCACCAGCGTAACTGCCATTCTTGTAACTGCTTGGCCGCGCGGGATTAGCCGAGCGGTCTGAGGCGCTGTGCGGCTGGTCCCGGCGGAGGTTCGAGTCCTCCCTCGGGCATGGGTGTACGTGTTTGTCCTTAGAATAATTTAGGTTAAGTAGTGTGTAAGCTTAGCAGTTAAGTCCCATAAGATTTCACACACATTTGAACATTTTTTTAACTTTGCTTGGAACAGAGTTACGAAGACAAGTACGTGTTTTTTTTAAATAGCACAACAAATATTGGTAATCCACTTCCCGTCCTCAAGACTTGTTCGAGAACGTGACACAGTGTACAATTCGCGTAAACATGATGTTATTAAAAACGCAACACAAAACTGCTGTAGGTAATTTCATGGGCATTTCTCTAGTATCTGGATGTCATGAACGCGTAAGCGGTTTTGTAATGTTGGAAATTATACTGAAGAGACAGAGAAACTGGTACATCTGCGTATTATCGTGTAGGGCCCCGTCGAGCACGAGGAAGTGCACTTGGCAAGACAGCCAAGCCACTAGGAGAGGAAGCCGAATGGCACGCGTTTAAGCTCACGCAGGCTGGCGTGAGGTCTGGAACAGGTAAAGTAATTATACTAGCAAAAGAAGGTACGTAGCTTCTGAAATACTTAACTTTAATCCATAATTGGTGAACATCGGTCTGACGGTACATGCATCACAAGATAAATAGCAAATGATAATGGCGCCTTGCTAGGTCGTAGCAAATGACGTAGCTGAAGGCTATGCTAACTATCGTCTCGGCAAATGAGAGCGTAATTTGTCAGTGAACCATCGCTAGCAAAGTCGGCTGTACAACTGGGGCGAGTGCTAGGAAGTCTCTCTAGACCTGCCGTGTGGCGGCGCTCGGTCTGCAATCACTGACAGTGGCGACACGCGGGTCCGACGTATACTACCGGACCGCGGCCGATTTAAAGGCTACCACCTAGCAAGTGTGGTGTCTGGCGGTGACACCACAGAATTTCTATGGATGACAAAGCGCCCTGTCACCGGACCACAATTGTTCACGATTACTTAGAAGAACGTTCTGGAGAACTGGAGCGAATGACTTGGCCACCCAGGACGCCAGACATGAATCCCATCGAGAGGTCAGTTCGTGCCTAAAATCCTGCACCGGCAACACTTCCGCAATTATGGACGGCTATAATGGCAGCACGGCTCGGTATTTCTGCACGGGACCTCCAAAGACTGAGGTCGCTGATGTTCCACTTGTCGCAGCCATCGTGGATTTCCCGTTGCCCAATAGTGCGTATTATGCCGGTTTACGTTACCGCTGTTGGTGAATGACGCTCCGTCGCTAAATAGAACGCATGCAAAAAATCTGTCATCGTCCCGTAATTTCTCTTGTGGCCAGTGGCAGAACTGTACACAACGTTCAAAGTCGTCGCCATGCAATTCCTGGTGCATAGAAGTATGGTACGGGTGCAATCGATGTTGATGTACCATTCTCAACACCTACGTTTTTGAGATTCCCGATTATCGCAGAATTTTTCTGCTACTGATGTGCAGCTAAAACACCTACTTGGGCATCATCATTTGTTGCAGGTCGTGGCTGACGTTCCATATGTGGCTGAGCACTTCCTGTTTCCTTAAATGACGTAACTATCCGGCGAATGGTCCGGACCCTTGGATGATGTCGTCCAGGATACCGAGCAGCATACATAGCACACGCCCATTGGGCATTTTGATCACAGTAGCCATATATCAGCACGATATCGACCTTTTCCGCAATTGATAAACGGTCCATTTTAACACGGGTAATGTATCACGAAGCAAATACCGTCCGCACTGGCGGAATGTTACGTGATACCACGTACTTATACGTTTATGGCTATTATTGCGCCATCTATCACAAAGCGAAAAAAAGTGGTCCAACTAAAACATTCATATTTCTTTACGCACTACACGTATATGCAATAAAAATGAGGGTTCCTATTAAAAAAACAAAAAAAACACAGTTGATATCCGTTTGATCTATGGCAGCGCCATCTAGCGGGCCAATAATAGCGCCATCTGGTTTCCCTCTTCAAGCCAGACGAGTTTCGTTCTTTGTAGTTTTTTTGTTTGATGCTTATTTTGTTGATATTTCGCCCGGTCACTATCAATGGACCACCCTGTATAATAAATAAAATCCCAAGACTCGTATAATATATTCCTCTATTCCTCAATCTTTACAGCTGATAACACAGGACCGAGCGAGGTGGTGCAGTGGTTAGCACACTGGACTCGCATTCGGGAGGACGACGGTTCAATCCCGTCTCCAGCCATCCTGATTTAGGTTTTCCGTGATTTCCCTAAATTGTTTCAGGCAAAAGCCGGGATGGTTCCTTTGAAAGGGCACGGCCGATTTCCTTCCCAATCCTTCCCTAACCCGAGCTTGCGCTCCGTCTCTAATGACCTCGTTGTCGACGGGACGTTAAACACTAACCACCACCACCACCACCACCACCATAACACAGGAGGCTGTCTGACGAGTGTAGCTGGCTGGAGCCGCCCTGCTGGAGTCGTGTGGCAGATGTTCCAGCACGTCGCTTCCAGGGCGGCGCCCCGCCGTCTCGCGTTCCCACAGCGGAGAGCCGGCCTTCTCCAGCCTCCGGCCTCCAGCCTCCAGCACTTCCAGTCTCCTTTCTCCAGGCCTGGTTTCTCCGACGCTTCGCTTTCGCCGCCCTTGGGCCGCGCGATCTCGCTGCGCTGATGACACGACAGCTGCAAGTCTCTCTCTCTCTCTCTCTCTCTCTCTCTCTTTCTCTCTTGCTCTCTCTCCCTCCCTCCCTCCCTCCCCCTCATGACTCACGCGTCCCAGCATCTCCTCAACCTGGCTGCAAGCACGAAGTTGTTCTGCAGTGTGCCGGCAAACGCCACACTGATCTAACGCTTCTGCTGCACGGTGGAGCTTTCCACGGGGTTCCGTTCTCAGTCCACAGCTTTTCAGCGCAAGACAACCTGACCTCACACATACTTTCCCTGTAATCAACTTTCTAATGAAACCTTTTCGCTGGACGTAATTTTACTATCGTCCGTCTCCAATTAAACTGAATAAACTTGCACAGCAACCCCGGGTCGTGTGCTGCTTTACCATTAATTTTACATGTTTCAGCCGACTAACGTGAGCGTCTTCAGAACTTTGGAAATACAATGTAGTACACCACCATACAATGAAATACATTCACAGCTTCAACTTACACCACGGTTACGTATATTACATAGCCGAGGGCCACACGTTACAAATGTCGGGCTGTGTATAGGGTCGCCATCATACTTAAAATGGATTAAGTTGATTGTGTATATTCTAATACTAAATAGCAAAACGTCATTATCATTTCTTGTTGATCGAGTCAAACCCTATCAATATGCGCTTTGGTTGAAACTTTAGGATGTCTAATGTACAACAACATAATGCAAGAAACACTAATATCATTGAACTATGACAAATAGCCGCAATGTTTCCGCGTTCACATGTACAAGCATATAAAACCATATCTGTTTATTAAAATAATTTTGAAAAGATGTAGCAAAATTGCATAAAATGAAAATTATGATAGCCGATTTCGTAGGCGTTACTACACGTAAATTTACGTCTACATCCGCATACATATTCTGGAAGCCACTATAAGGCGCGTGGCCACAGATGACTACAAAATATATCATCACAAGAAACGTATTTGTCGGTGTTATGGCGTTGATTTACGATCACGAAAATACAGCAGCAATGTCACCATAATATAGACAGTATTCGATTAGATGCGGCCGTCCTCAGACCACAAGACAAAGCGTCTGTACTACGAGGAAAATCGGCCGGGCGGGGTGGCCGAGCGGTTATAGGCGCTACAGTCTGGAACCGCGCGACCGCTACGGTCGCAGGTTCGAATCCTGCCTCGGGCATGGATGTGTGTGATGTCCTTACGTTAGTTCGGTTTAAGTTGTTCTAAGTTCTAGGGAGCTGATGACCTCAGCAGTTAAGTCCCGTAGTGCTCAGAGCCGTGTGAACCATCTGAGGAACATCGGCTAGTCCATACGTCACGGCAGCGGCATCAGCAGCAGAGTCTGTCTTTGTGTTGCGGCCTCCAGATTTTCCAAACAGAAATATACTGCACCGCTTTCTGAATGGTCGAAGTCTGACACAGCTCGCTCGTCCCGTCAAGATATGCCTTGCAGTTTACATCCATTGATGCACTGTGCTAGATGACAGGTAAGTGACTGCAGATCGGATAACGTTCGTTTCGCAGCTCTTCCCGCATACCAGGCAATCTTTTTGATGTCACGCAAAATATCGACGACCGCAGAGATTGCTACCGACTTTCGTTAGCGTTCGGTATAGGGCTCTCACAAGACTTCATGCATGATGCGTATCGGAAATTTAGAAACATACGTCATTATAATTGTTGCTGCACTTGCCCATCACCTTGGTCTAGGTGTATCCTCTTTGTCTAGTAATCAAAACATTCTCGGTCCCGTGTTCGAAACCCATAACCACTTCAGTTTTACGCTTATCCATTACGAATACTTTAGAACCGCGACTGTATATTGAATGTAAATAAGTTACACAGAACTGCAACCAGTCACTTTTTTGAATAATTATGTTTTATTCCGTGAACCGGTTTTCGAACCTTTTCAGGTTCATCTTCAAATGGTTTTAGGAAGTTATATCATTATTGCTAGTATAATTCTGGGTGCCTGATTGCGACAGTATAGGCGGTTTTTTTTCGGTTAGTGTCCACCTGTCTGACTCCATTTTGATGTCCAGTTGTTATATCACTACACACACTTCCAAACAAACTATATTAATTTACACTCTGACAGCGAGACTTTTACAGCATCCAGCATGCGCTTTACAACTGTTGCTTGTAACAAAGATCTTGACAGAAAGATATGACATAGGTCTACTTTGCACAGAGATGTAATTTGTTCTTCTTTACAAGTGTTAAAGTCGTTATAAGGGCAAATATTTTAATCCGACTGGCGATAACATGAGAGTACAAAATAAAATAAATAAATAAATTACTACATGTTAATGCCGATCACGTTATTAAAAAAAACTATAAACTGCCTGTATTATACGTAATATACCAATAACAATATCAGATCACCTGAAGTTTGTTCTTGTAGTAGTTTATTTATTTATTTTATTTTTTACCCTAATGTTATCGCTAGTCTGATTAAAATATTTGCCCTTATATCGACTTAGATACATGTAAATAAAAAAAATTACATCTCTGTGCAAAGTGGACTTACGCCATATCTTTCTGTCAAGATCTTTGTTACAAGCAACAGTTGTAAAGCGCATGCTGGATGCTGGATGCTGGAAAAGTTTCGCTGTCAGAGTGTAAATTAATATAGTTTGTGTGGAAGTGTGTGTAGTGATATCACAGCTGGACATCAAAATGCAGGCAGACAGATGGACACTAACCGAAAAATGCCGCCTATACCGTCGCAATCCAGCACGCAGCATTATTGGGTTAGATAGAGCAGCAATCAGTCGTAGAATTAAGTCCCTTTAATATGACATTTATAGTCACAACGCAGATCAGATTTCGACCTGTGTCAGGTCATTATCAATGCAGCCCAGAATTGTAGCAGTTGTTCGTGCTCAAGTGAATGCTTACACAGTTCAACCCCATGGAGGGCAGCCTGACCCAGCATTATGCTAGCAATAATGATGTAACTCCCTGAAACCATCTGAAGATGAACCTGAAAAAGTTCGAAAACCGGTTCATGGAATAACACATAATTATTCAGAAAAGTGACTCGTTGCAGTTCTGTATAACTTATTTACACTTAAATTTTGATTAATAATCAGCATTGGCAGCCTAAGACTTCCCGCATAAGAAGTCATCCTCATTCTGCCAACAGCCTCGTCAAAGAGGGTGGAGCAGCAGGCAGAGGTTCAGGGCACTCTCTTGTCCTAGGGGTGGGAAATTGCCCCTAAAGACGGAAGAATCAGCAATGATCAACGACATGAGGCTGCAGAAGGCAATGGAAACCACGTAACGTGTACCCACAGGACATGTGGCCTGTAATTGAAGAAGTGTCATGATGATCTCTCCATTGGCAAAAGATTCCGGAATACTCCCACATTTGGATCTCTGGAAGGGGACTACCAAGGGAGAGGTGACCATGAGAAAGTAAATAACGATATTGAAATGGTAATACAGTACATAAAGGGAGATGAAAATCTAATAGTCATGGGGGACTGGAATGCAGCCGTAACGGAAGGAGTAGAAGAGATGGTTACAGGAGAATATGGGCTTGGGACAACAAATGAGAGAGAAGAAAGACTAATTGAGTTCTGTAATAAATTTAAGCTAGTAATAGCCAATACTCTGTTCAAGAATCACTGCAGGAGGAGGTATACTTAGATTACATCATGATCAGACAGAGATTCCGAAATCAGATACTGGATTGTAAGGCGTACCCAGGAGCAGACATAGGCTCAGATCACACACAGTGTAGTAGTGATGAAGAGTAGGCTGAAGCAAAAGTAAGCTTAGTCAGCAAGAATCAATACGCGCAGAAGTGGGATACAGAAATACCAAGGAAAGGCAAGACACGCTTGAAGTTCTCTAAGCCTATAGATACAGCAATAAGGAATAGTTCAGTAGGCAGTACAGTTGAAGAGGAATGGGCATCTCTAAAAAGGGCCATCACAGAAGTTGGAACAAAAAGAATAGGTACAAATAAGGTAACTGCGAAGAAACCATGGGTAACAGAAGAAATACTTCAGTGGATTGATGAAAGGAGGAAGTACGAAAAGTTCCGGGAAACTAAGGAATACAGAAATACAAGTCGCTGAGGAATGAAATAAATAGGAAGTGAAGCTAAGACGAAATGGCTGCAGGAAAAATTTGAACACATCGAAAAAGGAATGATTGTCGGAAGAACTGACTCAGCATACAGGAAAGTCAAAACAACCTTTGGTGACATTAAAAGCAAGGGTGATAACATTAAGAGTGCAACGGAATTCCACTGTTAAATGCAGAGGAGAGAGAGGATATGTGGAAAGAATACATTGAAAGCCTCCATGAGGGGGATGATTTGTCTGACGTGATAGAAGAAGAAACAGGAGTTCATTTAGAAGAGATAGGGGATCCAGTGTTAGCATAAAAATTTAAGAGAGCTTTGGAGGACTTAAAATCATTTAAGGCAGAAGGGATAGATAACATTCCATTAGAATATCTAAAATAATTGCCTGAAGTGGCAACAAAACGACTATTCACGTTGGAGTGTAGAGTGTATGAGTCTGACGACATACAATTTTACTTTCGGAAAAATATCATCTGCACAATTACGAAGACTGCAAGAGCTGACAAGTGCGAGAATCATAGGACAACGAGCTTAATAGCTCATGCAAACACGTTGTTGACAAGAAAAATACACAGAAGAATGGAAAAGAAAACTGGGTATGTGTTAGATGACGATCAGTTTGGCCTTAGGAAAGGTAAACGCACGAGAGAGGCAATTCTGACGTTGCGGTTAATAACGGAAGCAAGACTAAAAGAAAAATCAAGACACGTTCATAGGATTTGTCGATCTGGAAAAAGCGATCGACAACGTAAAATGGTGCAAAATGTTCGAAAGATTGGGGTAAGAGATATGGAGATGCGGGCAACATACAGTATGTAGAAGAGACAAGTGGGAATAATAAGAGTGGACGACCGAGAGCGAAGTGCTCGGATTAGAAAGGTTGTAAGACAAGGGCGTGTTCTCTCTCCCCCCCCCCCCCCCTCCCCCCCGCCCTACTGTTCAATCTGTACATCGAAGAAGCAATGTCGGAAATAAAAGAAAGGTTGTGTGGAATTAACATTCAAGATGAAAGGATAGCCATGATACGATTCACTGATGACATTGATATCCTGAGTGAAAGTGAAGAAGAATTACATGACCTGCTGAATGGAATGAACAGTCTAAAGAGTACAGAATATGGACTAGAGTAAATCGAAGAAAGACGAAAGTAATGAGAAGTAGCAGAAATGAGAACTGTGAGAAACTTAACATAGGACTGATGGTCACGAAGTAGATGAACTTAAGGAATTATACTACCTGTTGTTGTTGTTGTTGTTGTTGTTGTGGTCTTCAGTCCTGAGACTGGTTAGATGCAGCTCCCCATGCTACTCTATCCTGTGCAAGCTTCTTCATCTCCCAGTACCTACTGCAGCCTACATCCTTCTGAATCTGCTTAGTGTATTCATCTCTTGGTCTCCCTCTACGATTTTTACCCTCCACCCTGCCCTCCAATACTAAATTGGTGATCCCTTGATGCCTCAGAACATGTCCTACCAACCGATCCCTTCTTCTAGTCAAGTTGTGCCACAAACTTCTCTTCTCCCCAATTCTATTCAGTACCTCCTCATTAGTTATGTGATCTACCCATCTAATCTTCAGCATTCTTCTGTAGCACCACATTTCGAAAGCTTCTATTCTGTTCATGTCTAAACTATTTATCGTCCATGTTTCACTACCATACATGGCTACACTCCATACAAATACGTTCAGAAACGACTTCCTCACACATAAATCAATACTCGATGTTAACAAATGTCTCTTCTTCAGAAACGCTTTCCTTGCCATTGCCAGTCTACATTTTATATCCTCTCTACTTCGACCATCATCAGTTATTTTGCTCCCCAAATAGCAAAATTCCTTTACTACTTTAAGTGTCTCATTTCCTAATCTAATTCCCTCAGCATCACCCGACTTAATTCGACTACATTCCATTATCCGCGTTTTGCTTTTGTTGATGTTCATCTTATACCCTCCTTTCAAGACATTGTCCATTCCGCCAGCAAAATAACCCATGACGGACGAAGCAAGGAGGACATTCCTGGTCAAGACAAGTCTACTAGTATCAAACATAGGGCTTACTTTGAGGAAGAAATGTCCGACATTGTACGTTTGGAGCACAGCATTGTATGGTAGTGAAACAATGACTGTGGGAAAAACCGGAACAGAAGATAATCGAGACATTTGAGATGTGGTGCTGAAGAAGAATGTTGAAAATTGGGTGGACTGATAGGGTAAGGAATGAGGACGGTCCACGCAGAATCGGAGTGGAAAAGAATATGTGGAAAACACTGATAAGGAGAAGGGACAGGATGGTAGGACATCAGTTAAGACATGAGGGAATGACTTCCATGGTACTAGAGGGAACTGTAAAAAAATGGTTCAAATGGCTCTGAGCACTATGCGACTTAACTTCTGAGGTCATCAGTCACCTAGGACTTAGAACTAATTAAAACTAACTAACCTAACGACATCACACACATCCATGCCCGAGGCAGGATTCGAACCTGCGACCGTAGCGGTCGCGCCGGCCGGGGTGACCGAGCGGTTCTAGGCGCTACAGTCTGGAACCGCGCGACCGCTGAGGTCGCAGGTTCGAATCCTGCCTCGAGCATGGATGTGTGTGATGTCCTTAGGTTAATTAGGTTTAAGTACTAAGTTCTAGGGGACTGATGACCTCAGAAGTTAAGTCCCATAGTGCTCAGAGCCATTTTTGTTCGTAGCGGTCGCTCGGCTCCAGACTGTAGCGCCTAGAACCGCACGGCCACTCCGGCCGGCGAGGGAACTGTAGAGAGTAAAAACTGTAGAGGAGGACAAAGATTGGAATACATCCAGAAAATAATTGAGGACGTAGGTTGCAAGTGCTACTCAGAGGTGAAGAGGTTGGCAAGGAGAGTAGTTAGTGGTGGGCCGCATCAAAGTAGTCCCATGGTGCTCAGAGCCATTTGAACCATTTGAAGTACCATGTCTCTAACCTCCCAACTTCACAGAAGCTCTCCTGCGAACCTTGCAGACCTAGCACTCCTGGAAGAAAGGATATTTGAGAGACATTGCTTAGCCACAGTCTGGGCGAGGGTTCCAGCACTTGCCCGCTAAAGGCAAAGGTGCCGAGTTCGACTCTCGGTCCGGCACACAGTTTTAATCTGCCAGGAAGTTTCATATCAGCGCACACTCCGCTGCAGAGTGAAAATCTCATACGTCCCCCAGGCTGTGGCTAAGTCATATCTCCGCAATATCCTTTCTTCCAGGAGTGTTAGTTCTGCAAGGTTCGCAGGAGAGCTTCTGTGTAGTTGGGAGGGTAGAGACAGGGTACTTAAAATGGTTTAAATGGGTCTGAGCACAATGGGACTTAACACCAGTGTTCTGACTGCTTTGATGCGGCCCACCACGAACTACTCTCCTTGCCAACCTCTTCACCTCTGAGTAGCATTTCATTCTGTATCTTGTAGCTCAATTCAGGACGTCGGGTCCGTGCTGCTCTGAGATGAACATGTGGCGGGAGGAGGGAAAGTCTTTGCAGATGCCTCAAAACAACTAGTCATGCTACAGAGGAAAAAAAAGGATTATATGGAAGAAAATACCTGGCGGAGCGCCGTTCAGTGGCATTCAGTAGCACACCAGCCTACAGGAGAGGTGTCGTAAGGCATGCCGCGAGCGCTCCTGTGTGTGTCTGCGTATGTGTGTGGAGGGCACGTCACAGCACGGCACGACACGCCAGTCCGCGATGGGAGCGGCTGTGACCTCGCCGGGACTCGAACCGTGGGCCTTGGCCCTCCGCCTTGGCCGGCCACCGGGAGGTCGCCCGCCAGTCCGCTTCCGGACAGCGAGCCGCCCAGGGCCACACCTCCTCCCCCCCCCCCCCCCCCCCCCCCCGTCGTCCTCCACCCACGCCCAACACAACACAACTCGCTAGGCTGCTCCTCTGATCCCCCCCCCCTTTCTTCATACTTATATTGTATGTCTTCTTGTAACTATCAAGACATATTCTACTCAAACAAATACGAGGGGCATGCAGAAAGTAAGAATACAACAAGTAATAAAATTATAAACAGCTAACCAGTTGCAATGGATAAAGAATTCTTTACCTAGATTTCGACAAATATAAATTTGTCTTCTTCAGAAGGTGGCAATTTTACATTAGTAAGAACTAATGTACCATCGCCGTTTTTACAGATATCGGCATAGATCCATTTGTCAAAATGAAATATAGCCCTAGAATTAGGGTTTGTCACGTAAATATAAATTAGTACATGGATCCGACAACAGTTGTGAGCTCTGCGGTATCCATGCCGATATTTGTAAAAACGACGATGGTACATTAGTTCTTACTAATATAAAATTGCCACCTTCTGAAGAAGACAAATTTATATTTGTCGAAACCTAGGTAAAGAATTCTTTATCGATTGCAACTGGTCGGCTGTTTATAATTTTATTACGTGGAACCGTTGCTGTTGTGCAGCTATGTTTAAAACACAACAAGTGTTAAAAATTTGAGGAATGAATATATTTGAACTAGCCTTTTTCCTGGAGCTTCGCTACTCTACGTTCTCGACCCATATACGGCACACATCAACTCCTCCCCCCTCTTTGTCTCCTCTATTTTTCCCCCAGTCTTTCTGTCCGCCTCATCGTCCTACCTCCATCTGTCCGTCTGCAACTCTGTCTCTCTTCAGGTCCTGCTCTACACTCCCTCTGTACGTTTCCTCTGCCCCCTCTCTCTGACCGTATTTTCCAGCGCCTTTCTATGCCCATCTCTCCCCCCTGCTACGTTATGGCTCTGCATTTAATGTGGCAGAGGGACACATTTACGGCTGCCAATAAAGCTTCACTGATGAAAGTCATTGGGACGGAACGTACACAGACTGCCTTATGCCCTGTTGCTGTATCAGCGAAATAATTTACCAAAACGCGATCCCGCTCTCGAATAATTGAGGGTAGACAAGTTATGTGAATTATACAGTAGTGCCGGCCGCGGTGGACGAGCGGTTATAGGCGCTTCAGTCCGAAACCGTGCGACTGCTACGGTCGCAGGTTCGAATCCTGCCTCGGGCATGGATGTGTGTGATGTCCTCAGGTTAGTTAGGTTTAAGTAGTTCTAAGTTCTCGGGGACTGATGACCTCAGATGTTAGGTCACATAGTGCCCATAGCCATTTGAACCATTTTTTGAGCCAATTATACAGTAAATTAACGAACGTAAAGAAAGAGGGAAACGTAACATCCTGACAAATAAAAAATTGTGTGCCGGACCGAGACTCAAACTCGGGACGTTTGCCTTTCGGGAGCAAGTGCTCTACTAACTATTTTTTTTTCCTGACGCAGGGCCTTAGACCTTTTTTTTATCTCACTTTTGTAAGGTGTCAGTGGTAGAGAGACACGACTTAGAACAAACAGACACCACGCAGAATGTTAGACTTTGTTCTATAATGTTCGTTGAATTTTTTCGTGGCGGACGTCCGATGACACTCGTTCAGGTTGTTCGTTGATCCGTTCACACAGTTTTTTATTACAGAGCTTAGCTATACCGTCTGACCGAGCACGCTGAGCTACCGAGCCGGCACCATCTGAGCTACCCAAGCACGACTCACGCGCCGTCCTCACAGCTTAACTTCTGCCAGTACCTCGTCTCCTACCTTCCAAACTTCACAGAACCTCTCCTGCGAACCTTGCAGAACTAGATAGGATATTGCGGAGACATGACTTAACCACAGCCTGGGGGATGTTTCCAGAATGAAATTTTCACTCTTCAGCGGAGTGTGCGCTGATATGAAACTTCCTGGCAGTTTAAAACTGTGTGCCGGGCCGAGACTCGAACTCGGCACCTTTGCCTTTGGCGGGCAAGTGTTGGAAACCTCCCACACACTGTGGCTAAGCAATGTCTCTCAAATATCCTTTCTTCCAGGAGTGCTAGGTCTGCAAGGTTCGCAGGAGAGCTTCTGTGAAGTTGGGAGGGTAGGAGACAAGGTACTTAAAATGACTCAAATGGCTCTGAGCACAATGGGACTTAACATCTGAGGTCATCAGTCCCCTAGAAGTTAGAACTACTTAAAGCTAACTAACCTACGGACATGACACACATCCATGCCCGAGGCAGAATTCGAACCTGCGGCCGTAGCGGTTGCGCGGTTCCAGACTGAAGCGCCTAGAACCGTTCGGCCACACCGGCCGGCCGACAAGGGTTGGGTTGGGTTGTTTTGGGGAAGGAGACCAGACAGCGAGGTCATCGGTCTCATGGGATTAGAGAAGGATGGGGAAGGAAGTCGGCCGTGCCCTTTCAAAGGAACCATCCTGGCACTTGCCTGGAGCGATTTAGGGAAATCACGGAAAACCTAAATCAGGATGGCCGGATGCAGGTTTGAACCATCGTCCCCCCGAATGCGAGTCCAGTGTGGCCGACAAGGTACTGGCGGAAGTAAAGCAGTGAGGACGAGTCGCAAGTCGTGCTTGGGTAGCTCAGTTGGGAGAGCCCTTGCCCACAAAAGGATTCCGAGTTCGAGTCTCGGTGCGGCACACAGTTTTAATCTGCCAGGAAGTTTCATATTAGCGCACACTCCGATGCAGAGTGAAAATCTCATTGTGAAAGAGGGAAACATTTGTAATAAAAACATAGGCAACACTGCAGATTTACCATTTGAGAACAGATGTTGTATTCAGTAAGGCCTAAGCTACTAAAAGGTAGTCCTACAAGCAGTTACATACGTAAATAAAGTTAGTAATTGAAATATACCAACAGTCCTTGAATTATCTTGCTTAGCGCCTGCTGCTTCGCTTGCATAGACTGTATGACCTGCGGAGATCTTTTGTTTTTATTTAATCGAATATTTACTTTGTTCACGAACTGCAGCGCCTTCTAACCTGTTCACGTTAATTGAGCCCATATAAGTATGGTCTTTTCCAAATCTACTTGTGACCAAAAAGCGATTCTGGTACCTGGAGTCCAAAGTTTTTGTTAATCATGTCCTTTGCGCCCCATGGAGACATTCCATAGCAACTTTCATCCCATAACAAATATTTCTTTAACCCAAAAGTAAAGTACCAGTTTTCATATGTTTAGCTTCAAAAATATTTTATAGTAACTAAATATTTTCTTAAGAATTTTCATCCCCTATTGCATTCCCTTAGCTGTTGAATTTATAGAAACACTGAAACACGTACTTTTCTTTAAATTTATAACCGAGAAATGGTATACCAGCTGTCATAGATGTAGACTTAAAAATCCTTTAGTAGGTCTTTAGTAATTATTTGTTTTCAAAACAACTTTCACCCACTGTTTTACCCCTTAGTGGTTGCATTTCCAAAAATGCTGAAACAAGTATTTTTGTATTTTGTGACTGAGAAAACAAATACCAGGTTTCGTAGCTCTAGCTTCAAAATTCCTTTAATAACGACATACTTTCAGAAAGTCTTTCGTCCCCTATTTCACCGCCTTTGGAGTGGAATTTCGGACAATCCCTTCTGAAACGATGCCTACTGTATAAGATCCACACCTTCTCAAAACTTCAACTTTCTATCCTTAGGGGTTTGAGATTGGTGGTGATGAGTCAGTGAATCAGTGTGACCCTATTTCATCACCATAGAGGTTGCTTTATAAAAACAGTGAAACACGTACTTTTTAGCTTCTAACTGAAAGCCAAATTTAAATTGTGATAGATGTAGCTTTAAAAATGCTTTCACAATGAAATATTTTCATAAAAAATGTCTTTCCCCATTTCATCCCCTTAAGCGGTTCAGTTTCCAAAAACACTGAAACACGTATCCTTTTAACTTGTAATCGACAAGTCAAATACCAACGTTCATAGATGTAGCTTTAAAAATACTTTAGTAGTTCTTTAATAACGATATATTTTCAAAAAATGTTTTCACCCACTATTTCGCCCACGTACGATTAAATTTCCAAAAATGCTGAAACACGTATTTCTTTATTTTTGGTCGAAAACTAAATACCAAATTTCGTAGGCCTAGCTTCAAAATTACCTTAATAGCGACATTTCTTTCCAAAAACAAAAAACAAAAAAAAACCGCTTCTACCCCTATTTGGCCCCTTAGGGTTGTAATTTCGAAAAACCCTTTCTTAAACGACGCCTACAGTATACGATCCACACCTTTTCCAAATTTCAAGATACTGTCCTTAGCGTTTTGAGCTGGGCGACGGTGAGTCAGTCAGTCACGAAATCACCTTGATTTATAGAGAAGAAGACGTTAACGTTAATTATTGACATATATCAACAGCGCTTGAATTACCTAGTGTAACGCTATTGGCGACGGAATCCCCACGAAGATCAAGTTCCTTCACTAGCGTTCCTAGACCGTAACTTAGATCCGATAAGCGAGCCTCCAATAGCAGGAAACCTGAGTGTCTTCTTCTCGATCGAGGTCCCGAGTTGTTATTCCTCTCTTCCATCCTCCTGCTGCCCAGAACAACTCTCCCGCCACCAACATCATGACACTGTATCCAGTGGGTGCTCGAGCAGCTCCACATCCAGATAAACATATCATAAAACACTTTAACATACATGCAAATGGACCACCATTCTCACACTAATGATTCTGTAACTAAATTACATGTTCTGATCGGCAGGTTAATGCCATGGTGTATCTGCTGACGTAGGAGTTCTTATTTTTAATTACATATCTCATTAACATCGATACATTTGCGTTTATAGTGCACCCTCGTTTATAGCGGGTGTTCAGAAAGTAACCATACAGTGCCTTGTTGTAATGTGCTCAGTAATGACTGATATGATTGTCAATTATTAATACAACATTTTCCATTCTTTACCATATTTGAACCATATTTGACCAAATATTGGCATTTGTTAGCAGGTTAGGTTTGATTGAAGACCAACGTCTTGCGTGACGTCATTGTGATCCAGGTCATCATGCTGACGATTGAACAAAGAATGTTTCTTGTGGAGCACGTGTTCCGCAAGGGAGACAAGTTTACCTCAGCAGTAGAAGCTGCATTTACAGCAAAGTTCCCAGGAGTGAAGATGCCTAACCGCAATTATGACCAGCATTGGTCACAGATTAATAAATCTATTCACTAACCGCTACATACTGCTTCATTTTAGCAGTGTAAGTGCGGAGATGGTATGGGTCAACACACCGTTCGATATATAAACTTAATATTATAGAATATTTAACTACAATGTAGTATTCTTTTTATGTCGTGATGATGTCTACCGCCGGCCGGTGTGGCAAAACGGTTCTAGGCGCTTCAGTCTGGAACCGCGCGACCGCTACGGTCGCAGGTTCGAATCTTGTCTCGGGCATGGATGTGTGCGATGTCCTTAGGTTAATTAGGTATAAGTAGTTCTAAGTTCTAGGGGACTGATGACCTCAGATGTTAAGTTCCATAGTGCTCACAGCCATTTGAACCATTTTTTTATGATGTCTACCATGCAGCGAAATTACCAGACGTATGGTAAAATTATGTATCACTAAGTAAGTGTAAACATTCATGGTGGAGTGAATGGTTTGATTGTCGGTATGAGTGTGATTGCGGTTCGTAATTTTTTATACAATGTATTGCATTCCATTGATTGTCTTAGAGCTCTTGCGTTTACTGTACCAGTCTCCCTTGCCTTATTTTTAGCTTATTAAAGTGTTTGCTGTATCTTCTGTTAGCCAGACGTATACACTGCTTAGGGTCCAACTACCTGCAATCCAGTGCAGCTAAACTGTGGACGCCTGTGAAGGCTAGGCTGGCAAAATCTGGTCGCTCGTCATGCTTATCCTCTCATTGTCTGTAGGCCCTCTCAATAACTGCTCAACAGAAATCATTTCCAGCTTCCAGCTTTTTCTTCATACTCGTATCTACTCGGACTCAAAATCCACCCAATTATTTGTTAAAATTCAGGATTCTCCCAAGACTCGTTAAGTTACTGTCTCTTATTGTAAGCGCATCCTGTTTGCATTTACCAAGCGGATGCTATGCCTTGGCCACTCAACAAATATTAACTACTTGTTATGTTCAGTCCAGCCAAGGGATTCTCCCTACACTCGTTATGTTGTGTCCACTTCCCCCTTTTCCATGTGGCCACTACCCCTCTACCCTTCCCCCCACCCCCTGAATCTTCCTCCCCTCTCACTGCCAACCTCCTCCCCATCCCCCCCTCACTGCCTGTCTCCTCCTCTCTGTCCATTTCCTCCTCCCCACCCCATCTCTGTTCATCTCCTCCTCCCCTCTGACCCAACCTCCTCCTCCCCCTCTCAATCCATATCATTCTCCCCTCTCAGTTCGTCCTCCAGTCCCCCCTCTCTCTGTCCAGATCATCCCTTCCCCAGTCTCCCTATTAATCTCCTCCTGCTCCTTCTCTTTGTCTATCCCACCTATATCCAATTCAACCCTACCCCAACCCATGCCCTTCTGCATGTATAGCCTTTGCAAAACACCTCCACAAACCTAGCTGATACTACTCCCACAACACACTTGTCATGCACAGGAGCCTAAATGTCAGGGGCTGTAGTGTCTCTTTGTAAATATTGAGAACAATACATATGAAATAACTAAAAGAAGAGACTGTGAATAATGTTAAATGGACAGGAATGTCAAATTCATTATGAAAATTTATAAAGTTAATTGCAACTAAATATTATATCAATTTTAATGTAAAAAAAAAGACATTATATGTAATGGATGAAATTGTAGGGTATAAAATGGCTCAAATGGCTCTGAGCACTATGGGACTTAACATCTGTGGTCATCAGTCACCCAGAACTTAGAACTACTTAAACCTAACTAACCTAAGGACATCACACACATCCATGCCCGAGACAAGATTCGAACCTGCGACCATAGCGGTCATGTGGTTCCAGACTGAAGCGCCTAGAACTGCACGGCCACTGTAGGGTATAACGTATAAATGCAATCATTATGATCATTGTTCTTATATATAAACTGAAAAAGACAATGAATTTTTCTTCTGCTGTTAGTCTTCTGTCTGTAAGGTATGATCGCTATTGTATTGGAGAGATTACGTATAGCAATAGCATTTGTTCTGTTTGTTCTCTTGCTTAGCGATTAACTAGAGTGTATCCTGCGTTTGGTGAAAATATGCATATAAAAGTGAGTGCACTGTGTCATTTAAAAACCAGTACAAGCACCTCTTCATAAAGTGTCAATTGAAAAAAGTTATTTAGCATTTTTCAGTTGCTGCCAAGCGAGCAGCGGTGATCTTTGACTGGTAACAACCGGCCGCCATTACGCGGCATATTTAAAATTGCTATTTTGTGCAGATTACTTCAACAGCCTGCGTAGTAAAAATCATTCCAAGTCATTCAAGTGGAAAAGTTCAATAATGTTATTTTGGCAAAAACTAAATGTTTTCAGAGATGCAATTATTTCTAGGTCAGAGGACTTGCCTGGAATTCCATTACGCTAAGGGGATTTGAAATAATTTGTAGAGAGCCTGGCGCTCAAGTAAATCATGACATTTATTTTGGCCACCTACAAAACAATTTCCTTATTACGTCCTCTATTGTTTTTCACGTAAGTCTATACTAATAAATCAATATATCAAATAATATATTACAGTAGAGAGACGTAATAGGGCTTCAAAACAGTTACTTGTCCCATGCCCTGCAGTGCAGGTCGATGAAGTTGACTGATACTAGTAAAACACAACATAATTGGCACACAAGGCAGCTTATTACTTTGGGGAGGGGGAGGGTTGGAGAATTCATTACCAACCCCAGACATATAGGCTGCCTTGCAAAGCAATGCAAAAAGGCAGGATGATACGATTCTCACACGGGACACGTTGTGCAGGTCAGATTATGTAGCAGGAACTGGAAAAAACACGTTTTTGCCCCATCTCTACTCCTAGTGGAGCTGGGATATATATAAATGCCACAGTGTTGATACTTGTAAAACCTGCTGTTGTGGGCGAAATTTGACTGTTTGACTGTTTGGGAGGTACACTCTAAGGGAAATAACTATGACACACTACGAAGGACGGAAATCGATATATGTGTTGAATATGTACAGGCGAACAAATAACTACACTCCTGGAAATTGAAATAAGAACACCGTGAATTCATTGTCTCAGGAAGGGGAAACTTTATTGACACATTCCTGGGGTCAGATACATCACATGATCACACTGACAGAACCACAGGCACATAGACACAGGCAACAGAGCATGCACAATGTCGGCACTAGTACAGTGTATATCCACCTTTCGCAGCAATGCAGGCTGCTATTCTCCCATGGAGACGATCGTAGAGATGCTGGATGTAGTCCTGTGGAACGGCTTGCCATGCCATTTCCACCTGGCGCCTCAGTTGGACCAGCGTTCGTGCTGGACGTGCAGACCGCGTGAGACGACGCTTCATCCAGTCCCAAACATGCTCAATGTGGGACAGATCCGGAGATCTTGCTGGCCAGGGTAGTTGACTTACACCTTCTAGAGCACGTTGGGTGGCACGGGATACATGCGGACGTGCATTGTCCTGTTGGAACAGCAAGTTCCCTTGCTGGTCTAGGAATGGTAGAACGATGGGTTCGATGACGGTTTGGATGTACCGTGCACTATTCAGTGTCCCCTCGACGATCACCAGTGGTGTACGGCCAGTGTAGGAGATCGCTCCCCACACCATGATGCCGGGTGTTGGCCCTGTGTGCCTTGGTCGTATGCAGTCCTCATTGTGGCGCTCACCTGCACGGCGCCAAACACGCATACGACCATCATTGGCACCAAGGCAGAAGCGACTCTCATCGCTGAAGACGACACGTCTCCATTCGTCCCTCCATTCACGCCTGTCGCGACACCACTGGAGGCGGGCTGCACGATGTTGGGGCGTGAGCGGAAGACGGCCTAACGGTGTGCGGGACCGTAGCCCAGCTTCATGGAGACGGTTGCGAATGGTCCTCGCCGATACCCCAGGAGCAACAGTGTCCCTAATTTGCTGGGAAGTGGCGGTGCGGTCCCCTACGGCACTGCGTAGGATCCTACGGTCTTGGCGTGCATCCGTGCGTCGCTGCGGTCCGGTCCCAGGTCGACGGGCACGTGCACCTTCCGCCGACCACTGGCGACAACATCGATGTACTGTGGAGACCTCACGCCCCACGTGTTGAGCAATTCGGCGGTACGTCCACCCAGCCTCCCGCACGCCCACTATACGCCCTCGCTCAAAGTCCGTCAACTGCACATACGGTTCACGTCCACGCTGTCGCGGCATGCTACCAGTGTTAAAGACTGCGATGGAGCTCTGTATGCCACGGCAAACTGGCTGACACTGACGGCGGCGGTGCACAAATGCTGCGCAGCTAGCGCCATTCGACGGCCAACACCGCGGTTCCTGGTGTGTCCGCTGTGCCGTGCGTGTGATCATTGCTTGTACAGCCTTCTCGCAGTGTCCGGAGCAAGTATGGTGGGTCTGACACACCGGTGTCAATGTGTTCTTTTTTCCATTTCCAGGAGTGTATATTTTCAGGAAAAAATGGTTCAAATGGCCCTAAGCACTATGGGACTTATCATCTGAGGTCATCAGTCCCCTAGAATTTAGAACTACTTAAACCTAACTAACCTAAGGACATCACACACATCCATGCCCGAGGCAGAATTCGAACCTGCCACTGTAGCGGTCTCGCGGTTCCAGACTGAACCACTCGGCCACGGCGGCAGGCTTTGATTTACAGGAACGACATGCAAACAGTGAGTGTCCTTCATTACCTACAATGTCCATGTAAGCAACTGATATAAGGCACAAGTCTCAGTATAACATTCAGGATGACGCTCCTCTATGGCGTCTTCTAGTGCCGGTCTATTCGTCTGTCTTCTAGTGTTCGTCCTAGGCTGGCAGGAGCGACGCTTATATTTTGTTCTGATAGGGGACGCTCCTGGCCTAGTCAGTGGGCTATTTGCTGACGTCGTCGTCTCTGCTCTTGCGTTTTTCACCTTCGTTCCTTCGCCTGTCGACACGCCGGAACAAATGGTACGTCTTATTGCAACACTTCCGCGTGCTCGCTGAGGTCCCACACGATATTTGGCCGGTATTACACTATCAAATTTCTTTGTCAAAGATTTGATCAAAGATGTGATCAAATATTCCGTCAAATATATTTGAAAAAGATCTTTGACGTAGCGCTAGAAAGGGTATTACACTGTCATCATATGTTTCGTCAAAGTTCAAGATGGCTGACAACAACAAGAACTTGTTATTAACCGCAGCAGTTGCATGTACCACAATTGCACTGTGTGCATATGCAGAAAAGAAGCGGGGGAAAAAAAAGGAAACATACCTGGGTGAAGCCGTGGGTTTTACGACGACGCGATAAAAGCATTCAACAAAACTTGTTACGTGAGCTTATAGTGGAGGGCGTCAAGTCGTACATCAATTACTTAAGAATGGATGAGCATTCATTTCTGTATGTGCTCAGTAAAGTGTATCCTCATATCACAAAGCACAATATTCACTTAAGGACTGCTACATCTGCAAAAGACAGGCTAACTGTAACACTCCGATTCTTTGCTACAGGAGAGGGTTAGGTTAGGTTAGGTCAGGTCTCCAATCTTCGTAATCTATTTTTGTATTCAGCGTGCCTCACGTTGTAAAGCACCTCATCAGCTTCAAACATCTCTATTAATTTTGTAGTTGTCGGCACACACCAATTGTGTTTACCCGCAATGTTTATAAAAACACTACAGACGACAGAATGCAGCGATGCTAGCGCTCCATGTGGTAACATGTCACATTGCAGTGAACAGAAGACAAGCGACTTCTTTGATCAAATCTATAACGAGGCCCTAGATTTGATCAAGTATTGGACGACATTTGACAAAGTTCCCTATTCCACCATCAAATATATTTGACAAAGATATTGGACAAAAATATTTGACGAAGAAATTTGATAGTGTAATACCGGCCTTTGGTAGGTGCAACAGTATCTTTGGCCCTTCAGTGTAGAAGCTCTGCGGGACAGTTTGGTTTTCCGGATTTGAATCTGAAATCAGAAATCAGAGATTTACACACCCAGTATACGCTTCCTGCGGAATTTTGGATCCATCGATATACACTACTGGAAATGGAAAAAAGAACACATTGACACCGGTGTGTCAGACCCATCATACTTGCTCCGGACACTGCGAGAGGGCTGTACAAGCAATGATCACACCCACGGCACAGCGGACACACCAGGAACCGCGGTGTTGGCCGTCGAATGGCGCTAGCTGCGCAGCATTTGTGCACCGCCGCCGTCAGTGTCAGCCAGTTTGCCGTGGCATACGGAGCTCCATCGCAGTCTTTAACACTGGTAGCATGCCGCGACAGCGTGGACGTGAACCGTATGTGCAGTTGACGGACTTTGAGCGAGGGCGTATAGTGGGCATGCGGGAGGCCGGGTGGACGTACCGCCGAATTGCTCAACACATGGGGCGTGCGGTCTCCACAGTACATCGATGTTGTCGCCAGTGGTCGGCGGAAGGTGCACGTGCCCGTCGACCTGGGACCGGACCGCAGCGACGCACGGATGCACGCCAAGACCGTAGGATCCTACGCAGTGCCGTAGGGGACCGCACCGCCGCTTCCCAGCAAGTTAGGGACACTGTTGCTCCTGGGGTATCGGCGAGGACCATTCGCAACCGTCTCCATGAAGCTGGGCTACGGTCCCGCACACTGTTAGTCCGTCTTCCGCTCACGCCCCAACATCGTGCAGCCCGCCTCCAGTGGTGTCGCGACAGGCGTGAATGGAGGGACGAATGGAGACGTGTCGTCTTCAGCGATGAGAGTCGCTTCTGCCTTGGTGACAATGTTGGTCGTATGCGTGTTTGGCGCCGTGCAGGTGAGCGCCACAATGAGGACTGCATACGACCGAGGCACACAAGGCCAACACCCGGCATCATGGTGTGGGGAGCGATCTCCTACACTGGCCGTACACCACTGGTGATCGTCGAGGGGACACTGAATAGTGCACGGTACATCCAAACCGTCATCGAACCCATCGTTCTACCATTCCTAGACCGGCAAGGGAACTTGCTGTTACAACAGGACAATGCACGTCCGCATGTATCTAGTGCCACCCAACGTGCTCTAGAAGGTGTAAGTCAACTACCCTGGCCAGCAAGATCTCCGGATCTGTCCCCCATTGAGCATGTTTGGGACTGGATGAATAGCAGCCTGCATTGCTGCGAAAGGTGGATATACACTGTACTAGTGCCGACATTGTGCATGCTCTGTTGCCTGAGTCTATGTGCCTGTGGTTCTGTCAGTGTGATCATGTGATGTATCTGACCCCAGGAATGTGTCAGTAAAGTTTCCCCTTGCTGGGACAATGAATTCACGGTGTTCTTATTTCAATTTCCAGGAGTGTATAAACAGAGAGAACCAGGCCACTGTCATACACCATCAAATATCTTTGACAAAGATATTGGTCAAAGATATTTGACAAAGAAATTTGATAGTGTAGTACTGGGCTTTGGTAGGTGCAACAGTATCTTTGGCTCTTCAGTGTAGAAACTCTGCAGGACAGTTTGGTTTTCCGTATCTGAATCTGAAATCAGAAATCAGAGATTTACCCACCCAGTATATTCCTGCGGAATTTTGGATCCATCGATGTGTAAACAGAGAGAACCAGGCCACTGTGATACACCATCAAATATCTTTGACAAAGATATTGGTCAAAGATATTTGACGAAGAAATTTGATAGTGTAGTACCGGCCTTTGGTAGGTGCAACAGTATCTTTGGCTCTTCAGTGTAGAAGCTCTGCGGGACAGTTTGGTTTTCCGGATCTGAATCTGAAATCTGAAATCAGAAGTCAGAGATTTACAGACCCAGTATACGCTTCCTGCGGAATTTTGGATCCATCGATATATAAACAGAGAAAACCATGCACTGTGATGCAACTAGGTGACTAAATCCACTATTGATATTAGCGCTTTGCAGACTGGATTGTGTCAGCTGAGTGAATGAAGATCGTAGTGAGCCAAATGAGAGATGAGCAAGTGTCGTTGTTGAATCCGTCGTAGTGTCACTGAAAGCGGTCGGCCGATAACCCCGATACATGCGCGTGGCCCGAGACATTAAGCCCGTTACTGGCAGTAACAGCTGCGTG
Organism: Schistocerca americana; assembly: GCF_021461395.2. NCBI lineage: Eukaryota > Metazoa > Arthropoda > Insecta > Orthoptera > Acrididae > Schistocerca > Schistocerca americana. Next base: position 168,883,507 of record NC_060128.1, on the reverse strand, counting down.
GGTTGGTGGGCCCACTGCTTTGCACAGCCAGATGCAGGGGATGCGTTGCAGCTGACGCGGTGTGAGGTCAGGCACGTGGTGCTCCAGAAGGCATCACAGTAGCCGTGTTATAGCGGCTAGGCGGGCTATCAAATGGCTCTGAGCACTATGGGACTTAACATGTATGGTCATCAGTCCCCTAGAACTTAGAACTACTTAAACCTAACTAACCTAAGGACAGCACACAACACCCAGCCATCACGAGGCAGAGAAAATCCCTGACCCCGCCGGGAATCGAACCCGGGAACCCGGGCGTGGGAAGCGAGAACGCTACCGCACGATCACGAGGTGCGTGGGCGGGCTATCGACCCGCCACAAACATACGTGCGCTCTGAGGCGCCTCGCCGTGTGTCCGCGTGCCCCAGTACGGTAACGACGTAGCGTGACCTTCACACCTGTGACCCGCCGCGCCGCCGCCACCACGGCGCTTCGCCGCCCCCTCAAAGCACGCACCACTGCCTCGCGTAACGACCTCGTTACCGCTCAATTGAAGACTCTCCGCCCACTCCAAAACTGCTGTCGCCAGACTTCCGTGCATCGCACTCATATTACTGCCTGTTAGAGCCCTCATTTGCGGAAACTGCAAGATCTATAGCGGTGTTAGGCGAGGAGACTACACTACTGGCCATTAAAATTGCTACACCAAGAAGAAATGCAGATGATAAACGGGTATTCATTGGACAAATATAATATACTAGAACTGGCATGTGATTACATTTTCATGCGATTTGGGTGCATACATCCTGAGAAATCAGTACCCAGAACAACAACCTCAGGCCGTAATAATGGCCTTGATACGCCTGGGCATTGAGTGAAACAGAGCTTGGATGACGTGTACAGGTACAGCTGCCCATGAAAATTCAACGCGATACCGCAGTTCATCAAGAGTAGTGACTGCCCTTTGTCACGAGCCAGATGCTCGGCCACCATTCACCAGACGTTTTCAGTTGGTGAGAGATCTGGAGAATGTGCTGGGCAGGGCAGCAATCGAACGTTTTCTGCATCCAGAAGGGCCCTTTCAGGACCTGCAACATGCGGTCGTGCATTATCCTTCTGAAATGTAGGGTTTCGCAGGGATCGAATGAAGGGTAGAGCCGCGGTTCGTAACACATCTTAAATGTAACGTCCACTGTTCAAAGTGCCGTCAGTGTGAACAAGAGGTGACCGAGACGTGTAACCAATGGCACCCCATACCATCACGCCAGGTGATACGCCAGTATGGCGATGACGAATTCACGCTTCCAGTGTGCGTTCACCGTGATGTCCCCAAACACGGATGCGACCATCATGATTCTGTAAACAGAACCTGGATTCATCCGAAAAAATGACGTTTTGCGATTCGTGCACCCAGGTTCGTCGTTGAGTACACCATCGCAGGCCCTCCTGTCTGTGATGTTGCGTCAAGAGTAACCGCAGCCATGGTCTCCGAGCTGATAGTGTATGCTGCTGCAAACGTCGTCGAACTGTTCGTGCAGATGGTTGTTGTCTTGCAAACGTCCCCATCTGTTGACTCAGGGATCGAGACGTGGCTGCACGATCCGTTACATCCATGCGGATAAGATGCCTGTCATCTCGACTGCTAGTGGTACAGGCCGTTGGGATCCAGCACGACGTTCCGTATTACCCTCCTGAACCCACACATTCCATATTCTGCTAACAGTCATTGGATCTCGACCAACGCGAGCAGCAGTGTCGCGATACGATAAACCGCAACCGCGATAGACTACAATCCGAACTTTATCAAAGTCGGGAACGTGATGGTACGCATTTCTCCTCCTTACATGAGGCATGACGACAACGTTTCAGCATGCAGCGCCGGTCAACTGCTGTTTGTGTATGAGAAATCGGTTGAAAACTTTCCTCATGTCAGCAGGTTGTAGGTGTCGCCACCGGCGGCAGCCTTGTGTGAATGCTCTGAAAAGCTAATCATTTGCATATCACATAATGTTCTTCCTGTCGGTTAAATTTCGCGTCTGTAACACGTCATCTTCGTAGTGTAGCAATTTTAATGGCCAGTAGTGTAGTTCGTCGCCTCCTATTGCTGCCTACTGACACTTCCACGACCAGCGAAGCTATCATGCCTTTTTTCTACGCCCAGCCGGTATTCTTCACCTCGTCGATACACGCGAAAGCGAGGCGACACAACACTGTCACTGCAGTCAATATTTGTTGATCAATAAGTTTAAATTCAAAATGTTACCATCAGCTAGCGGCATTGTTTAGCGGTTGCTGCCAAAGATGCCCATTAACAGATACTAGGCGGCCGCTTCGTGTTTCAAAATGAACTGGTATCTTTGATTTTGCGCAGCACATGTATATCGAATTAATTCCTCCAAATGTCATAGGGTTCATTTAACACACTTTATTTGATATGATTTACTATGAGGGATGTTCATACTTTGGCTGGATAATAAGTGTCTATAATCCAAAGTCAAAGAAATTTTCTTTTAACTAGCCCGGCTTCCAATGTGGTTAACTACACTCCTGGAAATTGAAATAAGAACACCGTGAATTCATTGTCCCAGGAAGGGGAAACTTTATTGACACATTCCTGGGGTCAGATGCATCACATGATCACACTGACAGAACCACAGGCACATAGACACAGGCAACAGAGCATGCACAATGTCGGCACTAGTACAGTGTATATCCACCTTTCGCAGCAATGCAGGCTGCTATTCTCCCATGGAGACGATCGTAGAGATGCTGGATGTAGTCCTGTGGAACGGCTTGCCATGCCATTTCCACCTGGCGCCTCAGTTGGACCAGCGTTCGTGCTGGACGTGCAGACCGCGTGAGACGACGCTTCATCCAGTCCCAAACATGCTCAATGGGGGACAGATCCGGAGATCTTGCTGGCCAGGGTAGTTGACTTACACCTTCTAGAGCACGTTGGGTGGCACGGGATACATGCGGACGTGCATTGTCCTGTTGGAACAGCAAGTTCCCTTGCCGGTCTAGGAATGGTAGAACGATGGGTTCGATGACGGTTTGGGTGTACCGTGCACTATTCAGTGTCCCCTCGACGATCACCAGTGGTGTACGGCCAGTGTAGGAGATCGCTCCCCACACCATGATGCCGGGTGTTGGCCCTGTGTGCCTCGGTCGTATGCAGTCCTGATTGTGGCGCTCACCTGCACGGCGCCAAACACGCATACGACCATCATTGGCACCAAGGCAGAAGCGACTCTCATCGCTGAAGACGACACGTCTCCATTCGTCCCTCCATTCACGCCTGTCGCGACACCACAGGAGGCGGGCTGCACGATGTTGGGGCGTGAGCGGAAGACGGCCTAACGGTGTGCGGGACCGTAGCCCAGCTTCATGGAGACGGTTGCGAATGGTCCTCGCCGATACCCCAGGAGCAACAGTGTCCCTAATTTGCTGGGAAGTGGCGGTGCGGTCCCCTACGGCACTGCGTAGGATCCTACGGTCTTGGCGTGCATCCGTGCGTCGCTGCAGTGCGGTCCCAGGTCGACGGGCACGTGCACCTTCCGCCGACCACTGGCGACAACATCGATGTACTGTGGAGACCTCACGCCCCACGTGTTGAGCAATTCGGCGGTACGTCCACCCGGCCTCCCGCATGCCCACTATACGCCCTCGCTCAAAGTCCGTCAACTGCACATACGGTTCACGTCCACGCTGTCGCGGCATGCTACCAGTGTTAAAGACTGCGATGGAGCTCCGTATGCCACGGCAAACTGGCTGACACTGACGGCGGCGGTGCACAAATGCTGCGCAGCTAGCGCCATTCGACGGCCAACACCGCGGTTCCTGGTGTGTCCGCTGTGCCGTGCGTGTGATCATTGCTTGTACAGCCCTCTCGCAGTGTCCGGAGCAAGTATGGTGGGTCTGACACACCGGTGTCAATGTGTTCTTTTTTCCATTTCCAGGAGTGTATTTGACGCATTGGCGCATGACCTTAGGCGTTGCAAATATTCACAACTACAACGCGATAAGCTCGAATACTAAAATCTCGAACACAAAGACTTCCAGATGCTGATAACTCACAAACGCTAGAGACAATCAGTCGCGAAAGATGTTAACAATACGTGTGTTGGGTCTTTATAACAGACATAAAACAAAAGGGAAGTTCGTTAGAAACTCTTTGAATGACGCCTCTTGCTACTTTGCATAAAACACTCCATTCCATTGCTCTTATTATTCTCTGGATCTTTAACCGTACTTTTCATAAGGAGCGTTACCAATAGCACAGGGGCGTGGGGAGGGGGCAGGATCTCGATATCCACCATAAAAATTTTAAGAAAATTGTTGTTTGTTGCTAACAACATAATTTTCAAAGCGGTACTGATGTGCAAGTAGGCTCAGAGCCTCAAAATACCTACCATCACACTCTTAGCAGTATCAATGCACTTTCAGTTGCGTGTACTATCGACTTCACAACCACAGTCATCAAGAGTACAAGAGTGGGCCTTCAGCTCCTAAACCTCATATGTTTCGTTGAATAGTTCGCACGCTGACACTTGTTGATGGCCCAGCATTGAAATCTGCAGCAATCTGCGGAAGGGTTGCGCTTCTGTCACGTTGAATGATTCTCTTCAGTCGTAGATTGTTCCGTTCTTGGAGGATCTTTTCTGGCCGCAGCGATGTCGGAAATTAGATGCTTTACCGGATTCCTGATATTCACGGTAGGCTTGTGAACTGCTCGTACGGGAAAATCGCAACTTCGTCGCTGCCTCGGAGACGCTGAGTCCCATCGCTCGTCCGCCGACTGTAACACCACGTTCAAACACTTAAAACCTGATAACCTGCCATTGCAGCCGCAGTAACCGATCTAACAACTGCGCCAGACACTTTTGTCTTATATAGACGTTGCCGACCGCAGCGCCGTATTCTGCGTGTACAATTATCTGTATTTGAATACACATGTCTGTAGCAGTTTCTTTGGTGCTTCAGTGTACTTACACACACCGTCGACTCACATTAATACAATATGTGAGCAAAAGTATTCGAACACCTGGCTGAAAATGACTTACAAGATCGTGGCGGCCTCCATCGGTAATGCTGGAATTCAATACGGTTTTGCCCAACCCTTAGCCTTGATGACAGCTTCCACTCTCGCAGGCATATGTTCAATCACGTGCTGGAAGGTTTCTTGGGGACTGACAGCCCATTCTTCACGGAGTGCTGAACTGAGGAGAGGTATCGATGTCGGTCGGTGAGACCTGACACGATATCGGCGTTCCAAAACATCCCACAGGTGTTCTGTAGGATTCAGGTCAGGACTATGTGCAGGCCAGATGTTACTGTCGTGTAACCACTCCGCAACAGGGCGTGCATGTCGTGAATAGGTGCTTGATAATGTTGAAAGATACAATCTCCATCCTCGAATTGTTCTTCGACAGTGGGAAGCAAGAAGGTGCTTAAAACATCAATGTAGGCCTGTGCTGTGATAGTGCCACGGAAAACAACAATGGTTCAAGCCCCCTCCATGAAGAACATGACCACAGAATAGCACCACCGAATTTTACTGTTGGCACTATACAGGGTGAGTCACCTAACGTTACCGCTGGATATATTTCGTAAATCACATCAAATACTGACGAATCGATTCCACAGACCGAACGTGAGGAGAGGGGCTAGTGTAATTGGTTAATACAAACCATACAAAAATGCACGGAAGTATGTTTTTTAACATAAACCTAGGTTTTTTAAATGGAACCGCGTTAGTTTTGTTAGCACATCTGAACATATAAACAAATATGTAATCAGTGCCGTTTGTTGCATTGTAAAATGTTTATTACATCCGGAGATATTGTAACCTAAAGTTGACGCTTGACTACCACTCCTCCGCTGTTCGATCGGTTGTATCGGAGAGCACGTCTGGTACTGCGGCGTGTACGACATTCATTACGCCAGAGATTGCAATTGAACATCTATTGGCCTGACATGTCGGGACACACTCTATTCCTCTCCGTAATTGAAAACGGAAACCGCGTGTGTACGTGTATCTCACCCCTCATGGTAATGTACATGTGCGTCAGTGAAAAAGACCACTAAAAAGGTGTTAGCATGTTGACGTAATGTGCTGTTCCAGTCTCTTCTGTACCTAAAGTCCATCACCGTTCCCTTTGGATCCCTACGTAATTCGGTGCTCTCCGATACACACGATCGAACAGCGGAGGAGTGGTACTCAAGCGTCAACTTAGGTTACAATACCTCCGGATGTAATAAACATTTTACAATGCAACAAACGGCACTGATTACGTATTTGTTTATATGTTCAGATGTGCTAACAAAACTAACGGGGTTCCATTTTAAAAAACGTAGGTTTGTGTTAAAAAACATACTTCCGTGCATTTTTTTATGGTTTTTATTAACCAATTACACTAGCCCCTCTCCTCACGTTCGGTATGTGGAATCGATTCGTCAGTATTTGATGTGGTTTACGAAATATATCCAGCGGTAACGTTAGGTGACTCACCCTGTATACGCTAGCGGATGACGTTCACTGGCCATTCGCCATGCCCACACGCTGACATCCGATCGCCACATTGTGTACCGTGATTCGTCACTCAACACAACGTTTTTATACTGTTGAATCGTCCAATGTTTACGCTCCTTACACCAAGCGAGGCGTCGTTTGGCTTTTACCGGTTTTATGTGTGGCTTACGAGCAGCCGCTCGACCATGAAATCCAAGTTTTCTCACCTCCTTCCTAACTGTGATAGTACTTGCAGTGGATCCTGAAGCCATTTGTAATTCCTGTTTGATGGTCTGGAGAGGTGTCTGCCTACTACACATTACGGCCCTGTTCAACTGTCGGCGGTCTCTGTCAGCCAACAAACGAGGTCGGCCTGTACGCTTTTGTGCTGTACGTGTCCCTTCACGTTTCCACTTCACTATCACATCGGAAACAGTGGACCAAGGGATGTTTAGGAGTGTGGAAATCTCGCGTACAGACGTATGACACAAGTAACACCCAATGACCTGACCGCGTTCGAAGTCCTTAAGTTCCGCCGAGCGCCCCATTTTGCTCTCTCGTAGTGTCTAATGACTACTGAGGTCGCTGTTGTAGAGTACCTGGCAGTAGGTGGCAGCACAATGCACCTAATATGAAAAAGTATGTTTTTGGGGGTGTCCAGATACTTTTGATCACATAGTGTATGATGTCCACCGCCTATGTTGGACGTGACCGTGCGATAGCCACTCACAGAAGGCAGATGGCAGCGCTCGTGTAAGTGGGCTGCTTCTGTGTTGGCAGCACTGTGTAGCGCTTTGCATTGGATCTCTGACTGCACTTTCTTTGTAAGAGACTCTGTGGCTTGTTGGACTCGTTGTTGGAAGTTAGTGTTGTGCGGTTGGAAGTTAGTCGCCAGCAGTGATGGAAGCACTGTTGGGAAGTTGGAGGTGAACAGCCATCAGTGATGGATGTTAAATGTGAGAAGTAAGCATTGATGGAGGGTAGAGGGCTGAAGTGTTAGCGTAGGCTAACGATCTGTACATGTTCGACTTGGAGATTGAATATTATTCATGATTATATACCTTTGTACTAGATGTCAATGACGATTTGTTTGTGTCTGAACCGGATGTCACTTTATTAAGCTAAAAAAAAAAGTATACGTTATTTGGTTTGCAACAAAATCTTTACTTTTGCTAACCACTTGCCTGTTAGTAGTTAGTGGCTTCAGTAGTTAGAATCATTTATTTAGCTGGCAGTATTGACGCTCGCTGCATTGCAGTAGTTCGCGTAATGAAGATTTTTGTAAGTGCTTAATGCCGGCTGGGGTGGCCGAGCGGTTCTAGGCGCTACAGTCTGTAACCGCGCGACCGCTACGGTCGCAGGTTCGAATCCTGCCTCGGGCATGGATGTTTGTGATGTCCTTAGTTAGGTTTAAGTAGTTCTAGGGGACTGATGACGTTACAAGTTAATTCCTGTAGTGCTCAGAGCCATTTGAACCATTTTTAAGTGCTTAATGAAATATATAGGTTATTGTCAAGATTTCTTTTTAGTCAATTCCATTCTTTTGAATTAATTATATGAAGTCAGGTTGGAATTTTATGGAACAGTCAGATTGTGTTGCACTAGAATATGGTGGGTCAGTGTTGACATGATAAGAATAAGTAAAGAGAAAGTTGGTTCACTTGCATTTAATTTCACTCGCAGTTTAAGTAAAATATTTAATGACGAAGTTTCACTAGTAGTGGACGGTATATGAAGGAAGAAGGGAGACTCGGGAAAGAGTGCAGTCGTTGTCATAACTCGGAAACGGAGCGGTTTATCTGATGGCTGATTTATGTGTCGTATGGCATACATCGCTATTGTTATACACTTCATGTACAATTTAATTACAAATTGTCATCCAGACACTGAATATAATTGATGGCCCCCTCTGTTGAAGCTTCCCTTGTAAGCTCGACGCCGGCCGTGGTGGCCGTGCGGTTCTAGGCGCTGCAGTCCGGAACCGTGAGACCGCTATGGTCGCAGGTTCGAATCCTGCCTCGGGCATGGATGTGCGTGATGTCCTTAGGTTAGTTAGGTTTACGTAGTTCTAAGTTCTAGGGGACTGATGACCTAAGATGTTAAGTTCCATAGTGCTCAGAGCCATTTGAACCATTTTTTTTGTAAGCTCGACCTGGGAATTCTTCCACCGTCTGCTGGAGTTTGTTTTTCAGCACCGCAGTCGCAGTATGGAGTTGGTGTCTTTCCCCATTTGTAGATGGCGTCAGCACTTCTTCCGTGGACAGTGCCTATGCGTTTAAAGTTGTCCTTACTTTGGGTGACTCATTGAAGCCGGGAGCTTTCTCGTTTATGATGAAGCTTTGACAAATTGGACAGTGTTCTCGTCAGTATTGTTTCCAGAGATTGTGGATGCCAAAGTTGGAGGTCGTCATGTCTTCAGCAGTGAGTAGTGGTGGCCTTCTCCATATAAGTATTGTTCAAATGTGTGTGAAATCTTATGGGACTTAACTGCTAAGGTCATCAGTCCCTAAGCTTACGCACTACTTAACCTAAATTATTCTAAGGACAAACACACACACCCATGCCCGAGGGAGGACTCGAACCTCCGGCGGGACCAGTCGCACAGTCCATGACTGGAGCGCCCAAGACCGCTCGGCTAATCCCGCGCGGCCCATATAAGTATTCTGCGCTCCAGATCAGCTGTATCATTACTTACGGGCAGCTGAGGATTATTATTTACCTTCTTGCATTCTCTGAGGAGAGCATTTTTTCGCCGTGTCCGTGGTGGTGGTGTATGGCTCAGGGTTGGCAGCCACACGCTAGGAGTAGATTTTATTTTGCCACTGATGACCTAATCTGTATGCTCTGTAACTGTCCGCTTGCACATTTTTGACGTGGTTTTCGCATTTTCGGAAGTACCATTTGTGACTGTGTTACGCTGACTTGAAAATAGTTCCCGGCCCGGAACTAGTCATCGAGTGAATAAAAAAAGGAAAATTTGCGAATTCTGCTCGTTTTTAGCTGTAACCGTTTTGTGGTTGAAAATATGTGTGACAGTTTCTGTTCAAGAATTCACCTAATGTATAGAAAGTTTGTTAAAAAGGAACGTCTTTAATCTACATTTTAAAGCACTTCCACTACCGGCGAGACCTTTTATTTCCATGTGTAGACTGTTACAGAGTGTAATAGCTGAATATTTCACCCGTCTCCTTGCCAGAATTACACTAACTAAAGGGTGCTGTTGAACATATTTCCTTCTGCTTTTGTGCTTGTGAATATCTTTGTTACTCTTGCACTCAGATGGATTATTCATAACAAATTTCAAAAGTGAATTAATTTACTGTGCTTCTCTGGTTGGTTGGTTGTTGGTTGGTTTGGGGAAGGAGACCAGACAGCGTGGTCATCGGTCTCATCGGATTAGGGAAGGATTGGGAAGGAAGTCGGCCGTGCCCTTTCAGAGGAACCATCCCGGCATTTGCCTGGAGTGATTTAGGGAAATCACGGAAAACCTAAATCAGGATGGCCGGACGCGGGATTGAACCGTCGTCCTCCCGAATGCGCTGTGCTTCTCTGGTTAACATTCGCAGTTGCTTAGAGAGACGCGGGCGCGACGTACGTGTCTCAGACCTAAATGCAGTTCTAATTACTTTCTTTTCTGCAGCGAATACTTTTCTCTTGAACGAAGAGTGGTCAGAGCGACAGAATGTCAATCCTAAGGTCCCAGGTTCTATTCTCGGCTGGGTCGGAGATTTTCTCCGCTCAGGGACTGGCTAATGTCCTAATCATCGTCATTTCATCCCCCTCGACGCGCAAGTCGCCGAATTGGCGTCAAATCGAAAGACTTGCTCCCGGCGAACGGTCTACTCGACGGGAGGCCCTAGTCACCCGACTTTTACATTCCATAAGACATCACTCAATAAAAATGTGCGAGCTACGTTAAGTTACTGACTTCCACACAAAGAGTACTCAACAGCATTGGCCCCTTACATAGCTTGCATTTATCGCGAATCTCTCGCCCAGCTCAAAGTCGCAAGCGACGGGAAAAATGCGCAGGTCACTCCTGAATATAAGAAATCAGCAAAATTTCAAACCAGTATCATTAATATCGGTTTGCTGCAGGATTCTGGAACAAATTCTCAGTTCGGATATCATAAAGTTCCTCGATACGGAAAAGTTTCTGTCCACGAAGCAACACAGGCTTAGAAAGCATCGCTCGTGCGAAAATCAGCTTGCCCTTTTCTCGCGTGATTCCATGCGAACTATGGGTGAAGGACGAAAGGCAGATTCCATGTGCCTACATTTCCGACAAGCATTTGACTCAGTGCCCCACTGTTAAGGAAGGTACGAGCATACGGGATAGCTTCACAGATATGTGAGTGGCTCGAAGACTTCTCTAGTAATAGAGCCCAGTATGTTGTCCTCGATAGTAATTGTTCATTACACACAAATGTATCAGCAGGAGTGGCCCTGGGAAGTGTAATAGGACCGCCGTTGTTCTCTATATACATAAATGATTTGGCAGACACGATGGATAGCAACCTACTACACTAGTACAAGTTTATATGCCAACTAGCTCTGCAGATGACGAAGAAATTGAAGAAATGTATGATGAAATAAAAGAAATTATTCAGATAGTGAAGGGAGACGAAAATTTAATAGTCATGGGTGACTGGAATTCGAGTGTAGGAAAAGGGAGAGAAGGAAACATAGTAGGTGAATATGGATTGGGGCTAAGAAATGAAAGAGGAAGCCGCCTGGTAGAATTTTGCACAGAGCCCAACTTAATCATAGCTAACACTTGGTTTAAGAATCATGATAGAAGGTTGTATACATGGAAGAACCCTGGAGATACTAAAAGGTATCAGATAGATTATATAATGGTAAGACAGAGATTTAGGAACCAGGTTTTAAATTGTAAGACATTTCCAGGGGCAGATGTGGACTCTGACCACAATCTATTGGTTATGACCTGTAGATTAAAACTGAAGAAACTGCAAAAAGGGGGGAATTTAAGGAGATGGGACCTAGATAAACTGAAAGAACCAGAGGTTGTACAGAGTTTCAGGGAGAGCATAAGGGAATAATTGACAGGAACGGGGGAAAGAAATACAATAGAAGAAGAATGGGTAGCTTTGAGGGATGAAATAGTGAAGGCAGCAGAGGATCAAGTAGGTAAAAAGACGAGGGCTAGTAGAAATCCTTGGGTAACAGAAGAAATATTGAATTTAATTGATGAAAGGAGAAAATATAAAAATGCAGTAAATGAAGCAGGCAAAAAGGAATACAAACGTCTCAAAAACGAGATCGACAGGAAGTGCAAAATGGCTAAGCAGGAGTGGCTAGAGGAAAAATGTAAGGATGTAGAGGCTTATCTCACTAGGGGTAAGATAGATACTGCCTACAGGAAAATTAAAGAGACCTTTGGAGAGAAGAGAACCACTTGTAAGAACATCAAGAGTTCAGATGGAAACCCAGTTCTAAGCAAAGAAGGGAAAGCAGAAAGGTGGAAGGAGTATATAGAGCGTCAATACAAGGGCTATGTACTTGAGGACAATATTATGGAAATGAAAGAGGATGTAGATGAAGATGAAACGGGAGATACGATGCTGCGGGAAGAGTTTGACAGAGCACTGAAAGACCTGAGTCGAAACAAGGCCCCGGGAGTAGACAACATTCCATTAGAACTACTGACAGCCTTGGGAGAGCCAGTCCTGACAAAACTCTACCATCTGGTGAGCAAGATGTATGAAACAGGCGAAATACCCTCAGACTTCAAGAAGAATATAATAATACCAATCCCAAAGAAAGCAGGTGTTGACAGATGTGAAAATTACCGAACAATCAGTTTAATAAGCCACAGCTGCAAAATACTAACACAAATTCTTTACAGACGAATGGAAAAACTAGTAGAAGCCGACCTCGGGGAAGATCAGTTTGGATTCCGTAGAAATGTTTGAACACGTGAGGCAATACTGACCTTACGACTTATCTTAGAAGAAAGATTAAGGAAAGGCAAACCTACGTTTCGAGCATTTGTAGACTTAGAGAAAGCTTTTGACAATGTTGATTGGAATACTCTCTTTCAAATTCTAAAGGTGGCAGGGGTAAAATACAGGGAGTGAAAGGCTATTTACAATTTGTACAGAAACCAGATGGCAGTTATAAGAGTTGAGGGCCATGAAAGGGAAGCAGTGGTTGGGAAGGGAGTAAGACAGGGTTGTAACCTCTCCCCGCTGTTGTTCAATCTGTGTATTGAGCAAGCAGTAACGGAAACAAAAGAAAAATTCGGAGTAGGTATTAAAATCCATGGAGAAGAAATAAAAACTTTGAGGTTCGCCGATGACATTGTAATTCTGTCAGAGACAGCAAAGGACTTGGAAGAGCAGTTGAACGGAATGGACAGTGTCTTGAAGGGAGGATATAAGATGAACATCAACAAAAGCAAAACGAGGATAATGGAATGTAGTCGAATTAAATCGGGTGATGTTGAGGGTATTAGATTATGAAATGAGACACTTAAAGTAGTAAAGGAGTTTTGCTATTTGGGGAGCAAAATAACTGATGATGGTCGAAGTAGAGAGGATATAAAATGTAGACTGGCAATGGCAAGGAAGGCGTTTCTGAAGAAGAGAAATTTGTTAACTTCGAGTATAGATTTAAGTGTCAGGAAGTCATTTCTGAAAGTATTTGTATGGAGTGTAGCCATGTATGGAAGTGAAACATGGACGGTAAATAGTTTGGAGAAGAAGAGAATAGAAGCTTTCGAAATGTGGTGCTACAGAAGAATGCTGAAGATTAGATGGGTAGATCACATAACTAATGAGGAAGTATTGAATGGGATTGGGGAGAAGAGAAGCTTGTGGCACAACTTGACTAGAAGAAGGGATCGGTTGGTAGGACGTGTTCTGAGGCATCAAGGGATCACCAATTTAGTATTGGAGGGCAGTGTGGAGGGAAAAATCGTAGGGGGAGACCAAGAGATGAATACGCTAAGCAGATTCAGAAGGATGTAGGTTGCAGTAGGTACTGGGAGATGAAGAAGCTCGCACAGGATAGAGTAGCATGGAGAGCTGCATCAAACCAGTCTCAGGACTGAAGACCACAACAACAACAACAACAACAACAATGGATAGCAACCTGCGGTTGTCACGAGATTGATGCTGTAGCGTATGTGAAGGTGTCGAAGTTGAATGATTATAGGAGGATACAATGTGACTTGGACAAAATTTCTAGTTCGTGCGATGAATGGCAGCTAGCTCTAAATGTGGAAAAATGTAAGTTAATGCGGATTAGTAGGAAAAGAAACCGATAATGTTCGGATGGAGCAGTAGCAGTATGCTGCTTCACACAGTAACGCCGTTTAAAGATCTGGACGTATCGTTGCAAAGCGATATGAAATGGAAAGAGCATGTGAGAAATGTGGTAGGGAAGGCGCATGGTCGACTTCGGTTTGTTGGGACAATGTTAGGAAACAGTAGTTTACCGACAAAGGGGACGTCGTATAGAAAACTAGCGCGATCTGTTGTTGAGTACTGGTCGAGTGTTCGAGATCCCCAGCAGCTCAGATTATAGGAGAACATCGAAGCAATTCAGAGGCGGGCTGTTAGATTTGTTACCGTTAGGTTCGATCAGCACTGAGGTGCATGCAGGCGTTGATATAAGTTAACGGGGACAGTTGAAAATGTGTGCCACGACTGGGACTCGAACCCAGGATTTCCTGCTTACATGGCAGTCGCTCTTTCCATCTGAGGCACCGAGGACACAGACGAATACTGAGACTGCAGGGACTTATCTCTGGCACGCCTCCCGTGAGACCCACATTCGCAACTTGTTGTCCCGCACCATATGCATAGTGCCCCTGTCGATTATACTCATTACTCGCGGCTTTACTGCCGATTCCCGTAAGAGTTCGGGCACTGTTACTGAGGTGCTCCAGAAAGTCAAATGGGTATTCCTGGACGGAAGGTGACATTTATTTCGAGGAACTCTGCTAATAAAATTTAGAGAACCGACATTTTAAGCTGACTGAAGAACGATCCTAGAGCTCCCAAAGTACATTTCGCTTAAGGGCTACGAAGGTAAAAGAAATTTGTGTCCGTACGGAGGCAAATAGACAGTCGTTTTCCCCTTGCTCTATTTGCGAATGGAACGGGAAAACAACATTATGTGTGTATATCAGTGTAGATGTGCAAGCCACAATTCGTTGTTGACGCTTAGAGGACGACAGCAAAATAACGGGCGCGTAATTATGGTAACTATCCAGCTATAACATCAAGACGTAACTAGGCTGTGGCACTTGAGACAACCAAAGGACAAATTATAATGCAATCGAAAAGTGGAAAATTAGTAAAAACCAATGAGTCAGGTAGACTCTTTGGCTAAATTCAAATAATTAAAGGTGATCCTGGAAATCCTTCAGATATAAACGCGAATCATTTGTCTTCTACATCGAAGTCAAACATCAATCAGATGTAGGACTCGAACATCAATATTAATTGAATCTGTGGAACTAAAGTGCCTAATGTGAGCATATGTTGCGGGCATGACTATGGCAATGCATTCTTCATGAGTTGCGTGCCGTATACAGTTATGTGCATAATAAGAAACAAGTCAGAGTTTAATATCGGTTCTTAAAGGCACTGTAAAGGTGAAACAAGAAACAGCTCTGTATTTCGGAACAGGTGGGGTCCATAGATTTCTTGGCCTGAAAGCGCTACGGCGGTAGGGTTCAAAATCTCGTACCGCAAGTAGTTACAAAGTAACGCTGACGACTAAAGGTAAACAAAACTCGTTAGGCTGGCGTATACGCTGCCATCTATGGACATAAAGAAATAATCATTGATATACACTGGAGCGCCAAAGAAGCTGATATAGGCATGCGAATTCAGATATATACAGGCAGAATATGTCGCTCCTGCCGTCAATGCCTATATAATACAACAAGTGTCTGGCGCAGGTGTTAGGTCGGTTACTGCTGCTACAATGGCAGGTTATCAAGATTTAAGTGAGTTTGAACGTGGTGTTATAGTCGGCGCACAAGCGATGGGAGACAGCAGCTCCGAGGTAGCGATGAAGTGGGGATTTTCCCGTGCGACCAGTTCACGAGTGCACGGTGAGTATCAGTGCGACCGACGGAAAAAGATCCTGCAAGAACGGGACCAACGACGACTGAAGAGAATCGTTCAACGTGACAGAAGTGCAACACTTACGCAGATTGCTGCCGATTTTAAAGCTGGACCATTAACAAGTGCCAGCGTGCGAATCATTCAACCAGACATCATCGATACGGGCTTTTGGGGCCGAACGCCCACTCCTGTACCCTTGATGACTGCACGATAGAAAGCTTTACGCCTCGACTGGGCCCGTCAACATCGAATTGGACTGTTAATGACTGAAAACGTGTTGCCTGGTAGGGCGAGTCTCGTTTTGAACTATATCGAGCGGATGGACGTGTAAGGGTGTGGAGAATGTGGTGTCACCGCCAGACACCACACTTGCTAGGTGGTAGCCTTTAAATCGGCCGCGGTCCGGTAGTATACGTCGGACCCGCGTGTCGCCACTGTCAGTGATAGCAGACCGAGTGCCACCACACGGCAGGTCTAGAGAGACTTCCTAGCACTCGCCCCAGTTGTACAGCCGACTTTGCTAGCGATGCTACACTGACGAAGACTCTCTCATTTGCCGAGAAGATAGTTAGCATTGCCTTCAGCTAAGTCAATTGCTACAACCTAGCAAGGCGCCGTATTCAATTGATATTTATTATATGAAGCATGTATCATCAAGAGCGATGTTATACAATTATGGATTAAAGTTAAGTATTCCAGAACCTACGTACTTTTCTTTATAGCATTCATTACGTATCCTGTTTCAGACCTCACGCCAGCCTGCGTGTGTTTAAGCGCGTGCCTTTCGGCTTCCTCTCATTGTGTCTAGGCTGTCTTGTCTAGACACAACAGAGACAACCTCATGAATCCATGGACCGCGCATGTCAGCAGGCGACTGTTGAAGCTGGTGGAGGCTCCGTAATGGTGTGGAGCGTGTGCAGTAGGAGTGATATGGGAACTCTGATACGTCGAGATATAACTCTGACAGGTGACGCGCACGTAAGCGTCCTGTCTGATCACCTGCATCCATTCGTAAACATTGTGCATTCCGACGCGATTCGGCAATTCCAGCAGGACAGTGCGACACTCCACACGTCCAGAATTGCTACAGAGTGGTTCCAGGAACATCTTCTGAGTTTAAACACTTCCGCTGGCCACCAAACTCACTCCCTTACGGATTTATGGGCAGCCCTGCATGATTAATGGTGTCAGTTCCCTTCAGCACTACCTCAGACATTAGCTGAGTCCATGCCATGCGACACTTCTGCATGCTCACGGGGGCCTTACACGATATTAGGCAGGTGTGCCACTTCTTTGGCTCTTCAATGTAATTCTCTCATGAAGGACTTGGGTGGTAGAACTGGAAAAGCGCCAATTTATCATTTAATAGGTACTAACGGGGAAGATACTATAAATCAAATGCGGGCAAAACGTAGGGAATTCGTAATATTTAGCGAAATAAAGGTAACGAACACCTTCTTTAAGAAGAAAGACATTCACAAATGTACATGGTCTGCACGAGGCTGCCATTCAGTGATAGATCGTGTAATAATTAATCAGAGGTGAGCTCCCTAGATAATAGCCACTCAGTTATGTAGAAGTAAAAGTATAAATTCCTTGTAAAATTCAAGTTCTAGCTAATGTCAAGATGTAAAAAGCAATAAATGAAAAATAAAAATAAAGATGGAAACAATTTAAACGAAACATTTGGCTTACATATGTCGCAAGATGAGAGCTTATGAAAGCTGTATCAGAACAGACTCACACAACTGCTCAATGAAACACCAACTAATGAAGACATAAACGAAGAATGGCGTAACATTAAAAATACTATAAAACAGAAAGTGAAGTACTAGATGAAAAACAAAGGTGCAATCGGGAAAGGCGTTTAAAAATTTGGAATTAAGGGATACAAAAACCCATAAACGGTAAACCGAAAGCATATAATGAGTACTTACAGACGAAATCATTAGAAGCTAAAGAGCAATACCTCTGGAAAATAAATTAAGTAAAAGCCATAGTGAGATGAGCACACAGTACATCGTGGGACACGTTTATAAGCAGAGTTGAACGTGACATCCATGGGAGACAGGAAATAACAAATTAAAGAAATATCTAACCAAAGAAGAAAGGCATATCGTAAGTATAAATGTAATACAAATATCTGACTGGATTACACATAATAAATAATTAAGGTAAAATCCAGAAATCAAAGAGGCAGATAATAAAGAACAACTGCAAGGAATACATTATACAGAACTGAAGACAGTTAAAAAGAATTAAATACGGAAAATGATCAGAACTAGATGAAATAAATTCCAAATTGTTTAAACACGGAGGAATTCTAACTGACAATTCTACAGCTCTTTAACATGTGTTGAGTAAAATATGAGATAACTGTGGAATGGAAAATAGCAAAGGTTATTTCAATACGTAAGAAAGGCGAAAGAAGTGATACATATAACGAAAGCGATATACTGAACATGCTTACAAAATCTACTGCAAAATGATACAGAGAGGCTTCGAAATATCTCGGATGTAATTTTAATGGGGGAACAAGCATGTTTTCGAAAGTAAAGATCATGCATAGACGATGTTATCGCACTGAACTAGATAATTCAAAGAATGGGAATTTAATCTGCAATCTCGCCTAGCATTTGTGAGTTGTGAAGAAGCATTTAGCAGGATTCCCAGAGATAAGATATGGGAAATAATGAAAAAGAGAGGAATAAATAAACACATGACTGAAGCCGCAAAAAGCGTATACGTATATGAACACCAGAATTAGAATTGACACGGTATCATAGAAGACAGAGAAGATAAATTACAAGTGGCATTACATTAACTCAGTGAGACAAGCGAAAGCTACAGTCTGGTATATCCATATAAGTAAAATTAAAACCATTGTCTTTTTAGGTATTCACCCATCACGAACAAAAATAGTCTTAAAAATACTAAACCAATAGAAGAGGTAGCCATTTCCAAGAATTTAGGATGTGACATACTATATGATCAGATATGGATATACAAAAAGAAACTAATATTAGCCCAGCGTATATGTGGCATGATAAGAACACTTAAGGGTAAAAGATACACAGCTGAAATTTTATATAGTCATGACAGTTGCTCTTCATCATGAGGTAGTTAAATGAGTAATGCAACACATTTTTTCCTCGGCCAATATCGACTGAAAAAATGCGCAGTTTGTTGTGGGGCGTCGTGGAACATTTTTGCTTCAGCCCCTGCACTTTCATGAAGTTCCTACGCTCTACGTACTTCAAAATAGCGTCTGTAATGGGGTGCGCACCATGCAGAAAGATGTCACTGAGTTTCTTTTGGCGGAAAACCAGAGCTTCGCAGGTATTCTTAGGCGCTTGCAGAATGTGTACGGAGATTTCGCAGTGAACAAAAGCACGGTGAGTCGTTGGGCGAGGCGTCTGTCATCATTGCAAAAAGGTCGCGCAAACCTGTCCGGTCTCTCGCTCGCCCGCCGGCCGCACACAGCTATGACTCCTGAAATGTTGGAACGTGCCGACACACTGATTCGAGGTGCTCGACGGATCACAATCAAAACACCTCGCAGCACAACTGGACGTCTCTGTTAGTAGTCCTGACACAACCGTCCACCAGTGGGGCACTCAGAAGTGTGTACCCGGTGGGTTCCTAGTCGCCTAATAGAGGATCATAAAGAGCAAATCGGAACTGCCTACGTGTTCGAGGCTGATCCTAACAGTTTTTTTTTTTTGATGATGTGGAGGTTATTGATGCAGCAACACGTTGAATCAGACGTCGAGCAGCAGAGTGATAACATGAGGGCATACAGACCCTCCCCGTAAGGTGGCGTAAGGCCGTCTTATTAAACGAAGATTATGTTGAAAAACAGGATTTTGTAGCCAAAAGAGTTGGAAATAATTTCGTTGAACCGTAAAATTACTACTGGTTCACCAAATGTTATTAATCACAATTAATACACAAAATGTAAAGTGGAAGTAGGTGCCAAGGAATAACCGGTGAAATTACACACAATTTTCAGTAACACACTTTATTCAAATTTGGTGCAAGACTTTACGATATTTAAAAAAAAAATCAACAATTTACGACAGGAAAGGACTTTTAAATTATTAAATTATTATAAAAAAATTTCACGCCAGTAAAAGGCAAGTACAGGCAAGCAATTTAACGTATACAACGCGACGCAGTATAATATTTGAAGCTCAGCTAAATTACAGGTGAATTTCCCTCCATTAATACGGTAAATGAATACAATTTGAATATATGGCTTCACTTTTGGGCAGACAAATTTCCCATTTGGTTACAACAGCCGTAGCTACGGCCGCCCACAACAGCCTCACTCAGGCTCATTAAATGGCGCAGAATCTAACTTGTCTGCAACATATAAAGACAATCCTGTTTACAAAAGTTCTCAAAATAGAAAAACCAAAACGCATGAGTCATGCACAAATGGGACACACACTCACACACACACACACACACACACACACACAATTAATAACATTAACATTTCCAAAATATATAAAACAAAAAAATTTACAAATTTCTGCCAGTTATCTTACGGCGAACACACACGCTCGCAAGGTAGGACTTGCGAACTTACACAACATTCTCCTTTCAAAGCAACAATTTCTACCCGTAATGAAGTGGCAAACTTTTTCACGGCAGGAAAACACACTAATAAACAACTACCTGTATAGAACACGTTGAGTAAAAGTCTTAAAAGATATTGAATTGGAATAACACACAACAGTTTTTGCTGACTAGAAAACTATAAAAAAAATCCACTACGGCGTACATTAACAACATTTCTTGATTATAACCAAATATACATAAACACAAATTTACATAATTTACAGCTTCCAGATGAGCACGAATTCGTTATGCAATTGACTAGTTCTTACCACGAAGCGAAAGCAATTTTTCTTCTTTCTTAGAGTAACTTTTACTCGTGAGTTTAGTAATACTAGTTATGGTAGGCGAGAGAATGAATCAGGTCTTAGTGCCTTGCATTTAAAACAGTACAGCCATTGGATCCTTAGACTTTCACAGACATGGCAGAGGCTAAAAGTCGAATAAACCCGTAGATAAGCTGAGAGGGGAAAGAAGCAATCCGAACCACAGATTTACTCTGACTCCCCCCTCCCCCCCGTTTCGTCCTCAAAAGGGGACCAACTGACCACCCTTTCTAATATTACCACCTTCCCGCGGGTGGGCAGACGAGAATGAATGGCGGCAACCCCCCAAAATATACGGCTGGTATAATTAACAAGAATAAGTAAATTGAATTGGATTAAACTTCATAAAATCTGTTAACAATCAACACTCAACTTCTGGTGCGTTACGACTCCCAGGACTGAACCAACGCAGCACCTCCAAATGCTCTGCCGAGCCGCCCGCTGCCAGCCGTTTCAACGGACGCAGGAAGGCGCGCCGATTTTCAGAACCTCCTCGCCGGTCCACAGCATACGGCATACTGTCTGTCTGTTTGCCCGACTGTCAAGAACCCTTTTTCTCAGCATCGGACGGATGTATCAAGTTCAAAATTATGTGAAATACTAAGCTATATGGTCCCTTGGCGGTATAATAAATGATAGCTTCTAAGTCGATACAATGAAAAGATACGGTCATTTATGTCACATGTTTTGATATTCGCAAAATCACTCATCTAACGCTATAGGATGCTTCCCGCTGATCTAGAATCATGAAATTTGGTGTGAAGCAAGGTTACCCACACATAACCAAAGAAAAAATCTGAAAACTGAAAATTAAGTAACTATATCACATTAAAAAAAATTGTCAGACGTTCATTCTGCGAATATTTGTTTCACATACAACTTGAAACGCCATATCTACGTGCAGTAATCGCCGCTGGACATCTGGTGATGGATAAATTCCGAAACGCGTCGTATAAGCTATAAAGTCATTCAATGCCTGATGTTTGACTTTCGCCACTGCGACCCAGTCAAGAGTGAATAGAGAACTACTGATTATTATAACAGTGGTCACCTGTCAGGAGACTTACGTCGCATTAATATTATTGACATTAAAACAGTCTCGAAAATATTGTAATCCCTGGTACTGATATCACGTCGGAAGCAATGTCGATAACTGGGAATCATTGTCGAACTTATCGATTCCCGCAATGAATGAACTGTCTATGTACATGGAACCCTCAGAGTTTTGGAGGACTTAAGATCAAATAAGGAGGAGGAGGAGATTAGAGTTTAACGTCCCGTCGACAACTCGGTCATTAGAGACGGAGCATAAGCTCGGATTAGGGAAGCATGGGGAAGGAAATTAGCCGTGCCCTTTCAAACGAACCACTCCGGTATTTGTCTGAAACGATTTAGGGAAATCATGGGAAATCTAAATCAGGATGACCGGAGAGAGGTTTGAACCGTAGTCCTCCCGAATGCGACTCCAGTGTGCTAACCACAGCGCCACCTCGCTCGGTGGTCAAATAAGGCAGAAGGTATAGATAACAGCACATCAGAATTTCTAAAATCATTGGGGGAAGTGGCAACAAAACGACTAATCACGTTGTTGTGTAGAATGTATGAGTCTGAAGACACATCATTTGACTTTCGGAAAAATATCATCCACACAATTCCGAAGACTCCAAGAGCTGACAAGCGTGAGAATTATCTCACAATCAGCTTAACAGTTCACGCATGCCGGTTGCTGACAAGGATAATATACAGACGAACGAAAAATAAAATTGTGTTAGATGACGATTATTTTGACTTTAGGAAATGTAAAGCCAACAGAGAGGCAATTCTGACGCTTCTCTTGATAATGGAAGAAACGCAAGAGACGTTCGTACTATTTGACGACCTGGAAAAAGCGTTTGACAAATTGAAATAGTGCAAGATGTTCGAAATTCTGAGGAAATGGGGTTAAGCCATAGGGAAGACGGGTAATATACAATATGTACAAGAGCCAAAGGGGATAATAAGAATGCAGAACCAAGAGTGAAGTGATCGGATTAAAAAGGGTGTAAGACAAGGATGTAGCCCTTCGTCCCTTCTGCTCGGTCTGTACATCGAAGAAGGAATGATGGAAATAAAAGAAATGTTCGAGAGTGGGCTTAATATTGAAGATGAAAAGTGAAAGTGGAGTTACACGATCTGCTGAATGGAATGAACAGTCTAATGAGTACAGGATATGGATGACTCAGAGTAAATCGAAGAAAGACGAAAGTAATGAGAAGTAGCAGAAACGAGTACAGCGAGGAACTTAATATCAGGATTGACGATCACGAAGTAATGGCTCTGAGCACTATGGGACTTTATATCTGTGGTCATCAGTCCCCTAGAACTTAGAACTACTTAAACCTAACTAACCTGTCGTACACACCAAAGCCTGAGGCAGGATTCGAACCTGCGACCGTAGCGGTCGCGCAGTTCCAGACTGAAGCGCCTAGAACCGCTCGGCCACCCCGGCCGGCGATCACGAAGTAGATGAAGTTAAGGAAACCTATTAACTAGACAGCAAAATGACAAATGACGGACAGGGCAAAGAGGACACCAAAAGCAGACTAGCACTGGCAAAAAGGGCATTTCTGGCCAAGAGAAGTGTTCTAGTATCAAACAGAGGTCTTAATTTGTGGAAGAAATTTCTGAGAAAGTATGTTTGGAGCACAGCGTTGTATGGTAGTGAAACGTGGACTGTAGGAAAACCGGAACAGAAGACAATCGTAGCATTTGAGATGTGATGCTACAGACGAATGTTGCAAATTAGATGGATTGATAGAGGAATGAGAGGGCTCTACGCAAAATGGGAGAGGAAAGGAATATGTGAAAAACACTGAGAAGGAGAAGGGATAGGATGGTAGGACATGTGTTAAGACAAGAGGGAATGACTTCCATGGTACTAGAGGGAGCTGTAGAGGGCGAAAACTGTAGAGGAAGACAGAGATTGGAATACATCCAGCAAATAATTGAGGACGTAGGTTGCAAGTGTTACTCTGAGATGAAGTAGTTCACACAGGAGAGGAATTCATAGTGGGCAGCACCAAACCAATCAGAAGACTGATGACCAAAAACAAAACAAAAAGTGTGGTTATAATTAAACATTCGCCACATGAAAGGGCGCGCATGCCCGCATGAAATACTGGTGATTATAGCACAATGAACCATTGAGAAAATATTTGTGAGGACCTGCGAAAGAGAAATAACGAACAATCTATTGAAAGCTGTACATTTGAGTGTCCACATAAGGGGGTAGCATTTTTCGATTTTGTACCATGTTTACGTTCCAGATTACAAACGTTGCTCATTGTGACGACCATCTACACCCACGATGGCCTGGAAGCACACTAGAGATGCAACTTCACAATTGTTCGCAGCACTTTTCGAACCGTGGACCACGGAATGTTCAGCTGTGGGGACACAGCTCGTGCGCTGCCTGAAGATCGCACACTGCGTCCAGAATTCTCAGCCATGGCGGCAGTAACTTCTTCAACAATTTGTGGCGCAGTTGCTCTCTCCTAGGAGCAGTTCCTACTCCGCAGTTAATTCCAGCTTACGAATCACGTTCTTCAATCCCAGTACAGAAAGAGGACCTCTCCATATTCCTTCAGTGCGTCGATACTCGCGAAGAAAACAAAAAGTAAAGAAAAGAAATGGAACCCTCGGTGCGCAAGTCCTGCTCGCAACTGGTCAATTTTATTTAATCTGATCGTAGGAGAACGCCTGTGATATAGCCTAGAGGTGAGCCGCCAGCAGTGGTGGCTGTGGGGAGAGAAATTGCGGAGTTTTGAGAGGGGATGATCTGGATGTGTGTCCATCTGAGACAGTAAATTTGTAAGACTGAATGTCATGAACTGCTATATATATTATGACTTTTGAACACTATTAAGATAAATACATTGTTTGTTCTCTATCAAAATCTTTCATTTGCTAACTATGCCTATCAGTAGTTAGTGCCTTCAGTAGTTTGAATCTTTTATTTAGCTGGCAGTATTGGCGCTCGCTGTATTGCAGTAGTTCGAGTAATGAAGATTTTTGTGAGGTAAGTGATTCGTGAAAGGTATAGGTTATTGTTAGTCAGGGCCATTCTTTTGTAGGGATTATTGAAAGTCAGATTGCGTTGCGCTAAAAATATTGTGTGTCAGTTTAGTGTTGATCAGAATAGGTAAAGAGCGAAATGTCTGAGCACGTTCAGTTCTGCTCAGCTGTTTGAAAATCAAATAATGTAAGAGGTTTATCAGCACAGTAATTCATTAATTTTTCTAAGGGGACGTCTCAGTGTGAGCGTGTTAGGAGTGTGGGAGGAAGTAGGGATTGGGGAAGGGGCAGAGCGTAGGTGTAGGAGGGGGGGAGGGGATTCAGGCTTAATATAGTTCTCACGGACCCCCTTATGACTATACATATGCACATGAGCCCTATTAAATGCAGGAAAATTAACGTAGCTAGATCTCAACGCACCCTAGGCGGCCGAGAAAAGTATGCGCACGCAGTTTCACACGGACCCGATAGCCAAGTGTCGGGTCAGGCTGTTTTCACTCGCCGCTGCCCGCGCGACAAAAAAGACCCCGGGTGGCCGATATTGGGCGCTTGCGGTCCCCCAAAAAACCCAGCAGTAGCGGTAAGCCCAGGGCCCGGCGAGGCTGCCTGCGTCTAGAGGCGGGGGCGGCGGCGGCGTGTCACAGCGGAACAGCACGCAAGCGGCGACCACAGAGGCGGCTGAGCCGTTCCCACCTGCTGTCTGTCCTTGTCAGCCGACGTCCATTGCCTCGCGCTACTAATGGGGAGAATGGCGTCTGTCTCCGAGGTTATCAAGGTGCCATATTTCTACTCATTTATACAATTTTAGTGTCCTCCTTGAACCACGGATCTTAAGTCTTCCTCACATGGAATGAGGAACACCACGAGACACAGCACCGTCCGCACACGGACCCAGCTGTTTAACCCTTTCAGACGATGTGGTCCGGTCTAAAGCCACCTAGAATGTTTCTCATTTCGTGGCACATGCACTGTAGCTACACCGGTAGTCTCCAGTAGGTACTGCCCTGTTGCAGCTGCAGATTGAACAACTTCTTATTTTCGAATGTTAGCAATTAGACGAGCAGATTTAGGAGCCATTTTTATATGTGGTGCAGGATTGTCTTTGCTCTCAAATTGTGATTGAATTTCTCCCTATAGGCATGTTTTGCGCGTTGACCTGTTCAACTGTCTAATCAGTGTATTGCGATAATAATTAAATTTATATTTTTATTTTCATCACTGTTTTCGTGCTTCGTTTTGAAACCCCTGCGACTCTGAGGGCGACATCACTAGTTGTGACAGGTTATATTTACAGCTTCACACGATGAACTCTCTCAGAACAAAGGAAGAGGAAAGTCTGGCGCTCCTTTTGAAAAGGGTATCATTTGATTCCCCCACCCCCCACCCCCCCTTAGAACCATGCACCTTGCCGTTGGTGGGGAGGCTTGCGTGCCTCAGCGATACAGATAGCCGTACCGTAGGTGCAACCACAACGGAGGGGTATCTGTTGAGAGGCCAGACAAACGTGTGGTTCCTGAAGAGGGGCAGCAGCATTTTCAGTAGTTGCAGGGGCAACAGTCTGGATGATTGACTGATCTGGCCTTGTAACAATAACCAAAATAGCCTTGCTGTTCTGGTACTGCGAACGGCTGAAAGCAAGGGGAAACTACAGCCGTAATTTTTCCCGAGGGCATGCAGCTTTACTGTATGGTTAAATGATGATGGCGCCCTCTTGGGTAAGATATTCCGGAGGTAAAATAGTCCTCCATTCGGATCTCCGGGCGGGGACTAATCAGGAGGACGTCGTTATCAGGAGAAAGAAAACTGGCGTTCTGCGGATCGGAGCGTGGAACGTCAGATCCCTTAATCGAGCAGGTAGATTAGAAAATTTAAAAAGGGAAATGAATAGGTTAAAGTTAGATATAGTGGGGATTAGTGAAGTTCGCTGGCAGGAGGAACAAGACTTTTGGTCAGGCGAATACAGGGTTATAAACACAAAATCAAAAAGGGGTAATGCAGGAGTCAGTTTAATAATGAAAAAAAAATAGTAGTGCGGGTAAGCTATTACAAACAGCATAGTGAACGCATTATTGTGGCCAAGATAGACACGAAGCCCACACCTACTACAGTAGTACAAGTTTATATGCCAACTAGCTCCGCAGATGACGAAGAGATGTATGAAATGTATGACGAGATAAAAGCAATTATTCAGATAGTGAAGGGAGACGAAAATTTAATAGTCATGGGTGAATCGAATTCGACAGTAGGAAAAGGAAGAGAAGGAAACGTAGTAGGTGAATATGGTTGGGAATAAGGAATGAAATAGGAAGCCGCCTGGTAGAATTTTGCACAGAGAATAACTTAATCATAGCTAACACTTGGCTCAAGAATCATAAAAGAAAGGTTGTATACATGGAAGAAGCCTGGAGATACTGGATGGTGGCAGATGGATTATATAATGGTAAGACAGAGATTTAGGAACCAGGTTTTAAATTGTAAGACATTTCCAGGAGCAGATGTGCACTCTGACCACGATCTATTGGTTATCAACTGTAGATTAAAACTGAAGAAATTGCAAAAATGGGGGAATTTAAGGAGATGTGCCCTGGATAAACTGACTAAACCAGAGATTGTACAGAGTTTCAGGGAGAGCATAAGGTAACAATTGACAGGAAAGGGGGAAAGAAATACAGTAGAACAAGAATGGGTAGCTTTGAGGGATGCAGTAGTGAAGGCAGCAGAGGATCAAGTAGGTAAAAAGACGAGGGCTAGTAGAAATCCTTGGGCAACAGAAGAAATATTGAATTTAATTGATGAAAGGAGAAAATATAAAAATGCAGTAAGTGAAGCAGGCAAAAAGGAATACAAACGTCTCGAAAATGAGATCGACAGGAAGTGCAAAATGGCTAAGCAGGCATGGCTAGAAGACAAATGTAAAAATGTAGAGGCTTATCTCACTAGGAGTAAGATAGATACTGCCTACAGGAAAATTAAAGAGACCTTTGGATAAAAGAGAGCCGCTTGTATGAATGTCAAGAGTTCAGATGGAAACCCAGTTCTAAGCAAAGAATGGAAATCAGAAAATGGGGAAGGAGTATATGCAGGGTCTATACAAGGGCGATGTACTTGAGGACAATATTATGGAAATGGAACAGGTTCAAATGGCTCTGAGCACTATGCGACTTAACTTCTGAGGTCATCAGTCCCCTAGAACTTGGAACTAATTAAACCTAACTAACCTAAGGACATCACATACATCCATGCCCGAGGCAGGATTCGAACCTGCGACCGTAGCGGTGGCTCGGTTCCAGACTGTAGCGCCTAGAACCGCACGGCCACTCCAGCCGGCAAAATGGAAGAAGATGTAGATGAAGATGAAATGGGAGATATGATATACTGCGTGAAGAGTTTGACAGAGCACTGACAGACCTGAGTCGAAACAAGGCCCCGGGAGTAGACAACATTCCGTTAGAACTACTGACAGCCTTGGGAGAGCCAGTCCTGACAAAACTCTACCATCTGGTGAGCAAGATGTACGAGACAGGCAAAATACCCTCAGACATCAAGAAGAATATAATAATTCCAATCCCAAAGTAATAAAGTGTTGACACATGTGAAAATTACCG
Organism: Schistocerca americana; assembly: GCF_021461395.2. NCBI lineage: Eukaryota > Metazoa > Arthropoda > Insecta > Orthoptera > Acrididae > Schistocerca > Schistocerca americana. The sequence continues at coordinate 168,855,309 of NC_060128.1, read as the reverse complement.
AACTATCAGTTTAATAAGTCACAGCTGCAAAATACTAACGCGAATTCTTTACAGACGAATGGAAAAACTGGTGGAAGCGGACCTCGGGGAAGATCAGTTTGGATTCCGTAGAAATATCGGAACACATGAGGCAATGCTGACCCTACGACTTATCTTAGAAGAAAGATTAAGAAAAGGCAAAGCTACATTTCTAGCCTTTGTAGACTTAGAGAAAGCTATTGACAATGTTGACTGGAGTACTCTCTTTCAAATTCTGAAGATGGCAGGGGTGAAATGCATGGAGCGAAAGGCTATTTACAACTTGTACAGAAACCAGATGGCAGTTATAAGAGTCTAGGGACTTGAAAGGTAAGCAGTGGTTGGGAAGGGAGTGAGACAGGATTGTAGCCTCTCCCCGATGTTATTCAATCTGTATATTGAGCAAGCAGTGAAGGAAACAAAAGAAAAATTCGGAGTAGGTATTAAAATACATGGAGAAGAAATAAAAACTTTGCGGTTTGGCTTCAAATGGCTCTGAGCACTATGCGACTTAACTTAGAACTAATTAAACCTAACTAACCTAAGGACATCACACACATCCATGCCCGAGGCAGGATTCGAACGTGCGACCGTAGCGGTCGCTCGGTTCCAGACTGTAGCGCCTAGAACCGCACGGCCACTCAGGCCGGCACTTTGAGGTTTGCCGATGACATTTTAATTCTGTCAGAGACAGCAAAGGACTTGGAAGAGCAGTTGAACGGAATGGACAGTGTCTTGAAAGGAGGATATAAGATGAACATCAACAAAAGCAAAACGAGGATAATGGAATGTAGTCGAATTAAGTCGGGTGATGCTGAGGGAATTAGATTAGGAAATAAGACACTTAAAATAGTAAAGGAGTTTTGCTATTTGGGGAGCAAAATAACTGATGATGGTCGAAGTAGAGAGGATATAAAATGTAGACTGGCAATGGCAAGGAATGCGTTTCTGAAGAAGAGAAATTTGTTAACATCGAGTATAGATTTAAGTGTCAGGAAGTCGTTTCTGAAAGTATTTGTATGGAGTGTAGCAATGTATGGAAGTGAAACATGGACGATAACTAGTTTGGACAAGAAGAGAATAGAAGCTTTCGAAATGTGGTGCTACAGAAGAATGCTGAAGATTAGATGGGTAGATCATATAACTAATGAGGAGGTATTGAATAGGATTAGGGAGAAGAGGAGTTTGTGGCACAACTTGACTAGAAAAAGGGATCGTCTGGTAGGACATGTTCTGAGGCATCAAGGGATCACCAATTTAGTATTGGAGGGCAGCGTGGAGGGTAAAAATCGTAGAGGGAGACCAAGAGATGAATACACTAAGCAGATTCAGAAGGATGTAGGCTGCAGTAGGTACTGGGAGATGAATAAGCTTGCACAGGATAGAGTAGCATGGAGAGCTGCATCAAACCAGTCTCAGGTCTGAAGACCACAACAACAACAACAACAACAACACTGTCCCCCTTGAACCACGGATCTTAAGTCCTCCTCACATGGGATGAGGAACATCACGAGACACAGTACCGTCCCAGCTGGTTAACCCTTTCAGACTATGTGGTTCCGTCTGAAGCCACCTAGGACGTTTCTCATTTCGTGGCATAACGCCGGTAGTGACCCTTACGTCTCAGGTAGGTGCTGCCCCGTTGCGGCTGCAGCTTGAACAACTTCATATTTTCGAATGTTAGCAGTTGGACGAGCAGATTTAGGAGCCATTTTTACAGGTGGTGCAAGATTGTTTTTGTTTTCAAACTGTGATTGAATTTCTAGGCATTTTCGCTGTCTCTTTTTGCTTCCTGCTTTGTTACTGCTCGCGTAACAACTAATATACGAAATAAAATATGTTGCTACGAAAAGAGCCCTGAAATACTTTTTAGGAATGCTGTGCTGTGACTTTCTATGGGTCATTAATTTTCAACAAAACAAAATATATTATGTTCTTATTATTCTGGATCTGGCTTTCTATTAAAGGAACATTGTTTCGTTACTGTAACTCGCTATAAAGTTCAAGATATCTTCCTTACTTTACAGTTATTGAAAAGGTTACTGAAAATTTATTTCGTTATCAATACTGATGTTACAGTACGCAATGTTTGTTCAACATCAAAATTTTTCAGTAGATTTTTGTTAACAGTAAAACACCAGCAAGTACTATGACTAACACGAGAACATGAGACTATTCTCAGAGAAAAAGATCTTTCTGCTATAATGTTTGCCAGTCCAGAAATACGCACAGCAAGATTTCTTTTATGTTATGGAGGTATATTATCTTTTTGCACTGTTAATAATATATCATCCGCAGCTCGCGTCCACCTGTAAAGCACATTATAAAATCTGCTGCTCTGCCCTGCAATTCGGAAAGCTGGAAGAAATAATTTTAGTTCACTATTACCTATCCGCTTCTTTGCGGTATGATTGGTTTCATTTAATGCAGTTTGAATGCGCCGCGGCAGCGGCTCGTTCGTTCGTAGCGCAGCTCAGCCCCACGAATAATATTTAAATAGCTGAAAATGTCTTAAAAGGCTGGGATAAAATACCAGGCAAGTTTATTATAAATCATAATGCAAGTTTTCACTAAGTAACTCTATTCAAAACATTTAGACAGATTAAATTATTACACACCTTTACAAATCAGTACCTAATGGCGCCCTTCTCTCAATCTTGACAAAAGAATGCTACACAAGCGTACAATATAGCGTTACAGGCTCTTCCTACCCACGTAACTCCAAGAAGACGACAGAGAAATTAACGCTCGGTCACTACTATTTATACTCGTTGTGTCATATTCTCATCTTTGTTTGATATTTAATAAATATCGTCTGTGGCGGTTTCAGTACTCGCCGACACAGATATTATCTTTAAACAAATTGGTAGATAATTATATACAAGTATAAAACATGGCACATAATGGTTTCTCATTATTACAAGTTCACACAATCGTTGTCCACGCAATTACAATCATCCAGTTCAATTATTCTTTTCTCCTTTTTACCACGTATGTGTTTTGTTAGGAGACGTTACAGCATGTTTTGCGTACTATCCTGTTCAAATGACTACTCCGTGCATTGCGATAATAATTAAATTTATATATCTATTTTCATCACTGTTTTCGTGCTTCCTTTTGAAAGCCCATGCTGCTCGAGGGCGACACCATTAGTTTGAGAGGTTGTATTTACAGTTTCACACGATGTACTCTCTCAGAATAAAGGAAGAGGAAAAAGTCTGGCGTTCCTTTTGAAAGGGGTATCATTTGATGCCGACGCATTTTGACAGTAGAAGTGAAAGTAGAGATGGTGTCTTAGTTGAAGACAGTGATCTCAGCTGTTGAATGAAAATATCGAGTGCTGTCTTCGGACGGAAAAATCGAGTGTTGTCTTTCATTATTTCAGAGAGTGAGAGCAAAGAACCATTAGCAAAAATATGTAAAACGTTCAGGTTGAAAAACATACGATAGAAGCTGAAATATTACTGTATCTCATTGCTACCTATCAGAACCCCTCGGAGAGCATTAAAGATAGACACCACTCCTAATGCTTTGCTGAAACCATATGTGTAAAAGCCACCGTGTGCATTTTGAATATGACAAAAGCATTTAACATTATTCTTATGAGAGAAACACAATACAAGTTAATACTGTAACTAATCGAAAGAAATGTAGCACATGGTCAGGATGTACCAGTAAACCTATCATTACAAAATTACTACAGCCAATTAAATAGAACATATAAATAAAGCACGTTAATTGAATCTCCGATATATGTTAGCACTAAAATTCAGGTACTAGTTGATTTGTTATAAACAAATTTAGAAATGTAATTGTTAGCTGTAACATAATTGGTCAGAAAATGTTATATTAACTTGTAACTAAGTTGAAAATAGGTTCACCTTGCTCAGCACTGAGATTGTAAAATTTTAGCAATGTGTAGCTCATATTCGGTTTAACTTTTAATTGTGATTTTACATAAAATTGTAATTTTCATTGTAGTTAATCTTTAAGAAATGCATAAATAGAGGTCACGCAGGCGCCTTGTGGCACTCGTTTTTTGGCTACGGTTGCGAGCAAATGTATTGTAGGCTCACTATTTTGTTGATTGTTGTGAAATCTGTGTCTCGTTTGATGTCAACTTTGGGTACATGTGATGTAACCGGTACAGTTTCACCAGGCTCGGATACCAGAGTCCTGGAAATATATTGGTATTAAAACTGCACTGTACTTTGGAATTTATTTGGGAGTCTTCCGCAATCCTTTTCACAGGCTGCACAGCGACGAGACATGAATCCAGGAATTTTACAAAACACCGAGAACTAAACAACTCTCAATGTTGGTAGAACTGACGCGAAAACAACAGCGCATCGACTGGGCGTTTCGCTCAGAACATATGCAACGCGGAGGTGGGAAAATACAAACATCTCAACGTGGTGGAGGAGCTGGGATGAAGTGGAAGACTGTGCAGAGGACGACTCGCAATAATTTCATGTACAAGAGGCAGGAACCATAATGTTGTACGTTGCAGACTGCGCCACGGACGTCGCCAGGAGCAAAAGTGAAATTCTGGAATGACATCGCAAATGAATCAGATAAGTACCCTTTCTAATTGTTTTTATTTCAGTCGCAGACAGTGTCCTAAAATTTTCTGTTTTTGTTTCATTGTGTTCGTGTGACAATTTCACCTGATAGGCAGGAAAGTATTTTGTCTAGTGTTTAGCCACTTTGATCAAAATGAGCGAAACTCACAAGGGGAGGCCGCCAATTGTGAAATTCAGATTCGATTCATATTGCGCACAATAAAAGCTCATGGCCAGAGGTGTAATGTGGCAAAGCACCAAGACGCACTTCTCAGCCGTTGTCGAGAAAATCGACAGTTAAAAGAAACCGTTGCGCTGAAATACTCTCTACGACTAACAATTTACTACAGCGTCGTGGCGCAGCGGTAAGCGCTCGGGTTCGTAATCCGAAGATCCCCGGATCGAATATCGCGCCCTGCAACTTTTTTTATTATTAGTTTTTTGTAATTATATAATATATATATATATATATATATAATATATATATATTATATAGCTTATGCATGTTGGTGAAGGCGGATCGCTCTCCAATTGTACCGCCTCCATTTTTCCGTTTGTTTAACAGGGTGTAGCAAAGCTCTCACGTCCGCACTGATTCTCGACGATGTTCTAAGTAGCGCTAGGGACCGCATCTACCTTCTTTCGAAGTTAGCAGGCAACTACACTGTTATGCGGCGGCTCGTTTCGGCCCATTCAACATCTGTCCTTCAAGTGTAACGAGCGAGTAACGGCGTTTATATTTCATACCCGCCACAGCAAATTAGTGTTCGTGGGGTTTCTATTCTAATTCGAACGTTTGACTTACGCTATAAGTATTCGTTTCGGAATATCGTTTCTACGTCTTCCGTTAACTATACGCGGTTAACATTATGAAGACAATTAATAACATTTGTGAAATACAAGTTTGTTTGCGGAAAACATAATGATGTTCGAAGTCGCCAGTTTTTCCACGACAAACGACTTTCAACAACTTATTATATGCATAATTGCTGCAACTGATTGCTGGGAATTATATATATATATATATATATATATATATATATATATATATATATATATATGTGTGTGTGTGTGTGTATATAAATATACACACATTTGAATTACAAAAAACAAATACTAAAAAAAGAAGTTGCACGGCGCGAGATTCGATCCGGCGACCTTCGGATTACGAACCCGAGCGCTTACCGCTGCGCCACGACGCTGTAGGAAATCATTAATCGTAGAGAGTATTTCACCGCAACGGTTTCTTTTAACTGTCGATTTTGTAGACAACGGCTGAGAAGTGCATCTTGGTGCTTTGCCACACTACACCTCTGGCCGTGAGCTTTTATTATGCGCAGTATGAAATGAATCTGAATTTCTCAATTGGCGGCCTCCCCTTGTCAGTTAAATCGAAGAGGCATGACCACGCGGTCAGGCCGTCAATTTCATGCTTCTACACCAAATGTGCACTTTAACAGTGAAGCAAATTCCGCGAGCAGTAGTTGTTCTCCTTTTCATGGTTTTTCGGGAGCAAATCAGCAACCGAATTTAATTGATCAGATATCTCAATTGTTGAACAGTAAAGTAGAACAATTGGTAACTCAAAATAACCAATTAGGTAGCAACATTAAAGAGGTCACAGAAAAGCTGGACCAAAATTTGAAATCATTGAGAGAAGAAATCAATGCAACAAATAACAAAGTACAAATTGTTGCATGTGACATAGAAAGGGTAGAAACCAAAGTTGACTGTTTGGAGGCTTTCGCAATCTCCGAATTTAAAGAAACAAACAAAAGCATTGAATTAGTTAACGAACGTGTCAAAAACACGGAAGTAGTCGTTTTAAATGAATTAGTGAACCGAAAAGACGAGTTAAAAATGTTGCAGGAACTCTTTGTTTCAGAAAAAGAATTGGTAGGGGAAAGACTGAAATTAAATTCTGAAGTTGTTTCTGATAAGATATCTCGTATTGGCGAGAAAGTAGAAAGTGTAACAATAGAACTGGAAACAGTCAGCTCTGAAGTTTCAAAACTGCAAAATAATATAATGTCCAGTTTTGATTCAAACCAGATGTTTGTGCATAGTTGTAAGAATGTTAGTTTAAAATGTTACCGAGGTGATGCGAAATTGCATCCAGTTGACTTTGTGCATCAGTGCAAAGACAGTTTCCAACCTAACATGCCAGAGTCTGCTAAAGTTAAATTTGCGAAACGATTTTTGGATGGTGAAGCCCTTACATGGGCGAACCAAAACATTGATACAAATACTACGTCTTTTGCCGATTTTGAACGCCAATTCTTGGCAAAGTTTTGGTCGGAAAACAAACAGGCAAGAACAAAATCTGAATTTCTTAACGGTAGTAAATATCACAAAGGTCTTGCAATTAGCATGCGAGAATTTTGTGAAAAACAATTAGGGACATTGTCAAATTTGAGCAAACCATTGGACGAACTGATACAGATTGACGCACTGAAACTGCGCCTACCACACCGTTTTCAGTGGGGACTTGTATGTGAACCAGATGACAGTGTTGACGAATTTTTACGTTATGTAGACAAAATTGACCGTGCATGGCAGAATGATGACAGATAGTACAATCAAAACCTCAGAAACACTCACAATAGGAATGGGGGGTCACAACAATATAATGGACACAGAAATAATAACTGGCGTGGTAACCAAAACAGTAGTTACAACAGACACGAAAACCATCAAGAACAGAGAAACAGTAACCAGCCTCACAACAGCAATTCCAACCAGGGAAACAGGTAACCACCTCGTTGGGAGCCTGTCAATTTGAGGTGAATAATTATGGCACAAACCAGGCAAATAGGAGGTTAAAGAGACGGAAACATAAAAGCAATCATAAATGTAATGTAAATAGGGACTACTACTTAGATGATGCTAGTTATAAGCAAAACTTTTGGGATCACATGTTGAGTGAATTGAATAATGCACATACTCAAGCAGGACCACAGTTTGAACTTAATGAACATGACTTAGCATTAATTGATGACACATTAACACCTGATGTGGACAGAACTTACGATATGTATGGTATCACTAGCTTGTTTTCTGATGAAGGTAAGGATAATGAGGTATCTATATTAGTAGAAATTGGTAGCCAAAATGAGGAAATAACACCTAACTCTGGTAATGAAACAGGTAGTGAATTGAGTAGTGTAACTTCAGATATTGAACACTTAGTAGTTAAGGCAGATGTGCATGCAGAGGCATCACCCACAGTTTATTTTGATGATGATTTTGGTAAAGATAGTGTTGTTAAGGATGATGTATTTGATGATAGATGTACACAGGAGGAATTAGATGGCATTATTTATGTTGAAGTTGTTGATAATGGTATTGCAGCTGAAAGTAACTCTGAATGCGAAGTTGGCTCATGTGAATATATTAAGAGTGCAAACAATGTATTGGTACCAATTTGTATAAAAGAAATCTTAAGTAAATCTACTAATAAGAAGGAACAAGCTAAGTTAATAGGTGAGAAGATTTTGGAATCTATTATCAGTGAAAATGAAGTTTGTTTAGAAAATAATAAGGAAAGTGAAGTCATCAAATCAGATCCATCCATGAAAGATAATTTTAAGTCTAGTGAAAGTAAGGTATCTGTCTCATGTGTATTTAATTCCAGTCATAATGACACTCAATCTTGTGTTGATTCTGACATTGAAACCTGTAGTGAAGAAGTATGTAAGTATCGATACAACTGAATTAGAAAGTGACTTACTGGCAGAGAATGTGAATAGTGACCCAAATATTACCTTAGGTAGCCCTTACGTAGAAATAAGCATTAACAATTGGCCAGGACTTTGTTTGATTGACACTGGCAGTCCCATTAGTAGTATCTCAGACAAGTTCAGGAACAGGATAAAAGACAGTGAAAGTTACATCGAATATCCAATCACAGGTGTGTGGATTAAAGGTGCCCTCGTGAGTTCAGCTCGATTTCTAAACTGAAGGAAACACTTCACGGCATGCGCTTCAGAACTGCTACAAATTCGTCCGGCAATACACCGCGCCGATCGAACTGTCAACACAAGTTAAAGTTCCAACCCTCGTATATAACATCTAAAAAAAAAATTCCTGTTTTTTTTGTGTACCTCTTGTATAGTGGGAATCAGTTAAGAGTGGTAGCAGGCAGAGCAGGACTACTGGTCAGGACAGTACATGTTTGCAAATACAGAATCAAATACTTATAAAGCAGGAGAAGGTATGATAATGAATAAGAAAGTGGGAATGTAGGTAAGCTATTATGAACACCGTACTGAAAATATTATAGTAGCGAAGATAGACACGAAGCCGAGACTCACTATAAGTAGTACAGGTTTATATGCAATCTAGCTCCGCAGTTTATGAAAAAACTGAAAGACCGTATGATGAGACAAAAGAAATTATACAATTCGTTGAGGGGGACGAAAATTTAATTGTGACTGATGATTGGAATTCGATAGTACGAAAAGGAAGAAAACAAAAAAAAAAATTGTAGAACATCGACTAGCAGAAAGGAATGAAAGATGGAACTACCGGGTGGAATTTTGCTAAAAATATATAGTTTAATCGTAGCAAACACTTGGTTTAAGAATAATGAACAGCTTTCTACGGAACTCATGATGTATCATTATACAGACACATTATCACTTTTTGGTAGCTGGACGCATCGTGATTTAACTATTCTGTATAAACCAATGTAAAAATTTTATGTGAGTCTTGGTTATGTATGTGTGGTAAATGTAATTAGAGGCACCTTTTAAATTGTAACATACCACCTATTGGAGGCTACCTGAATGGATAACGACCGAAGACCACAATACAGATAATAAAAAGGATAATAAAAGAAGGTTGTATACTTGTAAGACACATGGGGATACTGGAACGTTGTATATTGATTACATAATCGAATTAAAGAAATTTCGAAACCACAGTCTCAGATGTAAGACATTCCCTGGTGCAGATGTGGACTCTGACCAAAATTTATCGGTGACGAACTGTAGATTAGAAGTGAGAAAACTACAGAAAGGTACAAATTAAAGAGATGCGAAGTGGCAGTAGGCAACGCTGGACTGAAACAGAGGATAGGAATACAGTAGAAGGTGAAGGAGTAGCTTTAAGAGATTAAATAGCGAAGGCAGCAGAGGATAACATGTAGCAAGGCGAGGCCTAATAGAAATCCTTCGGTATCACAGGAGATATAGAGTTTGATTGGCGAAAGGAGAAAATATAAAAAATGCAGCAAATGAAGCAGATGAAAGGGGAAACAGGTGTCTAAAGAAAGAGACTGATAGAAATTGCTAAATGGCTGTACGGGAAAGGCTAGAAGACAAATCCAAGTCAGTAAGAGCATGTACCACTACGGGAGCAATAGATGCCACCTGCACGAAAATAAGGGACATTTGAATAAAAGTGAGGCAGCTGTATAAATACAAAGGACAGGTGCCAAACCAGTGGTAAGCAAAGAGGGAAAACGCTGAAAGGCTTAAGGGATATATACACTACTGGCCATTAAAATTGCTACACCAAGAAGAAATGCAGATGATAAAGGGGTATTCATTGGACAAATATACTATACTAGAACTGACATGTGATTACATTTTCACGCAATTTGGGTTCATAGATCCTGAGAAATCAGTACCCAGAACAACCACCTCTGGCCGGCCTAGATGCGCCTGGGCATTGAGTCAAACAGAGCTTGGGTGGCGTGTACAGGTACAGCTGCCCATGCAGCTTCAACACGATACCACAGTTCATCAAGAGCAGTGACTGGCGTATTGTGACAAGCCAGTTGCTCGGCCACCACTGACCAGACGTTTTCAGTTGGTGAGAGATGTGGAGAATGTGCTGGCCAGGGCAGCAGTCGAGCATTTTCTGTATCCAGAAAGGCCCGTACAGGACCTGCAACATGCGGTCGTGCATTATCCTCCTGAAATGTAGGGTTTCGCAGGTATCGAATGAAGGGTAGAGCCACGGGTCGTAGCACATCTGAAATGTAACCTCCACTGTTCAAACTGCCGTCAATGCGAACAAGAGGTGACCGAGGCGTGTACCAATGGCATCCCATACCATCACGGCGGGTGATACGCCAGTATGGCGATGACGAACACACGCTTCCAATGTACGTTCACCGCGACGTCGCCAAACACGGATGCGACCATCATGATGCTGTAAACAGAACCTGGATTCATCCGAAAAAATGTTTTGCCATTCGTGCACCCAGGTTCGTCGTTGAGTACACCATCGCAGGCGCTCCTGTCTGTGATGCACCGTCAAGGGTAACCGCATACATGGTCTCCGGGCTGATAGTCGATGCTGCTCCAAACGTCGTCGAACTGTTCGTGCAGATGGTTGTTGTCTTACAAACGTCCCGATCTGTTGACTCAGGGATCGAGACGTGGCTGCACGATCTGTTATACCCATGTGGATAAGATGCCTGTCATCTCGACTGCTAGTGATACGAGGCCGTTGGGATCCAGCACGGCGTTCCGTATTACCCTCCTGAACCCAACAACTCCATATTCTGCTAACAGTCATTGGATCTCGACCAACGCGAGCAGCAATATCGCGATACGATAAACCGGAATCGCAATAGGCTACAATCCGACCTTTATCAAAGTCGGAAACGTGATGGTACGCATTTCTCCTTCTTACACGAGGCATCACAACAACGTGTCACCAGGCAACGCCGGTCAACTGCTGATTGAGTATGACAAATCATTTGGAAATTTTCCTCATGTCAGCATGTTGTAGGTGTCGCCACCGGCGCCAACCTTGTGTGAATGCTCTGAAAAGCTAATCATTTGCATATCACAGCATCTTCTTCCTGTCGGTTAAATTTCGCGTCTGTAGCACGTCATCTTCGTGGTGTAGCAATTTTAGTGGCCAGAATGGTAGATTCTCTATACACGGCGATTAAAAAGTTGCTGTGGACGCTTCATGAATCAAAATAAGAGCAAAATGTTAAATAAAGTTTTGTCTACAGTTGCTTTATGTCAGAGTTATGCAGCAGGGTAGGGATTACGAGTGCAACACAAACAACACAAACTTAATTTTTCCCAGAAGGCGGCGCCATCGAACGACTCGAAATTCAACTCAATTACGCACTGTATGGTTACCCCAGGGCATGTTCAAGACAATGTCCATGTGCAAGAAAACAGTAGCGTGCTCGAGTTGTAACCGGTCGACTTCTTACCCTTCCAGCTCACACACTCGCTGTCGGGAGAGGCCCGAATAGCAGGACTGTTGGTTTTTGTTTAGAATATCCGATATATTGATATTTATGTACCATCGGCCGTCGATATACCGAAGAATGTGGCGAGGTATGAATATATCGAAGGAAGAAACATCGACGTAACAGGCCTATGGAAATATCGGATGCATATTGTAAATATACTGCCAGATTTAGAGCTGTATATTTAAGTACTGATTACTAGACAAGTTGGCGGCCTGCCTATCCTCCTCAGAGCAAGAATTGAGAGGAGAACGTTGCACGTTCACCCTCGGCAAACATACACGACATGCGCGGCGAGTATGGGTGTGAGCGAGGGCTCGGCACCCAAAAAATTTTTCGTTTAATAAAAACAAAATAAAAATATTTCTCCCATGACTTAGTCAAAAAATTATGACCTATTAAGACACTGAGATGTAATTTAAAATTCCTGACTTCTAAAACAGCACACTGCTCCCGTTCCTTGCCTTCCTCTGGCCAAGTCAAAGGCTCCCCAGAATAACAAAAGTGGCTCAAATGGCTCTGAGCACTATGGGACTTAGCTTCTGAGGTCATCAGTCCCCTAGAACTTAGAACCACGTAAACCTAACCTAAGGACATCTCACACATCCATGCTCGAGATTCGAACTTGCGACCGTAGCGGTCGCGCGGTTCCAGAACAGCAGTCGCACTATACTGCCATGCCATCCCGTCTTTTCGGCTTGCTTTTATATTTCTTTACAAGTGACGAGCTACAATATGCCCACTCCAATCGTCAACAGTTGTTTTAAAGTATCTCCTCGCCAATATTGAGTGATAATAAAGAATAATCCGAGATACAAGGAAGCCAATTGTTACAGACTCCCTCAAGAATTTTTTTTTTGTTTTTCAACATACCAGCGGCGTGGTTTCAGATTTCAGCGAAATTGTTTTCGCGTTATCTGGATTGTTATCGTCTTACTTGTTGAGACAATGGCTTTGAAGGACGCGGGGGCGTATATCGTAGACTGAGAAGTACAAATAGGACGGTCTACTGACGGGATGCGTGGAGCAAAAGCTCTTCGCCGGGCCAAGTCGCAGTTTTCGAACGTTGCGCGATTACTGGACGCGTGTGGAAAGCTGAAACACACTGCTGAGTATTGCTTCTATACCTGTGTATAACTATATCTGTTGCTGATTCTTCGGCTGAACTCTTATTTTTGCAGCTCGTACTTGTAAAGAACTGTCTGTGGAATTCTATGAGACAAGACATAGTTAGTGGACTCAGTCTCCACAGTATCCAAAGTGATCTATTCATGCAAGTGAAATAATCAATACTTTGCATTGCAGAAAGTACTCCGCATGGTCCAGTTTCACTGGAGGTCAAGGTTAGTACAAAAAAATGGTTCAAATGGCTCTGAGCACTATGGGACTTAACATCTACGGTCATCAGTCCCCTAGAACTTAAAACTACTTAAAGCTAACTAACCTAAGGACATCACACAACACCCAGTCATCACGAGGCAGAGAAAATCCCTGTCCCCGCCGGGAATCGAACCCGGGAACCCGGTCGCGGGAAGCGAGAACGCTACCGCACGACCACGAGCTGCGGACAGGTTATTACAGCGAATTTCATAAGTACAAGTAAATCATACAACAGGTAGAGCTATAGGCCTATGCTTATTAATATGACTGTCAGTCAGTTTCACATCTTTAATTTTTAATAACACTTATCTGTATTAATAGTCTTTGTTTAATACTTTGAATATATTAAACGAATGATCTCCTTCTTTATATTACATGGGAATTTATAACACATTCCATTAAATTTCTATTTCTATCTGCCTTACTGAAAGTTACGTTAGTTAATGATAGGTTACACATTTTATGTTATGGGGTCAGAATTTATATTTTTGCAGGTGGGCGCGTGTTGCATACGTTTACACCTGTGGGTTCGTCGAAGTACATTCTAATCCGAGTTTGGTCTCATTTCCATTGCGTTTAAGTCAGCTGTGTTACCAACTGAGCTAGGGCAGTCTCAGCGTATGCTTACAGTACCGGTGTATATTACTCCATCACAGCACAGATATTTATGACACAGGGAGTGTTCATAAAAGATTATAAATGAAAGATAATCATTTTAAAAAAATCGGGACTCCCCAGAAAACATATACTAAGTCCTCGATTGTTATACACCCACAGAAGTTTTGGAAAGTCAGCACCCTTGATGCTCAACACATTTTGTAGAATTTTGCGAGGAATATTCTTCGAAAGTACAGTTCTTTTCTCGAAATGAACAATTTTGTGGAAAAATTTAAAAAAATGGGACATGTTCACATCAGGTTGTCGAGAAAAGGAGGATGTGCTCTCCCTACAGAGAGAGTAATTTTTCTGCGACCATTTGCAGACAATATATCACATGCAGCAGATCACTGCAATCCGTTGCTCGCATCTGCGGCCCACACAACGAAACGCTATCCACGCAGGTAACCGTACTACGTGACTCAAGTCCTATGAGGGCTATTCGGAAAGTAAGAAACGATCGGGTGCGAAATGGAAACTGCAGTGAAATTCTGATGAGGCTTTCCACAGACGTGATGGGCATTATCTCTAGTATGCCTGTCGATAGCGTCACGTCGATCTTTTCTGTTCCGAGTGCACAGACTACTCGTAAAGAAGGCTGGAAGAATAGTATCTCCTTTCAAGTATGGCTGCCCACTGAAAGGTTTCGCCTCATTTCACGCAATCCGCATAACGTACCTGTTATGCGTTTCATTCTTCACCACAGTTCTCAGCCACACACTGCAGGGACATGGTCACTCCGGCACCATTTTCGATGGGAAGTGTTTGATCGCGCACCATATAGCCTCTCTGATTTCCATCTGTGCTGACATGAACCGCTGGCTTTGAAGACAACATTATAGCACAAATAAGGAGCTGTAAACCAGCGTAGAGCACAGGGAGCTGCCTTTTATGACGGGGGTACTGAAAAGTTCATACAATGCTACGACAAATGTCAAACATTTGTCGATGCGGCAACTACACTACTGGCCATTAAAATTGCTACACCACGAAGATGACGTGCTACAGACGCGAAATTTAACCGACAGGAAGAAGATGATGTGGTATGCAAATGATTAGCTTTTCAGAGCATTCACACAAGGTTGGCGCCGCTGGCGACACCTACAACGTGCTCACATGAAGAAAGTTCCAACCGATTTTTCGTACACAAACAGCAGTTGACCGGCGTTGCCTGGTGAAACGTTGTTGTGATACCTCGTGTAAGGAGGAGAAATGCGTACCATCAATTTCCGACTTTGATAAAGGTCGCATTGTAGCCTATTGCCATTGCGGTTTATCGTATCGCGACATTGCTGCTCGCGTTGGTCGAGATGCAATGACTGTTAGCAGGATATGGAATCGGTGGGTTCAGGAGGGTAATACGTAACGCCGTGCTGGATCCAAACGGCCTCGTTTCACTAGCAGTCGAGATGACAGGCATCTTATCCGCATGGCTGAAACGGATCGTGCAGCCACGTCTCGCTCCCTGAGTCAACAGATGGGGACGTTTGTAAGACAACAACTATCTGCACAAACAGTTCGACGACGTTTGCAGCAGCATGGACTATCAGCTCGGAGACCATGGCTGCGGTTACCGATAACGCTGCATCACAGACAGGAGCGCATACGACCGTGTACTCAATGACGAACCTAGATGCACGAATGGCAAAACATTTTTTCGGATGAATCCAGGTTCTGTTTACAGCATCATAATGGTCGCATCCGTGTTTGGCGACATCGCGGCGAACGCACATTGGAAGCGTGTATTCGTCATCGCCATACTGGCGTATCACCCGGCGTGATGGTATGGGGTACCATTGGTTACACCTCTGGGTCACCTGTTGTTCGCATTGACGGCACTTTGAACAGTGGAGGTTACATTTCAGATGTGTTACGACCCGTGGCTCTACCCTTCATTCGATCCCTGCGAAACCCTACATTTCAGGAGGATAATGCACGACCGCATGTTGCAGGTCCTGCACGGGCCTTTCTGGACACAGAAAATGTTCGACTGCTACCCTGGCCAGCACATTCTCCAGATCTCTCACCAACTGAAAACGTCTGGTCAATTGTAGGCGAGCACCTGGCTCGTCATAATACGCCTGTCACTACTCTTGATGAACTGTGGTATCGTGTTGAAGCTGCATGGGCAGCTGTACCTGTACACGCCATCCAAGCTCTGTTTGACTCAATGCCCAGGCGTATCAAGGCCGTTATTACGGCCAGAGGTGGTTGTTCTGGTTACTGATTTCTCAGGATCTATGCACCCAAACTGCGTGAAATTGTAATCACATGTCAGTTCTAGTAAAAAATAGTTGTCAAATGAATACTCGTTTATCATCTGCATTTCCTATTGTGTAGCAATTTTAATGGCCCGCAGTGTATGTAGACAAGTAGCTGGAAGGTATAGCTAAGTGTTGTAAATAAAATATTTTTTTTCACTGTGCTTTCCATTGTGTGATCATTCAGACCTTACTTTCTTAATAGCCCTCGTGCTATTTTCTTTCTGTCTGACTCTGTACTTGGATGCGGGATGGAGATGGTCAGAGTAACGTGACAAACTGTGGCTTCTCTATCATCCCACCCCCCTCAATCCACCCTCCTCCCTTTCCCTACACTGAAAACTAGATCCGCGCGCCTGCCTCTACTTCTGCGGTAAGAGTTAGCAGCGATTGCTACGCAATGAAGGCACAACTCCAGTAGACTGTGCCGACAGGAGTTGGAATGTTTGCGGTGTACCCGGTGGAGGTAACGCACAATAGAGTTCCCACGGTGCGAGGAGGAGGGTGGGGGGGGGGGCACCCACCTCTGCCGCCCTCACACTGTTCCGCTTCACCAGCGCTGCCGACAAGGCGGCTCTCGTTGTCTCGTCTGTCCTTGGGTTCCAGCGCGCCTGCCGTATGCGTCTGCCCCTGTATACAGGTGGAGAGACAGGCGGCCACTTAGCTGCCACCGCGAGATGGAGGGAAAGAAAGAGCCGGCCTGTCGCCGCGACTTGTTCCCACGCAGTGCGTGCGCAAAAAGCTGGCCGACCGCCGACCGCTGCGCCACATTCCGACTGCTCCCAGGCCGGCCTTCTGCGCGATTCTTACCGTGACTGTGTGTCGCCACCTGCCCAAAACTTTCTACCGCTAACTGTTCCTCACTAACTGTAGACAATGTAAACGGCTTGTCTGGAACCAAAGCATCATAGCAAACCTTAGCAAGCAGTCCTGTACTCTCTGCTATACTCCACGTCTTCCAAACCAAGATGTTTGCATTGGGGAATGCTTCGAGGCCACCTTAGTCAGCATGGTTCCCCCACACAACAGCCAGCGTCAGCCAAACACACCAGAAACATCACACGTGAACTGCATTCGTGTTGTTGCTGTTGTGGTCTTCAGTCCTGAGACTGGTTTGATGCAGCTCTCTACGCTACTCTATCCTGTACAAGCTTCTTCTTCTCCCAGTACCTACTGCAGCCTACATCCTTCTGAATCTGCTTAGTGTATTCATCTCTTGGTCTCCCTCTACGATTTTTACCCTCCACACTGCCCACCAGTACCAAATTGGTGATCCCTTCATGCCTCAGAACATGTCCTACCAAACGATCCCTTCTTCTAGTCAAGTTGTGCCACAAACTCCTCTTCTCCCCAATTCTATTCAATACCTCCTCATTAGTTATGTGATCTACCCATCTAATCTTTAGCATTCTTCTGTAACACCACATTTCGAAAGCTTCTATTCTCTTCTTGTCTAAACTATTTATCGTCCCTGTTTCACTTCCATACATGGCTACACTTAAATCTATACTCGATGCTAACAAATTTCTCTTCTTCAGAAACGGTTTCCTTGCCGTTGACAATCTACATTGTATATCCTCTCTACTTCGACTATCATCAGTTATTTTGCTCCCCAAATAGCAAAACTCCTTTCTCATTTCCTAATCTAATTCCCTCGGCATCACCCGATTTAATTCGACTACATTCCATTATCCTCGTTTTGCTTTTGTTGATGTTCATCTTATACCCTCCTTTCAAGACACTGTCCGTTCCGTTCAACTGCTCTTCCAAGTCCTTTGCTGTCTGTGACAGAATTACAATGTCATCGGCAAACCTCAAAGTTTTTATTTCTTCTCCATGGATTTTAATACCTACTCCGAATATTTCTTTTGTTTCCTTCACTGCTTGCTCATTATACAGATTGAATAGCATCGAGGATAGGCTACAACCCTGTCTCACGCCCTTCCCAACCACTGCTCCCCTTTCATCTCCCTCGACTCTTATAACTGCCATCTGGTTTCTGTACAAATTGTAAATAACCTTTCGCTCCCTGTATTTTACCCCTGCCACCTTCAGAATTTGGCCCAATTACACTAAGTGATCAAAGTATGAGGTCACCTGCCCTTCATCGGCAATGCTGGAATTTAATACAGTGTTGGCCCACCCTTAGCTTTAAGGACAGCTTCCACTCTCGCAGGCATTCGTAGTCCACAAAAATCATTCTGACCATCCATTGGCTGCTGCATACGGTACTGTCCAGCCAAGTCACTCTCGATAGCTCTCAATGTCTTATACACAGGAACACTGCGCCGCCAACGGCGACGGTATCCACGTGGCAAAGGCATTGCAGAGGCACGTTTACTCGCAGCACTTCTGTAGGTGACTGAAACACCGCCAGCACAGACAGAAAATAGTGATCACCTTCTAATGGCCCAATTACACTATGTGATCAAACTATGGGGTCACCTGCCCTTCATTGGTAATGCTGGAATTCAATACAGTGTTGGCCCACCCTTAGCCTTGAGGACAGCTTCCACTCTCGCAGGCATACGTTCACTTCGGTGCTGGAATGTTTCTTGGACACTGGCAGCCCATTCTTCATGGAATGCTGTCGGTCGGTGAAACCCGGCACGATGTGGCGCTCCAAAACATGCCAGAGGTGTTCTGTAGAATTCAGGTCAGGGCTCTGTGCAGGCCAGTCCATTAGAGGGATGTTATTGTGGTGTAACCACTCCGCCGCAGACCGTGCATGCTGTGAACAGGTGCTCGAGCGTGTTGAAAGACGCAATCGCCATCCCCGAATTGCTCTTCAACAGTGGGAAGCAAGAAGGTGCTTCAAACTTCAATGTACGCCTGTGCTGTGATAGTGCCACGCA
This sequence comes from Schistocerca americana, assembly GCF_021461395.2. Classification (NCBI taxonomy): domain Eukaryota; kingdom Metazoa; phylum Arthropoda; class Insecta; order Orthoptera; family Acrididae; genus Schistocerca; species Schistocerca americana. The sequence continues at coordinate 168,836,351 of NC_060128.1, read as the reverse complement.
AAACAACAAAGGGTGCAAGCCCCCTCCGTGAAAAACACGATCATACCATAAACCACCACCTCCGAATTTTACTTTTGGCACTACACATGCTGGCAGATGACGTTCACCGGGCATTCGCCATACCCGCACCCTGCCATCGGATCGCCACATTGTGTACCGTTATTCTCACTCCACACAACGTTTTTCCACTGTTCTGTCGTCCAATGTTTACGCTCCTTACACCAAGCGACAGGTCGTTTGGCAATTACCAGGATTGTGTGTGGCCTATCAGCAGCCGCTTGACGATGAAATCCAAGGTTTCTCACCTCCCGCCTGTCGTAGTACTTGCAATGGATCCTGATCCAGTTCGGAATTCCTGTGTGATGGTCGGGATAGATGTCTACCTATTACACATTACGACCCTCTTCAATTGTCGGCAGTCTCTGTCACTCAACAGACGAGGTCGGCCTGTACGCTTTTGTGCTGTACGCGTCCCTTCACGTTTCTACTTCACTACCACATCGGAAACAGTGGACCTAAAGATGTTTAGGTGTGTGAAAATCTCGCGTACGGATGTATGACAGAAGTGACAGCCAGTCACCTGGCCACGTTCGAAGACTGTGAGTTCCGCGGAGCGCCCCATTCTGCTCTCTCACGATGTCTAATGACTACTGAGGCAGCTGATATGGAGTACGTGGCAGTAGGTGGCAGCGAAATGCACCTAATATGAGTTGCGTATGTTTTTGGGGGTGTCCGGATACTTTTGATCACATAGTGTATGTGGTGTCACCGCCAGACACCACACTTGCTAGGTGGTAGCCTTTAAATCGGCCGCGGTCCGTTAGTATACGTCGGACCCGCGTGTCGCCACTGTCAGTGATTGCAGACCGAGCGCCGCCACACGGCAGGTCTAGAGAGTCTTCCTAGCACTCTCCCCAGTTGTACAGCCGACTTTGCTAGCGATGGTTCACTGACAAATTACGCTCTTATTTGCCGAGACGATAGTTAGCATAGCCTTCAGCTACGTCATTTGCTACGACCTAGCAAGGCGCCATTATCATTTGCTATTTATCTTGTGATGCATGTACCGTCAGACAGATGTTTACCAATTATGGATTAAAGTTAAGTAGTCCAGAAGCTACGTGCTATTTTTGCTACTATAAAGACCTTGTCATTTTCCAGACCTCACGCCAGCCTGCGTGAGCTTTAACGCGTGCCTTTCGGCTTCACCTCCAACAGTGTACATACACTGCTGTGCAAAACTTAACTTTAGTAACTACAAGCATGAGCCTCAGGGAGTGTCAGCTTCAAATGTCTCTCGCTGTGGCAAAATTTCAGAGTTGGCTGCATACGAATTCCTTGGAAATATCGCCGGTCTAATCCGCGGCTTGCATTTACACGCGCTGTAGATGGCAAGCTGGTCGAAGCAATTTTTTCGGATTGCTGATGCGCTCGGTCGTTCGCAATACTCATTCCCATCACGCATCGCGGCTAACGGTGCAGTTTGAATGTCCCAACGCAAACCGTTCAGAATTTGTGCCGATTTTATTTCCTATAGTTCAGTAACTGTCACATTGTAGGTATAATGCTAAGACCAATATGTAAATCGGAGCGGCGACTATCTAGGTAAGTAGCTAAAAGGTACAGGAAAGTGTTTGCAAATAAAATGGTTTTCATTTTCACTGTGATTTTCATTTCGAGACCTTGGGGACCTGCTTTCGCAAATAGCCCTCATACGTGGTTCAGGCCAAGTTAGTCGGCAGCGCTAATTGGGTGCAGATTCGTCGACAAGCGTTTTTTTTTATATATTGGGAATGAAATTACAGCAAATTTCAACGATTCGCGCCGTGTTTACAGCACAACCAACTTGCTATGTGGATACAATTAATTGACTGTTCTACCACACGGAATTTTTCTAAAGCAAAGTGTCGCAGATGTTTTTTTCTATTTTTACTAGAAAGGACAATTACGACAGTAAACAATGCATTTTATTATCCATAATGATTTTCCTCAACTGTAGCCTTTATTGTTCGTACCAGTATCTGCTTCATACAAAAGTAGTAAATCATTCTTGTTGAAAATCAGTCAGTTCACCAAATCTACTAACTGTGGTTGACCAGTCGGGAGGGAAGGAATGAATGTGAACCGGAAACACGTTGTGCGTCTCTTCTTATAAAACCTCAACAACCAGATTCCAAGTTGATGTCATCGAGCTGCAGACGTGAATATACAATCAGACTACAGTAACAGCTAGCACAGAGGTGTACGAAGCACTCATTTTTCCCAGGCCATATCGGTAACTGCAATGAGGAGACATTTAAACATCTAACGTGACAACAAGGACGCTCTGTTACATACTTCGTAATGAGTCGCAGACTATGCAGGGAGTCGTCGTTTCATAGTCTTCAGTATTTATCTGTCTTTTTAGTACAGACATAGAACTCACTAAAACTTTGTGGCATATTAAAACTGTGCTGGACCGAGACTCGAACTCGGAACCTTCGCCTTTCACGGACAAGTACTCTACCAACTGAGCTACCCAGGCACGACACACGACGCATCCTCACAGTTTCAGTTCTGCCAGTATTGAAATTGCTTGGGTAGATCAGTTCAGAGAGCACTTGCCCGCGAAAGGCAAAGGTCCAGAGTTCGAGTCTCTGTGCAGCACACAGTTTTAATATTTCAGGAAGTTTCATATCAGTGCACTCTCCACTGCAGAGTGAAACTTTCATTATAGAACTCACTATCCGCAGTTATTTAAACGTGTAGACTTTAAATGAACATCCAAAACAGTGCTTTATCCTTCCTTCACCACAACAAGAATCACTAACCACCGCTAAGTGACCGTCAAAACCGCAGCACAGTTCCCAGTACATTTCACACCACGGAAAGAACGATTATTTATTTATCATTGCTACAAACTAAACCTACACTCTCGTTACCTAATGTTAATTGTATAGCACAAACTGTAATTGTGGCATATTAAATCACTTCAGAGAGACGAGCAAACATTGTGTGCCAAGAGAAATACCCATTATTCAGGGATACGACACGAATGGTGATTCGAAACAAAAACATCTGGTAAGACCGTTGTGTAAAATACAAGGGACGTTCAAAAGGAAACAAGCCGGAGGTATAATTACAGAAACCAGTACCTGTACGTTATAAGTATTGACCCTGGCTGTTGAGACACTTGTCCCACTGTGACAAAAGGCGGTGAAAGGCTGTCTCATAAAATCCCCTGGGCTTCTATGTTCTGTAAGTAGGGATTAGCCGAGCGCTCTAAGGCGCTGCAGTCACAGACTGTGCGGCTGGTCCCGGCGGAGGTTCGAGTTCTCCCTCGGGCATCGGTGAATTCAGGTTAAGTAGTGTGTAAGCTTAGGGAAAGACAACCTTAGCAGTTACGTCCCATTATATTTAAAACAAAAAAACAGTTCTGCAAGTACAGATGGACATCGTCGTCCGAGATGAATCGTTTGCCTCTCAGAGCATTTTTAAGTGGACCAAAAATGGTGTAATCACAGGGAGAGAGATGCGGACTGTATGGAGGGTGGCCGGGAAACTCACATTTGAATTTCTGCAGGAGAACCGCTACTGTGTTGGCCGTACGAGGCTTGGCACTGTTCAGAATGACCGCCCAGGTGACATTGCCTGGTCGTTTTGTTTTGCTCGCTTGGCAAAGGGTGGTCAAGGTTTGCGAGTAACGCTGGGCGTTCGCTGTTGTCCCGTGCTGCAGGAATGGAATCAGAAGGAATAAATTTTTTACACTAATTTCTCGCATCTTATCTTCGTGATCCTGACGCGTAATGTATGTTGACGACTGTGGAATCGTTCTGCAGTCAGCTTCAAATGCCCGTTCTCTAAATTTTCACAATAGCGCTCGTCGAAAAGAACGTCGACTTACCTCAGCCACCGTGACACAGTTCGTGCACTGCTTAAAGATCGAATATTGCGTCCAGCATTACAGCCAAGGCCACAGTAATATTACCAATTCCAACTTTTCACCTAGTACATTTTTTCGTTCGATGAGTCGTTCTCGAGATATTTACCTGTCTCTAATTAAAGCAGACACCATATACAGTATACACTACTGGTCATTAAAATTGCTACACTAAGCAGAAATGCAGACGATAAACGGGTATTCATTGCACAAATATATTATACTAGAACTGACATGTGATTACATTTTCACGCAATTTGGGTGCATACAGCCTGAGAAATCAGTACCCAGAGCAACCACTTCTGGCCGTAATAACGGCCTTGAAACGCCTGGGCATTGAGTCAAACAGAGCTTGGATGGCGTGTACAGGTACAGCTGCCCATGCAGCTTCAACACGATACCACAGTTCATCAAGAGCAGTGATTGTGACGAGCCAGTTGTTCGGCCACCATTGGCCAGACGTTTTCAGTTGGTGAGAGATCTGGAGAATGTGCTGGCCAGGGTAGCAGTCGAACATTTTCTGTATCCAGAAAGGCCCGTACAGGACCTGAAACATGCGGTCGTGAATTATCCTGCTGAAATGTAGGGTTTCGCAGGAATCAAATGAAGGGTAGAGCCACGGGTCGTAACACATCTGAAATGTAACGTCCACTGTTCAAAGTGCCGTAAATGCGAACAAGAGGTGACCGAGACGTGTAACAAATGGCGTCCCATACGATCACGCCGGGTGATACGCCGGTATGGCGATGACGAATACGAATACGAATACGTTCATTTGTGGCATGTAAAAGCTAACACGAGTAACACATACCCCGACAAATTTTAGATAATCTTCATTTTGTAAGTATCGGAATTATATTTAATTTGACCAAAATGTTTTTATTAATACTGACGACAGTGTTACATACAGGAGACTGATAACTAAATACTGAGTAATAAAGTTTAGTTAGAAACATATTAAATTTGATTTCGATAATTTCTCGAACATGTTGACTGCTATTACCTTTTTAATAGACAATATTAAACGAATACGAAGTATTATTTGGATCCTTAGTTGCATTTTTCGTTTTTGTTTACCTCTTCTATTTTAAAACAAAATAATACACTATTGGCCATTAAAATTGTTACACCAAGAAGAAATGCAAATGACAAACGGGTATTCCTTGGACAAATATATTATACCAGAACTGACATGTAGTTACATTTTCACGCAATTTGGGTGCCTAGATCCTGAGAAATCAGTACCCAGAACAACCATCTCTGGCCGTAATAACGGCCTTCATACACCTGGACCTTGAGTCAAACAGAGCTTGGATGGCGTGTGCAGGTACAGATGCCCATGCAACTTCAACACGATACCACAGTTCATCAAAAGTACCGACTGACGTATTGTGACGAACCAGACGCTCGGCCACCATTGACCAGACGTCTTCAAGTGGTGAGAGATCTGGAGAATGTGCTGGCCACGGCAGCAGTCGAATATTTTCTGTATCCAGAAAGGCCCGTACAGGACCTGCAACATGCGGTCATGCATTATTATGCTGAAATGTAAGGTTTCGCAGGGATCGAATGAAGGGTAGAGCCACGGCTCGTAACACAACGGAAATGTAACGTCCACTGTTCAAAGTGCCGTCAATGCGAACAAGAGGTGACCGAGACGTGTAACCAATGGCACCCCATACCATCACGCCGGGTGATACACGCCGGGTGATACGCCAGTATGGTGATGACGAATACACGCTTCCAATGTGCGTTCATTGCGATGTCGCCAAACACGGATGCGACCATCACGATGCTGTAAACAGAACCTGGATTCATCCAAATAAATGACGTTTTTCCATTCGTGCACCCAGGTTCGTCGTTGAGTACACCATCGCAGGCGCTCGTGTCTGTGACGCAGCGTCGAAGGTAACCGCAGCCATGGTGTCCGAGCTGATAGTCCATGCTGCTGCATACGTCGTCGAACTGTTCGTGCAGATGGTTGTTGTCTTACAAACGTCCCCATCTGTTAGCGATCGAGACGTGGCTCCACGATCCGTTACAGGCATGCGGATAAGATGCGTGTCATCTCGACTGCTAGTGATACGAGACCGTTGGGATCCAGCACGACGTTCCGTATTACCCTCCTGAACCCACTGGTTCCATATTCTGCTAACAGTCATTGGATCTCAATGTCGCGATACCTTTATCAAAGTCGGAAACGTGATGGTACTCATTTCTCCTCCTTACACGAGGCACAACAACGTTTCACCAGACAACGCCGGTCAACTGCTGTTTGTGTATGAGAAATCGGTTGGAAACTTTCCTCATGTCAGCACGTTGTAGGTGTCGCCACCGGCGCCAACCTTGTGTGAATGCTCTGAAAAGCTAATCATTTGCATATCACAGCATCTTCTTCCTGTCGATTAAATTTCGCGTCTGTAGCACGTCATCTTCGTGGTGTAGCAATTTTAATGGCCAGTAGTGTATGATGATGAACCTTTATTGCTATATGTCGAACATGAACGTCGTACTTGACCACAGCTCAGGAAAAATACCCCTACTATCTACAAGGCGTGTTAATGAAATAAATACTTATATGTGATCATGTGTATGGCTTTATTCATACAGAAATTTGTATAGAGTACAATATAAACGTAGTATCGACCACTAGAATATTATCGCCACACATAAATTTCAGATGATATTTTGTGAGTTCAAAGATCATTAGCCCTCTTAATACACCACGACTGAGCCGCTACCTCACCCGATCTGAACGGTATAGAAAATGTCGGGAACAACTTGGGACAACAGGTGAAACATGCAATGGATTTCCGATATGCTGGATGACAATCTTTCATTCTTATACTATTTTGGTTTCTTTGCGCACTATTTTGCGGTTCGTAATGTATAATGTTACATTTCGTTGCAGTGCATTTGAGGGCGCAGCTGTTTACTGTTTGTTGGTTTTAAAGGACCTGCTGTTTCTGAAAAACTCTAAAAATCTTGTCTGTGATAGCTGATTCGTACTTTTAATCTCTTATATTAACTGTTTTATCCTTGACGACTGGAAGCTCTAATGAACACATTTGCTACAGCCTAATAGGATGCCCTCTGCCTGAGGTTTTCCTGTTGCAGAGGCGGAAGCAAACTATCAGTTACACGTTGCTTCCGTCATTGTTCATGGTTAAATGTGTCTTTGTTATACATACGAGAGCCGTTCGATAAGTAATCAACCACTTTTTTTTAACTGGAAGCAGGTTGGTTTAATTCGGGATTACAATGCACCGTATTATTCCCCACTCTTTTGGGTACAAAAATCGTTTGACGATGTCAGTGCTTGCGAAAGATTTAAACTTTGATCCTACGCCTTCTTCACCTCCTTTAATAGATTTCGTCAGTTCTATTGAGGAGGCTATTGGACTTCTTCCTGTGGATCCGACAGACGACGTTCGCCGGGAATCGTGTCATACCTTGCTGAAATGTCCGCCGCAGCGGAGTAACATCTCTCCAGCGGAAACAGCTGCTCTTCACAACCTGCGTGAAGATACTGGTACGGTCGCACTCCCTGCTGATAAGGGTGTTATTACGGTCCTTTTGACAAGGGGAGCCTACAACGAGAAGATATACAGGGTGGTCCATTGATAGTGACCGGGCCAAATATCTCACGAAATAAGGGTCAAACGAAAAAACTACAAAGAACGAAACTCGTCTAGCTTGAAGGCGGAAACCAGATGGCGCTATGGTTGGCCCCCTAGATGGCGCTGCCATAGGTCAAACGGATATCAACTGCGTTTTTTTTAAAATAGGAATCCCCATTTCTTATTACATATTCGTGTAGTACGTAAAGAAATATGAATGTTTTAGTTGGACCACTTTTTTCGCTTTGTGATAGATGGCGCTGTAATAGCCTCAAACATTGGCTCACAATTTTAGACGAACAGTTGGTAACAGGTAGGTTTTTTAAATTAAAATACTTAGTTGGATCCGTTAAAGACGATTTACAGTTGAGGAAGGCCGGTGTTTATAAAATTGCTGTGAGTGTGGCTCTGTATATGTAGGTCAGACGACACGAACGGTGTGTAGAACACGAATGCCACACCCGTCTGCGGCAACCTTTAAAAACAGCAGTGGCAGAACATTGCATTTCCATGGGACATTCAATGGAATACAATAGCACGAAAATTTTAGCACCGGTGTCCAGCTTCTGGGACTCTGTAATTAAAGAATCCGTGGAAATACGTCTTGCTGATAATATAATGAATCTTGACAACAGCTTTCAGCTTGATAAAAATTGGAATACTATAATTAAAATGATGCGGCCACAACGGAGTCTACATGCTCAATCAATACTCAGCGATTAGATTGTTCTTACTTTACCAGTGAGGGCAGCACACACAATTTGGCTGCCTCTCGCATCTCATCTCCTAACGCATGCGCTGTAAACCGCCAGTACGATTCGCATGCGCAGAATTCGCTATAAATAGCATGACTGCATCAGGTCTCTTCCAGAATCACCTTGACCTATTTGCTGCATGGTGTAACCAGTGGCTCCTGAAAATCAATCCTTCCAAGACCCAAGACCCAAGACCCAAGACTCGCTCCTTCCGGCTTCTTGATTTCTCCCTTGCCATTTGCGCCCGTCCTCTCCGCCTCACCCCCACCCTCACCTACCTTGGCCTCACTGTTGACCGTCACCTCACCTGGATCCTTCATCTCCATCCAATCCAAAGCCCACAACCGCCTCCTCTCTGGCCAGACATGGGGGTTGAACCCCTCCCTCATCCTCCACACCTACAAGTCCTTAATCCGTCCCATCCTCTGTTATCCCAGTCCCACCTGGATATCCGCCCCCCCCCCCAAATTTTATAAGTCCTTCCAAATCCTCAAGCACCTCACCTTCCGTATACACCTCCTGTCTCCCACGTGGATCCTCTATGACCTGATTCCTTTCCCCCATCTGCTCCTATTCCTTGAACATACCCACATACTCTACACCTCCCACTGCCTTGATCCCCCTCATGCCCTGGTTGCTCCTCTCCTCTCCTCTCCCTCACCCTCTGCCGCGCTTTCACTGTTGTGTCCCCCCCTACCCTCCATCTCTACACCCTACATCTCCTTTGCCATGGTGGCTTCGTCAATTTCCCCTCCCAGATGATGCCCTCTCTCCCTCCTTTTATCCCTGCTATCAACTCTGATCCTCATCTCCCCCTCCTTTCTCCTGTCCTTTCCCTGCGCTCTGTCTTTCCCCCCTTCCATCGTGTTTTTCCCCCACCTACCCTCTCTCTGCCTCCCTTGCCTTGTTCCCCCCCCCCCCTTGCGAGTCATTTGCATTCCCCTCCTCTGCTTTTCCCCACTCCCTCTCGCGTCTGCCCAGCCCCCCGTCGGCTCCTGCTCCCCTCCCCCCAACTCCATTTATCCTCTTCTTCCCCCCTTTTCTTTCCCATCATCTGTCCAGATTCCACTGGCCGGACTGGCCGAGTGGTTCTAGGCGCTACAGTCTGGAACCGCGCGACCGCTACGGTCGCAGGTTCGAATCCTGCCTCAGGCATGGATGTGTGTGATGTCCTTAGGTTAGGTAGGGTTAAGTAGTTCTAAGTTCTAGGGGACTGATGACCTCAGAAATTAAGTCCCATAGTACCCAGAGCCATTTGAACCATCTGTCCAGGTTCCCCCGTCTGCCCTCGGCTGTAGTGTGTCATGTTTGTGCCAACAAAAGTGCTGTGTTCATGTGAGTGTTCAGCGTTGTGCGTCTTTCCAAAGTGTTGCGAACAGAAATCATGCTGGCACTGGGTGTGATTTTGATATGTCTTCCGAACAGAAACCAGACTGTCGCCGTGTTTTATTAATTGTCTGTTTATTATTTTACCTGCCTGCTTCCTGTGTATTTTATTAGCATCACCAACCCTTTGTTTTATGTTTTAAGTTCCACAATTTTCCGACATTTTACCATTTAAGTCACCGATTTTATCGCCTGCTTTTATTATTTATTATCTTCATTTCTTTTAAACAAATTCTGTAGGCTGAAGAGCGGCGTACTAAGCTGCTGCCAGCCCGCCCCCTTCGGGAGGAATCGAAACACAATAAAGGAAAAAAAAGAACAGGTCTCTTCACTACTTCGTCTACTCTCCTGAGGATGGCCGGACGTCTCTGGGCCGAAATATCGTGGCAGAATGTTGATGGGATCCGGCTGCAAACTCGGAAATTACTGGAAGTACAAAACTCTGTTTTTCAGCGTGATCTCCGTTCAATGCGACGGCCTTACGCCACCTTGCTGGAAGGGCCTGTATGCCTGCATGGTTCAGCCCTGCTGGTCGACGTCGGAGACAGCGACTCGCTGCATCAATATCGTCCCCATCACACGCGTACTGCCTCCCGTGGAGTGCATCCTTCATTGGGCCAGTGTCCGCCCCGACAGCGCGACGGAATGCCGTGCTAAAGGGCCCGGGTTCGATCCCCGGCTGGATAGTCCGTTCAGGGACTGGTGTTGTCTTCATCATCTCAACCCCATCGACGCCCAAGTTGCCGAAGTGGCGTCAACTCAAAAGACTTGCACCAGGCGACCGGTGTACCTAACGGGAGGGCCTAGCCACGTGACATTTTATTTCATAGGTCCAAACAGATGGAAGGTGCGAGGTCCAGGCTGTAGGATGGATGAGGGAGAACAGTCCAATGAAGATTTCTGAGCTCCTCACTGATGCACAGACTTGGGTGAGGCCTCGCGTTGTCATGGAGAAGGAGAAGTTCGTTTGCGTTTTTGTGGCAACGAACAGGCTTACCTCGGGCATGGATGTGTGTGATGCCCTTAGGTTAGATAGGTTCAAGTAGTTCTAAGTTCTAGGGGACTCATGACCTCAGAAGTTGAGTCCCATAGTGCTCAGAGCCATTTGAACCATTTGAACAGGCTTCAGTCGTTTCTTCAGTTTCCTGAGGGTAGCACAGTACACTTGAAAGTTGATCGTTGCACCACGAGGGGGGACATCAAACACAATAACCCCTTCAGAGCCTCAGAACACGGTCGCCGTGACTTTATGGGCTAAGGGTGCGGCTTTGAACTTTTTCTTCGGAGGAGAGGTGACGTGCCGCCATTCCATGGATTGCCATTTGCTTCTGGTTTGAAGTGATGAATCCATGTTCCATCACCTGTAACGATGTTTGGCAAAAAGTGGCACAATCAGCCTCGTAACGTGCAGGCGATTTCCAGTAAATGGTCCTCCGTTGCTGTTCATGATCTTCTGTTAGACGGTGAGGAACCCAACGGACACAAACCTTGAGTACCCCAACTGGTGGACTAGTGTGTCAGCACTACCAACAGAAACATCCAGTTGTGCACGTTTAACTGCGATTCGTCGATCACCTCAAATTAAAGTGTCACGTGCGACCTCGTTCCGATGATGACAGACGCCTCGCTCAACGACTCACCGTGATTTTGTTGATTGCTAGGTCTCCGTAGACGTTCTGCAAGCCCCTATGAATACCTGCGATGCGCCAGTTTCCCGGTAACGGATCCTCAACGACACCTTTCTGCTTGGAACGCACCTTTCTCTTTTTCGGAGGTGGAGCCCCTCCACGCCCACATCGGCATGATGACCAACACAAAAGGTCTACTGCCATCTCTGCATAAGGGTTAATTTTTGACCCATGGTAAAATTTGCTGTTTTGAAGTGCCCACCACAGCGCGTAGTGTGAAGCAGTCGCCCTCCATGGTTGGCGGTGACGCCACTGTGGCATTCGCAGCTTTGATGTCTCCCTCTGGTGGGAAAGGGAAAAGGTTGCCTGTTCACGTGCATTTAAGGGGCGCTTTGAGCTCGCCAGACCCTCCATTTATCCCTCCTATCAACTCTGATCCCCTCCTTTCCTCTGTCCTTTCCCTGGGCTCCCTCTTCCCCCCTTCCGTCCTGTTTTCTCCCCACTAAACCTCTCCCTACCTCCCTTCTCTCCCTCCCCCCCCCCCCGAGTCCTTTTGTATTCCCCTCCTCTGCCTACCCCACTCCCTGTCGCGTCTGCCCAGCGCCCCCCACCCCTCTTATGGGTCCTCATCCTCCATCAGCTCCTTTCCTGGCTCCCCCCCCCCCCCTTTTTTATTTTCCCGTAATCTGTCCAGTTTCCCCCCACCTGCTCTCGGCTGTGGTTCGTCACATTTGCCAACTTTTTGGTGCAGTGTTCGAGTGACTGTTCAGTGTTGTTCGTCTTTCTCGTGTTGCGAACGGAAACCATGCTGTCGCTGGGTGTGAATTTTTGTCTTTTGCGAACAGAAACCAGACTGTCGCCGTGATTTTTTTTTTAATTGTCTGTCTATTGTTTTACCTGTCTGCTTTGTATGTCTTTTCTTAGCGTCATCATCCCTCTGTTCTTTGTTTTAAGTTCCACGATTTCTTTTTGCCATGTTACTCTTTAAGTCTCCGATTTTATCGCCTGTTTTTATTGTTTATTCTCTTCATCTTTCTAACAAAGTCTGTAGGCTGAAGAGCGGCATACTAAGCTGCTACCAACTCGCTCCCTTCGGGGGGAATTGAAATTCAATAAAGGCAAAAAAAAAAAAAAAAAAAAGGGCTCGCCAGTCGGTCAGTTGGTCATCTGGGTCAGTGTGGGGCAGTCAGTGTTTGTCTGTCGTCCGGAGAGCTAGTATGTGTTAGGCCACCAGTCTGCTCGAGTTTGCTCAGGCAGTGGTCATTGGCGGTTGGATCGATCGGTTGGTCGGTCGCGCACTGGGACACAAGATGACTTGTCCATCTTGAGCGTCGGCGCATGTGAGGTCGCCACGTGAGTCCAGTGGGCCGCGGCGTATAGCGAGGGGCAGTGGCTTCGCGGCAGACACGGGAGCAACAGGAGTCAACCCAAGACATAGGGCTGGCCGGCGGAGCTGTGACGCCGTGAGACGGGAGATCGGCGCGCCTTCCTGCGTCCGTTGAAGCGGCTGGCAGCGGACGGTTCGGGAGAGCGTTTTGGGGGTACTGCGCCAGGTCTTCTCCAGAAATCGCAGTTAAGTGATTCGTGGTATGTTGTTTCATTTACGTGTTATATTCTGCTTGTTTTCTTGGTCACTCTCTCGTCCCCAGCTTGCTCATCTGTCTCCCGTCCGCATTTGTTAGCCATTTAGTGTCTGTCTGTCTGTATTTCTGCCGTACGTTAATAGCTGACTCTGTCATGCTTGTCGGATTCGGTGTTAACGAATTTATTGCTTGAAGTGTAACGGCCGAATTCCTGAAATATGTTTCTATCTTGCCTATCATCTTGAGAGGCGGTATGTGTGTAATGTAGAGCATGTTTGGCCAACCTTGTATATTTTATGTAAGACTGCATTTCATGGGTTTTTATTTAAATGGTTACTTTAGTATATAAAGTTGCCACCATTCCACCGTAAGAGTTTTTTTCTTTTTTTAAAATAAAGTTGCACCTTCAGTGGCAAGTTAATCTTTTAATGTTAGTGTGTTGTACCATTTCCATCCCTCCTACGGGGTGCATAGTTTATGTGCTTGTGTGAGTTGTTAAAAATTTTTAGTTTAAAGTAATCTGGTGTGTTGCAGATTTGCACCAGTGTAGTCTTTCAGAGGTTGTTGTGAGCGGTCGTGACTACGGCCGTGTCAAAAGAGAGCGGCAAGGTTCTCAGCGCGAAAGCTCATACTGTCAACAATTTGTTCTTTCTGCCTCTTAATAAATTTTAACTTGATATTTAGAGGGTGCTTTCTGATTATAATTTTAAATATGTTTAAAAAAAGGCTTTTAGGAATAAAATTTCCATTTGTTGAAAGAAATTTGATTTGTTTTCATCAGTTACCCACTGGCAACTACTTCCACGCTGACATAGTGTGATTAAATGTGTTAATGTTCTTGATGAATCGCTAGTAAATAAAGTAAATTCTTAAGAAAAGGTTTTGAAAGTAAATTCACGATTCAGTTTTCAATAAAGTGAGGTGTCGCAGGATGTGGGTATAGCGATGTTTGCGTGCGTCTGGTTAAAGGTTAACCATTAATACGCACTCATCTGGAGATACGTTGGGTCGAAAGTTGAACAATTGAACAAAGGGTAGCGATTTGGAGGACAGAGGGAATTAAGTGCCAAGGCAAGAGCCAAGGGTAAAAAATCTCTGCGATACTCGGGTTGTAAGAGCAGTAGCGGTTTTCTTGCTGCCTGCGACAGGTGTTGCAAGGGTAGGCTTTGTTAGTAGCGGGTATCATGCAGGTCGATACCTTTGACGTTGTGACATGGAGCTACTCGGCGGATGCCGCTGGGTGCCGCTGTTGATTTCTAGGTTAGTGTCAGCATACCTGTAGCAGGTTCATCATCGTTTAGTATCCGATAGGCCATAGAGCGGATTCATAGCATAGGGCAGTGCTGTCTGTGCGTTAGTGTGCGAGCTTGTCGGTTTCCCTGCTGTAGCCTTTTGTCGGCTTTAATGGCAGCTGGCGTATCCAGTCAACGCAGCTGATACGCAGCGGCTTGCCGATGTTGTCGCTTATGGGTGTATGTTAGCTCGCCATAGGTGGTTATGCCCTAGCTAGTAGAGTCTGTTTGCCGCTTATGCTTCCTGTGGTGTCACCGCCAGACACCACACTTGCTAGGTGGTAGCCTTTAAATCGGCCGCGGTCCGGTAGTATACGTCGGATCCGCATGTCGCCACTGTCAGTGATTGCAGACCGAGCGCCACCACACGGCAGGTCTAGAGAGACTTACTAGCACTCGCCCCAGTTGTACAGCCGACGTTCATAGCAATGGTTCACTGACAAATTACGCTCTCATTTGCCGAGACGATAGTTAGCACAGCCTTCAGCTACGTCGTTTGCTACGACCTAGCATGGCGCCATTACCAGTGTATATTGAAATGGAAATTATGTACAGTCAAGAGAGATGTACACCGATTGTGGATTAAAGTTAAATATTACAGCAACTGCGTCCGTTTTTCTAGGTTCTCATTTCCTTGCAATGTTCCAGACCTCACGCCAGTCTGCGTGTAATTAAACGTGTGCATTTCGGCCTCCTCTAGCAACACGGTGTTGGCTCTTCTGCCAACACAGCACTTCCACCTATGGTTGTGATCACAGGTGGATGAAAGGATTGTTCGAGTGTCTCGAGTTCCTGTATAGTAGTATGGCGTGTTTTTTGAATACTTCCTTGGGGCTTTCAAGACGGTATGCACTGTGAAGATCCACTGTAGCGTGGAGCGTTCCTAATGATTCGTAGCACTTTGTTCTGTATGATCTGCAGGTGGCGCAGGCGTGTAGGAGCTGCGAATCCCCAGACGGGAGCCGCGTACGTCATCAGAGGTCTAATCAGTGTCCTGTATATGGACCTAGACATCCGCGTATTCAGTGTACTTTCCCTGTTGAGCATTGGGCAGAGTTGTTTGAGTCTTCCGTGCGCTCTGTTGGCAACGTATTCGATGTGGTCCCCCCCATGTAAGTTTCCGGTACGACCAGACACCGAGATATCTTTCTCTCTGAAACGTATCGGGCGTGCACGTAGTGTTACCTGTTGACAGTTGTGATGTTTGCGCAGTAGTTTCGGTCTGCGTGGGGAACGCACCTCTGTTACGGACGCCTACGCATTACGCCGCCACCTATCTGAACTTTATAAAACTACAGCGGCAGAGAGAGTACTCCACTACGTCTACTACTATAACAAATCCTGCATTTTTTCAAACGAAACTGGCCAAAAAATAAATGTGTTGTATTACTTATTGAACTCCCCTCGTATATCGAAACGTAGCAGTTAACCAACATCCGCGCGATTTGGTTGCTCTACGGCAGTGGGGTAGCCAATCTTCCTCAGACCATTACCCCTGAGTGCAATCAGAAATTACCTAGCCTCCCCCTTTCCCCACCCCTCCTGTCACCTGTTGCCTCCCCCCCCTTCCCCTCTAGCACATTATCACCAACTTCAGCACCTAACTAAATTGTAGAAGGAAAGACTTTTCGTGGAAAATGATGAAAGATGAATGATATTTAGTTTGTGTGTGTGTGTGTGTGTGTGTGTGTGTGTGTGTGTGTGTGTGTGTGTGTGTGCACGTTAGAATGAATGACTAAGGAATTCGTGGTGTTTTGCGAGTGCTACCCGCAACTGCTTCTCAGAAAATAAAGCTATTAACAGTGAGGGTATACAAAACATACTTCCTCTCCATTGCGGCACTTGCTTTACCTCCACACTGGAACCCCATTTAAAATGTATGCACAATATTTACTGTTCGTAAATAACTTGATTTCTGCACTCCTTACTTCTGAACAGGCAGAAATTGAAAGACTTTAGGCTGTTAATGCCTTGTATATAAACACTCTAATAATAATAATAATAATAAACTGTATAGAGCACTAAAGCACCCCTTATGTAGTTACTGCTGTCTCGTGATGTCCATCAATTCATTTATCTCTTTTGAAGCGAGTAGTGATGCAAGTTCTGGACTGTTCTTCACGACATTCACATGCTGTGGAGTCGCGTGCAAATCCCTACTTTTTCAAGTTGGTCTTCGTTCTTCCAACTCCAGAACGCAGCCTGTTGAGGGTCTTCCATAATGACTAGCTTTCTTCGTGACCTGATGAGAGCCTTTCGGTAGGGATCATCCATCCTTCGAGGTGGTTGGATCTGGAACGCCATGAGTTGACTCTGAAGTTCAAAGGTGGTTCAGTGAGGCTTTCAGTTGAATGGATACAGCTTTTCCTTGATCCTTGGTGCTGCTGGCTGATACCCGTGTGGGTCTTCAGGTTCAATGCCTCAGACTTTTCCAGTCTGGAAGCACATTCACCACGGATATCTGGAAGTGGGATGCCCGCTTGACAATAAACTTTATCAGGTGGTGTACATCTCAAACATTCCGTAATGAGTCTGCAGGTTTCATTCGAGGCGATATCCACTTGTTTAGCATGACTAGATCTGCACCAGACAGGGCAACCATATTCTGAAGCTGAATAACAAAGGGATACCGCAGAAGTTCTTAAGATGCGAGGATGCTTCCCCCAGGTTGTACCCGATAATTTCCGGAGAATATTGTTCCTTGCAGATACCTTCCGTTTGGTGTTCAAGCAATGTATTTTATATGTAAGTGCTCGATCAAGAGTTACTCAAGATATGTGGTGGTGAAGCAGTGTTCCAATTGCTTATCTTCCCAGAACACCTGAAATTTCCTTGCTGCATGTCTATTTCTATTTCTACTGCAGTTACTATCTTCAACTTGGAGAAGAGAGAGATTTGGCATTTGTTACACTGCTGGCCACCGTAAATGCAACACCCTGAAGGAAGCATCCGAATCAAGTGAAATTTACACCATGAGTATGCAGCGATGAGATATGCAACTGATTAGAATTTCAGCGCAGACCTTCAGGGCTCGGCCACAGCCGTATTTCAACAGGATAATGCGCGACCACACGTGGCACGCATTGTCCAAAGGTTCTTCGTCAATAACCAGATTGAATTGCTTCCCTGGCCGGCTCGCTCTCCGGATCTTTCGCCGATAGAAAACATGTGGTCCATGGTTGCACAACGAGTGACCCAGATTACATCCCCAGCTGCCACACCAGATGATCTTTGGCAACGTGTGGAAGCTGCTTGGGCTGCTGTACCCCAGGAACACATCCAACGTCTCTTTGACTCAATGCCGAGACGTGTGACAGCGGTGATCTCCAACAATGGTGGCTACTCTGGCTACTGATTCTGGCAGGAACCACATGTCACAGACGTCTGTAAACGTAATCATTTGATACTTGGTCAACATGTTATCTACAAAATAAATTTTGTTGTGCTACCTCTTGTCTTTCTTGGTGTTGCATTTACGGTGGCCAGCAGTGTACTTATATGTCTCACTTTTATCGTCAGCGATGTATGGAACGAGGCGCAACATACGAAATAAAATCGCCATAACTTCTGAACGGTTTGGGCTAGGACATTCCAACTACACGGTTGGCCGCGAGGCATACTGGAAATTAGTATGCGCGTGCATGGTTTAGTTTAGCGACGAGGCCCACTTTCATTTAGATGGCTTCGTCAATAAGCAAAACTGGCGCATTTGGGGGACTATGAATCCGCATATCGCGATCGAGAAGTCTCTTCACCCTAAACGGGTTACTGTGCAGTGTGCAGTGTCCAATCACGGAGTAATCGGTGCTGTATTACTTGATGTAGCGGTGACTAGCGAACGGCACGTGAAGGTATTGGAAGATGATTTCGTCCAGATTATCACAAGTGACCCTGATTTCTACAAGATGTTGTTCATGAAAGACGGAGCTCGATCACATCGAAGCTGGAGAGCGATGTCCTAGTGAAGCACTTTGTGGACCGCATTGTAACTCCGGGGTACCCAGAGCCCACTGTCATGGGCTACGATTGGCCGCCATATTCTCAGGCTCTCAAACATGCGACTCCTTTTTGTGGGGCTTCTTTAAAACAAGATGTACGACATTAACCACAAAACCATTGTTGAGCTGAAAGTAGCCATTCAGGAGATCATCGACACCATCGATGTCCCGACACCCCAGCGGCTCATGCAGAATTTCGCTATTCGACTGCGCCACATCATCGCCAGTGATGCCAGGGATATCGAACACGTCATAACGTAGATCTGAATATCTACAGTGACGTTTACATGTTGAATAAAGTCTGTGTGCGCCGCAGTTTGTAGCTAATTTACGTTTCTTTTCCCACCTTGCACGCGTGTAGTGCGTGGACTATGTGAGGAACCTGTAACTTCCACTGCATTAATGCTACTAACTGAAAAAAAGTAATTATTGATAACTTGTATAATCAATATTAGAGATTTGTAAAACTGTGGTAATAAGAAAACGATCTTTTGAAAATAATTTAGTTTCGTGGCTCTGAGCAGTATGGGACTTAACATCTATGGTCATCAGTCCCCTAGAACTTAGAACTACTTAAACCTAACTAACCTAAGGACAGCACACAACACCCAGTCATCACGAGGCAGAGAAAATCCCTGACCCCGCCGGGAATCGAACCCGGGAACTCGGGCGCGGGAAGCGAGAACGCTACCGCACGACCACGAGCTGCGGACATTTGGTTTCGTGACTGAACCAGAATCGAATCATTTAATTTTTACCCTTGATTAAATTTCATTTTGCCCCTCCGGGGTGAATTACCCCCCAGATTGGGAACCAGTGCTCTACGGCATCTGATCATAGACGAGCGGTCTGACCTGGTTGTGGCATACCTCAAGGTACTAGCGGAGTCTTTCTCGCCAATTATCAACGTCAGAGCCGTCGATACACCGGTAATAGCGTGACGTCTCCCCGCAACGACTATTTTCCAGTAGTGCGCTTTGTGAGATGAAGAGAAGGTACGGAATTGATCCCGCCCTCGCACCTGCTGAGAGAGAGAGAGAGAGAGAGAGAGAGAGAGACTCCAGCCGCCGCCTCCGCTCTCGCCTCACGCCCGCACCCGAGGTCGATAGCCTTGCGAGATATCGCACGATCGACTGCCGCGCTGACCGGGAAGTCCGAGCCTCGGCCACGGCTGTCCCTGCCCCCATTACGCCGGCTACCTGCTGCCGGCTGTATATTTTTCTGGCCACCCGCCCAGAGCCAGCCTCATTTGCATACGTCCACCTGCGGGCCCTCTCATGTCTCGCCAATTACCCGCCGGGCGACCTCCGCTGGACACCAGCAAAGCCACACTCAAGAGCGGTCGCCGTCACGAACACGGTAAACACTGGTTGGTCACCACGTGCCACTCATAAGACACTTTCGTTTTTTGTGTCATCAGCCTTCTGACTGCTCTGACACGGTCCATCACGAAATTCTCTCCTGAGCCAACCTTTTCCTCTCAGAGTTGCGCTTGCGTCCTACGTCCTCAACTATTTGCTGGATGTATTCCAATCTCTATTTTCCTTTACAGTTTTTGCCCCCTACAGCTCCCTCTAGTACCGTGAAAGTACACTACTGGCCATTAAAATTGCTACACCACGAAGATGACGTGCTACAGACGCGAAATTTAATCGACAGGAAGAAGATGCTGTGATATGCAAATGATTAGCTTTTCAGAGCACTCACACAAGGTTGGCGTCGGTGGCGACACCAACAACGTGCTGATCTGAGGGAAGTCTCCAACCGATTTCTCATACACAAACAGCAGTTGACCGGCGTTGCCTGGTGAAACGTTGTTGTGATTCCTCGTGTAAGGAGGAGAAATGCGTACTATCACGTTTCCGACTTTGATAAAGTTCGGATTGTAGCCCATCGCGATTGCGGTTTTTCGTATCGCGACATTGCTGCTCGAGATGGTCGATATCCAATGACTGTTAGCAGAATATGGACTCGGTGGGTTCAGGAGGGTAATACGGAACGCCGTGCTGGATCCCAACGGCCTCGTATCACTAGCAGTCTAGATGACAGCCATCTTATCCGCATGGCTGTAACGGATCGTGCAGCCACGTCTCGATCCTTGACTCAACAGATGGGGACCTTTGAGAGACAACAACCATCTACACAAACAGTTCGACGACCTTTGCAGCAGCACGGACTATAAGCTCGGAGACCATGGCTGCGGTTACCCTCGACGCTGCATCACAGACAGGAGCGCCTGCGATGGTGTACTCAATAATGAACCTGGGTGCACGAATGGCAAAGCGTCATTTTTTCGAATGAATCCAGGTTCTGTTTACAGCTTCATGATGGTCACATCCGTGTTTGGCGACATCGCGGTGAAGGCACATTGGAAGCGTCTATTCGTCATCGCCATACTGGCGTGTCACCCGGCGTAATGGTATGGGGTGCCATTGGTACACCTCTCGGTCACCTCTTGTTCACATTGACGGCACTTTGAACAGTGGACGTTACATTTCAGATGTGTTACGACCCGTGGCTCTACCCTTCATTCGATCCATGCTAAACCCTACATTTCAGCAGGATAATGCACGACCGCATGTTGCAGGTCCTGTACGGGCCTTTCTGGATATAGAAAATGTTCGACTGCTGCCCTGGCCAGCACATTCTCCAGATCTCTTGCCAATTGAAAACGTCTGGTTAATGGTGGCCGAGCAACTGGCTCGCGGTATCCTGTTGACGCTGCATGGGCAGCTGTACCTGTACACGCCATCCAATGCCCAGGCGTATCGAGGCCGTTATTATGGCCAGAGGTGGTTGTTCTGGGTACTGATTTCTCAGGATCTATGTACCCAAATTGCGTGAAAATGTAATCGCATGTCAGTTCTAGTATAATATATTTGTCCAATGAATAGCCGCTTATCTGCATTTCTTCTTGGTGTAGCAATTTTATTGGCCAGTAGTGTAGTTCTGTGATGTCTTAATAAATGTAATCATCAGTGTGTTCCATCTACAGGGTGTATCAAAAAATAATCATCCGATTTGGCACGTATATATTTGTGAAACTAATGATCATATACACTGAACTTCGTTTTTCGATGAACGGGAAACTCAAAAAGGTTTTTTTCATGCCGTTTCATAGCTGTTCAATATGACCCGCTTGACATGCACAGCGTATGTAAGGCGGTATTCAAATTATCCCCACAGTGCAGCGAGCATTTTTTGAGTTACAGCCTCCAAAGCTGCTGTTAGGCGATGTCTCATTCATTGTTGTTGGTAACGAAGGTACATAAATAGTCTTTTGTAAACCCCCACAAGAAAAAAATCACATAGGGTAAGGTCTGGTGTCCTTGGAGGCCAGTAATGTAAGGCTGAATCATTTGGTCTACTGCGACCGATCCATCGTTCTGTAATCCTTTGATTTAAAAATTCCCGCACTCCCAGATGGAAAACGGAAATTTGTGGTAAGTTCCCATGGTACCAAACTGCTGAGTTCATCGGTCCCTAGGCTTACACACTACTTCATCTAACGTACGCTAAGGACAACACACACACCCATGCCCCGCGAACTTTGGCAAGGCGCTTTAGCCCGAACGGCTACCCCGCGCGGCGCTTCCAGACGCCTGAGGGGCGGTGCCCTATCGTGTGCCCACGGATCTTAAGAGATACGTTTTAGAGCCCATGTTGACCCTTGTTTTGTTGTAAGGAACCTGTCTCCAAATTTTTAAAACATCCTTCTGAAACACCCTTTCCTTGTAGTTCTGGATACGACTATCTTTTGCTGGAATCTGTGAAGCCATCTTATGGAGTGTGGTGGAGGGTACTTTGAGCATCATTATCATTTCAACCGTCCCCTTCCCCTGTTAAGTCGCGAATGTTGCGAGGGAAGAAGCATTGTTCATAAACCTCAGCTCGAATATTATGTCACGTCTTTTCCCGATATGTACATAAGATGACGCAATATATTGATTCACTCTTTCGAACTTTAAGCCACACAGTGATTGGGAACGCGTCTGTTGCAACGTCTGCCACAGCAGATGGCTGGAGCATCTCTGTGAGTCCGTCGCGCGTGCTAACGAACCTGTGGCGAAAGGCACTGCTCTCTTTTTGGATCCTTGCTACTTCTTGTTCTGCCTGGCGGTTGCGTTTCCTACAATAGTGAGTCAATAAGTAAGTCGCAAACGCCGGAATACGGCATAGAGCTGTAAATTTCGCACCTATACCTACCTAGAAGGTGGCAGCACACGTCTAGCGGAAAATAGCTGCTACACAGTGTTTAACGATCTGCAGCCAAACCCAGGAGGCAGGTACGCAATGACTGTGTGCCCGACTAGAACAACGAGATTTTTGCGAGCCGAGGGACATTCCACAGAGGACGTTGTACGGGATATCCTCCTCTAGCATTACTTTTCCTCAGCAGTAGTTGTCGATACCAGTACTCTTTTTCGAACTTTTGACAGGTCAATATTATCGTAGCTGCTTTTCTGAAAACTTTCATATAATTTTATACGCAGTATGTTATATTTCAAGCTAAAATTTATGAAAAGGAATTACTTTATTTTGAATGTTATAATCGATAAATAAAAATTTAATGAATGAAAATTTAAAATTAATTTTCTAAGAAACATTTGAAATTAGTAAATTATTTGCCACCCTTAAAATTTCAGTTATAAATTACGCAATATAGCACTGTTTATTATGTTTATTTCCGGATTCATATATGAAATAATAATAGAAATTAATAGAAATTCATTTGCCAATGAGAATTTGGAATATGGTTTTTACCGCAGGGTAAGATATGAGTAAGCAAGCCTCTGATGTCATTGGACGTACTTTTTATTTTGGGCGAACAATGTAATTTCGGCTTTGTTAATGTGAAATTTCAAAAGACTGTATGATATACTAAATATATTCACGTAACAACAGAAATTTTGCAACGACAATCTTCAAATTTATTTGGATCAATTCAATCATGAGGAATTGTGAGAATTTCAGCTTCAAGAAACAGACCCTAAACAAGAAGAATTGGAGCCAACTGTACACGAAAAGCTAAGTAAACTAGAAAGTTTATTATAATCTTAGCTCCTCTCATATTTTTCATAAAAGACTTTGCTTATGGTGGACAATAGCTGAAATTAGGAAAGAGGGCGGAGGTTACACGTCCATGGCGAAATTCGTCCCGTATATGGTTAGAACTGTATTTCGTAGAAACTTGTGTTCAACTGGATACTTTGATTCAGCAAATGACAGAAAAAAAGATCACAAACAAGGAGCATCTTGACCGCCCTAGTTATTCAGTGATGGCACGTTGTTTCCACATCTAGAGGTATTTCGCTACCCGCAGAACACGTCTGTCTTGCAGGTTGCAGCAATGTAAGGAACCAAATAACGTTGTTATATGCAGATGCGAAACTGTCACAAGAATTCTATGCTGCGGGCCTTTAACGCTTTGTCGAGCAATGGGTTGAGTGCTTACGTTTATAGGAGGAATATGGTGGAAAGGAGAATAACTTTCAGGCTGGTACACGCGGCTTTGTACCACTTTGGAACCTATTTATTGACACCCTCGTACGATTCCTTTGATGAACTCGTTCCACATTAGGTACCAGATATTCAATAGATGTGACTGCTTCCAGTGATCGCTCGACAATCTTGCTGTCACACAGTAACGGGTCGTTCCGCCTATTTATACGCGCAATACGATACACTCGTTCCGGTTCAAGCCTAAATGACAACGCCTGCATCGAGCGCCAATTCCCTGCAAGTCTTCCCCTATTTCGCTACAATTTTTTTAACGTTGTACTTCACCCTAAAGAAAAACATTATCCACGACCTGAACATCTCCAGACGAGTAGCCAGCAATTTACAAATTAAGTGTCTGGCAGAGGGTTCATCGAACCACCTTCTAGCTATTTCTCTAACGTTCCACTCTCGAATAACGCGCTCAGAAGAGAACACTTAAATCTTTCCATGTGAGGTCTAATTTTTCTTATTTTATTGTGATGATCACTTTTCCCTATGTAGATGGTGGCCAAAAAAGTATTTTCACATTCTGAGGAGGAAGTTCGTGATTGAAATTTCATGAGAAGATCCTGCAGCATCGAAAAACGACTGACTCGCGTATCATATCAGTGGCACTCACATCCATATTTGGCGATAATATAAAACGAGCAGCCCTTCTTTGAACACTTTCGATGTCTTCCGTCAAGATACTACAATGAACGACACTACTCCAGAAGAGGACGGACAAGCGTGGTGTAGGCAGCCTCCTTAGTGGACCTGTTGCATCTTCCAAGGGCTCTGACAATAAAATACAGTCTCTGAGCCGGGCGCGGTGGTCTCGCGGTTCTAGGCGCTCAGTCCGGAACCGCGTGACTGCTACGGTCGCAGGTTCGAATCCTGCCTCGGGCATGGATGTGTGTGATGTCCTTAGGTTAGTTAGGTTTAATTAGTTCTAAGTTGTAGGGGACTGATGACCTAAGATGTTAAGTCCCATAGTGCTCAGAGCCATTTTTGAACAGTCTCTGATTTGCTTTACCCACAACAATATCTGTGTGATCGTTCCAATTTAAGTTATTCTTTTTACATTTGTGTGATTTACTGAATAATCGAAATTTAATGAATTCTTTTTAGTAATCATCTATATGACTTCACACTTCTCATTATTTAGAATCAACTGCCACTTTTCGCAGCATGCAGATATCTTGTCTAAATCATTTTTCGTTTACTATTGATCTTCTGATGACATAGCAAGACGTTAAATGACAGCATCATCCTCAAACAATGTAAGAGGGCTGCTCAGATTGTCTCCTAATCGTTTATATAGACCAGGAACAGCATGGGCAACGCCAGAAATCACTTCCGTTTTACTCGATGACTTTCGCTCGGTTACTGCGAACTGTGGTCTTTCTAACAGCAAATCACGAATGCAGTCGCACAACTGAAATGGTACTCCGTAGGAACGCAATGTGATTGGAAGTCGTTTGTGAGGAACGATGTCAAAAGCCTTGTGGAAACCTAACAAAGTGGAGTTAATTAGAGATCCCCTGTGAATAGCACTCATGGCTTCATGAGAATAAAGGGCTAGTTGTGTTTCACAAGAACAATATTTCCTGAATCCGCGTTGGCTATTTGTTAACAAATCGTTTTCATGATGTTCCTCTTCCTTCGATTCTCTTCTCCCAATGAGTCTTTATGGGTTGTTCCGCTAATGGTCACCCTGGAGGGATACTCTTGTGAGACATACTGCGAATGTAGCACCTTAAAGTGACTTGTAGTCAAAAACGTTACTGAATTTTCTGCATATTTGTGACATGTTCAGTATATATATATATTTTTTAATAAGTTTTGGGTCAACTACTGACCCTGTGCCAGCTGACAATCTTTCGGAGGGCGTCCTTCTTAAAATATATTTTGTGGTGCACCAGATGTCACTATTACGCCAGCTGGTTTTGCAGCTGATGGTCAGATGCGTAACGTGAGCGTAATCTTTATACAAGTACTTTAGTGCTACGAACTCTAAGCGAATATGCTGGAGTGCTGATCAGTTGCATATCGAAGTTTGTAGTATAACATTTCATGTCGATCTTCTGTTTGTTGAATGCCCCTTGATGGTTACAGAGTTCTGATGACGAGGAGTGTCCCTACATGACAACCCGTAGCCACTCGAAATGTAAATTGAAAGTTACAATAAGCTGTTACTCAATGTTGTCAAAGACCTCCTTCATACAGGACGTTGACAGCTATCGATTGCGACTTTTCAGAGAGCTTAAATACAGCTATCGTCGCTGAAACCGTCGTATAACCTGAGTATAATGTCGCAACATCACTCCAAAAGCAATAAAACACTCATACTGTTGTGTGGCCTCTTCCCTTCAATATCCTGAAATAACTGTGTTTGCTGTCTGTTGCGTGATGCACTTTGTATACATCTTTTTAAAAAAGAAAAGACATTGATCGGGACAAAAGCCGAGAGGCGATTTTGCAGCCATTCTAGGTCCTCTCCTCAATAGGTGGCGTAAAATCTGCTATCAATTATTACGAGCCCCATACGTCGCAAAAGAAATCTGCTTTTATCACAGGGTGTACAAAATATTTAATAGTGCCCTAGCTGCATAGTATTTGCAACAAACTCCAATAAGTAAATTAAAATAAGAAACAGAATGCAAGGAATTACTGTCTACTTTGTAGAATAATTACTTTTTCTACTGTCATGTACTTAATTAGCCGGTTTTGCTTTGCGATGGATGTCAATGACGTTATTTATCTGAAGATAATATTCGTTCGATATATACCACAATGACATCGAGACGGCTGCTTGGGAATTGAGAGCTCTCTGGGTCGCATTATTACATCTAACATTATTAAATCGATACAACTTCAGTTATGTCTGAGAACTCTTACTAGTAAATAAATGTATCGCACGTAAGCTCTATTGTTTAACAGATGCACTGCTGTTAACCGTTATTACTGAATTGTCGATTCAGCTAAAGTTAGAAGAAATAGGTTTACTACGACACAATTAACATTGGAACTAAGTCAGCTTTCACAGGGAAGTGTACTGCTCATTCAAGAATATATTCTGGTTAGTGTTTAAAAGGTACGTACCGGATTTACACTACTGGCCCTTAAAACTGCTACACCGCGTAGATGATGTGCTACTGACGCGAAATTTAACCGACAGGAAGAAGATGCTGTGATATGCAAATGATTAGCTTTTCAGAGCATTCACACAAGGTTGGCGCCGGTGGCGACACCTACAACGTGCTGACATGCGGAAAGTTTCCAAACGATTTCTTATACACAAACGGCAGTTGACCGGCGTTGCCTGGTGAAACGTTGTTGTGATGCCTCGTGTAAGGAGGAGAAATGCGTACTATCACGTTTCCAACTTTGATAAAGGTCGGTTTGTAGCCTATCGCGATAGCGGTTTATCGTATTGCGACACTGCTGCTCGCGTTGGTCGAGATTCAATGACTGTTAGCAGGATATGGAATCGGTGGGTTCAGGACGGTAATACGGAACGCCTTGCTGGATCCCAACGGCCTCGAATCACTAGAAGCTTATCCGAATGGCTGTAACGGATCGTGCAGCCACGTCTCGATCCCTGAGCAACAGATGGGAACGTTTGCAAGACAACAACCATCTGTACGAACAGTTCGACGACGTTTGCAGCAGCATGGACTATCAGCTCGGAGACCATGGCTGCGGTTATCCTCGACGCTGCATCACAGACAGGAGCGCCTGCGATGGTGTACTCAACGACGAACCTGGGTTCAC
The DNA here is from genome assembly GCF_021461395.2 of Schistocerca americana. Taxonomy (NCBI): domain Eukaryota; kingdom Metazoa; phylum Arthropoda; class Insecta; order Orthoptera; family Acrididae; genus Schistocerca; species Schistocerca americana. The sequence continues at coordinate 168,808,912 of NC_060128.1, read as the reverse complement.
GAATGGCAAAACGTCGTTTTTTCGGATGAATTCAGGTTCTGTTTACAGCTTCATGATGGTCGCATCCGTGTTTGGAGACATCACGGTGAACGCAAATTGGATGCGTGATGGTATAGGGTGTCATTGGTTACACGTCTCGGTCACCTCTTGTTCGCATTGATGGCACTTTGAACAGTGGACGTTAGATTTCAGATGTGTTACGACCCGTGGCTCTACCCTTCATTCGATCCCTGCGAAACCCTGCATTTCAGCAGGTCCTGTATGGGCCTTTCTGGATACAGAAAATATTCGACTGCTGCCCTGGCCAGCACATTCCCCAGATCTCTCACCAATTGAAAACGTCTGGTCAAAGGTGGCCGAGCAACTGGCTCGTCACAATACGCCAGTCACTACTCTTGATGAACTGTGGTATCGTGTTGAAGCTGTATGGGCAGCTGTACCTGTACACGCCATCCAAGCTGTGTTTGACTCAATGCCCAGGCGTATCAAGGCCGTTATTACGGCGAGAAGTGGTTCTTCTGGGTACTGATTTCTCAGGATCTATGCACCCAAATTGCGTGAAAATATAATCACATGTCAGTAATATATTTGTCCAATGAATACCCGTTTATCATCTGCATTTCTTCTTGGTGTAGCGTATTTCAAGGAATACAGATTCGCCATTACGATATGCTACGGCGTTTCATAGATAGTGCGGATTGATGTAAAACGAATAAGGCTATACCAAAAACCCCATTACCGCCACCTAACTATGTACTAATTGCTTTTTCTTCTTTCAGGCGATATTTATTTGTGAGAAGAATGGCTGATGAATCCAATTACATCCTGGAACAACGAATAGTCATGAGTACTGGAGTTCATGAACGGCCTTACACTGGGAAAACACTGAGAGAGATTCGAAATGACTTCACCATTAAATATGGCTACAACACCGAAACTAACAATATTACGGTGAGAGAAGAAGATGTTCCATAAAAGACAGACCAGGCTCTGGAAGAGCGAGCGTAGGAGCAGACACCATGTGCGGAAGTTGCAGCATCGGGGGAACGTTCGCCAAAAAAGCCGATTCGCAAGCAATCACGATAAATGAACATCCCATTAACGACTTTACGGCGCCGTATATGAAAAAACATAAACCTAAAACTGTTCAGACCTCGTTTGGGAATGAACTGAGTGACCAAGACCTGGAGAATCGACGGAAGGCCTGTGCTCGGTTACTGGAGGTGCTCGACACAATTCCCAAATGTGCAAAAGTTATGTTCTCAGATGAATGTGCTTCTCACAGTAGTGCAAGAGACAGACATGCTTCATCTTAAGTATTAATAACCTCTTCAGCTGTATTTAGTCCTTTATTACTGTATCACTACCGACAACATGAGATGGTTGCGAAACCTGGACGTTATATCGCTGCAATCTAGAACGCTTCAACCAACAGAAGCTAAGATATATCATGAACCTGAAATGGGATGACTTCATATCCAACACGGCTGTTCTAGAGAACGCAAAAATGCATAGCATGGTAGCTCTTATCATTGGGCATCAACTCAGATGTGTCGGACATGTCCAGCGGATGAAAAATGACAGACTTCCACGCCAAATGCTGTACAGCGAAGTGAGCACAGGTAAAAGGCCACGAGGCGCCCCTCTCAAACGTTATAAGGATCAGTACAAGAAAAATCTGAAAAACTTGAACATCGATCCGAGTAACAGGTCCACAATAGCAGAAGACCGAAGTCGCTGGCGCTCAGTTACCTCAAATGCTCTTCACACTTTGAGCTGAAACGTCGAAGAATGAGAATGACAAACGCTGGAGACGTAAACTCCTCCAGGCTGAGCCGCGTCCTCCACCTTCCATCAGCTGTAATGTCTGTGGCCGCCTGTTCCACGCTAGTATTGGATTGCTAAGCCGTCAACGACACTTCCACGCCTGAACCGTGACAAAGGAAATCTCAGGAGAGAAATGAAAACTCGGATACGAGTATCAGCCGACGACGACGACGACTACCGACAACGAATGTTGCGTAAAAAGATTCCGAGCTTTTCCAAAAAATTGTTCAAATGGCTCTGAGCGCTATGCGACTTAACTTCTGAGGTCATCAGTCGCCTAGAACTTAGAACTAATTAAACCTAACTAGCCTAAGGACACCACACACATCCATGCCCGAGGCAGGATTCGAACCTGCGACCGTAGCGGTCGCATGGTTCCAGACTGTAGCGTTCAGAACCGCGCGGCCACTCCGGCCGGCCGAGCTTTTCCGCTCTAATGTTTTAATCATATAGAAATTCTTCCAATTTTTTGCTAGAAGTTCTAGCTCCGAATGACGCAGTATTGAATGTTATATGGGCGGCCTCTTTATCTGAAATTACGGTCCTGTGTTTTTAATGGTCTCGTTCTAGTGGTATATGATACGAAAAACCTGTATATGTACTGCATCTGTGTGTTGTGTTATACACCTTGTTTTCTGATTTTAAATTTACCGCCTTCAAATGGTTCAAATGGCTCTGAGCACCACGGAACTTAACTTCTGAGGTCATCAGTCCCCTAGAAGTTAGAACTACTTAAACCTAACTAACCTAAGGACATCACCCCGAGGCAGTATTCGAACCTGCGACCGTAGCGGTCGCGCGGTTCCAGACTGTAGCGCCTAGAACCGCTCGGCCACCCCGGCCGGCTTACCGCCTTCATTTATATTTTACTCCGTCAGAATTTTAGGATAAGTTATTGCACAGGTGTTGCCCCTAGTAGCTCCATCCTATCAATGTTTTATGTGCATTACATTTATATAGTTTTAGTGGGTATGTATATCCAGTTTACGATCTCTCATTCTTATCACTGCTGCGTCGCCGCGCCACCTATTGAGGTGATTCTGTATTAGGATTTAGTACTAGCACACGACGCTGTGGCGCATTATGCTTACTACCTGAGCCCCCATCTTACTCTGTTACTCGCTCCTGTGAACGGGATCGCGTTATACAGATCTTGGTGCCTCACGCGTCGATCTAGAAAAGGTAATGATTTTACTGTTTTATATTTCGAATTTTTACTGAGTTTAACGAAGGCGATGTTAGCCTGATATATTCGACGATGCGCTTTGGCTACACTAACTAAAGGATTCTTCTAAGAAATACCAAATTAAGGTATTTGCTCTTTCAATTAGTTGATCTGTTTATACATGCTTATGGGTTATCCATGTCTGCACAACGCGATCGCGATTCTTAAATAGATGTATTTGTTCTCTGTTTTCTGTGTAGATAACCTTAAGATGCTTAAAATAAGGCGAAACGCGTCATTGAAAAATAAAAAACTAAAATTGGAACCAAGACTGTTTTGAACCAATACTTTTAATCATATGTGCATCTGAACATGTGGCTTACAGTGCCACGGAACCAGTAGTGATCCAATAATAAAGGACTAAATACAGCTGAAGCGGTTATTAACACCCAAGATGAATACTCATAGCTGTGGTTGCCCCACTTACAAGGTTGTCTGCAGAGACATGTTTATTTCTGGAGTAAGGAAAACGTGCACTTGGGTTTGAGGAAGTGGAAATGAACCCGCCCCATGTCATGACATGGGATGCAAGTCCATATTTCTTTGAAAATCCCGAAACTCAGTGAATCAGGGAACGTATCTCTCCATGCTACGCGACTGATTTGTATCGGTATTGAAACGTTTGGGACTTCTTGGTCGTATCTGGTCCCAACAAGATGGAGCGACAGCGCATTTGTAACATGTGTAAGGAAATACCTCACCGATGTGTTCAGAGGCCGACGGATTGGAAGAGGATCATCTACGCACCGTTACCGGCACTTCTGGAATAACCCCCCCCCCCCCCCCCCCACCATTCTCCAATTCCCGATATGAGGAGATCGTGTGACAACGTATTATGGGGACAAAACAAATAGAAAGGCGCCCAGACTCGATATCAGACAACTGAGGACCTCAAAGACGCTGTTCGGAATGCATTTTCTTCTATGACGCCAGCAGCGCTGTGGCGAATACCACATCGCACCTGGACGCGAATAATTTCCAGATCACTTGGAGTAAACGGTGGTAATCTGATGGTACACCCTCCTCTCACAAGATCCCTGCTGTTGAAAGAACGTTTCGCACGATTGTAAGCAATGTAGAGGGGGTGTAACGGGACTTTAGGAACAGCCTGTACAGTAGCATCCTGCAGCCAAGTTCACATTCCCCCAGGAAATTCTATTATCTTTTTTACGGACTTTGTTTCATAGAAACGTATTGGACAACTATCATCCACTGTTCATCGGTAAAGCTTTGCTTGCACACGGACGGATTCCGGGCGATCTGTGGAGATCGATTAAGTAGTTCCTTACAGATACCAGTCACCATTCCCGAGCTAGCTACCGGATTCTACAGAAAGCTGTACGGAAAATGCCAGCAAATTAATAGTACTGCTAAACGGAATAACGCCGTTAACTTAAATCAACGTGTCCTATTAAAACAAGGAAAAAAATACCTCTATGTCGTTGATTAGTCTCAGGCTTTATGCAACAACCTTTTCTAAGACTGAATCATTGTGATTTTCCATACTGCTCATTAAATTCACACATTTGAGCTTTCACAGTAAGAGTTCCTTTAGACTTCTTTAACAACTTTCCCTTGGGTTGGCACAGAGTTAATTACAGTCCGTTAGAAAGATATTTTACGATCTCTTTTTGTCAAGCAGAACAAATGTGAACTCAAACCTGCACAGCGCCTGCTGTGTACGCAACCCGCTGCAAACTTGAGCTACGCAGGTTGCCTGGCAAGGTGCCTCTTATTCCACCTCCTGGCGTTGTTACTCTATTATAAATGGTGACATTGCCAATGGCGAGGTTATAATGGGAACCAAAACACAAGATCATATCACTTCGAACGCAAGAACACGAAGTGTAAGCAAGATTAATAACGAGATGCTGAAACGTAAATGTGGCCAGTAATCGCTTTGTTTTCAACATCAGCACAAATTGCTTCCGCATAGATGTAGGTTAGAAAAACGACGCGGCTATTGTGTCATACACCCATATTTGCATATATTCGATAAGAAACGCTAGAAGATTGCTACTGTGTGTGTGTTGCTGGGCGTTAGGCCCTGTAACAGCTACCCAGTTTCAGTGCCATGTTGGTCCATATGGTGGGTGCTCCAAATACTCCACACATGGTAAACGTTGGCCACGCCTTCTACTGAAGGCAATATGCAGGCCATTTACGACGTTATGCGGTCGAATAGCGACGACTTCTTATAAACTTACCACATACCTACATCTGCATCTACATAGATAATACGTAGACCACCGACAGTGCGTGGCAGGTGGTACCTTCAACCCCTGCTAGTAATTCACTTCCTTGTTCCACTCGCAAGTGGAGCCAGGAAAAAGTGACAGTCTATACGCTTCCGTGCGAGCCTTGATTCCTTTTGCGTTGTATTCCCGATCGTTACACTTCCTATACGTTAGTGGCAGTAAAATCGTTCTGCAGTCGAGGCAAACTTTCTCTGTAGTGTTTCGTGAAAAGAATGCCATCTTTCCTTCCTTTAATCCGCCCTTATCAGGATTCCAAACACTCGAGCAGCACTCAAGAATTGGTCGCGGAAGTGTTGTGTACGCAGTCTACTTTTCAGATGAGCTATACTTTCCTAGATCCTTCCAGTAAACGAAACTAGACCATTCGCTTTCCTCGCCACCGTCCTTACGGACTCACACCGCTTTGCAATGATACCTCTGCGCATGCAACCGATTTTCCCATTCACTGCAACATTATCAGCAAACAGTCGTAGACAGCTGCTTATCCGATTCGTCAAATCCATTATGTAGTAATAGTCCCCCATTCGGATCTCCGGGAGGGGACTGCCAAGGGGGAGATTACCATGAGAAAAAGATTGAATAATCAACGAAAGGATAACGTTCTACGAGTCGGGGAGTGGAATGTGAGAAGCTTGAACGTGGTAGGGAAACAAGAAAATCTGAAAAGGGAAATGCAAAGGCTCAATCTAGATATAGTAGGGGTCAGTGAAGTGAAGAGGAAAGAAGTATTTGTTGTCAGATGAGTATAGGGTAATATCAACAGCAGCAAAAATGGTATAACGGGAGTAGGATTTGTTATGAATAGGAAGATAGGACACTAACTGTATTGTGGTGAACAGTTCAGTGATAGCACTGTTCTTATCAGAATCGACAGCAAATCAACAACGCCTACAATTGTTCAGGTATACATGCCGATGTCGCAGGCTGTGGATGAAGAGATAAAGTGCATGAGGGTATTGGAAGAGTAATACAGTATGTAAAGGGATCTGAAAATCTAATAGTCATGGGAGAATAGAATGTAGTTGTTGGGGAAGGCGTAGAAGGAAAGGTTATAGGAGAAAATAATGGCTTGGGACAAGGATGCTTCAGCTAGTAATAGTGAATACCCTGTTCATCAATCACAAGAGGAGGAGATATGCTTGGAAAAAGTCGATTGATCCGGGAAGCTTTCAGTTAGATTATATCATGGTCAGACAGTGATTCCGAAATCAGATAGTAGATTGTAAGGCGTACTCAGGAGCAGACATAGATTCAGATCACAACAAAGTAGTGATGAAGGGTAGGCTGAAGTTCAAGACATTAGTCAGGAAGAATCAATACGCAAAGAAGTGGGATACGGAAGTACTAAGGAATGACGAGATACAGTTGAAGATCTCTGAGGCTATAGGTACAGCAATAACGAATAGCTCAGTAAGCAGTAAAGCTGAAAAGGAATGGACATCTCTAAAAAGGGCCATCACAGAAGTTGGGAAGGAAAACATAGGTACAAAAAAGGTATCTGCGAAGAAATCATCGATAACAGAAGAAATACTCAGTTGATTGATGAAACGAGGAAGTACAAAAATGTTCCGGGAAACTCAGGAATACAGAAATAGAAGTTGCTGAGGAATGAAATAAATAGGAAGTGCAGGGAAGCAAAGACGAAATGGCAACAGGAAAATGTGAAGACATCGAAAAAAAATGATTGTCGGAAGGACAGACTCAGCATACAGGAAAGTCAAAACAACCTTTGGTGACATTAAAAGCAACGGTGGTAACATTAAGAGTGCAGAGGGGATTCCACTGTTAAATACAGAGGAGAGAGCGGATAAGATGGAAAGAATACTTTGAAAGCCTCTATGAGGGGGAATATTTGTCTGATGTGATAGAAGAAGAAACAGGAGTCGATTTAGAAGAGATAGGGGATCCAGTATTACAATCAGAATTTAAAAGAGCTTTGGAGGACTTACTGTCAAATAAGGCAGAAGGGATAGATAACATTCCATCAGAATTTCTAAAATCATTGGGGAAGAGGAAACAAAACGATTATTCACGTTGGTGTGTAGAATGTATGAGTCTGGCGACATACCGTCTGACTTTCGGAAAAGCATCATCCGCACAATTCCTAAGACAGCAAGAGCTGACAAGTGCGAGAATTATCACACAATCAGCTTAATAGCTCATGCATCCAAGTTGCTTACAAGAATAATATACAGAAGAATGGAAAAGAAAATTGAGAATGCGCTAGGTGACGATCAGTTTGGCTTTAGGAAACGTAAAGGGACGAGAGAGGCAATTCTGACGCTACGGATAATAATGGAAGCAAGGCTAAAGAAAAATCAAGACACTTTCATAGGATTTGTCGACCTGGAAAAAGCGTTCGACAATATAAAATGGTGCAGGATGTTCGAAATTCTGAGAAACGTAGGGGCAAGCTATTGGGAGAGACGGGTCGTATACAGTATGTGCAACAGCCAAGAGGGAATAATAAGAGTGGACGACCAAAAAGGAAGTGCTCGTACTAAAAAGGATGTAAGATGAGGATGTAGCCTTTCGCCCCTACTGTTCAATCTGTACATCCAGGAAGCAATGATGGAAATAAAAGAAAGGTTCAGCAGTGGAATTAAAATTCAAGGTGAAAGGATATCAATGATACGATTCTCTGATGACATTGCTGTCCTGAGTGAAAGTGAAGAATAATTACATGATCTGCTGAACGGAATGGACTGTCTGATGAGTACACAGTATGGACTGAGAGAAACTCGATGAAATACGAAGGTAGTGAGAAGTAGCAGAAATGAGAACAGCGAGAAAGTTCACATCAGGTTTGATGAAGTTAAGGGAGTCTGCTACCAGGCAGTAAAATAACCAATGACGAACGGAGCAAGGAGGACATCAAAAGCAGACTTCCAATGGCAAAAAGGGCATTCATGGCCAAGAGAAGTCTACTGATATCAAGTATCGGCCTTAATTTGAGGAAGAAATTTCTGACACTGTACGTCTGGAGTACAGCATTGTATGGAAGATGGACTGTGGGAAAACAGGAACAGAAGAGAATCGACACATTTGAGATGTGGTGCTACAGACGAATGTTGAAAATTAGGTGGACTGATAAGGCAAGGAATAAGGAGGTTCTGCGCAGAATCGGAGAGGAAAGGAACATGTGGAAAACACTGATAAGGAGAAAGGACAGGATGATAGGACATCTGTTAAGACACGACGGAATGACTTCCACGGTACTAGAGAGAGCTGTAGAGGACAAACACTGTAGAGAAAGACAGAGGTTGGGATACACCCAGCAAATAATTGAGGACGTAGGTTGCAAGTGCTACTCTGAGATGAAGAGGTTAGCACAGGAGAGGAATTCGTGGTGGGCAGCATCAAACCAGTCAGAAGACTGATAACCAAGAAAAAAAAGAGGGTGTGGTTATAATTAAACATTCACTACTTGAAAGGGCCCGCATGCAAAACGAGTGATCATGTCACAATGAAACATTGTGGAAATATTTGTGAGGACCTGCGAAAGAGAAATAACGAATAAACTATTGAAAGATGTCTGAGTTTCTAGATCGGGGGGGTAGCATTTTTCGATTGTGTGCAATGTGTATGTTCCAGATTGCAAACGTTGCTCAGTGTGAGGACCATCTACTCCCACGATGGCCTGGAACCACACTAGAGATACAAGTTCACAATTGTTCGCATCACTTTTCGAACCGTGGACCACGGAATGTTCAGCTGTGGGGCACTGCTCGTGCACTGCATGAAGATCGCACATTGCGTCCAGAATTCTCAGCCGTGGCGACAGCTACTTCTTCATCAGTTTGTGGCGCAGTTGGCCATCGGCCTCTCCCAGGAGCAATTCCCACTCCGTCAGTTAATTCCAACTTCCGAATCACGTTCGTTAACCCCAGTACAGAAAGAGGACCTCTCCGCATTCCTTTAATGCGCCGATACTCGCGGTGAGCAGGGTCACCGTTGCTGTTGTTTTGGTAAAACAACGTCACGAGTAAAGTCCTGCTCAGCTTTGCCCAGACCGCTGTTCACTCTCTGCATCTGTAATGCACACTGATGCTTGTGTTCCAACCCTACGTCGCCGTACCAATACCGGCGCCTAATGCTAAGTCGCGATACTAACATTACTAACTCCGCAAATCCTGTAGCGCACAGTCCGAACATCATTCCCGTATAGTTGGGTACCCATACAGTAACAAATTTTCTGTCTACAGCGAGCCAAGTAGGAAAAGTTTATTTACAACCACCCCGTACACAGGGAAATAAAGTAGTCTTGCCACACTTTATAACACTAGACATACTTCTTTGTCTTGCCTGTCGTGACACAAGTTAGTGTTACCCTCTGGGAGGATTTTGGGTTTCGACAGTATGTCTGTCTAGCGGATAAGGGATATCGGACACTAATTTCGATTATAAAGCAATTTATAAAAAAACAAAACAGGCTTTACTTTGGGGATATTGAAAGTATAAAAGCTCATACGAATGAAACAATAAACGGTCGCCACCCTAATTAGGTATATTAATTTGAAACATTAGTGCAAGGAAATTGAACTTTAGTAGTTGTAGTGACTTTAATTAAAATTCCCTTTGAGTAGTACACTGGATACACACGACTACAGGGCGATCTAAGATTTGGGTAGCAGTAGTTACCACTAATGCACAAACCAATTATCAAAGAAAGCAAGATTGCATTCCACTTATAATAATAACAGTTACGATTACAATCATTATGTAACTCAGTACTGAGATGTTACTGTAGGAAATAGTGAACTAAATTTGGGCATGAAAAGAGTTCTGACTTAACTGAGAAACAAATATCACAAATAAAATTAAATAATACTACATGTTACGCCCTCGCCAAGGTAGCCCCTGCGGGCCGGCAACACATCTAACACCACACAGGACCGAGGTTGTCTATGCCCAAGGCGTAAGGAATGGTAGACATCGGCTGTTTTGGAAACAGACATTCCGCGTACTACTTCCTGCAGAGGGAATTCGAGATGGCCTGCAGGAAGTATTACTAGACCAACATCTGATTGGCTGCCCAATACTTTTTTTTGAAGGCTAGAGCCAGCACCGGACGTCAGTCCACGCCAAATACCGACCTCAAGGACGTCTGCACAGAAGACTACGTCTTCACCATCGGAATGTCCGCCCCAGTAGCTGAGTGGTCAGCGTGACGGATTGCCGTCCTCTGGGCCCGGGTTCGATTCCCGGCTGGGTCGGAGATTTTCTCCGCTCAGGGACTGGGTGTTGTGTTGTGTTCATCATCATTTCATCCCCATCCGGCGTGCAGGTCGCCCAATGTGGCGCCGAATGTAATAAGACCTGCGATATGGCGGCCGGACCTGCCCCGCGAGGGGCCTCCCGGCCAATGACGCCAAACGCTCATTTCCATTTTTTACCATCGGAATTGGACTTGGAATTAAGTGTGTGTGTGTTACCAAGGATTTTTGTGGGAAACTTAGAAGTTATCTTTTATTGCGTCTAGTAGGAAATTCTTACTGGCTTTGTGATTGTGACTTTTCGTTGTTATTCAGTCATTTCCATGTAGACTCACGTAAATAAAAATTGTGTTGTAAAAATTTTCAAATTGTCAGTTACAACACTACATATACACATTTTTATACTCCCATTTATATCCCAATTACCTTTATGATATGAGAAGAATATAGTGAGGACCCATAAACTGAGCCGGCCAGAGTGGCCGTGCGGTTCTAGGCGCTACAGTCTGGAGACGAGCGACGCTCCGGTCGCAGGTTCGAATCCTGCCTCGGGCATGGATGTGTGTGATGTCCTTAGGTTAGTTAGGTTTAATTAGTTCTAAGTTCTAGGCGACTGATGACCTCAGAAGTTAAGTCGCATAATGCTCAGAGCCATTTGAGCCCATAAACTGATATTGTCTCTCTAGGCAAACTCTATGATTATTTCAGAAGCAAAGTTCAATTCAATCAACATTAATTCTTAGCCCCACTTGGAATAATTTATGTTTTCATCCTTTAAAGCAAATTGCTCAACACTGAGCTCAATTAACCAAAAAAATATCTTTCATGTTAGCAATCAAGACTAAATTACGTTTCAAATGAGTTCAATTTAAGTGCCTTTTTCATAACCTGTGAAGCAGGTATTTTAGACAGTAACAGCTACACTCTCTGGCACTGAATTTTTGCACATTTAATACACAGAAACAAAGCACAAGTTAGTTAGAAACAGGATATTCGGTTTTCTGCGCACTTATGAGGGGATCCTGCTTCGGTTCATGATTATGATAAAGTTAGGGTCCAAAACATGGGTTCATTGCACTTGGATTATTATTGAAAACACTCACACAAATTTACTCGTCCATGCTATAATACATGACACTAATAACAGATGGAGAAAATCTGAGAGCTGTCATAGAATACAACAAAGTAGTAACTGAAATGAGCAGTGACTGGTGCAGAGCCAACCTTTTATCAATAAACAAATTGAAAACTGAAGATATTTACACCCTGAAACCAATTGAACAGAATACAAAAAATGTCAAGTTAGTAGGTTTACATATAGATCAAAAACTTACTTGGGACAGACACACAAATTATCTATGTGACAAACTTGCTCGAACTCTCTTTCTATTACACAAGCTGAGACACGTTATCAGTAAAAATCTGCTAATCTCCAAATACTTTGCTTTTTTCCATTCACAACTGCAATATGGGTTACTTCTTTGGGGTAACTCAGTGGGTTCAAGTACCATCTTCAAGTGGCGGAAGAAAGCAGTTAGGTGCATTTTAGGACTAGCACCAAGACAAAGTTGCAAAAATCATTTTAAAGAACTAAAGATAATGACACTACCTAGTGCATACATTTATAATTGTTTAATATATGCTAAAGAGAACGTTGTTGTTGTTGTGGTCTTCAGTCCTGAGACTGGTTTGATGCAGCTCTCCATGCTACTCTATCCTGTGCAAGCTTCTTCATCTCCCAGTACCTACTGCAACCTACATCCTTCTGAATCTGCTTAGTGTATTCATCTCTTGGTCTCCCTCTACGATTTTTACCCTCCACGCTGCCCTCCAATGCTAAATTTGTGATCTCTTGATGCCTAAAAAGATGTCCTACCAACCGATCCCTTCTTCTAGTCAAGTTGTGCCACAAACTTCTCTTCTCCCCAATCCTATTCAATACCTCCTCATTAGTTAGGTGATCTATCCACCTTATCTTCAGCATTCTTCTGTAGCACCACATTTCGAAAGCTTCTATTCTCTTCTTGTCCAAACTAGTTATCGTCCATGTTTCACTTCCATACATGGCTACACTCCATACAAATACTTTCAGAAACGACTTCCTGACACTTAAATCTGTACTCGATGTTAACAAATTTCTCTTCTTCAGAAACGATTTCCTTGCCATTGCCAGTCTACATTTTATTTCCTCTCTACTTTGACCATCATCAGTTATTTTACTCCCTAAATAGCAAAACTCCTTTACTACTTTAAGTGTCTCATTTCCTAATCTAAAGAGAACGTAAAGAACTTTAATTTAAAATCTGAAGTGCATGTTCATAATACTCGAAATAGTAGTAAAATAGTCCTACTGTACACAAGGCTGACATTAACACAAAAGAGCCATTAACACATTAGCTTGAAATTTTATAACAAGTTCTCAAAGGCTGTGAGCGATCTACCGATGAATAACTTTAAGCAAACAATAGAAGCGTAGCTCAAATGTACGCCGTATTACTCCCTTGATGAGTTTCTAAACAGTGACACAAAAGAGATATGCTACATGAAACGAAAAACTGCCATATGAATTATACCTACATGTTTGTGACAGTAACGTACCAACAAAGACTTTTACATGGATACGTAAGAAGTACCATAAATATATCTTGATACTATTGTATATTTAACTGTTATGATGTATTATCATTATTATTATTGTGAATGAATAATTGTTGTATTATCAATATTACTTTAGCATGCGTATCTGTTTGCCCTGCACAGGCACAATTATATACAATAATAATTATTGTATTTTTTAAAAAAGTGTATTGAACACACTGACGATGCCAATTGTATGGAAAACATACTGTAAGGCAAATAAAGATTCTATTCTATTCTATATCCGTGTGCGTGAAGTTGTCGAGCAGTGGCGAAGTAGTGGTGGCAAGCTAACTGTGCCCACGGTTCTTGATGTTGAATGCTCTTTACAATTTCTTCTTGGCGACGGATTTTTATCGTGTTAGAGCCATTCCGTATTGCCGAAAGTATTATGCAACAGCCAAATCCACATCCGAGGCTATTTGCCATGCTAAACGGCTTCCAACTGCCTCCCTTGGCACCCTCGATGTTTATCGTGCCACGTCTGGCCACTGACTGCGTATCATTGCCACCAAGTAGCCGCTTAGTTCGACCGCCAAAACCACCTTTTACATCGCGCCGAGCTACTTCCGTTGCAGATGGACTTCTCTACAACTTTTACCTTTGACAATACAAGTTCCCTAAGCATGAACCAGCTTCCAGTATACAAATTTTTCTTTATGAACATAGATATATTATAAAATTTTATTATTTTTAAACATCATTTAGCTTCTACAATATATATCTATTACAAACTTTAACCTTCCTGTCACAAATAAATGACCTTAAGTAACAAAGAACAAACACTTCATAATCACAGATACATAGTTACATAGAACAAATCTATTTCTAATCGATATTGGTGTTACATCTTCCCTGCGACACATATGATGATACCCTTGTCCCTGATGTCAGTGCCAAGGACGTGCGAGTACGACTACTTGTGATAGGTGTGCAGTTCGCATGTAGTGTTGCAGATAGAAGTGTGCTCTTCATGCACAAGTCGTCAAGTTGTAACTACCGCTCCCGTACAAGCATGATGCCATGTCCCTTGTGTCTGTAGCCAGCGCCTAGTTAACAGTACTGTGTGCGCAAACAAAGCTGACACTCGGCGCGGTGGCTGATGGGAGCAACATTAAAGGCATTTCCCATTTACAATCGCCCCATCAGCAACCGCGTCGAGTACCAACTTCGTTTGCACGAATAATACGTGGATCGGTACGAAAAACGTGCTACATGGTAGTTGGCAATCATTCTCTTAACTGTTTAGAGCGCAAAGACGTTGTTTCACTGTTTGTAACAACGGTCCGCACATGTTTTCTTTTATAATTTTGCTTCTGTTCGGGCCCCACTCTCCAGAAATTTTATGAATGAAAGCACGGTCAGTAGCAGGCTGTATGTTTTCTATTTTTTATCAGTTGCGCTATCGGCCGATTTGGAGAATTACGATGCTATCAAACCTAAAATGGAACATACAAACATGGAGCACAATATAACGTCTGTACGTACTTTAAAAAAACGTACAGGACAGAATGAGATTTTCACTCTGCAGCGGAGTGAGCGCTGATATGAAACTTCCTGGCAGAGTAAAACTCTGTGCGGGGCCGAGACTCGATCTCGGGAACTTTTGGCCTTCACGGACAAGTGCTTTACCAGCTGAGCTACCCAAGCACGAGGTGAGGTACTGGCAGAGAACTGAAGCTGTGAAACGGGTCTCGAGTCGTGCTTAGGTAGCTCAGTTGGACGCCGGCACTGTAGCTCAGCGTGTTCGGTCAGAGGGTTAGATGTCTTCAGTAACAAAGAAAACTGAGTAAATGGATGAACTATGAACTTCAACAAGCGTCATGGGACGTGTCCCCCCCCCCCCCCCGAACAAATACAACGACCAATAACGAACAAAATGAGATTTAAAAAAGAAAAAGTTGGTAGAGAACTTGCCCGCGAAAGGCAAAGGTCCCGAGTTCAAGTCTCGGCCCGGCACGCAGTTTTAATCTGCCAGGATGTGACCTAAGCCTTATCTCTACTTACACGGGGATGAGCATCGCTTGATGCGTCATTCGAAATTTCTGTTCTAAACTTGAGGCCACATTTTATACAGTGCATAACAAATATTACGTGTGAATG
Source organism: Schistocerca americana (assembly GCF_021461395.2). Classification (NCBI taxonomy): domain Eukaryota; kingdom Metazoa; phylum Arthropoda; class Insecta; order Orthoptera; family Acrididae; genus Schistocerca; species Schistocerca americana. Next base: position 168,793,646 of record NC_060128.1, on the reverse strand, counting down.
AAAGCATGTCCTTACATCTGCATGAATACATGACAGCGCGTATAGGCTGTAGCTACTCGATGTGTGAACTGGACGTTACAACAGCTTTACTCAATGTTGTCAGTTGCTTTTTCATACATAATGTCCATAGCTATCGATTACGGCTTGCCAGAGAGCATAAATACACTCGCTGGTATGTCAGAAAAGGCCAAAATAATTTACGTTCCAAACAGAGAAATACATGACTCAGTCACGATAAACAAATTTCAGTTAACCACTACAAGAAACCTTATATACCATATATAACACACACAACACCCCGTATATATAAACATCAGTATTTTACGAATGTGCTAACGTGGATTTGTTTAGCAATAGGTTTACAGATTATTTTTCACTGTTACTTGTATTTTAATTTATTGTATCGTGATTCAGATCAGTGCAATCTTGACATTCACACTAAATTTAAAGTTGACAGAAGAGTTGTGTCTGAGCACAAGTGAAGATTCGTTGTGCTCTATGCTATATACAGTACATTTCGCTTCTTGTAGTGGTTAACTCATGTTTGCGCATCGTAACTGAGTCATCTATTTCTCTGTTTGGAATGTAAAATATTTTGCCTTTGCTGGTGTACCAGCGAGGATATTTATGCTCTCTGGCAAGCTGTAATCGATAGATGTCGACGTCGTGAATGAAGGAGGCCTTTGACAACACTGACCAACAGCTGACTGTAACTTACAATTCACATATCGAGTGGCTACAGCTTATATCGGTTGTTATGTATTTATGTAGATGTAATGACATGATTTTACTCACCTGTGTTATTTGTTATGAACCATATAAAATGTGGTCTCAAGAGAGGAATAGAAATTTTGACTACGTGCCACTTCTGATGTGAAGATTCATATGATGCTCATCCAGTTGTAAGTACAGAAATCACTTTTATCACGTCTGTAACCAGATTGGTACAATGTCTTGTAGGTTGTTGTGAAGTGCGTACTGATGTTATATTGTGCACCATCTCGTTATGTTTCATTTTAGGTCTGATATCGTCGACCGACAGCACAGTTAATCTATATTAAAAAAATGTAAACGTCCGTATGTTCAGTATCGTATATCTCGGAAAGTTCTTGACCAGGGATTTGATATTTTGACACAACGCTGCGTTCTAATATGGACGTGTTTTTAGATACCTAGTGTTTTAGTACATGATGTATAATTTACGTATACAGGTATATAACTTTTTGATATTTTTGTAACAATGTTTCTCTGGTATTAAATTTTTGTAAATTTATGTCTTACAAATACTTAAAAGTAGGTAAATAAAAAGCGAGTGTACCAGTGAAACGTTGTGTCGTAATTTTAACTTTCGGAGATTTGCGATTACGTACACTTTCTATGTAGTTTGTACAAACGGACACGTTTGTTTCTTCAAAATCTCAAATTTCCGAAAGTCCTTCATAGATTGCTTTGAAATTTTGCCAAAACATTGCTTTCGAATACTCACGTGCTTTATATACCTACCGGAACGCCATCTGGCATATACATAACACATATGTAATGAAACGGGAAGTGCTGTAGAAGTGTAAATGTTACTTTGTTCAAAAGCTTTAGTCTCCCAAAGTTCTTGAGTGATTTCTTTGAAATTTTGACACAATGTTGAATTAAATAAAGGCGTGATTTTTGGTATCTAGATTTAAAATATGTATATTTTTAATACATATAATATATAAATATATATAGAAATGTAATCTATAGATGGAAAACTTAGTTTCAAAATCGCAAAATGTACCTTTCCGATTTTCCTGAAATTTTTACACGTTACTGTAATAAACGTTTAGACACATACAGACTAAATGATTCTTAAGATCCAAGTACGAGAGTACAATATACTATAGGGAAACGTTGTTAGCAAACAGGAAAGTTTTTGATTAGAATACTACCATAGAATCTGAATTTGGAATAACGATAAACAAGGCTGAAGGTCAGAGAAAGAGAGACAGATAGACAGACAGACAGATAAACAGGGAGAGAGAGAGAGAGGGAGATGGGCAGAGGAAGGGAGAGAAGGAGATAACAACTTATATCCAATGTCCAATTCCCACACGTAGTAGAAACGTGGACTTTCTCTTTTCTTTCTTTTCCATTTAAGCAGACTGAATCACAGCAATGCGAGGCCGGGTGCAGCTAATAAAAAATAAAAACAATACAGCCTACTACATGCTTTCATTCATAAATTATATTTTCTTTTTATTTATTCTCCTTCGCGTACATGAACACTGCCGGTCCAGACTCAAAGCGACGCCTCCCCATACCTGGTATCAATCGATGGTTTCTCCAGTTTCTGAGTAATGTAAATCGCATTCTGTTCATTTGGTTAAATAACATACAATCCCCCCCCCCCATGAACCATAGACCTTGCCGTTGGTGGGGAGGCTTGCGTGTCTCAGCGATACAGATGGCCATACCGTAGGTGCAAGGGGTATCTGTTGAGAGGCCAGACAAACGTGTGGTTCCTGAAGAGGGGCAGCGGCCTTTTCAGTAGTTGCTGGGGCAACAGTCTGGATGATTGACTAACCTGGCCTTGCAACATTAACCAAAACGGCCTTGGTGTGCTGGTACTGCGAACGGCTGAAAGCAAGGGGAAACTACAGCCGTAATTTTTCCCGAGGGCATGCTGCTTTACTGCATGGTTAAATGATGATGGCGTCCTCTTGGGTAAAACATTCCAGAGGTAAAATAGTCCCCCATACGGATCTCTGGATGGGGACTACTCAAGAGGACGTCGTTATCAGGAGAAAGAAAACTGGCGGAGCATGGAATGTCAGATCCCTCAATCGGCCAGGTAGGTTAGAAAATTTAAAAAGGGAAGTGGATAGGTTAAAGTTAGATATAGTAGGAAGTAGCGACGTTCAGTGGCAGGAGGAACAAGACTTCTGGTCAGGTGAATACAGGGCTATAAATACAAAATCAAGTAGGGGTAATGCAGGAGTAGATTTAATAATGAGTAAAAAAACAGCAGTGCTGGTAAGCTACTACAAACAGCATATTGAACGCCTTATTGTGGCCACAATAGACACGCAGCCCACGCCTACTACAGTAGTACAAGTTTATATGCCAACTAGCTCCGCAGATGAAGAAATTGAAGAAATGTATGATGAGATAAAAGAAATTATTCAGACAGTGAAGGGAGACGAAAACTTAACAGTCATGGGTGACTGGAATTCGATAGTAGGAAAAGGAAGAGAAGGAAACGTAGTAGGTGAATATGGATTGGGGGTAAGAAATGAAAGAGGAAGCCGCCTGGAAGAATTTTGCACAGAGCATAACTTAATCATAGCTAGCACTTGGTTCAAGAATCATTAAAGAACGTTATGTACATGGAAGAAACCTGGAGATACAGACAGGTTTCAGATAGATTATATAATGGTAAGACAGAGATTTAGAAACCAGGTTTAAAAATTGTAAGACATTTCCAGGGGCAGATGTGGACTCTGACCACAACCTATTGGTTATGAACTGTAGATTAACACTGAAGAAACTGCAAAAAGGTGGGAATTTAAGGAGATGGGACCTGGATAAACTGACTAAACCAGAGGTTGTACAGAGTTTCAGGGAGAGCATAAGGGAACGATTGACAGGAATGGGGGAAAGAAATTCAGTAGAAGAAGAATGGGTAGCTTTGAGGGATGAAGTAGTAAGGCAGCAGAGGATCAAGTAGGTAAAAAGACGAGGGCTAGTAGAAATCCTTGGGTAACAGAAGAAATATTAAATTTAACTGATGAAAGGAGAAAATATAAAAATGCAGTAAATGAAGCAGGCAAAAAGGAATACAAACGTCTCAAAAATGAGATCGACAGGAAGCGCAAAATGGCTAAGCAGCTAGAGAACAAAAGTAAGGATGTAGAGGCTTATTTCACTAGTGGTAAGATAGATACTGCCTACAGGAAAATTAAAGAGACCTTTGAAGAAAAGAGACCCAACTGTATGAATATCAAGAGCTCAGGTGGAAACCCAGTTCTAAGCAAAGAAGGGAAAGCAGAAAGGTGGAAGGAGTATATAGAGGGTCTATACAAGGACGATGTACTTGAGGGCAATATTATGGAAATGGAAGAGGATGTAGATGAAGATGAAATGGGAGATATGATACTCCGTGAAGAGTTTGACAGAGCACTGAAAGACCTGAGTCGAAAGAAGGCCCCAGGAGTAGACAACATTCCATTAGAACTACTGACAGCCTTGGGAGAGCCAGTCCTGACAAAACTCTACCATCTGGTGAGCAAAATGTATGAGACAGGCGAAATACCCTCAGACTTCAAGAAGAATATAACAATTCCAATCCCAAAGAAAGCAGGTGTTGACAGATGTGAAAGTTACCAAACTATCAGTTTAATAAGTCACGGCTGCAAAATACTAACGCGAATTCTTTACAGACGAATGGAAAAACTGGTAGACGCCAACCTCGGGGAAGATCAGTTTGGATTCCGTAGAAATACTGGAACACGTGAGGAAATACTGAACCTACGGCTTATCTTAGAAGCTAGATTAAGAAAAGGCAAACCTACGTTTCTAGCATTTCTAGACTTAGAGAAAGCTTTTGACAATGTTGACTGGAATACTCTCTTTCAAGTTCTGAAGGTGGCAGGGGTAAAATACAGGGAGCGAAAGGCTATTTAAAATTTGGACAGAAACTAGATGGCAGTTATAAGAGTCGAGGGACATGAAAGGGAAGCAGTGGTTCGGAAGGGAGTGAGACAGGGTTTTAGCATCTCCCCGATGTTGTTCAATCTGTATATTGAGCAAGCAGTAAAAGAAACAAAAGAAAAATTCGGAGTAGGTATTACAATCCAGGCAGAAGAAATAAAAACTTTGAGGTACGCCGGTGACATTGTAATTCTGACAGAGACAGCAAAGGACTTGGAAGAGCAGTTGAACGGAATGGACAATGTCTTGAAAGGAGGATATAAGATGAACATCAACAAAAGCAAAACGAGGATAATGGAATGTAGTCGAGTTAACTCGGGCGATGCTGAGAGAATTAGATTAGGAAATGAGACACTTAAAATAGTAAAGGAGTTTTGCTATTTGGGAGAAAAATAGCTGATGATGGTCGAAGTAGAGAGGATATAAAATGTAGACTGGCAATGGCAAGGAAAGCGTATCTCAAGAAGAGAAATTTGTTAATATCGAGTATAGATTTAAGTGTCAGGAAGCCGTTTGTGGTAGTATTTGTATGAAGTGTAGCCATGTATGGAAGTGAAACATGGACGATAAATAGAATTCTTCCAATAAACCGAAGTCGGCCATTCACTTAACCTACCACAATCGTCACATGCTCGTTCCATTTTCATGTCGCTTTGTAACGTTGCGTATACATAATTCATCGATGTGACAATGTCAAGTACCACAGCACTACTGGACTCGCATTCGGGAGGACGACGGTTCAATCCCGCGTCCGGCCAACCTGATTTAGGTTTTCCGTGATTTTCCTTAAATCGCTTCGTGCAAATGCCGGGATGGTTCCTCTGAGAGGGCACGGCCGATTTCCTTCCCCGTCCTTCCATAATCCGATGGGACCGATGACCTCGCAGTTAGGTCCCCTCCCCAAATGACCCAACCAACTTATAGTGTATTCTAATATGACGGGATTCTTTTTCCTATCCTTTTGCCTCATCTAGCATTTATCTACATTTAAAGAAGTTGCCTTCAGATCACCAACTAGAAATTCTGGATACGTCATCGTGTATCCTCCTAGAATCAGTCAACGACGACGCTTCCCCTTACACCACAGCGTCATCAGCAAACAGTCACAGATTGCTGCTCACCCTGTCCGTCCGATGTTTTAAGTATATAGATAAGTAACTAAGGTAAATCATATGGTCAGTATTGTCTCGGATATTCAATATTTCTCCGGAACCCAAACAGGTGTCCACCAAGGTCAATTTCGACCAGTCTTTCCATTCTTCCGTAAATAAATTATGTAAGTGTTTTGCAGTCATTACTTATTAAACTGATGATTCGCTACTATTCATACGTTCATTATTTCTTAATCTTGTATCGTCCACATTCCACACCCATACAAAACTATACTCCATACACGTTCATACCAGTAATTCTAATACTTACTTTAGTACATGGTGACAATTATTGAACTACACTACTGGCCATTAAAATTGCTACATCATGAAGATGACGTGCTACAGAAGAGAAAATTAACCGACAGGAAGAAGATGGTGTGATATTCAAATGATTAGCTTTTCAGAGTATTCACATCAGGTTGGCGCCGGTGGCGACACCTACAACGTGCTGACATGAGGACAGTTTCCAACCGATTTCTAATACACAAAAAACAATTGACCGGCGTTGCCTGGTGAAACGTTGTTGTGATGCCTCGTGTAAGGAGGAGAAATGCGTACCATCGGAGTGTAACCTACCGCGATTGCGGTTTATTGTATCGTGACATTGCTGCTTGCTTTGGTCGAGATCCAATGACTGTTAGCAGAATATTGAATCGGTGGCTTCAGGAGGGTAATACGGAACGCCGTGCTGGATCCCAACGGCCTCGTATCACTAGCGGTAGAGATGACAGGCATCTTATCCGCATGGGTGTAACGGATCGTGCAGCCACGTCTCGATCCCTGAGTCAACAGATGGGAACGTTTGCAAGACCACAACCATCTGCACGAACATTTTGACGACGTTTGCAGCAGCATAGACTAACAGCTCGGAGACCATGGCTGTGGTTACCCTTGACGTTGCATCACAGAGAGTAGTTCCTGCGATGGTGTACTCAACGACGAACCTGGCTGCACGAATGGCAAAACGTCATTTTTTCGGATGAATCCAGGTTCTGTTTACGGCATAAAGATGGTCACATCCGTGTTTGGCGACATCGCGGTGAACGCACGTTGGAAGCGTGTATTCGTCATCGCCATACTGGTGTATCACCCGGCATGCTGGTATGCGGTGTCATTGGTTACACGCCTCAGTCACCTATTGTTCGCATTGACAGCACTTTGAACAGTGGCTCTACCCTTCATTCGATCACTGCGAAACCCTACATTTCATCAGGATAATGCACGACCGCATGTTGCAGGTCCTGTACTGTACGGGCCTTTCTGGATACCGAAAATGTTCGATTGCTGTCCTGGCCAGCACATTCTCCTCTCAGCAATTGAAAACGTCTGGTCAATGGTGGCGGAGCAACTGGCTCGTCACAATACGCCAGTCACTACTCTTGATGAACTGTGGTATCGTGTTGAAGCTGCATGGGCAGCTGTACCTGTACACGCCATCCAAGCTCTGTTTGACTCAATGCCCAAGCGTATCAAGGCCGTTATTACGGCCCGAGGTGTTTTTTCTGGATACTGACTTCTCAGGATCTATGCACCCAAATTGCGTGAAAATGTAATCACATGTCAGTTCTAGTATAATATATTTGTCCAATGAATACCCGTTTTTCATCTGCATTTCTTCTTGGTGTGGCTATTTTAATGGCCAGTAGTGTATAGTTGTTTTGAACTGGATGTCATATCATTAAGATAAAAATACATTGTTTGCTCTGCAAAAAAATCTTTCCTTTGCTAACCACATGCCTATCGGTAGTTAGAGCCTTCAGTAGTTAGACTCTTTTTATTTAGCTGGCAGTATTGGTGCTTGCGGCTTTGCTGTAGTTCGTGTGTTGAAGATTTTTGTGAGGTAAGTAACTTATGAAAGGTATAGGTTATTGTCAGGATTCCTCTTATTCAGGGCCACTCTCTTGAGTTAATTTGAAAGCAGTCAGATCGCGTTACCGTTGAATATTGTAACTAATGAATAGGAGGAGTGGTCATAGTAAGGGTCATTCCTTTGTATTAATTATTTGATGTCAGGTTATCATTTTTGAGCAGTCAGTTTGCGTTGCGCTAGGATATTGTGGGTCAGTGTTGAAATGATAATGTAGCAAAGAGACAGTACATTCAGTTTCATTCAGCAGTTTAAGAAGGTTCACTTACATTCAGCAGTTTACGTAAAATCATTTAAATAAAGAAATTCCAACATACACAGACGGATTCAGCAGTTTAAGAAGGTTCAGCAGTTTAAGAAGGTTCACTTACATTCAGCAGTTTACGTAAAATCATTTAAATAAAGAAATTCCAACATACACAGACGGATTCAGCAGTTTAAGAAGGTTCAGCAGTTTAAGAAAGTTCACTTACATTCAGCAGTTTACGTAAAATCATTTAAATAAAGAAGTTCCAACAAACACAGACGGCGATAGAGTCGTGTACACAGAGTATTAAAAGGACAGTGCATTGGCGGAGCTGCAAGTTGTACTCAGTCGATGTCAAAAAGTTTCCAACGTGATTTTTGCCGCACCACGGGAGTTAACATACTTTGGACACAGAATGGTGCTTGGAGCTGGATGCATGGGACATTCCATAACGGAAGTCGTTAGGAAATTCGATATTTTGCGATCTGCAGTGTCAAGAGTGTGCCGAGAATACCAAATTTCATGCATTATCTCTCACGACAGATAATGCAGTGGTCTACGGCTTCCACTTAAGGACTGAGAGCAGTGGCGTTTGTGTAGAGTTGTCAGTGCTAACAGACAAGCAACTCTGCGTGAAATAACCGCAGAAATCAATGTGGGATGTACGACGCACGAAACCATTAGGACACTGCAGCGAAATATGGATTAATGGGCGGCAACAGAAGACGACCAACGCGAGTGCCTTTGCAAACAGCAAATCATCCCCTACAGCGCCTCTCTGGGCTCGTGACTATACCATTTAAACCCTAGACAACTGGAAAACTTTACCCTTGAAAGACGTTCACTTCATTCACCATTCAGTGCTCGTATTTCATATTTCTAATCCCAGCATTCTGGTATTCGGTAAAATAATAATTCAGGTAATATTAATAATTTGTATGGGTTGCCTGATTTATTTGACGATTTTTACAGCTCGTCTCACACTGATCTGTGAGAGGAGCTTGGCGCTAGAAATTTTCTTTATTTATGGGCGAGGGCAGCAGTCTTCCGAGCAGTCATAATGGCTTCCCGTTTCACATCCCTTTTCCGATCACCAGGCTAGCACGTAGTGTCGTTTCAACATTCAGTAGTGGCCAAAGTTTCTCCTGTTCTCATTTCCCCAACCTGCCTTACCAACATTGTAACGCTATTTCTGCTCGATTTTAACGTCGGGAGATCGCCTCCCTGTGAAATTCCGGCGCTATGATTGGCCAGTTCAGGTGCGCGCCCGTCTTTCGCGGGCGGACGCCAACCGTCCTCCGTGCATGGGTGGTGGAGAAAGGGCCAGTAGGGCAGTTCCAGTGTGACCGTGCTGGAGACCGGAGGTGCCGCTTCCAGGAGATGAAGTTCGGTAAGCATGAGCGCCGACGTGCACTGTAGATTCGCGCCCTGCGGCCCAGAGGAAACATTATAGGTCATTGTGAATAGTTTCGCGTCTTGCGGGTTTTATTGCTTTGCTACGGGAGACTACCGAGCGATTCACGCACGGTAGAATCTTCTTAGTCTTTGGCTAATTGCTGGTGGTGGTCGTTGCACGCCTGCAACCCCCTCCTTTACTAAATGGGATTCTATTCGATAATACGGCGATCGTTACTAAAATTCCTTTCCTCCTGCTATCGTAGCTTGTTATGAACGTACGTGAGGGCAGGCTGCTGAACTCGAATCTTTCTTCCCCCTCCCCCATTTTGTTGTATTATTGTTCGATTCTCAACTGTTTAATAAATGAGTCCGTAAATCTTGCATTCTCTCTCTTTCCTTGCGTGAACTCTCCCCTAGTGTAACAGAATAATCCAGAACTATAACGGTTGCTATAAGGTCTCACGCCACTAACGACAGTATAAAGATTCAATATCGCGCGCCTGGCACGACCATTGCGCGCATGGCACCGATAACTGTGGTAATCATGTTCAACTTTTCCCCATTGATAAACTGGGAAGTGTTCACGGCTCAGTGTGAGTACGTGAGCACTAAATCCACTTGATGGGGTGGAAGTAGTGGCCTCTGTTTTACCTTGCTGGTTCAGACAAAAAATCTCAAAAATCACAACCCCTACAGCAAGGAAGTAACCTGTAAAATAATAAAACGAGCCACCGCTTTTAACGTATCAGATGAGTTCCGATTTCAGTTGGTAAGAGCTGACAGTAGTTTTCGAGTGAGTCGCAGACCGCACTTAGCCATGGACCCGAATTTTTAACAAGGCACTGTGCATGCTGGTGGTGTGTCCGTAAGGGTGTTTACTCGGACTGGAAATCACGGAAAACCTAAATCAGGATGTCCGGGCGCAGGTTTGAACCGTCGTCCTCCCGAGTGCGACTCCAGTGTCCTGACCATTGCGCCACCTCGCTCAGTGTGACGAGTGTCTACTCTCTCTGTTTTCTGAGGTTTATTTAAAGGTAGCAGTTGCGACCGACTGAAAATTGATTCATAATTCTATTAAAACGTTGTTATAAATAAACAGCAGCAACTCACTCTTTGACTCATTAGCTCGTGGTTTAATAAAACATTCACAATCTCTAAATACAATATATATAAATGACCTAGTAGATAGTGTCGGAAGTTCCATGCGGCTTTTTCCGGATGATGCTGTAGTATGCAGAGAAGTTGCAGCATTAGAAAATTGCAGCGAAATGCTGGAAGATCTGCAGCGGATAGGCACTTGGTGCAGGAAGTGGCAACTGACCCTTAACATAGACAAATGTAATGTATTGCGAATACATAGAAAGAAGAATCCTTTATTGTATGATTATATGATAGTGGAACAAACACTGGTAGCAGTTACTTCTGTAAAATATCTGGGAGTATGCGTGCGGAACAATTTGAAGTGGAATGATCATATAAAATTAATTGTTGGTAAGGCGGGTACCAGGTCGAGATTCATTGGGAGAGTCCTTAGAAAATGTAGTCCATCAACAAAGGAGGTGGCTTACAAAACATTTGTTCGACCTATACTTGAGTATTGCTCATCAGTGTGGGATCCGTACCAGGTCGAGTTGACGGAGGAGGTAGAGAAGATCCAAAGAAGAGAGGCGCGTTTCGTCACAGGGTTATTTGGTAAGCGTGATAGCGTTACGGAGATGTTTAGCAAACTCAAGTGGCAGACTCTTCAAGAAAAGCTCTCTGCATCGCGGTGTAGCTTGCTGTCCAGGTTTCGAGAGGGTGCGTTTCTGAATGAGGTATCGAATATATTGCTTCCCCCTACTTATACCTCCCGAGGAGATCACGAATGTAAGATTAGAGAGAGTCGAGCGCCCACGGAGGCTTTCCGGCACTCGTTCTTCCCGCGAACCATACGCGACTGGAACAGGAAAGGGAGGTAATGACAGTGGCACGTAAAGTGCCCTCCGCCACACACCGTTGGGTGGATTGCGGAGTATAAATGTCGATGTAGATGTACAATTTAGTCTTCATCATTTTAAATACGAGGTACATGAGGTAAGTTCAAAAAATGGTTCAAATGGCTCTGAGCACTATGGGACTTAACATGTGTGGTCATCAGTCCCCTAGAACTTAGAACTACCTAAACCTAACTAACCTAAGGACATCACACACATCCATACCCGAGGCAGGATTCGAACCTGCGACCGTAGCGGTCGCACGGTTCCAGACCGAAGCGCCTAGAACCGCACGGCCACACCGGCCGGCTCATGAGGTAAGTAATGATACTGGCAATACTGTAAGCGATATGGCAGCGCTGTGTCGTTCTACTGGCGAAGACCGGAGTGTTCATTCTTTCCAGATGCTCAGTCCGAGTTTCAATGAAGTTATATTTTTATTACGGTTACGGAAATGGAACAGCGCAATTTGGAGCAACGTTATGCAATCAAGTTTTGTGTCAAGCTTAGGCAACGCGCGAGTGTGACCTTTGGAAAATTGAAACAGGCCTGTGGGGAACACCTTATCTAGAGCACAAGGTTTTCCCTGGCACAAATCGTTTTTGAGAGGCCGGGAACAAGGTGAAGACGAACCTGGCTCGTGAAGACCTTCAATTTCAAAAACCGATTGAAGCGTCGAACGTGTGCGTAGGTGCCCTTGTGAGATCACACCGATGTTTAGCACCATGAATGAAGATGGGTGACGTGTTAAAATTTAGAAAGATATTCTTGAAAAGCTCAGGAAAAGGATGAACCGAGTTAGACCGGACATTGCAGGAAAGTGGATGCTGCATTTCATACGGCCACTTCCATAACGGAATTTTTGACCTCAAAAGCCATTCCTGTTTTTCCGCAGCCCCCCTATTCACCTCATCTGAGTCCATGTGACTTTGTCTTTTCCCGAAATTAAAAAATATCTTAAAAGGTCGTCATTCTGGGACTCTGGAGAACATTCAAAAGAATATGCTGCTACCAAGCCTGGGAACATCGTCACCGCCGTAGGGATGGGAAAAACCGACCATTTGAAACCGGTATTTAATTCTGATTATCTACCTTTTACGGTGTTTGTTTGATTTTAGTTATAACAGGTTATTTTATTTATTACTAACAACCGAGTAAAATAAAAGAAATATCAATTGGTCATAGCAGCAGTGCTGAAATTTTTTGTTCCTAAATATGGCTGGTCCCGGCGGAGGTCCGAGTCCTCCATCGGGCATGGGTGTGTGTGTTTGTCCTTAGGATAATTTAGGTTAAGTAGTGAGTAAGCTTAGGGACTGATGACCTTTGCAGTTAAGTCCCATAAGAAATGGTTCAAAAGGCTCTGAGCAGTATGGGACTTAACATCTGAGGTCATCAGTCCCCTAGAACTTAGAACTACTTAAACCTAACTAACCTAAGGACATCACACACATCCATGCCCGAGGCAGGATTCGAACCTGCGACCGTAGCGGTCACGCGGTTCCAGACTGTAGCGCCTAGAACCGCACGGCCACACCGGCCGGCTAAGTCCCATAAGATTTCACACACGTTTGAACATTTTTTCCCCTAAATATACCCTTAACAAAAAAAAAAAAAAACAAAAAAAAAAAAAAAAAACAAGAAGGATGTAATTTTTGTTCGTAAAATTTGTTTGGTTTGAAATATTGTATTATTATAGAAAATAAGAAAAGCAATCAGTGCTATTTTAATAACAATGCCGACGGAAAGACATAAGAATTGGTACAGTACTGCAGAGACAATAATGTCCGTGTTGCCGTGTGTCGTGGCTTAAGGTACGTTTGCGCAAGTGCCGTGTGCAAGACTGTTCCCCACGTGGTCTGTACGGCAGTTTCTCGCTGTCGTCTCCAGACATCCGTTGTGTTGCAGAATGACACCAGACATAGCCTGGAAATATTTTTACGAAATGACGTAACCGTGAAGGATAATGTTTCATTTGCTTTAAAAGATAAGAGATTTCCCTGCCATTTCTATGAAGTAATAAAAGGGGTAGGAAATTATGGTATCAGTAATAAATTAGAAACTTCATTCATAGAAAACAATAAAAATAGAAACTAGCTAACCAGTTGCCTGCGACTATATAATATGGCTTTATCTGACTGTAGGCCGGCCGGTGTGGCCAAGCGGTTCTAGGCGCTTCAGTCTGGAACCACACGACCGCAACGGTCGCATGCTCGAATCATGCCTCGGGCATGGATGGGTGTGATGTCTTTAGGTTAGTTTAAGTAGTTCTAAGTTCTAGGCTACTGATGACCTCCGATGTTAAGTCCCGCCGGCCGGAGGGGACGAGCGGTTCTAGGCGCTTCAGTCTGGAACAGCGCGACCGCTACGGTCGCAGGTTCGAATCTTGCCTCGGGTGTAGATGTGTGTGATGTCGTTAAGTTAGTTAGGCTTAAGTAGTTCTAAGTTCTAGGGGACTGATGACCTCAGATGTTAAGCCCCATAGTGCTCAGAGCCATTTGAACCACTTGTTAAGTCCCATAGTACTCAGAGTCGTTTATCTGACTGTAGTCCTTGAAAAAGAACAAATCAACATGAAAAACAGAATTCCTTAATCTCAGTTTTCAATCTGTAGCCATGACTGTTCGTAATATCCGAATAGCGATACGATCCCCAACGACTACATGACTTTTGAGCCGAGTTTCAGAAAATTAGAATCAACAGGAGAATACTGGTGGTTTGTTGTAATATTCAACCATTTACCGCTTGTCCAGAAAGGAATCGAACGGTGCACGGACTGCTTTCGTTTATTAGTTTACTTAATTTAATATTTCGATTGCATGTGTTTTGAAACTGAGTGACTGAACATTTTCTACGTTTGTTCCATTTCTACGTTTATTTCAGGCATTAATAGCACCAAAAGAAACGAAAATCAGTTATTTCAGAAACCGCTTACCTTGAGAGGTTTTAACGCTCTGTTTAAACTGGCGTGAAAAACCGAAACCGGTTGATTCAGCGACAGCGACCATTCCTACTCCGCCAGTGTACAGCTGCCGAAAGAGATCTACTTTGAAGGGGACAATATTATAGCTTTTATGAAAATAAAACTTCGGTCGGTAAAAAAGAACAGTCTCATTACTTTTCTCACACATCTCAGACTAAAACGTTCAAAGAACATTCATTTTCATTCTAACGTTTAATTAGGTGTTAATACTCAGAATGGTGATGGGAGTATGGGAAGTTACCAGCTGAAATCTGACTGCACGCAGACGAAATAGCGTCAGAAAGGTACAGGATAGACGAAGTGACAGGTAAGTTTTGCGACACCGCGTCTTTTGACGTGGGATGGCGATACAAAATGGCAGGGCAAGTAAACGAGGTCGTCATCACCTTGACAGAGTTTGCTAGCAGACGAGAGTCGGATTAGAAGGCGTAGTGTTATCTGAGGATGTGCCCCAGGGTCCTTATGCAGATAACAGTCCGCCGCTGACGAGACAGGCGGGTACAACAAAGCGTGCAGGGGCCGGCGGTGGACATGCGCAGAGGTTAGTATCGCCCACGCTGGAACTGCACACACACACACACACACACACACACACACACACACACACACACAATCACACACACAAAAACTTTAATCTCGTTCCCAGGAGACACGCACATAGGCCTACTCATAAACACATTGGACGAAATGATAGAGAGCCGTTTACACTGGTGACAAAACTGATACGAAGGCAATATGCATATATAAAGAACGCGGTAGTATCTCTCATAAAAGGCATAAAAAGCAAGTGCAATCGCGGAGCTGTCATCTGTACTTAGGTGAGTCATGTGAAAAGGTTTCTGATGTGATTATGGACGCACGATGGTGTAATGTTGATGCATCAATTTGTTCCGAAAGCGGTGCTGATACTCAAGACAATAAAAGCGGGTTAAAAGCTGTGAGCTGTCTGGGGAAGTTAACGTTGCATTACTGAGCAACTGTTTCTCCAGGAATCCAGTCTAGCTTATCAAATTCCCAACCAGACTAACATTAATTATAATCTTTTAGTAGTCATCTTACGATAACCGGTGATATATACAGGGTTATTACAAATGATTGAAGCGATTTCACAGCTCTTCACTAACTTTATTATTTGAGATATTTTCACAATGCTTTGCACACGCATACAAAAACTCAAAAAGTTTTTTTAGGCATTCACAAATGCCCCTTTAGTGATTCGGCAGACATCAAGCCGAAATCAAGTTCCTCCCACACTCGGCGCTGCATGTCCCCATCAATGAGTTCGAAAGCATCGTTGATGCGAGCTCGCAGTTCTGGCACGTTTCTTGGTAGAGGAGGTTTAAACACTGAATCTTTCACATAACCCCACAGAAAGAAATCGCATGGGGTTAAGTCGGGAGAGCGTGGAGGCCATGATACGAATTGCTGATCATGATCTCCACCACGACCGATCCATCGGTTTCCCAATCTCCTGTTTAAGAAATGCTTCTGCCTTAGCCTTTTCCGTAAGATTTTCCAAACCGTCGACTGTGGTACGTTTAGCTCCCTGCTTGCTTTATTCGTCGACTTCCGCGGCTACGCGTGAAACTTGCCCGCACGCATTCAACCGTTTCTTCGCTCACTGCAGGCCGACCCGTTGATTTCCCCTTACAGAGGCATCCAGAAGCCTTAAACTGCGCATACCATCGCCGAATGGAGTTACCAGTTGGTGGATCTTTGTTGAACTTCGTCCTGAAGTGTCGTTGCACTGTTATGACTGACTGATGTGAGTGCATTTCAAGCACGACATACGCATTCTCGGCTCCTGTCGCCATTTTGTCTCACTGCACTCTCGAGCGCTCTGGCACCAGAAACCTGAAGTGCGGCTTCAGCCGAACAAAACTTTATGAGTTTTTCTACGTATCTGTAGTGTGTCGTGACCATATGTCAATGAATGGAGCTACAGTAAATTTATGAAATCGCTTCAATCATTTGTAATATCCCTGTATAAATAAATCAGTTTATATTTGGGCATTTATTTTAATATTGATCATTGTGCTGTGTCTGGACAAGACAGCCTAGACACAATGAGAGGAAGCCGAAAGGCACGCGCTAAGCTAAAGCAGGATGGCGTGAGGTCTGAAACAGGATACGTAATGAATGCTATAAAGAAAAGTACATAGCTTCTGGGATACTTAACTTTAATCCATCCTTGGTACATCGCTATTGACGATATAAGTGAGACTCCATAGATACATGCAATGTTACTAATGGCGCCTTGCTAGGTCGTAGCCATTGACTTAGCTGAAGGCTATTCTAACTATCGGCTCGGCAAAGGAGCGAGGCTTCGTCAGTATAGTCGCTAGCTACGTCGTCCGTACAACTGGGGCGAGTGCTATCCCGTATCTCGAGACCTGCCTTGTGGTGGCGCTCGGTCTGCGATCACACAGTGGCGACAAGCGGGTCCGACATGTACTAATGGACCGCGGCCGATTTAAAACTACCACCTAGCAAGTGTGGCGTCTGGCGGTGACACCACACATTGTTCCCTTAAAATTTCAGCATATTAAACTTGATTCATAACTAAACTGGTGCCTTATTTAGGATTGTGAAAATGTGAGTTTGTAATCTTACGGAACACATCAAATATGGAGCCAAGATTGGGAGACTGCATACAACACTGCATTCATAAAATAACACACGAAGAACGTTGAAACATATGCAAGAGGAAATTGAGCACAACCAACCGATTCAATTTTCACCCAAAGAAGTTACGTTCGTAGAGCAATCCTGTCCGTCATGTAATTACCACACACTGGTATACTAAATTCATACTAACTCTCTGTGAAATCTTCCTGAAAAGAATAGCTGAGGGCTACTTTGATGATTACACTACATGCTTCACGTGGTCAACTTGGTTTACACAAAGAGTGTAACTCCACAATAATTTTGATAATTAAAATAAATTACATCGAAACACAAATTACAAAAGAAAAACCTCAAACTTGTTACTATCATCTTACTATTAACCTGATGGGTCAAACAATTGTATAAGCACGTGGTACTGGTCTCACAAAGTACACCCCACGTGGGTTGAACATAAAGAAAAGTTGCTATATTGCAAAATATTGTCAAGACGAGACGTTATAATCTCACGCACATTCGCATTTAAGATTGATGATATTAGTTAGAGTTACGGATCATCAGCACGTGGTTCCACTTTACTCACAGAGTAGTGACAAAGCAACTACTGGAAGATATTCTGAACTTCACACTCGAATTACACTGCGTCGCAATTTAATATAACATAAGATATTTTAGATCTAAACCTAAAATAAAGGTGATTAAATTTTCAGTTAGGCTGAACTTAGGAAATCCATTGTCCTACGGACTTAGCAGGCACGCGCTTAGCCGGAGATCTCACCACTTCAGACGCTCGCCGCGAACCGACTGTCCGTGGGCCCCTACCGAGGGTGCTTCACAGATACAAACGGAAGTGACCAGAGAGGCAGCTTCCTATACCAACATCACAAGGGACAGACAGGACCATACCAAGAATAGAAACCTCTTTGCTTTCAGAAAGCGTAGCTACCTGTTCCGACGTTGGTCCTACTGATATCTAGCCGACAGGCTTGCCTGCTACCACCAAGCATGCAACTAGAAATACATTTGCTCATTCATCCTTTCACACAGAAGGGAAGGTGGATGACAGTATCTTATCATATACAGTATATAAAAGAAAGCGGATGTAGGTTCCGTATGAAACTGTGTGACATGAATTACATATAAACTGTGTTTTAAAGTGTAGTAGTGTGACAGATCGTTCTTGATTATGTGTAAAAGTAACACGTTCCACTGCTCAGTCTCCTCCCAGATAGAGTCAGAAACACCACAGTAAATTTAGAAGTGGAATGTATGCCGTAGATGACAACAGTTTTAAGAAATTAACATGAAAGGAATCCAACAGAGATCTTTCAATGGGAATTAACAAACGATGAACGCGAGATGGTACTTGGAGCTAGACGCATGGGACATTCCGTTACCGAAACTGTTAGAGAACTCAGTATTCCGAGATCCACAGTGTCAAGAGCGAGCAGAAATTCCTAAAATTTAGGCATTACCTCTCACCACGGACAACGTTAACCACCGAGAGTAGCGCCGTTTCCATACAGTTGTCAGTGCTAACAGACAATCAACTCTGCGTGAAATAACCGCAAAAATCAGAGGGGGACGTACGGTGAACGTGTGGCGAAATTTGTCGTTAATGGGCTATGGCTGCTGACAAACGACGCGAGTGCCTTCGTTAACAGCACGAGATCGCCTGCAGCGCCTCTCCTGGGCTGGCGACCACTTCGGTTGGACCCCAGACGACTGGACAACCTCGGCCTGTTCAGATGTTTCACGAGTTCAGTCGGTAGGGTTCGAGTGTGGTGCAGACCCCACGAAACCATGGACCCAGGTTGTCAACAACAACAAAGCACTCTGCAAGCTGGTGGTGACTCCATAGTGTTGTGCCCTGTGTTTACATGGAATGGGCTGGGTGCTCTAGTGCAACCGAACCGATCATTCTCTGGAAGTGGTTATGCTCGGCTACTCGGAGACCACCTGCAGCCATTCACAGACTTAATGTTCCCAAACAACGATGGAATCTGTGTGGCATGTCTCTGGGCTACAGTTGTTCACGATCAGTTGTAGCAACTTTCTGAACTACTCGAGTAAATGATGCTGTAACCTAGATTGCCCGACATGAATCCCATCGAACATTTATGGGACGTAATGGAGAGGTGAGTTCGTACATAACATCCTGCACAGGCAACAGTTTCGCAGTTGTGGCTCAGTAATTCTGTAGGGGACTTCCAACGACCTCTTGAGTCCATAGCAGGTCGAGTTGCCACGCTACGGCTGCAAAAATAGAGCCGACACCATATTAGGAGGTATCGCATGACCTTTGTCACCTCAGGGTATAGCTACCATGTCCTCGCCCGGAAGTCATCAAAACTTGCGAGTTAGTTCCACGTCGGTCACTATTTTTCAGACGTCCTGAAGTACCGAAAGAACACAGTTACTGTTTAATTACCCGTGTTGCCTCCTGCCAATCGTTGCTACAGCACTAGCAGTATACGAGTTGCTAATCTGTGTTATTATTCCTGACAATCTTACTATTTAAAAGCTGTTCATCATGACTGTATTTAATTGTCTGAATACAAAGCACAGCTTAGTAAAATCCGTGACAGAAAGGCCTGTACATCACAAACATCTCACACTGGAGAGTCTTGTCGCCGGAGCAAGAGAAGGATGTGTCCTATGTGAAGGCCAGTAAGAAGGACTTCATCGTGTTTGCATGGCAGGAAGGAGACACACCTCGGCCACTTGCGTGTTCCACTTCAGTCATTTTTTCCTCCCCAGGAGCAGCTGGTTCTGCGTCTCAAAAGCGGGACGAATGTATGCTGGGGGAAGGCAGACTAAAGTATATGAGGACAACGATCCGTAACATACACCTACATCTACGTACATACTCAGCAAGCCACCGTACAGTGTGTGGCGACGGGTACCTTGTACCGCTGCTTGTCATTTCCTTTCCTGTACCACGAGCAAACAGAGAGAGGGCAAAACATCTACGTAGGTACCTCCGTACTAGAATCTCTCATCTTATCTTCGCGGCCCTTATGCACAATATACGCTGCTGGCAGTAGAAACGTTCTGCAGTCGACCTCAATAGCGTTTCTCGAAAAGGACTTCATTTTCCTCCTGCGATTCCCACTTCAGCTTCCGCACCAGCGTCCTACATGTAGTCTCATTCAGAAATGAGCTACACTTTCCTAAAATTCCCCCAACAAACCGATGTCGACAATTAGCCTTCCTTACCACAGTTCTTACAGGCTTGTTCCACTTCATATCGCTTTGCACTGTTAGGCCTAGATACAGGGTGAGAATTATTGAACTATATGAAAAAAATGTAAATTAGTTACAAAATACGGCGTGCACACAGTTTGTTCAACACGTAAACGTCACTGCAGGTATTCGGATTTAGGTTATGGCATGTTCGATATATATACCATCACTGGCCCCGCTGAAGTATCAGAACATCGATACTGTCGATGTACTCCTGAATGGCTGTTTCCAGCTCAGCTGTGCTTTTGGGGTTATTGCTGTACACCTTGTCTTTCATATAGCCCATCAAAATGTAGTAGCATGTGTTCAGATCCGGAGAATAAGGCGGCCAGTCGAGACCCATGCCAGTGGCGTCTGGGTACCCTAGAGCCAGAATGTGGTCACCAAAGTACTCCTGCAGGACATCAGACACTATCCTTCTTCGATTGGGTCGAGCTCCGTCTTGAATGAACCACATCTTGTCGAAATGAGACTTTGATTAATGGGGATGAAATCATCATACGTTCGGTAGTCACCGTGCCATCAAGGAACATCGCACCGATTATTCCGTGACTGGACATTGCGCACCACCTGCTGAGGATGAAGAGACTTTTCGGTCTCGAAATGCGGACTCTTAGTAAGCGAAAAGTGCCAAATGTGCTTGTTGACGAACCCGTCCAAATGAAAGTGGGCTTTGTCGCTAAACTTACAACAAGGCGCGTCCCCATGCGCATACTGATTCCCATCAAGCTCCGCGCCCAACCGCCCAGTTTGAACGTCCTATCGCAAAACCGTTCAGAAGTTTGAGGATTTCATTTCATTTGGTTCAGAATTGACAGCCTGTATTTAAGCAACTTAACTGTGTCATGCGGTACACTAGTAGTACTGTATCCGAACATTGCAGATTTGTTCTCCCTATTCATCTGCATTCTTACGTTCTTCCACATTTGGTATCTGGGTCATGAGACCAACCAGAAATTTTGTCTAAGTCGTCTTGTGTCTTCCTACAATCAATCAACTTCGACACCTTACCGTACAGCCGGCCGGAGTGGCCGTGCGGTTCTAGGCACTACAGTCTGGAGCCGAACGACCGCTACGGTCGCAGGTTCGAATCATGCCTCGGGCATGGATGTGTGTGATGTCCTTAGGTTAGTTAGGTTTAATTAGTTCTAAGTTCTAGGCGACTGATGACCTCAGAAGTTAAGTCGTACAGTGCTCAGAGCCATTTGAACCATTTGAACCTTACCGTACACTACGACCGTACAGTGCTCAGAGCCATTTGAACCATTTGAACCTTACCGTACACTACGACATCATGAGCAAACGACTGTAGAGTGCTGTCCATCCTGACCGCCGAATCATTTATGTATACAGAGAACAACAGCACTCCTGTTACACTTCCATGGGGCACTTCTGACGATACCCCCGTCTCTGATGAGCACTCGCTGTTGAGGACAACATACTGGGTTCTGTTACCTGAGAAGTGTTCAAGCCACTCACATACACATACAATAAGGAAGTAGGTTACAGTACGCTTCTTCGCCCACTGCTTGAATACTGCTCAGCAGTGTGGGATCCGTACCAGATAGGGTTGATAGAAGAGATAGAGAAGATCCAACGGAGAGCAGCGCGCTTCGTTACAGGATCATTTAGTAATCGCGAAAGCGTTACGGAGATGATAGATAAACTCCAGTGGAAGACTGCAGGAGAGACGCTCAGTAGCTCGGTACGGGCTTTTGTTAAAGTTTCGAGAACATACCTTCAACGAAGAGTCAAGCAGTATATTGCTCCCTCCTACGTATATCTCGCGAAGAGACCATGAGGAAAAAATCAGAGAGATTAGAGCCCACACAGAAGCATAAGGACAATCCTTCTTTCCACGAACAATACGAGATTGGAATAGAAGGGAGAACCGATAGAGGTACTCAAGGTACCCTCCGCCACACACCGTCAGGTGGCTTGCGGAGTATGGATGTAGATGTAGATGTAGATATCTGGGAACCTATCCTGTATGCCTGTAACCTCCTTAACAGTAGGCATATGGCACCGAGTGAAATTATTTTCGGAAATGTACGATTACGGAATGAGCCTGCTGCCGTTGATCCGTAGTTAGCGGTACCTCATGTGAGATACCCACGAGCGATGCTTTCTAAAACCGTGCTGATTTGTGGACAGGATCTTTTTCTATCTCAAGGAAATTTATTATATTTGAACTACGAATGCGTTGTATACCGTAGAGTAAGCAAGATGTCGAATATCGAATCAAGAACCGTGACGTGATTGAATATCTTCATTTGAAGGGAATGACGCCCAAGGAAATTTCGGAGGAGATACGGAATACACTGAAGGGCAATGCTCCGTCTTATGCAACAGCGAAAAACTGGGTTTCCGACTTGAAACGTGGAAGAATGAGTGTGGAAGATGCGCCAAGGAGCGGAAGGCCTGTCACGGTTGCCACTGATGAAACAGCGACCGCAATCGACGATACGACTTTGCAGGATCGTCGAACTAAGTTGCAGCACAGTGAAACCACGTTTTGAATCTCACATGGGCGTGCTCATGACACTGTCGTGGATATTTTGGGCATGCGGAAAGTTTTATCTCTGTGGATCACGAAAGACTTGAATGCAGGTCAGGGACGGGAGGGTGTGCAATGTTGTGAAGAAATCGTCCGCCACGGATGAAACGTGGGTTCACCACTGTGATCCTGGGGCAAAACAACACCACTCACCCCACAACTCCAAAAAATTCAGGGTGCAAAAATCAGCCGGTGAGATGATGGCACCGGTATTGTGGGATCCAGAAAGCATAATTATGGCGGATTACTTGCAAAAGAGCGTAACTATAAATGCATCATACTATTGCACCCTCCTGCGCCCTTTGAGAGAAGAGATAGAGAAAAAAAAGGCGCGGAAAATGGGCTCGCGGAGTTCTTTTGCATCTGGACAACGCACAGGCGCACAAAGCCATCGCAATATCAGAAACTCTGGGTGAATGCGGGTTCGAATTGTTTCGTCATCCGTCAGATTCTCCAGGTTTTGTTCTATCAGACTTTTTTCTTTTCCCAAACTTAAAAAAAGACCTCAAAGGACGACGGTTTGAAAATGACGATGCAGTGATTGTTGCTGTGAAAGCTTGCTTAGAGTCGAAATTGAAGATCTTTAATTTGATTGGTTTGCAGACGCTACCTGAACGTGCCAGCGAGTGTGTAAGTGTACACGGGTATTATATTGAAAAATAAATTGGTATTATGAAATTTCTGACATTATTTATTTGTTAGGCTACGAGTTTTTCGTCCCCCTCCCCCCCCCCCCCCCTCGTAGACGAAAAGTTTACAAATTGAGCAATTTTTGGATGTTAGATCAATTGCTCCGTTCTATCATTACGAGAAAGATAGCACTGTTTTTGGCTCACCCCCCCCCCCCCCCCCCAACTCGCTTTATACAGGGTGTTACTAAAAGGTACGGCCAAACTTTCAGGAAACATTCCTCACACACAAATAAAGAAAAGATGTTATGTGGACATGTGTCCGGAAACGCTTAATTTCCATGTTAGAGCTCATTTTAGTTTCGTCAATATGTACTGTACTTCCTCGATTCACCACCAGTTGGCCCAATTGAAGGAAGGTAATGTTGACTTCGGTGCTTGTGTTGACATGCGACTCATTGCCCTACAGTATTAGCATCAAGCACATCAGTACGTAGCATCAACAGGTTAGTGCTCATCACGAACGTGGTTTTGCAGTCAGTGCAATGTTTACAAATGCGGAATTGGCAGATGCCCCTTTGATTTATGTATTAGCACGGGGCAATAGCCGTGGCGCGGTACGTTTGTATGGAGACAGATTTCCAGAACGAAGGTGTCCCGACAGGAAGACGTTCGAAGCAATTGATCGGCGTCTTAGGGAGCACGGAACATTCCAGCCTATGACTCGCGACTGGGGAAGACCTAGAACGACGAGGACACCTGCAATGGACGAGGCAATTCTTCGTGCAGTTGACGATAACCATAATGTCAGCGTCAGAGAAGTTGCTGCTGTACAAGGTAACGATGACCACGTCACTGTATGAAGAGTGCTACGGGAGAACCAGTTGTTTCCGTACCATGTACAGCGTGTGCAGCCACTATCAGCAGCTGATTGGCCTCCACGGGTACACTTCTGCGAATGGTTCATCCAACAATGTGTCAATCCTCATTTCAGTGCAAATGTTCTCTTTACGGATGAGGCTTCATTCCAACGTGATCAAATTGTAAATTTTCACAATCAACATGTGTGGGCTGACGAGAATCCGCACGCAATTGTGCAATCACGTCATCAACACAGATTTGCTGTGAACATTTGGGCAGGCTTTGTTGGTGATGTCTTGATTGGGCCCCATGTTCTTCCACCTATGCTCAATGGAGCACGTTATCATGAATTCATACGGGATACTCTACCTGTGCTGCTAGAACATGTGCCTTTACAAGTACGACACAACATGTGTTCCGTGCACGATGGAGCTCCTGCACATTTCAGTCGAAGTGTTCGTACGCTTCTCAACAACAGATTCGGTGACCGATGGATTGGTAGAGGCGGACCAATTCCGTGGCCTCCACGCTCTCATGACCTCAACCCTCTTGACTTTCATTTATGGGGGCATTTGAAAGCTCTTGTCTACGCAACCCCGGTACCAAATGTAGAGACTCTTCGTGCTCGTATTGTGGACGGCTGTGATACAATACGCCATTCTCCAGGGGTGCATCAGCGCATCAGGGATTCCATGCGACGGATGCTGGATGCATGTATCCTCGCTAACGGAGGACATTTTGAACAGTTTCTGTAACAAAGTGTTTGAAGTCACGCTGGTACGTTCTGTTGCTGTGTGTTTCCATTCCATGATTAATGTGATTTGAAGAGAAGTTTCCGGACACATGTCCACATAACATATTTTCTTTCTTTGTGTGTGAGGAATGTTTCCTGAAAGTTTGGCCGTACCTTTTTGTAACACCCTGTTTAGCCTGCACTGCTAGTGCTGACACCTCCTGTCTGTGAGTAGTTACTGCACGTTGGCGTCAGGGATTGCTCACATTATAATGGCTGGACCGTGTGTACGAATGTGTACAATTATTTCAGAACTGTTGGCGCTGAGAAATGAGCAACGGGAATAAAGAGGCATCCAAAACAAGTCACTGACGTTACACTATTGTTCATAAAATTGTCAAGTCGCGTCGTACGAAGCTGCCCTGACGTCGTGTTGTGAAACATCAATGTAAGCTGCTCACAGGAGTCGCGTCATGCCCGAAGGACAATACGAGCACGCATAATAGCAGAGCATAAGTCCCCTCTCGTTGAGTAAGACCCAACCAGCCATTGTTCCTAACGGGAGAGATGATATCTCTCGGAAGCGTTAAGTGAGTATGCAAGGTGACTGGAAGATCATATAACTGTAGATGAGGTCATTATTATCAGCTGCTGGTGCATAAGGGTGGCTTAAAAAAATCCCTGAATTCTGTGATATTGCACAATTCAACACTAATAAAATCATGTTTAAGTGAGAACATGAACGCCTGTAAAGATTACTAATACAGCTACTTTCCCTTTTTGCCGTTATACGCCACATACACTGAAGCGAAAAAATCGCAACATCAAAAAATAATTAATGTAGAGTAACGAAATTTTGGGAATGTATTTGTCTACGTAACATACTGTTCATATTTTAGTGATAAACACTGGAAGACCACAGGTCAATGTAAGAGCGAGATACGCCAGTGAGAATACGAAGTGCTGGTACATTAACAACTGATGTTACCGCCAGGATGTTGAAAACATGCGTGTAGACGTGCATGCACTGTGTTGTACAGGTGCCGAATGTCAGTTTGTGGGATGGACTTCCATGCTTGTTGCACCTGGTCGCTCAATACAGTGAGAGTTAATGCCCGTTGCCGATGTCGGAGGAATATCGTCCAATGATGTCCCGTATGTGCTCGATAGGAGGCAGGTCTGGTGATCGGAAAAGGCAAAGCAACATGTCAACACACAGTAGAGCATGTTGGGTTACAATAGCTGCATGTAGGCGAGCGTTATCCTGCTGGAAACTGCCCTCTGGAATGCTGTTCATGACTCACTGCACAACAGGTCGAATCATCACACTGACTTACAAATTTGCAGTCAGGTATACACACCACTGGGCATTAAAATTTCTACACCAAGAAGAAATGCAGATGATAAACGGGTATTCATTGGACAAATATATTATACTGGAACTGACACATCATTACATTTTCACGCAATTTGGGTTCATAGACCTGAGAAATCAGTACCCAGAACAACCACCTCTGGTCGTAATAACGGCCTTGATACGCCTGGTCATTGAGTCAAACTGAGCTTGGATGGCGTGTACAGGTACAGCTGCCCATGCTGCAGTCGAACATTTGCTGTATCCAGAAAGAGCCGTGCACGACCTGCAACATGCGATCGTGCATTATCCTGCTGAAATGTAGGGTTTCGCAGGGATCGAATGAGGGGTAGACCCACGGGTCGTAATAAGTCTGAAATGTAACGTCCACTGTTCAAAGTGCCGTCAGTGCGAACAACAGGTGTCCGAGGCTTGTAACCAATGGCACACACTACCATCACGCTGGGTGATACGCCGGAATTGCGATGACAAGTACACGCTTCCAATGTGCGTTCACTGTCATGCCGCGAAACACGTATGCGACCATCATGATGCTGTAAACAGAACCTGGGTTCATCCCAAAATACGTAGTTTTGCCATTCGTGCACCCGGGTTCGTCGTTGAGTACACCATCGCAGGCGTGATGCAGCGTCAAGGGTAACCGCAGCCACGGTCTGCGAGCTGATAGTCCACGCTGCTGCAAACGTCGTCGAACTGTTCGAGCAGATAGTTGTTGTCTTGCAAATGTCCCCATCTGTTGACTCAGGGATCGAGACGTGGCTGCACGATCCGTTACAGCCATGTGGATAAGATGCCCGTCATCTCGACTGCTAGTGATACGAGGCCGTTGGGATCCAGCACGGCGTTCCGTATTACCCTCCTAAACGCAACGATTCCATATTCTTCTAACAGTCATTGGATCTCGCCCAACGCGGGCAGCAATGTCGCGATACGATAAACCGCAATCGCGATAAGCTACAATCCGACCTTTATCAAAGTCGGAAACATGATGGTACGCATTTCTCCTCCTTACACGAGGCATCACAACCATGTTTCACCAGGCAACGCCGGTCAACTGCTGTTTGTGTATGAGAAATCGGTTGGAACCTTCCTCATGTCAGCACGTTGTAGGTGTCGCCACCGGCGCCAACCTTGTGTGAATGCTCTGAAAAGCTAATCATTTTAATATCACAGCATCTTTTTCCTGTCGTTTAAATTTCGCGTCTGTAGCACGTCATCTTCGTGGTGTAGCAATTTTAATGGCCAGTGGGGTAAATGCTAGAGCATAATGAGAATCGAATACCAACTAAGTTTCTAATATTTCTCCTATCGCAAAATCCGTAAAACGATTTCTAGAGCCAGCCTGTCGTTAGTATTCATAATAAGACTCCCAGTTGTCAATCATTAGTTCCCGAGGACCGCAAAAGTCACAAAATGCTTCACACGATCTTAGAGTCCACATGGCATCGCACAAATATGTTTTCCGCGGCAACTTTAACAATTAATTCGTTTTATGCGGAGTGGCAGTTCACACACTACTTTGCGTGTTGCCGCCTCGAAAAATGATCGCAGACAGCCCTGGATTAACACAGCAGCACACAAGTACGTCATCCGAGACAATTTTTCAACAAACTTTTCCGTCTTCACATGAGATCAGATTTTAGACACAGACCCGTGTATTGCCTGTTCGGGAACCGATCGTAGACGAGTCGTGAGCCGTCTTAGCAGTTTGGCGCCTGCCCTCTGAGGGCGCACTTAAGACTGGCTCATCTTTTCCGCCAATAAGCACAGACAGTCAGGAAAATTTGTAATTAGCGTTTCCAGTGAAGTTATTATTAACAAGTGCTCAATGCACGGAACGGCGTCAGCATAGTTGGAGCTGTATGTTTAACCAAGAAATATAAAATGACAAATGTTCACTTGTTGGCGTCCAGTGTGGTGAGTAAGTCCCGACTGTCTCTCTCTGCTGCTCTCTCTCCCTAGTCCGGCCGTGCTCACGTTATGCGAGCAATTGGCGCGTCGTCCGGTGAGTCTGCCTTGTGGTCCTACCTACTCGTTTGCCTCCCGTGACAGAATCTGCTTATGGTGTGCATTAAAACATAGCAACAAAAAATGTAATATACGTGGGCTGTGATGTGACATAAACTCCAGAACTCGACCATCTGCTACTGTGTGCCTAGAAGGCTGGCAGTCTCCTGGACCACGTTGGTACTGACGATGAAACGACTATTTCAACGCTGAGTCGAAGCAGCACAGCGTACTCTCGACACATTCGGGTTCGCCTGTGACAAAAAAAATTCCATTATGTGCCATCTGACAGGAAAGTGATATTAACGGCCTTATGGGGTCACCGTAGACCGCTCCTGCTGTGTTTCATGCCACTAGGGGCAACTGTTGGTTTGGTGCATAAGCTCGTAGTGTTCTTCCATAAATTTAATACACGCAACAGATACACATAACACAGACTTATGTCTTCAATAATATATACACCAACACGATTTACAACAGTCTGCCAGCGCTGGAGTAACTTTTTGATTCCACGACTGTAGAAATCGCGTGGTTTTGAGACGAAGAACTCGTGGAGACATGTTCTCAGCGCATTTTCATCCAGAAAGGAACTTCATTGAAGTTTGCTCGATAAGGAGTGGAAAAAGTGAAAACCTGAGGGTTTGTTTTAGTTTATATATCTATGCTGATACTGGACCAAAGAGCGCATTTTGTTAAAAATTATATAATTTAAAACTAAGATTTTAGTTCTGTCATTTCCCCCATTTATTCAAAAAAACTAAAGTTATAAAATACAAATTTCTAAAATATATTCAAATTCAATAACATGAACCAAACGATCTTTATTTTGTTTTATACATCAATAAACATAATGTGATCCATCAATTTTCTCTAATTTATCATCTTCTTCTGAAAAGATTTTAGTGTATCTATCTGGATGAGTAATTTTGTATTTATCATCTAAGAGTAATATCTAGTTATTAAAATTTTAGCTTTTGAAATATTGTAAGATTTATTTCTTTTAAATTCTGATAATTTAGTAAACACTTCCACATACTCATTATTATAACTGTTAAGTTCACTTACTAGATTTTCAACACTACCATTCATGTTCATTTTGCTTTGCTTTTATTTATATAGAAAAAATTTAGGTTTTCGAAAACTAAAACAGTTATCAAATGTTTTAATTTTTGAAAATCTAAATTTGTTCCATTTTTATTTTCGGTGTGTTTCCGAAAATATTTCAAAAGAAAATATAAAAATGAAGATAACATTTTTACAATGTTTTTGATTTTTTATTGTTTTATATAATTATAAAATTTTCAGTTAAATTCTATGTTGTGATTCCTAAGTTATTTTTTTACCACATGTATTTATATATACAATTGTATCCTTAGGCATATTTTTAAAAATGCACAAAATTTCGTTGTTCTTTTTTGAGTAGATAAGACATTCATTCTGCTAGTCATATTTATGAGATACATAGGATAATTTTGAATAAAACTTATTGGATTTACATTTACATCATAATTTAACTGTGTTCTTTTAAAATCTCTAAAAGAATTGTTTGGGGATCAAGATTCCATATTCTTGAGGAAAAACCTTAATTCATCCATTTTACATAAATATTTTGTAATATAACATGATCTAATAAAGAAGGATCATTTAATTGCTTACTTTTTCGATTAATTTAGAAAACAACAAAATAAAGTAAGGCATATTAAATTCATGAAAATGATAATATTTACTAATATCGAATTTAAAATTTCTTTTTCCATTTGATCCACCAAATTCAACTGTTTGTAGTTGAAAGAAAATAATTGAAATTTTTGAGTTTTTCAGCCTTTCTTGTTCTAAGTCAAGAGAACATTCTGGCTCATATTGAACAACAGGAACACGTGTTTTCATACTTTTTAGAACAATTTTACCTTCTTTTGGAAGTGTACTATTAGCATTATTAGTTGTCCATCAAAGAATAGAA
The DNA here is from genome assembly GCF_021461395.2 of Schistocerca americana. NCBI lineage: Eukaryota > Metazoa > Arthropoda > Insecta > Orthoptera > Acrididae > Schistocerca > Schistocerca americana. The sequence goes on along the minus strand of NC_060128.1, from coordinate 168,763,351 downwards.
GCTTCTTGATCTTTTCTTGAACTCCAAGAGAAAATTACTGTTGAATATCCTTCCTAAATTATTTCTTCAAAATTCTTAAAAAAAACACCAACTAATTCTAATGGATAAAGTACTTCGTTTTGTTTTATATTAATTTTATCATTGTTAAGAATATGTCCTTCTATAGTTAATTCATTTTATAGACATGAAGTTAGTCGAGTAAGAGATGCTGAAGAAATAAATGGATGCTCCATTCTAGATAAAAAATTGTTTCCTTTTCCAAGTGTAATAAGATCAATCAATTTTCACACATAATTATCACATACTTTGATATAAAATTTACCGTCATATGCTGATAAATTTGTTCCAGATTTGTGAATAACATCAAATGACATATACATTTGGGAAATTTGGATGAATCCATCCATTGCCAATATTAATATTAATTTGTTTTTTCTTAGAAGGTTTAAATTAGTTTCTTTTCTCATCGATATGAAATGAGTAAAACTGATAACTTTTGATTTGATTCACAATTAATTACAAAAAAGTTTATTAATTCATTTTTAAATTAGTGTTACAGGAGCAAAATTGAAATCAACCAAATTATCATATTCATAAAATATTGAATAGCATCAAAAATTGGAATATTTACATAATAATTTGCCTTATAAATTATTGGTTGTCCAAATTCAGCATTTGGTTTAAATGAAGAAATAATATTGGATTAGATTCTCTATGAAAGTGACTATTATGTTTAACAGACATTCCATCACCTAGATTAAAAGTTGTATTCATTAATTCAACTTGAATAATTTTAGGAATATTACTAGCAATTGTTTATCCATTAGCTTCAATAACTCAATTACTAAAATATTTCCAATAAAATCTTCTTTATCTAGGAATAATGTAATATCACTTTCAATAAAAATATTTTAAATTTTTTTCTTCTTTAATGCATCTTTTAGGTGTTCTCGACTGAATAAAACTTACCAAATTTTTCCAGCTATATTGGCCAACAGGAATTTCAAGTGTTTTCTCGATAGTGCTGGATTTATTATTTTTTGTACTTTAAAGAGTTGAATAGTAGCCAACTAGTGAAATATTTTTATTAGTTTCTTTTATTGGAACAGTTAAGCTTTCTTTGGAGCAGATAAATTATCGCTCAGTTGAAATAATCTACTCATTTATGTTAGTGAAAATTATGTAAATTAATATCAAATTGGGAACCAAAAATAAGAATTCCTGAAAAAATTTAAAATAAAATAATAATAAATTTTCAAGAAATTCTATTCGATGTTCAACAATAGGACCAAGATCAACGTTAATGACGGATAATTATATTCTAGCACCAGGATGGTTAAATTAGAAAAACTAACGACTTGTATGTTAATTCTAAAAGTTAAGATCTACAAAAAAATCAAGAAGAATGTGATAAAGTTGATGATAAAACTAATGATAAAATAGCTTCTTTTATTGAAAATAATGATGGAATTATTTCATTAGATGAATGTGGAAATAATACAGTTGTAATTCATTCTTTAAACTCATGGTATAGTTAGGGATATTTTACTACATATAGATATAAAAGAATGGATTTTTTTCCTTAGCTGTAATCTGAAATCCCTAAACGCTCAGTCAGCGATAATGTAACTTTTTTAAATATTTTCAGACAAGATGACACAAATTAGAATCATATTTATCATGAGTCTGTTGGAGGTGATGTAAAATTTGACAATCTTCAAGGAAATTTGTAGTAATTGTTGGAATAAAGGCATATTTGCCTTCATAAGAATAGATTCAAGAAAAATGAAAATAGTTAATGCAGAGAAGAGATTAAGGAGTTTTTAAACAATAAACATAAAAACTTTAAACATAAAAACGTTGAATGTAAGCATTAAACACAAAAACGTTGAATATTAAAACTTAAACATAAACAATGAAACAAAATAAAAAAAATATTTTTGTATTTTTATCCTTAATAGATGTTTTCAAAATATGACTGAGAAGTTGTTAAAAAAAGCTAAACAAAGTAGAAAAGTAGAAGAATAAATAAAAGAAGAGTGCAAAAATCGAAAAACCAACCAACAACAGATTATGATAAATTTAAAAAAGGACATCAACTATTTATTGATGCAATTGATGAAGCTAAACAAAGAATTGAAGGTTTCAGTGAGAATGGGGAAGATGAAATAAAATTATTCCGAATAATCTACATTATTTAGAAGAATTTAACGATATTCCAACAATTAAATGATATGATAGTGATAAGTGATTATACATTAAGTAAACATAAATACAATTTTTTTATTGAATAAATATGAAGAAAACGTTAATAATAGAAAAAATCAACAGACAAAGATGTTAAAAAATAAATGTAAGTTAAGGAGTAATAAAATTTATCAATCATAATGAAGATACTGCTTTTGGGTTAAGACCTGTTGATTATTTTAAAGATATTTGTAAATACCCAGTTGAATTTGATGGTGATAAATTAAAAAAAGAGTAAGAAGGTACTGATAGATTAGCGAAGCTTTTAACTAAAAAAACAAATTACTATGGATGAGTCTGGTAGAGCATTTGATTCTCTTGATTTACAAAATTTAACTAGAATTTTATTCGACTCAAATGCCGTATATTCTGACAATACTCCAAATAAAATTAAATCAAGTAAAAGAAATAAATAAAATTATTTGATAAAACAAAAATTTCGAAAATTGTTTTCCTAGTTTTTCAGAATGAAATCTTAATAATTCACTTCAAAATTATAGTCAAGGCTTAGTGAAAACAAATTAAGAAAAATCAGTTCAATATATATGGATGAACGATGTTTGTCAACGAATTCCTAAATTAGGAGTAATACATGGTGGAGAAGTAGCTGCAAATAAATAAATAAGTCAGAACAGCAAGAATGTTTACTAATAAACGTAATGATTTATAATTAACAATCCATAAGGCATCCCATATTTTTATAGAATTTTGAATAATTTGTCATATACATTTTGGGAAACATAATATGGAAAAGGCTTAATTAATAATTCATACAATAATATACCATTTGAAATGCATTTATCTACTGATAATTGGTGTGACCCTGGTACTAAACTAAAATAAAATATTAGCATGTGGAGATGAAATAATAAATCCTTCAGAAGTTTCAATAGATGAAAATGAGCTACAACTGCAGTTAGAAGAATACTGTATGGGAAGTGAAAATTAGGACTTGGATCAAAAGTTTATGAAAGCAGATATCAATTTAAAAAATTCTTTATTAGTTTTTAATCTGTATGAATGAATAACTTAAGTATTGATTATACTAAACTTCTAAACTGTGAAATAAAACCAAAATGCATTACGGTTATTGACTGATGTAGAAAATAGAAAAAAGTAAAATCTGGCGGAGATCTGCTTATTACATTTGGTATTCCTGTTGTGAAAAAAATTGTTTGATATGTAATGAGTGAGAAAGAAACAAAGCACAAAAGTGAACTTTTACCATTACTGTTGAAGAATTAGTCAAACAATTAAATGTTAATTATTTATATGACCCTTTTATAATTGATGAATTACCTGATAAACCAAAAAATTTAGAATGTCAATCTGTAGATTTAGATACTTCTGATCATGTTGGCACTCATTGGATTTGTTATGTTAAGCATAGAAATACAAATTTTTATATTAATTTGGAGGAAATATACCAAAACAACTAGTAAATTATTTAGGAAAAACTTATTTATATTATTTGAGGGTATACCAAATTACAGCGAATTTTTTCTTGGCCATTTGCATTTACTTCTTTTAAAACTATTATATATGAATTATAAGTTTAATGATATTTTGAATTTAAGGAAATGAACGTTTTAGGAAAGAAGTTATATGCTAAACGCAACAACGATTTAAAAATTACAAGATTTTCAGTCATAAGAACCAAAAATGAATAATGAATTAATTTTAAAATTTAAAGATATTAAACCAGCAATCTACTATTTTCAATCAAAAATTATAAATATTGAATCAACAACAAATGCAAAAATTCAGGAGCAATTAGTGTCAGAATTTAAAAAACATAACTATTATTACAGCTGTTAGAAACTAAATTTAAAGATATGTAATCATCTGTAAATTTAAAAATAAATTATTCAAATAAACAATTTCAAAAATTATATGCCATTCTGAAGTAACTAGGTCGTATATTAGTTTCGAAGCTAGAAGAACCGTAAAAATAATAAATGATCCTGTTGATGTTAAAACTGCAGTGATCGAATAATATTTAGTTAATGAATTCAAGAATCTTGTTACTTAAGCTTACTGTGCAACTATTTTAACTCAATTGAGCAGTTATGTCAATAAAATGGATTTTAATCAGCTCCATAAAACTAATCTAATTACTTTACAGAAAAGGAAACAGAAAAAGATTTTTCTGACTCTTTCTGTAAGAAAAGCTTTAACTGCATATTTCAACTTGTTAACTAATCTTAAAGATAAAGTGTAGTATAAACAAATTATTGAACTTACTTTTATGACTGAGGTGAACAAAAAGTGCACAATTTCAATGAATGTGATCTAATTCTTAAGATTTTGTTTCTTTGGGTAGAAATAGATAGGGAGATTTAACAGTTAATGATTTTGATCTTTTGTTGAGTGTTTTGACAAACTGTACAAAATAACTCCTGACCTCCAATCAACAAAACGAGTGAGCAAATCAAATTTTCAAACTATGAGATTAAAGGTTCTGTTAAAACTGTTCCTGTCGATTTAAAGTTAATTATATTTGATGAAGTAATTTAATTATTTTTTATTCTATAGAAATAGAGAATCATAATTATATTTACCATTTGAAATATAAAATGCTTACTGTAACACTTAACCCTCATAGAGTAACAACTAAATAAGGAAAACAAAGAATTGAAGTCTTTTTTTAATTTGTAAAACTAAAAACAGCAAATTTGTTAAAAACTTGTAAGTACTGGATTAAATATTACATTAACTATTGAGGAAAAATTTTTAAAGAGAAAATATAATTTCTTTCCAAGTAGATAATTTATGGTAAGCTGACTTAGTTGAAATGCATTCTGGGAAATTTCAAAAATAGGAAAATATAAATTTTTAACTAACATTTATAGTTGTTTTCTTTCAAACTTTGTTTGGGCTATTCCAGTTAATGATAAAACAGAAAAAAAAACATAGTTGATGGTTTGGAAAAAATATTCTAGCAGAGAAAACCAAAAAATTTAAAAACGGATGAATTTGATTATAAAGAATTTCAAGAATGAATGAAAAAATTTAATGTTAATCATTATTCAACTTTTAGGGAATTATAAAAATCTGTTGCTGAACAATGTAATAGAACATCAAATGAAAAACAGGTGGAAAAAATTTTAATAGCAAGGAAAATATAAATGGTTTGAGTATCGAAATTAGCTGATAATATAATTACACAAAACATACAACAATAAAAATAGAAGTAAAACATGCTAACAAAGAAAGCGAAATGTTATTGTAGACAGTTTATATAACTAATCTATTAAATACTAACACTAAATATAAAATTACTGTTAAAGTAAGAATAAGTAAATTTAAAGGAATTTCGAAAAAGGATATACAGCAAATAAAGCAACATAAATTTTTGAAATTGAAGACGATATTTAATCCAATCCAATCACATATAAATTGAAAGATTGAAATGATGAAAAAATAAAAGAACATTTTTATGAACAAGAACTAAAGGTTTGAATTTTACAGTTGTTTATCTTGTTGAAAAAGTTTTAAATAACAAAGGTAATAAAGTATATGTTAAATGGTTAGGTTTTACAGTTCACACTATAGTTGGGTAAATAAAAGTAATGTCGGTTTTTAAAAGGTTAATAATAACCAACCATATGAATTATTTGCATCTAAATATGCAATATAATTTGATTGTTTTTCTGGCTCAAAATTTTTCATATATTTATTAGTTAATTTAACATATCTTTTAATACACTGAGAAATTCCACCTTGATTTCCCTTTCCAAGAATTAAAATCAAATCATATTAGTTTAATGAACCTAATTTAATTATTGTCAGTTTTAACATAGACTCCTAAGATAAACAAGGAGCTGTAAAGTACCAAGATGAATCGTGTTTACAAGATTTACTACATGTATGTCTAAAATTTTCGAAAAATCTTTTAAAATTAAAATGTCGCATTTATTATATAACTTTGTATATTCATCTAAATTATAAATAGTGCATTTTCGCAAACTTTATTTCCATGATTATAATCTTCATCTGAAACATTTTATTTATTAACTCCTGAATAAAAGTATTCTTTTTTAGGTAATCTTTAATTGAAATACTTGACCTCTTTTAATATACTGTGAATGAAAGAGTACACATTTGCTATTTTTGTATTTTTTAAAAGTTCAATAACTGTTTACCTTTCGACTGCTGTAGTTTTCTTCAAAGTACCAATATGGATCGAGTTTACAAGATTTACATAACGTATCTCTAAAATATTCAGAAACATCATTTGAAATTAAAATGTCGATTTATTATATAATTTTGTATATTCATCTAAATTTTTGATAGCACATTTTTCCCAAAATTTTTAACATGATTATAATGTTCATCTGAAATATTTTATTTATTAACCCTCGAATAAAAACATTCTTTTTTAGGTAATTTTAAATGAAATATTTGATTTCTTTTAATATACAGTGAACAAAAGAGTACACATTTTCCGTTTTTGTAATTTTTTAAATGTTCAGCAAATGCCTACCTTTCCACTGCTGTAGTTTTTTGTCCACATAGATTTTTTGTTGATAAATATAAATCTAAAATGATTTGCTTCCCTATTCATAATAAACAGGAATGTACAGTTATTTCTCGACTGCACACTCTTAGGTATAGTTCCCCTACATTGTACCCTTACAAACTTTCAACTTAAGGTTGTGGGACTGAATGTATTTCGTGCATTATGATTACGTTTCCATTACTTTACTGTCAATTCTAAGCAACCTAAGACAGAACATTAAGTGTATTAGGTCTACAACTTTGCTTCCGCCGGTTTACCTCGAAGCTCTAGGCTTTATTGTGAAGAAAACAAAGTATGGTTCGAAACATTGGCCAACGGAAGTGTCTGCTTTCCTCCATCTCTCGCGCCGCATACGAATCCCGCGGCGGAATTGATCCAATTTTGCACCTGTTCACATGACCAGGATTGCTGGTCAACCAGACCATACGTCTTTGATCAAAAAATGTGACAGTTTGAGGGAGCAATGTCTGGAGAAGACGGCAAGTGATGTATTTAACTTGTCCCAGTATGTTTTGATGGGGTTTGCGATATGGGGTCGCTGGCCAGTGTGGCCAAGCGGTTCTAGGCGCTTCAGTCTGGAACTGTGCAGCCGCTACAGTCGCAGGTTCGAATCCTGCCTTGGGCATGGATGTGAGTGATGTTCTTAAGTTAGTTAGGTTTAAGTAGTTCTAAGTTCTAGGGGACTGAAAACCTCAGATTTTAAATCCCATAGTGCTCAGAACCATTTGAACCATTTTTGACATGGGGTGGAGTGTTGTCATGCTGAAAAATCACCTTTTCATGTCTTTCGTCGTACTATGGCCGTTTGTCTTTCAGTGCTCAACTCAAACATGTCAACTGCTTTTGATAATGATGTTCTGTGATTGTTTCTGTTCGTTTTGGTAGCTTCCAGAACCTTCTCCCTCCCACCGCCACGCCGGTCTTCGGCGTCAATGTCGCCTTTCTTGAAGCGCTGAAATCATTCTATGCACGTTATTTCATTAATAGTCGCCTCATCATAGGTCCTTCCCGGCATTTCATAAGCCTCATTAGCAGATTTCTTCATGCTAAAGCAGAAAATGAAAACTTCCCGCAAACGACATTTTCAATCGAGAATAATTGTATGATGCAACCACAAATCGACTAATATTTTGATGGCGTTATGGTTACAAACGTCTAAACGTATTGTACGACACTTCGACTTGCCATCTGCACGACCACTTGCTGCTACTGCCATCTCTTGTAAAATGGCGGAAGCAAAGGTGTAGAACTAATACATGTGCTTTTAAGAAGTGAAGCTTAGTCTTTGGCTGGTAAAGTTATTGGCTCTCGCCAGTGCTGGTTCATTCTCGTGACCTTGTTGACGCACTGAACAACAGAAAAAAGAAACAGGCTGCTCCTTATATATTTGAAGTATTCCACGTCAACTAAATAGAGGAAAAGCCATGTCGTATTCGAACATTTGTACATGGCAAACTGTACCTGAACCCCTGGGTGTAATAAAGCTGCCTTACTCCCACAGTATTTTTACGCAAATAACAAGTCACATGTATACCAAATTTGGCTAAAATTGTTCCTGTCGTTGCTGTGTTATAGTTTATGGTTTTATGTCACCTTCTTGTCACCCCCACGGCCCCACAGGGGTGCTACGGGTCTCTTACTGTCACAGTAAATATGTTCCAGATACCAAGCGATAGATCTGTGAAGTATGCTAGAAACTGAAGCCTGCTGCCAGATTAAAGCTGTGTGCTGGACCGAGACTCGAACTCGGGACTTTTAACTTTCGCGGGCAAGTGTTCAGCCACTTAGCTACTGAAACATGACTCACGACCCATCAGCACAGCTTTGTTCGCCCCCAGTAGCTGAGTGGTCAGCAGACAGAATGTCAATCCTAAGGGCCCGGGTTCGATTCCTGGCTGGGTCGCAGATTTCCTCTGCTCAGGGACTGGGTGTTGTTCTCATCATCATCACTTCATCACCAACACGCGCAGGTTGCCGAAGTGGCGTCAACTCGACAGACCTGCACCCGGTGCATGGTCTTCCCTATGGGAAGCCCTAGCCACATGATCCCCCAAAGCACAGCTTTAATTCCGCCAGCATACATCCCCCAAGCTGTGGCTAAACCATCACTTCAAGTAGTACTTCCCCTCCTGGGACACCAGAATTGGTTGCGTAAATAAATTAAATGCAAAAGAGACATCTGGAGGTGTTTTAACTTTCATATCATTTTCCAATCTTTCTTTCTAACGTGTTTAAAGTCAGATATTTAATACATTAACTTATTTGTAAAGACAAGTAGTAAAGAGTAAATCAGTCGTAATGGCGTTTATTGCGTTTGTAAAGTAATCAAACGTTTGAATCCCATACACGGGAGATTCTTTAAGGAATCGAGGACTTCCTAATACCAAAAAATAACGGTAATCACAGATTCACGCCCGTGGCATGCTGACTACGCAGCTGAAGCATTTATGTAACGATGGAAGCCAGGCTGACGAAACTGTAACTCCATAACGCACAGTGGCATTAAAGAAACGACAGTAAAAAATCAGCACGTGGAGTTCATGATTAAAAACTTTATTAACAGCCAATATCTGTTATGTCAAATCCAAACTAAAGCCCAAAATATGTAACATGCAACGTGTCTAACATTAAGTCAATAATAGCCGAAGGTAACGACTGGAAAGTTCATCACAGACCCAGATATAGTCAGTAGTCCCCCAGTATCATGTGACAGGACTACTGTTGTAGTCGATATACATACACTGAAGAGGCAAAGAAACTGGTACAAGTGAGTAATATCGTTTAGGTCCCCTCGAGCACGCAGAAGTGCCCCAACACGACGTGGCATGGACTCGATTAATGTCTGAAGTAGTGCTGGAGGGGCACCATGACTCCTGCAGGGCTGTCCATAAACCCTTAAGAGTACGACGGGGTGGAGATCTCTTCTGAACAGCACGTTGCAAGGCATCCCAATAATCTTCATGTCTGAGCAGTATGGCGGCCAGCGGAAGTGTTTAAACTCAGAAGAGTGTTCCTGGAGCCACACTGTAGATATTCTGGATGTACAGGGTATTGCATTGTCCAGCACGAATTGCGCAATTCCGTCGCAATTCACAATGGACGTGAATGGAATCAGGCGATCAGACAGGATACTTACGTACGTGTCACCTGTCAGAGTCGTATCTAGACGTACCAGGGGTCCCATATGACTCCAACTGCATACGCCTCCCACACCATTACAGAGCCTCCCCCAGCTTGAACAGTCACCTGCTGACATGTGGGGTCCATGGATTCATGAGGTTGTCTCCATACTCATACACACCCACCCGCTCGATACAACTTAAAATGCGTCTCGTCAGACCAGGCAACATGTTTCCAGTCATCGACAGTTCAATGTCTGTGTTGACGGGCCCAGGCGAGGCGTAAAGCTTTGTGTTGTGCATTCATCAAGGGTACACAAGTCGGCCTTCGGCCCCGAAAGCTGATATAGATGGTGTTCCACTGAATGGTTCGCACGGTGATACTTGTTGATGGCCGAGTATTGAAATCAGCAACAACTTGCGGAAGGGTTGCACTTCTCTCACGTTGAACGATTCTCTTCAGTTATCGTTGGTCCTGTTTTTGCAGGATATTTTTCCGGCCGGAGATTTGATTTTTCACCGGTTTCCTGATATTCACGGTATACTCGTGAAATGGTCGTACGGGGAAATCGCTACCTCTGAGATGCTGTGTCCCATCGCTCGTGCGCCGACTGTAACACTACGTTCAAATCTTGATAACCTGCCATTGTAGCAGCAGTAACCAATCTGACAACCGCGCCAGACACTTGTTGTCTTCGTTACTTACCGCAGATATTGTGTCCCATCGCTCGTGCGCCGACTGTAACACTACGTTCAAATCTTGATAACCTGCCATTGTAGCAGCAATAACCAATCTGACAACCGCGCCAGACACGTGTTGTCTTCGTTGCCGACCGCAACACCGTATTCTGCCTACTTACATATCTCTGTACTTGAATGTGCATGCCTATACCAGTTGCTTTGGCGCTTAAGTGAAAATGATCTGGCGGACAGGGTGGACACCAATCTGCTGTTGTTTGCTGATGATAGCGTGGTGTATGGTAAGATGTCGAGTGACTGTATTAGGATACAAGACGACTTCGACAACATTTCTAGTTGGTGTGATGAATGGCAGCTAGCTGTACTTGTGGAAATAAGTTAACGAGGATGGGTAGGAAGAACAAACCTGTGATGTTCGGATACAGTGTTACGAGTCTCCTACTTGACACACTCAAGTCGTTTCAATATCTGGGGGGGGACGTTGCAAAGCGATATGAAATGGAAGGAGCATGTGAGAACTGAGGTAGGGAAGGCGAATCGTCGACATCAATTTATTGGGGGAATTTTAGGAAAGAGTGGTTAAAGTGTAGAGGAGACCTCCTATAGAACACTGGTGCGACTTACTCTTTAGTACTGCTCGAGCGTTTCTAGTCCTTACCAGGTTGGATTGAAGGAACACATCGAAGCAATTCAGAGACGGGCTGCTAAATTTGTGACCGGTAGGTTCGAACAACACGTAACTGTTATGAAGAAGCTTTGGGAACTCAGATGGAAGCACCATTTAGAAAAGTTAGAGAACTGGCATTTGAAGCTGACTGCGGAAAGATTTCATCCCAGCCAACATACATTGCGCGTAAGGACGACGAAGATGAGATATGAGAAATTAGGGCTCAACGGGAGGCATATAGATAGTGGTTTTTCCCTCGCTGTGTCTGTTGGCTTGCGGATTATCGATGTAGATGAAAGGAAAGGTACTGAAAACGGCGCGGACCCAATTCAGCTCATTGTCAGTCAGACAAAATAGAGCGGGAGAATCATGTGGATCACGAGTGTCATCCACACTATCAATGAAGGGTTAAATCATTTAACCACACCAAGAAAAATTTTTGAATGGTAGCTGTCTCTCAAAAACCTTCTCATATTTTTGAAATGTACATGACGGCACCATTGAAAGTTTCCCGCCTCCTCTTTGAATGCGAATACAATATAAAGACATCGGAAATAAACAGGTCTAACAATGGACAGTCTTATGCAAAATCGATTGTTAGGATTCTCCTGCCAGTATTTCAATTTATTTCATCAGTGTAGGTAAACGTTTCTCTTGGCGATCTGCAAAAGTGACTTTCTCTACACAAGACATAATTCAAATTGTGGAAGCATATTGTGAAAACAGGTTCGATTAAGCAAACTCGTGAAATTTTCGGGGTCAAATAACAGCATAGAGGACTTCCAGTAAAGAGAGCAATACAGAGTCTGTAAGAAAACTGAAGCTCCTACGGATCAAAATGTAAATCTACAAAGAATTCCTCCAGTTCGCACCCCAGAAGTGATTGCAAACATTTGCCGAAGAATTACTCAGATCCCAAGACGAATTGGCCCAAGACGCGCAAGTAAGTAGGAGTTGGCAGTGGATTTTTTTAATTTTTATTTTATTTTTTTTTTCATCAGTCTTCTGACTGGTTGGATGCGGTCCGCCACAAATTCCTTTCCTGTGCTAACCTCTTCATCTCAGAGTAGCAATTGCAACCTACGTCCTCAATTATTTGCTTGACGTATTCCAATCTCTGTCTTCCTCTACAGTTTTTGCCCTCTACAGCTCCCTCTAGTACCATGGAAGTCATTCCCTCATGTCTTAGCAGATGTCCTATCATCCTGTCCCTTCTCCTTATCAGTGTTTTCCACATATTCCTTTCCTCTCCGATTCTGCGTAGAACCTCCTCATTCCTTACCTTATCAGTCCACCTAATTTTCAACATTCGTCTATAGCACCACATCTCAAATGCTTCGATTCTCTTCTGTTCCGGTTTTCCCACAGTCCATGTTTCACTACCATACAATGCTGTACTCCAGACGTACATCCTCAGAAATTTCTTCCTCAAATTAAGGCCGGTATTTGATATTAGTAGACTTCTCTTGGCCAGAAATGCCTTTTTTGGCCTTGGCGAGTCTGCTTTTGATGTCCTCCTTGCTCCGTCCGTCATTGGTTATTTTACTGCCTAGGTAGCAGAATTCCTTAACTTCATTGACTTCGTGACCATCAATCCTGATGTTAAGTTCTCGCTGTTCTCATTTCTACTACTTCTCATTACCTTCGTCTTTCTCCGATTTACTCTCAAACCATACTGTGTACTCATTAGGCTGTTCATTCCGTTCAGCAGATCATTTAATTCTTCTTCACTTTCACTCAGGATAGCAATGTCATCAGCGAATCGTATCATTGATATCCTTTCACCTTGTATTTTAATTCCACTCCTGAACCTTTCTTTTATTTCCATCATTGCTTCCTCGATGTACATATTGAAGAGTAGGGGCGAAAGGCTACAGCCTTGTCTTACACCCTTCTTAATACGAGCACTTCGTTCTTGATCGTCCACTCTTATTATTCCCTCTTGGTTGTTGTACATATTGTATATGACCCGTCTCTCCCTATAGCTTACCCCTACTTTTTTCATAATCTCGAACAGCTTGAACCATTTTATATTGTCGAACGCTTTTTCCAGGTCGACAAATCCTATGAAAGTGTCTTGATTTTTCTTTAGTCTTGCTTCCATTATTAGCCTTAACGTCAGAATTGCCTCTCTCGTCCCTTTACTTTTCCTAAAGCCAAACTGATCGTCACCTAGCGCATTCTCAATTTTCTTTTCCATTCTTCTGTATATTATTCTTGTAAGCAGCTTCGATGCATGAGCTGTTAAGCTGATTGTGCGATAATTCTCGCACTTGTCAGCTCTTGCCGTCTTCGGAATTGTGTGAATGATGCTTTTCCGAAAGTCAGATGGTACATCGCCAGACTCATATATTCTACACACCAACGTGAATAGTCGTTTTGTTGCCACTTCCCCCAATGATTTTAGAAATTCTGATGGAATGTTATCTATCCCTTCTGCCTTATTTGACCGTAAGTCCTCCAAAGCTCTTTTAAATTCCGATTCTAATACTGGATCCCCTATCTCTTCTAAATCGACTCCTGTTTCTTCTTCTATCACATCAGACAAATCTTCACCCTCATAGAGGCTTTCAATGTATTCTTTCCACCTATCTGCTCTCTCCTCTGCATTTAAGAGTGGAATTCCCGTTGCACTCTTAATGTTACCACCATTGCTTTTAATGTCACCAAAGGTTGTTTTGACTTTCCTGTATGTTGAGTCTGTCCTTCCGACTATCATATCTTTTTCGATGTCTTCACATTTTTCCTGCAGCCATTTCGTCTTAGCTTCCCTGCACTTCCTATTTATTTCATTCCTCAGCGACTTGTACTACTGTATTCAGTGGGTACTGACTGCAAAGTCTTAATTTGAGGTCATTTGGTGTAACAGTTGTGTAGCAATTACCGGAGGATGCCGGTCATAAACGTGTGGGTTACCACACGTGGCTTTTGAATAACATCAGCGATGGTTTGCTAGACCCTTTCCATTACACCATGAGTAATGAAGCATCTTTTCGGTCACTTGAGTTTACAGGACACGAGATACTGCTCAACGAGGACCCCTAACATCGTGTGTCAAGGAGCACTCCATGAAGAAACAATCGGCGTTTCGTGTGGTGCAACAGGAAAGCGCAGCATTGTACCGATATTTTTTGCATCATCCTCAACCCGGTTGCATGTATGGAAGTTGTTGATACATTTTGTGGTCAACTCACTGAATATGAAAGACAATACCGTTTCTTCCAGCAAGACGGAGCAACTGCTACGCATCTAAGGTATCCCAGGAACATGTTCACGCTGTTTTCACTGAGGAACGAGATGTCAGCGAACATGTATGGCCACCAAGTTCACCGGATCTAACAACATGTGATTCATTTCCTGCGGGTGAGGAAACAAATGGGCACGCAATGCAGGGGCTCAAAGACAACTTCAGCCGATATGTTGCCGATATCGATGTCCGAACTTCGCGCCGGGTGTATCTGGATATGCTTAGATGTGCACAGCTACAGGGCGACAACTATTGAACCGTAACTCCTAAACGGTTTGTGTTAGCACATTCAAACTGCACGGTTGGCTGCAGGGCGTAATGGGAATTAGTATGCGGATACATGGTTTAGCGACGAGGCTTATGAGCAGTGCTAGCCCCGGCTTATGTGTCGGTTTAAGCTTTGACTGTTACTCTGCGTTTGGTTTCCCGCAGTTATTGCTGTTATGCCATGGTTCTTCTTCTTTCTACGTGTGGCAGCAGCGGTGTGTATCGATATTCGCACCTTGTACTATCTTTGGTCTGGTGCTGACAGTTTCCGGCTAGCCGGTGCGCGGCAGTCGGTCGGTTGGTGTGGATCAGCCAGGAAATCTCCGTGCCGCGCAGTGGGCCGGTCCCGCTGGCAGTCTCTACGCAGTGTCGGAGTGTGTGGGAGCTGTTCCGATTGCTACGAGGTTCGTGGCTCACGGACCCAGGACATCAAAGTTGAGTGGCGATTTAATTACCGAAGCCAGTCTGTTCACATCGTGCCGTTGGTTTTCATGGTTGGCTGTTGGGGGTATTCCCGTGAGCAACAGAGAGTGTTAGAGTGGGCGAAAGTTTGGCCACAATCTGGTGGAGTTTAATTGTATTTTGGTTATTTCAAGTCCAGGTGCACCAGCGGAATTTTCTGCCTTGTGGCCGTTAGCGTTCCGGTTACCTGCCCTGGCCACTAACGTAAAATTCAGGCAGTGTCCTTTCCTCACCGTGTTGTCGCTGTCCAACACGTGTGTGTAATTTTGAGAGCTTATGCATACTTGGTTCTGTGCGGCTACGCCTTTTACGTTTTGGCTTTGGAGTTGCTTGTGCAGTGGTCGGGTGGAAAGCAAGTCGTCTTGTCGGTGGGTCCGTTGACTGTCTCTTGCTTGGGTTGCCGGCGGATCGGATATAGTTGGGCCGACTACCTGTCTCCCCTAAGAGAGCGTTAATATTTCAAGTGCAGACCGACCCCCGGAAACTTCTGAGCGCCGCTGGCTGTACTGCCTTTTCCTATTGGCGTTTGTAATGGCTCATAGCCGATGGTTTGAATTTGTATGTTATTAGTTGGGTTTTAAATAATGGGCCTTCAGCCGCTTTAAAATTGAAAGTTCCTTACTTGTAAAGTCTTGCATTGTTTGGGCCTTCAGCCTCATTTAAAATATTTTTTTGGATAAAGCTTTGGGCCTTTTTCCTTTTTAAAATTCATTGTAATTGTGTTTTTCAATAATGGGCCTTCATCCTGCTTAAAATATTGTTTAAAGATAAAGCTTTGGGCCTTCTCCCTACTAAAATTTATTTTAGTTGTTTTAAGTCATCGGCCTGCAGCCGTTCTTAAATTGATACTCTTGTTTTTCAAGTATCAGACTGTGTGGGCCCCTTCAGCTTAATTGAAGATAAGGTCTTCTGCCTTGTTTTTTTTTTAATTAATTTTACCTGCATTCTTAAATCATGGGCCTTCAGCCATCTTTAAACTAAACTTGTTTCCTTTGCAATGTTAGATTTGTTGGGCCTTCAGCCAAGTTATAGAACCGACTTAAGTGAGGCCTTCTACCTTCTAAATATTCTGTTTTCAGTCTGAATTTTAAGTTAATGGCTTTCAGCCGTTTTTAAATTCAAGTTGTTGTGCCCTTAAGGCTTAAAATAGTGTGGCCTGTTCAAAAATTTTGCTGTATTGTTTGGACAACTAAATATGTTGTTATAGGTGTTTGAGTGTAGCTGAAAGCCCCTTTTGGCCCCTTTCCACAATTCCAGCTGTCCTGGGGATTTAAGCAGGGCGTTCCAGTCCATTGTCATTTGGATGGGTTCGTCAATAAGCAAAATTGGCGCATTTGGGGGACTGAGGATTCAGATTTCGCGTTAGAGAAGTCTCTTCACCCTCAACGGGTGACTTCATAGTGCGCAGAGTTCACACACACAATAACCGGTGCGATATTCTATGATGGCATGGTGACTTCCGTGTGGGTTTTGGAAGATGATTTCATCCCCATTGCCGGCCGAAGTGGCCGTGCGGTTAAAGGCGCTGCAGTCTGGAACCGCAAGACCGCTACGGTCGCAGGTTCGAATCCTGCCTCGGGCGTGGATGTTTGTGATGTCCTTAGGTTAGTTAGGTTTAACTAGTTCTAAGTTCTAGGGGACTAATGACCTCAGCAGTTGAGTCCCATAGTGCTCAGAGCCATTTGAACCATTTTTTTCATCCCCATTACCTCTAGTGACACTGATTTCGATGTGGTTCGTGCAAGACGGAACATGACCACGTGGGATTAGGAGAGTGTTGGACGTCGTGGAGGAGCACTTTGGGGACTGCATTCTGGCTCTGTGGTATCCAGAGGCCATTTGACATGGGCCGCGGTTGGCTGCCATATTCTCCGGTGCTGAACACGTGCGACTCCTTTTCGTGGGGTATATTAACGATAAGGTGTACAGAAATAAACCCAAAACACTGCTGAGCTGAATACAGCCATTCCGAAGTTCATCGACAGAATCAGTGTTCCGACACTTGAGCGGGTCATGCAGAATTTCGCTATTCGTCTGCGCCACATCATTACCAATGAGGACAGGCATATCGAACATGTCATAACCTAAATCTGAATACCTGTAGTGATTTTTACATGTTGAATAAAGTGTGTCCATGCGATACTTTGTAACTAATTTACAGTTTTTTTGTATACACTGAACCGTCAAAGGAACTGGTATAGGCATGCATATTCAAAAATGGTTCAAATGGCTCTATTCACTACGGGACTTAACATCTGAGGTCATCAGTCCCGTAGACTTAGAACTACTTAAACCTAACTAACCTAAGGACATCAGGGGATTGTTCAAGCTGGTGGATGGGACATGTGCAGTTGGAGTGATATGGGTCACCTGATACGTCTAGATACAACACTGACAGGTCACACGTACGTAAGCATCCTGTCTGATCACCTGCATCCATTCATGACCATTGTGCATTCCGACGGACTTGGGCAATTCCAGCAAGACAGTGCGACACCCCACACGTCCAGAATTGCTACAGAGTGTCTCCAGGAACAGTCTTCTGAGTTTAAACACTTCCACTGCCCACCAGTCTCCACAGACATAAACATTATTGAGCATATCTGGGCGTGCCTTGCAGCGTGCTGTTCAGAAGAGACTTCCACCCTCTCGTACGGATTTATGGACAGCCCTGAAGAATTCATGGTGTCAATTCCCTCCAGCACTACTTCAGACATTAGTCGAGTCCATGCCACGACGTGTTCCGACACTTCTGCATGCTCGCGGGGTACCTACACGATATTAGGCAGGCGTACCAGTTTCTTTGGCTCTTCAGTGTAGTTCAATAATTGTCACCCTGGATGTATTTGATGTTGCTGTCGGTCAGTTCCAGCGTCTTCTATAAATGTATTTTTCAGTGTAAATAAATGGTTAAGTATATTTCCGCTCTTCGTTTCTGTAATTTCACAGCATTTCCTTTTTACTTAGACGGGCTACTTTTATCGGCTGTGACGTCAGTTTGTGTCGACCGTTTGAGATTCGTTATTCGTTATATACAAAGGAAATTATTTATATATATTTTATATATTTTTATTTTTAATTTATCAGCATGATTCTTTCTCTCAGGGATATTGTCTTTTCTTATCACTTTTATTTACGTGCATAAGTAAATATGAAACGGGTTCTTGAAGGGCCCCAGTTATTCATGTACCAACTTTATATTTTGAACGTGATGACTAAAATACAGTTGCCGTTAACTGAATTGAATGTAATTTTGTTAATTTCTATTTATTGATTGCAAAGCAAGGCTCGAGAGAATTTCGATTGTTGCCGTGAAGCGGCCAAAATAAAACTTACTGAACTCACTGAATCTGTATATTTTAAAAACATGAACTTTAACGTAAATTAATTATCTGTTGCAATTTAAAAAGTTTCTTATGTAACGAAATCTCTCGCATTTACAGTCACTGTTAACACTAAAAATAAATTAATGTTTCGGCGCGTAATGGCCGACCAGAGGCTGCATCGGAAGATGAGCTTCTCGCAGCGCAAATTACTGAAAAAATGCTTATTAAAAATAATTAGCCACTGCGAGCATTTGAGGTGACAACTATTACAAAGAAATTCATTTTGTAATAATAATAACAAATTTATTTTAGTAATAAATACGAATAACTTACATAAAGTATGTGTAGCCGCTCAATGACTGCCTTCCGTATAGCGAAACAAAACAGTGTGTACCAAAAAATACGTCCTTCCTCCTCGGCCGTACAATCGCGTCTCTTTTGATCCTTTTTTTATTTTCATGGAAATTAAATAAAGATGTTACTCTTTAATTAACAACTGCATATCAGTTGTTTCAAGAACATTAACTATATCTTTTACACTAATTATATTCATACAATACTTAATTACGGTTTACAACCGATAAAAATGTCAATATTTATATGACGTACCGTTACACGGCGCTACCCTCTACGTGGTAGGTTGACAATATGTCTTTGGATACTGTCATTGATCCACATTTTTGATGCTTTCCATTTGTGAGGTTGTCTTTTCTCATGTGACGCACGCCGTCTGTTGCGTCGGCAGACGAGGAGCGCGGGGAGACTGGCGCCGGGGTGTACAAGATACGTCCCGACACTGAGGCCGACCTGGGGTCGGGGAAGGACTGGCAGCGGCTGTCCAACGGGGCGCAACATGGCGGCGCAGTGGGGCCAGCCGAGGGCACTGCCACACCATTCGAAGAGGCCGTCGCCATGACAGGTGGGTACAGCGCCAGGCGTCACACACTGCGGGGCCACACTATATTCACCATAAGAATACACCTGATGATGTAGACAAACACAAACGGCATGGTTGGTCAGAAGTCGTAGCACACGTACACTATTGCTATTACACTCTTGGAAGTGGGTCCTAGTTACAGGGACAGGCAAAATAATGTCAACGTTCTTAGTAATGGAATGGTTGTATATGACGGACAACAACGTGGATAAGGCACATGTCGTGCTGGACTGCGCGTGTTCAGTACGGATGAGGCATCAGTGCAGGTCGTTTACAAGTAGTGCACACTCCGTATTTGCGTCCACAGCTCGAGGTCTAGTGGCTAGCGTTGCTACCTCTTGTTCACGGGGTCCCGGGTTCGATTCCCGAGCAGGTTGGGGATTTTCTCTGCCCGGGTACTGGGCGTTTGTGTTGGCGTCATCATCATCATCATCATCATCATCATCATACGTGTTGTTGTTGTTGTGGTCTTCAGTCCTGAGACTGGTTTGATGCAGCTCTCCATGCTACTCTATCCTGTGCAAGCTTTTTCATCTCCCAGTACCTACTGCAACCTACTTCCTTCTGAATCTGCTTAGTGTATTCATCTCTTGGTCTCCCTCTACGATTTTTACCCTCAACGCTGCCCTCCAATACTAAATTGGTGATCCCTTGATGCCTCAGAACATGTCCTACCAACCGACCCCTTCTTCTGGTCAAGTTGTGCCACAAACTTCTCTTCTCCCCAATCCTATTCAATACTTCCTCATTAGTTATGTGATCTACCCATCTAATCTTCTGCATTCTTCTGTAGCACCACATTTCGAAAGCTTCTATTCTCTTCTTGTCCAAACTATTTATCGTCCATGTTTCACTTCCATACATGGCTACACTCCATACGAATACTTTCAGAAATGACTTCCTGACACTTAAATCAATACTGGATGTTAACAAATTTCTGTTCTTCAGAAACGCTTTCCTTGCCATTGCCAGTCTACATTTGATATCCTCTCTACTTCGACCATCATCAGTTATTTTGTTCCCCAAATAGCAAAACTCCTTTACTACTTTAAGTGCCTCATTTCCTAATCTAATTCCCTCAGCATCACCCGACTTAATTAGACTACATTCCATTATCCTTGTTTTGCTTTTGTTGATGTTCATCTTATATCCTCCTTTCAAGACACTGTCCATTCCATTCAACTGCTCTTCCAAGTCCTTTGCTGTCTCTGACAGAATTACAATGTCATCGGCGAACCTCAAAGTTTTTATTTCTTCTCCATGAATTTTAATACCTACTCCGAATTTTTCTTTTGTTCCTTTACTGCTTGCTCAATATACAGATTGAATAACATCGGGGAGAGGCTACAACCCTGTCTTACTCCCTTCCCAACCACTGCTTCCCTTTCATGTCCCTCGACTCTTATAACTGCTATCTGGTTTCTGTACAAATTGTAAATAGCCTTTCGCTCCCTGTATTTTACCCCTGCCACCTTTAGAATTTGAAAGAGAGTATTCCAGTCAACATTGTCAAAAGCTTTCTCTAAGTCTACAAATGCTAGAAACGTAGGTTTGCCTTTTCTTAATCTTTCTTCTAAGAATTGCTAAATTGGCTAAATTGGACTGTGCAAAAATTGGACAATCTAAAAATTTGGACTTTGTATGGGCGCTGATAGAAGCTGACCTCGGGGAAGATCAGTTTGGATTCCGTAGAAATGTTGGAACACGTGAGGCAATACTGACCATACGACTTATCTTAGAAGAAAGATTAAGGGAAGGCCAAACCTACGTTTCTAGCATTTGTACACTTAGAGAAAGCTTTTGACAATGTTGATTGTTATACTCTCTTTCAAATTCTGAAGGTGGCAGGGGTAAAATACAGGGAGCGAAAAGCTATTTACAATTTGTACAGAAACCAGATGGCAGTTATAAGAGTCGAGGGGTATGAAGGGGAAGCAGTGGTTGGGAAGGGAGTGAGACAGGGTTGTAGCCTATCCCCGATGTTATTCAATCTCTGTATTGAGCAAGCAGTGAAGAAAATAAAAGAAAAATTCGGAGTAGGTATTAAAATCCATGGAGAAGAAATAAAAACTTTGGGGTTCGCCGATGACATTGTAATTCTGTCAGACACAGCAAAGGACTTGCAGGAGCAGTTGAACGGAATGAACAGTGTCTTGAAAGGAGGGTATAAGATGAACATCAACAAAAGCAAAACGAGGATAATGAAATGTAGTCGAATTAAGTTGGGTGATGCTGAGGGAATTAGATTAGGAAATGAGACACTTAAAGTAGTAAAGGAGTTTTACTATTTGGGGAGCAGAATAACTGATGATGGTCGAAGTAGAGAGGAAATAAAGTGTAGACTGCCAATGGCAAGGAAAGCGTTTCTGAAGAAGAGAAATTTGTTAACATCGAGTATAGATTTAAGTGTCAGGAAGTCGTTTCTGAAAGTACTTGTGTGGAGTGTAGCCATGTATGGAAGTGAAACATAGACAATTTAGTATTGGAGGGCAGTGTGGAGGGTAAAAATCGTAGAGGGAGACCAGGAGATGAATGCACTAAGCATATTCAGAAGGATGTAGGCTGCAGTAGGTACTGGGAGATGAAGAAGCTTGCACAGGATAGAGTAGCATGGAAATGGAAATGTCGTGTGGCTAGGGCCTCCCGTCGGGTAGACCGTTCGCCTGGTGCAGGTCTTTCGATTTGACGCCACTTCGGCGACCTGCGCGTCGATGGGGATGAAATGATGATGATTAGGACAACACAACACCCAGTCCCTGAGCGGAGAAAATCTCCGACCCAGCCGGGAATCGAACCCGGGCCCTTAGGATTGACAGTCTGTCACGCTGACCACTCAGCTACCGGGGCGGACAGAGTAGCATGGAGAGCTGCATCAATCAATCCAGTCTCAGGACTGAAGACCACAACAACAACGACAACATGGGCGCTGAAAATCACGCAGTTTAGCGCCCCACAAACCAAACATCATCATCATCATTCGTAGCTGCATTCAGAGGCCGAGGTCCACGTGCAATGACAGATGTAACAGAGATTCTGAGAGGGCAGATTGTGGGGCCGCGGTTAGCTGGAGCATCAGTAACCGAGACAGCCAACTTATTGAATGTTTCGAGAGCAACTATTGCAGTAGTCATCACATCCTAGACAAAACATTGAAAGATATCATCGTGTAAACGTAATACTGGGCGCAAATCAAAGCTAAATGACAGAGATAGTCGTACGCTAACACGAATTGTCTTGTCTCAAAACAACAGAAAACTACGACTGCTAAAGTGACTGCGGAGCTCGATAACCATTATCGAGACTCCGTATCTATCGACAGCGTCCGTCGACAACTCCATAAAGCGAATATTAACGGACGAGCTGCTATAACGAAACCATCAGTGACGACAACCAATGCAAAGAAGCGTGAAACTTGATATCAGGAGCATAAATCCTGGACAGCTAATCAGTTCAAATCAGTCTTATGGTTCGACGAGTCAACGTTTTCGTTATTTCTAACATCAGGCCGGGTTCACATCTGGAGAACGCCAAAAGAAGCCTACAATCCTGACTGCTTGATTCCAACGGTTAATCATGGGGATGGAAGTGTGATGGTTTGGACAACCCTATCATGGTATTCTGCTGGTCCTACCATTACTCTCAAAGGCCGTGTTACAGCCAACAATTATGTGAACACATTAGGTGATCAGATACACCCGGTGATTGAAATTTTGTCCGCCCCCGGTAGCTGAGTGGTGAGCGCGACAGACTGTCAATCCTAAGGAGCCGGGTTCGATTCCCGGCTAGGTTGGAGATTTTCTCCGCTCAGGGACTGGGTGTTGTGTTGTCCTAATCATCATCATCATTTCATCCCCCTCGACGCGCAAGTCGCCGAAGTGGCGTCAAATCGAAAGACTTCCACCAGGCGAGCGGTCTACCTGACGGGAGTCCATGGTCACACGCCATTATTATTATCTTCAAATTTTGTTCCCTAACAGTGATGCCATACTTCAGGACCCATTCACACAGCCAGGACAGTACAATCGTGGTATGAGGCGCATACAACTGAACTGCATGGTCTTCTTTGACCAGCACAGTCCACAGACTTGAACATTATCGAACCCTTGTGGGCGACTCCGGAGACTCCGGAGCACATTTCCCCCTCCCTCGCCACTACCGGGGTTAGAAGAGGTTCTGATCGAGGAGTGGCACAACATTCCACTGGAAACTATACAGTCATTATATACCAGTATTCTAAGAAGAATCGCAGCTGTATTACGGGCAAATGAGGGTCCAACCCCTTATTAATAAACCATCCCCAAGTAAGTATAGGTGTTCGCATTATTTTGCCTATATTCTATATGTATTGGATATCTTATTACTAAGTTACGTTAAATGAAACTTTAAGATATTCTAATGTATTCACAGCCATCAACGTTTTTCTGAATCATTCTTTACCTTTGTACTTTTTATTTCAAAAATCGTGTACAGTCACAGTCTCTCTACTTTTTTGTGCTCCGATTGTCGCGTTGTTAATACGCTGTATGAAAATGGCTGAGGCTGTTTCCTGCTCCGTAGTGAAACATGCGTGTCTAACGCAGTTAAAAAGTGGCGAGAAATAGGTTGTACTTACTGTTTTTCACAAATTTACAGGAAAAATCGCCATTGAAGGTTTCCGAGGCACTATATTTGATAAAGTTGAGGTACAAATAGTCAATGGTTATAAAGCGGAATCTGTATCGTAGTGGCATGTTAATCTGGTGAAGTTCATGTATCACTGGTTCAAATCTCGTCTTGGTTATCTTTCGTTTTTCGTTCAATTTGAAATTCCAAAATCTCGTAATTGTAAATTTCATCATAATGTTTTTATAAATAATGTACTCTTCTTGTTTCTAATTACATACTGCACGCGAAAGTCCTGTTTTCATTTCAAATATAAATTCTTAACTTTCGATATTTTATGAAAGATTGTTAATAAAGGCCTGCTTAAATTAAGAAAACATAACAATTTAATTTTTAGAACAAAAATAAAAAACCAAATATTCTTTATTTGGACAACGACCATTTTATATCGCAGATGTAGTCTCACGTACCAGAGTTGGAAGAGTCGTAAAAGCTGGCCTTGGATCACAGCGTCGAGATGTAGTCTCACACGTACCAGAGTGCTAAGAGTCGTAAAAATATTAAAAACAATCATTTTCACAGCCTCGAGCACACCTTATAAATGCTGCATTTTTACTTTTGCTAGTGTACCATTACAATATGACCCTAACAGAACTGATATAGAACGTGAGAAATAACAGACCGTTAAGCTACCAGACGTACTGGTACTAACGCAAGCAGGTTTTTTACATGTCACTGTCGAACGCTGGCGGCATATAGAACGTCTCGACATAAAAGAAGAAGGGAAAATGCGGCGCCTTTGAGGCTTCGTGGATTCTGTTGTTGATGGACTCGTTATCAACGTAGCAGGTGACAGTTCCAGAAATGAAATGTATTCTTCCCGATTCGGATAAGGAAGAAGCTAATGGATCACCAGACGACTGATGTAATTAATACCTTCAGTGGCGTCGGTATTCA
The DNA here is from genome assembly GCF_021461395.2 of Schistocerca americana. Taxonomy (NCBI): domain Eukaryota; kingdom Metazoa; phylum Arthropoda; class Insecta; order Orthoptera; family Acrididae; genus Schistocerca; species Schistocerca americana. Next base: position 168,738,299 of record NC_060128.1, on the reverse strand, counting down.
AAAGTACGGTGAAATCGTTGCAGTATGCTATTGCATTACACATAGCTCGCTCAGAAAAATTACCCTGTGTTTAAGTCAACAATTTTCATCATTCTTGTGTGTTATTAGAATACTCTGTTAAGGGAGAACGAGAGCATTTTATGCTTTCCGTCTGGTCACCTACGAAGCATGCGGTAGTGCTGGAATTTTGTCGTATGTTATTTCATTCTCTTTAAAAGTTAAATGACGTTCGAAGCTATATTGTTTCTCTGCTCGTCTCTTTTTACATATGAACTGCAACAGCTCACATAATTACAGGTTAGTAGGACCATCTGGCTGCCAGTGCCGTCCAAATTAAATTCGCCGTAAAGCTGTTGTCCCGCATTATCGGTCTATGTGCGTGTAACATAGCATAAAACAGGTGCTTATGATCATACGTGATTGTATTGGACACAGCTCGGCTTCCGTTCCGCGTGAAGAGAAACCCAATGAGATTCAAGCCACACGCGGAAGGATACATGATGTAATGGTTACATAAGGTTGATTCTTATGATGAGCACAGTACAGCTGAGAGTCACGCTGGAACAGGCGTGTGTACATATGCGCACGGGACGAAAAGAAAAACAAGAGACATCATGCTAAATACAGTTTAACACCACCAATAACATGTATAACGGCCTTAATATGGCGAGGTTTCTAGAGGTGCAGCATATCTAGCTGAAGGTAATCATCCACTGTTGGATCCTGTAGTGCCACCAAATGCGAGAAGTTTGCTGGTTTCACCCAGTGTTCCAAATAATCTGGTACAGTTTCTATGATATTAATAGAGGAAAGTGCCAAAATGCATCCCTCCCACTTTTGGTTTTAAGAAAATAGAAAATAATAAAAAAATTGAAAGCATGCAATATTTACATGCCCTGCAAAACTGTGTGCATTTAACCACCACTTACGGCGCTGGCCTTGGATCGAATCTGCCGTCAATTACTGTCCAGGCTCGCTGTGCCAGCCTGCCTGTAAGTGATTTTTAGGCAGTTTCCCACATACTACTACGTGAATGCCTGGCTGGTACCCAAGTCCCAAATCAAATGACTCCAAGCACTATGGGACTGAGGTCATCAGTCCCCTAGACTTAGAACTACCTAAACCTAACTAACCTAAGAACATTACACACATCCACGCCCGAGCCAGGATTCGAACCTGCGACCGTAGCAGCAGCGCTATTCCGGACTGAGGCGCCTAGAACCGCTCGACCACAGCGGCCGGCAGAAAACACTGACGGAAAAAAGCGCAACACTAAGAAAGAGTTGTTCGACATAATCAACAATTGATAGGTGTGTTTCTACATGTAAAAGATGATATCTATTCAAAGTTCTCGCCAATCGCGCCACTACTAGGATGCATGTATAACGGTCGTAAACGCTACATACCTTAGAGATTGCATTTGGCGAGCTGTTAGACAAAGATGCCTTTGAGGCAACAAAGACTCAATTATCAGCACATTAGTGGCTTTGAACGACGTCATGTACTAGGGCTATGAGAGCTGGATGTTCCTTCTGCGATACTGCACAGAGACTAGGCAGGAAGGTAGCATTGTACGTGATTGCTGGCTGCAGTGGGCACGAAAAAGTATGGTTGCAAGAAGACCAGCTTCCTACAGGGGAGTAAATCGTGCTCTGCTTATGGCAGTTGCGCATCGTACTGCAATTGCAGTAGTAGTTGGCACCACAGTGACATAGCGAACTGTTACAAATTGGTTACTTCAAGGACAGCTCCGACACAGACGCCATGTAGAGTGCGTTCCACTGACCACAAAAGACCGCCGTTTGAGACTTCAGTAGTGTCGAACGAGAGCTCATTGGAGAGCTGGATGGAGGTCTATTGTGTTTTCTGATAAAAGCTGGTACTGCCTCGGTACCACTGTTGGTTAAAAGGAAGTCAGTTGAAGGCTTGCAACCAACCAACCTGCCCGCATGCATGCTAGGCACACAGGACCTACACCAGGAGTTATCCTCAGGGATGCTACTTCGTATGACAGCAGCAGCATTCCCGTGGTTATACCACGCTCCCAGACTGCAAATCTGTACATACTGTGCTGCCGTTCATGGATAGCATTCGAGTGGGTGTTTTCCAAGAGGATAACGCTCGCCCACATACCGATGTTATAGCCCAACATGCTCTACAGAGCGCCGACATGTTGCCTTGGCCTGCTCAATCACCTGATCTGTCTCCAATAAAGCACATGTGTGACGTCATCGGACGGCAACACCAGCATTAACTGTCCCTGTACTGACCGATCAAGTCCAACAAGCATGGAACTCCATCCCACAAACTGACATCCAGCACCTGTACAACACAGTGCATGCGAGAGGCGTTCAATGAATTCGTAAGTAAAGTTCTATGTACTAACTTGGCAGAAAATCCTAAGAAATTTCGGTCTTACGTCAAAGCGGTAGGTGGATCAAAACAAAATGTCTACATCTACATCTACATTTATACTCCGCAAGCCACCCAACGGTGTGTGGCGGAGGGCACTTTACGTGCCACTGTCATTACCTGCCTTTCCTGTTCCAGTCGCGTATGGTTCGCGGGCAGAACGACTGTCTGAAAGCCTCCGTGCGCGCTCGAATCTCTCTACTTTTACATTCGTGATCTCCTCGGGAGGTGTAAGTAGGAGGAAGCAATATATTCGATACCTCACCCAGAAACACACCCTCTCCAAACCTGGCGAGCAAGCTACACCGCGATGCAGAGCGCCTCTCTTGCAGAGTCTGCCACTTGAGTTTGTTAAACATCTCCGTAACGCTATCACGGTTACCAAATAACCCTGTGACGAAACGCGCCGCTCTTCTGTGGATCTTCTCTATCTCCTCCGTCAACCCGATCTGGTACGGATCCCACACTGATGAGCAATACTCAAGTATAGGTCGAACGAGTGTTTTGTAAGCCACCTGCATTGTTGATGGACTGCATTTTCTAAGGACTCTCCCAATGAATCTCAATCTGGTACCCGCCTTACCAACAATTAATTTTATATGATCATTCCACTTCAAATCGTTCCGCACGCATACTCCCAGATATTTTACAGAAGTAACTGCTACCAGTGTTTGTTCCGCTATCAAATAATCATACAATAAAGGATCCTTCTTTCTATGTATTCGCAATATATTACATTTGTCTATGTTAAGGGTCAGTTGCCACTCCCTGCACCAAGTGCCTATCCGCTGCAGATCTTCCTGCATTTCGCTACAATTCTCTAATACTGCAACTTCTCTGTATACTCCAGCATCATCCGCGAAAAGCCGCATGGGACTTCCGACACTATCTACTACGTCATTTATATATATATTGTGAAAAGCAATGGTCCCATAACACTCCCCTGTGGCACGCCAGAGGTTACTTTAACGTCTGTAGACGTCTCTCCATTGATAACAACATGCTGTGTTCTGTTTGCTAAAAACTCTTCAATCCAGCCACACAGCTGGTCTGATATTCCGTAGGCTCTTACTTTATCAGGCGACAGTGCGGAACTGTATCGAACGCCTTCAAGAAGTCAAGAAAAATAGCATCTACCTGGGAGCCTGTATCTAATATTTTCTGGGTCTCATGAACAAATAAAGCGAGTTGGGTCTCACACGATCGCTGTTTCCGGAATCCATGTTGATTCCTACATAGTAGATTCTGGGTTTCCAAAAACGACATGATACTCGAGCAAAAAACATGTTCTAAAATTCTAAAATAAAACAGATCGACGTCAGAGATATAGGTCTATAGTTTTGCGCATCTGCTCGTCGACCCTTCTTGAAGACTGGGACTACCTGTGCTCAGCGGTAGCGTTCTCGCTTCCCACGCCCGGGTTCCCGGGTTCGATTCCCGGCGGGGTCAGGGATTTTCTCTGCCTCGTGATGGCTGGGTGTTGTGTGCTGTCCTTAGGTTAGTTAGGTTTAAGTAGTTCTAAGTTCTAGGGGACTGATGACCATAGCTGTTCAGTCCCATAGTGCTCAGAGCCATTTGAACCTGTGCTCTTTTCCAATCACTCTGTGACCAAAATGGTACTGAAACAAAGGATGACGGACTAAAGGCCGAAATACTTAATGTCTTTTTCCAAAGCTGTTTCACAGAGGAAGACTGCACTGTAGTTCCACCTCTAGATTGTCGCACAGATCACAAAATGGTAGATATCGAAATAGATGACAGAGGGATAGAAAAACGATTAAAATCGCTCAAAAGAGGAAAGGCCGCTGGACCTGATGGGATACCAGGTTCGATTTTACACAGAGTACGCGAAGGAACTTGCACCTCTTCTTGCAGCGGTGTACCATAGGTCTCTAGAAGAGCGTAGCGTTCCAAAGGATTGGAAAAGGGCACAGGTCATTCCCGTTTTCAAGAAGGGACGTAGAACACATGTGCAGAACTATAGGCCTATATCTCTAACGTCGATCAGATGTAGAATTTTGGAAGACGTATTACGTTCGAGTATAATGACTTTTCTGGAGACTAGAAATCTACTCTATAGGAATCAGCATGGATTTCGAAAAAGACGATCGTGTGAAACCCAGCTCGCGCTATTCGTCCACTAGACTCAGAGGGCCATAGACACGGGTTCCCAGGTAGATGCCGTGTTTCTTCACTTCCGCAAGGCATTTCATACAGTTCCCCACAGTCATTTAATGAACAAAGGAAGAGCATATGGACTATCAGACCAATTGTGTGATTGGATTGAAGAGTTCCTAGATAACAGAACGCAGTATGTCATTCTCAATTGAGAGAAGTTTTCCGAAGTAAGAGTGATTCCAGGTGTGCCGCAGGGGAGTGTCGTAGGACCTTCGCTATTCACAATATACATAAATGACCTTGCGGATAACATCGGAAGTTCACTGAGGCTTTTTGCGGATGATGCTGTAGTATATCAAGAGGTTGTAACAATGGAAAATTGTGCTGAAATGCAGGAGGATCTGCAACGAATTGACGCATGGTGCAGGGCATGGCAATTTAATCTCAATGTAGACAAGTGTAATGTGCTGCGAATACATAGAAAGAAAGCTACAATATAGCAGGTCATCAACTGGAAGCAGTTAATTCCATAAATTATCTGGGAGTAGGCATTAGGAGTGATTTAAAATGGAATGATCATATAAAGTAGATCGTCGATAAAGCAGATGCCAGACTGAGATTCACTGGAAGAATCCTGAGGAAGTGCAATCCGAAAACAAAGGAAGTAGCTTACAGTACACTTGTTCGCCCACTGCTTGAATATTGCTCACCAATGTGGGATCCGTACCAGATAGGGTTGATAGAAGAGATGGAGAAGATCCAAAGGAGAGGAGCGCGCTTCGTTACAGGATCATTTAGTAATCGCTAAAGCGTTACGGAGATGATAGATAAACTCCAGTGCAGGAGAGACGCTCAGTAGCTGCGTACCTTGCAGAACTAGCACTCCTGAAAGAAAGGATATTGCGGAGACATGGCTTACCCACAGCCTGAGGAATGTTTCCAGATTGAGATTTTCACTCTGCAGCGGAGTGTGCGCTGATATGAAACATCCTGGCAGATTAAAACTGTGAGGACGGGGCGTGAGTCGTGCTTGGGTAGGTCAGATGCTAGAGCACTTGCCCACGAAAGGCAAAGATCCGAGTTCGGGTCTCGGTCCGGCACACAGTTTTAATCTGCCAGGAAGTTTCATATCAGAGCACACTCCGCTGCAGAGTGAAAATCTCATTAAAGAGATGAATGATCTCAAGCATATAGCCTGTAGCAATGGTTATGATGCGGCCATGGTGGACAGGTTACATACAAAAATTAAAAAAAAGCAGGAACAAGTAGGAAAGGCCATCTAAGGATAGTAGGGGTAAAAAGTATGCTCCATTGATATATCAAGGCCCGTCTTCTGACAAAATAGACAGACAATTTCGTAAGTCCGGCGTGGTTCTGGCATTTAGCACGGAAAATAGTTTGCACTCGAAACTTAGGCATACGATTGAAGACAGCACCGACAAATTTAGAAACACAGGGGTACACGGATTAAAATGTGGTGGGTGTGAATGCTTTTATGTGGGGCAAACAGGGAGATGGTTTTTTACGCGCTTTCGTGAGCACACGAGTGCCCACAATAAGTCCACTTTGGGTGACCATCTGCGGGACTCCAACCATTAACTTACTGATATGCAACAAGGTATGAAAATCTTGCATAAAGGACCTATAGGAAGCAAACTCAACGTTTTGGAAAACATCGAAATTTACAAAACCAGAAGGAGGTTTCCAAGCAAATTGTTGAACGACCAATTAGAATCGGCGGACCATAATTTCTTTGACATATTTGATGCGGTGCTCTAGAGGTCCTGTGAGGCCTGTTCAGAAACTATGATTGGTGTTGTGTATCTGTTATGCTCGGAAAACCACCTATAGAGTACTGCTAAAAACTTTACTCACCGGGCCTTTCTTAATTTCAGGTACCTATAAGGTTTGCAAAGTCGGCCCGTACTACGTTCATAATGAGTGTATAGATGATGAGAGCCTTTTGTAGCACGTTAGTACTTTTTTTAGAGTTTCAATACCTAAGACCGTAGTGTCCAGACAGGTTGGTTGGTTGGTTTGGGGAAGGAGACCAGACAGCGTGGTCAGCGGTCTCATCGGATTAGGGAAGGATGGGGAAGGAAGTCGGCCGTGCCCTTTCAGAGGAACCATCCCGGCATTTGCCTGGACTGATTTAGGGAAATCACGGAAAACCTAAAGCAGGATGGCCGGACGCGGGATTGAACCGTCGTCCTTCCGAATGCGAGTCCAGTGTCTAACCACTGCGCCACTTCGCTCGGTGGTGTCCAGACAGGTAAAGCCCAGCGTACAGGTTTCAATCACTCGTCACATTGTATCTAAGTCGTGTTATGAACAGCTTACTATGTGTAAATTCCTGACTTCCATACATGAGTAAGGGTAAATTATAATATGTAGTTTTTATGGCTCTAATGTGGATAATGCCTTTGCTTCAGATGTTTTTACTCTTTAATAGACGTACTCCATAGTATGTATAGTATGCATAGAATGTATAGTATGTACAGTGAGTGTATGCGAAAGTGTCCTTTGCATGGCTATTTGATTAGCAGTAATAGGAAAGTTGTAACGCAGTAGTAATGAGTGGTTACACTGTGGGCCTGTGTGTGCACTGCTGGGACAGCAGTACCCGGTGGCCGGTCGTGAACCACTAGAAACGCGGCAGGTAAAACCAGCGCGGAATAGGGCAGTGTGTTGCTGACCGTTCTTAGACGAGCAACGGTCATATACCCAGTAGTTTTATCTTGAGACTTCGGCTTAAATATCTGATGGAAAATAATGACTATGAGAGCAGTTGTTTTTTATTTTTGTGACAATTATTTTATATCAGCTGGCCTATCTCATGTGTCGTTATATCCAAATGGTTCATAAACGTTAACCTACATTCAGGTATGTGGTACTGTACTAATAGTGATGTCTATAGTGTAATGTAAGCCCTCCGTCAAACCTGTCACGCTATATCTTCACAGATCCGATGATGGCACCTTTGGTGAGTTGAAACCGGTTATCCAGTAAACAGTATTTAAGCAATCTTGGCTTTCCAATTATTTCTACAACAGAGTGATCGCCCCACCACACACTGTGTGTTCACTGCATTATGGATTTTGTCAAAGGCTTCCTTTATGGTGACCTCAATCGGATTGATGTAGCACGCTTCATCTTCGGTGCTTGACCGACCACGTTTAAATTCATGAATCGAAAAGTAAATTGTCTTTAATGGTGGTGCAGAGCCCGAGTGAACTTCATCCAGTTCTGTTCTGTACAGTAATCCAACCCATCAAATGAAAATGTTTAATAACAGCATGGATCTCGATTTTCTTCTAATGATATTTTACTATAAAAATACAGCGGCCAGCCACTATTTTTTAATGCGTTTTATTTATGCCAATATGCATTTCGGGTTTGCACCCATCTTCAGCTGGCAGATTACATGTATCTTCAGTTTCTACAGTGCTACAATATCGACAGCAGTTTGGATGCTGCAGCTGGCCTGTGCAAAAGCATCGATTCCAATCATTTACTTCAATTTCACGAGTTTAAAGTTACGCACTATCAGTTGATGATTTTACTTACGTTCTCCTCTCCTTGTTTTTTCTTGGCTTTTCTTCTTTTTTGTAACAGCACAAACATGTTTTTGTCACGTATTTTACACAGGCGCACTGCGTTATCCGCCATGTTGTCGACACAGTTTTTGTTCTCACATAAGCAGTATGAATTACTGCTTTGTATAAATGTGTTATATTAGTTTATTAACTTCAATACTGCCTAAGTAACCAACAAAATTAATAAATTTGTATACATCGTACTTAGAATACTTCTATCACCCAAGGCAATGTTTAGTAAACAATAGCTTAGCTAGAACCTCAAAACTTTAGTAAAATATAACTCTGTCCATAGATTATTAGGCTTACAAAATATGAAGGCAGTACAAAAATGTTCCCTTCTTTCATGGAAATTTACCAGACTTATCAAATCACCCTCATAAAGCACCTCCGACTATTCTAGGCCATTCTGGAATCTTCTAGAAAAAAACGTATGTTGATATTCGACAATACTTGTAAAAGCTCGAGATCATTATAGAACCATATCTAATTTTTCTCTCGAAAAGTATATTGACTGGAAAGAGACAGAAGGTGTTCTAGTGACCAACACAGTGTGATGGCAACCACTGCAGACACTCGTAGCTCTACAACCACAACGACTGCCTCTGTAAAATCTCTATACTGCACTACAAGAAAACCATCAGTACCACCAGAAACAAAAGTGCTCTATAATATTTCAGAATGTTCTAGCGTTTTCAGGGAAAATCGTAGAGTTTTCTGGAATGTTCCAGAATGTTCTAGGATTTTCCAGAATATTGTAGAATTTTTCAGAATGTCCCAAGATGTTCCAGGGTATTTAAGAATGTTCTCAAATCTTCCATTATACTTTTCTGGTGGGTATATAGTCCAGATCAGAAAGTCATATACAGGCGATGACTAGATCCATGCTTCAACATACTCTTGGGAATCGTTTAAAGCAGATTAAGGAAAATGAAAGTGATGGGATGCGAAACAAATTCTAGTAAATTCTGGAACATTTTAGAGATTTCTAGAACCTTCTGGAAAATTCTTTATCAAACATTTTACAAAATTCTCCAATATACTCGAACGTTTTGGCACTTGATTCCCAGCTCTTCATCGACTGTCCATCAGAAGTTCATTGTCGTGAGGCCATCTTTTGACACCCACATCTTCGACCAAACACCGCAGTTCCAAACTGAAACCTTCTGCATGGTTGGGGCATGGAGGACTGTACAATCCCCTTAGGCCTGGGAGAGGATCTCATAGTACCATGCTTGGATAAGCCACATTTACATTCATTACATATATTAACTATGGGCTGTTCATGTACCATATGCAGTGGAGACTCAACTTCATGAGTGGTTTGTGAGCCAGAAGGCCGTAATGTTACCAGACGAAATGCGTACCTAAGTAAATATTGCTGGTACGCGAGGAACTGCACTGTAAAGTCCGAATTGTCCTCCACCAGACACATCTTCAGGAAGCCCGCAAGATCAATCACAGCTGGTAGCGATGCGTGTGTTCCAGGGGTGGGCCGCTTCCATTACGTGCTGGTGACTGTCTGCGGCTTCTGCCTCATCTCCATGATTTTCGAGTCTCTGGCGGCGGCCTACGTCACGCCGGCGGCCCAGTGCGACTTCGACATGACGTCATTCGAAAAGGGCTTCCTCAGCGGAACCATCTACGTGGGTGAGTACACACGTCACTAACACTGTGTCTCGCTGGTCGTGCCTTCTCCTTCTTCTCTTGTACACATCTGTCTTACGAGGTGAACCGACTAGACATTTTTCATGTGGCCCTGTCCTCATGCAGAGAACCATATCCGTTGCCAAGAGAAAGACATTCGTTTGTTCAGAATCATGTATCTTGAAATTTTGACAGAGCATTGAATTTTAATACGGCTGCGTTTTTAGTTACATAATTCTTTAACATATCTATATTTTTATACGAGTGTACTACCTCATGGCGCAACATGCAAGCAACCGGCAGCTCAGTCGTGAACAGTTCGTCCAAGGAGACACACGTTTCTCAAATTAGTGATTACGATTTATTGTCATAGTTACTGCTGGAAGAAAATGATGAAGAATACGTTCCACACTAACAGTTGCATAATGGAAACGCTCAAACACATCTCATATTTAGGACAAAGCTTGGCAGAAGTTTCTTTGCAACACATGAATCGTCTTTTATTTAAAGAATATGATTCATATTACATAATACGTCAGAGTGAATTTTTAGCTCTTGGACTAAAACTTTTACATAAACTAAGTATCAATGCAGTCTACTGTCTTCATTCAGAGTAATATCTATTTTAATTCGAAATAAATACGCTGACTGCGAATATCTTGGCATGAACTGTGTTAGATAGAGATATTGTATCTATTAGTGACATATGAAAATTTGTGTCCGAACAGGACTCGAACCCGTATATCCCACTTACCACGACCAATTTCTTTAAGCTGTTTAGCTATCCGTGCACGCTAGTTTATTTCTAATTAATTTCGGACGACTGTCAATCGTCATTATTGACTGTTCATCCAGACGTGGAAGTAAATAATACCTATATGCTACTTTCAGGTTGAAAACATGAATGAAAATTCCAGCACTGACACAAACACTGTACCTCCTGCAAAGTGTCCTACAACAGCTGTTTCTGTTGGAAGTGAAGATGATTTATACGCTCAAAGTCCCAGGAAAACATTAAGAAAATAATGAAATTGCTGCAGGGAAAAAGAACGATATTTACAAAACAAAGCAGCTTGAATGTTACCTGAAGCTAAACGTAGTGGCAGTTGACAGATTACACATGTGAACATAATGAATTTAAAAGCTTATGTGACATGTTTTTGGCTAAAGATTTATCACAATTTATTTCACTGGCGTTCCCTTTCGTAAACGTTTTCATTTCGTCGGTTACATTACTTCCGTTTCGTAAGAATGTCCATTACGACCGGTAGTAGTAAGCAGCTATATAGTTTCGCTTTTGCGAGGATTCAATATTGCGCCAAGCGCAATGTTTCGCTTGGCGTAAGAGAAATCAAAGGAGCCGCCACCTGCTTTCTTCTCTGTATACTCCATCTCCGTGCTTTAGCTGTTCGTCCCCTAACCTCCACTCACTACGTAAGGAGACCTCTTCCCGCAAATGTATCATTCACACTATTCCTGAACTCCTTTTTGATGACTGGCGTAATACATGGAGGTGACAAAAGATATAAAATATCGATCTCCACATGTACAGATGGCAGTAGTATCGCGCACACAAGGTATTTTTACTCCGGCGATACGTGATTCGTGATTATGGGCGCACGACGGCAGATAATAGACTTTAAGCGCGGAATGGTAGTTGGAGCTAGACGCATCTACATCTACATCTACATCCATACTCCGCAAGCCACCTGACGGTGTGTGGCGGAGGATACCTTGAGTACCTCTATCGGTTCTCCCTTCTGTTCCAGTCTCGTATTGTTCGTGGAAAGAAAGATTGTCGGTATGCCTCTGTGTGGGCTCTAATCTCTCTGATTTTATCCTCATGGTCTCTTTGCGAGATATACGTAGGAGGGAGCAATATACTGCTTGACTCCTCGGTCATTGTATGTTCTCGAAACTTGGACAAAAGCCCATACCGAGCTACTGAGCGTCTCTCTTGCAGTCTTCCACTGGAGTTTATCTATCATCTCCGTAACGTTTTCGCGATTACTAAATGATCCTGTAACGAAGCGCACTGCTCTCTGTTGGATCTTCTCTATCTCTTCTATCAACCCTATCTGGTACGGATCACACACTGGTGAGCAGCATTCAAGCAGTGGGCGAACAAGTGTACTGTAAGCTACTTCCTTTGTTTTCGGACTGCATTCCTTAGGATTCTTCCAGTGAATCTCAGTCTGGCATTTGCTTTGCCGACGATTAATTTTATACGGTCATTCCATTTAAAATCACTCCTAATGCCTACTACCAGATAATTTATGGAATTAACTGCTTCCAGTTGCTGACCTGCTATATTGTAGCTAAATGATAAAGGATCTTACTTTCTATGTATTCGGAGCATGTTACACTTGTCTACATTGAGATTCAATTGCCATTCCCTGCACCATGCGTCAATTCGTTGCAGATCCTCCTGCATTTCAGTACAATTTTCCATTGTTACAACCTCTCGATATACTACAGCATCACCCCCAAAAAGCCTCAGTGAACTTCCGATGTTATCCACAAGGTCATTTATGTATATTGTGAATAGCAACGGTCCTACGACACTCCCCTGCGGCACACCTGAAATCACTCTTAATTCGGAGGAGTTCTCTCAATTGAGAATGACATGCTGCGTTCTGTTATCGAGGATGACATGTTGCGTTCTATTATCTAGGAACTCTTCAATCCAATCACACAATTGGTCGGATAGTCCATATGCTCTTACTTTGTTCATTAAACGACTGTGGGGAACTGTATAAAACTCCTTGAGGAAGTCAAGATACACGGCATTTACCTGGTAACCCGTGTCTATGGCTCTCTGAGTCTCGTGGGCGAATAGCGCGAGCTGGGTTTGACACGATCGTCGTTTTCGAAACCAGTGCTGATTCCTACAGAGTGGATTTCCAGTCTCCAGAAAAGTCATTATACTTGAACATGATACGTGTTCCAAAATTCTAGAACTGATCGTCGTTAGAGATATAGGTCTATAGTTCTGCACATCTGTTCGACGTCCCTTCTTGAAAACGGGGATGACCTCTGCCCTTTTCCAATTTTTTGGAACGCTACGCTCTTCTAGAGACCTACGGTACACCGCTGCAAGAAGGGGGGCAAATTCCTTAGCCTACGCTGTGTAAAATCGAAATGGTGTCGCATCAGGTCCAGCGGCCTTTCCTCTTTTGAGCGAATTTAATTGTTTTTCTATCCCTCTGTCATCTATTTCGATATCTACCATTTTGTCATCTGTGCGACAATCTAGAGAAGGAACAACAGTGCAGTCTTTTTCTGTGAAACAACTTTGGAAAAAGACATTTAGGGGGAACGTATGCGTTAGGGCAGTGTGGCGGAATTTGGCATGAATGGGCTGTGGCAGCAGACGACCGACGCGAGTGCCTTTGCTAACAGCCCGACGACACCGCCTGCAGCGGCTCTCCTGGGCTCGTGACCATATCGGTTGGACCCTAGACGGCTGGAGAACCGTACCTGGTCAAATGAATCCCGATTTCAGTTGGTAAGACGTGATGGTAGGAAGCGAGTGTGGAGCAACCCCACAAAGCCATGGGCCCAAGTTGACAACAAGGCACTGGGTGAGGTGGTGGTTTTGGAAAAATTGGAAATTTTTGGAATGGACTATGGGACCAACTGCTGAGGTCATCAGTCCCTAGGCTTACGCACTACTTAGTCGAACTTTAACTTAGGACAACACACACACACACACACACACACACACACAACACACAACACACACACACACATGCCCAAGGGAGGATTCGAAGCTCCAACGGGGGGAGCCGTGAAGGTGGTGGTTTCACTATAATGATGTGGTCTTTGTTTACGTGGAATGGACTAGACCCTCTGGTTATATTCGGCTACCTTCAGCTATTCATGGACTAAATGTGCCCAAATAACGCTGGAATTTTTATGAATGACTACGCGCCACAATGGTTTACGGCGGTCGTTTTGAAGATAATTGGATAATTCAAGCGAATGATTTGGCAATCCAGATCTCCCTATGTTAATCCCATCGAACATTTATGACAAGTAATCGAAAGCTCAGTTCGTGCATAAAATTCTACACCGGCAACACTCCCGCAATTATGTAGTCTGCAAAATCAGTAGACTCAGTATTTCTGCATGTGACTCCCAACGACTTGTTGGGAGTCCATCCCATGCCGAGTTGCTGCACTGCACCAGTAGGAGATCTGACACGATATTAGGAGGTACCCGACGACTTCTGTGCCCACAGTGTATAGTTGTTCTGCTGCTATCTGATATGACATCACAGTGTCAAGGTCTCTGAACTGAGCGGCTAGTACATGTTTCGGCATTAACATGGTGTTCCATCCTCAGGCATGATCGTGAGCTCGCACCTGTGGGGCTTCGTGGCGGACACGCGCGGCCGGCGGCAGGTGCTGCTGGTGACGCTCGCCCTCAACTTCGTGTGCTCTGTGGCGGCCGCCCTCATGCCCACGCTGCCCCTCCTCATATTCTTCAGGTTCCTCAACGGCGTCTGGTGAGTCCATCGCAGCCAACGGCGTCGCATGATGAAGTATTCGGTACTAAGATCGACGAATACATTGATTTATTCAACACAACCACGGTCTGTCGCTAAAATAATTAATGTAGAGTGATGAAGTTTTGGGAATATTTTTCTCTATGTAATATAGTGAAGTAATTAGTATTGCTAGATCAGCCGACCAGCGTGGCCGAGCGGTTCTAGGCGCTTCAGTCTAGAACGACGCGACCACTACGGTCGCAGGTTCGAATCCTGCCTCTGGCATGGATGTGTGTGATGTCCTTAGGTTAGTTAGGTATAAGTAGTTCTGATGACCGCAGATGTTGTCCAATAGTGCTCAGAGCCATTTGAACCAGTATTGCTAGATCACAGGTCAATGTGAGCGCGAGGTAAGCCATTGCAAATGTGAAATGCTGGTACATTAACAACCGGTGTAACCGGCTGAATGTTAAACGCAAGCCTGAAAACGTGCATGCATTGTGTGGAAAAGATGCCGAATGTCAGTTTGTGAAATAGAGTTCCATGCCTGTTGCACGTGGTCCGCCGCGCTGGATTAGCCGAGCGGTCTAGGGCGCTGAAGTCATGGACTGTGTGGCTGGTCCCGGCGGTGGTTCGAGTCCTCCCTCGGGGATGAGTGTGTGTGTTTGTACTTAGGATAATTTAGGTTAAGTAGTGTGTAAGCTTAGGGACTGATGACCTTAACAGTTAAGTCCCATAAGATTTCACACACATTTGAACATTTTTTTTTCTTTTTTGCACTTCGTCCGTCTGTATAGGGACAGCTAATGCTGAATGGGGCTGACTTTGGAGTTTATGTCCAGTGATGTCCCATACATGCTCGGTTGGAGACAGAACTGGTGATCGAGCAGGCCACGACACTATGTCGACGATCTGTAGAGCATGTTGGGTTACAACAGCGGTAATTGGACGAGTGTTATCCTGTTGGAAAACATCCCCTAGAACCTTGTTCATGACTGGCAGTTTAACAAGTCGAATCACCAGAATGGGGTACTAATTTCAAGTCAGCGTGCGTGAGATAACGGCGAGAGTGCTCCTGCTGCCTTACAAAATCGCACATCAGACTATGACTCCAGGTGTAGGTCCAGTGTGTTAAGCACGCAGGCAGGTGGGTTGCAGGCCCTCAACTACTCTGTCTGATCAACACACGCTCATGACTGGCATCGAGGCAGAACCAGTTTTCATTAGAAAAACACCACCCCTCCACTCTGCCCGCCAGCGTGCTCTCGCTTGACACCAGTGAAATAGCAAACGGCGGAGGCTCGGGACCAGCGGAAATTACGCGACAGGCCGTCTGGCTCAGACCTGTCCCTGAAGTAACCGATTTGTGACAGTGTTACTGACGTACCAACTGCTGCTCAAATTGCTGCTGCAGATGCAGCACGATGCGCCAGAGCGATATGCTGAACACGATTTTCTTTCCTCTAGGAAGCTGGTCTTCTTGCAACCGTGACCACTCCTCAGCAATCATGTACAGTAGCCACATTTCTGCAAAGACTTTCTGCAGTGTCGTAGAAGGTACGTCAACTTTCCGTAGCCCCATTACACGACCTTGTCCAAACTCAGTGACGTCTTGATGATGGAGTCTTTGCTACCTTAAAGGCATGTTTTGTTAATAACTCACCGAGTCGAATTCAAAGGTAACTAACGCTAACGACCGGTACAACGTGTGTTTAAGGAGAACCTGATTTGCACCCTCGTGGTGGCGCTACTGGGGCCACTCTTATGCGACTGGCGCGATATCTTATAACATTAACTGCTTACGTAGCTTGTGCTATCTATTACTAAATTTGGTTTACTACGCGCAATGTTACAACAGAACAAATAGTCCTGTCACGGGAAAAGCCACGTGTAACACTCATACTGCTCGTTATTTAAGTTCTGAAACTATTTTGTTAACCAATTATGGTACATAGAAGCAGAGCAATGTTACCCTCTGAAAGAAATTTTGTTGCTTTGACCATGATGTGCCTAAAGGAGGTTGCCTATCGGACGTGAAAACCAGAATTACGTAATTATACAACATGTAACAGATAATATTTTGCCTATTTAAACTTGTAACCTCCCCACAATGATTTGAAAGAAAGAAACACGACAATATTTAATTATGAATGCTAATGGACATTGCGCTATGCGTAACCTGCCCACAATGAAATGTACTGACAATGGCAACAAAATGTGAAATTCGCAATCTGACTCAAATACAAATTCTTCACAAAATTTAAAGTCCGTTCAGTGACAAGAAAATACAATTAAACCGAAATATCGGTCTTTGGCCCTGTGTAAAACAATCAGAATTAAAGTCTTACCTCAGAATAAATGGATGTCACACATCTGCTCTTGTTGTTGCGCACCGCTTGGAGGAACTGCATTGCAAATAATAATATTCTCCTTTTTTTTTGTGATTCTAGTGGAATTTTTCTTCAAAAGAAGTGGAATGAAATGGGAAGTGCAACGAAATCTTGAGTTCAATAAAAAATTAAATTTTTGAGAAAATGCTTTTGAAATAAAAAATTATTATTGGGGGACTTGTTGGAGAATAATTACAGTAAATAAAATTTTTCATTATCTAATGATTATATTAATTAACAGTATACCTTATTCCTCATCTTGACCAGTGTTGCCGACCGCCTACATCACACAACCGCACTGGGCTGCTACTACTGACCGACCGCTCTGTATGACGACTACAGACTGAGTACTGCTCTCAACTAGACAGAGCTACAGACTCGCAACGACTGACAGACTGCTACTGACTGAGAACCGCTCGCAACACTCGCGCGGTCAATCGCATACTCTCTGGTCACAGATGCTACAATGCCTCGCCATCGCTGCTATGTTACATACGAGTTTCATAACCCTCCACTGGGGGGGCAAAAATTTGGCAGCGATGGTGAGTCATTTGGACTTGCCAAGCGCGGCAAAATTTTTCTTTAATTAACAAAATTCTACAACTTACAGAGTATTTAAATGTTGTGCACACGCACTAAGTACAAAATATATCAGACAAAGACAAAATGTGAGTACAAAACATAGTAGCAAATCAGAAAAATGTATATACAAATTATTTGACAGATAATGTGCACAGGCACTGAAAAAATTCTTTAGCATATTCATAACAAATAAACAGACTGGCAAAAAATATTATGTTGACAAGTGACATAAGTGTACTCGCATTGGAGTTCAGCGAATCGAAAAATGTATAACCTATGAACATAAATGATGTTACCAAAAAATTTTTTTTTTTTTTTATGTGACAAGAATCAGGATAGGAAAGGGAAGGATTGCATCATGGTTGTAGCACTTTAGATTGCACACAGCTGCTCTGAAAGTCCATATCTTTCCACAGAAGTACAACACCAAGTGACACAACTTGAAGATCTTTTCCCATCAGAATTTATCAGTGTAGCAAAGACACTGAACTGTCGTAGTAATGTTCCATGTTTTCATTTTGGCAGTACATTAGGTACACCAAACAGTGGGACCATAATAACGTCTTCATTGCTCACGGTGGTGGACAGCATGTCGTGTCAACACCACACTCTTACAAGGCACACCAACGTAGAATTAGTGCAAAACCAAAGATAGTGCTCCATGATCACTAGGATAAACAGGACAAATGGACATTGCAGTAATTCAGGGTAGTTAGCTTATGAGGAGAAGGACATTATGTCACATAATATTGACAATTACAGACTTAATTAGTAGTTTGTGGCATTCATAGCCCAGTTATTGAACATTTCTGTACCAAGTATGTAGTATTACAGAAAAATGTTCATTAATTGTTGTACATAGAATCAGTAGCCTTCTTTTCCTGGTTACAAAGCATTATGAAATAATCGCATTCTTTTCAGTTACAGAGTATAATCAAGAATCATTAACCTTCTCCTAATTACAGTTAATTAATCATTTGTCATTCCAATAATCATTAGCCTTTGCCTAATTACAGTTAATTAATCATTTGTCGTTAATTAATCATTTGTCTAATTACAGTTAATTAATCATTTGTCTAATTACAGTTAATTAATCATTTGTATAATTACAGTTAATTAATCATTTGTCGTTAATTAATCATTTGTCTAATTACAGTTAATTAATCATTTGTCGTTAATTAATCATTTGTCTAATTACAGTTAATTAATTAATCATTTGTCATTTCAGTATAGTAAGAATTATTAGCCTTAATTAATTACAAAGCATTATTAAAAAGTACCATAGTTAATTAATTATGTGTCATTCCAATCTATTAAGAATCATTAGTCTTTTCCTAATTACAAAGCATTATGAAACAGTCACATTCATTTCCAACAACAAAGTATGGCATCGTTAATTAATCATTTGAAATTCCAATATATTAAGAATTATTAGCCTTCTCCTAATTACAAAGCATTATTAAACAGTCACATTCATTTCAAATTACAAAGTATCAACATTGGAAACAAGAGCTAATCAATGGCATAATTAATAACAATTCGTGGAGTGACATTAATTATTGGCACTCAGTGGCCAGCAAGTATTGAATAAAATCATCATTCAGTATTATTCAGATTATTACGAAGTCATTATTAAAAATCAGTTAATTACAGTCAAATCATTAATAATCATGGGCATTACAAGTACTCATTACAATAAACAGTGGCAGTTATTAGCTAGTGACAAAGCATCATTTTGAATATAGTCTCATTAAGAGGTCATTACTCAAGTGACATGCTATTCATAGTTGATCAGTATTATTCAGAATTATCATAAACTAGTGACATTATGTGGGACTGGTAATACATGTTTTTTGTTAGCAATGCATTGCGTTGGGATCGATAATTAATTGCTGAGGCATAACACTATTGGCTTTTGACCTATTGCAGCAAATGAGGATAGGTAACGTCATTCGTCATGAGTCAGCTGTAGCAAGATTATGTAACAAGGCAGTACATGTGATCACATTTATAAACGATAGACACAAATGGGTAAAAATATAAAAATGCAAGTACTAGAACAGGTATAATAAGTAACAGGTTTAGTAAGTATCATGAAAAAAAACTTCTCCTGGAAAAAATACAAAAACGGATTATTGACCTGAAAGAAGAAACGCACACTATGCTGAAAAGTAGTGAACTTCGAATTAACAGGCAGTGAAGTGTGTATAAAAATGTGTTCCATAGCTGTCCTTTCCAAAACTTTCAGTCATCCTACTATGCAATGTAACACCTGCTGTCAAAGCAAACTGCAACAAATACTTAAATAACTACATAGCATAAATACATAACTTCAACATTATCCTCATCTGTAAAGAAAAACTTCATTATCCATATCATCATAACTTCACCATTATCATCACCTGTAAAGAAAAACTTCATTATTCATAATACCATTTCCTTCATCATTATTCATCAGTATTCACTATCATCTGCAAAAAATCACTTCATTACTCATTACATAACTATTCCTTATCTCTAGCATATTTCATCACTAAAACTAAGATGTGTAGTTCTCTCTGACAGCCTGCATCAATCACCTTGTATTCTGAAAGAAAAAATTAGTTAAGACTGCTATTCTTCGATGAGTATAGTATATTCTTGTTAATGCCTGTTAATCCTGATCCATTTACTCTTCCTCATAAAGTTATTGCATCTTCTTTCGTTTATTCCGTATGTGAAATTCCCATTTCTGTTGAATTTATTTCTTACACGCATCATTTCTTTCTGAAATTGATGAACAGAGATTAATGTCTTGCATTTAAATCATATACCCACTAAATAATGACTGGTTTATGGTGACACAATTAACCATACAGCATAACATGACAGAAAACGTAATATGTTAAAGACGTTGACAGTGTTCAGATGCAAAAATGTACACAGAATAATACAATGCAGTAGCAAAAAAAAATGTTAAACATTCACGATGTTGAGATGTCATAAGGCAAAAAAAAAAATGTCAAAGTCGACTGGTGTGTGTTATATCTTAACTATTTCATAGTGCATACAAACAAAACTGGAGTACAGTCATATACACAAAAAAAAGTGGAAAATGTGCACGGTCTGATGTGTAACGACAAGAAAAGCGACCTGCTAACCTTACCTTGCCGGGCACTTGCCAAGAAAAAATACGATAATCATCAATAAGTAGTCACATAAATATAATTGCTGAAATAGTCGTAAATGTGTAAATTCATCTGGAAAAAATATGCACGGTCTGATGTGTAACGACAAGAAGAGCGACCTGCTAACCTTACCTTGCCGGGCACTTGCCAAGAAAAAATACGATAATCATCAGTAATTAGCCAGGTAATTGCATTAGTAAATGGCATCATAGTGTGTTGAATCATACAGTGGTTTCACTCAATAAACGGTTTAATGTTTGAGATATGGTGATTGCCTTTCGATTTTCTGGTTCTCAAAGTTTCGACGTGTACAACATTGGGGTGAGGGATGCTGCGAATCCGATATGGACCTGCGTATAGAAGTTCAAATTTACTGCACTTACCTTTTAATTTGCTGGATAAATAGTGTGTACGCACTAATATTTTCTGTCCAACGTGAAAGTCTCGGCGTTTACAAACCTGTTTTTGCTGTCTTCTCCGGCGCTCTGCGGCACGTTTGATGTTCTTCAGCGCAATGTCAATTATTTCGTGGTGTCGTAGGCGACGACTTTTGGGAAATTCTATTAATTCTTTAATTTTGTTCGGTGGTTCAACGTTTCTCAGTATAACAGTCGGAGATAGCATAGTGGATTCATTTGGAATGGAATTAATTACATCTTGGAATGACAGTATGTGTGTATCCCAATCAATATGTCTTTTGTGGCAGTATATTCGGCACAGCTTACCAATTTCTTTCATTAATCTTTCACAGGGGTTCGAAGAAGCGTGATACTTGGATATATAGATCGGAGAAATGTTTCTGGCTCGTAACATGCGTGTCCATACGCTACTACGAAATTGAGATCCATTGTCAGAAATTACTTTCATTACATGCCCTACATGAGATAGAAAATGTTTTACAAATGCTTTCGAAACAGTTTTAGCAGTAGCTTTGCGTAACGGAGTGAAAGTAACAAATTTTGAAGTGAGCTCAACAGCGACAAATATGTAGCAAAAACCTCTGTTAGTTCTGGGAATCGGACCAAAAATATCTACTGCGGCCATGTGTCTTAATTTAACAGGTATAATGGGATATAAAGGAGGAATATGTGAAGTGGTGTCTGATTTAGCTTTCTGGCAAATTTTACAAGACGCTAAAACTCGTCGTATACGTTTCTCCATGTTGGCAAAATAACAGTTCTGTGTCAGTATAAGAAAACATTTTCGTGCTCCGTAATGTGCGTAAATTAGATGAGTGTACCAAATTAATTTGTTAACCAGTTCGTCAGGAATGCATAATAACTAAATGTTGCTGTCAGGGTGAGAGCGGCGAAACAGAATGTCATTGCGTACAGTGTAGTGGTTCCTAATCGTAACATTATTCTTATCTTCCCAAAGGTGTCTAATTTCTTTCCACACATTGTCTTTATTTTGTTCTCGTGCTATGTCCTGTAATGATGATGAAATAAAGTTTTCAAATGCAACTTGCTGAATGTACATGACACTGAAATTTGTTTTGCAGAAGTTGGTTGCTACGTCTTGCTGATTGTTGCCGAGAGAACGCGATAGTGCGTCTGCTATAACATTTTGTGTACCGGGAATGTGAACAATCGTAAAATTAAATTCTTGCAAATAAAGTTTCCATCTGCTTAATCTATCGTGAGTAAATTTAGCTGAAAGCAAAAATTGTATTGCTCTGTGGTCTGTGTAAACGGTGGTATGTCTGCCATAAAGAAAGTGCCGAAATCTCGTGAAAGCCCATACAACACATAATGTTTCAAGTTCTGTAACAGAATAATTTCGCTCAGCAGGTGACAAAATGCGGCTTGCAAATGCGATGTTTTTAATAACTGTTGAACCATCTTCTTCTATTTCCTGGAAAATATGTACGCCTAAAGCGGTGTTGGAACTGTCGGTGGCAATGGAAAAATTTCTGGTAAGATCTGGGTGCGATAAAAGTGGAGCATTCAACAAAGCATGTTTCAAATAACATTCTCGTGAACAAAATTCTGCGTGTCAAAAGTAATGTTTGCGTTACTGTAATATGCAATCTGTGCTGTATCTGGTTAAAATCTATCGTACGTGTTATTATTTACGGGAGAATGTTGTGGCATATCCACTATATGAACTGTTCTGTTATTTCTTACTGACGTGTTACGCTATGGATGACACCTATTGTCTGTTTCATTCATGATTATTTGTTGTTGCTGATGTTGTTGCTGCTCATAAGATCGACTGTTATTAAATGTACGCTGAAAATTGTGCTCGTTATTTTTACGTCTGTCAAGATAGTAATTTCTATACGGCGTATTGCTATGCGAGTTGAAATAGTGTGTTGTCTGTACGTAGTTATTTCTTTGCTGCCGTGCGTTACTATTTGTTGGAGCTGGGACTATACGTGCACGCGGCGAAACATTAAAGTTTGGTTGACCTTGTAGACTGCATTGTTGGTTACGTATGCTAAGCGGCTGACTTTCATGCTATTGTGGTGGAAAACGTCTATTGTTACCAAAAAATGCGTTTGCTATTAATTTTACACATACTGATGATTACGATTTTATCTGTTATTAAAATTACGGCGGTAGTTGTCATTACGGGAGTGCCTACTGATAACTGTCACATTCGGTAAAAGTTTGTCATATCTGGTTTTCATTACATATTCTTAATCCTACGTAGAGCAATAGTTAAAGAGCAGTTTTGATAGATATAAAGGATAGTAGAAGAGAAGGCAGCAGTGCAGAAAACTAAAGATGAAACAGCACTACTACAGCTCGGGGCCCTATGCTCGCTACGGCACATATTCATTAAAGCGTAATGAATCCCCTGAGGTCTATTACGCACTGCAAATAAATTTTAGCTTTTGCGTTGCAAGCAATAGCGGTAAAATTCCCAAAGTAAATAGTTGTATCCATGTTAATTCAAGTTTCCTTATTACGGGCAATGCTGATGAAAATACAAAAATAAATTGTCGCATCTGGTTCAAAGCTAGCTTTTGCATTACAGGTAATAGCGGTGAATGTACAAAGATAAATTGTCGTATACAGCTCAAAGCGTGTACCTGTACGCTGTCATTATTAAATTCCTTAGATTTTCTTACAAATGCAAATTGCTTATAATCAACATTCTCGTCACTGACTTTGAGAACACGTTCAGGTTTGTGTGAAAGTCTGTTTGTCTGTGTCATTTCGGATTTCAAGTTGCATAGCTTTTCAGATTTTAAGTCGCGTGGCTTTTCGGATTTTAAGTCGCGTAGTTGCTGTAAATTGCTCACATTATACACGCTGCGCGACTCTGATAAATGCTCGCAACGTGGCGGATTCTGTGACGTATTGGTGACTGAAATAATTGTTAATTCTGTTACTTTAATACTTTCGTCACTCTGGTTGTCGTGTCGTGCAAATTTCTCGTCATCTTCCATATTCGGAGTGTGTGAAACTTCCACTGACTCTAAATTAATTTCGTCGCGAATCTGTACTTCGTTTTTAGGACATTCTTCAGTGACTGCATTAATTTCATGTATCTGTGTTGCATTTGAATTATCTAAGCCTTGTGCAACAGTGCCAACTTCTTCATTACTGTTATTAGCACAAGCCTTAGTATCCGCATGTAATTGTTCTTTACTGTCCTGACATTGAACGGTAACAGCTGTAATCTCTTCCCTAACTTGTTTGTTCTGTTCATTAACATTATCGTGTTTTTCTCTCGGCTGTTTAATACTTTCAGAAAATTGTTTGTTCCGTTCTCTAAATTGTTTGTTTTCTTCTTCCAGTCGTTTGTTCTGCTCATCAAGTTTTTTATTAAGTTGTTTATACTGCTCACTAAGTTTGTCTAGTTTTTCGTTCTTTTGTTTGTTATCTTCCCTAAGTTGTTTGAAATTTTCGTCATTTTTGTTCTTAGATTGTAGCATTATTGTCATAAATTGTTCCAAAGTAACATTACCTACTTTATTCTCACTACTGTTTGATGGTGTATCTACAATTGTCGCGTTTTGTGTGACCATTTGGTCATTCTGTAATTTACAAAAACGTTTATCAGTCGGATGTACATTGTCAGACACTGTTCCGGAATTAAATAAATCCGTCCTACTTTGAGTATCCTGATCATTTTCTTTAGACAAATTTGCCTGTACGTTACTTGAATTTTCCAAATCGGGTGTGTTAAGCTCTGCAGCGCTCATTACAATAGAGCGTTCTGCGTCATCAATTGTCGTCAAGTTAACAGACGAGACAATTGAGTTCGTTTGTTCATCATTAAGGTGAAAGTCATCATTAGTGGTTGGAATGCACTGATTGTTAGTGAACGCAGGATTGTCATCATTACACTGCGTGTCGCATGTCCTATCGGCAAAGTTGTTTGGGTCGGTAATTTCATTCATAATACCTCGCGATACACTATTCACAGTCTTTCGCGGCATTTTTACAATAGTCAAAATTTTTCACAAAACAAATAAACACAATGCAAAAGCAACACACCAATACAACAGAGCAACAAATTGCCGTTGACCTGTAGAAAGAAAGTCACAATATTATTAAAAGCGTTGCGCTAAATCCTAATTATATCTAAGCAAATAAGAGCAGATATCTGACTGTCGCTCAAAAGACTCTCAACGAAATACGATCCTGGCAGGGTCGCCAAGTGTAACCTCCCCACAATGATTTGAAAGAAAGAAACACGACAATATTTAATTATGAATGCTAATGGACATTGCGCTATGCGTAACCTGCCCACAATGAAATGTACTGACAATGGCAACAAAATGTGAAATTCGCAATCTGACTCAAATACAAATTCTTCACAAAATTTAAAGTCCGTTCAGTGACAAGAAAATACAATTAAACCGAAATATCGGTCTTTGGCCCTGTGTAAAACAATCAGAATTAAAGTCTTACCTCAGAATAAATGGATGTCACACATCTGCTCTTGTTGTTGCGCACCGCTTGGAGGAACTGCATTGCAAATAATAATATTCTCCTTTTTTTTGTGATTCTAGTGGAATTTTTCTTCAAAAGAAGTGGAATGAAATGGGAAGTGCAACGAAATCTTGAGTTCAATAAAAAATTAAATTTTTGAGAAAATGCTTTTGAAATAAAAAATTATTATTGGGGGACTTGTTGGAGAATAATTACAGTAAATAAAATTTTTCATTATCTAATGATTATATTAATTAACAGTATACCTTATTCCTCATCTTGACCAGTGTTGCCGACCGCCTACATCACACAACCGCACTGGGCTGCTACTACTGACCGACCGCTCTGCATGACGACTACAGACTGAGTACTGCTCTCAACTAGACAGAGCTACAGACTCGCAACGACTGACAGACTGCTACTGACTGAGAACCGCTCGCAACACTCGCGCGGTCAATCGCATACTCTCTGGTCACAGATGCTACAATGCCTCGCCATCGCTGCTATGTTACATACGTGTTTCAAACTGTTCAAATGATAAAGGAAAACGGTCGCCAGCCTAATTAGGCATAAGAATGTTTAACATTCCTGTTCAAAAAATAGATTTAAGTACCTTAAATGGATAGACACAGTCTATACTTTCCCACACGAGAGTGCAAAGAACCCAGTCACAAGAATATGTTAACGTTAAAGAGAGTGCTGACAGTTATAGCAGAACAAACCTGTTTGCATGAGCACAACATATAATGACACACCCTTCTGCCAAACAGTTTCAATAACATTATCATTAAAGTTTTCTATAGAATTATAAAATTGGGCATAAATTTAGTCTCTCTTTACCAATTACTTTTCTAGCTGACTTGAAAATTAAATAGAGTTCACTAGGAAATAATTTCTCACAGTTCCCTGGAGAAAAGAAGTTACTATCTTTATAGGTAAAGCTCTTTCTGTTAATAACTTTCTATCAGTGAGCACAAAAGGCAGAATGTGGATCCTGTTAAACTGGCAATATATTCTTTAACACACATAGGGACCAATAATTTAGCAAATGTGAATATATAACTTTCAACAGTGATAGTTTTTAACTTTTACTGCACTGCGACACAAACTGACTTAATTACAAGACAATGACTCACCTTTTTGAATTTTTCAACAGGCTGCACTGCGATCTTTACTATGCAAAACGCTATGAGCCACAGTTATGAAAACACTTACTTTTGAAACTAACAGCAAATTGTTTTAATATCACTTTTCACTATTTCATTACTTTAAAATGAATTATTCACTTTATGCTTTTTGAAAGCTTACAAACATTGAAATAAGCAGTTTCAATTGCAAAAATATCTTCAGCAGACATCATTTAATATCTCACACACTTTTGCAACATTAACTTTAAATTTAATTACTTTGTTCTTACTATATCAAAGGGGCATTATTTAGTTAACAACTGAGCTTTAAGATTTTCGCAACATGGACACTAGGTAAGCAAATTTAGCATGGAAACGATCCTAAGTGGTTATGTGACTGGGGATAACTCAAGGTAAGATTTCAGAGTATAGTTGTTGGTTTTCCTTATTATTTGTAACAAATAAAACATCCACATAAACTGATCCTTCACGTTACATTTCTACAACTCCTTATTTCCGTTGCAGTGATTACGCAATGTGGTGGCGAGTACGTCCTGGCAGGTGGATCAGCAGTTGATAATGATAAAGTTCTATCACTTCCTGGTGGCGATGACAGATACCAGCTCCAAAACAGAGCTAGCTATTAATCCATCCATGCGAGGCGTTGGCACATTGGGAAACGGCACACAAAGCCTCTCCGGCACCAGTACAATCCACTGTTGTTACATGTGCTATTGGCGGTTCAGTAGCTCGTGTCCGACTTACTCGTTGTCCCACCTCTTCCTTCATGCCAACCACATTTTGCGCGCGCTGCAAGATTCCGTTCCGAGGGGAACCACAACACCTTTTATGCATATAAAGACCTAAGAACCCCAAGTGAAGATCAGCAATTACAAATGGTTCAAATGGCTCTGAGCACTATGGGACTTAACATCTGATGTCATCAGTCCCCTAGAACTTAGAACTACTTAAAACTAACAAAGATATCACACACATCCATGCCCGAGGCAGGATTCGAACCTGCGACAGTAGCGGTCGCGCGGTTCCAGACTGAAGCGCCTAGAACCGCTCGGCAACACCGGCCGGCCAGCAATTACTTAACAGCAACCAAACATATTAAATAAAACGGAACAATTGCACATATTGACATTTCTACAAAAAATTATTCACCTAAATTCCAAATATATTCAGGAAGTCTTGTCTCCGACCAAATGAGACAAAGTGTTTAACTAATAAAGAGAATACATTGCACAGCATTTTATCAGGTCATCAAAGTTTTTACAAAGAAAGAAGTAAGCACTCTTATGATATCGATACAGTCAAATAATATTTACAACAATTTAACTACAGAATGCTAAGTAAAACAAAAAGGCGAAATAAATTAATAGATCACTAGAGCTCTGGTGTTACAATCTGAACAGACATCATTCCGATGTAGAAATATGTCACACGGTTTCTTCTTGGCGCTGCAAGTTTTTTTGCATCGGTGTAGTTCGTAAGCTGTCCAAGTGCACGAGAGCCCGAAACACAACAAGATGATTCACCAGAATGTCTAAGGGATCCAAAGCCAAGTTGTCCTGTAACGCAGTAATCCAGTACGCACCAGAGTCCACATGCGATGACAGATTACCTCGATGAGTCAGGCGGTGCCACTAGCCATTTGATGATCAGTTGTGCCGTTACACGGCTTTTTTTTCTCTCTTTCTTTGTTGTTATTTCAATTCCTCACGAAGGGGTGGGCTGGCGGCATATGAAAACGCAAACGCTGCACAAATTTAAAAGATTTCTCAAATACATACAAATGATTCTAAATCCCCGTGGTGTGTGTGGCATATAGCATGCGTATGTGTGATTGTCTAACACTGTCTCTGTACTGGAAACGTCACACACGCAAATGATCAAAACGACCCTGCTACTGACAACCTAAACCCAGGGAGTTCAATAAAACGAAGTATCGTGTTGTGGCTTTACTTCAGTTTAGCAAATCAAACCAATTATTTCTACCAGGATGCTGCTAAAATGAATCACAGTTTGTATGCTGTAAATGATTTCTCCTCAAAATTACTTCATTGATTTACTTCAAAGTTCTTTGCCGATTTACTTCAATTTTCTATATTCAGATGAAACTGTGAACAGAATTAATGAAAAATTAAATACCTAACAAACGAAAAATATCGTGGTAAATTGATTGTAATTTCTATTGCGAAAATAAATTACAGGGGCAATACCAGTCTCGGACATAGTACTGTGAGACGCCACTAGATCGCGGGACGAGCGAAAGATTGAGAATTTCACAGAAACATGATTGAAGACTCTTATTTATTGATTACTTGCCGTTGTTACACATTCCACATACGCTAAAATATATGTTAGCCGCGTTTCACAGTGATTTTAATTATTAAAATCTACAGTGCCACACAAATGCTAAGACGGGTCTTGGATACAGTACCAACAACAGTCACTAGATGGCGGGCCGATCAAAAGATCGAGCAGAACACGACATTTCCCGAACTGTGAAGTAAATGGTTCAAACAGTTCGGGTCATGCTCGAACACAGCCCTACTTGAAACATTGAAAACTGAACTCAAACAATAGGAGATGAATTTTCCAAAAGTACAATGAAATAAGTTGATAAATCGGTATGTCTTTTTTAAATAATTAGACATTTTTCACCTGTGATGACTAAATATGTATTTAAATTGAACGAAATATTAAAAAAATACATAAAATATTTATTCATTAAGCACATGTACATATTTTTAGAGTCAAAATATGTCTTGCAGAAATTTTAGCGACTGATATGATAAAAGTATGTATTTTACCGTCAGATTTTAGCTACATTTTGCATTATAGGAATGTTTCATAGTTTGCAGTTTAAAACTAATAAATGCATATTGTATGACGTAATTGTTATCAGAAATCAATTTTTTTAAATTTTTGAATATTTCCAAAAGTCAGAACCAGAAACCTATAACGTGATTTTTATGAATGGTGCAGGTGAAGACACGTTCATTCGTCACATTCTGTGGACACCCCGCGATCAAATTGCCCTTCGATTTAAAGCGACTGCAGTTTTCCATACGCCTTGCATTCGCTATGAGTATGAAATATGCACACGGCCAATCATTTTGTGTGTCAGATATTAAAACCCTGAGCGAAGCTGGACACTGCAGCTAGTTTAAAATAAAATTATCATCGTCGCTGAAGGTGAGCGTTATACACACTTTCATCTGGGTGTTTCTGTTTCTGTGTTTCATCTTCAGGATCTGTGGGCCCTCTGCCGTGACGTACGCCTACCTGGGGGAGTTCCACTCGGACAAGACGCGCACCCAGGCCATCGTCTACGTCTGCATCTTCCTCTCCATGGCGCTCCTCGTGGAACCAGGTGAGTTGCAGGTTCTGTCTAATGATAGGCCGCGTTACGATTCATTACTCCAGAGGAAAACACGAAGTAAGTCACTATCAAAACGTGTTGTATAAACACTACATTTTCACACAACACCGATGGAGGGCATCAATATTAATTGATTCACTCATTTTAACGATGTTCATTATGCTCACAGGCCAGTTCCGAGAAAATTTTTTAAATCGTAACTGTTGGTCTCAGGCAGCTTAACTTAGTGGGCCCAAGTTGCGAGGAGCGTAGGCAACTTTGAAGATTAATGCAACACATTTTTTTCTCGGTCAGTGTCGGTTGAAAAAACGCTAAATTTGTTCTGAGACTTCGTGGAATGTTCCTGCTTCCCGTATAGTTCCATGAAGTTCCAGTAGGTGGTGGAGCTATACATAGCCTTCAAAATGGCGTCCGTAACGGAGGTGCGTTCCAGGCAGAGAGCAATAAGTGAGTTTCTTTCGGCGGAAAACCAGAACATCGCAGATATTCATAGGCGCATGCTGGATGTCGACGGGGACCTGGCAGTGAACAAAAGCACGGTGAGTCGTTAGCCAAGGCGTCTGTCATCACCACTACAACGTCGCACAAACCTGTCCGATCTACCGTGTGCCAGCCAGCCGCACATAGCTTTGACTGCTGTAATGCTGGAACGTGCGGACACTCTCACTCATGGTGATAGACGGATCACAATCAGACACCTCGCTGCTCAACGGGACGTCTCTGCTGGTAGTGCTGGCACACTCGTCCACAAATTGGGGAACTCAAAAGTTTGCGCATGGACTCGCGACTTCCGACTTCAATTTCTCAGTCCAATGAGAGATGCACTCCGCAATACATGGTCGATGGGAATGTTACGGCTCCAATATCGACCAGTGGAGTAGCACCATGCAGGTATACAGGCGCGCACATACAGGTGGCATAAGGCCGTCGTACTGAACGGAGATTATGTGAAAAATAGGGTTTGTTGTCAAAAGAGTGGGGAATAAAATGGTTTGTTGGAATCCTGAATAAAGCCAACTGCTCCCAGAAAAAATGTGTGGCGCAACTTGTTGAACGCCCCTCGACAATACCTAAGCAGTCTGTTCCAGACACAGGTGTGTAGTGAAGCAAGTCTTCTGGTCCCATTTGTATATCATAAAAGTTTTTTTTCGGATTAAGCTGATACAACAGCTCCATCTTTAGCTGTAATATACAACCGCTCCCTTGATAAAATATGGGCTCCTACAGACTGATTAACGTGCACTGCTGTCGTCAGTTCCTGGTGCAGGATTTGATGTCCCAGTATGGCTATGGAGATGACTCTCAAGCCATGGGCAGCCCTGTTGTCATGGATACTGTGCACTCATAATATCTCTTTATGTTTCAGCACTTGTTCCATTTTGCCCGGGTTACGATTCTGTAGCTGTGGACAATCCCCTTACTGCGGATCACCATGTGCTCCTAGCGCCTCTTCCTGATTCATAACCTGTTATTCCAGGTTTGGCCTTGGCAGTGAATTCGCAGCTATCGTCAGCACTGTTGCTATGGATCACTGTGCACTTCTTGCACCTCTCGATAATCCAGGACATAAAAAATGACTTCATTCTGGAAATAGTCCTTTAGCCTTTCGCTAAGCTATTTCTGCACGATAACTTTCCTTCCAGGAGCGTTAGTCCTCGAAGGGTATGCACGAAAACTTATGTGAAGTTCCAAAAATAGGAGGGATGCGTTGGAGGAAGTAAAGCTGTGAAGGGCTTCCATGAGCCTACGTCTACATGCATACGGTTCAAACCGCTGTGAAGCACATAACAGAGGGAACTTTCATGTATAGAGTGTGAGAAGAATGTTTAAATGCATCTGTGCATGCTGCAATATAATTTAATCCTTTCCTCACAATCCCTATGAGGGCTTTACATATGGGGTTGTAGCATACTCCTAGATTCACAATTTAAAGCTTGTTCTGAAATTTTATAAATCTTATTTACGCCAGTGACTGTAACACTTTCTTTATTTCCCGACTGCAATTTCGGCCTTAGGCCATTATCAAGTGAATATGTTATGGCTATTAGGCCATCTCAACCTAAAACGAGCTGACATAACATCTTCACTTGATAATGGCCTAAGGCCGATATTGCAATCGTGAAATAAAGAAAGTGTTATAGTCACTGGCGTAAATATTATGTTTTTTATAAAATTCTACATGACTGTGGATCCCAGGTACAAAAAGTTATTTACTTGTTCTGGAGCTCTGAAAGTAAGCTTTCTCAGGATAGTTCATGTCTATCTTAAAGTGTCTGCCACTCTAGTTTTTTCGCTGTCCGTAACACTCCCCTATGTGCCAAATAAACCTGTCGCCATTCATGCTGCCCTTCTCTATAACCGTTCAATATCCTCGTACTGATACTATACTCCTGAGCAATATCTACAATAGGTCGGTCGAGTTGTTCGTAAGCAGTCTCCTTTGTAGACCGATTATATTTCCCTAATATTCTACCACTAAACCCAAGTCTACAACCTGCTTTACCCGCTACTTAGCCTATGCTATGGTTTCATTTCAAATCCTTCCCAGATGTTACACCATCGTAATTGTACATGTTGACCAGTTCCAGCTGTGATTCGTTGAAACTATAGAGAGAGAATGCTAAATCTTTTTAAACTTTTGAAGTGCACAGTTTTACATTTCTGAACATTTTAGGCAAGTTGCCATTCTTTGCATCACTTTGAAATCTTATTTCGATCCGATTGTATTCTTGTGCAGCTTTTCTCAGACATTACCTCACTATAAATAACGGCGCTATCTACCAAAAGTCTGAATTTGCTATTAATGATACCTACCAGTTCATTAACATAGAACATGAACAGTAATGCTTGCAACGCACTAGCCTGGCACACACACAGAGTTACTTCTACATCTGTCAGTGGCTGGATACCTCCATCACTATAGGATTTCCCTCTGAGAGGTGGAAATTTAGGTCAAAGTCCTGGTCGAGTGCACGGTTTTAAGCTAGCGCTAAGTTTCAACTTCCAGGCTATGTGTTCCAGTCTTGGATTGTGGGGCTATTCCACAGCCATGAGCAACCTAGCTGCTGTGAATCCCTGTATACTCATGGCGTCGCTTCCTGATCCAGGACGTAGCGTTGTAGGATTGGCTTGGAAGTTGTGAAACAACTCAGTTCACTTAAGAAAGCCAAGTCTCCCAGTCCAGATGGTATACCTACAAGGTTCCTCTCAGAGTGTGCAGAAACAATAGTGCCTTTCTTAGCCATCATATACAACCACTCACTTGACGAAAGGTCTGTTCCTAAAGACTGGAAAGTAGAACAGGTCACACGAATATTCAAGAAGGGGAAATAGGAGTAACCCTTTGAATTGCAGACCCGTATCACTGACCTCAATTTGCAGTAGGATTTTGGAGCATATACTGTACTCGAACATTATGAATCACCTTGAAAAAAATGACTTATTGATACATAACCAGCAGGGACTCAAAAAACTTTTTAGTGCAACATAGCTTTATTTCCATGAAGTAATGAGTGCTGTCGACAAGGGACCTCAGATCGATTCCATAATCCTAGATTTCCAGAAGGCTTTTGATACCGTTCCTCACAAGCTACTATTAATCAAATTGCGTACATATGGAGTATCGTCTCAGTTGTGTGGATTCGTGATTTCCTCTCAGAGAGGTCACAGTTTGTAGTGATGGACGGTAAAACATCGAGTAGAACAGAAGTAATGTCTGGCGTTCCGCAAGGTAGTGTCATAGGCCCTCTGCTACTCCTGATTTATATAAATGATCTAGGTGATAATCTGAGCAGCCCCCTTAACTTGTTTGCACATGACGCTGTAATTTACCGCCTAGTAAAATTATCAGACGATCAATTCCAATTTCAAGATGATCTAGAGAGAATTTCTGTATGGTGCGAAAAGTGGCAATTAGCACTAAACAAAGAAAAGTTCGAGGTCATCCACATGGGTACTAAAAGAAATCCGATACATTTTGGGTGTACGATAAATTGCACAAACCTAAGGGCTGTGAATTCGACTAAATGCGTAGGAATTACAATTAGGAGCAGCTTATATTGTAAAGACCACATAGATAATATTGTGGGGAGGGCGAAACAAAGACTGCGCTTTGTTGGCAGTCCCATTAAAGAGGCAGCCTACATTACAGTTGTCCTTCCTCTGCTGGAATATTGCTGCGCGGTATGGGATCCTTACCATGTAGGATTGACAGAGGACATCTAAACAGTGCAAAGAAGGGCAGCTCGTTTCGTGTTATCGCGCAATAGGCGTGAGAGTGTCACTTATATGATACGCGAGTTGGGGTGGCTGTCACTGAAACAAAGGCGGTCTTCTTGGCGGTGAGATCTATTTACGAAGTTTCAATCACCAACTTTCTCTTCCGATTGCGTAAATATTTTGTTGACACCCACGTACGTAGGGAGAAATGATCATCATAATTAAGTAAGAGAAATCAGAGCTTTAACGGAAAGATTTAGGTTTTCCTTTTTCCCACGCGCCATTCGAGAGTGGAATGGTACAGAAGTAGTATGAAAATGGTTCGATGAACCCTCTGCCAGGCACTTAAGTGTGAATCGCAGAGTAACCATGTAGATGTAGATGATTCTGCACAGGTGGGCAGCTGTTCACGGTTTGGACTCAAGATCCAGGAATTAATGTTGTAGAACTGGATTTGGCGGTGATTCCATAGCCGTGTGTAACCTCACAGCCATACGGCACTTCATGTTGATGATTTCTCTTGCAATACGGGAACCTGCTGTTCGAAAACATTTCCAACTTACAGCTGGACATAGTCAGCTACACCCCACGATGGTTCTACTGTGCCCCTACCTCAAGTAAGCCACCAAAGACTGACGGAGACATCTTCCATTCCACAATATCGCAGATGATGGGAGAGATGCCATAAGTGCATGGTGATCCACAGTAGTGGGGCTGCCTTCATAAAGTGGAAGCGGCGCCAAGTCAATCACATCAAAATTATCCGGACACCCCCAAAAACATGTTTTTTTATTATTAGATGCATTGCGCTGCCACCTACTGCCAGGTACTCCATATCAGCTGCCTCAGTAGTCATTAGACATCGTGACAGAGCAGAATGGTGCGCTCCACGGAACTCACGGACTTGGAACGTGATCAGGTGATTGGGTGTCACTTGTGTCATACGTCTGTACGCGAGATTTCCACACTCCTAAACATCCCTAGGTCCACTGTTTCCGATGTAATAGTGAAGTGGAAAAGTGAAGGGACACGTACAGCACAAAAGCGTACAGGCCGACCTCGTCTGTTGACTAACAGAGACTTCCGACAGTTGAAGAGGGTCGTAATGTGTAATATGCAGACATCTATCCAGACCATCACACACGAATTCCAAACTGTATCAGGGTCCACTGCAAGTACTATGACATTTAGGCAGGAGGTAAGAAAACTTGGATTTCATGGTCGAGCAGCTGCTCATAAGCCACACATAGCAGTAAGTGTCAAACGACGCCTAGGTTGGTGGAAGGATCGTGAACATAGGATGATTGAACAGTGGAAAAACGTTGTGTGGAGTGACGAATCACGATACACAATGTGGTGATCCGATGGCAGGGTGTGGTTATTGTGAATGCCCAGTGAACGTCATCTGCCAACACGTGTAGTGCCAACAGTAAAATTCGGAGTTGGTGGTGTTATGGTGTGGTCGTGTTTTTCATGGAGGGGGCTGCACCCCTTGTTGTTTTGCGTGGCACTATCACAGCAGAAGCCTACATTGATGCTTTAAGCACCTTCTTGCTTCCCACTGGCGACTGCATCTTTAACACCATCAAACACCCGTTCATAATTCACGGCCTGTGGCACTGGTTACATGACAATAACATCCCTGTAATGGACTGGCCTGCACAGAATCCTGACCTGAATCCTGTAGAAAACCTTTGGGATGTTTTGGAACGCCGACTTTGTGCCAGACCTCACCAACCGACATCGATACCTGTCCTCAGTGCAGCACTGCATGAAGAATGGGCTGCCATTCCCCAAGAAACCTTCAGCACCCGATTGAACATATGCCTGCGAGAGTGAAAGCTGTCATCAAGGCTAAGGGTGGGCCAACACCATATTGAATTCCAGCGTTAAAACTGCAACTCCCAGTACCAATTTATGATCCAGTACTTGGCGTTTCAGGACTGGCTTGGGTGTTGATTCTGCAGGACATAGGATCGTCAACTACTGTGAGTCACCATCTGCTTCTGGGTCTCTTCCTGATCCAGAGTTCAGTGTTTCAGGACTGGTTTGGTGTATCTGGAACTCTTGGCACCTCTTACTGATCCAGAATTTGACGTTTCAGAACTGGCTTGTGCAGTGATTCTGCAGAACGGCAGCCCAACTTCTGTGAATTACTGTCTGCTCATGGGGCTTCTTCCCGGTATATCGAGATTGCATTGATTGGTAATCACACATCTCCTGGCACCTTTTCTCAGTCCAGGGCTTGACATTTCAGGACTGGCTTGGAGGGTTATTCTGCACAACATGGACGTCTCAACTGCCATGAATCACCCTCACACCTGAGGGCTGTTTCTGATCCAGGACTGGCTTCATGAGCGTATCTGTGGCTCATGTCTCCACTTACTAATCAAAGACTTGACTTTTCAGGACTGGCCTGGATGGTGATTCAGCAGAACATGGACAGCCCAGCTGCTGTGAATCACTATCTACTCTTCTGGTCTCTTTCTGATCCAAGGCTATTTCATCATTGGCTTGGTCTCTGTATCTCCAGCTCCTGGCACCTGTACCTGATACACTGTGTGCTCATGTCACCTCTTCCTGGTCCAGAGCTGAGTGTTGAAGGATTGGCTTGGTCAGTGTGTTTGCAAATCCCAGAACCTCTTCCTGATCCAGTACTCGACGTTTCAGGACTGGCCTGGGCGGTGATTCCTCAGCCCTGGGCTGCCCCGCTGCCGTGGATCACGATGCGGTCCTGGAGGGTTTTCCTGATCCTGGGCGCTGTTCCCAGCGCCGCCACCTTCCTGGGGCTGTGGCTGCTGCTGCC
This sequence comes from Schistocerca americana, assembly GCF_021461395.2. Lineage (NCBI taxonomy): Eukaryota > Metazoa > Arthropoda > Insecta > Orthoptera > Acrididae > Schistocerca > Schistocerca americana. The sequence continues at coordinate 168,701,461 of NC_060128.1, read as the reverse complement.
GGAAAGCCCCAAGTTCCTGCTCGCTGTCGGCAGGCACGACGAAGCGCTCGACGTCCTGCGCGAGATGTTCGCCACCAACAGCGGCCTCCCACCGGAGAAGTACCCAGTGAGCCAAACTAAAAGCACCTTCCTTGCTTCAGTATTACTTGGCGTCCTTAGGAGCCAAGCGTTTCAACACGGGTCTGCACTTTCTAGACACCTAACTGTTGCACAGCTTGTTTCTCAGGATTCCATACCTCAAATGGAAAAATTATAGCATCGTTGTTTTCCGTATGTCTGCCTGCCTGTCTGCCCGCCTGTCGTCTGTCTGCCCAACTGTTCAGAATCCTTTTTCTCAGGCAATCAGGTTGAAATTTATGGTCACGCGGGATTAGCCGAGCGGTCTCAGGCGTTGTAGTCCTGGACTGTGCGACTGGTCCCGGCGGAGGTTCGAGTTCTCCCTCGGGCATTGAAGCATCCCCAACTCTCTTGTGGTTCTCTTTTTAGGTACTCCACGTCGACGTCTGCTCGTAGATACGTATCGTCGGTAGGTTTTCCGGCTTTACTTGCCGACGTGACAGCGACGACTCTCCGATGAGGTGCGGGCCTTGTGTTTTGCTATTACTGCGAGTCTTGTAAATATCGCTTTTATTTAATAATTTGTCCGGCTAAAACTCTCCCCTTTCATGATTAAGACAGCCTGCGCCACTTGTCGGCGGGAGTGGGGGTGTCAAAGAGTCACAAAAGTTCATATTAAGCAGTCCGTAAAACAGTAAACGTTCATTTCAGTTAGAGTGCTAGTTAATCCCTACGCTTTCCGCTAGATGGCGCTGACTTACTGCTGAATAGCTTTGGTTCCGAAAACCTTCACTGATTAGTACTAGGTAAACGAAATAAGTACAACACACTTGTATTTCACTTTCACTCTGTATTCAAGGATTAAGATGGTGATGGCTGATGGTCTATTTAAAAGGTCCCTAGCCTGGAGGAATCTAAATAGTCCGCAAATGCCGATATGCATGTGCTCTAAGTCTAGATCCGCAACTAACGGCACACGGCACTTTCAAAAGTCCACGCGTTAATATCTGAATACCGATACCTCTGAATTCACTCACATCCAGCAGATAATTAGAGTCTCTGCCGTCTCTATGTCCGTAAAGTTCCAATTTAGCTTTAAAGTCCTAAAATCCCCTTAATACTCCGTTGCTACCAACAGTCAGAGATCATACACTGCATCACTTTTAATCTCCGTAACATTCTAACAGTTTATCGTGAATCTTAACACAATAAAGTCCAATCTAATTATTGTCTCCTGACTGACACGGGTTCCCCGCCCTTTAACGAAACAATCAAGGAAAAAAAGGCCGCAATAATGACTATCAGGCCTTTTTATCGGTTTTTCATCACAAGACCTTAACATCACTGCCTTCTCCATGACGGAGCTTCCGTGGATTAAACTACTTGCTGATATACTATAATTTTGATCTGCAATTACCGAACTCTGTCCTTAGGGTAATTTCGGTTAAGTAGTGTGTAAGCTTAGGGACTAATGACCTCAGCAGTTAAGTCCCATAAGATTTCACACAGATTTTATTTATGCCACATACTAAGGTCTACGGTTCCTAGGTGGGGTAAAAAATTTATACTTCCAAGTCAATCCAGTCAACAGATACGGCCATTTATGTCGCATATTTTGATATTCGCAAATACATTCATTGAAACGTTCAGCTAGAGTCATGAAATTTGGAAAGATGCAAGGTTTCACTGTATAAGTACAGGAAAAACTTCTAAAATTGTTAAATTGTAATTATAAGCATATAAAATTTCTACTCTTTTGAGATCCAAGTCGTAAGCCGGACGCTTTCGATGAACTACGAGCGATTAGCAAAGTATCCGGAAAAAAGTGTAAAGTAATGAATTTTATGTTAACCTTATGTTATGCGTATTTATTTGTTGTACAGGGTGACCCAAAGGTTCGATAACAAAATGGTTCAAATGGCTCTGAGCACTATGGGACTTAACATCTGAGGTCATCAGTCCCCTAGAACTTAGAACTACTTACACCGAACTAACCTAACGACATCACACACATCCATGCCCGAGGCAGGATTCGAACCTGCGACCGTAGCGGTCGCGCGGTTCCAGACTGAAGCGTTTAAAACCGCTCGGCCACACCAGCCGGCTGGTTCGATAACATTTGAAAAGGCATTAATTCACGTAATAACGCTGGTAGAGAGACAAAACTTGACAATCATTTCTGAAATGACGTTGGGTTTTAATTATACCGAAAAACGAGTGCAAAAGCTGGCCAACAGATGGCGCTGGACAGCAACATGACAATGACGCAGCATGAGAATAGTGCATAGAGTGAGCTGCAATGAGAGGGGGAATTGAGAGGCGGCAGCAATCGCGGCATGTTCACTTTACATCTACATCTACACCTTCATAGATACTCCGCAATCTAGAGTACAGTGCATGGCGGAGGGTACCATGTACCACAACATGTAGTTTCCTTTTCTCTTCCACTCGCAAATGGAGCGAGAGAAAAACGACTGTCTGTATGGCTCCGTATGAGGACCGATTTATTGTATATTATCTTGGTGGCCCTTACCCGCAACGTATATTGACGGCAGTACAATCGTTCTGCAGTCAGCTACAAATGCAGTGCTCCAAACTGTCTCCATAGTGTATCTCGAAAAGAACGTCACCTCCCCTACAGGGTTTCCCATTTGAGTTCCCGAAGCATCTCCATAACACTTACGTTTTGTTCGAACCTACCCGCAATAAATCTAGCACCCCGCTTCTAAATTGCTTCGAAGTCTTCCTTCAATATGCCTTGGTACGGGTCCCAAACACTGGAGCAGTACTCAAGAATAGGTTGCGCCAGCGTCCTATATGCGGTATAACCGAAGTCGATCGTTCGCCGTCCCCTACCAAAGCTCTCACATCCTCGTTCCAGCAGTCCTGAGCCGCGCGACTGCTACAGTCGCAGGTTCGAATCCTGCCTCGGGCATGGACGTGTGTGACGTCCTTAGGTTAGTTAGGTTTAAGTAGTTCTAAGTTATAGGGGACCTCAGATGTTAAGTCCCATAGTGCTCAAAGCCATTTGAACATGCTCGTTCCATCTGATATCGCTTTGCAACGTTACGCATAGATATTTAAACGACTTGACTGTATCAAGCAGGACGCTAGTAATCCTGTATCCGAACATGACAGATCTGATCTTCCTACTCATCCGCATTGTCTTACATTTTTCCACATGTAGGACTAGCTAGGGTCATTCGTCACAGCAACTAGAAACTTTGTCTAAGTTGTCTTCTGTTTTCCTAAAGTCAGTCAACTTTGACACCTTATCGTTACCACGGCATTATCAACAAACAAATGCAGACTGCTGCTCACCCTGTCTGCCAGATCATTTATGTATATAGAACAACAGCGGTCCTGTCATACTTCCCTGGGGCACACCTGACGCTACCCTTGTCTATGATGAACACTCGCCGTGGAGGACAACATACTTGGTTCTATTATTTGAGAAGTCTTGAGCCGCTCGCATGTCTGTGAACGTATTCCATATGCTCGTACCTTTGTTGACAGTTTGCAATAGACCACTTTGTCAAAAGCTTTCCGAAAATCTAGAAATTTTGAATCTACCTGTTGCACTTCATCCGCAGTTCTCAGTGTATCATGTGAGAAAAGGGCAAACTGAGTTGTACACGAGCGATGTTGAAACTTCCTGGCAGATTAAAACTGTGTGCCAGACCGAGACTCGAACTCGGGATCTTTGGCTTTTGCGGGCAAGTGCTTTACCATCTGAGCTACCCAAGCACGACTCACCCCCCGTCCTCACAGCTTTACTTCTGCCAGTACCTCGTCCCCTGCCTTCCAAACTTTACAGAAGCTCTCCTGCGAGAGCCCACCACAAAAGATAAGAAAATACGCTTGGTTTTGTTAACTTTTTTTAATAACGTATTTTCTTAATAGGCAACTGATCATATAAAATGTAATAGTCAACCAGCCGGATGCAAACATTTTTTTAAAAATACTGATTAACCAGATTTCGATAATTCTAAGACTATCTTCATCAGAATGTTAAAAGTTACCTAGAAAAATATGTAAGGTATAAATAATACACATAAAATAGATAAATGTGTGAAAATTCTCAACTAAAACCAGAAAACTGAAATTACATGAAATCACATACCAACTTCAAAATTTCAGCACCAGTGCTCTCGTCAAATGACATGTTTGTGTTCCATGAGTCAAGAATAAAATTCATAATGAAAAATAGCTCGTGGAACACAAATATGTCATTTGACGAGAGCCCTGGTGCTGAAGTTATAATGTCGTTAAGGGATTTCATGTATGTACAGTTTTCTGCTTTTAGTTGAGAATTTTCACATATTATTTACTTTATGTATATTATTTATACCTTATAAATTTTTCAAGGTAACTTTTACCATTATGATGAAGATAGTCTTAGAACTACCGAAACCTGGTTAATGTGTTTTTTAAAAAATGGTGTGTAACCGGTTGGCTGACTATTACATTTTATATAATTGCATACACGGTTGCTGAGCCCACAGTCGAAAAATGTTTAAAATATCAGGCAATTGATCTATAAATAGAGTCCAGAAACTAAATATCTCTTTTAGCGAATCCTAGCTATACCAGCGCGTTTTCCGTAATTTGTACACAGAGATGTGCGGGCCGTATTTCCACAATAAACTTAAAAATGTAAATTTCGTTAATTGTCATTGACTTTTATTCACTACATGCGCTTTAAAGATGTACATTGAGGCGAAAAAAGTCATGGGACAACAGTATCCACATATACAGATGGCTATATTACAGCGTACATATAGTATACAAATAAAACGGTAGTGTATTGAAGTAGTCTATTGTACTCAGGTGATTCACGTGAAAAGGTTTCCGGCGCGATTATGGCCACACGACGGCAGTTCAGAGACTCTGAACGCGGAGTAGTAGTTGGAGCTAGAAGCATGGTACTTTTCGTTTCGGAAATTGTTACGAAATTCAGTATTCCGAGATCCACAGTGTCGACAGTGTGCCGAGAATACTAAACTTCAGGCATTCCCTCCCACACAGTCGAAGCAGTGGCTGACGGCCTTCACTTAACGACCGTCAGCAGCGGTTTTTGCTTAGACATGCCAGTGCTAACAGACAAGCAACATTTCGGGAAACAACCGCAGAAATCGAGGCGGGACATAAGATGAAATCTGGCTTTACTGGGCTGTGGCAGCAGACGAACGACCCGAGTGCCCATGTCAACAGAACGACGTCGCCAGCAGGGTTTGTCACGTTAATGTATAACTACATTATTTGTACCAATGCTCCCATACTGTTGTAACGGAGTGTTAATTTCCTTCCTTTTTTATTATTATTCTGCCTAAGGACGTTATTAATACTGATAATTTAAACGTTGCCTTTGTACGCCAATTGTCACATGTTTCTCGGCGCGAGCGCCACCTGCCCTGTTTTCAGAGTAACTACGCTCGCCGATTACACTCAGTCGGTTGTGCGCTCTGCAAGCTCCATGAGCTATTTTATATTAACGTGACAAACCCTAATTCTAGGGCTATATTTTATTTTTGACACATGGATCTATTCCGACAATTGTAATAACGACGATGGTACATTAGTCCTTACTAATGTTAAATTGTAAGTACCAGTCGTCGTTATCATACTTCTGTAATGCAAGAGTTCTCTAATTTGTCTTAAAATTTATTCTTGGCTTATAAGTTTCATAACTTTTCTTATGTAAGCTATGATGTTCATTGGCCTTAGGTTACCTTCTGAAGAAGACAAATTTATATTTGTCGAAGCCTAGGTAAAGAATTTCTTTATCCATTGCAACTGGTCGGCTGTTTATAATTTTATTTTAAGAAAATATTTCTTTTTTTTTAAAATTTAAAACCATATCTATGAAAACTAGTATTTCACTTCTCTGTTGAATGTAAAGAAATATGTATTAGGGAATGAAAGTTTCTATTGAAATCTCACCTCAGGAACGCAAAAGGCATGATTAATCAAAACCTTGAGCTCTAGCAACCAGAATCGCTTTATGGTCAGAAGTACATTCGGAAAAGACCGTGCTTCAGTAGCCTTACGTAGCGTGAAAAGTTTAGATTTACAGTTTGTCAACAACATAAAATTTCGGTTAAAGAGAGAAAGAATTCTTTGCAGTCCGTACAGTCTACCCGAGTGAAGCAGCGGGCGCTAACTTAGAAATTATATAGAGAAACAATTAAGAATTAACAGAAAACATGCAAGTTTGTGTGTGCATGTGTGTATGCGAGTGTTTATTCAAATGACCCGTTGAAGTCAGCAGACGATGACTGATAAAGAAATTACCAATGGAAAATAACGAGTAGTGAAATGCAAATGAAGCTAAAGGTAACGACGCAATTTGTTGCATCATAAATCGATTACGATCTCACAAGAGTGAATAACATAACGTATAACGTTCACTGCCCCGTCAAATGCCGCATTTTTAGTGTTTGCGTGGCAGTCACTAGAACTGCCTTACCACCCGATATGCTGAATTATTAGCGCCGTTGCATTAAGAGCCAAGTAATTCGCGCTAACACCGCTGTGTGGCGCTAACTGTACATCCGAGCTACGACGACAAGAAAATTATATCAGTGAGCTCACATAATGTAACTGCAGATATTATTTCATAATAAATCACTTAAAGCCTTAATAGGTACGTGTCTCAGATTCCCCGGGAATGTGTTAAGTTATTATCGATCACGAAATTAATCTGTGCCCATTCAGTTGGCGTCAGCTGTCGCTTATATAAACTTAATTTCATTAATGTACGTCTTCTCCATGATGATCACCCTTTCCCTGACTCCCTTAGTAAGGCCAATCACTTTGCCTCCTACCTCTCCGATGTATTTTCCGTCCCCGATGATCCCCAGTTCGATTACTCCCTCTTCCCAGATATCCGCGATCGAACTGACACCTCTTCCCCTCCCCTCGCTCCTGGCTTCCAGTACTTGGACAACATTACACACACGGAACTCAATGCCCCTATCACTACACAGGATCTCATTGATACACTCCGCACTAAACGCAACACCGCTCCTGGTCACGATCGTGCCACCTACCGTCACCTTCGTGAAGCTCCTGTCTCTTTCCTCTCCACCCTGGCCAGGCTCTACAATGTAGTCCTGTCCACCGGTTACTACCCCGACCTGTGGAAAACCTCCCGTATCCTCATGTTCCTTAAACCTGGCAAACCGCCGTCCGCCGTCTCCTCCTACCGTCCCATCAGCCTTACCTCGGTCTTCAGCAAGGTCCTAGAATCTATCCTCACCCGCCGCATCCACCAGCATCTCCGCCAGCACCGCCTCCTTCCCGTCACCCAGTGTGGCTTTCGGCCATCCTTCTCTTCCGACGATCTTCTCCTTCACCTCACTCATCTCCTTTCCGAACAGCTTAATTCCCGTCGCTCCGCCATCTTCCTCTCACTTGACCTCGAACGCGCTTATGACCGCGTCTGGCATTCCGGTCTCCTCTTCAAGCTCCAAACCTTTGCCCTTCCCATTAACTACGTCCGTCTGATCGGTTCCTTTCTCTCCTGCCGTCCTTCCTATGTCACCATCCATAACACTGATTCCTACACCTTTTTCCCCTCCGCCGGTGTGCCCCAAGGCTCCGTCCTCTCCCCCCTTCTGTACCTTTTGTACACGGCGGACATGCCGCCGCCGTCGCCCCCCGTCCACCTCCTCCAGTTTGCCGATGACACCGCCTTCCTCGCCCTTGCCCCCACCCTGCAACGCTCCCAACGCCTTCTCCAATCCCATCTTGACCGGTTCACCGCTTGGTGCAACCAGTGGTTGCTCAAGGTAAATCCCTCCAAAACCCAGGCGATCATTGTAGGCAAAACCACCCCTTCCTTCCGCCTCCTTGATTTCTATCTCACGGTCTATGGCCGTCCTATCGCCCTCACTCCCACCCTTAAGTACCTTGGCGTCACCCTTGACCGTCGCCTCTCCTGGACTCCCCATCTCCAGACAATCCAAGCCAAGGCACGTTCCCGACTCCGTCTCCTCAAGCTCCTTTCCGGCCGCACGTGGGGTCTGGACCCCTCCACAATCCTCCACACCTATAAATCCCTCATCCGCCCTATCCTTTGTTACGCCCATCCAGCCTGGATCTCTGCCCCCCCTACCTTCTATAAATCCCTCCAAATCCTTGAACGCCATGCTCTCCGCCTTGCCTATCGCATCCGTCTCCCCTCCCCCACGCGGATCCTGTATGATCTCATCCCCTTCCCCCACCTCCTCCTTTTCCTTGAAAGGATACGTATCCTGTACACCTCACGTAAACTTGATCCTCCTCACCCGCTCGTTTCCCCGCTCCTCTCCCACCCCCGCCCGCTGCCGCGCCTGTATTCGCACGTCCCACCCGGTCTCCATCTCTCCACCCTCCATACCCTCTCCCAAGGTGGCTTCCGCCAGCTCCCTCTCCCTGATGATGTCCTCGTCCCCTCCATCTACCCCTCCTATCAACCTTGACCCTGCCCCACCCCCCACTTCCCGTGTCCTTTCCTTTCGGCACCCTCCCTCCCTTCTCTTCTCTTCCCTTCTTTTTCCATCTCCCTGTCCCCTCCCTTCCCCCTCTTCCCCCAGGCTTCCTCTCCCCCTTCCTCCCTCCCCCCTATCTCCCCTGCCCGTGGCATCTCTGCTCTCCCCTCTCGCTCTCCCACTCCCCTTCCTCCTCCTCGTCTCTTGGCAGGTCCCCGGACTCGCACACGTATAGTGAACATTCGCGCGCCGGAGATCGTCGCCTCTTGTGCTTCGTGTGTGTGACGTCATATAGTGTTTTTGGTGTCTGCCGTCCCACTCCTACGTTCACTTGTGCCGTCGGACTCACCAGTGTTTTGTGCGCCGTGCCAACGTGTTTTCAGTGTTGTTATCGTCACATGTGAACGACTCCGTGTTTTTTATGTCTCTGTGACCTCTCTCTTTTGCCCGTCACTTTGTTCATTGTCATTCACCATGTTTTATACTCTTGTAAAACGCTATGGCTGAAGAGCGGCGTAGTGTGCCGCTGCCAGCCTACCTGAGTTGTACAGGTTTTAAAATAACAATAAAGTAAAAAAAAAAAAAAAAAATGTACGTCGCCATTCGAGGGTTGGATTCCCTCTCTTCTTCATCGAAGAGTTTCACTGCCTGGGCTACTCTCAGGGTGCGCCTTCGACGTGGAAGATCCTTGCCGTGTCGTCTGTTTGCCGCCGCCGCCGCTTGGTCGCCGCCTTCCGGTCCTTGCCGCCGCCGCCGCCTGCCGGGGCTCGTCGCCCGTCGTCGCCGCCTGCCGGTCCTTGCCGCCGCCGCCGCCGCCGCCGCCGCCGCCTGCCGGGGCTCGTCGCCCGTCGCCCCCGCCTGGTCGCCGCCTGCCGGGGCTCGCCGCCCCCGCCTGGTCGCCGCCTGCCGGTGCCCGCCGCCGCCGCCTGCCGGTGCTCGCCGCCGCCGCCGCCGGTGCCCGCCGCCTGCCGCCGCCGCCGCCGCCGCCGCCATCCGGTGCCGCCTGGTCGCCCCCATCGCCGCCGTCCTGACCCTGGTCTACGGCCGTCTTCGTCTTCATCCGTCTTCGTCTTTGTCTGTCCCCGGTTTCTGTCCTCTCCTCTTCGTTCTGTCCGTTCTTGTTTCTCTCTCCCGTCATGTCCGCCCCCACCACCACTGTCACTACTACCACCACCGCCATTGTCTATACCTCCCCTTCCGCCGCCTCCACCACTATAACTTGGTGTGCCCAGTCCCACCTCCCTCCTTCCATTCCACCTCTCCTCACTGTCCCTTCACCCTCTATCTTTGTCGCCCCCTCTCCCGCTTCTTCCTCCCGCTCCTCTCGTTCTGATCCCTTCCCCCCACTCCCCCAGCCTGTCACTGCAGCTCCGGCTCGGGTGGTGGCCCGTCGGGCCACTGCCCACGCCCAGCTCTCCCCGTCACCTTCGCCATCACCGCCGCCACTGCCACCGTCATCGTCATCGTCGCCGTCGCCTTCACCGTCACCGTCACCATCTCCGGCGCCGACTCCGGCCCCGGGACCTGCCCCTCCCCGCCACATTCCCATTGTTCCCATCCCCCACACCTCCTCCACCGCCGTCAAGCGCCCTGGTGGCACCCCTGCTTCCTCCGCTTCCAAAAAGGCTGCGCCTCGTCCTCCTTCCCCCACCCATGATGCCATGGAAGTCTCCCCGCCTGTCCCTGCCCCCTCATCATCCTCCTCTCCCCCTTCCTCCTACCGCTACCTCCTCTCCCGTCCTGATCCCTCTCTCCTTGAAGCCCGGAACCTCACCCTCTTCCTTCGCCAGCATTGTCCTGGTGCCCCCATCTCCCTCCTCACTCCTCGCCGAGATTCTGTTCTCATCTCCTCCCCCAGCCCAACCCTCCATACTGACATCCTCTCCCGTCTCCCCATCGCCCGTTTTGGTCCCAACGCCTCCCTTACCCCTGCTCCTTCTCCATCTCCTACCCGCCAACCCCAACCCCCGCGTCGCCCGCCGACCCTCACCGCCGTGATCACGCGGCTCAGTCCGTCGATCACGGAGGAGGAGGTGTTGGCGGAGCTCCAGGCCCATCCCACGCTGGAGGTGCGGGCGGTCCGCCGCATTTTCAACTCGGCCGGCCCCACCCGCCTTATGCGGGTTTTCTCTGAGGACGCCCCCTCCATTGACCGTCTCCTGAAGGAGGGTGCCCTCCTCTTCCACCAGCGGTACAAGGTCGACCCTTCCCGTTCCCCTCCTCAATCCCTGCGCTGCCAGAGGTGTCTGCGCTATAATGCGCACCCCACAGCTGAGTGCCGCGAGGCCCCCACCTGCCCGCATTGTCGGCAGGCGCACTTCCTCCGGCAGTGCCCTAACCTCCAATCCCCTCCCTCCTGTAATACCTGCAATCTCCCTCATCCCACCTACTCCCAAAAGTGTAAAGCCCGACCCCCTCCAACCACTCCTGAACTCACCGTCCCTGTCCGTCCTCTGGACGCCCCCACCCCTCCTGGCAATTCCCTTCGTCCCCCACCCACCGCTGAGGACATCATCAGGTTCCTCACCATCGTCCTCCAGAATGTTCATCCCTTTCAGCGCCCTCACACCCTCCAGCAGATCTCCCTTGCTGCCCGTTCCATCTTCCAACTCAAGATGTACGCCACCTACTCCAACAACCAGGCCCATTTCACCTTCTCCCGTCTTGACACCCTCGTTTAAATCCCAGTCATGGCGCGACAGCAACGTATCCTTTTCAACAACATACGCTCCCTTCCCGCCAACAAAAACCTGTTCCTGCACACCCTTGCCACCCACCGCGTGGATGCCTTCCTCCTCAATGAAACCTTCCTGCAACCTCAACACACAGTCCACACTTCGCCCTACCTCCTCCACCGCTCCGATAATCCCCTCCCGATTGCGCGTGGCGGAGTTGCCATTGGTCACCACCGCCAGATCCCCGTTCGGCTCCAACCGCTCCTTCCCGACCCCACCGAACACCTGATCCTTAGTCTCTTCTTCCCCGGCCTTACCGTTACCTGCGCCACCATCTATGTCCGCCCCAACGCTCCTATTCCCTTCGACTTCCTCTCCCACGTCGATCGTACCTTTTCCTCCTACGTGATCGCCGCCGACCTCAACATCCATAGTCGTTCCGCTGCCCAGTTACGGCGATGGCATCGGTTCCTCTCCACCCTTCAAGGTGACCTCGTCCCCATCCCCCGGCATACCCGTCCTGAATCCAACTCCACTCCTGATGTTATCCTCTCCTCCCCCAACCTCCTTGGCCGCATCACGGTGGATGTCCTGGAGCCTATTGGTAGCGACCATCTCCCTGTCCTCCTCACCGTCTCAGACGGTCGTCGCCCTCGCCCCGACCCTCGTACTGACCCTCCCCCTAAGTATGTCCACGACTATTCCCGAGCCGACTGGAATGCCTACCGGGATACCCTTTCCACCCAGGTCGATAGCCACCCTCTCACCTACCACCACCCTGACGATGTCACCCATGCCGCCTCCTTTCTCCAGCGGACCTTGTCTGAGGCCGTGGAGGCCCACGTTCCTACTGTCGCCATCCACCCCCACCGTCCTCCCTTACCCCCACAGGCCGTTCTCCTCCTCCGTGAATCCCGTCGTCTCTACCGTGCCTTCCTCCGCACGCGTGACCCGGACACACTACGACGCCACCGGCAACTCCAGCGACACGTTCGTAATTTGCTCGCGGCTAAGAAACGCCGGGACTGGCGACAGACATGCACCCGTTTAAATGCAACCCTACCACTCAACTCGTCCAAGTTCTGGTCGGCCTTCCGTCGCCTTACCGGAACTAAACCCTCCCCCTATTATCCTCTTCTCCATGATGATCACCCTTTCCCTGACTCCCTTAGTAAGGCCAATCACTTTGCCTCCTACCTCTCCGATGTATTTTCCGTCCCCGATGATCCCCAGTTCGATTACTCCCTCTTCCCAGATATCCGCGATCGAACTGACACCTCTTCCCCTCCCCTCGCTCCTGGCTTCCAGTACTTGGACAACATTACACACACGGAACTCAATGCCCCTATCACTACACAGGATCTCATTGCTACACTCCGCACTAAACGCAACACCGCTCCTGGTCACGATCGTGCCACCTACCGTCACCTTCGTGAAGCTCCTGTCTCTTTCCTCTCCACCCTGGCCAGGCTCTACAATGTAGTCCTGTCCACCGGTTACTACCCCGACCTGTGGAAAACCTCCCGTATCCTCATGTTCCTCAAACCTGGCAAACCGCCGTCCGCCGTCTCCTCCTACCGTCCCATCAGCCTTACCTCGGTCTTCAGCAAGGTCCTAGAATCTATCCTCACCCGCCGCATCCACCAGCATCTCCGCCAGCACCGCCTCCTTCCCGTCACCCAGTGTGGCTTTCGGCCATCCTTCTCTTCTGACGATCTTCTCCTTCACCTCACTCATCTCCTTTCCGAACAGCTTAATTCCCGTCGCTCCGCCATCTTCCTCTCACTTGACCTCGAACGCGCTTATGACCGCGTCTGGCATTCCGGTCTCCTCTTCAAGCTCCAAACCTTTGCCCTTCCCATTAACTACGTCCGTCTGATCGGTTCCTTTCTCTCCCGCCGTCCTTCCTATGTCACCATCCATAACACCGATTCCTACACCTTTTTCCCCTCCGCCGGTGTGCCCCAAGGCTCCGTCCTCTCCCCCCTTCTGTACCTTTTGTACACAGCGGACATGCCGCCGCCGTCGCCCCCCGTCCACCTCCTCCAGTTTGCCGATGACACCGCCTTCCTCGCCCTTGCCCCCACCCTGCAACGCTCCCAACGCCTTCTCCAATCCCATCTTGACCGGTTCACCGCTTGGTGCAACCAGTGGTTGCTCAAGGTCAATCCCTCCAAAACCCAGGCGATCATTGTAGGCAAAACCACCCCTTCCTTCCGCCTCCTTGATTTCTATCTCACGGTCTATGGCCGTCCTATCGCCCTCACTCCCACCCTTAAGTACCTTGGCGTCACCCTCGACCGTCGCCTCTCCTGGACTCCCCATCTCCAGACAATCCAAGCCAAGGCACGTTCCCGACTCCGTCTCCTCAAGCTCCTTTCCGGCCGCACGTGGGGACTGGACCCCTCCACAATCCTCCACACCTATAAATCCCTCATCCGCCCTATCCTTTGTTACGCCCATCCAGCCTGGATCTCCGCCCCCCCTACCTTCTATAAATCCCTCCAAATCCTTGAACGCCATGCTCTCCGCCTTGCCTATCGCATCCGTCTCCCCTCCCCCACGCGGATCCTGTATGATCTCATCCCCTTCCCCCACCTCCTCCTTTTCCTTGAAAGGATACGTATCCTGTACACCTCACGTAAACTTGATCCTCCTCACCCGCTCGTTTCCCCGCTCCTCTCCCACCCCCGCCCGCTGCCGCGCCTGTATTCGCACGTCCCACCCGGTCTCCATCTCTCCACCCTCCATACCCTCTCCCAAGGTGGCTTCCGCCAGCTCCCTCTCCCTGATGATGTCCTCGTCCCCTCCATCTACCCCTCCTATCAACTTTGACCCTGCCCCCCCTCCCTCCTGGTGTCCTTTCCCTGCGGCACCCTCCCTCCTTTCTCTTCCCTTCCCTTCTCTCTCCTTTTCCCCCATCCCCTCCCTCCACCCCTCTTCTTCCGGGCTTCCCCTCCCCCTTCCTCTCTCCCCCCTCTTTCCCCTGCCCGTGGCGTCCGTGCTCTCCCCTCTCGCTTTCCCTCTCCCCCTCCTCCTCCTCCTCCTCCTCCTCCTCCTCTCTTGGCAGGTCCCCGGACTCGCACACGCATCGTGAACTTTCGCGCGCCGGAGATCATCGCCCTCGGTTTAGTGTCTATGCCGTCGTGTCTGTGCCTCAGTGTTTTTCGCCGTCCACGCTCCTTCGTTCACGTGTGTCATCTACCTCGTCAGTGTTTGTGCCCAGTGCCGACGGTTTTTCTTGTTTGTTTCGTCAAGTGTGAACGGCTTCGTGTTTTTTAACTATTGTATCTCCTGTTTTTTAAACCGCCATTCTGTTACTTGTCTGTCTCCCTTTCTTTTTTCTTGTACTGCTTATGGCTGAAGAGCGGAGTACACTGTTCCGCTGCCAGCCCACCTTGTATGGGGTGTCCAAATTACAATAAAGAAAAAAAAAAAAAAAATGTACGTCGCTTCTATCTCACGGTCTATGGCCGTCCTATCGCCCTCACTCCCACCCTTAAGTACCTTGGCGTCACCCTCGACCGTCGCCTCTCCTGGACTCCCCATCTCCAGACAATCCAAGCCAAGGCACGTTCCCGACTCCGTCTCCTCAAGCTCCTTTCCGGCCGCACGTGGGGTCTGGACCCCTCCACAATCCTCCACACCTATAAATCCCTCATCCGCCCTATCCTTTGTTACGCCCATCCAGCCTGGATCTCCGCCCCCCCTACCTTCTATAAATCCCTCCAAATCCTTGAACGCCATGCTCTCCGCCTTGCCTATCGCATCCGTCTCCCCTCCCCCACGCGGATCCTGTATGATCTCATCCCCTTCCCCCACCTCCTCCTTTTCCTTGAAAGGATACGTATCCTGTACTCCTCACGTAAACTTGATCCTCCTCACCCGCTCGTTTCCCCGCTCCTCTCCCACCCCCGCCCGCTGCCGCGCCTGTATTCGCACGTCCCACCCGGTCTCCATCTCTCCACCCTCCATACCCTCTCCCAAGGTGGCTTCCGCCAGCTCCCTCTCCCTGATGATGTCCTCGTCCCCTCCATCTACCCCTCCTATCAACCTTGACCCTGCCCCACCCCCCACTTCCCGTGTCCTTTCCTTTCGGCACCCTCCCTCCCTTCTCTTCTCTTCCCTTCTTTTTCCATCTCCCTGTCCCCTCCCTTCCCCCTCTTCCCCCGGGCTTCCTCTCCCCCTTCCTCCCTCCCCCATATCTCCCCTGCCCGTGGCATCTCTGCTCTCCCCTCTCGCTCTCCCACTCCCCTTCCTCCTCCTCGTCTCTTGGCAGGTCCCCGGACTCGCACACGTATAGTGAACATTCGCGCGCCGGAGATCGTCGCCTCTTGTGCTTCGTGTGTGTGACGTCATATAGTGTTTTTGGTGTCTGCCGTCCCACTCCTACGTTCACTTGTGCCGTCGGACTCACCAGTGTTTTGTGCGCCGTGCCAACGTGTTTTCAGTGTTGTTATCGTCACATGTGAACGACTCCGTGTTTTTTATGTCTCTGTGACCTCTCTCTTTTGCCCGTCACTTTGTTCATTGTCATTCACCATGTTTTATACTCTTGTAAAACGCTATGGCTGAAGAGCGGCGTAGTGTGCCGCTGCCAGCCTACCTGAATTCCAGGTTTTAAAATAACAATAAAGTAAAAAAAAAAATGTACGTCGCGCCCCCGCCTGGTCGCCGCCTGCCGGTCCCCGCCGCCGCCGGTGCCCGCCGCCTGCCGCCGCCGCCGCCGCCGCCGCCGCCGCCGCCGCCGCCATCCGGTGCCGCCTGGTCGCCACCATCGCCGCCGTCCTGACCCTGGTCTACGGCCGTCTTCGTCTTCATCCGTCTTCGTCTTTGTCTGTCCCCGGTTTCTGTCCTCTCCTCTTCGTTCTGTTCGTTCTTGTTTCTCTCTCCCGTCATGTCCGCCCCCACCACCACTGTCACTACTACCACCACCGCCATTGTCTATACCTCCCCTTCCGCCGCCTCCACCACTATAACTTGGTGTGCCCAGTCCCACCTCCCTCCTTCCATTCCACCTCTCCTCACTGTCCCTTCACCCTCTATCTTTGTCGCCCCCTCTCCCGCTTCTTCCTCCCGCTCCTCTCGTTCTGATCCCTTCCCCCCACTCCCCCAGCCTGTCACTGCAGCTCCAGCTCGGGTGGTGGCCCGTCGGGCCACTGCCCACGCCCAGCTCTCCCCGTCACCTTCGCTATCACCGCCGCCTCTGCCGCCGTCATCGTCATCGTCGCCTTCACCGTCACCGTCACCATCTCCGGCGCCGACTCCGGCCCCGGGACCTGCCCCTCCCCGCCACATTCCCGTTGTTCCCATCCCCCACACCTCCTCCACCGCCGTCAAGCGCCCCGGTGGCACCCCTGCTTCCTCTGCTTCCAAAAAGGCTGCACCTCGTCCTCCTTCCCCCACCCTTGATGCCATGGAAGTCTCCCCGCCTGTCCCTGCCCCCTCATCCTCCTCCTCTCTCCCTTCCTCCTACCGCTACCTCCTCTCCCGTCCTGATCCCTCTCTCCTTGAAGCCCGGAACCTCACCCTCTTCCTTCGCCAGCATTGTCCTGGTGCCCCCATCTCCCTCCTCACTCCTCGCCGAGATTCTGTTCTCATCTCCTCCCCCAGCCCAACCCTCCATACTGACATCTTCTCCCGTCTCCCCATCACCCGTTTTGGTCCCAACGCCTCCCTTACCCCTGCTCCTTCTCCATCTCCTACCCGCCAACCCCAACCCCCGCGTCGCCCGCCGACCCTCACCGCCGTGATCACGCGGCTCAGTCCGTCGATCACGGAGGAGGAGGTGTTGGCGGAGCTCCAGGCCCATCCCACGCTGGAGGTGCGGGCGGTCCGCCGCATTTTCAACTCGGCCGGCCCCACCCGCCTTATGCGGGTTTTCTCTGAGGACGCCCCCTCCATTGACCGTCTCCTGAAGGAGGGTGCCCTCCTCTTCCACCAGCGGTACAAGGTCGACCCTTCCCGTTCCCCTCCTCAATCCCTGCGCTGCCAGAGGTGTCTGCGCTATAATGCGCACCCCACAGCTGAGTGCCGCGAGGCCCCCACCTGCCCGCATTGTCGGCAGGCGCACTTCCTCCGGCAGTGCCCTAACCTCCAATCCCCTCCCTCCTGTAATACCTGCGATCTCCCTCATCCCACCTACTCCCAAAAGTGTAAAGCCCGACCCCCTCCAACCACTCCTGAACTCACCGTACCTGTCCGTCCTCTGGACGCCCCCACCCCTCCTGGCAATTCCCTTCGTCCCCCACCCACCGCTGAGGACATCATCAGGTTCCTCACCATCGTCCTCCAGAATGTTCATCCCTTTCAGCGCCCTCACACCCTCCAGCAGATCTCCCTTGCTGCCCGTTCCATCTTCCAACTCAAGATGTACGCCACCTACTCCAACAACCAGGCCCATTTCACCTTCTCCCGTCTTGACACCCTCGTTTAAATCCCAGTCATGGCGCGACAGCAACGTATCCTTTTCAACAACATACGCTCCCTTCCCGCCAACAAAAACCTGTTCCTGCACACCCTTGCCACCCACCGCGTGGATGCCTTCCTCCTCAATGAAACCTTCCTGCAACCCCACCACACAGTCCACACTTCGCCCTACCTCCTCCACCGCTCCGATAATCCCCTCCCGATTGCGCGTGGCGGAGTTGCCATTGGTCACCACCGCCAGATCCCCGTTCGGCTCCAACCTCTCCTTCCCGACCCCACCGAACACCTGATCCTTAGTCTCTTCTTCCCCGGCCTTACCGTTACCTGCGCCACCATCTATGTCCGCCCCAACGCTCCTATTCCCTTCGACTTCCTCTCCCACGTCGATCGTACCTTTTCCTCCTACGTGATCGCCGCCGACCTCAACATCCATAGTCGTTCCGCTGCCCAGTTACGGCGATGGCATCGGTTCCTCTCCACCCTTCAAGGTGACCTCGTCCCCATCCCCCGGCATACCCGTCCTGAATCCAACTCCACTCCTGATGTTATCCTCTCCTCCCCCAACCTCCTTGGCCGCATCACGGTGGATGTCCTGGAGCCTATTGGTAGCGACCATCTCCCTGTCCTCCTCACCGTTTCAGACGGTCGTCGCCCTCGCCCCGACCCTCGTACTGACCCTCCCCCTAAGTATGTCCACGACTATTCCCGAGCCGACTGGAATGCCTACCGGGATACCCTTTCCACCCAGGTCGATAGCCACCCTCTCACCTACCACCACCCTGACGATGTCACCCATGCCGCCTCCTTTCTCCAGCGGCCCTTGTCTGAGGCCGTGGAGGCCCACGTTCCTACTGTCGCCATCCACCCCCACCGTCCTCCCTTACCCCCACAGGCCGTTCTCCTCCTCCGTGAATCCCGTCGTCTCTACCGTGCCTTCCTCCGCACGCGTGACCCTAACACACTACGACGCCACCGGCAACTCCAGCGACACGTTCGTAATTTGCTCGCGGCTAAGAAACGCCGGGACTGGCGACAGACATGCACCCGTTTAAATGCAACCCTACCAATCAACTCGTCCAAGTTCTGGTCGGCCTTCCGTCGCCTTACCGGAACTAAACCCTCCCCCTATTATCCTCTTCTCCATGATGATCACCCTTTCCCTGACTCCCTTAGTAAGGCCAATCACTTTGCCTCTTACCTCTCCGATGTATTTTCCGTCCCCGATGATCCCCAGTTCGATTACTCCCTCTTCCCAGATATCCGCGATCGAACTGACACCTCTTCCCCTCCCCTCGCTCCTGGCTTCCAGTACTTGGACAACATTACACACACGGAACTCAATGCCCCTATCACTACACAGGATCTCATTGATACACTCCGCACTAAACGCAACACCGCTCCTGGTCACGATCGTGCCACCTACCGTCACCTTCGTGAAGCTCCTGTCTCTTTCCTCTCCACCCTGGCCAGGCTCTACAATGTAGTCCTGTCCACCGGTTACTACCCCGACCTGTGGAAAACCTCCCGTATCCTCATGTTCCTTAAACCTGGCAAACCGCCGTCCACCGTCTCCTCCTACCGTCCCATCAGCCTTACCTCGGTCTTCAGCAAGGTCCTAGAATCTATCCTCACCCGCCGCATCCACCAGCATCTCCGCCAGCACCGCCTCCTTCCCGTCACCCAGTGTGGCTTTCGGCCATCCTTCTCTTCCGACGATCTTCTCCTTCACCTCACTCATCTCCTTTCCGAACAGCTTAATTCCCGTCGCTCCGCCATCTTCCTCTCACTTGACCTCGAACGCGCTTATGACCGCGTCTGGCATTCCGGTCTCCTCTTCAAGCTCCAAACCTTTGCCCTTCCCATTAACTACGTCCGTCTGATCGGTTCCTTTCTCTCCCGCCGTCCTTCCTATGTCACCATCCATAACACCGATTCCTACACCTTTTTCCCCTCCGCCGGTGTGCCCCAAGGCTCCGTCCTCTCCCCCCTTCTGTACCTTTTGTACACGGCGGACATGCCGCCGCCGTCGCACCCCGTCCACCTCCTCCAGTTTGCCGATGACACCGCCTTCCTCGCCCTTGCCCCCACCCTGCAACGCTCCCAACGCCTTCTCCAATCCCATCTTGACCGGTTCACCGCTTGGTGCAACCAGTGGTTGCTCAAGGTCAATCCCTCCAAAACCCAGGCGATCATTGTAGGCAAAACCACCCCTTCCTTCCGCCTCCTTGATTTCTATCTCACGGTCTATGGCCGTCCTATCGCCCTCACTCCCACCCTTAAGTACCTTGGCGTCACCCTCGACCGTCGCCTCTCCTGGACTCCCCATCTCCAGACAATCCAAGCCAAGGCACGTTCCCGACTCCGTCTCCTCAAGCTCCTTTCCGGCCGCACGTGGGGTCTGGACCCCTCCACAATCCTCCACACCTATAAATCCCTCATCCGCCCTATCCTTTGTTACGCCCATCCAGCCTGGATCTCCGCCCCCCCTACCTTCTATAAATCCCTCCAAATCCTTGAACGCCATGCTCTCCGCCTTGCCTATCGCATCCGTCTCCCCTCCCCCACGCGGATCCTGTATGATCTCATCCCCTTCCCCCACCTCCTCCTTTTCCTTGAAAGGATACGTATCCTGTACACCTCACGTAAACTTGATCCTCCTCACCCGCTCGTTTCCTCGCTCCTCTCCCACCCCCGCCCGCTGCCGCGCCTGTATTCGCACGTCCCACCCGGTCTCCATCTCTCCACCCTCCATACCCTCTCCCAAGGTGGCTTCCGCCAGCTCCCTCTCCCTGATGATGTCCTCGTCCCCTCCATCTACCCCTCCTATCAACTTTGACCCTGCCCCACCCCCCACTTCCCGTGTCCTTTCCTTTCGGCACCCTCCCTCCCTTCTCTTCTCTTCCCTTCTTTTTCCATCTCCCTGTCCCCTCCCTTCCCCCTCTTCCCCCGGGCTTCCTCTCCCCCTTCCTCCCTCCCCCCTATCTCCCCTGCCCGTGGCATCTCTGCTCTCCCCTCTCGCTCTCCCACTCCCCTTCCTCCTCCTCGTCTCTTGGCAGGTCCCCGGACTCGCACACGTATAGTGAACATTCGCGCGCCGGAGATCGTCGCCTTTTGTGCTTCGTGTGTGTGACGTCATATAGTGTTTTTGGTGTCCGCCATCCCACTCCTACGTTCACTTGTGCCGTCGGACTCACCAGTGTTTTGTGCGCCGTGCCGACGTGTTTTCCGTGTTGTTATCGTCACATGTGAACGACTCCGTGTTTTTTTTTATGTCTCTGTGACCTCTCTCTTTTGCCCGTCACTTTGTTCATTGTCATTCACCATGTTTTATACTCTTGTAAAACGCTATGGCTGAAGAGCGGCGTAGTGTGCCGCTGCCAGCCTACCTGAATTGTACAGGTTTTAAAATAACAATAAAGTAAAAAAAAAAAAAAAAAAAAAAAAAAAAAAAAAAAAAAAAAAATGTACGTCGCATTAATTCATCGGTCGTCATTGTTGGTATTATCTCGTCACTAATTTTTGGAAGGCGAATAACGCCTTGAAGAAATATTATATTCAAACTTACAAGCAAGTAGCAATTGAAATTGTGGTGTGGTAAGCCCAAGATAATAGAGATGGACGATCTACGCCTAAGATAGTCGAGATGGGGAATCCGAAACATGTATTTGTTCTAAATCAAATGAAACAGTACAATGCAGTGCTTAGAAATAATGAAACAGCTTGTCCTTTGTAGTCGTTTAGTCCTACAGATTATATCATCTTGAATGTCTATATTGCCACATAAACACAAATGAGGTGCGAGAGCGCCAATCATCGCAGAAAGTATGAAACTTTCAGTCAGGTGTCTTGGGAGTTTCGTACCTCCTGCACTAAATGCGCTGCTTTTGTGTCATGTGACTTTCCAGTTGGCTGAGGACAGATTTTTGTAAGTTTGACATAACAGATCTTGTCAAACTCGTTTCCCTGTATTCTAGTGCCCAATTTTGATAGGTTTTATGAGTGATAATCTGTATGTGCTCTTGAAAAGGCGTATCATGAGCTACAATTTATTGAGATAACATTCTCTAAGTAGAGGCACTGAGTTAAGAAGTTATGCCCATAAGGTCTGCAATACTTCATCCATCTTTTATTTAGTGACTGGATGGTAACATAACAATAGTCACATACCTGTTCGCACCATTTTGCCAGCATGAATTACACCTAGAAAAGTACTTTTACAAATTCTTCCTATTGGCAGCTGCCAGGAGCAATTGATTCTTGTAAACTTGGAATTAAATGACAGAAAAATGAATTTTTTTTATCAGTCCATTGGTCTTAATTCAGTCGCATTTGTTATACTGCATAATTATACGGATAAGAGCAGCGAATATACATATAGAAACAGGCTATAAAACATCAAACGATATCAGTAAGGTGTATTACTCGGCTGCTACTATCTTGCAAGAATAATTTCAGTGAATACTGAATACCAGTGGTTCCCTACGTGTACCTATAAAGACGGATCATGTTTTTTAAAAATTAACAATGTGCCTATGTTAAACAAAGAAGAGCACAATTATCACACAAGAAACAAAAATAATTATTATATCAACATTTCAAGACACAAAGTTGCTGATAAAGATACCTCAAAGGTCAATAGTATGAAGTATGTGGAAGCATTACCAGACTTCAAAAGAAAACTTAGAGAGTACTTGAACATAGCAGTTTTCTTCATTGTGGAGAAATATTTGGAGGCCAGTCCAAAAGAACTAGAACAGTAACTGTCGTCATAAACCAGTTTGAATAATATTTTTATTTATAGCGTTGATTAAAAGGTTTTAGATTTTTTTATGAAGCTTATAATTTATTAATTTTAAACATACAACTGTAGAACCTTCCAAGTCCTCTAACTGTGATTTGCAATTTATTCACAACTATTTTGATTTATTCGATATCACTCTAGACATTGGTCAGAAAATAAATATGTTCTGTAGACTATGTTCACCAATCAGTAACAGCACAATGAACACATTAAAGAAATGAAATACACCTACTGGAAAACCTTGGCTCACTTCACTAGTCAAAAGCTGAACCACTATTATTTAACTTCTTTCAACTATTCCCTTGTGGTCCTTGAAGTATAGCACTCCTTGTGGATGATTCACATTTCTTACTCACGGTTAAATTTTACTCACGGTTAATTTGTCACACAGAGCAGGACTGCAAATCTTCAAATGTGTGTGACTTCTTAAGGGACCAAACTGCTGACGTCATCGGTCCCTAGACTTACACAACTACTTAAACTAACTTATACTAAGAACGACACACGTACTCATGCCCGAGGGAGGACTCGAACCTCCGGCGGAAGGGACCGCGCAATCCGTGACATGGCGACTCAAACCGCACAGCCACTCCGCTAGGCAGAGGACTGCAAAGTGACATGCACACAGATCAAAAAATACCGTAACAGACTGCAGCATGTAACACAATGGTCAAGTATGGCAGCTTTTCATCAAACATTCACAAGTCGGCTGGGTACAGCTCATTTATGTACACTTGATAGAACTGGAAAACATGTTAAAACATTTCAAAGTAATGCAGAGATCGGTATGTTTCCTTGAAGTATAAAATCCAGACTAAAATTTAAACCAAGTCGTACAGTGTAACGCCTTTGTGATACCAGTATGTCAGATCTGGCTCCAAACCACTTACAATTCTTGCTAAAGAAGTTTGTTTGATGTACAGGTATATGTATTCCCTCAAGTACTCACAGCAAGCAGATGTATTACCATTTTATTATAAACTTCCCCTGGAAATTAGAGATGAAGTTAAGTTGCTGTTGTATTGCAGTTTTTATCACAGTATCAGGACGCCAAAAACAGAAGTATCAAACTACCATTGCTGATTTGCCTGAGAATTATTTATGATACACAAGTATTAAGATGCCTGTATTGAGAAAAATCCAAACATAGCACATTTACAAAAATAAACATACAAACATCGACATATATAAATCAGATAATTGTCCTCAAACACATGAATAAATAAACATAAAATAATTAGTCACTGAATGGTGAGCAAAAACGTGTCTTCTGTGGGCAACAAATGTGAGAAAAATATGCTTGAAGGTAGCTACATGTAAGATTTAGTGGACTAAACAAATTGCAGTCAAATACAAATTCAGGGCACATTGTCTAGAGAAGAACAAAATCAATTGAAATTTTACTGTTTCATTTTTGAGTAGACCTACTGTACCTATTCGAAGTTGTAATTTAGAAATATCATTTTTGACGCTTTTTCGCTTGAAAGACGGGATCGTCTGTCTATTATTGTTTACCCCTGCTTTGAAAATAGGCGCTCACATGGAATAGAGGTGGCCATAATACAAAGACGTCGTTTTATTATTTCAAACAGCGTAGGAAACAATATGGTTTTCTTTCCGTCACAGCAACGGATCTTATGATACGTGTGTCAGCATCATCTTGATACATATATTTATCAAGCTCGACTATACTTGCAGCACGTGGACTGTGTATACTTTGGATCAACCATCTTCCAGCTTGGTCAAACTCTTGCCAAATGTTGCCACTGCTAGAGCTGAGCCGGCCGGTGTGGCCAAGCGGTTCTAGGCTCTCCAGTCAGGAACCGCGCAACCGCTACCGTCGCAGGTTCGAATCCTGCCTCGGACATGGATGTGTGTGATGTCCTTAGGTTAGTTAGGTTTAAGTAGTTCTAAGTTCTAGGGGACTGATGACCTCAGATGTTAAGTCCCATAGTGCTCAGAGCCATTTGAAGCATTTTCTAGAGCTGAATGTGCTCACCACAACAGGTTTGGCTGATAGTGGACTGTCTGTAAAATACCGAGTGGGTTTCTGTCGTATTGCACAGCACTTGTTAATTAAGGCATCTTTTGTTTCTTGTAACCAATGCGCAGGTTTTGGTCCCTGAAGCGAGAATCCAAGAATGTTACTTCACAAGTAATTGCTGTATCTGCAGACTTTTGAACGAAGCGGGTACAGATTCCATCCTAAATTTTAGCAGTTACTTTATTAATGGCTTCATTGCTGTAACCTAAGATTTTCAGTCTCAGACAATGACTTTGTAAACTTTTGCTTAATAAGAGAACTTTTGACAAGGTTACACTTCTTACACTGTTGATTTCTACTATTACTTGCTCAAAAGGAGATACTATTTCGTAAGATTTTTCAATAACTGGCCATTCTTCATTGAACAGTTTTGTTTGTGAATCCACACGGAGGATGGCGAAGGTGCTTTGCAAAGGCTCTTTGATTTTCAAAAGCCTGTCAAACATTTCATACGTGGAATTCCATCTCGTAGGACAATCACGTTTCGCTGTTGAAATAGGGAAGCCCATTTGCTTCTGAATGTTGTGTAATTTCTCAAGTGCTTGAGGACTTCTTTTGAAAAATTGCACTATTGACTTCACTTTTGCCCTTCTGTCTGTAGCTGGTTCAAGGCTCGCTTGCACAATTAAATTCAGTGTATGTGCAAAACAAGGTACATGCCACCATTTGCACATCATCACAGCCTTCACCATATTAGGTACATGATCTGTAGCGCAAGCTACAATTTTATTGGTAATACCAAAAGTTGAAGTTACGTTTTGTAATTCACTGGAAATGTTTTCAGCTGTATGCCCGTCGTGGAATTTTAAACTAGATAACAAGTATGACTTCAGATTGCAGTTTTCGTCAATGACGTGAGCATAAATCTCATTTTTCATATATGTCCATCCATAGGTAGTAATGCAGATCTAGGATGCAGCTTGCACTGCAGATCTTACTCGCACTAGTGTCTTGTCGAGCACTTGAGAGAGTAAATTGTTGGAGAGCGTTTTTCTACTGGGAGGTAAATAGTTTTCATTTGATAAATAAGTCATGTTTCTAAACTCTACACTCTCAACTACATTAAACGGAAGATATTCTTTAACAACAAGTCTTAAAATCTGTTCGTCTATTTTCTCTTGTTTGGATGTAGGTACTGGTCTTGATGCAAATCCAGTAATCTTTGAAACTTCCTGGCAGATTAAAACTGTGCGCCGCAACGAGATTCGAACTCGGGACCTTTGCCTTTCGCGGGCAAGTGCTCTACCACCTGAGCTAACCAAGCACTCCTCACGCGCTGTCCTCACAGCTTTACTTCTGCCAGTATCTCATCTCTTACCTTCCAAACAATACAGAACCTCTCCTTCGCAGGAGTAAATAAACGATGTCATGTCGTATAACATGACTCATGTCATCCGACATGGCATCGTCATGTCGTGCAATATAACACAACGTGTCATTAAAATTTAGGGTGCACGCATCTCTAGATTGTGATACTTCCTTTGTAGATGCATCACACTCTCTAGAAGCACATAGTGTCTATTTGTTTTTACAGTTCTCAGCATACATGTGGCAGCCGGTGGAAAACAAATCCACGTCTTCGGTCCCGGGATCGAATACGGCCGCTGCTTAAATTTTCGTTAATAATCAGCATTGGCGGCCGAAGACTTCCGGTATAAAAAGTCACCCTCATTCTGCCAACGGCCTTGTCAAAGAGGGCGGAAGAGCGGACAGAGATTCCGGCCTCTCTTGTCCTAGGGCTGGGAAACTGCCCCTAAAGGCGAAATAGCTATGATCAACGGCATGAGGATGGAGAAGGCAATGGAAACCACTGCATTAAAGACATGTAACGTGTATCGACAGGACATGTGGCCTGTAATTGAAGAAGTGTCATGATGATCTCTCCATTGGCAAAAGACTCCGGAATAGTCCACCGTTCGGACCTCCGGGAGCGGACTGCCAAGAGGGAGGTTACCACGAGAAAAGGGTTGAATAATCAACGGAAGGATGACGTTCTACGAGTCGGGGCGTGGAATGTCAGAAGCTTGAACAGGGTTGGGAAACTTGAAAATATCAAAGAGGAAATGCAAAGGCTCAATCTAGATATAGTGGGGGGTCAGTGAAGTGAAGTGGAAAGAAGACAAGGATTTCTGGTCAGATGAGTATAAGGCAATCTCAACAGCAGCAGAAAATTGTATAACAGGAGTAGGATTCGTTATAAATAGGAAGGTAGGGCAGAGAGTGTGTTTCTGTGAACAGTTCAGTGACGTTCGTTCTTATCAGACTCGACAGCAAACGAGCACCGACAACGATAGTGCAGGTATACATGCTGACGTCGCAAGCTGAAGAAGCAGAGATAGAGAAAGTGTATGATGGAAGACGGGAATGCAGTTGTAGGGGAAGGAGTAGAAGAAAAGGTTACAGGAGAATATGGCCTTGGGACAAGGAATGAGAGAGGAGAAAGACTAATTGAGTTCTATAACAAGTTTCAGCTAGTAATATAGAATACCCTGTTCAAGAATCATAAGAGGAGGAGGTATACTTGGAAAAGGCCGGGTTATACGGGAAGGGCCGCGCGGGATTAGCCGAGCGGTCTTAGGCGGTGCAGTCATGGACTGTGCGGCTGGTCCCGGCGGAGGTTCGAGTCCTCCCTCGGGCATGGGTGTGTGTGTTTGTCCTTAGGGTAATTTAGGTTAAGTAGTGTATAAGCTTAGGGACTGATGACCTTAGCAGTTAAGTCCCAAAAGATTTCACACACATTTGAACATTTTGATACTGGAAGATTTCAGTTAGATTACATAATGGCCAGACAGAGATTCGGGAATCAGATACCGGATTGTAAGCCGTACCCAGGAGCAGATATACTCAATTAACAATATAGTAGTCATAAAAAGTAGGCTGAAGTTTAAGACATTAGTCAGGAAGAACCAATATGTAAAGAAGTGGGATACTTAAGTACTAAGTAACGATGAGATACGCTTAAAGTTCACTAAGGCTGTAGATATAGCAATAAGGAATGATGAGTTACACTTGAAGTTCACTAAGGCTATAGATATAGCAATAAGGAATAGCTCAGTAGGCAGTACAGTTGAAGAGGAATGGACATCTCTAAAAAGATCCAAAAAGAACAATCACAGAAGTTGGGAAGAAAAACATAGGTACAAAGAAGGTAACTGCGATGAAACTATGGATAACAAAAGTAATACTTCAGTTGATTGATGAAAGGAGGAAGCACAAAAATGTTCCAGGAAACTCAGGAATACAGAAATAAAAGTCGCTGAGGAATTAATTAAATAGGAAGTGCAGGGAAGATAAGACGAAGCGGCTGCAGGAAAAATGTGAAGACATTGAAAAACAAATGACTGTCGGAAGGACAGACTCAGCGTACAGTAAAGTGAAAACAACCTTCGGTGACATTAAAAGCAAGGGTGATAACATTAAGAGTGCAACGTGATTTTCAGTGTTAAATGCAGAGGAGAGAGCGGATAGGTGGAAAGAATACGTTGGAAGCCTCTGTGAGGGGGAAGATTTGTCTGATGTGAAGAAGAACCAGGAGTCGATTTAGAAGAGATAGGGGATCCAGTATTAGAATCAGAATTTAAAAGAGCTTTCGGCTTAAGGTCAAATAAGGCAGAAGGGATAGATAACACTCCATCAGAATTTCTAAAATCAGTGGGGAAGAGGCAACAAAGCGACTATTCGCGTTGGTGTGTGGAATGTATGAGTCTGGCGACATACCGTCTGACTTTCGGAAAAGCATCTTCCACACAATTCCGAAGACAGCAAGAGCTGACAAGCGCGAGAATTATCGCACAATCAGCTTAACAGCTCATGCAGGCAAGTTGCTTACAAGATTAATATACAGAAGAATGGAAAATAAAATCGAGGATGCGCTAGTTGACGATCAGTTTGGCTTTAGAAAAAGTAAAAGCACGAGAAAGGCAATTCTGACACTGCGGTTAATAATGGGAGCAAGACTAAAGAAAAATCAAGACACGTTCATAGGATTTCTCTACCTGGAAAAAGCATGCGACAACGTAAAATGTTCGATATTCTGAGAAATGTAGGGGTAAGCTATAGGGAGGGACGGGTCATATGCAATATGTACAACAGTCAAGAGGGAATAAATAATAAGAGTGGACGACCAAGAACAAAGTGCTCGTATTAAAAAATGTGTAAGACAAGGATGTAGCCTTTCGCCCTTTCTGTTTAATCTGTACATCGAGGAAGCAATGATTGAAATAAAAGGAAGGTTCAGGAGTGGAATTGAAATTCAAGGTGAAAGAATATCAATGATACGATTAGCTGATGACATTGCTATCCTGAGCGAAAGTGAAGAAGAATTACATGATCTGCTGAACGGAAAGAACAGTCTAATGAGTACACAGTATGGGCTGAGAGTAAATCGAAGAAAGACGAAGATAATGAGAAGTAGTAGCAATGAGAACAGCGAAAAACTTAACATCAGAATTTATGGTCACGAAGTAGATGAAGTTAAGGAATTCTGCTACGTAGGCAGAAAATAACCAATGACAGACGGAGCAAGGAGGACATCAAAAGCAGACTAGCTACGGCAAAAAAGGCATTCCTGGTCAAGAAAAGTCTACTAATACCGAATATCGACGTTAATTTGTTGAAGAAATTTCTGAGAATGTATGTCTGGAGTACAGCATTGTATGATAGTGAAACATGGATTGTGGGAAAACCGGAACAGAAGAGGAACTAAGCGTTTGAAATGTGGTGATGCAGACGAATGTTGAAAACTAGGTGGACTGATAAGGTAAAGAATGAGGAGGTTCTACGCAGAATCAGAGAGGAAAGGAATGTGTGGAAAACACTGATAAGAAGAAGGGACCGGATGATAGGACATCTGTTAGACATGAGGGAATGACTTCCATGGTACTAGTGGTAGCTGTAGAGGGCAAAAACAGTAGAGGAAGACAGAGATTGGAAGACACCCAGCAAGTAACTGAAGACGTAGGTTGCAAGTGTTACTCTGAGATGAAGAGGATAGCACAGGCGAGGAATTCGCGGCGGACCGCATCAAACCAGTCAGAAGAACGATGACAAAAAAAAGAAATGTAGGTTGAGAGATAAAACTTGACAGCTATTTCTGAAATGACGTAGGGGTTTTATTGAAACCAAAAAACGAGTGCAAAAACCGGCGAACAGATGGCGCTGGACAGCAACAGGCAGCATAGAATGAGCTGCAGTCAGAGAGGAAGTTGAGAGGTGCCAGCAATCGAGGCACGTTGCCTTAATACCTGCATCTACATCTACATAGATGCTCCGCAAGCCACCGCACGGTGCATGACGGAGGGTACCCTGTACCATTACTTGACATTTCCCTCACTATTCCACTCGCAACAGAGTGAGGGAAAAACGACTGTCTGTATGCCTTGGAATTAGCCCTCATTTCTCGTATCTTATCTTCATGGTCCTTACGCGCAACGTATGTTTGCGGCAGTAGAACAGTCCAGCAGTCAGCTTCAAATGCCCGTTCTCCAAATTTTCTCAATAGCGTTTCTGAAAAAAAGAAAAGTCGCCATCCCTACAGGGATTCCCATTTGAGTTCCCGAAACATCTCCATAACACTTACGTTTTGTTTGAACCTACCGGTAATAAATCTAGCACCCCGCCTGCGAATTGCTTCGATGTCTTCCTTCAATATGCCTTCATGTGGATCCCAAACACTCGAACTGTATTCAAGAACAGGTCGCACCAGCGTCCCATATGCCGTCTCCTTTACAGGTGAACCACCCTTTAATAAAATTCTCCCAATAGACCGAAGTCGACCATTCCCCTTCCTTACCACAATTCTCACATGCTCGTTGCACCTCATTTTTTTATTGATTTATTTATTGATTTATTTAACCTGGCAAGATTAGGGCCATCAGGCCCTATCTTACATCTAACCAGGCATTCTACTTATTTTACATTCATAATTTTAGTAGGCACGTTAAACTACATCTAGTACAAAAAGTGAAATAAACAATTAGAAAGGTACACCTGGAAAAATACATACATATAGAGTTTATATTCGTAGATCATAAGTACTGTTATAATTAGACATTATTGAAGAGACAAATTTTAGATAGGAGTGCTGGCAGCAGGGAGTATGAGGGAGACTCATGGTGAAGGGAGGAGAAGAATAGACATGGTGGAACATAATTAAGGAAATATAAAGGAAAAGAAGATTCCCTGGCTAATAGAGATAGATGAAGGGGAAGGCATCTCAGGAGCAAGATAGGAGACGCTAGCTTTGCTATTTGACAGATGAGAGGATTGACCTGGTACATTAATTTTGTGGAGAACTTTATGAGGATGATAGTAGGAAATGCTTCAACTTCTTCTTAAAAGTAGCAGGAGATTGAATTTTGCGCAAGGTAAGGGGCAGTTTGTTCCAGAGGCGGACAGCGGCAACTGAGAAGCAGTTTGCAAAAGTTTTTGTTTTGTGAGTGGGCACAGTTAGGATACCAAATAAGAGTGACCTCGTGTTTCTATTATGATGGCACGACAGGTTTTTAATCTCTGAAGCAAGGTACTGGGGTGCTTGCGCGACGAGGAGTCTGTGAAGTAGACATAGAGTGTGGTAGTCACGCAATTTGTCCGGCCGCAACCACTTTAGCTCGGAGTATGAAGCACTAACATGATCATATCGGCGAATGTTGCAGGTTTAACGCACACAGGCATTCATGGTTAGCTCTAGCCGTCTTTTGTTTTCACTACTCGTGCCTTGTTGAATCACATCACAATAGTGGAGGTTCGGTAGAACGAGTGCTTGCACGAGCTGGCGTTTCAGGTCCTGTGGAAATATGTTCCGAAACTTTTTGAGAGCATAGAGACAAGCAGACGTCTTTCGGCACACTGCGACTGTATTCTCCGCCCAGTTGAGATGCTCATCCAAAGTTACACCCAAGTTCTTCACTGTTTTCTAATATGGTATTGGAGTACCGTCGAGCAGAATAGGAGGTAGCTGTTCGCGGAAATCTGAACTTATTAATTTCTGATGGGCTATTAAGATTACTTGCGTCTTTTTTGCATTTAGTTTAAGCCCCAGGCTATTCGCCCATGTCACTACCGAAGACAGATCATCATTCATCTGAGCGATTGCAGTGTTTACGTCTTCAGGTCTGACGCTTAGGTAGAGCTGGAGGTCGTCGACATAGAAATGATATTTACAGGAGGACAGAACCGACGAAATATCGTTGACATATACAGAAAACAAAAGTGGTCCTAAGACTGATCCTTGTGGCACTCCCGAGGAAACATGTTTCCAGGAAGATTTTTCATTTACGCAGACAACACATTGCTGTCTGTCTTTTAAGTAGCTTTCAAACCATCTCATTGCACTATCAGAGAAATTAAGCTGTTGCATTTTTCTGAGCAATATGTCAAAGTTAACAGTGTCAAAAGCTTTGCTGAAGTCCAGTAGCGTCAATATTGTTGCCTTTCGATTGTCGATGGCACATTTCAGGTCATCTGTTACTTTAATTACAGCAGTGTTTGTGCTGTGATGTTTACGGAAACCAGATTGAAATTTGTCATATAGGCTGAATTCATGCAAGTGTTCAGTGATTTGGTCATGAACAATATATTCGAGTGCTTTGGAAGCAGCAGGCAGTATGCTAATTGGTCGGTAATCACTAGGCAGTTGCGGGTTTTCGATCTTAGGGATGGGTCGAATTATGCTTCTTTTCCATGCAGTGGGGTATATTCCGTTCACGAGGGAAAAATTAAATATGTCAGTTAAGACAGGTACTAAGATATCGGCAACATTCCTAATCATGGTTATACCGATACTGTCGTTGCCTATTGCATCAGAAGAGATTCTCATTATTGCTTTTCTTGCCGTATTTGTTGTTACATGTTTTAGGTGGAAGCTATCGCTGTTAGTTATCCTGTTTGGGGATTCTTGTGGACGGTAATTATCAGCCGTGCTGGTATTCAGAGGTGCAGAGAAGAATTCATTTAATTCGTTAGCTGACACATGAAAAGTAGTTTCCGATTTTGCCTTTCCGACCCCCAAGCTACGGAGATTCTTCCATAGAGTCGTGGGCGTCAGATCGCTGCATACAAGGGAGCGAGCGTACCTGATTTTAGCATTGCGAATGCATTGTTTCACTCTGTTCCGTAGGTTTCTGTATTCTTCGAAACGCTCGGGTTTCGGATCTGCCTTGAAACGCCTGTGGGCAGCATCCCTATTACTCATCATTTGACGTAATTCAGCTGTCAGCCACCTGTCGCTTTGCAGCGTTACGTCCAGACAGCCAAACGATTTAACTGTATCAAGCACGACACTAATGATACTGTACCCGAACATTACACGTTTTGTCTTCCTACTCATCCGCATTAACTAACATTTTTCCACATTCAGGACTAGCTGCTATTCCTCACACTAACTGGAAATTCTGTCTAAGTCGTTTTGTATCTTCGTACAGTCACTCAGCTTCGACACCTTACCGTAAACCAGAACATTGTCAGCAAACAACTGCAGATTTGTGCATACAGAGAACAGCAGCAATCCTATATGTCTCCCCTGGGTCACTCCTCAAGATACCCTCGTCTCTGATGAACCCTCGCCGTCGAGGACCACATACTGGGTTCTACTACTTAAGAAGTCTTCCACGAGCTAGCACCTTCGTTCACCGCCTGCAATGGGGCGCCGTGTCAAACGCTTTCCGGAAATCTAGAAATATGGACTCTGCCTATTGCCCTTCATCCATGGTTCTCAGAAAATGACAAGCTGAGTTTCGCACGAGCTATGCTTTCTGAAACCATGCTGATTCGTGGACATAAGCTTCTCAGTCTAGAGAATATGTTCAAGGACTCTGAAGCAAACTGAGGGATATTAGTCTGTAATTAGTCTGTAATTTTGCGGGTCCGTTCTCTTCCCCTTCTTACACTACTGGCCATTACAGTTGCTACACCAAGAAGAAATGCAGGTGATAAACTGCTATTCATTGGACAAATATATTATACTAGAAATGACATGTGAATACACTTTCACGCAATTTGGGTGCATACAAATCAGTACCCAGAACAACCACCTGTGGTTGTAATAACGGTCTTGATACGCCTGGGCATTGAGTCCATCAGAGCTTGGATGGCGTGTACAGGTACAGCTGCCCATGCAGCATGAACACGATACCACAGTTCATCAAGAGTAGTGAATGGCGCATTGTGAAGAGGCAGTTGCTCGGCCACCATTGACCAGACGTTTGCAATTGGTGAGAAATCTGGAGTATGTGCTGGCCAGGGCAGCAGTCGAACATTTTCTGTATCCAGAAAAGCCCGTACAGGACCTGCAACATGCGGTCGTGCATTATCCTGCTGAAATTTATGGTTTCTCAGGGATCGCATGAAGGGTAGAGCCACGGGTCGCAACACATCTGAAATGTAACGTCTACTGTTCAAAGTGCCGTCAATGCGAACAAGAGGTGACCGAGACCCACAGATTCCGTATTCTGCTAACAGTCATTGAATCTCGACCAACGCGAGCAGCAATGTCGCGATACGATAAACCGCAATCGCGATAGGCTACAATCCGACCTTTATCAAAGTCGGAAACGTGATGGTACGCATTTCTCCTCCTTACACGAGGCATCACAACAACGTTTCATCAAGCAACGCCGGTCAACTGCTGCTTGTGTATGGGAAATCGGTTGGAAACTTTCCTCACGTCAGCACGTTGTAGGTGTCGCCACGGGCGCCAACCTTGTGTGAATACTCTGAAAAGCTGATCATTTGCATATCACAGCATCTTCTTCCTGTCGGTTAAATTTCGCGTCTGTACCATGTCATCTTCGTGGTGTGGCAATTTTAATGGCCAGTAGTGTATCTTGGCGAACTGTTTCGAAAACAGAGACATCCCTTATCACCTTCTGTACTGCTCACAATATAAATGCTTCTTTCCATATCGAGATTCAGTTTATCAAACGTTCATAGATTCATCAAGAAATAATTTTCTTCTTGTATAAATACAATATATGCAAAACTCAACGAAGAAGGTTACCGGCTTACATCTTCCCGGTGTACGAGTATCAAGAAAAGCTGAAGTCATTGTGGTTGAGACGTCTAGTCCAACATTCACTTACTTAAGGGATGAAGTCACAACACTCGGCAATGAGAAAACCAACAAATGATCATGGTGAGGACTAAGCAGTAATTTAACATTACGAAACTGGTGCACGAAAAAATTGTTTCTTAAACAATAACAGAATAACGGAAACCAATTCTAATACAATAACATATATGCAAGCGGAACACATTTATTACATGCATTCAGGAAACATGTATTGAAGCTCACTAAGTCTGCTTCGTAAATAAAAGAAAGCAAAACGTGTTTGGCGTAAAATCAAACAGCCTTTAATCTGGTTTCATAGATGGACCACATCTTCAGCGAGATGGTAATAATAATCTAAAAGCAAATGTCCGGATTGATAGACTCATCATTGCCGAACCCAAATCGCTACGAACAGAAACTTATAGTTTGGCGTCGTTTAAGTACTGATTTTTGGAAATTCCCCGGCCAAGATTAAACTTTTTTTGAAAATATGTCACTATTAAGGCAATTTTAAAGCTAGACCTATGAAAATTAATATTTGGTTTCTTCGTCACAAATAAATAAATACGTGTTTCAGCATTTTCAGAAATTTAACTCCTATGGAAGTGAAACAGTGGGCGAAAGATTTTTTTTGAAAATGAAACCATTATTACAGAACTAACAAACTAATTGTGAAGCTACATCTATGAAAATTGGTGTTTAGCTTCCCAGTTCCAATTACAAAACATGTGTTTCAGTGTTTTCGCAAATTCAGTCCCTAAGGGGGTGAGATATGGGATGAAATGTTTTATAAAAAATTTCATTACGAACGCATTTTAAAGCTGTCTATGAAAGATTGAATTTGTCTTCTTGGTTATAAATAAAACAATAAGTATGTCACTGTTTTTGGAAATGCAACCAATGCAGGGGTGAAATAGGGGGTGTAAAATTTAAAGATATTTTGCTTTTTAAAAACAATTTAAACTAAATCTATGAAAACTGGTATTTCACTTCTCTGTTGAATGTGAGGGAATGAAAGTTTCCACGGAAATCTCTCCTCAGGAACGCAAAAGGCATGATTAATCAAAACCTTGGATTCCAGCAACCAGAATAAATTTCTGATCAGAAGTCGTTCGGAAAAGACCATGCTTCTGTAGCCTTACGTAACGTGAAAAGTTTAGATTTACAGTTTGTCAACGAGATAAAATTTCGGTTAAAGAGAAAAAAACCTTTGTAGTCCGTACAGTCTACTCGAGTGAAGCAGCGGGGGCTAACTTAGAAATTATAGAGAAGCAACTAAGAATTAACAGAAAACATGGAAGCTTGTGTGTGCGTGTGTGTATGCTTTTTTTTCCTTTATTGAGTTTCGATTTCCTCCGAAGGTGGCGGGCTGGCAGCAGCTTAGTACATCGCTCTTCAGCCTACAGAATTTTTAAAACATAAGAAGAAGATAATAAACAATAAAAGCAGGCGATAAAAACGGTGACTTAAATTGTAAAATAGCGGAAAATTGTGGAGGTTAAAACATAAAACAAATGGTTGGAAATGCTAATAAAATACACAGGAAGCAGACAGGTAAAATAGTATACAGCAATTAAAAAAACACTGCAACAGACTGGTTTCTGTTTGCAAGAGATATAAGATAAATCACACCCAGCGACAGTGTGATTTCTGTTCGCAACACTTGAGAAAAGACACACATCACTTAAAACACTGCACTAAAAAGCAGGCAAGAGCATGACACACCACAGCCAAGGGCAGATGGGGGGGGGGGGGGGAACGGGATGATGAGGGGGGAAAAACGGGGGAGGAGAGGAAAAACGAAGTGGGGGGAGGAGGGGAGGAACTGACAGAGGGAGAAGACTCATAAGGGGGCAGGGCACATGTGAGAGGGAGTGGGGAAAGGTGGAGGAGGGGAATACAAAAGGATTCGGGGGAGAGAAGGGAGGCAGAGAGAGGGTAGAAGGGGAAAAACAGGATGGAAGGGGGAGAAGAGGAAGCCCGGGTAAAGGACAAGGGAAGGGAGGGGGTGGTGAGGATCAGAGTTGATAGGAGGGATAAAAGGAGGGAGAGAGGGCATCATCTGTGAGGGGGAGCCGACGGAAGCCACCTTGGGAAAGGAGATGAAGGGTGTAGAGGTGAAGGGTAGAGGGGACACAATGGTGAAGATGTGGCAGAGGGTGGGATTTGGAGAGGAGAAACCAGGGGATGAGGGGGATCAAAGTAGCGGAAGGTGTAGTGGATGCAGATGTGTTCGAGGAAAAGGAGCAGATGGGGGAAAGGAATCACGTCATAGAGGATTCGCGTGGGGGACAGGAGGTGTATAGAGAAGGCGAGGTGGAGTGCATGGTGCTCTAGGATCTGGAGGGACTTATAGAATGTGGGGGGTGGGGGTGGGGGGGAGGTGGATATCCAGATGGGACTGGCATGCAGAGGATGGGACGAATTAAGGATTTGTAGGTGTGGAGGATGGTAGAGGGGTTCAACCCCATGTCCGGCCAGAGAGGAGTTTGAGGAGGCGGAGGCAGTTGCGGGATTTGGATAGAGCTTAGATGAGGGAGTGTATGCGTATATTTGAACAAGTAATAAATTACTTGTTGAAATCAGGAGACGATGACTGATAAACAAATTACCAATGGAAAATAACGAGTAGTGGCATGCAAATGAAGCTAAAGGAAATGACTCAATTTGTTGTATCATATATCAATTGCGATCTCACAAGAGTTAATAATATAACGTATCACTTTCACTGCCCCGCCAAATGCCGCTTTTGTGGTGTTTACATGGCGCTCACTAGAACCGCCTTACCACGCGATCAGCTGAACTGTTAAGCACCGTTGCTTTAACAGCCAAGTAATTCGCGATAACGTCGCTGTGCGGCGCTAGCTGTACATCCCAGCTACGACGACAAAGAAAATAATATCAGCGACCTCACGTAATGTACGGTAACTGCAGATATTATTTCATAATAAATCATTTAAGGCATTAATAGGTAAGTGTCTCAGTTTCCTCGGGAATGTGTTAAGTTATTATCGACCATGAAATTAATCTGTGCCCATTCAGATGGCGTCAGCTGTCGATCATATAAAGTCAACTACAACAAACAACTTCGCGTTTTGGTATTAGGCGTCGGTATTGGCATTGCATCGTCACTAATTTTTGGAAAGCAGTTGTATGCCTTAAAATATTAATTAAACGCAGTGTCGAGCAGTAATGGTAGTCCTACTGCACTTTAAATGTGATCTGAATCATTCTGGGCAGAGTTAAGTATGTGGAACAAGGGAACTACACTTTTGATCTACCTGGCAGCTTCAAAGAAATTTAAATCACAATAAAGGCCTTCATGGCCTGTTCGGGAGGAGTTTAGTTTTATATATATTTTTCTAGGTAGCTTTTACCATTCTGATGAACGTAGTCCTGTTAGCTGACTATTAAAATTTATATAATTCCATACACGGTTGCTGAGCCCACAGCTACAAAATGTTTAAGATATCAGGCAACTGAACTACAAGTAGGGTCTAGAAGCTAAAAATCTCTTTCAGCACAATCTTAGCCATACCAATGCATTTTCCGTAATCTGTACACAGAGAAGTCGGGCCGTATTTCCACAGAAAATTTAAAAAATGTAAATTTCGTTAACTGTCATTAACTTTTATTCACTACCTACGTTTCAAAGATGTACATTAAGGCGACAAAAGTCATGGGACAACGGTGTGCACATACACAGATGGCGATATTACAGCATACATATGGCTTGTTGTTGTGGTCTTCATTCCAGAGACTGGCTTAATGCAGCTCCCCATGTTACTCTATCCTGTGCAAGGTTCTTCATCTCCCAGTACCTACTGCAGCCTACATCCTTCTGAATCTGTTTAGTGTATTCATCTCTTGGTCTCCCTCTGCGATTTTTACCCTCCACGCTGCCCTCCAATACTAAATTGGTGATCCCCTGATGCCTCAGAATGTGCCCTACCAACCGATCCCTTCTTCTAGTCAAGTTGTGCCACAAATTTCTCTTCTCCCCAGTTCTGTTCAATAGCTCCTCATTAGTTATGTCATCTACCCATCTAATCTGTAACACGACATTTCGAAAGCTTCTATTCTCTTCTTATCTGAACTACTTATCGTCCATATTTCACTTCCATACATGGCTACACTCCATACAAATACTTTCAGAAACGACTTCCTGACACTTAAATCTATACTCGATGTTAACAAATTTCTCTTCTTCAGAATCGCTTTCCTTGCCATTCCCAGTCTACATTTTATATCCTCTCTACTTCGACCATCATCAGTTATTTTGCTCCCCAAATAGCAATACTCATTTACTACTTTAAGCCTCTCATTTCCTATTCCAATTCCCTCAGCATCACCCGATTTAATTCGACTACATTCCATTATTCTCGTTTTGCTTTTATTGATGTTCATCTTATATCGACCTTTCAAGACACTGTCCATTCCGTTCAGCTGCTCTTCCAGGTCTTTTGCTGTCTCTGACAGAATTACAATATGATCGGTAAAACTCAAAGTTTTTATTTCTTCTCCATGGATTTTAATACCTTATCCCAATTTTTCTTTTGTTTCCTTTATTGCTTGCTCAATATACAGACTGAATAACATCGGGGAGAGGCTACAACCCTGTCTCACTCCCTTCCCAACCACTGCTTCCCTTTCATGCCCCTCGGCTCTTATAACTGCTATCTGGTTTCTGTACAAATTGTAAATAGCCTTTCGCTTCCTGTATTTTACTGCTGCCACCTTCAGAATTTGAAAGATAGTATTCCAGTCAACATTGTCAAAAGCTTTCTCTAAGTCTACAAAGGCTAGATATAGGTTTGCCTTTCCTTAATCTATTTTCTAAGATAAGTCGTAGGGCCAGCTTTGCCTCACGTGTTCCAACATTTCTACGGAATCCAAACCTTCCCCGAGGTCGGCTTCTCATGGTATACAAATAAAATGATAGTGTATTGGTGTAGTTGTCATTTGGAGTCAGGTGATTCATGTGAAAAGGTTTCCGTCGTGATTACAGCCGCACAAACGTAATTAACAGACTCTGAACGCGGAGTGGCAGTTGGAGCTAGAAGCGTGACATATTTGATTTCGGAAATCTTTAGGAAATTCAGTATTCCGATATCCACACTGTCAAGAGTGTGCCGAGAATATTAAATTTCAGACATTATCTCTCACGACGCATAAAGCAGGGGCCGACAGTCTTCACTTAACGAACGAGAGCGGCGGCATTTAGTTAGAGATGCCAGTGCTAACAGACAAGCAACATTTCGTGAAATAACCGCAGAAATTAAGGCGGGACGTACGACGAAATCTGACTTTACTGGGATATGGTAGCAGACGAACGACGCGAGTGCCCAAGCTAACAGCATGACATCGCCTGCAGTGCCTCTCCTGGGCTCGGGACCATATCGATTGGATTGTAGACGCCTGTAAGACCGTGGCTTGGTCACACGAGTCCCGGTTTCAGTTGGTATGAGCTGATGGTAGGTTTCGAATATGGTGTAGATCCCACGAAGTCATGAGCCCAAGTTGTCAACAAGGCACTGCGCAAGCTGGCGATTGCTCCATGATGATTTTGGCTGCGTTTACATGGAATGTACTGAATCTTCTGGTGTAGCTGAACCGATCATTGAGTAGAAACAGTCATGTTCTGCTATTTGGAGACCATTTGCAGCTATTCGTGGACTTCACGTTATGGATGACAATGCGCCATGGCACTGACCAGAATTGCTCGCAGCTGGTTTGAAGAATATTCTGGACGATCCTAGTGAATGATTTGGCCACGCAGATCGCCCGACATTAATGCCATCGAACTTTCATGGGGCATGCTAGAGAAGTCAGTTGTGCACAGAATCCTGCACCAGCAATAGTTTCGCAATTGTGGCACAGTATTTCTCCAGGGGCCTTTCAACGACTTGTTGAGTCCACGACACGTCGAGTGGCTGCACTGTTCCGGGCTAAATGAGGTCCGACGCGATATTAGGAGGCATTCCATGAGTTTCGTCACGTCAGTGTAAAGACGTTTAAAAAGGGTCCTGAATCCGAAAATTTGAATATGACGTTTTCTGAAAAGTCACATTCCTCGCGAAGAGGGTGAAATAGGGGATGAAACATTTTTTTGAAAATACGTCGTTACTTATGCTATTTTGAAGCTAGATCTACGAAAATCGATATTTGGTTACTTCGTCAGAAACAAAGAAATACTTGTTCCAGCATTTTTCGAAATTTAAACCCTTTGGAAATGATATAGTGGGTGAAAGATTTCTTTGAAAATGAAATTATTATTACGGAAATAACAAAGTGTTTTTGAAGATACATCTACGAAAATTGGTGTTTAACTTCTCAGTTACAATTAAAAAAAATATATAGTTCAATGCTTTTGGAAATTCAGTCCCTAAGGGGTGAAATATGGAATGAACGGTTGAATATGATCTCTCGGTTACAAATAAAACAATAAGTATGTCATTGTTTTTGGAAATTCGACTCCTGCGAGGGTTAAATAGAGGATGAAAAGTTTTGAGAAAATATTTCGATAATTTAAGAAAATTTTAAAACTAAATGTATGAAAATTTGTATTTCACTTCTCTGTTGAAATTAAGAAATATGTGTTAGGAAATGAAAGTTTCTATGGAAATACTGCCACAATAACGGAAGAGGCATGATACAGGAAAACTTGAGCTCCAGCAACCAGAATCGCTTTCTCGTCGGAAGTATATTCCGAAAAGACCATGCTTCTATGGCCTTACATAGCGTGAAAAGTTTAGGTTTGCGGTTTGTCAACAACACAAAATTTCGGTTAAAGAAAAGAAAATCTCTGCTGATACAGTGTACTTTTTTTTTTTTCTTTTTTTTTTTCTTTATTGAATTTCAATTCCCCCCAAAGGGGGGCGGGCTGGCAGCAGCTTAGGACGCCGCTCTGCAGCCTACAGATTTTCTGACAAAGAGCAGGAGAATAAATAATAATAAAAAACAGGCGATAAAATCGGGGACTTAGTGAGTAACAAGGTGAAAAGAAAATGGGGAAATTAAACAAGCAACAGAGGGATGATGAAGCGAATAAAAATACATACGGAGCAGACAGGGAAAACAATAGACAGTTAAAAAAACACGGCGACAGTCTGGATTCTGTTCGCAAAGTATATAAAATTCACACCCAGCGACAGCATGGTTTCTGTTCGCAACACAACACTGAATAGGCACTAGAACACAGCACGAAAAAGTCGGCAAAGGTGACACCACAGTCGAGAGCAGGTGGGGGGAAACTGGACAGGAGATGGGAAAACAAAAGGAGGGAAAGGAGAGTAAAAGCGAAGGGGGGGGGGGGAACCGGGAAAGGAGCTGATGGAGGATGAGGACCCATAAGAGGGGTAGGGGGCAGACGCGACAGGGAGGGGGGTAGGTAGAGGAGGGGAATACAAAAGGACTGGGGGGGAGAAGGGAGGTAGGGAGAGCCGTAGTGGGGAGGAAACAGGACGGAAGGGGGGGGAAGAGGGAGCCCAGGGAAAGGACAGAGGAAAGGAGGGGGAGGGAAGATCAGAGTTGATAGGAAGGATAAATGGAGGGAGAGAGGGCATCATCCGGGAGGGGGAGCTGACAGAAGCCACCTTGGGAAAGGAGATGGAGGGTGTAGAGATGGAGGGTAGGGGGGACACAACGGTGAAGACGTGGCAGGGGGCGGGGGTGGGAGAGGAGAGGAGCAACCAGGGAGTGAGGGGGTTCAAGACGGCGGGAGGTGTAGAGGATGCGGATATGTTCGAGGAAGAGGAGCAGATGGGGGAAAGGAATGAGATCATAGAGGATCCGCGTGGGGGATGGGAGGCGGATACGGAAGGCGAGGCGGAGTGCATGACGCTCAAGGATCTGGAGGGACTGATAGAATTTGGGGGGGGGCAGATATCCAGGCAGGACTGGCATAACAGAGGATGGGACGGATTAAGG
Organism: Schistocerca americana; assembly: GCF_021461395.2. Taxonomy (NCBI): domain Eukaryota; kingdom Metazoa; phylum Arthropoda; class Insecta; order Orthoptera; family Acrididae; genus Schistocerca; species Schistocerca americana. The sequence continues at coordinate 168,659,007 of NC_060128.1, read as the reverse complement.
ATTTGTAGGTGTGGAGGATGGTGGAGGGGTGCAACCCCCATGTCCGGCCAGAGAGGAGGAGGCGGAGGCGGTTGTGGGCTTTGGATTGGATGGATCGGAGATGAGGGATCCAGGTGAGGTGACGGTCAATGGTGAGGCCAAGGTAGGTGAGGGTGGGGGTGAGACGGACAGGACGTGCGCAGACAGTAAGGGAGAAATCCAGGAGCCGGAAGGAGCGAGTGGTACGACCTACGATGATTGCCTGGGTCTTGGAAGGATTTAGTTTCAGGAGCCATTGGTTACACCATGCAGAAAAAAGGTCAAGGTGATTCTGGAGAAGGCGTTGGGACCGTTGGAGGGTAGGAGCGAGGGCGAGGAATGCGGTGTCATCAGCATATTGCAAGAGGTGCACTGGAGGGGGGGGTTGGGGCATATCGGCCGTGTACAGAGCCCTGGGGCACACCGGCAGAGGGGTAGAAGGTGCGGGAATTGGCATGATGGATGGTAACGTAGGAGGGGCGGCGGGAGAGGAAGGAGGCCACCAGACGGATGTAGTTGATAGGAAGGGCGTAGGTTTGGAGTTTAAACAGGAGACCGGGATGCCAGACACGGTCGTAGGCCTTTTCAAGGTCAAGTGAGACAAAAATGGCGGAGCGACGGGAGTTAAGCTGGAGGGAGAGGAGATGAGTGAGGCGGAGGAGTTGGTCATCAGCAGAGAAGGAAGGTCGAAAGCCACATTGGGTGTTTGGGAGGAGGTGGTTTTGGTGGAGGTGGAGATGGATGCGCCGGGAAAGGATGGATTCCAAGAGCTTGCTGAACACCGACGTGAGACAGATAGGACGATAGGAAGAGGCATCAGATGGAGGCTTATTGGGTTTGGAGAACATCAGGATACGGGAGGTTTTCCACAGGTCGGGATAGAAGCCAGTGGCAAGGATGACATTGTAGAGGGCGGCAAGGAGGGAAAGGAAGGAGGGAGGGCAGTGTTTGAGGTGGCGGTAGGTAACGCAGTCGTGGCCGGGAGCAGAGTTGCGTTTAGTGCGGAGTGTGAGGCTGATGTCCTGTGTAGTGATGGGAGTGTTAAGTGCAGATGGTGGGGTGTGGCCCAAGTACTGGAAGCTAGGAGCAAGGGGAGGAACAGAGGTATCCGTACGGTCCACGACATCAGGGAAGAGGGAATAATCAAAGTGGGGATCATCTGGGATGGAAAAAACATCAGAGAGGTGGGAGGCAAAGTGGTTGGCCTTACTGAGGTTGTCAGGAAAGGGACGGTCATTAAGGAGGAGAGGGTACTGGGGGGTGGGGCGGTTCCCAGTAAGGCGGTGGAAAGCAGACCAATACTTGGAAGAGTTGATGGGGAGCGTGGTGTTGAGGTGTGTACATGTCTGGCGCCAGGCTCGGCGTTTCTTCGCAACAAGCAGGTTGCGGATGTGTCGCTGTAATTGCCGGTGGCGGGTAAGTGTATCCCGGTCACGAGTGCGGAGAAAAGAGCGGTAGAGGCGGCGGGACTCCCGAAGGAGAAGGACGGCCTGTGGAGGCAGGGCAGGGCGGTGAGGGTGGATGGCTTTGGTGGGGATATGGGTGGCGACGGCGTCAGACAAGGTCTGGTGCAGGAAGGCAGCAGTGCGAGAGATGTCATCAGGAGACTGGAGGGTAAGGTCGTGGCTGTCAACCTGGGTGTGAATGGAATCCCGGTAGGCATCCCAGTTGGCACGGGAGTAATCATGGACAAGTTTAGGAGGGACATCAGGGCGAGGAGTGTGGCGGGGATGGCGACCGTTAGAGATAGTGAGGAGGACAGGAGCATGGTCACTGCCAATGAGGTCAAGGACATCCGCGGTGATGCGCCCAAGAAGGTTGGGAGAGGCAAGGACTACATCAGGAGTGGTGTTGGATTCGGGCCGGGTGTGCTGGGGCAGGGGAACCAGGTCTCCCTGGAGAGTGGTGAGAAACTGATGCCACCGCCGGAGGTCGGCAGGATCACGGCTGTGGATATTGAGGTCGGCGGCAATCACGTAGGTGGAGAAGGTGCGGTCAATGTGGGGCAGGAAATCGTACGGGATGGGGGTGCGAGGGCGGACATAAATGGTGGCACAGGTGATGGTAAGGGCAGGGAAGAAGAGGCTGAGGGTGAGATGCTCGGCAGGATTGTTAAGGAGAGGTTGGGGCCGGACTGGGAGGTGCTTGAGGTGGCCTATAGCAACTCCGCCACGTGCCAGAGGGTACAGGTTATCGGTGCGATGTAGGGTGTAAGGGGCAGTGGAGACGGAGATACGGGGCTGAAGGAAGGTTTCATTGAGGACGAAGGCATCCACGCGGTGCTGACGTAGGGTGTGGAGGAAGAGGAGTTTGTGGGTGGGCAGGGAGCGAATGTTGTGGTACAGGATACGGTACGGTTGTTGTACCATGGGAGTGGAGAGTTAGACGAGGGTGGTGAGGGGGGTGAAGGTGAAGTGGGCCTGGTTGTGGGAGTAAGTGGCATAGGTGGTAAGATGGAAGATGGAACGGGCAGCGAGGGCGATTTGGGAAAGAGTGTGGGAGCGCTGGAAGGGGTGGATGTTTTGGAGCACAATGGTGGTGAAACGGATGATGTCCTCAGCAGTAGGGGGAGGGCGGAGCGAGTTGTTGGGGTGGATGGGGTCATCAACAGGACGGACAGGGACGGTGAGCTCAGGGGTTACTGGTGGAGGTTTCGCTTTACACCTCGAGGAGTAGGTAGGATGGGGTTCATTACAAGTGTTGCAGGAGGGGGGAGAGGTGAGGTTGGGGCAATGCTTGAGGAAGTGGGAAGCTTTGCAGTGGGGACAAGTAGGGGGGTTCTTGCAGGCAGAGGTAACGTGGTCGTTGTAGGTGAGACAGCGTTGGCAGCGGTAGGATTGGACTGGGGAACGGGAGGGGTCCACCTTATGGCGCTGATTGTAGATGAGGGCTCCCTCGGTGAGGAGGCGGTCAATGGAGGAGGAGGATTCAGTGAATATCCGCATGAGAAATGACGGCCCGGCATCATTGAAGATGCGACGGGCCGAGCGGATTTCGATGTCGGGCCGGGAGTTGAGTTCCGCCAACACCTCAGCCTCCGTGATCACGGGGCTAAGCTTCGTGATCACAGCGGTGAAGGTCGGCGGACGTCGGGGAGGTTGAGGCTGACGGGGAGAGGACGGGGTGTGGTAGGGGGTGAGGGTTGCACGTTGGCCAAATTGGATACGAGGGATGCGGGAGAGGAGGTCGGTGTGGAAGGAAGCATTGGGGGATTTTATGAGGACCGAGTCCTTGCGAGGAATCAGTTGGGAGATGGGAGCATTGGGGCAGTATTTCCGGATGGCGAGAGTGAGGGAGCGGGCATCAAGGAATTGAGGGTCAGGATTGGAGAGGACAAAGGTGTAGGTGGCAGGCGTGGCGGGGGCGGGGGTCGGGGCCGCGTCCATGGGAGTGGGTGGGTCACGGGGATTGGTGGTTTTTTTGGAGGAGACTTCGGGGGAAGGGTCAGCATTCGGGCGCTTGGAAGGTTTCGTGGACACCACTGGGTGGGGAGGGGGCAGGGGGACGGGTTGCAGGGGGAGATGGCGGGGGGCAGGACCACCCTGAGCAGCGGAAGACGCAGACGGTGGGGGCGTGGGAGTCACTGAGACTGTGGAACGTCGAGCAGAGATCCGTGCTGGCTTGGAGACTGTCGGAGGCGGTGCGGGGAGCGGCGGAAAGTCTGTAGCTGTCGATGGGGCGACAGTGATAGGGGAAGAGGAGTTGGGGGTGGGTACAGCCGAAAGTGGCGCAGGGGTGGGGTGGACAGGGAGAGAAGGAAGGACGGGAAGTGGGGTGGAGGATGAGCTCCATGTGATGGTGGTTGGAGCAGCGGAGGGAGAGGTGAAAATGATAGTGGTAGTGGTGGTGGGTTGGGACATGGCGGCGGCGCGCGAGAAGGGCGGCGGCGGCGACCAGACGGCGACGGCGACGACCGGCAGGCGGCGGCGGCGGCGGCGGCGGCGGCGGCGAGCACCGGCAGGCGACGGCGGCGGCGAGCCCCGGCAGGCGGCGACGGCGGCGGCGGCGGCGGCGGGGAGGACCGGAAGGCGGCCAAACGGCGGCGCAGACGGCGACGGCGGCGACCAGCAGGCGGCGGCGGCGGCGGCGGCGGCGGCGAGTACCGGCAGGCGGCGACCAGGCGGCGGCGGCGAGCCCCGGCAGGCGGCGACGGCGGCGGTGGCGGCGGCGGCGGCGAGGACCGGAAGGCGGCGACCAAGCGGCGGCGGTGGCGGCGGCGAGCACCGGCAGGCAGTATGGACGGCAAGCAGACGACACGGCAGGGAAACGGCGGGAATCTTCCACGTCGAAGGTGCACCCTGAGAGTAGCCCAGGCAGTAATACTCTTCGATGAAGAAGAGAGGGAATCCAACCCTCGAATGTCAGTGTACTCCAGCGGACTCGTTTAAATCAAAAGACGATGGCTGATAAAGAAATTACTAATGGAAAATAACGAGTAGTGAAACGCAAATGAAGCTAAAGTAATGACGCAATTTGTTGCATCATATATCGATTACGATCTCACAAAAGCGAATAATATAACGTATTACGATCACTGCCCCGCCAAATGCCGCATTTGCGGTGTTTACATGGCACTAACGAGAACTGCCTTACCACGCGATCTAGTGAACTGTTGGCGCCGTTGCATTAACAACCAAGTAACTAGCGCTAACACCGCTGTGCGGCGCTAGCTGTACATCCCAGCTACGACGACAAAAAAAATTATATCAGAGAGCTCACATAATGTAACTGCAGATATTATTTTATAATAAATCATTTAAGGCCTTAATAGGTGAGTGTCTCAGTTTCCTCGGGAATGTGTTAAGTTATTATCGATCATAAAATTAATCTGTGCTCATTCAGTTGGCGTTAGCTGTTGCCAATATAAAATCAACTTCAGTCAACTTGCGGATATGGATATGGCAGTCATTGACGTTGCTAATTTATCACATGGTAGTCATGGTCATTTATAATTCTTCACTAAATTTTTGGAGACGCATGCGCGCGTCCAACTATGTATTAAAACAATATGGAATTGTCTGTGTTTTATGAAGCTTTCATCAATGTTATTGCTTGTGGAAGTAGAAACTGCCCCCACGGGATTATGAATAGGAATGCTTCCTGTAAATTGTATGTTTTTTCTTTCCGAATCGCTTTTTGTTGGCATGAACTGCACGTAATGTTCTTATTACCGTACACGCTCCTGACAGCCGTGCCACAGTTGTTGTTAAGCATTTGCAAATGTGCACGCTCCAGCTCAGCAAATCTATATGGTAGTCATAGTCGTTTCTAATTCGTCACTAAATTTTTGGAGACTCATGTGTGCGTCCAACTATGTATTAAAACAAAATTGCAACAGCAAGGAACTCACGTGTTGTACGAAAAGTGTGATTCAAAATCTTTGGTGGAGGTACGTTTGTGAAACGAGGGAACTACACATTTGACGTAGCTTTCAAGACATTTACATCCAAAGTTTCTGACACATACGCCATTTTATTCGTTAGTGTTACTGCCCTCAGAAATTTAAGCCCCTGAAAAAACTTTTTTAGCTATTACAAGGGTGTTTCACAATTCGTATTACACATTTACAGAGGCTGTGGAGGAGACTTGGTAGGTAAAGTTTTACACAGGAATCCATGTCCGGAAACGTCATCCAATGACGTTACAGAGTGTCAAAGCTATAGACTCCGGCGCCTGTAAATGTATGCATATACAGTGTGATGACGTTACACACTTTCTAGAACAATGGAATAGGGTAAATGCATCTGTTTTAGGTAAGGGTCACTGTACTGGAAACGAAAATTATAAGCGAAAACCGTTCTGATACATATGACAATGGAGTACATGTACTGGCATTGATGTTGTTAAGATTGTGTGACAGGCAGAGGTGATAGCGTGGACCAAAACACGAAAAAAAAGAGCTGTAAACACGGACTCTAAAGCTGCGAGAAGTTTTCGCTACTATGAACCAGTTCTGTTCTATTGAATAAGGTATGCATTTTAGAGCCCATGTTTACTGAACATTTCTTATTTTCGTCCATACTACCTTTTACGGCGTAAAGTCAAGCGCGGCACGCCAGTCGGGAACGACAGGGAAGAGAAGGCTGTGAGAAGAAGTCAGCCAATCGCACACTGACCGACCTCCCTTCCAGGACGACAACGCTCCAGCAGCGGCCCCTACGTGAAGAGGACATAAGCGCTGCGCCCGACTGATGGCGGCCCACTTATATAGCAGCATCAACGATAGCCACTTGGATAGCAGTGTCGAAAGCAGTTCAGGACACACTTTTGTCATTTAGAGATCAGCAGCCACTGCAAAGACATTATTTCGTATGTCGCCCTTTGCTTGCAACACATCTGTGTAATTGCCGAAGTTAAGTATCTGCAATTGTCTTTTTGTAATAAAACTCATTAATACGAGTTGTTTGATTGTTTGTCCAGCGAACTGAGTAGGCAGGCTTCCTAGACACAAGACCACAATCTAAGCGACAGCATCACCAGTACTTCTATTTCACTATCAGAGGTATCGTAACAGTTTTCACTTATAACTTTTGACTCATTTGTTTCCAGTACAGGAATCCTTACCTCAACATGATAAGCTGATACATTTATCCTTCTCTGTCATCTATCTCTCTATCTACCTGTCTATCAAGCTTGTAACATCGTCGTGGAATCACCCTGTATGTACAGTCTTAGACAATAAAACTGACCGCCGGCCGGTCGCCACAGAGACTAAGTCCGAGTCATTCACTTAAGGTGGCCAATAAAACTGACCGCCCCTGACAACTCTTAAGTCCGGCCATATGCGCAAACTGGCAACACTGTAAGATGCGGAAGTGTTAGGAGGAAGTGTTGTCTACTTCCGAGAAGTTGTCGGACTATGTGAGCCCGTGGTCTAGTGGCAAACGTCGTGCGTTCTAAACTTATAGTCGCCTGTTCGCGTCCAACTGTATTACTTTCTTTTTTTTTTTTTTTTACCACAGTCGGTCTCAAGTTATGAGTCTGACTGAACATCGAAGATAATTCGCTTAACATTCTACCCACCAGCAATACCCAATATTCCAGAAACAATTCCGCAGGACAGTTCATGGCTGCGCCGCGATCATAGCAGCTTACGCTCGAGCGTTTCGTCGCGCTGCAGCGGCTACCGACCACCGGCCAGACGCCACCCGCCGCCTAAAGTCCGGCGCCGCCCAGGTGAACGCGGCGCCACGCTGTCAGTGTATGTATCAACTGTCATTTTCGAATTTGAAGTTCTAGTTATCATCTTGCAGTTAAGCATTGGATTTTGCATACTAGAAAATCATGAACTACAGTTAAGCATTGTAAAATTGAGTCGCAAGTGGAAATAGGTGTAACATCTGCAACACAACGTTTACTTTTGGTATAACAGAGGGGTGAATGCAGAGGAGGCAGCTAGAAAGATTTGAATTGTGTGTGGAGCGAGTGCTTTTGGGAAAAATACGCCATAAAAAGATATTCTTGTTTCAACAAAGATCGTTCTGGCATGAATGATTTTTCACATTATGGAAGTCTCGACTACTGATATATGTGATAGATTACCATTTTACCATCATGCGACATTTGCATTCAACAGGCAAAGTTCAGAAGTCTGGTGTAGGAGTACTGCATGCTCTAATTCGAAACAACAAAAATCAACGGAGTGACTATTATTGAACGTCATCAGGTCGCTCATTGAGCATTCGTATGCAGTACTGTTACTGGTGACGTGTTATGATGCCTTTATCGTTAACTTCCTAAGAAGAAATGAAAGGCTGAGCCCCTCCAAAAGACATAACCTCGAGCAAAGAGTAGTGTGAACATAATATTTTACATCTGATAGCTCCAAAAGTGTGTTTTGGGCTACGAATTCTGCCCCATGGGCTGTGTGCAACACAGCTGGAATTTGTTGCCAACAACTGAGACACCTTTCGGTCTCAGCGTAAGAAAATCGACCAACACAACTACGAAAGGAGCTTGCACCTGGTAGCCAAACATGTTTCTTGGGAACAGGCTACTTCCTAAAGTGGGAAGACATTCTTTTGTGGTTGAATTGTTGGCAAATGTCAGACGTGTTCCGTCGGTCTAAGCGTTTCGGTGTGTTGAATTAGTACCAATGACTTTTCTACAGGTTTTTTCTGTCCCAAATAGAAAGTTGAAGTCTCCCATTAGTATTTTCACGTCATATTGGTGAATTTTGCTCATAGTATTTTCGAGTGTGTTCCACAATTTTTCGACATTTTCGGTGTTTTCCTTATTTTCGATGTTGGTGGGTGCACGTGCATTTATGAGTGTATATTTTTTATAGGGGCTCTGAATGAGCATAGTGATTTCTTCGACAGAATTGTTGATAGATCTGTGTTTGAGAAATGCAATGCCAAAGATTGATGCGCCTTTCGCTACCTTTTGTTTTTTGCTCTTGAAGATGCCATGGTTTCCGTAATGCAAGTTTTAATTGTCAATTAATCGTGGTTCTTGAAGAGCAAGGATGAGAATTTTTTGGCGGACGATTTCTTTTGTGAGATTATTTAGGTTTCTTGTTTGGATCTATGTATCGATGTTTAGTTTCCAAATGAATGTTTTCTGCTTGTAGGGAAATTTACCAGAGATCTTCGATATTCTCTGCCGTGCTAACCTGGACTCCCCAGAGTGCGAAAATCCAACTGCCGCCTATCGGTGGCCAGGTTGTGTACCACCTGGGGTAAAGTTACCTTTGTTTGCATAGTTCATGTTTTCTTGTGTTTCATTGGTTTGGACTGGGTGATACCGGGACCAGACAGGACCAGAGGGTGTTGAAGCCTTTGGAAGCAAATATTTTCAGCCAAGTTCATTGAGATAACTGACGGTGACCAGAGTAGCGGTGATTTTCACACAGATGTGTCTGGATTTTGGGTTCAACGGATTGAGTAGCCGTTCAGGATTGTGTTAGTATTTGGTTCGCCCCAAGTATTTGATTTCCTCGGTACCACCCATATGGGGGAGGGTTTCCCCTATCGGCCACACGGGATTATTATTATTATTGTCATTATGTCATCAGCAAATCTGATATGGAGTATCTTCCCAACACTGAAATAGATGTGTATTGTTCCATTCAATATTTCCATCAGATAAATATGGGTTATAATTACGTTACATTGCCGCTAGTCGACATATTTCTCACTTTTTCTTAGGCAGTTGCTAGCTGTTACTCCATCATAGGAATTTATGTGCGCAGCATTGTTGCAAGACAGACGTTCAAATTATCCGATTTCTGTAATTCATTTCGATACAAGATCGTCCTAATCGGATTCAGCCAGTCAGTCTTAATTTGGATATCCGACTACGACTCTCATCATATGATAGACTGGGTGAACCACATCCTTAATCGGACTGTTGAATCCAGATCACTTATCTATGACAGGGAATGAAGTCTTAAACACTGTGGAAAATAATAATCCAATGTGCTTATTACAAATACGTTATTTAAATAAAAATATATGAACTAACGAGATAACAGATTATTTACAGGAGCAGAGGCCCATCCATCATAGCAGATTAGTGCGAGATTGGTTTCAGGGCCAAGAGAGGATAAAGCTGTTGCAGTTTGTTCCACGATCACCGAACATCAACCAGATAGAGAATATGTGGGCAGAGGTAACAAGGTCATTGCCATGTGTCCCTACAAATGCGAGCGACCTTTGGACGAATATAGAAAACGTATGGTGGGAAATAAACCATCACGCTACACTGTCGACGACTTAATGAAATCAATTCCCCTACGCCCTCGAGAAATCTTACGTAATGATCGTGGGTCGGTTGGTTACTAAAAGTATACTCGTCCACAAAACCCATGTGGTCAATTATCTGATAATCGGTCAAGCTTTGCTTTGTCGCAGCTCTTTAGCATACAGCAAGTCCATTTACTTTCAGTCTCCTGCTTACAATTGTTGCAATGCAAGGTAATTGAAAAATCTCATCCACTCGACGCTAACTGAGGAACTGACTGGTGCATGTGTTGTTCAACACACAGTAGTTGTCACCCTCACTCGGATCAATGACTGTGTGTGTGTGTGTGTGTGTGTGTGTGTGTGTGTGTGTGTGTGTTTTCGTGTTCACGCACAATCTGAATCAGTACTATTAACATTAGAGAGACAACCAACAATAAATATTGCATCAAATATGACTAAAGTATTTTAATGCGATGGGAAGTTACAAACTGAATTTTTACCCATCCCACGTCCTGCGTATTACGTTAAGTAAGATGTATTAACTCCATAGTATCGTTAGCAGAGACAGTGCGCTCTTGTTGTAGAGGCTCGCGACAGGTACAGCGATCAGCAGTGCCCAATGCCGCCGCGATTTGTTTATGTTGGCTGAGCGTGGACACTGCAGCAGACGCTTCGCCCTAAACAGAAAGAAATCACCTTGGCTCTGACTGCAGTGAGCGGATATCACTGCCTGCGTGTTCTTATAGTAACCAACGGGAGACTCTACTTACAGGTGCCATGGAGCAATTGCAACGGGTATCATGTCATTAGTCATCAGAATATTAACCAGTGATGAAATGTCCACTTTATCTGAATCCCAAGAAAATAGGAACCTTCTCACAAAGGAATGTGATGTGATATCAAAATTTATCCAACATACAAAAATTAACTGCAAGGCTTTCATGTATGCAGTAATAGCACACAAGGAAATATTATGTCTTGGAAGCGTATATTTCATTTCCTCTTCTCATATTAGCGCCCTTGTTTTAATATGAAGTGAGAAAATAAACACGAAAAACTAAAGTTCCTGTGAAGCATATAAGTCATTTCCTCTTCTCATATCACAACTTTTGTTTTAGTATGAAGTAAAAAAATAAACAGTTTAGAGTTCTGAAGCATAATACGACACCAGATTCTTATCGTAGGCGCTATCGGAAACGCCAAAAGCAGGGAGCTGTCCATTCTTTTGACCAACAGTCTGTTTCCTTTCATGTATTACTGCCGCTAGGAGATTCTTATTTAAAGACTTGTGGGCATCAAGTTCTTCAGCAGAACAAGCCTTATGTTGTTGTGCTAATTACGGTATGGAAAAAATGCAACAAAGACGAGTTCCGCTAGAGCAGTGAGGATATTTGCACATGTGTGTATTCAGCAATGACTGCCAGCTGCCACAACACTTCACAGAATCCTTGCGGCAGGCAACACAACTGTGCGTGCACTTCAGACTTCATTCAGTGAGACGGCAGGAGATGGATGAAAACGTCAAATTAACGTCGCTTTCCGAGTCGTATACGATCCAGAATGATGTGTTATTAAGGTAGTTGAGCGTTCTAGCAATTACACTTTTATGATTCCCATATGAGTATTTCGATAGCCAAAAGAACCCGTTAGTGTGAAACTATCGGGAACTGCATTATATCAAACTGCAAGAACTTGAGGCAATACGTGGACTCTTCTCTTCGCAGGGTGACCTATTACTGTTATTTAGCATTCTCTCCGTCCTAGTCGTAAAGCAAATGGAACTTCAGAGGCGCTTTCCGCTATTCTTGACAATCAGCAACCTGTAATCACTGAGGGTCACAACTGCGTGATAATGGTTGAGGTTGTCAGTAGTTGTGGTGGTGTTATGCTGTCAAACTGCTTACAGTAACGTTAATGGTGGCGCACGTAATTTAGCGCTGACTACCTACTTGAGTAAAGATAGTGTTGTGGCGTCATCGCTTGTCTTTATTTGGCCTCAGCTTGAGTAATCCGATTCAACGAACATAATATTCCAATCGTGGGCTCCTAATACAGTTTGACTGCAAAGATTATCGTGCGGGTATTACATTAATTCTGCAATGAAATGCTTAACAAATCTTACCCTCAGCTATGCAGCTGGAATGACTCATTACGCAGGTACTCCATGTTGAACTTGGTTAAGTGATCAGTTCGCTGCAATCCTGCTTGTACTGTTTGTAAATACTCGTATACTTCAGAAATGGTTAAAATGGCTCTGAACACTATGGGACTTAACTTCTGAGGTCATCAGTCCCGTAGAACTTAGAACTACTTAAACCTAACTAACCTAAGGATATCACACACATTCATGCCCGAGGCAGGATTCGAACCTGCGACCGTAGCGGTCGCCCTGTTCCAGACTGTAGCGCCTAGAACCGCTCGGCCACTCCGGCCGGCCCAGAACATTATGACCTACTATCGATATAACGACGAATGACTGTTAGTTATGCACACGCACAGTGCGTGTAGTATCAATGAGCGTGCTGCCAGCGTGTAGAATACCGGGTTGTTATGATTACTTTCACTATTTAACGCGTTATAACACGGAAACTACACTACTGGCCATTGAAATTGCTACACCACGAAGATGACGTGCTACAGATGCAAAATTTAACAGACAGGAAGAAGATGCTGTGATATGCAAATGATTACCTTTTCAGAGCATTTACTCAAGGTTGACACCGGTGGCGACACCTACAACGTGTTGACATGAGGAAAGTTTCCAACCGATTTCTCATACACAAACAGCAGTTGACCGGTGTTACCTGGTGAAACTTTGTTGTGATGACGTTTCCGACTTTGAGAAAGTCGGATTGTACCCTATCGCGATTGCGGTTTATCGTAACGCGACATTGCTGCTCGCGTTGGTCGAGATGCAATGACTATTAGCAGGATATGGAATCGGTGGGTTCAGGAGGGTAATACGGAACGCCGTGCTGGATCCCAGCGGCCTCGTATCACTAGCAGTCGAGATGACAGGCATCTTATCCGCGTGGCTGTAACGGATCGTGCAGCCACGTCTCGATCCCTGAGTCAACTGATGGGGACGTTTACAAGACAACAACCATCTACACGAACAGTTCGACGACGTTTGCAGCAGCACGGACTATCAGCTCGGAGACCGTGGCTGCGGTTACCCTTGACGCTGCATCACAGACAGGAGCGCCTGCGATGGTGTACTCAACGACGAAACTGGGTGCACGAATGGCAAAACGTCATTTTTTCGGATGAATCCAGGTTCTGTTTACAGCATCATGATGGTCGCATCCGTGCTTTGACGACATCGCGGCGAACGCCCATTGGAAACGTGTATTCGTCATCGCCATACTGGCGTATCACCCGTGGTGATGGTATGGGGTGCCATTGTTTACACGTCTCGGTCAGCTCTTGTTCGCATTGACGGCACAGTGGACGTTTCATTTCAGGTGTGTTACGACCCGTGGCTCTACCCTTTATTCGATCATTGCGAAACCCTACGTTTCAGCGGGATAATGCACCACCGCATGTTACAGGTCCTGTACGGGCCTCTCTGTATACAGAAAATGCTCTACTGCTGCCCTGGCCAGCATATGCTCCAGATTTCTCACCAATTGAAAACGTCTGGTCATTGGTGGCCGAGCAACTGGCTCGTCACAATACGCCACACTCCTGATGAACTGTGGTATCGTGTTGAAGCTCTATGGGCAGTTGGACCTGTACGTGCCATCCAAGCTCTGTTTGACTCTATGCCCAGGCGTATGAAGCCGTTATTACGGCCAGAGGTGGTTGTTCTGGGTACTGATTTCTCAGGATCTATGCTCCCAAATTGCGTGTAAATGTAATCACATGTCAGTTCTAGTATTATATATCTGTCCAATGAATACCCGTTTACCAACTGCATTTCTTCTTGGTGAAGCAATTTTATTGGCCAGTAATGTTTTACCATACGAGTATCAAAGTTGGCAGCATTAATGTCCAGAGTATGGGCTGCACGATTTCTATCCGCCACAGCGCCATCGTCCAGGTCCAACTACGGCCAACAGGTGCCGCGATCAGTCATCGTGATTCATAGTCCCACGTACCTTAGCAGTCGCAGTGCACTTGTTGACGTGTCAGCATCAGCTTGGACAAGAGGAGCAGGGCATTATTGGTGAAGCTATGTCACCAAAACAACAGCAATGCTGCAGCCGCACTTCGAGAATATCGCCGGCTGAAAGGCTTACAGAAGGGTCCTCTTTCTCCATCTGCTGTGCGGAGCTCGATGAAGAAGTTGGAATCGACTGCAGAACTGGGCGTCGCTCTGGGAAGGGACCGACGACCGTTTGCAGAAAAATGGTTCAAATGGTTTTGAGCACTATGAGACTTAACATGTGAGGTCATCAGTCCCCTAGAACTTAGAACTACTTAAACCTAACTAACCTAAGGACATCACACACATCCATGCCCGAGGCAGGATTCCAACCTGCGATCGTAGCAGGCGCGCGGTTCCGGACTGAAGCGCCTAGAACCGCTCGGCCACCGCGGCCGGCGACCGTTTGCACTACAAGTGGTTGATGATATCGCTGTTCCTGTGGCAGACAACGCTGCGCGTAATTCTCGACTCTAGGCAGTGCGCGTGCTGTGTCACGACAGTTGAACATCCCGTGGTCCACTGTACGAAAGGTGCTTCGAAACATTCTCAAACGGTATCCGAACAACATCCATATCGTACAGCAGCTTGCACCACAGGACACACAACGACGTGTTGACTTCGATCTGCACTTTCTTGCAAGGGGCCTGGTCCTGGAGCATGCTATGGACAGACGAAGCTCATTTTTCTCTGGTGGGTGAGGTGAACACACAGAATAGCCGAGTGTGGGGATGTTCACCTCCAGTTACTGTGCATAAAGTTCCTCTGTACGGTGAACGTGTCACCGTATGGTGTGGCTACGTTCATCATTGGGCAATTCTTTTTTGAACAGACTGACGCTCAAGGACCAAACATGTACAGTGTGACTGGCCAGCGTTAGTGGGATATGCTTCGCCAGCATGTCATACCCGACCTACAAGAGAGAGACGCATTGAGTTCAACAGTTTTCATGTAAGATGGGGCCCTACTGCACATCGTTTGTGAAATTCACCTGCTTCTCCGAAACACATTAGGAAACGATCGAATTACCAGCCGATCCTTTCCAAATGCTTGGCCGACACGATCACCTGATCCCACTCCCTGTGATTTCTGGTTGTGGAGCCACCTGAAGGACAGGGTTTACCAAGGGAACATTCACACACGTGCTGATCTGAAGCGCAGCATATCGAGGGAGGTAGCCAGCCTACCTACGAGCATACTTCGTTCTGCCGTGCCGATGGCAATCCTGCCCTTCTGGAGACTGACGGGCGCCATATTGAATCTCTTTGTAGCAGTAATGGTACTGGTACGTAATGGTATGATGTACCGTAGCAGCACATTAAAAGTGTTTCAAATGGCTCTGTGCACTATGGGACTTAACATCTGAGGTCATCAGTCCCGTAGAACGTAGAATTACTTAAATCTAGCCAACCTATGGACATCACACACATCCATGCCCGAGGCAGGATTCGAACCTGCTACCGAAGCGGTCGCACGGTTCCAGAGTGAAGCGCCTAGAACCGCTCGGCAACGCGGCATGCGTGTTTCAATTCAACCGATTCTGCATTATTTGTCTTCGACATATCCTTGACATTAATGCTATAAAGTTTGGTCCTCGTACAGTAATTAGTTTCCGAGTTATAACGTGTTGAATAAGAAAAGTTTAATTATAGTGGTGGTGGTGTGTTGGGGCTTATGGGCGCTCAACATCGAGGTCATCAGCGCCCTGACACACATTAAAAGGAACGAATGTGGACAGACCTAAGAAAACTAAAGCACACACTCAAAGAAAGCAGGAAAAGAAGGAAAATGCTACATAAGAAAGTAAAACCTAAGGAAAGGGGAAACAGCAACAAGAATCTCACAGGAAATTGTTATTGGCTGGCCACTTACGTAAAATATGGGCGAGCTTGTCACACAGTGAGCAAATTAAAATCCTCTCCCTAAAATCTTTGTAAAAATATTTGACAGGGCACAGAACTTTAAAACTTTAACCACATTCGTCCGAGTGTTGCCTAAAAGAGATGGCAGGTCCGCTGGCAAGTCAGCCGCGACCCGCTGGTCAGAAAATAAAACGCAATCCAATAAAACGTTGCGCACACTGACCTGGACGCCGCAAGCATCACACATTGGAGGGTCCTCTCGCCGGAGTAGGAAGCCGTGCGTCATAGGGCTGTGGCCTATCCGAAGCCGAGTGAGGAGAACCTCGTCCCGTCCACGGGGCTGAAAGGAAGTACACCACACACGCGTTGTGGGCGTGACTATACGGAGCTTATTGTCAGTCACTTCCAGCCACTCATCCTCCCACCGACGCATGACCCGTGAGCTCAACAGCGAGGTGAGTGCGTGCAAGGGGATAGCACACTGAGATACTTGTGGGGCGAGACACGCCTCCTTGGTTGCGAGATCTGCCCTTTCATTCCCAGCAATGCCGACATGCCCCGGAACCCAGCAGAAAGCTACAACCTTCCCCAGTCGCTGTAGTCGGAGGAGGGCATCCTGGATAGTCTGGACAATTTTGTCTGCCGGATACAAACGTTGCAATGAGTGAAGGGCACTGAGTGAATCGGAACAGACAAGAAATTTAGGAGAGGAAGAATGTCTCATGTGCTCCAGTGCCCGCAAGATCGCAAACAATTCTGCATCAAAGACAGTAAAAGTCTGAGGCAGTCAGACCTTGAGGACACGATATGGAAAAACAACTGAGCAACCAACAGAATCCTCTTGTTTCGACCCATCCGTAAAAGCAGTTACATAGTCGTGGTGCTCAGATAAGATGGCAGAAAATGCTGCATTAAAAACGGTGGCAGGAGTGCAATCTCTCTTGTACTGCAATAAATCTAAAATCACTCCGGGCCTCTTAAGTAACCAGGGTGGCAGGCGGTTAAAACCTTGGATTTGGGGTTGTACAGACTCCACACCGAGGGACTCTAGTACCCGGATCCCAAACGGCAACGTAGCCCGGGGACGGCGGGAAAAAAGGCGGTCCAGAGGTGGATGGGCAACAAGACGTTGAGCAGGCGAGCTGGGAGCTGCAAGAAACTTACAAGCCTGGCGCACCAGCAGGAGCTGCCGCCGGATGGTAAGTGGCGGTTCCCAGCCTCAGCACAGAGGCTGGGTACGGGACTGGTCCGATAAGAATTATAAGCGCCCGGTATTTGAGTCTGTTCGAGCAGCACGAGCATTTCGGAAACTGCACAACTTGTCCAGTGTTCGAGGAGTGCTGTGGTGTGTGTCTTCAATACGTGGGGAAACCAAGGTGAAGCTACGTCCAGACCTTTCGGGTTGGACGGCCACGTCACGTTACAGGTGTCTGACTCGTAGGCTGGGCACAAAGGTAAAACACGGCAGGTGGCGAACTGGGGGGTAACTAACATCAGACTTTAATGCTTCGCAGAGTACAAGTGTGCCTGAACACACAGTGCACCCAGTATTCCTAACGATGGGCCTCTGCAATCGACGACCTGTGTATGTGCCAATGTTAACACGACGACTTCGACAACTACGGCTGGAATGGGCACTGGACGATGGCACAGTACGAGAGCTTTGCACGGTCTGATAACGACACATTCTTCATTATGCTAATGGGAGGGTACGAATCCAACGCCTTCCAGGGGAACACCTCCTCGACACATGTTCTGTGCGATGGAGACAATCTGGCGGCGGTCCCGCTATGCTCTGGGGAACATTCGCGTGGGCTTCCATGGGTCCAGTAGGCACCATGACGGCCAAGCAGCATCGTACACTCGTTGCAGTCCACGTACACCCCTTTATGACGACCACCTTTCCCGACGTCAGTGGCATTTTTCAACAACGTAATGAGCCATATCATAAGGCCCGGAGTGTGATGGAGTGGTTCGAGGAACACAGTGGCCAGCTCCAGTTGATGTGCTGTCCCCCCCCCCCCCCCCCAAGTCGCCATATGTGAAACCAATAGAACACATCTGGGATGTGATTGAACGTGGCGTCAGAGCTCATCACCCCCTTCCCCGTAATTTACGGGAATTACGTATGTGCAGGTTTGGTACCAACTCACTCCAGCGACCTACCAACGCCTCACTGCTTCCATGCCACGTTGCAAGGCGTCCCAGATATACACAATAATGTTTAGTGGCCAGTGGAAGTGTTTAAACTCTGAAGGGTGATCCTGGAGCCACTCTGTATCAATTCTGGACGTGTGGAGTGTCGCAATGTCCTGCTGGAATTATCAGAATGCGCAATGGACATGAATGGATGCAGGTTTTCAGACAGGATGCTTACGTACGTGTCACCTGTCAGAGTCGTATCTAGATGCGTCAGGGGTCCCACACCGTTACAGAACCTCCACCATCTTGAACAGTCCCCTGATGACATGCATGGTCCGTGATTCATGAGGTTGTCTCCATACCCATATACGTCCATCCGCCCGATACAATTTGAAACGAGACTCGTCCGACCAGGCAACATGTTTCCAGTCATCAACAGTCCAATTTCGGTGTTGACGGGCACAGGCGAGGCGTAAAGCTTTGTGTCGTGCAGTCATAAAGGGTACACGACTGGGCCTTCGGCTCCGAAAGCCCATATCGATGATGTTCCGTTGAATGGTTCATGGCCCAACATTGAAGTCTGCAGCAATTTGCGGTAGGGTTGCACTTCCGTCACATTGTAAGATTCTCTATAGTCGTCATTTGTCCCGTTCTTGCAGTATCTTTTTCCGGCCACAGCGATGTCAGAGATATTATATTTATCGGATTCCTGATATTCACGGTACACTCGTGAAATGGTCATACGGGAAAATACCCGCTTCATCGTTACCTCGGAGATACTCTGTCCCATCGCTCGGGTGCCGACTATAACACCACGTTCAAACTCCTTGATAACCTGCCACTGTAGCAGTAGTAATCGATCTAACAACTGCGTCAGGTGTGAGCCCCTACACGCTCGCACAAGCGTGGTGACCAACTCAAAAGGTCTACTGTCACCTCTGCATTGTTAGTATTTAGAATCGAGGAGATCGCAGGAGCGAGGAACTGCGATGTTATCCGTACGCCTGGGTAAGGTTACCCATTAATACGGGCGCATCTGGGTGACAGAAGTGGTCGAAAAAGCTTGACAGAATCAAGCTTGAAAGAAGAGCGGTTTAAAGGACAGAGGAAAAAAAGTGCCAAGGTTCAAATGGCTCTGAGCACTATGGGACTTAACTTCTGAGGTCATCAGTCCCCTAGAACTTAGAACTACTTAAACCTAACTAACCTAAGGACATCGCGGTCGCGCGGTTCCAGACTGTAGCGCCTAGAACCGCTCGGCCACTCCGGAAAGTGCCAAGGCAAGTGTCAAGGGAAAAAAAAACCTCTGCGACAGTGTCAGGTTGGGTAGTAAGGGCAGTAGCGGTTTCTAGCTATCTGCGACAGATCGTGCAAGGTAAGGTCATGTTAGCGGTTGGGTATCATGCATCAGTACCATAAAAGCAATGCCAGATTGTCATGGAATGATCAGTCCTGTGGAGGAGGTGAGCGCTGGGCCGACGATGTCTCCTGGGCCAGCTGCTGCTGCTCCTGCTGCTGCTGTGGCATAGCCGTGTCGTTGTAGGTTTGTCAGTTCGATGGTCCTCAGAGGAACTGTCAGTGTGATATGCGTTGGGAGTTTGTTTGAGAGTCGTGTATGGCTTCCCTGCGATTGCCAGTTCTCATGGCAGAGGCTCAGCTAGCAAGCTAGTCAGTGGCTGATGTGCAGGGGCTCGCCTCATTGTGTCGTTTGTGTAGTTACGAAGTTAGATGGTTAGTCCCTAAGGAGTGTCTTTGGGCGCTTGTGTTTCCATCTATGGTTGTGACCGTAGCTGCCCAGGTGTAGGATGTGAGGATTGTTCGAATGACTTGATTTCTTGTACAGTCATGTGGCGAGTTTTTTTGAATGCCTCCTGGAGAGTCTCCAATAGGTATTCTCGGTGAAGGTCCGCTGTCCGTGTGTACCGGGGAGCATTGCTTATGATACGTCACGCCTTGTTCTGTATTTTCTGGAGGCGGTCCAGGTGTGTGGCCGCTGCGTATCTCCAGACAGGAGCTGCGTATGTCATCAGCGGCCTAATCAGTGTCATGTGTAATGTCCTAGACACCCTCCTATTCAGTGTACTATTCCTCTTAAGCATAGGACAGAGTTGTTTGAGCATCGCGTTTGTCCTGTTGGTCATGTGTTGTGTGTGGTCCCCCCATGTAAGCTTCCGGTCTAGCCAAACACCGAGGTATCTGACTTTCTCAGTGAAGCGTATTGGGCTCCCATGAAGTGTAAATGGCCTGCAGTTTTGGTGTCTGCGCAGTAATTTCGGCCTGCGAGTGAACAGAAGTGCCTGTCACTTGTCGACGTTTACTTTAATACGCCTCTTCTCCAACCAAGGCTCGACGTTTCTGAGTGCTGTCTGTAGTCCGTTATTAATGTTTGACGGTTTCCAGTCTTGCGCAAGGATGGCTGTGTCATCCGCGTAGATGGCAACCGTCGTGTTTTTAACAACTGTGTCAGACGGTTGTTGTCTTATACAGGCGTTGCCGACCGCAGCGCCGTGTTCTGCCTGTTTACGTATCTCTGTATTTAAATATTCATGCCTATACTAGTTTCTTCGCTGCTTCAGTGTGTAAACATTAAATTTCCTAGACTATACTGGAATGTCTGAAGACTCTATCCAGTAAAACGCCAAATTGGACACTTCACGCACTTTCTCGATGCCACTGGGGAAACACTTTTTATGACACTCATTTACAAAGTGGGTCGTTGTCTGAAAGTCACCACACATACGGTGAATCGAAAAGCCTCACTTGTGCATTTTTTATTTGCTCATCCCTTGTTCAACCTGGTATCTGTTCAGCTGTACCTACATTTCCATAGGACGCTGAAAGCCTGGAACTTTAACAGTTGGGTTGTCTGTAAGTTCGTGGTTCTGGGTTTCCGTGGTTTGCCACACACATTTCCTCTAAGCGTCGTGGCTGAACCTCGTGGAGAGAATTTGTACTCCTACTTGATATGATGATCTTCTGGATTTGGGGCGTTTGCTATGCAAAGAGGGATTGATTCGTTTTTAGAAACTTGGCTATGGTTGTAGAGAGCTGCCTTTTGACTATGGTGAGCTGGATAGACAGTACTGGCAGCCATGGCAGTGGAGCCCTGCCTTTCATAGACCATTACCCTGAGTGCAACTAGACATCAGTTAATACACCCGGGGTCAGCTCCCCCCCCCCCCAACTCCCCCACATTATTACCAACTTTAGCACCTAATGAAACTGCTGGACGAAAGATATTTCTTGATACATTTTTATTTTTAAAATGATGAAAGATGGATGATAATTAGTTTGTGTGTGTGTGTGTGTGTGTGTGTGTGTTAGAATGAACGACGAAGGAATTCGAGCTGCATCGCTAGTGCTACCCACAACTCCTTCTCAGATAAGAAAGCTAACTATCCACAGTGAGGCTAGATACTTGTTACAAAACATGCTTCACTTGGATTACACCTCTCCATTGCGGCACTGGCTTGACCTGCACACTGCAACTCTATTTAGAATCAACCAAGTTAAAATGTGTGCACTATAATTATTGTTCGTAAATCACTAGGTTGGAGAACCCCTTTTTCTCAACTAGCAGAAATTGGGAGACCTTCTGTTAATGCTTTGTGTCTCACCATAGCCACTGATAGTATCAGTAATAACGATA
The DNA here is from genome assembly GCF_021461395.2 of Schistocerca americana. Lineage (NCBI taxonomy): Eukaryota > Metazoa > Arthropoda > Insecta > Orthoptera > Acrididae > Schistocerca > Schistocerca americana. The sequence continues at coordinate 168,637,503 of NC_060128.1, read as the reverse complement.
ATAATAATAATAATAATAATAATAATACTGTTTGGAGCACTATACTAGCTCTTATGTACTTTCTTCTGTGTCGTACTGTCAATTAATTTATTTATCTGTTTCGAAGCGAGTAATAAAGCAATTTCCTGGGTACTACTGGAACTATTGCAACTCGCAGAAGAAATTTTTTTGAGATGTTTAGCATTTCTTATGTATATATCTCACTTTTATCATCAGTGATACGCGGCACAAAGTGCGAAATATGTGTGTAGTGGATGGACTATATGAGAAACCTGTAACCTCTACCGCATTAATGCTGCTAACTGAGAAAAAGTATTTATTGATAACTTATGTAATCAACACTAGAGTCTTAGAAAATTGTGACGACCTTTGGAAAATAAATTAGTTTCGTGACTGAAACAGAATCGAATCTTTCAGTTTTTACCCCTCAGAAAATTTCATTTTACCCCTCAGGAGGTAATCAGGTTCGAAAAATGGCTCTGAGCACTATGGGACCTAACTGCTGAGGTCATCAGTCCCCTAGAACTACTTAAACCTAACTAAGGATGTCACACACATCCATGCCCGAAGCAGGATTCGAACCTGCGACTGTAGCGGTCGCTCGGTTCCAGACTGTAGCGCCTAGAACCGCTCGGCCACTCCGGCGAGAGAGGTAATCAGGCCCCAGGTTGGGAACCACTGTACTAGAGATTATTGACAGTCGATCTCCAACACAGCATTCACGAATGGAGCAGAGAAGGAGGGGAAGAGATATTGGTACCAGAAGTACCCTCTGCCACACACCGTAAGGTGGCTCGCTGAGTATAGATGTACCGGGTGATCAAGAAGTCAGTATAAATTGGAAAACTTAATAAACCATGGAATAATGTAGATAGAAAGGTAAAAATTGACACACATGCTTGGAATGACATGGGGTTTTATTAGAACAAAAAAAAAAGAAAACACCCCATTTTACATTGTATACCCGTTCGTGTCGTAAAGTTAGTAATGATGAAAAAATACATCTATGGATTAAACGACTTGGTGTACTTGCTGAGAATGCAACTCTAACTGGTGATGTAACTCTGTACTATAATTATTAATAAAGTGATCTGTAGCGTCAGCCATATCGCTTATATAGGGAACGAATGACCTTCGTTACGTCACGCCCTGATAACGGACTTGGACTCTGCAGGCACCAGCGAGAAAGCGTTGGTGATGATCGTGTGCTCAGCCGCCACTTTCGTCACGCTTGGCCTCCCAGGTCCCCAGACCTCAGTACGTGCAGTTATTGGCTTTGGGGTTACCTGAAGTCGCAAGTGTATCGTGATCGACCGACATCTCTAGGGATGCTGAAAGACAACATCCGACGCCAATGCCTCACCATAACTCCGGACATGCTTAACAGTGCTGTTCACAACATTATTCCTCGACTACAGCTATTGTTGAGGAATGATGGTGGACATATTGAGCATTTCCTGTAAAGAAGATCATCTTTGCTCTGTCTTACTTTGTTATGCTAGTTATTACTATTCTGATCAGATGAAGCACCATCTGTCGGACTTTTTTTTTTAACGTTTGTATTTTTTGGTTCTAATAAACCTCTATGTCATTCCAAGCATGTGTGTCAATTTGTACCTCTCTATCTGCATTATGCCGTGAGTTATTCAGTTTTCAAATTTATACTGACTTTTTGATCACCCGGTAGACGAAGTTGTGTGTCGCTGGGACGCCTCTGACGTCACCGCCCGTGCCTGTGTCCAGGTGGCGGCCCTGCAGGGGGACGCGCTGACGTCATCGCCAGTGGGCGTCAACACCAAGTCGCCGCTGGCCATCGCGCGCCACATGTGGAGGCAGACGGTCCCGCTGTTCAAGCCGCCCTACCTGCTGTACACCGTCGTCGCCTGCTTCATTCAGTTCGGGCTCTACGCCAGGTGGGTGTCGCCTCCAGTTAACGTAGTCGTAAGTGTCTGATCCAGTCCAGGGGCAGGTAACTGGCCCTGTTGCATCGGGAAGACAAGTGTCATCAACTTTTGCCGTACATGTCACGACTTTGGGCCGTTCGACTATTCGAGCCTGTAAGAGTAGTGTGCTTTACGCTCCAGTACTGTTTGAAGACCTGGTCGATGTTAGTGTCACATTGACGTTTCATTCAAAGGTGGTAGGCCCCGTTTGCACTCAATTCCAGAGTCCAAGAATATGGAACATATTATCACATACGTGACTGACTCAAACAAAGGCTCTTTTAACGACACGAGCTATTACAGCTATACCTACACGACTACTCCGCAATTCACACATAAGTGCATCGATTCACTTTCATACTATATCTCTACCGTTGCACTCTCGAACAGCGCGCGAGAAAAACGAACACTTAAATCATTCCCTGCGAGCCCTGATTTCTTTCATTTTGTTAAGATGATCGTTTCTTCCCAGTAGATGGACGTCAGTAGAATACACCGAAACGCCAAAGAAACTAGTATAGGCATGAATATTCAAACACAGAGATGTGTAAACAAGCATAAGACGGCGCTGCGGCCGGCAATGCCTATATAAGACAAGTGACTGGCGCAGTTGTTAGATCGGTTAATGCTGCTACAATGGTAGTATCAAGATTTAAGTGAGTTTGAACGTGGTGTTACAGTCACGCACGACCGATGGGACACAGCATCTCCGAGGTAGCGACGAAGTGGGGATTTGCCCGTATGAGCATTTCACGAGTGTACCGTGAATATCAGGAATCAGGTAAAACAACAAATATCCGACATCGCCGCAGCCGGAAAAAGATCCTGCAAGAACGGGACCAACGACGATTGAAGAGAATCGTTCAACGTGACAGGAGTGTAACCCTTGATGACTGCACGACACAGAGCTTTACGCCTCGCCTGGGCCCGTCAACACTGACATTGGACTGTTGATGACTGGAAACATGTTGCCTGGTCGGACGAGTCTGGTTTAAAATGGACGCGTACGGGTATGGAGACAACCTCATGAATCCATGGGCACTGAATGTCAGCAGGGGACTGTCCAAGCTGGTGGAGGCTTCGTAAAGGTGTGGGACGTGTGCAGCTCGAGTGATATGGGATCCGTGATATGTCTGGATACGACTCTGACAGGTGACACGTACGTAAGCATCCTGTCTGATCACCTGCATCCATTGTGCATTCCGACGGACTTCGGCAATTCCAGTAGGACAATATGACACCTCACACGTCCAGAAACCCTAGAGAGTGGCTCCAGGAACACTCTTATGAGTTTAAACACTTCCGCTGGCCACCAGCCCACCCAGACATGAACATTATTGAGCATATCTGGGATGCCTTGCAACGTGCTGTTCAGAAGAAATCTCCAGCCCCTGGTACTCTTACGGATTTATGGACAGCCCTGCAGGATTCATGGTGTCAGTTCCCTCTAACACTACTTCGGACGATTCCATGCCACGTCATTCTGCGGCAGTTCTGCGTGCTCGCTGGGTCCTACACGATACTAGGCAGGTGTACCAGTTTCTTTGGCTCTTCAGTGTATTCGTCTAAAGCATTCTGCAGTTGGTTTTGATCTTCTGATGACTGTACTAGACGATAAGCGAGAGCATCAACTGCAGACAACCTAAGATGGCTTCTCAGATTTCTCCTAAATCGTTTATATAGATAACGAACAACAGTGGGCCGGTATCACTACCTTGTGGAACACCAGAAATCATTGCGACCTTTCTGACAGGAAATCACGAATGCAGTCGCACAACTGAGATCATAGTCCATAGGCACGCGACTTGATTCGAAGTCGCTTGTGAGTAATTGTATCAAAAGTCCTCCGAAAATCTAAAAATATTGAATCAGTCTGAAATCCCTGTCTGTAGATCTCATTACTGCATTTACTGCATCATAATAAAAAGCGTTGTGTTGCACAAGAACGATGTTTACTGAATCCATGCTATTTGTCAATAGATTGTTTTCTTCGAGGTAATTTATAATGTTCCAGAGTCCTACTGGAAATCGACTTCCGTGGTATGGGCATGTAATTCAGCGAATTAGTCCTGTTTCCTCGAGTATTCGTGTGACCTGCACAACTTTCCAGTCTTTAGCTATGGTTCTTTCGTTGAGCGAGCGATTGTACACACATCAAAAAACGTTTCGCATCACCTCGGTTCAGAGAGTTCCGGAACCTGCACAGAAAATTGAAATAGAGATCAACATAAACATCATTTCCGCCCTTTCTATTGCTCATGAAAACCACACATTGCATGTTATACCACCATACAGCGAGACCTTCAGATGTGGTAGTCCAGATTGCTGTACACACCGGTACCGCTAATACCCAGTAGCACGTCCTCTTGCATTGATGCATGCCTGTATTCGTCGTGGTGTACTATCCACAAGTTCATCAAGGCACTGTTGGTCCAGATCGTCCCACTCCTCAACGGCGATTCGGAGTAGATCCCTCGAAGTGGTTGGTGAGTCATGTGGTGTCACCGCCAGACACCACACTTGCTAGGTGGTAGCCTTTAAATCGGCCGCGGTCCATTAGTATACGACGGACCCGCGTGTCGCCACTGTCAGTAATTGCAGACCGAGCGCCGCCACACGGCAGGTCTAGAGAGACTTACTAGCACTCGCCCCAGTTGTACAGCCGACGTTGCTAGCAAAGGTTCAGTGAGAATTACGCTCTCAATTGCCGAGACGATAGTTAGCATAGCCTTCAGCTAAGTCAATTGCTACGACCTAGCAAGGCGCCATTTATCCTTTGCTATGTATCTAATGACGCATGTACAGTAACAAGACCAATGTTCACCAATTGTGGATTAAAGTTAAGTATTCCAGCAGCTACGTACTTTTCTTTATAGCATTCATTACGTATCCTGTTTCAGACCTCACGCCAGCCTGCGTGAGTTTAAGCGCGTGCCTTTCGGTTACCCGTCACTGTGGATTGGCTGTCTTGCCAGTCCACAACAAGTCACATCGTCCATAAGCAGCCCTTTTCAGTCTCCCAGGCATGTTCGATAGGGTTCCTGTCTGGAGAACATGTTAGCCACTCTAGTCGAGCGATGTCGTTATCCTGAAGGAAGTCATTCACAAGATGTGCACGATGGGGGCGCGAATTGTCGTCCATGAAGGCGAATGCCTCGCCAATATACTGCCGATATAGTTGCACTACGGTCAGAGGCCTTTACGGCGCTTCCCTTGACGACCAGCCATGTACGTTGATCCCACATAACGCCACCCCAAAACAGCAGGGAACCTCCACCTTGCTGCACTCGCTGGACAGTGTGTCTTTGGCGTTCATCCTGACCGGGTTGCCTCCAGATACGTCTAGTTGAAGGCGTATGAGACACTCATCGGTGAAGAGAACGTGATACCAATCCTGAGCGGTCCATTTGGCATGTTGTTGGGCCCATCTGTATCGCGCTGCATGGTGTCGTGGTTGCAAATATGGACCCCGCCATTGACGTCAGGAGTGAAGTTGCGCATCATTTAGCCTACTGCGCACAGTTTGAGTCGTAACACGACGCCCTGTGGCTGCACGGAAAGCACTATTCAACATGGTGACGTTGTTGTCAGGGTTCCTCCTAGCCATAATCCGTAGGTAGCGGTCATCCACTGCAGTAGTAGCCCTTGGGCGACCTGAGCGAGGCATGTCATCGACAGTTCCTGTCTCTCTGTATCTCCTCCATGTCCGAACAACATCGTTTTGGTTCACTCCAAGACGCCTGGACACTTCCCTTGTTGAGAGTCCTTCCTGGCATAGAGTAACAATATGGACACGATCGAACCGCGGTATTGACCGTCTAAGCATGGTTGAACTACAGGCAACACAAGCCGTGTGCCTCCTTCAAGGGGAATCTGATCGGCTGTCGGACCCCATCCGTCTAATAGGCGCTGCTCAAGCATGGTTATTTACTTCTTTGGGCGGGTTTAGTTACATTTCTGAACAGCAAAGGGACTGTGTCTGTGAAACAATATCCACAGTCAACGTGTATCTTCAGGAGTCCTGGGAAGCGGGGTGACGCAAAACATTTTTTGCTAAATATGGAGCTATTACATCAGCATATTCTGAAAACAACCTGACCAATATGAAATCTGGGCCACATATCTTTATTAAGTGGTTTTAGTTGCTCTGGTACACTGAGGATATCTTCGTTTGCGTCACGTTTGCTGAGGTTCTTTATCTGAATTCTGGAATATTTACTTCATATTCTTTAGCGAAGGAATTTTGGGAAACTCTGTTCAGTAACTTCACTTTAGTAGCACTGGCATCGCTAATGTTACCGTCGTTATCGTGTAGCGAAGCTATCGACTGTGCCTTGCCGCTGGAGTACTTTACATACGACATCATGTGCATCTTATTCTTGTAGAATAGATCTATAATTTTAGCATTTCTGTCTTCTTCCATTTATTACTGCAGATTTTTAGTAAGTTATAAATAAATTTAATTAGATTAAATGGAGAAACTAATTAATCCTAAAAAGATTTCGTACCTTGGGAAACAGATGTATTTGTTTACATAACTAAGGAAACTATAGAAAGGGAATGGTATCTGTTATTATTTAGTTATTTAGAATATAATGTTGACCATATTTATTCTGCAGAAGATGGAAATATAATTGGCCTTGTTATATTTTTGGAAATTATTATATTCGCAAATATATAGCAAGTTTAGTTGGACTTAATTACGAATATCCTCCATTAATGTCGGATTTTTTTAAACAGAATAATACAAGTATTCCAGAGAAATTCGAAAGAGTTAAAGCAGACACATAAAATATATAGCAGATTAGATGCTGGTCAATAGCGATTTTAAATCGCTGTTTAAATTTACTTTATGCACTCAAAAATTAAACAACGAACACAAGTCTTTCTTAGTGTTTATTTGGTGTTGTTTTCCTTTTATCGAATCTAACTTTAATCTTGTAATTTAGATCTATATTTTTATTTCTAATTTCTTCTTCCAAAAAATAATTGGAACAATAACAATCTGGCATATTTTCGAATTTAAAAATATATCTATTTTTTCCACAATATTTTTTTATTTGTAATGTTGGAAATATCTATATCTGATCCTTCTTCTAGGTCTTCTAGTCGTTTACAGTTTTCTTACTTTTATATTTCCTAGTATTTGACCCATTTTTACATTTTCGATTGTTTCTTTAGCTTCTTCTTTCTACAATAAAATCTCTTTGTCTTGGAAAATCGTTATTAGTTTTAAGTAAATTATTTTAGGGAAAGAGTGTCCATTAAAACTGGAAAGACCATCAATCTTTAGTTCCAAAAATTGTTCTTCCTTGGGATGGTAAAAAAATTTTAATTCTTGTCGAAGACTGCTGTATGGCATACAAACAAATCCTTCTTTTTTTAAATTTTCTCTGCCTTTACTTACGGCTATAAATTTATTTTTATTAGGCCCTTTAACAATGGATACCGATTTTTTACCATTTTGTTCACCCAATACGACAACATATGTAAACTTGTTTTTGTCGTTTACAACAAAAGCATAAATTTTGTAGACTCCACTTGTAGGAAAGTCTATCCATTGTCGTTTAAAATAACTTTTAGTTTCTTCTTCTGTTTCTCTCATTTTTTGTTCCTTCTCCAAAATATTTTTGTATTCGACTTTTATAGATGTAGTACTTCCCAAATATTCTACCTTTCTTACATGTGTACTTAAATTTTCTAATTCGTGTTCTCTCTTTTTAATAGGTTGGAAATATACTACATTAAATGGTTTAATATCTTAAATGGGATATGGATAAATTTTGTGGAAAATATATATTCCTTTTCTGGATACAAATGGAATAATATAGTTTGTCTTTATTAGTCCCAATTTTTCGATATTTATTTCTTTTGGTATTGTAGAAAATAAAGAAGTAGATTTAGAGAAATATGTCTCCCCAGATTTTATAAAGCATGTTTGTTTTACAGAAATTACATTCTCTGACTCTTCTGAAATTTCTATACAGTTAATAGGTTGTTGTTGTTGTCGTCGTCTTCAGTTCTGAGACTGGTTTGATGCAGCTCTGCATGCTACTCTATCCTGTGCAAGCCTCTTCATTTCCCAGTACCTACTACAGCCTACATCCTTATGAATATGCATAGTGTATTCATCTCTCGGTCTCCCTCTACGATTTTTACCCTCCATGCTGCCCTCCAGTACTAAATTTGTGATCCCTTCATGCCTCAGAACATGTCCTACCAACCGATCCCTTCTCCTAGTCGAGTTCTGCCACAAACTTCTATTCTCCCCAATACTATTCAATACCTCCTCATTAGTTATGTGATCTACCAATCTAATCTTCAGCATTCTTCTGTAGTACCACATTTCGAAAGCTTCTGTTCTCTTCTTGTCTAAAATATTTATCGTCCATGTTTCACTTCCATACATGGCTACACTCCATACAAATACTTTAAGAAACGACTTCCTGGAACTTAAATCAATACTCGATGATAACAAATTTCTCTTCTTCAGAAACGCTTTCCGTGCCATTGCCAGTCTACATTTTATATCCTCTCTACTTCGACCATCATCAGTTATTTTGATCCCCAAATAGCAAAACTCCTTTACTACTTTAAGTGCCTCATTTTCTAATCTAATTCCTGCAGCATCACCCGACTTAATTCGACTACATTCCATTATCCTCGTTTTGCTTTTGTTGATGTTCATCTTATACCCTCATTTCAAGACACTGTCCATTCCGTTCAACTGCTCTTCCAAGTCCTTTGCTGTCTCTGACAGAATTACGATGTCATCGGCGAACCTCAAAGTTTTAATTTCTTCTCCATGGATTTTAATTCCTACTCCAAATTTTTCTTGTGTTTCCTTTACTGCTTGCTCAATATACCGATTGAATAGTAGCGGGGAGAGGCTACAACCCTGTCTCACTCCCTTCCCAACCGCTGCTTCCCTTTCATGTCCCTCGACTCTTATAACTGCCATCTGGTTTCTGTACAAATTGTAAATAGCCTTTCGCCATCTTTATTTTACCCCTGCTGCCTTCAGGATGTGAAAGAGAGTATTCCAGTCAACATTTGTCAAAAGCTTTCTCTAAGTCTACAAATGCTAGAAACTTAGATTTGCGTTTCCTTAATCTTTCTTCTAAGGTACGTCGTAGGGTCAGTATTGCCTCACGTGTTCCAACATTTCTACGGAATCCAAAGTTAAAACTAAAAGCAAATAAAACAAATAAAACTAATTTTTGTTTCCTCTTTATTTTTTGTTTTTTAAATTTTTATATCTATTCCACTTAATTTTTTCGTATATTTGTTGCCCCACTAGATATATTGCAAGAGATTGTTGTAAATAAGACAACAACTGTTCGATAACGAATCGGTAAATTTTTGCCACATTTTAGATAGTGGAACAGAATAAACTGAGCTTTCTCGAAATATTTGGTGGTGTTTGTCATTAATTCTGAACAGTCTGTTAATGGATTGAATTCCTGTTCTCTTTGGAAATCTGGATTAATGTAATTATAAATTGTTGCTTCCAGTCTTGTAATTCCATTTTCTTCAGCTAATTAAGAAGCGAATGTTTCCTTTAATTTACTGTCTGGGCAATGTAAAAAATCTATATCATGGCTTCCAAGCTTTTGTTAACTCCTGTTTATTGTATATTTTCGCTGTAGAATTAGAATTTATCCACGTTAAACAGTCTTTTCCAACAGAATTATCGTTGTTTACTATAACATCACAGTCTTCTTTACATTCTCCTTGTTTTCGAAAATTAAAATTATTTGTTAAATATTTGCACATTTCTCCTTTGTTAAAAATTCCTGCAAAATCTTGTGTTATGTCTAAATCCAGTAAATAATAGTGTTCCTTTTTAAGTTCTTCCAAAATCTCTGGTAACTCTTTTAAAAGTGTTTCGGGTTTAACATCTGCTAATTCTGTTTGTATGGAAAAGTGATAGGATTTTTATATTTTTTTGGATAATTTTTATTCCTTTGCTAATAATTTTAGTTCCTTTAATTATTTGTGTATTGAAATCTAATAAATGTGGAATGTTGGCTTTAACTGCATGTCTAGCCGGATTAAATTTAGAAAATCTAGATCTTAAAAAACTGTTAAAACTACCACATGCTGGTTTTTTTTGTTTTTTACAAGGAGCTTTGCATTTTTCATTTCTCTTTCGCAATCTACAAAATCTGTTATTTTAATAACCATAATATTATCACAAAAAAGATTCTGTTATCGGTTTAAATTCTTCTAATTTTTGTTCCACATTTGTAAAGATAATATCTCCAATATTTGTAACAACATTATTAGTGTTTAAATTTTGTTAGTAACCATAATCGAAATCTTTCATTGGTTGGTTTTACTTTATTTCCCAAACGTTCTGTTAGAGAATATTTCTTTTTGTTTGCAGCACTCATTTTAATGTCAACTCCCATTTATACAGGAAAATACTTATTAGTTTTGCAAAAAGTAAGTATGATTTAAAAAAGGTTAAAAAAGGAAAAAATAAAACTTATCTGAAACTAAGTAGATAAAAGCATAGTAATGTGATTTTCGTACCTATCTGAGGCAGGGATTGACCCAGTGAGCCAGAACCTATCTTTTGCTCCTACTGTCATTCATCGCTGTAGGAGTATATAATTACACATTGAGACCAACCGTGGACAGGGAGGGTGACGACTCCAGTGAGCGACCAAATGGTGTAAATTGCCCTGAAGATGACCGCATTGTGGGTTGAAACCGGTTGGCGGCAAAATAAATAATGCGATTGTGACTGTCATTTTGAATAATTGATTATAAGTAAATTAATCGCTATTTATCTCCATACAACTATGTTGTCTAAAAATTTACTGGTTACTTTACCATTCGGAAACGCCAAATCTGACTGTGACTTGTAACACCATGAAACTTGGTATGGGAGCCATGTGTTGTGCACTCTGGCATAGGCAACTCAACAGGTCTACACCATACATGTGTATGTCCATCACTTGCATTCAGACAGAACCTGCTCTCATCGTTGAAGACAAAGCATCATTGCACTCTCCAGTTGACTCTTTCACAATATCTGAGTAGCTGTGCCTGGCAGTGCCGTGGTGTCGGTAATAGGCTGGCCTGCGAGATTTGTGGTCAGAGTCCTGTTGCAAGCAGAGATTCTGGTGAAACATGTGCCCAGATTTCTTACCTGGATGATGTTGAGTTGGCCACTGCTCCTGGCACAATGCATCGATCTCGACGTGTATCTATACATCCAGAGCCTGGTGTACAGGTGTGGACATGTTGCACAGACCATTGTTGAAAGCAATGATACACCACTGATGCACTGTGCCCAACATGTGCAGCAGTCCATCATGACGTCCATCCACCTTCCTGCAAGCACACAATTCAATACTGTTCATATGGGTGAAACTGTTCAGTAGGAGGCATGGTCGAACCCTAGAATGAATGTTGCACTCTTAATCTATAAACTCTGCACAGTTGCCACCTGCAGAGACAAAACACAGGGTGCACATCTGTGCACTACCTAATGGCCAATGACTGCGACAAAACAATCACTACCACTAAAACCCATCCATAAGCACTTATTATATGCTGTGCCAGTGAAAAAGGTCCTTGAGGGTGTCGCATTTTTTCCAGTAGTGGAGATGCAGACGTACATGAAAGACTCAATCAGTTCTCAGTGTCAGACACACCAGAAGAATGGAGCACCTCAGCCCTACACCTTCCCATCCTGAATTGATCCATTCATATCAAACGGTGATACACAGCGTGATTTTTCCACTGTGTCTAACTCTAGGGACTGATCAATGAGGGGATACAGAACAGAGAAGGTCTAATGAACTTATGTTCGAAAATGTATGGTTCCCATGCTAGAGACAATTTATTCGATCATGCTTTGTTATAGAGACTGCAGTCTAATACGCACTGTCCCATGCAGCCACAGTTACAGTATGCATGGTTTCCTCCTAGAGGGTGGTACTGTTCTTTACACATCATACCCTAGTGCCCTCTCCTGCCTTAGTAATTCGTAATGCTGTGTCCAATTCACTTCCCTTGCTGAATCACCTTGCAGTGGATGTGATACAGCGCTGTTTACAATGGTTCCATATTAAAATCGACAACGCCTGGAGATGGTGTTTGCTTATGGAAAGGCTAATGGCAATGGGCGACAGGCAGCAGGGTTGTATCAGGAGACCTATCCCCACTGACAACAACCACAGCATTCAGTGTTTGCAATAGTGTTTCGCCATTTGTCTAGGACAGGATCGTTTCAGGAAGCAGGATATCATGATGGATGTATCTGAAATGTCCGCACACCAGACGTCAATAGAAATATGATTACCACTGTGAAAGGTGCCTGCTGTGTCAGTACCAGGCAGTTAGCCTGCCAGAGTGGGACATTCTCCATGACAATTGTTACTACCCTTATCACTTACAGCGTGTGCAAGGCTAACTAGCGACAGACATCCCACATCGGGGGCAGTTTTGTCACTTGTTTGTTAACCAGGCAACAACAGTTCCAGGATTTGTGTCCCCTGTCCTACTCACAGGTGAGGCCACCTTTGCACAGAGTGGTATCCTCAACTCCCATAACAGTCATCTGTGGGACAGTATGAAAAACCACTATAGTATAGAGACAGTGTAACATCAGCATCGGTGCAGCCAGATTGTGTCGGTTGGGATAACTGGCCACCATATTTTGGGACTAGTCTTCCTTCCACATCGCCTAACAGGCTGGAATTATCAGCGTTTCTTGCAGGTGACTTTGCCTTCCCTGCTGGGAGAAGTGCCACTGATGATTCAAGGGGTTATGTGGCTGCTCCATGATGGTGCTCCAGCCAACTTTGTCATTAACATCTGGATGCATGTCAATCATGTCTTCCCTGTTCAATGGATCGGTCGAGGGATCCAGTTACATGCTCTGCTCGTTCACTGAATCTAAGACCATGTTATTTCTGGATATAGAGACATCTCAAAAGTATCATGTATACAGAGCCCATTCCTAATGTGGAGATGCTGGAGCAACTTTTTCATGCTGCCTTTGATACTGTTCATACGTAGCCTGGCCGATGTGAAGGCTTGAGATACAACATGCTATAGTGGTTACACGCATGAGTTGAGACACATGGAAACCTTTTACAACATTTACTGTAACTGTAGAGGCATGGTACAGTGCATATTAGACCGCAGTCTGTGTATCAGTATATACTTAAATAAATGGTCTCAATGCATTTCCAGACATAATTTCATTAGACCTTTTTTGATCCTTATCCTCTCATCGATCAACTCTTAGAGTTTGTACACAGTGGAAAAAATCACCCTATATATACATAATAATGTATGACTACACTGCTTCCGACTGTTTGTTCTTTCAGCAGATAAATGTAACTTACTAAATTAGGAGGATAGTCGCTACTCTGATAAAGGTTCTGATTCAAAACCTATATTAAACAGTGCATATTAACCTAGTATTGGTAGCTGAATATTTACTTGATTATAATTGTATTTTTCAAGCAAATAGTTGTCTTCATATGTTTCAGTTGAGGCCTGTACTCAATAATCGGTACCTGCTCTACATCTTTACAATGAATGCCATTAATCGTCAGCAGTTTTTAATCTTTGAATCTAGATAGTGAAGTAAATGGGCTAAAAAAGTAGTTGAAACAGAATAAAGGAAACAGTATTATATTTTCGTGGCCACAGTCAATAATCTGAAAACGGAAACATTAATGCAGAATAGAAGCGAGTGCCAGAAAGTGCAGATTTGCCTGGCTCTGCCTTCATTCCAAACAGAACATCGTATCGACTCAATGTCATACAAATTTAAAAATCCCTTACATTCAGTTATTTCGTGATCACTGTACTGTAGTGCTGCATCTTGAGGCCTCACCGAAGAATTCTACAAACACTTTGCTCCAACCAATGCACAGCAGCTGCAGCTATAGATTTTGATGCACAGCGTTCTGTGTTAGGTTCAGGTGAATTTGTCATGTCAGCTATATTTCTCAGTTCTGTAATGATGAAGCAACAGACAGGAGATCTATGTTTAAGCGCAGACCTGTCTGCCTGACGACTGGATCCAAAGTGTGAACCATTTTGTGATGTGGACTGCATTATCCTACCATGTGCAAACAGGATACACAACTAATTCTCTGCTGGTTTCAGCTGATAGCCATTTTCAATAAACTCCTCAGTGCTGAAATGATGATGCTTCCAAGGCCAAACCATGGCTGCCAGAGAAGATCGTATGTGTAATCAGATCAATCTTATTGCTCAAATCACTCTATTCTCTATGATGCATAGCTGTGACACTTCAAGATGGGTGAGGTTATTGTGCTGCACCAAGAATCTATGGGTGGAACATCCAAAATAAAGGAGAAAGTAAATATCTGGTTGTGAAAATAGCCAGTATGTGTCATATTTTTCAGCCACAAAATGTATTTTGCTTGTCAACCTACAAGGGGTAGTCGCAGCATTTTAACTATCATCTCAAAAATTTAAGTTCTGTAAGCAGCGTTCTGTTTCAATTCACTTAAAACTTCCAAGCTAAGAGGCCTTGTTTCACATATAAAAGTATTCTCTGAAATTTCAACTGTGGGATACCTCTTTGGAGTAAAACAGTGCAGTCGCTGTTTTACCTCCGAAGGTATCTCTCACAGTGAAAGGTGAAACATCTGGGAATACCTTTGGTTCAGAAATTTAACTGAAGTAAACATTGGCTGTGAAGGTCTACACTGTATAAATATTTGTTGTTTGCAGGTCTCTAATTTATCAACTGCCTGCACTGTTTGGTTTCAGTTTTCTCGCAGCATGCTACAATACAATGGTTCAGGGATTTCAGTGTGTACCAGAACTGCAGATGTGTACCAGCAAATAAATAAGAGACTTATTACACGATTTTCATTTTTTCGAGTTCATAATTAAAATTTCATGACTGGCTGCTTGTACTAACACATTCGTCAGATCAGCAAGTTGTCACAACATGCAGGTACTCATTCATGACCCATTTCTCACATGTGCATCAACCCACCAACCTGCAGTTCCAACGGCTTCCTCATCTGGCTGCCAGAGCTGCTAAACCGTATGGGCCAGTACGGCGACGCCTACCCACACCACCCTGCCACCGTGTGTGACGTCATCGCCGTGCTCGCGGGCCAGCTGCCACCACCAGTCGCCGTGGAACTGCTCCAGGCCAACTACTCCAGGTAAGCTCAGCGTGCGACGCATAGGGTGAAGGCAGGAGCTCCGAAGCCATCCCTAGTGCAGCTGTTGGGTGTCTGCTCAGCTCTCGTCTGATAGTGTCCCACTGAGGCATTCAGGAAATGTCATTGATGTTGTGGTCTTCAGTCTGAACACTGGCTTGATGCAGTTCTTTCCTGCCCTGCACAAACCTCTTCATCTCTGCATAGATATTGCAAACTACACACTTTTGAACCTGATATCCATAGTCAAACCCTGGGGCATCTCCAGAGTTTTTACGACATACACTTCTCTGTACGATCGAATGGGCTATTTCTTCACATCTCATGATGTGTCGTATCAATTGATCCCTATTTTTAGTGAAGTTGGGTCAAGATTTCTTTTCTTCTCCATTCGATACTGTACCTCTTCTTCTCTCCTACTTATCAAATCTTCAGCATTCTTCTGTAGCACCACATTTTAAATGCTTGTATTCTCTGCTTGTGTATATATTTTACTGTCCACTTTGCACTTCCATATAAGGTTACACTCCAAGGAAATACTTTCAAAAAGGCTTTCCAACGCATCTGTAATAGCTGTTGTCGAACTTCACCTTTATAGAAACACTTTTCTAGCTGTTACCAGTTTGATTTTATATCATACCCAATTTAGCTGTTGGCTGCCCAAGTAATCAGTTACCAGAGGAAGAATACTCCTGTGGAGCACAAAAACGGCGAATACCTCTTTAAAAGACTCTGACAGAAAATTTGGGGAACCAGCTGCCTCAGTACTCATTCCAGCTTCCTTACCAAATATTTTGGCAAGCGAGCATATCCGCCCTCTTTTGATGCAGACTTTTGTAAATCCTTTTATCCAGTCTCTCTTTGTAGTTACAGCTTCATGCCTTCATAGTCAGCACTTCCCTGTCTATGTGTATCTCTTACTAACAGTCTCCTTTATTCTCCCATTGATTTAGAGTATATCCCGCTACCCCTGCTTCTCTCTCAGTTACAGTCGCTCCTTTTGTCTTTCATTCCCACTGCCATTGCCTCCACCATATCTCAGCATCTCAAAAATTCTGGCAGGTCCAGCTTGCTTTTAGCCCTATACCAACATACTTAAATTTTTGCTCCAAAAGGCACCCTCCCTTACACCTGTGTGTTATAGTTCACAGGTGTGGAAGGGGTAATTCCTACGACCCTCCTCAAGCCTATGTATGGTTTCCACTCATCTGTATTTTTCATTTCCACTCCCTCCTCTCTCTTTTTCTCGCACTGCTTCTAATTCTGGGTACTTCTGTAGATATTATAAACTAACACACAGTGTTGTATCCTTTAATAGTTTTGGGTAACGCTTGTAATAACAATGCTAATGATTTAGCTTCTGCGAATAACTACCCAAATTTCAGCCAAAAGCGATGTACGATGATAGATGGAAAGTATGAGAAAGACCAAGTACTTAGTAACAGAAATTTACAATACCACACGAGTTGTAAATCGACAAGAAACAGATTTTAAGGTTAGGTCTGTAACTGGTATGCTACAATAACACTACGTTAATTAGCCAATATGTATGCAAGTCGTTACTCAAACTAAATCTTTAACCCCAGGACAGACATGTGTTACAGCGTTTTCATTATTTTCAGCACCTAAATCGATACTGTGTAAACCTCGATGAATTGCATTCCAGAGATTTAGTGTTCAAATGCCTCTGTGATGCCATAATTGGTTTAGTCTTATCTTCATAGTCGCTATGGGAGAGATGTGTAGGGAGTTATACTAATTCCTAGATTATACACGTAGTACTGGTTGTAAGTAGGCTTTTGTGGGATACTTGGAGTCTAATCCTCAAGTCATGTCAGTTCATTTCTTCCAGCATTTCTGTGAGACTGGGAGTTAAACGAACCTTTCACCATTCTTGCTGCCCTTCTCTGTACACATTCAGTATCTCTTGTACGTCCTACACAGTCCAGTCACATTAACGTGCTCATCACTTATGTTTGCCATCAACATGCAGTAGCCTTTCACAGATGGCAGGCGGGAGCAATAGCAGTGGAAGGTGTATAAAGGGAGTCAGAGAAGCTGTGTGGAAAAGAGTGCAGTCATTGACGTAATGCAGAAGTGGAGAAATTTCTTTTCGTTTTTCTAATTTGTGGTAAGGTCTTATGGGACCAATATGCTGAGGTCATCTGTCCCTAAACCTACACACTACTTAATCTAACTTAAACTAACTTACGCTAAGGACAACACAAACACCCATGTCTGAGGGAAGACTCGAACCTCCGATGGGGGGAGTCGCACAGACCGTGACAAGGCGCCTCAGAATGCGCGGCCACCCCGCGCGGCCAGAAATGGAGCGATTTACCTGATGTCCATAAGGGCATCATCATTGACTTTTGGACCAAGGGTGGAGATATTTCCGAAACAGCTAAGTCTGTAAAGTAGTCACGTAGCACTGTGGTTAAAGTACGACATTCACAGCAAAATGGCACTATCCAAAACTGGAGTCAAGGCAACTGCGTTGAACCACAGCCAATAGGTGATTGGTGGACGATGGTTATGGAGATGTGTGTGGGCGAATAGTTACGCAACTGTTGAGCACCTGCCCACCCATACCAACCAAGGGGAAGCCACCAGCGACTCCTCAACGACCTTTCAGCAAACGTTGCTGTGTATGGGTCTCAGCGGCAGGTGCCCAGGTCATGGCCCCACGCTTACTGCTATGCTCTGATGATGAAGGATGGAATTTGAATGGCAATACCACAACTGGATATCCACTGATTGGTGACAGATGGACTTTTCAGATGAATCACATTCTATGCTCCTTCGGACATATGGCTGTTGGCACTGGCCTATTCTGGGTCGCTATGTGTCATGATAGGCGAGAGAAATGGTGAGGGATTGGGTAGATTCATGTCGGGGTGTGCAGTGAAACAATGGTAATGCCCTGGTCACCTCACAGTGTTAGACCAGGATGGTGGCCGAAGACACCTAGGTGGCTAGGAGGTCACAAGGTAGTGCCTCCCCCAGCCGGATCATAGGCAGCCTGCAGTCAGCTGGCTGAAGTTGCTCAGAGGGCAGAGGCCAGCTGGACCTCATCTCCCCATGCTGACGAAACTTCCCCGAGTCTCGCAGCTGCCACGCCACAGATATGGTGTGCCTCATGCCAGCACTCGATGAATTAATCAGTGGCAAGTTGCCAACGAATTTAGATCACTAGTGGTGAGTCGTGCCTTTTTTGAAACACAAAAGATTGCCATTCTCTCAGGTTCAAGATGCAGACGGAATTCTTTGAACTAAACTCGGTTATTTATACCATTATAGCTAAGCTTCTGTCAAAGTGATACTGAAGTGGGACTGTAAGGTTGCTTCATTCTATTTGTCACGTCAGATTATCCTAGTTCGCTCTACTGCTCACGCACAGCTTTGTAGGCCCAGTTAAATTTGCCAGTGTCTGAATTACAAAATATTACCTCACTCTTCGTAACCCCATGTTACAGTGTTGACAGTTTTGCACGCTTTGACCATGTCCTAGTGTAGCAAGCCCTCCTGGCTGGAATGTTTTGATATAATGTGAACAATACCTTCCAGTGGCTCACTCGATCAGAACATTGGCTGGGCTGGCCTCCACTGCCTGACAGCACATAGCAATAAAACTTTTTAAAAAATGCCAAATCACAGGCCGAACTTTTCCGGTGTGCAGCAGAAGGGTTCAGTCTGGAGGAGGGAGCATTAAGGTATTGGGAATGTCATCGCAGCATTTCCTACTTGATCTCCTCATTCTGGAAGGGACGATGAATCAACACAATTGTGCGTCTATCCTTGAGGACAATGCCCACCCCTACATGCTGTTCGTTTTTCCTTGGTATGATAGCACCTACCAGCAGGACAACGAAATGTGTCACACAGTTCACAGTGTATGTGCGTGGTTCAGAGATCACCAGGATGAGTTTATTTTACTCCCCCGGCTGGCCACCAAATTCCCCAGGCTCCGTCGGGCTGTACCCACCGTGGATTCTTAACGGAGAAATCTAGCACAGCTGACTAAGGCACTGGAGTCGACACGGTTTCAAATAGCTGTCAGTAGCCTTCCAGAACCTCACTGACTCGCTTCCTGCGTGTCTTTCAAGGTCTGCATTGCAAGTGGTGGATATTCAGGCTTTCGACGAGTGGTCGCATTGATGTGACTGGACAGTGTATTTAATATGTATCTGTCACACTTGAGTAATACTCTGCAGTGGGTCACACGACTGTTCTGTAAGCAACCTCCTTGCCTGCTGGTTCCATTTCCCTAGTATTTTATCAGTGAGTGGAAGTCTGCCATGGGCCTTTTCTGTGGCTGGGCGTGTGTGATCATTCCATTCCGTTTCAAATGCACACAAACTGTTTGTTGTTGTTGTTGTGGTCTTCAGTCCTGAGACTGGTTTGATGCAGCTCTCCATGCATACAGTAAAGCTGCATGCCCTCGGGAAAAATTACGGCTGTAGTTTCCCCTTGCTTTCAGCCGTTCGCAGTACCAGCACAGCAAGGCCGTTTTGGTTATTGTTACAAGGCCAGATCAGTCAATCATCCAGACTGTTGCCCTTGCAACTACTGAAAAGGCTGCTGCCCCTCTTCAGGAACCACACGTTTGTCTGGCCTCTCAACAGATACCCCTCCGTTGTGGTTGCACCTACGGTACGGCTATCTGTATCGCTGAGGCACGCAAGCCTCCCCACCATCGGCAAGGTCCATGGTTCATGGGGGGGGCACAAACTGTTACAGCTAGGCATTTATACGAGTTGACTGATTCCAGTTGTGTCTCACTGATATTTAGTCATTTGATATGACAATCTTTTTTTTCTTTTTTAGGATACACAATGTTACATTCCTGGACGTTTAAACCAAATTGTCAATGGTTGCACCACTT
Source organism: Schistocerca americana (assembly GCF_021461395.2). Lineage (NCBI taxonomy): Eukaryota > Metazoa > Arthropoda > Insecta > Orthoptera > Acrididae > Schistocerca > Schistocerca americana. Next base: position 168,617,497 of record NC_060128.1, on the reverse strand, counting down.
TAAAATCTTACCCAGATATCGCTGAGTATCTGGCCAGTTCTTTTTCAGATACTGCATTGTAGTTAACTGCGTCATCTGCAAAAAGTTAGAGATAGCTTTACCACTTTTAATATTTTTTTTTTAGTCGTCAGTCTTCAGTCTTCTGAAGTGTTTGATGCGGCCTGTCCTGTGCCAACCTTTTCATTTCAGTATAGCAGTTGAAGTTTATTTCCTCAGTTATTGGCTGGATGTATTCTAATCTCTGTCTTCCTCTACAATTTTTACCCTCTACAGCTCCGTCTAATACCATGGAAGTTGCTCCCTGATGTCTTCGCAGGTATCTTATCGTCCTGTTCCTTCTTCTAGTCAGTGTTTTCCATATAGTCATATCCTTGTCGATTCTGCGAAGAACCTCCTCGTTCCTTACCTTATCAGTCTATCTGATTTTCAACATTCTTCTGCAGCACCACATCTTATACGCTTCAATTCTCTTCTGTTCAGGTTTTCCCAAAGTCCATGACGACCAGGTTATTAATATACAATATGAACAGAAAAGGGTGCCAACTTCCTACCATTTAGGATGCTTGAAAGTACTTCAAAATTTGCCAACAGCTGTCCATCGAAGGTAACATGCTGCATCCTTCCTACCAGAAAATTTTCAATCCAGTCTGAAAATTTTTTTGTACTTCATATAATGGTTAACAAGTGTTGGTGTGCTTCTGAGTCAACTGTCTTTCGAAAGTTTGGATATCTTGCTACTTTAGACCACAATTTCTTTTAATATTGGCGATTTTAATATGCACGCTTGAGTAAAAACGTTTACCATGCCCACTTTTACAATTTTTGAGTTATGCATTGCTTCTTATAGTTGGAACACCAACATCTGCCCTGTGCTGGAGTGCGTGTTTGCACATCATTTGCTAACGTGTTTGTGTACTTCTAACGAGTGAGACCTCTGTCCAGTAACGCAGTGGCCCTTGCCCATCGAGTGTCGAATGTATGGTGGACTGGGATTTCGAGTTTCACATTTACAGTAAAGCTGCAGATTTAGTGCGGGCATTGGATATCACAAAGACACATGCTTGTAGTGAGGCGGGATCGACAGTTTCAGTTCAGTAACGTCACTCAGTCCGGCGGTGGCCCACAGCTGCTAAGAGTTGACATCGGAAGTTTCAGCATTTTATCCGAACTGAGGTCGCTTGAAAACCATGAATAGTTTATCCAGACACGCCGCCACGAAAGACTCCGAAGGCAAAAATCTGCAGACGACAGAAGTAGGTGACATCTCAATAGTGCATTACATAGTTGTCGTTCCAAGGTTCAAATTAAAGTTTGTGTGCAGTACAAGAAGAAGTGTGAGAGTATTTTCAGCATATTGCTTCACATTGAAATGATCTGCACACGTTTTTCTTTCTGGGATAGAAAGGTATATGTACATAAAATGCTTTGACGAAAATTTTGGACTGTTTCCCTAATGCCAAAAAAAAAAGAAAACCTTGCAAACATGTGAGGAATTTAAAATTGGTAAACGGTTGTGAATAAGAGACGAAGGATGGCACTGATAAATGAACGTGAGGTGCATATGCAGAAGGTAGAGGCAACAACAGAGCGCCTCTGGAAAGCAAAATAAACTTCAAGAAACATGCTCATCGCACGTGCGACATGCCTCCTCTACCTAAATCTGACATTATAGAATGGAGTTGATAAACAAGATGAGAAACACAGTACCGTAGTTGAAAATGAGTAAACCAGTAGCTCTTGTGCTGGAAATGAAGCAAATGCTGTGCTTTCGTGAATGTTTTTGCACACTTCCTATATTAGGTACTACCTGTTACGTGCATATCGATAGTTTTGTTTTGATGAGTGGTGATGCGTAACTAAGGTGCTGTATGTGCTACAACGTCAGCTACCCTCACTTGTCTGCCTGTTGGGCTACGCATAGCTGTCGACTGCAGCTCTGTCCCAACCGCCCCAACGCACGATGACGACGTGGCATGTGCAGCAGCAGCGTGCGTCTGTGCACCGTGCTATTCAAGTAGCTGTACATTATGCAACAAGTTTAATAATTTTTTAACACGGTCTATGTTCACTGATGTGAAAGAAGATGTTCCGTTTCCTACTTCACTCTCTTAGGACTTTTTATGTTTTTTACTTTCTAAAGTACCCTGTGTCCTTTCTGAGGCTTCAGGCTAATTCCACATCAAATTTCATCACAATCATTTTAGCTGTTTAGTCGTGACAATGTAGTAATATTATGAGGGCTTGTTGAAAAGTAAAGCCTCCGAATTCTTTATGTGAAAATTCTTAAAGCTTTGTAAATTAAACAAACTTTATTAACGTTCTACATATTTTTTCTTCATGTCTACATATATTTCTCAACATAGTCACCTTGACGACGAACAAAGTTCCACCACCTCTGCTTGCACCGCTTTATCACTATCAAAGTGAAGTCCTCAAAGGTGTTCTTTAAGTTTTGGAAACAGATGAAAATTGGATGGGGTCCAGTTTGCAGTGTATGGGAGCTGCTCGAAGACAACTGTTTATCCTCAACCAACACACTCATTGCTTTATTCTGCTCAGTTTTTTCTCGAATTATTTCATTTTTAACTCCATATTTTCTTGTCTTTCCTACTGCTCTCCTCATTACCTCCATTTGTGTGGCAGTAATCTTACATACATATTTCTCTTGTAGTGCCGATCTGTCCGTACCATACACTGTAATTAGTGCCTTAACTTCAATCTAAATTCGCATTTTAATTTTCATACTTACCTCTTTCTTTCCTGCTAATGCGTCTGATAGTACAGTCTTAGTTCTGTTTAGTACCTCTTGTTCTATTCTCCCGTTAGTACTTAGTATGGTGTGAAAATATTCTAAATTGTCTATTTTTTCAAGAAGCTTGCTGCTACAGAGTATATTGAGTTCTTCTTCCTGTCTGTTCAGTTTTGAACCTCACATTACTTCGCTTTTTTCTGCATTCACTATCATTCCCTCCCTCTTCAGTTTCTTCATACCATTCCACTACAGCCAACTGAAGTCTTTTTGGAGTTTTAGCCACCAGTTCTATCGCGTGTGCCTAGTGCTCACAGGGAGAAGTCAAACCTAGCAGTTACATACATCCTCCCGGCACAGAACACGACTTTTCTAGATTCGACTTGTTTGCTAGTATCAACTGGATACTACAGTCACCTGTAAATTTATCCTGTAGAGCTGGTCCTGCTAGTCAGTGTCAGTTAATAATTTTCTTCACCATGCTTGGATCCTCTTCCCCGAATATTTCGTGAATTGCTGGAAAAAAGAGCTCATTTCTGTCTTCAAACAACGTAAAGCATTTATTACCAGAGTTACATCATTTCAACTGTGCATTGTCAGATTAACCATTAATACAATGTGTTACGGCGTAAAGCCGGCCGCGGTGGTCTAGCGGTTCTAGGCGCTCAGTCCGGAACCGCGAGACTGCTACGGTCGCAGGTTCGAATCCTGCCTCGGGCATGGATGTGTGTGATGTCCTTAGGTTAGTTAGCTTTAAGTAGTTCTAAGTTCTAGGGGACTGATGACCACAGATGTTAAGTCCCATAGTGCTCAGAGCCATTGGCACCATTGTTACGGCGTAAATGAAGTGCCGGAACGCCAGTCGGGAAGGAAAGACGACAACGCGACAGCAGCGGCCCCTGTGTGAAGAGGACATAAGCGCCGCGACCGACTGGTGACGGCCCAGTTCAGAAGCGGCTTCAAGGTTACCCACTTGGATAGCAGCGTCAATGGTAGCGACTTCAGTAGCAGTTCAGGACAGACTCTTGTCAGTTAGAGGTCAGCAGTTACTGCAAACACTTAATTTCGTATGCCGCCCTTTTCTTGCGATACATCTGTGTAATTGGCATAGTTAAATATTGTACTTAATTAATTGTAATAAAACTCATTAATACGACTTGTTTGATTGTTTGTCTAGCGAACTGAGTATGCAGGCTTCCCAGACACTACACAATGTACTTTACAGTGAGCACCAGGCTGCTCTTTCTCTCTGGTCCATATACAACAGAGTAAGTCCATTAACTTACATTTTACGTAACTGCTAATGTAGGCTCTTCGGTTATTCCTTGGGGGGGCCACCGTAACACCTTCTAACAGTGACTGCACTGAATAACACGTCCACGACAGAAAATGACGACTTACATTCACCATCGTACCCATGTGTGGTGCAATTCAAGTGTATACTCGTATTCTTGGCTCTGAATTAACAGAAGCCTGGCAACAGCGTTTAGCTCCATTCTAGCTCAGTTAACAAGATAACAAACAGTTTTCCGCTTTATATTCGCAAGAATATCATCCATTTTTCGAAGAGCCTAAGAGTGTAGGCCTACCATGGCATTTCACAACGAAATGGAATGTTACCTTAAAGTACTAATTTTTATTCTCTCTATTATTTAATGAGCGTTTTATTAATGTGATTGCGTATTATTATTAATTGATTTTTTATTTATGGTTTGGTTTAGCGATTCCTTTTTACTAAGTTAAAGAATACGGTAATACCATATGCGTTTCGCAGAAGCACATCTCGTTGAGTCTCCTCGCTGGAACTTTTCTACCTGAAATCGCTGAAGATAATTTATCGCTCTACGGAAATCAATCGGTACAGCCAAGTGCTATGCTGTGTCATGTGTATGGAATGTGGCGTCCAACTTTAGTTCGTGAAAATATTTAGGTCTTCAGAGAAATATTCTCGACGAACCCAAAAAGCGTAGAAAACTGCAGATTCGCACCATCAAACCACACACTTCCGAACGACTTGCGTCTTTATAATCACTGACTATTTCTTTTGAAATGATTAAGGGTTATGAACTCTACGCCCCCGCGGCTTCCAACAATCTCCTCTCAATCCGACATGGAACATCTCTCTTCCAGTGTCCAACATGGAATAATTATCTCTTTCCCGTAGCTTAATACGGTCTGTATATCTTTGTTATTGAGTTCGCACGGAGATGCTTAAATGCCACAGAGTGTTTATCTCTCGCGCAGGCAGTTTACATTTGTCGTCGTATTAAAAAAAAAAAAAAAAAAAAAACAACACACACAACAGGTTTTGCTTATTATCAACATTCCAATCTCGTTCTGTGTGTTCAATATGCTCGCATGTTTATATATTGCTTTACGTAAAGGATGTCAAAGACTAATGTGCAGAGGCCATCGCCTTGCTTGATCCTTTTCTCCACTGGGAATTTTCTTGATATTTCACCATCAATTCGAACCACTCCATGGGTTGTTCATACACACTCCTCATGGTTGTCATCAACTTTGTGTATGCTATTTGCGGTATTTTGTATAAACAAAGAAAACTGAATAAGAGTGTTTTCTCGAAAATTTGTGTAAGAGCCTTTTTTACTCAGTATTATAAGAAAAATAGTGTAAATAAATTTCAGTGTGATGGAGACCTACGCAACAGCTGAGGACCTATTAGTCAGCAACTGGACAGCAGTGCAACTGAGTGCAGGGTCTGGTGCCAACTGGACGACGACGGTGCCGGAAGCGATGGTGAGGAACCTGACAAGCTGGGGCGGTGACTCCACCTCGAGCACTGCCTCCCTGGAACTGTCTCCAGCACCGGACGTGTGCGTCGCCACGGTGAACCCAGTGAGCTTCCAGAATACGCTCATAACGGGCGCGGGCTTTGCTGTCAGCTACATCGCCATCAGCCCCATCATCAAGGTCGTCAGCAAGAAGACCATCCTCGGTAAGTTTCACGCACCGCTGAGGACTCCCCACTTACAGTCAGCTTCCGACCAAAGATTCTCCCATGTGCTATGCAAGACGGGAAATGTACATTTCGTTGGTGTAACTCGTATTTCTTCTACGTGACGATTGCATGCATTCACTCCTGCATCTAAATCTGTACTCTCTGAATCACTGTGCAGTGCGTGGCAAAGGCTACATCTATCTTGTCCTCATTCTGAGCTTAACATCCCTCTCATTAGAGAGGAATATTGACTCAGTTTTTCGCACAAGCCAGTGATTAACTGAGTATAGCGTCCCCAGTGCTATATTACGAAAAGACTTAAAAAACGGTATTTATAAAGAAGAGATATTTAAAATTTGAATAATAAGTGGACACTAGCCGCTCAGGCGAACAGACATTTTTCTCTATATTATAATAATTTCTATGCGTAAGTTTCGAGGGCAAAGAAATATAACAAAATGATCAAAGAGACGACAAGATACGCTCTTTTGTTAATTTTTTAGTCGTCTTCACTTCTTCTCTTGTCTTGATTGCGTATAGACGGACATCTTGCGAGTGCTGGCAAATGTAAGCATATTTGTACGAAGTAAGCAGATAATATATTGATTTAATATTATTGTGCACTTTTAATTTGTAAAAGGTGATCCCGATTTCATGTCTTGAATTAACCTGCATTCCAGTAATTTACAGTTCAACAATCGCAGCGGCCGATGCAGCCGACGACGCCATTACGTGGCGATATTAATTTATAAAATTTAGCGGAAGCGAAATACTCGCCCGCTATTAACATAATATACATTTTTCTCCACAGCCGCCAGACGTTGCAGAAAATACGTAGCTTTAAGATTCTTATTTTCAGTACCATAGCCGAGAGCCAGAGCCAGGACTCCGACTACGAGGCAATGGTTAACGGAGGTAAGAAAAAATACTCTCGCGCGTGTGTGGGCCGCCATTGTAATTAATAACTAAAGATATTTTGCTTTAAAGCGAACTGACTAGCCGAGGAAATTAATATGAAAAGTTTATTCCATTGTTCAACTTATATGCTCGTGTTTTAAGATTCAATGAGTCTAACGTTCATTAACGTAACAAATAATTTAAGGTTAATATTGTTAAAAGGGGAACTTCACAAAAGCATTTAATCGTAAATCAAAATCAAATGAAATATCATTTTTATTAAGGCCCACCACGTAAGTCGGCAACAATCAAAATAATAATTATTATATTAAAATTACGACGGCCGACAGGTGCGAGATGAGGTAGACAAAATGGTAACAAAAGATTGTTGTCATGGTCCTGATGTCAACTGACGGTGTGTGTAGAGTCTGTGCAGAGACTGGTTTTGAGAAACGAATGAACAGTGTAGCGCTACCTTTTACATTACACTGGTCTACAGTGGGCTGTTTGCAGAAGCCAAAGTAGTCTTAATACACTCATGCTCATAAATTAAGGATAACTTGCAGAATGTGATGCCACACAACGTGCCACTACACAAAACTGGTGCTAATAGTATAGGCACTTAGGGAACACACACGACACAGATCTGTAAGTGATACGTTGAGAAAACCGTCCCGAAATACATGTGCTACAAAACGCCACTGTTTCCTGCGCATGTAGCCCGACATCAATGTGGGATATGATCACCATGCACACGTACACAGGCCGCATAACGGGTTGGCATACTCTGGATCAGGTGGTCGAGCAGATGCTGGGGTATAGCCTCCCATTCTTGCACCAGGGCCTGTCAGCGTTCCTGAAGTGTCGTAGGGGTTTGAAGACGTGCAGCAATACGTCGACCGAGAGGATGCCAGATGTGCTCGATGGGGTTTAGGTCTGGAGAACAGGCAGGCTACTCCATTAGCCTGATATCTTCTGTTTCAAGGTACTCCACCACGATGGCAGCTAGGTGGGGCCGTGGGTTATCATCCATCAGGAGGAAGGTGGGACCCACTGCACACCTGAAAAGGCGGACATACTAGTGCAAAATGTCGTCGCGATACACCTGACCTGTTACAGTTCCTCTGTCAAAGACATGCAGGGGTGTACGTGCACCTAGCGTAATCCCACCCCACACCATCAAACCACGACCTCCATACAGGTCCTCTTGAAGGACATTAAGGGGTTGGTATCTGGTACCTGGTTAATGCCAGATAAAAACCCGGCGAGAATCATTGTTCAGACTCGTCCGTGAACATAACCTGGGACCACTGTTCCAATGACCATGTACTGTGTTCTTGACACCAGGCTTTACGTTCTCTCCTGTGACCAGGGGTCAGTGCAGTGCACCTTGCAGGTCTCTGGGTGAATAAACCATGTCTGTTCAGTCGTCTGTAGACTGTGTGTCTGGAGACAACTGTTCCAGTGGCCGCAGTAAGGTCCAGAGCAAGGCTACCTGCAGTACTCTGTGGCCGTCTGCGGGCACTGATGGTGAGATATCGGTCTTCTTGTGGTGTTGTACACTGTGGACGTCCCGTACTGTAGCGCCTGGACACGTTTCCTGTCTGCTGGAATCGTTGCCATAATCTTAACATCACACTTTGTGGCACACAGAGGGCCCGTGCTACGACCTGCTGTGTTTGACCAGCCTCCAGTCGCCCTAGTATTCTACCCCTCATAACGTCATCAATATGTGTTCTTTGAGCCATTTTCAACACACAGCCACCATTAGCACGTCTGGAAACGTCTGCACACTTACTCGCTGCACCGTACTCCGACATGCACCAACACTCTGCGTATGTGGACTGCTGCCAGCGCCACCGTGCGACGACCGCAGGTCAAATGCACCGCAAGGTCATACCCTGAGGTGACTTAAACGCGCAAACCTACCAGAGCGTTGTTTCACCAAGTATCAGCATTATCCTTACTTTATGAGCATGAGTGTAGATTTCGATGTGCTGAATACGAATATCAGTATTAAAATTGTCTTTTAGCTCAAGGTTGCAAGAAATCTGGGACTTTATGTTTCACGTATATTGCTAGCGTAATCAATGGGATATATATTAATGGACTGATCTTACCTGTTTATTCGAGCTGTTTCTTGGTCTTTCACTCGTGTGTGGTGTCCCCAGCACCTCTCTGTAGCATCCAGCAGAGGACAACATAGCAGTGGTCCACTGTCCTGCATATCGCTGTTCCATGAGAGAAATGTCCCAGAGGAACCGCTCACCATGCTCCTCATTGAGTGCATCACAGTTCCCTGCGAACACATTGCAGTGGGAGTAGAAGAAGTGCATCTTCAGGATCATGTTGCACCCAGTGTCCTCATAAACATGAGTGAGTTCGTCCCCAAAGACCCTGTAATTTTCGGCGCTACTGTTTAGCAAGAACAATGTTGTCACATTACGAAAGCAATGCCACAAATGTAGCATACCAGCGTTTACTGTGGACTCAAAAGTGTCAGTCCCATGCGACGGGGCGGTAAATAAAGAAGGGGAAGTGCGGTTGCAGCGTTTTCACACGAATCTTCATATACAAATGTTGGTTAAAAAATGTTATTGCAAATTTTTGCTCTCACGTAAGTCTCAGGGGATGATTTCCACACTTGGCGCATTAGCACAATTCCACACCCGCGCATACGTTATAGTTTTTGAATTAATTATTCACTCAGACATGAGTAAAGTTTATGCTAGGGAACAAAAATTAGGCCATTATTATAGCAAAATCAGTTTTTCATGACACAGTTCAGTCACTATTTATTGGCGTTGTCCTTTTATTTCACACAATGAGATTATCACTGGTGAGATGGTTTACAGTTTTACTTTAATAATAATTTGACTCCGAGCCCCCAATAGCAGTAATTTAGGCTGCTATAATCTAAAGTTATTCAGTCAATTCGAACAGATCCACAATTCCTACTGTCCTCTTTGTTCTAACAGTTTTGGCGCGAAATCACAGACCGCCACACGTTCACTTACGACGATGTAAATCATAAATCGTACTCACACAAATAATCGTAGCACTTCCAGTTCACCAAATATATGCTTGCACACTTGCACTATTAAACAGTACTCTTTGTCGAAATAAATCGGCGCGAAAAACAGTTCTCAACCGACCACATGGGCCACCCTCAAGTGGACTTGATCGCCACCCACCCTCCAAAACGACTGACCAACGACTGACCTGTCTCACCAGTTAAAGTTACAAATTTTGATACGTACATCCCTCGACAGAAATAAGTACACCATCGGAACCGCGCTAAAGTGGACATCTTGTGTACTATTTTACACTAATTTCTAGGATAATTCTATCACCCGTAAATCAAATTTTAGTTTTTGCAAAATTTCGCCACGTAGCGCAAATTTGTTTGTTTACATCTGTGCTGCAAAGTTTTAACATAGAACTGCATAAAGCACTGTTTTTGGACGTAATCTATAGCGATCTACACATTGCGCTGCTCAAAATCTTCATATCTATAACAATTAATTAATTATGGGCGATAAATGTTAATAATAATTTGCAAACAATGAAAACTATTGCAAGTTAAGTATATAGTATAACTTAACTAGTTTAAAATACGTGTGACGCCACCCAAAATATTATATAGTGCCGTTCTTCACGTCATGAACTTTCTATTGAATTTTATAAACAATTTTTCATCAAACTTTGTTAATTGCTCTTTACGGGCTTAATTGTTTATGAATCTTAACATATGACTACGGCACTCGATCCGCTATGACGAGACGTTTTTAATGAGTGCTCGCTCATCCCTGTAAGTTCGTATTTACCATTTTTATTAATCTTTCAGTATTCATGATATTAACCGATTTTGAGGTTACTATAACTTTTGCGTCTCGTGACTTGAAATAAAGATCGATCTCTCAGAAGGTGCATGTTGCTGACCACAATCCACTGCCGCATCGCTCTTCACCGTAAGTTACATAGTTTTCACATAATGCGCGAAAAACCGAACAATGCCCCAAGCTGCAGGCCACGTGCTCGCCCGGCCGCAGAGACCGACCGTTGCAAATCTTCGCGCTCGCTCTCCACAAAGCAATCCTTGCATACTAGAAACATCCATCTAGTAACGGGGATTTGTACCGTCAAACCCACCAGCTAGCGCGTCTGTGGACCAATGAATATCGCCTTTGTAATTTTCTCAGATCTGAGCACAGCCTTAACAAATGGTGTCATGATTCCCAACTTAATGTGCAGCGGTGGGAGAACAATTTTGTTCAGATTTACTAGAGCTTCATTGGCAATATTTTTGTACCCAGATCTGTCTGTGAAGGTCATTCCCTTGTGTACAGTGTCCTTCTCGTGCACGACTGTCCCATTCACACAGATAGCAGAAATACTTATTGTTTGTGTAATCCCCTTGCAAACCCAACAGCATCGCAATGACTTTGAAATCCCCACGCACTAGCCACTCATGCTTATTGTAATTAACACTGTCTACACTGTATTTCAGCAGGGTACAAATTTCTTCAGCTAAGAAGCGTATGTCACACGGATGGATGGTCTTTGATGTTCCATGCGGTTCAAGAAGACGGACATTGACCAAAGCAGTGAAACAAGCATACGTCTCGTATTTTTCGTATTTCGCGTGTCGACTTGGAGACCGAGATAAATCCTGTGCTGCATCTCGTGTTCCTCTACAGTGAATGCTTGGATGCATGGTAAAAACCTCTCCATGAAGTTTGGTGAGCCTGCTGTTTGACGTGAACTCGCAAATTGTTACATTTATATGGTACCTCCCTCGATGAAAGGAGTGAATACTAAAAGGAATATTCAGTACCCTGACATCCCGTCTACCATTTGACCTGTCGCTCATCGCGAACGATTGCCAGTTCATGTTCCCCCAACATGTACCACCATCAAGCAATGGGCGCGATGATGGTGATTAGGCACATACAGCCGAAACACTGCTGTAATCTGCCAGTGACATTGACCCTACTTTTACACCAACATAGTCATCTGGAGAACCACGCAGAATCACACAGTGTGAACTCAGAAATATGATTAGGGAGTTGCGTCTTACCTTCACGACTGGAGATGTGCGGCTGTTGTGCCCGAACTGTTCTAGGCGCTTCAGTCCGGAACGGCGCTGCTGCTACAGACGCAGGTTCGAATCCTGCCTCGGGCATGGATGTGTGTGATGTCCTTAGGTTAGTTAGATTTAAGTAGTTCTAAGTTCTATGGGACTGATGACCTCAGATGTTAAGTCCCATAGTGCTCAGAGCCATTTGAACTATTTTTGAACTCACGAGTGCCGCTGCCGTTACAGCGGTGTGCCTGACGGTGTCCGGGGCGTGCGGCGTGGCCGTACTGTGGGCGCAGACCGACCTGGAGGTGCTGCTGCTGCCGATGGCCTTCATCGTGCTCTCCGGGATGTGCGTGTCAGTCGTCAACGTCGTCGTCGTCGATACCGTCCCCACCTATCTCAGGTAAGCATTTCCAAATGAAGTGGACAGATTTCATTTTCTTTTCGAGTGCATACGAGCGACACGAACAGGGTCAGTCCAACATGCACTGAGGAACTGTTTTGTGTAAGCTTACAAGTACGGTGGTCACCAGCTGAAAAATAAGAGTTAAAGGCAGTACTAAGCAAAGGAGAGAAGGCTGAAACGTCGAAGGAATTAATCGTAAATATTATCAAGTCCTTTACACTGAAAAGCCGAAGGCATGAGTATTCAAACACAGAGATATGTAAACAGGCAGAATACGGCGATGTGGTCAACAACGCCTAAATAAAGGGTGATTCAAAAAGAATACCACAACTTTAAAAATGCGTATTTAATGAAAGAAACATAATATAACCTTCTGTTATACATCATTACAAAGAGTATTTAAAAAGTTTTTTTCCCACTCAAAAACAAGTTCAGAGATGTTCAATATGGCCCCCTCCAGACACTCGAGCAATATCAACCCGATACTCCAACTCGTTCCACATTCTCTGTAGCATATCACGCGTAACAGTTTGGATAGCTGCTGTTATTTCTCGTTTCAAATCATCAATGGTGGCTGGGAGAGGTGGCCGAAACACCATATCCTTAACATACCCCCATAAGAAAAAATCGCAGGGGGTAAGATCAGGGCTTCTTGGAGGCCAGTGATGAAGTGCTCTGTCACGGGCTGCCTGGCGGCCGATCCATCGCCTCGGGTAGTTGACGTTCAGGTAGTTTCATAACTAACCTTTTTCGTAGGACTCTCCATACAGTTGATTGTGGAATTTGCAGCTCTCTGCTAGCTCTGCGAGTCGATTTTCCTGGGCTGCGAACAAATGCTTGCTGGATGCGTGCTACATTTTCATCACTCGTTCTCGGCCGTCCAGAACTATTCCCTTTGCACAAACACCCATTCTCTGTAAACTGTTTATACCAACGTTTAATACACCACCTATCAGGAGGTTTAACACCATACTTCGTTCGAAATGCACGCTGAACAACTGTCGTCGATTCACTTCTGCCATACTCAATAACACAAAAAGCTTTCTGTTGAGCGGTCGCCATCTTAGCATCAACTGACGCTGACGCCTAGTCAACAGCGCCTCAAGCGAACAAATGTACAACTAAATGAAACTTTATAGCTCCCTTAATTCGCTGACAGATAGTGCTTATCTCTGCCTTTTGTCGTTGCAGAGTTTTAAATTCCTAAAGTTGTGGTATTCTTTTTGAATCACCCTGTATAGCAACAAGTGTCTGGCACAGTTGTTCGATCGGTTACTGCTGCTACAATGGCAGGTTATCGAGATTTAAGTGAGTTTGAACGTGGTGTTACAGTCGGCGCAACGAGCGGTGGGATGCAGCAACTCCGAGGTAGCGATGAAGTGGGGATTTTCCCGTACGACCATTTCACGAGTGTACTGTGAATATCAGTAATCTTGTAAAACGCCAAATCTCCGGAAAGAACTGATGCAAGAACGGGACGAACGACGACTGAAGAGAATAGTTCAGTGTGACAGAAGTGCAACCCTTCCTCAAATTGCTGCAGATTTCAATGCTGAGGCATCAACAAGTGTCAGTGTGCGAACCATTGAATGAAACGTAATCGATATGGGCTTTCGGAGCCGAAGACCCACTCGTGTACCCTTGATGACTAACTCGTCTGGGCCCATCAACACCAACTTTGGACTGTCGATGACTGGAATCATGTTGCCTGGTCAGACGAGTCTCGTTTCAAATTGTATTGAGTGGATGGACGTGTACGGATGTGGAGATAACCTCATGGATCCATCGACCCTGCATATCAGTAGCTCTGTTCAAGCTGGAGGAGGCTCTGTAATGATGTGGGGCGCGGGCAGTTGGAGTAATATGGGATCTCTAATACGTCTAGATACGGCTCTGACAGGTGACATGTACGTAAGCATCCTGTCTGATCATCTGTATCCATCCGCGTCCATGGTGTTAGTTCCTCCAGTACTACTTCAGACATTAGTCGAGTCTATACCACGTCGTGTTGTGGTACTTCTGTGTGCTCGAGTCGGCCCTACACAATGTTAGGCAGGTGTATCTGTTTATTTGGCTCTTCGTGTTCCGGGAGTTGTTAGCCGACACAGTTGCGTGTGCTGTAAGAAAAAAAAAACCCTGATGTAAGCATCATTATGCGTGAAATAAGCCCTGATACCATGGTTAGCGATGGTCTCTCTTGTGATGGTTGACTGGCCCATCCTTTTTTTCTGATACCATTACTGGAGAACGTTACTTCCAATGCCTTACAGACTCTGTGCATCCTTTACTGTCAGCACAGCATTAGTGACCCGTAGTGGCAAGGTGGAGCACCGCCACACTGTGCCATACACTGGATCAGTCGACGTGGGCCTGTGGAGTGGCCAGCTCCATCTCCCCATTTTACACCACATGACTTCTTCTTATTGGGTGTTTTAAGGGGCAAATTATATCATCAGGTATGCAATTTTGCCAAACTACTGGTATGTATCACAGAAGAGTTCCGCAGGATGCCAGTACAAGTCTCTCAAGCTGCTTGTGACAACATTGCCCTTCGTCTACTTGCATGTATCAGTTTGGATGGTGCTTTGATGGACCATGCTGTGTACAACAAACATTAAAATTCTTGTAAATGTTTAAGTTCAGTTTTATGGTCATTGTGTTGCTAGTTTCTCTATATCATGTACATAATTATAGGGTGAAATCCTATGATTAGATTCATGAGAAGCCATTCAGAGAGTAGAAAAATATGGGTATTTAGGCATCATATTATACGAAACGCAAAACTTCCTACCTCGTGTCAGCACCACAGACTCAGCCACTATCCGTTAAATGTGAATGTAGCCAAAAATATATTTAGCATACCGCCATGGCTGATCAGAATATATGACAAGTACTTTCAAGCTTGACACAGAGACCTAGTGTTTGGGCTTATAAACTGACAGTGGCAATACTGGCGAAAGTGTTACAATGTACATGCACTGAGGTCTTGATACAATTCACAGCTCCTACCATATAACATTGGGAGATCCCCTCATTGTGATTTTAGGGATATGGCCTGTTGAATGCCCGTATCAAAGGTAGGAAGTCTATTAGAGATGTATCGGACGTGTCTTTTATTTTATTTTATTTATTTGCTCTCACCTGATGGGTTTGAATCTACCACGCATTTTATGCGGACCTAGAACCTATGTGCACTTGCGTAAATTTTTTCCCGCCGTCAATAGAATCAGTTGCTGGCAAGCAGTAGTCGGGTGAGGTAGTGTGTAATGCTCGTGTCAGTTTTTCGTTGCGAGGGAAATGGCGGAACGGCTGGAGCAGCGCTACTGCATCAAATTTTGACAGAAACTGGGCGTCAGCCAAGTGGAAACCATTCGGAAGATTCAGACGGTTTTCACTGACGATGCTGTGGGCATCACACAGTTTAGGGAGTGGTTCAACCAGTTTCATGACACCTGTACGTCATTCGATAGTGAGCCAAGCTCCAGACGCCCATCAACATGCTGAAGTGACCAGGTCATTGTCAAAGTGAATGCTGTGGTGATGCGGGACCTACATGTGACTGTCAGAGGAATTGCAGAAGTTGTGGGCATCGGCACTTTTTCGGCACATTCCATCGTGACCGAAGATTCGGCCACAAAGAGAGTGTCGGCGAAATTCGTGCCCAAGCTGCTGACCGAGACACTCACTTTGTAAACACCATAATCAGTGGTGATGAGCCCTGGGTGTACAGGTATGACTCGGAAACCGAATCCCAATCGTAACAGTGGAAGCATTCATCGTCACCGAGACCACAGGAGGCCCACCAAGTGCGCAGCAACGTCAAAGTGATGCTCACTGTTTTCTTTGTGTCCTGCGATGTGGCACACCACGAGTATGCACCTCAGTGTCAAACAATCTCCACTGAATACTACAGGGATGTCCTCCATCGCTTACGTGATGCTGTGCAGCGCAAGAGACTAGACTTGCGGTCAACAGGGAATTGGCACCTCCATCACGACAATGCTTCAGCACATTCCTCGCACTCGATTCAGACGTTTTTGACGAAAAAACAGACGCAGCTTCTTACTCTCCCGATATACCTCCCTGCAACTTCTGGCTGTTCCTCAGACATATGGGGCCACTGAAAGGAAAGCTATTTCAGACAAGAGAGGATATTGTGGCAGCTGAGCTACATTTCGAAAGAGGCATGCTTTCGACAATGGCGGCAACACCTGGAGGGAACTACTTTGAAGGTGATTAGGTGTCTACCGCTCCAGGTAAGCCATTTTCTTTTTCCTAACTAAAAGTCACATACTTTTCTAACAGGCCTCGTGTAGAGGAGCAGTGTACTGGCTCTAGAGAAGGTCAATGACATTATGCCAGGCAATTACTCTGATAGTAAATTAGAAATAACAAACAAGTTAATGAGAGGAAAAGGAAGCACGGTATAGCACCAATAGTGTAACGCGCATTTAGGAAATATTTTCTAACATTAATGAAAGGTTACTGATGGGTGATATGTATCCATCCTCATGGTTCATCCACATTATATCTGGTCACCAACCATCCTCAAGATGTCTGAATGGGATTTAAAACCGCGCGATCACTACGGTCGCAGGTTCGAATCCTGCCTCGGGCATGGATGTGCGTTATGTCCTCAGGTTAGTTAGGATTAAGTAGTTATAAGTTCTAGGCGACTGATGACCACAGAAGTCCCATAGTGCTCAGAACCATTTCAACCATTTTTGGATTTAAAAAGTAAACAGTGATACTTTTGACTGTGGACAGCATAGACATGTAACAGAAGAAGATCGCTCTCTAAGTTTTCATCTATTTTTATGTTTCTGATATATATTTTAACTGTTTTTGTGATAATATTTACTATATAAGTGACTTATTAGTGGTTTCTTCATTCACCTCTGCATTTCTTGTGTTGTGGCCTGATATTTGTGAGTGTTTCGTATCGAGCAACTTAACCTCTTACCCGTGTTTACATTCCGCGCTGACCAGTTGCAGCTGTAGCGGCGCATCGAAAGCTAAGTACTAATTAATTGTTTGTGTATAGTAGTTTATTTAGGAACTTTAGTAGTCTTCAACCGGTGTTCTTGGTGTTTTCCGGTGAAATAACTTCAGAAGAAATTTTTGCGAACTGCTTTCAGTTTCGTTACTGTCATTAGACGTTTGATTTTCTTTCTGTGTTAGTATTTTGTTATATTCTCATTTGTTGTTGATTAATACTGTCAATAATAGTAGTTACTTCCCTTGTAGAGCAAGTTTGTGATAATTGTAGTCAGTTTTTAACATCTTCTTATTGTAGTTGCGGAACTTAGATAAAGTTGTTTTCTTGTTTCAATAATTGTAAAATTTTACCATGAGTGAGAAGTGTGGGCTTTGCCGTAGGTTCGTGAGTAGTGGATTGCGGTGTGAGACTTGTTCGAAGTATTTTCACTGGGGGGAATGCAGTGGGGAAGCCAGTGGGCATTCTGGTGAGATCCTCTCCTGGAACTGCATGTTATGTAGCAAGAGTAAGTTGATAGAGGAGCAGGAGCGTAAGATCTGTGCCCTTCAGGTGCAGTTGAAAAACGCACAGGAGGAGCTAGATAGGATGAGGAGGGAGAAGGGGGTTGGGGAATGGGAGCTGGCTGTTGGCAAGAGATCTGCTAGGAGAAGGAGATTTTCAGATAGTTTTACTATTGGTGTTTGTAATAGATTTGACCAACTGTCAGAGTCTAGTGGAGAGGAATCTCTAGTAGCTGTAGATGTAGGAAGTATGCAGCAGACCTCAGCAGTTACGGTGGCTAGGATAGTTGCAAAGTCTAAGAGAAAGAAGAAGGTACTGCTGTTAGGTAGTTCTCATGGTAGAGGTGTAGGCCAGCAGTTGCAGGAAGTTTTGGGGAGTGAGTACCAGGTCACCAGCATTGTGAAGCCTAATGCAGGATTGGCTCAGGTGACTTTTAACATAGGGGGGTTATGTAGGGATTTTACTAAAGAGGATCAGGTAGTGATTGTGGGTGGGGCTGGTAATAGTATTGATAGGGATGGGCCGGCCGAAGTGGCCGTGCGGTTAAAGGCGCTGCAGTCTGGAACCGCACGACCGTACGGTCGCAGGTTCGAATCCTGCCTTGGGCATGGATGTTTCTGATGTCCTTAGGTTAGTTAGGTTTAACTAGTTCTAAGTTCTAGGGGACTAATGACCTCAGCAGTTGAGTCCCGTAGTGCTCAGAGCCATTTTTTTGATAGGGATGGGGAGTATGACATAGATGGTGACCTGGAAAAGATAGCCACTCAGACTGGCAACACGAATGTGCATTTTGTGGAACTGTTTCAGCGTCACGATCGGCCTCATCTTAATACAGCCGTCAGGCGTAATAACATGAGACTTGGGGGTGCGCTGATGACAGAAGGCATGAGTCACATTTCAGTGGTGTCGGTGGAGTCTATCAGTAGGACGGGTTTCACTAGACATGGCCTACACCTCAACAGGTATGGGAAGGGGAGGTTGGCAAAACTTATAGGTGACAGCATAGGTGGGGGTGGTGGGATCACTCATGGGAAAATTCCGGTAGTTGTGGGTGTTAGAGCTGTACCTTTTTTAGATTGAAGTCAGCTGATAGGTATTCCTGCTTAAGGGAAGTCTCTCTAACAAAGAAACCACTTTCTACAAAGCTTGGGTATCCGATTAATGAGGGAATTAGTATATTTAATCAAAATATACAAGGTATTAGAGATAAAGTTAGCGAACTGCTTATAGATGTTGACTCCGAAATTATTGGTATATCTGAACACTTCTTAAATAAGGAGATAATTCAGAGGCTTCCTTTACCAGGATACAGGTTGGCTGGCAGCTTTTCTAGGAGCTCTTTGCGGTGTGGGGGAGTAGCCATGTATGTGAAAAACGGTATCCCATTTGAGTCAATTGATGTTTCAAAGTACTGCACTGAAAAGGTGTTTGAATGTTGTGCAGGTGTGGTTAAATTTAGTGGAGCTAAACTTCTTACTGTTGTTATTTATAGATCCCCAGACTCCGATTTCACAACATTTTTGCTAAAGCTAGAGGAGGTTCTTGGTTCACTTTATAGGAAATACAAAAAGTTAGTTATATGTGGTGACTTCAATATTAATTGTATAAGTGATTGTGCAAGGAAAAGGATGCTGGTAGACCTCCTTAATTCATATAATCTTATGCAAACCGTATTCTTTCCAACGAGAGTGCAAGGGAACAGTAGAACAACCATAGACAATATTTTTGTTCATTCGTCATTATTAGAAGGGCATTCTGTTAGCAAAAAGGTGAATGGCCTTTCAGATCATGATGCACAAATTTTAAGTCTAAAAGATTTTTGTGCTGCAACACATGTTAAATATAGTTACCAACTTTTTAGGAAAGCTGATCCAGTTGCTGTACAGACTTTTGTAAACCTTATCAAGGAACAAGAGTGGCAAGATGTTTATAGTGCTGATACAGTAGACGATAAATATAATGCTTTCCTCAAGACTTTTCTCGTGCTCTTTGAAAGTTGCTTTCCGTTAGAACGTTCAAAACAGGGTACTAGCACAAACAGGCAGCCTGGGTGGCTGACTAAAGGGATAAGAATATCTTGTAGAACAAAGTGGCAATTATATCAAAACGTTAGAAACAGTCAAAATCTAAATGCAGCAGCCCATTACAAACAGTATTGTAAGGTGCTTAAAAAAGTTATTAGGAAGGCAAAAAGTATGTGGTATGCAGATAGAATAGCTAAGTCTCAGGATAAAATTAAAACCATATGGTCAGTCGTAAAGGAAGTGGCTGGTCTGCAGAGACAGGTCGAGAATATAGAATCAGTGCGTAGTGGGGATGTCCGTGTTACTGATAAGTCACATATATGTACAGTATTTAATAATCACTTTCTGAATATAGCAGGTGAACTAAATAGAAACCTAGTCCCAACAGGGAATCATATAGTGCTCTTAGAGAAAAGTGTTCCGAGACTGTTACCTGGAATGCTCCTCCATGATACTGACAAGAGGGAGATTGAGTTAATAATTAAATCACTAAAGACCAAGAACTCTCATGGATATGACGGGGTATCTAGCAGAATACTGAAGTATTGTTCCACGTATGTTAGCTCAGTACTTAGCCATATCTGTAACTTTTCCTTTAGGAGTGGTCGGTTTCCTGACCGATTAAAGTACTCGGTAGTGAAGCCACTTTATAAAAAGGGAGACAGGGATAATGTTGACAATTATAGACCTATTTCTATGCCATCGGTGTTTGCTAAAGTTATCGAGAGGGTTGTATATACAAGGTTACTGCAGCATTTAAATTCACATAATTTGCTGTCAAATGTACAGTTTGGTTTTAGAAATGGCTTAACAACTGAAAATGCTATAGTCTCTTTTCTCTGTGAGGTTTTGGATGGATTAAATAAAAGGTTGCGAACGTTAGGTGTTTTCTTTGATTTAACGAAGGCTTTTGACTGTGTTGACCACAAAATATTACTGCAGAAGTTGGAACGTTATGGAGTAAGGGGAGTAGCTTACAATTGGTTCGCCTCCTACTTTAAGAACAGAAAGCAAAAGGTAATCCTCCGCAATATTGAGAGTGGTAATGATGTTCAGTCCCAATGGGGCACTGTTAAATGGGGCGTTCCCCAAGGGTCGGTGCTGGGGCCACTGCTGTTTCTTATTTATGTAAATGATATGCCTTCTAGTATTACAGGTGATTCAAAAATATTTCTGTTTGCTGATGACACCACCTTGGTAGTGAAGGATCTTGTGTGTAATATTGAAACATTATCAAATAATGTAGTTCATGATATAAGTTCGTGGCTTGTGGAAAATAATCTGATGCTAAATCACAGTAAGACTCAGTTTTTACAGTTTCTAACCCACAATTCAACAAGAACTGACATTTTAATCAGACAGAATGGGCATGTTATAAGCGAGACGGAACAGTTCAAGTTCCTAGGCGTACAGATAGATAGTAAGCTGTTGTGGAAAGCCCATGTTCAGGATCTTGTTCAGAAACTAAATGCCGCTTTATTTACCATTAGAACAGTATCTGAAATAAGTGACATTTCAACACGAAAAGTAGTATACTTCGCATATTTTCATACACTTATGTCATATGGTATTATTTTTTGGGGTAATTCTTCTGATTCAAAAAGGGTATTTTTGGCTCAAAAACGGGCTGTTCGAGCTATGTATGGTGTAAGTTCGAAAACCTCTTGTCGACCCCTATTCAATAGTCTGGGAATTTTGACATTGCCCTCACAGTATGTATTTTCTTTAATGTCGTTTGTTGTTAGCAATATTAGCTTATTCCCAAGAGTTAGCAGCTTTCACTCAGTTAATACTAGGCAGAAATCAAATCTGCATGTGGAATGCACTTCCTTGACTCTTGTGCAGAAAGGAGTGCAGTATTCTGCTGCATCCATTTTCAATAAGCTACCACAAGAACTCAAAAATCTTAGCAGTAGCCCAAACACTTTTAAGTCTAAACTGAAGAGTTTCCTCATGGCTCACTCCTTCTATTCTGTCGAGGAGCTCCTGGAAGAGCTAAAAAATTAAGCAAATTCCAGTGTTACATTCTTGATTTTCTTTATTTAAACTAACGTCGCCTGAATATGTTTCTTATATTTCATTTTATCTGTTTCTACAATCGTGTTATAATTTCATGTATTGACTCGTTCCATGACCATGGAGACTTCTCCTAAATGAGGTCCCACGGAACAATAAATAAATAAATAAATAAATAAAATAAAGAAGGAAAGAGCATATTGAGTGATAAAAAGCATACATGACATTGTTATGGACAGAATACTGTGTTATATGTGGAACAATGTGCTTCAGAAGGTGTCATCACATGAGTTAGAATTGTATCTGTCAGTGAGACACGAAAATTTAAGAGTCGGAACCCAGAGATTGTCACAGGAAGAGTAGTGACAGGTAGTAGCTAGCGTGATTTGCAATAGTCATAGTCCTTGTATATGGAGGCAAATACACTGACCAGCCAGAACACTATGACCACCGACCTACTATATAAACGTACCCAGGCAGTAGAGAGTCACCTGGAAAGGAATGACTGCTAGTCAGTCGCACTCATACTGTGCATCTAGTAGCAGTGAGTGTGCAGTCCATGTCTAAACCACTGAAAGTGCATGATCTATATGAGTTTGACTGAGGGCAGATTGTCATGGCCCGCAGGGATGGCACAAGCATTTCAGAAACTGCGTGACTTGTTGGGTGTTCAAAAATGGTTCAAATGGCTCTGAGCACTATGCGAATTAACTTCTGAGGTCATCAGTCGCCTAGAACTT
The DNA here is from genome assembly GCF_021461395.2 of Schistocerca americana. Lineage (NCBI taxonomy): Eukaryota > Metazoa > Arthropoda > Insecta > Orthoptera > Acrididae > Schistocerca > Schistocerca americana. Next base: position 168,595,123 of record NC_060128.1, on the reverse strand, counting down.
AGAACTAATTGAACCTAACTAACCTAAGGACATCACACACATCCATGCCCGAGCCAGGATTCGAACCTGCGACCGTAGCAGTCGCTCGGTTCCAGACTGTAGTGCCTAGAACCGCACGGCCACTCCGGCCAGCTTGTTGGGTGTTCGAGGAGTACTGTGATGAGTGCCTTCAACATGTGGGGAAACCAAGGCGAAACTAGGTCCAGACACCGTGGATTTGGACAGCCACCCCTCGTTACACATATTGGACATCGTATGTGTGCAGACTGGTACAACAGGGAAGACCACGAACTGTGGCAGAACTAACATCAGACTTCAATGCTGAGCAGAGTACAAGTGTGTCTGAACACACAGTGCATCTAACACTCCTAACAATGGGTCTCAACGGCCGATGGCCTGTACATGTGCCAGTGTTAACACCACAACACAGGCAACTACAACTGAAATGGGCAAGTGACATTCCGTACTGGACGTTGGCGCAGTGACAGACCGTTGCACAATCTGACGAATCCCGATACCTTCTCCATCATGCTGATGAACGGGGGCCCAATCCTTCGCCTTCGAAGGGAACAGCTCCTCAACACCTGTACTGTATGGCACAGACAAGCTGATGGCGGCTCCATTTTTCTCTACGCAACATTTACGTGGGCATCCATGACTCCAGTGGGGCTTGTGCAAGACACCATGATGACCATGTACACCCCTTCATGACGATCACATTTCCCAATGGCAGTGGTATTTTGCAGCTAGATAATGCACCATGTTACAAGGCCAGAAGTGTGGTAGAGTGGTTCAAGGAACATAGTGGAGAATTCCGATTGATGTGCTGGCCCTCCAACGCGTCAGATCTGCACCTGGTCAAATATATCTGGGATGCGATTGAATGTGGCATCAGAGTTCATGGCCCCACTCCCCGGAATTTACTGGAATTAGGTGAGTTTTGTGTACAAATCTGGTGCCAACCCTCTCCAGCGACTTGCCAAGGCCTCATTGCTTCCATGCCAAGATGGGTCATCACTCTTACCTATGCCAAAGCAGGACATACCAGCTATTAGGTAGGTGGTCATAATGTTTCGGCTGGTCAGTGGAAATAAAATCACTTTGTAAAGAGGATGGTACACACAAACACTATACTATTACATCGCAAATGTTCCCATAGGGAGGACATAAGATGCTTGTGACCTCAAGTCAATTGCCTTCTACGAGCTTCAGCTGATCCAAAAGTAGAGAGCAACGTTCAGGACATTGTGAACAAATTGTGAGGAAGGCAAAATATAACTGGTGCAGATGTGGATGGTGTAAGTTGGGTTGCCTATCTTAAAGTGCATGAAGTTCACTGACTGACAAAAAAGTGAAACATCCAGAAGACATGGTCAGATGTCAATGGAGACAACATTGGTGGGTTTGCAAATGATTAGAATTGCAATTCTCTATGACAATTAGAACGACCACTAGAGTGCATTAATATTGTTCATGTTTAGTGTTATCAGCAGGCATGACAGTGTATGTATATAAGGGGCACAAAGAATGTCAATTGTTAAGAGTCCATGTACTAATGTGAGACCACATTATCGGCACCTGACAGAGTTTGAAAGGGGCCTCATTGTGGGCCTCCATTTGGCCAGTGGGTCAAATTGTGCAATGCCTAAATTCATGAGCGATTTAGATGTGACAGCGTCCCAGTGTTGGACTGCATAGGAATGGGAGGACAGGCACACTCATCATCAAGATTCCGATTGACAGACTGCCTTTAACAGCTGCATTTACATTGGTGCTGAGACCAGGAACCATAGACAGCTGATGAAAGATGTCACATTGTGTTCACTGATGAATTGTGATTATGCCATACCTCGAATGACAATCATTACCCAGTATGCTGGCAGCCTGCGAGGGAGTACAATTTTTCATTACCCAGTATGGTGGCAGCCTGCGAGGGAGTACAATTTTTCATTACCCAGTATGCTGGCAGCCTGCGAGGGAGTACAATTTTTCCAATGTACTGCACAGGAACAGTGATGTTAGTCCTGGTGTTATAATGTGGGGAGCCATCAGCTATGACTTCAGGTCATGGCTCGTAATAATTGGGAGAACTCTAATGGAACAACGGTATGTCGTGAATATTGTGCGTCCTCAACTGTTGCCTCTCATGCGATAAAATCATGGTGCCATTTTTCAACTGGACAACGCTCATCTACAGGTGGCACATGTCTCTGTGAACTATGATGTTGAGATGTGGTCTGACCCCCCCCCCTCCAATCTGTCCCTGATAGAACACATGTGAGACCAGCGTGGACATCACAACGTCATCCCAGTGACAGTATCCAGGACCTGGAGGGTCAATTACAAAAGATGTTGGCCAGCCAGGTTGCCACAGGAAAGGATTCAACAGATTTATGAAATCTTTCCCAACCGATTCAGTGCTGCATCCATACCAGAGGCAAGGAGGGGGGGGGGAGGCAATATAATACTGATATATGGGGTCATACTGCCAACGTCTATGCAAATTAAACTCGATTTTGTAATCAGGCACCCTCTCAACGTATGAAGTTCCATTTAGTCTCCTTTTTCACTTCACTTTTCCGGTCAGGCTGTGTATTTTCCACTCCAGTCTTACACTGATGAGTCAAAACCTGCTTAATAGCTTGTTTGTCCGTCTCTGGAACGAAATACATCACTGATTCTGCATCCGACAGGTTGTTGGTAGGTTTCTGAAGGTATGTACACTACTGGCCATTAAAATTGCTACACCAAGAAGAAATGCAGATGATAAACGGGTATTCATTGGACAAATATATTATACTAGAACTGACATGTGATTACATTTTCACGCAATTTGGGAGCATATATCCTGAGAAATCAGTACCCAGAACAACCACTCTGGCCGTAATAACGGCCTTGATACGCCTGGGCATTGAGTCAAACAGAGCTTGGATGGCGCGTACAGGTACAGCTGCCCATGCAGCTTCAACACGATACCACAGTTCATCAAGAGTAGTGGCTGGCGTATTGTGACGAGCCAGTTGCTCGGCCACCACTGACCAGACGTTTTCAGTTGGTGAGAGATCTGGAGAATGTGCTGGCCAGGGCAGCAGTCGGACATTTTCTGTATCCAGAAAGGACCGTACAGGACCTGCAACATGCGTTCATGCATTATCCTGCTGAAATGTTGGGTTTCGCAGGGATCGAATGTAGATCCACGGGCCTTAACACATCTGAAATGTAACGTCCACTGTTGAAAGTGCCGTCAATGCGAACGAGAGGTGACCAAGACGTGTAACCAATGGCACCCCATACCATCAGGCCGAGGGATACGCCATTATGGCTTCCAATGTGCGTTCACCGCGATATCGCCAAACACGGATGTGACCAACATGATGCTGTAAACAGAACCTGGATTCATCCGAAAAAATAACGTTTTGGCCATTCGTGCACCCAGGTTCGTCGTTGAGTACACCATCACAGGCGCTCCTGTCTGTGATGCAGCGTCAAGGGTAACCGCATCCATGGTCTCCGAGCTCATAGTCCATGCTGCTGCAAACGTCGTCGATCTGTTCGTGCAGATGGTTGTCGTCTTGCAAACGCCCCCGTCTGTTGGCTCAGGGATCGAGACGGGGCTGCACGATCGGTTAAGCCATGCAGATAAGATGCCTGTTATCTCGACTGCTAGTGATACGAGGCCGTTGGGGTCCAGCACGGCGTTCCGTATTACCCTCCTGAACCCAACGATTCCATATTCTGCTAACAGTCATTGGATCTCGACCATCGCGAGCAGCAGTGCCACGATACGATAAACCGCAATCGCGATAGACTACAATCCTACCTTTACCAAAGTCGGAAACGTGATGGTACGCAATTTCTCCTCCTTACACGAGACATCACAACAACGTTTCACCAGGCAACGCCGGTCAACTGCTGTTTGTGTATGAAAAATCGGTTGGAAACTTTCCTCATGTTAGCACGTTGTAGGTGTCGCCACCGGCGCCAACCTTGTGTGAATGCTCCGAAAAGCTAATCATTTGCATATCAGAGCATCTTCTTCCTGTCGATTAAATTTCGCGTCTGTAGCACGTCATCTTCATGGTGAAGCAGTTTTAATGGCCAGTAGTGTAATATAAGAAGTCTACTCACAGGTGATGTAATTCACGTAAATAATGGGCTATCAATTTGCGTACTTTGTGATGGCTCCCAATAGCCACGCAGAAGGATTTACATTGGGCGAGTTTCCTCGCCGAGACATCAATGTGCTTTCACTATAATGCTCCTCAGACCACTGTAGCACGATTTTGTCTCTGAGACATGGACAAATGTACTACTGAAAGATGACATCGCCTTCAGAGAAGGCATTAAGCATGAAGGGATGCAGGTATGCACAGCTGTCAGCATGGCTTTGATTACCACCACAGGTCCAATGCAAGCACAGGAGAATGTCCCCCATAGCATGATACTGCTCCCACCAACCTGTGTCCAGGGCATACTGCACGTTTCGAGCCACCATTCACCTCAATGACGGAGTTTGTGAAGGCGACCATAGTCCAAGTATAGCAGAAAATGAGATTCATCCGAAGAGCCGACGTGTTTCCATTTATCGACTGTTGAATCCCGACGGTTCTGTGCCCACTGGAGCCGGAACTGACGATGTCGTTGGCCCAATGTGACAACGTTTAAAGGTGGTCTGCTGCAGAGGTCCATGTTCAACAATGTACGACGAACAGTGTTCTCTGGAACACTTGTGAATGAACAAGCATTGTACTCTTTCTGCAGAGACGCCACAGATCACCATCTATCCTACTTTACAGAGCAGACAATTCTCCGAACATCACGTTCTGTGAAGTCAGGGGCTTCCAACCATTTAGCGCTTAGTGGTAGTTTCAGTGTTGTTCTACGTTTTTCTATAGGTGCTCACGACACCAGCACATGAACGTTCGACCACCTTTGCTGTTTTCGAGACACTCATTCACAAGCTATGCACAATAATAACCTGCCCTTTCTCAAAGCCACTGATCTCAATGTATTTACCCATTTGCAGCCATATCTTCGCTAAGTTGATGTCTATCCTTGCCTGCTTTGCTTACGTACTTTCGTTACTGTGTCACGTGCTCAGAATGCCACCATGCGGCATCCAACGTCATGGTGGACAGTGGTCATAATGTTTTGGCTGATTGGTGTATTTTCGGTACCACTAAGCCTGCCACCACTTGCCACACCAATGTAAGAGGTATGTATGGGTAGAGCACCTCTGGTATTCCAATGTTTGTGTAACCATTTTTATACAAAATTGAAATTTTGGGGGGGTCTGGATACTTACTCGTATGTGTCCTGTATGAAGGGGCTGGCACCGGCATACTGTGCCAAACCTAAGTGTTATCGTTTGAAACGTCTGCAAATCGGACAAACTGATCGTACAGCAAATTCAAGCTGAGCCTATGCAGGCAATAAAGGCACATACACTTTCTCCTATCGAATCGATAACAAGGTACGTTAATACTAGAGACCAGCTGTTCTAGTTTACAGACTTGACTTTAATATAAGACCTCTCTATTCAGCAAGGGGGACATAGGGTGGTCAGAGTGGAGCACAGTAAGGTTTTTATGCCACCTGGGATCCTGCATAAGCACCCTATCTCTCGACTGATCATCGTGTATCACCGAGTGAACATGTTTTACCTCTCAATTACCAAAATTACAGAGCTGTTGGTGTGCATTTTCTTATCGCAGAGCCATGGCGGTGTGCCTGTCGCTGTGTTTCGGCCGCCTGGGCACCTTCATCACATCACTCATGCTGGGTGCCCTCATAGACTCCAACTGCGTCCTCGCCATCGGCATTCTTGGAGGATACGTTGTTGGTATGTAGACAGTTAGTTGGGTATTTTGATGTTCTGTGGACCACAACAATGTCCTCTCACTATGATACAGAATCAGTTAGTTTTACAATTATATATAGTACATAAGGCAACATGTTTACCAAACTCTTTATTTGCTTTCTCACATACAGTGTGAACATTAACAAAATCGACAAACTGCAGGGACTAATTCCTGGCTGGAAATGGAGGAAAAACAGTCGTCTCACATACAGTGTGAACATTAACAAAATCGACAAACTGCAGGGACTAATTCCTGGCTGGAAATGGAGGAAAAACAGTCGCATAAACATCTGTCCGGAAATGCGTCATTGCCACAGTAGATGGTGCTGACGAATGGAAATTCCTCTGACCGTGTGCCATGTGTTCCTTGTTTGCTGCAGACTGTGTGATTGGCACAGAGTACTGTGAGCAGCAGAATGGTCCAGTATCCATGTCAGAAACAAGCCGAGATGGTGTTTGTGTATGGCCCAGCAGGTGGAAACGGTCAAGATGCAACACAATTGTATCGAAACAAGTACCCTCAAAGACACCAACCACATCGAACAACATTTCAAGCCCTTTTTGGACGCTTGTGTACTCATGAGTCCTTTCAGATAGACGAAAATGCAGGGAGGCAGCGCACTGTGCGTACACCAGTTTTGGAGGACCAGATATTGAGATGAACCCCAGTACAAGCTGCTGGCAAGTGGCCCGCCAACATGGTATAAGCCAAAGTACGATTATGTGTATCCTGCATGACAACCGCTACTATCCCTATCACCTGCAATCAGTCTAGAGATTATCAGCAGCCGATTTCACTCTACAGAAGGATTTTGTCGATGGTTTTTTCGCCAAGCGATCACAATTATGGAATTTCTGTCATCAGTCCTCTTTACCGTCAAAGTAACCTTTACCAGAACTGTCGTCATCAATCTGCATAATCGTCATCTATGGACTACAGACAATCCTAGGGGAATGATGAGACGTCTTATGAGCATTGGTTCAGTTACAATGTGTGGGCAGGGATTCTTGGCGACCACATACTTGGACCAGTTATTATTCCACAATGCCTCGGTGGAGGAACGTACCTGGAGTTGCTGCAGAATACTCTGTCTGGGCTGCTAGAGAATGTGCCTTTGGCAATAGGACAGTTTACGTGGCTTCTGCATGGCGGAGCTCCACCCACGTCTGCATTATCGCTCACAAGCATCTTAACGACATCATCCCCAGATACAGGATAGGACATGGAAGCCCTGTAGACTGGCCTGCCAGATCACTGGACTTAAACCCTCTGGATTTTTACCTCTGGAGGCATCTTAAAGCGTCATGTATGCTGAACCAGTTCCTGGTGTGCGGACCCTTCAACTGCATGTTCGTGACACCTCTGACGCTATTTGGAGAGAGGTTGGAACATGCAAAAAAGTGCAGCAATCCATGATGAAATGTGTGAACATGTACACTGCATCCCGCAGAGCTCACTTTCAACATCTGTTGTGACCAGGATGTGATGCAGCTCTGTACTGTGTTCCAGGATGGCCCGTTGTCATTGCATGCACACCACCAATTTCCAGACACATGTTCATAGGATCTATTTTCCTCCATTCACAGTCAGGAACACATCCCTGTGTATACATACAGTGATTTATACTTAACTATTTCAATGTACCCTCTCTCCCTGTCTTAAACACACACACACACACACACACACACACACACACACACGCACACGCACACACACCACCAATTTCCAGACACATGTTCATAGGATCTATTTTCCTCCATTCACAGTCAGGAACCCATCCCTGTGTATACATACAGTGATTTATACTTAACTATTTCAATGTACCCTCTCTCCCTGTCTTAAACACACACACACACACACACACACACACACACACACACGCACACGCACACACACCACCAATTTCCAGACACATGTTCATAGGATCTATTTTCCTCCATTCACAGTCAGGAACACATCCCTGTGTATACATACAGTGATTTATACTTAACTATTTCAATGTACCCTCTCTCCCTGTCTTAAACACACACACACACACACACACACACACACACACACACGCACACGCACACACACCACCAATTTCCAGACACATGTTCATAGGATCTATTTTCCTCCATTCACAGTCAGGAACCCATCCCTGTGTATACATACAGTGATTTATACTTAACTATTTCAATGTACCCTCTCTCCCTGTCTTAAACACACACACACACACACACACACACACACACACACACGCACACGCACACACACCACCAATTTCCAGACACATGTTCATAGGATCTATTTTCCTCCATTCACAGTCAGGAACACATCCCTGTGTATACATACAGTGATTTATACTTAACTATTTCAATGTACCCTCTCTCCCTGTCTTAAACACACACACACACACACACACACACACACACACACACACGCACACGCACACACACCACCAATTTCCAGACACATGTTCATAGGATCTATTTTCCTCCATTCACAGTCAGGAACACATCCCTGTGTATACATACAGTGATTTATACTTAACTATTTCAATGTACCCTCTCTCCCTGTCTTAAACACACACACACACACACACACACACACACACACACACGCACACGCACACACACCACCAATTTCCAGACACATGTTCATAGGATCTATTTTCCTCCATTCACAGTCAGGAACCCATCCCTGTGTATACATACAGTGATTTATACTTAACTATTTCAATGTACCCTCTCTCCCTGTCTTAAACACACACACACACACACACACACACACACACACACACGCACACGCACACACACCACCAATTTCCAGACACATGTTCATAGGATCTATTTTCCTCCATTCACAGTCAGGAACACATCCCTGTGTATACATACAGTGATTTATACTTAACTATTTCAATGTACCCTCTCTCCCTGTCTTAAACACACACACACACACACACACACACACACACACACACACGCACACGCACACACACCACCAATTTCCAGACACATGTTCATAGGATCTATTTTCCTCCATTCACAGTCAGGAACCCATCCCTGTGTATACATACAGTGATTTATACTTAACTATTTCAATGTACCCTCTCTCCCTGTCTTAAACACACACACACACACACACACACACACACACACACACGCACACGCACACACACCACCAATTTCCAGACACATGTTCATAGGATCTATTTTCCTCCATTCACAGTCAGGAACACATCCCTGTGTATACATACAGTGATTTATACTTAACTATTTCAATGTACCCTCTCTCCCT